>NC_141691.1:958663202-959863202 GCF_964263255.1 Lissotriton vulgaris
GGTTAGTGTTAGATTCCTTACCTTAGAATACCCCAGCAATACCAACCCGATGGTGGGTCTGCAAACCAAGATCACACCAGAAAGTCCTGGAGAATGGAACGGCCGAAAAAGCAATCACTCCGGAATTGGCTGTCCAGGCAGTAGTGCCTAGCAAAAGTGTGCAGCGAGGCCCAGGTAGCTGCCTGACAGATGTCCTGCAAGGGTACTCCCGACCCAGGGCAGTAGTAGCCGCCATGGCCCGAGTGGAATGGGCGCACAGCCCCGCAGGAGGCTCCTTTTTCGCCAAGGAGTAACAAACCTTGATGCACAAAACGACCCACCGAGAGATGGTTCGCTTGTGGACCACCCGTCCCTTCTTAGCGCCCACGTAACCAACAAAGAGCTGGTCGTCACCCGGAACTGACGTGCACGGTCTAGATAGAAGGAGAGCGCATGTTTTGGGTCCAGACGTGGAGCCTTTCTTCCTCCTTCGAGGGATGCGGAGGCAGAAAGAAGGTGGGCAAGGTGATGGATTGCCCGATATGAAAGGCTGCAACCACCTTGGGCAGGAAAGAAGGACGAGTCCTCAGAATATCCTTGTCCGGATGGACAGAGAGGAAAGGAGACTTGGAAGACAGAGCCTGGAGCTCACTCACTCTCCTGGCAGAGGTGATGGCAACCAGGAATGCAGTTTTAAGAGTCAGAAGACAAAGTGGGCAGTTATGAAGTGGCTCAAAGGGAGCCCACATCAGATAAGTCAGTACAAGGTTCAAGTCCCACTGAGGCATCACGAAGGGAACAGGAGGGAACATGTGTGTGATGCCTTTCAAGACTCTATTTACAACAGGGGACTTGAAAAGAGAAGGCTGATCAGGAAGCCTTAAGAAGGCTGAAATGGCCGAGAGGTAGCCTTTGATAGTGCCCAGAGCAGAGCCCTGCTGTGCAAGAGAAAGAAGGAAGAGGACAACCTCTGAAAGGGGGGCAGAAAGTGGATCCAAAGCCTTTGCTGTGCACCATGCCACAAACTTGTTCCACCTGCAGGCGTATACCATTTTCTGTGGAGGGACGCCTGCCTGCCAGATTCAAATCACAGACTTCAGGAGGCAAGTCAAATGGCCTCAACTGTCGCCGCTCAATCTCCACGCATGTAGGTGGAGAGTGGAGAGGTTCGGGTGGAGGACCGTCCCCTGCTGCTGCGACAGAAGGTCCTCCTGAAGAGGTAGACGAATCGGGGGATCGACTGACATGCTGAGTCGCTAGGGATACCAGTATCTTCGTGCCCAGTCTGGAGCCACAGGGATGACTTGGGCCCGGTCTTGCCTGATCTTCAGCACTCTGGGCAGAAGTGGTATAGGCGGAAAGGCATACGACAGACCGCAGCGCCACTCGCGACGAAAAGCGTCTCCGAGCGAGTGCCGCCTTGGAAGTTCCAACGCACAGAACTGATGACATTGCGTGTTCTCTTCGGTGGTGAATAGATCTAACCAAGGCTCTCCCCACTGCTGAAAGAGACCTTGCACCACGTCAGAGTTCAGACGCCATTCGTGATCCATCATGCACCGGCGGCTGAGTTTGTCCGCCCTGGCGTTCAGGGAACCTGCCAGGTGTTGAACCACCAGGGTGACACCTTGGAGTTCCAGCCATGTCCAGAGGCGCAGAGCCTCCTGACAAAGGGTCGACGACCCCACCCCGCCCTGTTTGTTGCAGTACCACATGGCAGTGGTGTTGTCCCTGAACACCTGCACTACACTTACCCGGCCAGAGGGAAGCAATGCAAGTCGGATCGCCCGCAGCTCCAGAAGGCGGATATGGAGCCGGGACTCCGCCAGAGACCAGATGCCTTTGATCTCCGCCTCTCCCATGTGGCTCCCCCATCCAAGGAGGAACGCATCCGTCACTACTACATGCTCCGGTTGGGGTAGGGAGAGGGATCTGCTGCTGACCCAATCGTGGTTTGTGAGCCACCACTGCAACTGACTCTCAGTGCCCTCCGAGATCAGGACATGGTCGGACAGGTTGCCCTGACGCTGTGCCCACTGAAACTTCAGGTCCCACTGCAGAGCCCGCATCCGCCACCTGGCGTGATGCACCAGAAGGATGCAGGAGGCCATCAGTTCCAGGAGCCGCAGCGTCAACCTGACCGAAACTCGGGATAAAGGCTGAAAGATCAAAAACAGAGCCTGAATATCCCGAACCCGCTGTTCGGGAGGATAAACCCGAAACTGCGAAGAGTCCAGAACCGCTCCGATGAAAAGGAGCTTCTGAGAGGGGCACAGGTGCGACTTCGGCACTTTGATGGAGAACCCTAGTGAGAACAGGAGGTTGGCCGTTATCTGGGGGTGGAAGACGACGGTCTGGGGCAAGCCTACCTTCAACAACCAGTCGTCGAGATGGGGAAGACTGAAACCCCTGATCTGCGCAGATGAGCTGCGACCACCACCATCACTTTGAAGAACATCAGAGGGGCCCTGGTGAGGCCGAAGGGGAGCACAGTAAACTGAAAGTGCTCGTGGCCTACCGAGAACCACAGGTAGCGCCAGTGGGCCGGCAGGACGGGGATGTGGAAATATGCGTCCTGCAAATCCAACGCTACCATCCACTCTCCAGGGTCTAGGGCAGCCAGGACCTGAGCTAAAGTCAGCATCTTGAACTCCTCCTTCCGGAGAAAGCTGTTGACGCTCCGGAGGTCCAAGATAGGGTGTAGGCCTCCTTTGTCCTTCTTGGGTATCAGAAAGTAGTGGGAGTAGCAATCACATCCTACTTCTGGCCCAGGAACGCGTTTGATGGCCCCCTTGGCTAAGAGGACCATAACTTCCTCCTGCAGAAGTTGCAAGTGATCCCCCGACATGCGGTGGTACTGCGGCGGCATCGCTTGAGGGGTCGCCTCGAAGGAGAGGGAGTAGCCCCTTCGGACGATTTGCAGCACCCACCTGTCCGATGTGATGGAGCGCCAGTGGAGGTGATGGTGGACCCTGCGCCCCACCGGCATTGAATGGGCCTGAAAGCTCGGACTAGAAAGGCTTTGAGGCAGATGCTACGGGAGTGGATGAGGACTGACCTTGCCATTGTCCCCCGGCATCGCAACGGCGGTTACCACGTCTGCGGCCACGTTGAGGCTGGTTCTGCGGATGTGGCTGGCAGGACTTGTGGGGGCGCCCCTTCCTTGTCCACGAAAGGGGTGAAAAGCAGAAGTCTGCTGGCGCTGGCCTGACAAGCTCAAGGACTTGACCGTAGCCCTAGAGTCCTTGAAACGCTCAAGCACACCGTCTGCTTTGTCGCCAAAGAGGCGACGGCCATTGAAGGAAAAGTTAATGAGCGTGGCCTGGACACCCCCCGAGAAATTGGCGGACCTCAGCCAGGTGTGGAGGCGAACCGCCACCGTCGTGGAAATCGCCCTGCCCAGCGAGTTCGTGGTATCCAGTCCACACCTGATGGAATAACATCCCGCCCCTCAGCAAGGGCTTGGGCGAGCCGTGCCCGGGCCTCCTCTGGACAATGGGGCAGCACGTCCGCAACTGTGTCCCACAAAGAGTGAGTATAACTGCAGGGATGTGGAATTCCTATAGCACTACTCCCAGGACATATTGATTGGGGTCAAGGGCAACAAGTTTTCATGTGTATTTTGTCCTTTGGACAAGTAGGCCCAACCCCCTGCAACACAAATCCTTTGGCTGTCAGTTTGCAGTACCACATTATGGATCGGGGAAGGGCATTGTCAGCAGTTACGGTAATATTTTTGTCCGTATGTTAATGCTGTTCAAACTTTTATTCATGGTTCATTAATTGAAAGCCTTTATTATTAGCATGAGCGCTCCAAGTAAATGTTGTAAGCTCCGACAGTACTACCGACTGTGGTTCCAGTATAAAAACGTGTACACACGTTTTCAAAGTTTAGCAATATGAGGCTATGTATAATGCTCCCAGAATACTCTCTAATTTGATGCAAATATTTGCAGAATCCTGAAAGCAAGATTGAGGATTCTTTGCTTTCAAAATAAAATGTTGATAAAAAAATGAAAGCAGGAAAAAAAAGATTTCGCTAAACTACTGTAAAACTTCAGGTACCATTTCTTTGCAGCAATATTTAGTAACGGGTAGATGCATGCTAGTATTTCCAAAAATATTCAAAATGGAAAATTAGTGTAACCAGTTTTAATAAGGCTATGGGAAACAAAAATAAACAAGCATTGGCAAAGCCAGTAGGTCTGATATTGGTGGTCAACTTGTTAGTTTTGTCAATGTGTGAATTGTTTTGGCATGGTTTTTGTAAAACCTTATTTGTGTGGGAGCTGCTGGGCCCTCACCATCATAACAAAAATTGGCAAAAGCAATTTTTTTTTGGTCTCAAAAAGCACACACTTCCACAGTAGTTACTGGCCCTGAACAAAACTACTTTGTGTGCTAATATGCTCCTTGTGAAAGAGCAGAATGCTGTCACTCACAGTGAAGTCAGCCAATACAGAGAGAGAGAGACAGAATTTAAATAAACGCAAAAGGTCATGGTCAACGGCAGACCAAATTAAGTGCCCAATTAATAAAGAAAGTCTCAAAAGTGCACCATGGTATATGTCCTTGCTTTAAGTGCAGCTATACGGCTTCCGTGAATTCACAATAATTTACCGAAGTAGGACAAGAAATAGTACTCCTAGAAAATATTTGTGAACTGCATTTTCGCATGAGCAAATATGCATGTGTAGATTTGCTCATGCGGAAACCTGAGTGTTTACAAGTTCACTTTTTTGCTGAACTCTGGAAGAAAGTTTACCTCTGCCATTGTCAGGAGTAAATTTCCAACATTTCTCAGTATGGGAAAAGATTAGAGAAGAGTTTTTGAAATCCCTTAAAACATGCAAGTTAGTAGGTTTGCACAGACTCATAAGAGCATTCTAACCTCTGGAACTATTGGTTACCACTACCTTCAGCCCCAGTATGTAGATCTGCGTAAACCTGGCAACATAAAGAGATTGCAAGTATTAAAACATTACTATGGTATGAGTCCTGGCATAATCAGAGAGGCTATATCAGAGCTCCTATATAATTAGACTGCTGCCATAATCTGTCGCTGCACCACATGGCACCAAAGGAGCAAGTGGATTTCGCTATAGGAAAAGTACATTTATGAAGCAACCTGCCCCATGGACAAGTAGATATTTTATTAAATTCCACACCGCTGATTACGGCTCAAAAGGCAAGCAGTGTTTATAGACCGCAACCCCAAACTGATCAAACCTTCTGGATTCCCGATCCGAGGGAGCGGTCGGGAATGCTGTCTAGGACGTAGAGGCCTGGATCACCAGGCTCTCAGGGCTGGGGTGCACGGACAGAAAGCTAGGGTCGCCAGAAGGTGGCGCCGGGCCACGTTCCGATCCACAGGGGGCACTGTGGAGGGCTGGGACCAGGTGCCCATAAGAACGTCCGTGAGGGCCTCATTGAACGGCAGTAGAGGCTCCGAGGAGCTTACTGGCGGCTGAAGCACCTCAGTGAGGAGGTTAGTCTCACGGTCGCAGTAGGGAGCTCAAGAGCCAAGGCCTTGGCAGCCCTGCGCAACACCACACCATAAGTAGCACCCTCCTCCGTAGCCACAGAGGGAGGAGAGATGAATCCAGTGTCAGGCGAAGTATCCAAACCACTGGCCTCCCATAGCTCATCTGCCCAGTCCTGGCTCAACTGGCACTGCTGTGCCAGAGGGTCCTCAGACCCCTTCCAGTCCTCCCCTTCATCTGTGTCCTGGTAAACAGGCTGGAATGATGCAGTGGTGTCGTAGGTGAAGGCCTCACCCATCGACGCCGGAGACGGCGACGCCAGACCCGGACCGAGGCTGAAACTGGGACCAACAAAGTCAAAGGACACCATCGGGGTCAGCGCCAGCGGTGGAGTCGTGAGGTCAACTGGCGTCGACCGGGATCCAGGCCTGGATCCCACAGGGACCTGCGGCATCGGAACCGAAGTCGACGACGGTGCCAGGGCTGAAGCACCCGACGGCGCCAGGGTCGGAGCCGCCGGCCCGCCAGGTCCCCAAGTTGGGTGTGCGGGCCTGAAAGCGCCTCGACGGAGGGAAGTGAGTCCTCATGGCCACGAGGAAATCACGTATCTCCTCCGGCATCTTTCGCAGGCCAGGGATTGGAGGGTATGGGCCTGGGAGCGACGCCTGCGGCTCTGACAGAGCTGCGCGGGAGGTGTCGCCTGAACCCTCAGCCGCGTCGTGCGAGCGGAGTCTGAAGGGGGATGTCGCCTCTTCGACTTCTTTTTCGAATGCTTCGACTTACCGGAGGACTTGGAGCCTGACGAGTGGTAGTGATGACATGACGAGCGACAACTGCGGCTCCGTGACCGGTTCCTCGACTTCCTCCTCGACAGGGACCTCGAGTGGCACGGAGCCGACTGCCGGATCTCGAGTAGCTTGCGGGACCGCTCCCGCCTAGCTTTCGAGGTCAAGGCCAGGCAATCAGGGCACGACTTGTCGTCGTGGTTGGCCCCGAGGAAGTAGAGACACCGGCGGTGGGGGTCGGTCACCGTCAGACGGTGACAGGCATCGCACGGCTTGAAGCCAGGCATCCCTACGGCACCAAGAGTCGAAGTCAACTCGAAAAAGAGATCCAAAATAGATCAAAAAGTTAGTCAAAAAATGACTAAGAGTACTGCTCTTACCGGATCTGCGCTAGGTGGCGCGGAAAAAAGGATAACTGACGTCAGCGTACTCTGACAACATCATCCTGGCGACAGACGCAGAGCCGCAGACAACGCCTACCGACGTGCAAGGGTGCTGCTGACGCCTGGGTATATTCTAAGGTAAGGAATCTAACACCAATCTTTTTCTTTCAGAGAATCGCAAATCCCAAAATATGCAGTGGCCTTACCCCTAATCTGGACTCATGCATTTACTTACATTACTTCAAAAAATTCTTGAATAGCTAGTTTACCAACAACAGAAACTGCCATCTGCTTTGGCAACTCTGCCCACCACAATCATCTCTTCTTTTGTCACACTCCTCAGGCATTTGATACTGGACCCTAAACTACTATCCAACCTGTGAGAAGTTGGCCTGATATATAATGTTCACTATTCTAGTGAGCACTTTGTATCAGTCCAAACAACCCTTATGGTGATTGGTTGTAAGTCAACCTTATAGACCAGCTATCCTAGTAGCGTGGATACGAGCAGTCTTCGGGCTAAACATTAGAGGGCGTGTTAAGCCAGCTGTTATACCATCACATATACCCCTTGAACACCAAGTGAAAGGACACCACACAAGTGTTATGAAAATAAACAGTGTATTTATTTAGATCACAACAGCCCTGTACTCTTTATGAGGACAGGGTACTAAGCACACAACAAAACTCTTATGAAAATACTTTAAGTTGCACAATTTACACAAATGCCCGAGGGGCACGAAAAACCATATACTCTAAAAGTGGAATGCGAAATTACTAGCAGGTAAGTACTATACTAATAGGCTTTGGAATCGCTAGGACTTGACTTCTGAACCTTCAGATTATTAATAGGAGGCCTAGGGGACTCGGGTGCAGAGTGTGCACTCTCACGCGTGATGCGGGACAAAGTCTATGGGAGCTAGTAAAAGCAAAGTTAGTGTTCTCGGGCGAACCCGACCTGGTAGGAAGAAAACGACAGTGGATCCTGACCCTTGGATAGTGAGGCTATGCTGGGGCACCGAAATGCCGAAGTTACCTAGCCCAGGGGCTGCAGCTGCATAGGTCTCAAAAGACGTCGGGAATCCTCGTTGGCGAACCAGGAGCCTGAAGAAAAGAAGTTGCTGGCAGGCGACCAGTGAAGATAGTTCGAGTGATCCAAGCCTGGATCGAAGATGGATGATACCTGAAAGCAGAGGGGACCAAGTTCGTGACTACTAGCCTGTAGTCAGGTGGCACCAGGAGGGCACCGGATGGTAGTCACCTCGACTAGGTGAGTGGGCGACACTGTGCTCTGCAGATCTCACAGACCAGGAGGCGTTGTCGGCGACCAGGATGGAGGAGCGAGCTGTCCCACGATGGATGATGCTGTAGACGTCGCTGGACCCAGGATTGGGCAACAAGTCTTGGCAAATTCAAGCCCACGCGGTGGACCTAAAATGGCGTCTGGAGTGGACCAGGAGGGTCCGGGGTGCTCCTCTTTTGGAAGGGAGCAAGGGCCAGTCTGGAGCAACCAGACCAGCAGCAGTGATGTCGTCGGGCGTCGTTAAGAAGGCCACAAGCCAGCGGGCTAGTAGCCAAACAACGCGGTGAGCAGCAAAAAGCAGAAGGGCCCCACGCAGATCGTGGAGATGCTGGGAGGCTGAACTTCGGTGCTGGAGCTGCTCAGGGTCGGGGCTTCTCGGACCCCAAAGCACTCACCAGAGGATCCCTCGGCGGTCGTGCTGGAAAGAAGTCGTGCAGTCTTGAAGATGGCCGGTCCGTCGAGGTCTCGTCGCACCCACGGTTCTCAGCTTAGCTGTAGAGGTGGGTAGAGGTCAGAGGTGCCAGGGAAGCCGGTTCTCGTCGAGCTGGGAAGTCGGATTCCGGAGGAAGGACTTGCAGCAGACCGCAGTGTTCTTGAGATGGTTCCTGCGGATGCAGGGTGACTACTCCTTAGTCACAAGGGAGAATCTTGAAGAAGAAATCTTGAAGTCCTTTCGTAGAAAGTCGTGTCTTGATTCCAAAGATGATCTAATTTGGAAGGGTCCCCGCTCCTGCCTTTATCCTAAAGAAAGGGGTGGGTACGCGACTAGGTCCTGCCCTAGGGGTGGGACCAGGAAGGGGGTGGTTACACCCCTCTCCCATGCCGGACTTTCCCCAGGCCAGGGGCTGGTGTGCCCCTGGAACTGGTTCTAGCCGGCAGATGCGTAGTGAGCACCGGGGTGCCACTCAGCAGTCACCTTCCTGTAAAGCCCTGCCTACCCAGGATACACAAAACCCTGTCTGGGATGGTGCTAGCACCGCCCGGACAGGAAACCCTTTGTCCAAGCTCTCCTCGCTGGAAGGACTCCCAGCTGCAGGAGGTCAGACTCGTGTCTGTGGTGGCAGCATCCATTTTGTGGAGCTGAGGCTTCGTTTAACTTTAACCGGGGTTCACAGTTACATACATGTCGTGTCCCTCTAGAAGGGTGGAATGCTAACCCCGTCGCCAGAATTGGCGAGGGGTTAGTATTCCAATTCGTATGACACCTTACTCGACATGTTTTGATAAAGCAATACCAAAGATAGCATTTAACCGCAAGGATTATAATGCATTTAAGAGTATATGGTATGCGTTATCATGGAACAGCTATTAGGACTTGGTTCCGCAAGCTGCAAACGGGCTCAGCTCATGCCAGAGCACCATTTCACACGATTCCATGCACTCTGCCTTCAGGATTGTCAAGGCCTGCCATAGGAGTGACTGATAGGAATCAGTGTGTCCATTTTTAGGGTTAGATATAGGAATATTATATCTACAGCAAAGGGTGATTACACCACCTTGCCCCAGCTGTCGTGCAGCCAGTTGTGTCAGATTTAGATGGCCATCCAGGGATGGCATAATACATGCTTCAGCCCCTGGTAGGCCCTGGGTACACCTATGCTCTGAGTTACAGGGTCTGATAAGGTGGCCCAGTTCCAATTGGGTAATGCACCTAAGGCACATATGTCAATTTAGTGAGAGAACAGCTAGGCTGTGGGTCTGATTGGCAGGCCCACAGCCAGAGAAAGTCGTAAACCAGTGAAACAAAAGCAAAAAATCTGGGTGATCATAGGATTGCAGACCCTACTCTCCTACACAACCTAAGCAATTTTCTATCACGGAATCCACTCTCGACCGGTTGTCATTCAATATCTCCGATCATTCCTTCTCAGGCTCTTGTTTGTTGACATCCATTACAACACACCTGCTGCTCAGTGTCCCACAAGGTTCAGTTCTAAGTCAGCTTCCCTTCTCACTCTAGAAATATTGTATTTATTTATAAACCCTATGCAGAGGATTCCCAAATATTTCCCCTTTCTTCATTTTAACTCCTCCCATCCAGGAAGAAAACAAGTTACTTACCTGTAACTTTAGTTCCCCAGTATTGGTAACTTTCATAGATTCCCATGCTTTGTATCATTCCCCGTCGTCGGAATGGGAGTCTCGGTAACAAAAATACCATAGCTGTAGGTACAAAAGACAATGGAAAAAGGCCTAGGCCTCATTACCTTTTGTAGCATATCACCCTCTTTGTGTAAAAGAGACCAAACTTTTGGCCTCAGCCAATCAGAAGTGCCTCACCACTTAGTACACAACGGCTACGAAAATCTGAGGCTCTGAGGTTCCTTCAGGAAGGTTCTGAGACACCATCTGTGCTGTAGGCTGAGCTTTCCCCGGGGAGGTGGGTGGGCGCATGGGAATCTATGAAAGTTACCAATACTGGGGAACTAAAGTTACAGGTAAGTAACTTGTTTTCTTACCCCAGTATTGGAACTTTCATAGATTCCCATGCTTTGTATCAGAGTAGCAAGCAGTAGCAAGATAATCACATTTTGCATCGTAAATAATAGCAGTAGACAACATGGCATTAGATACAAAATGTGAAAAATGGAAGGTGGGAAGATAGGAAAGCTCACCATTAGTGGAAGAGGTTCCTCAGGACAGCCTGTCCAACTGCTGCATCCTCCTGCTGCAGAGATTCCAAGCAGTAGTGCTTGGTAAAAGTGTGGACGCTGCTCCAGGTTGCAGCTCTGCAGATGTCCTTAATTTGCACCCCTGCAAAGAGTGCTGTGGAGGAAGCCACAGATCTTGTGGAATGCGCTCGTATCTTTCCAGTCAGAGGCTTACCAGCAGCCTTGTGACAATGTAATATAGCACTTGTGATCCACCTTGAAACACCCTGTTTGGAGAGTGGAAGGCCTTTACTCGGTCCCCCGAAGGCCACAAACAGTTGGGTAGATTTCCGAAAATCCTTAGTACGCTGTAAGTAAAACTTCAAGCATCGCTGTACATCCAGTGAATGCAAGGCTTTTTCCGCCGGTGTGGAAGGCTGGGGAAAAAACGTTTTCAGAATGACCGGTTCATTCAAATGGAAGTCCGAGGGGACCTTTGGCATGAACCTAGGGTTAGTCCTCATGATGACAGTGTTCCTTTTGAATTGAAGGAAAGGTTCCTGAATGGTCAAGGCCTGTAACTCCCCTACACGCCGAGCCGACGTGAGAGCGAGGAGAAGAGCCAATTTCCACGAAAGGTATTTGATGTCAGAACGATGGACTGGTTCGAATGGGCCCTTCATGAGTTGAGAAAGGACCAGATTCAAATGCCACGTTGGTGGAGGTGGTCTCACCGGTGGATAGACCCTGAACAGACCTTTAAGAAACTGTTTGATTATCCTTGAAGACCATAATGAAGGTCCAGATTCCGTCCTCCTGAATCGTGACAAAGCAGCCAAATGGACTTTAATTGATGAGTGGGCCAGACCAGACTTGGCCAAGGACAGTAGGTATGGGAGGACCTGATGAGGTTTGGAATTGAATGGATCAATGTGTTGCTGTCGACACCAACAACAGAATCTTTTCCACTTAAGGCGGTAAGTTTTGTTAGTGGAAGGGGCCCTTGCTTGGGACAAATCCTCCCTAACTTCCTTAGACAATGGCAGGTTCATAAATTCTCGCTGCTCAGGAGCCATGCAGTCAGGTGTAACGACTGAGGGTCTGGATGTAGAATCTGTCCTTCGGACATCGTGAGAAGGTCCGGCAGAATTTGGAGAGGTACCGGAGGAGCGATCGACAGCAGATGGAGCTCCGTGAACCAGAACTGCCTCGGCCAAGCCGGGGCTATCAGGATCATCCTGCACGGTTCCATCTTGAATTTCTTGATTAGTCGTGGTATTAGAGGAATGGGAGGAAAAGCGTAGACAAATGTCCTCGACCAGGGTATCAAAAGGGCATTTCCCAAAGAATCTGGATGGGGAAGCCTGCTTGCGTAAGACCGGCATTTGTTGTTGGTCGGGGTGGCAAACAGGTCGATGTCCGGTTTTCCCCACCGGCTGAAGATTTGTTCCAAAATGTCTTGATTCAACTCCCATTCGTGGGTGACCGAGGATGACCTGCTCAGTTTGTCGGCGTTTTCGTTGAGGACGCCCGGCAAGTGTTCCGCCATCAGAGACATGTTGTGTCGGATAGCCCATTCCCAAATCTGCTGGGCTTCTTGTGACAATGGGCGCAATCTGGTCCCCCCTTCCTTGTTCACATAGTGCATGGCCGTGGTGTTGTCCGTCCTGATAAGCACTTGTGAACCCTCCAGGAGAGGAAGAAACGATTGCAGAGCCAGACGTATCGCCCTGAGTTCTAACAGATTGATGTGGAGGCATTTCTCCTGGAGTGACCAATGACCACTGACATGAAGGTCCTGCAGCACTGCTCCCCAGCCTTCCAATGACGCATCCGTCGTTATCACTTGTGGAGACGGGTCGCTTGCGAAGGATAGGCCTTGGGACAAGTTGTCTAGGTCTGTCCACCATAGGGCCGCATTCTTCATTTCCGGAGTGATCGCCACTTTGTCGTCGAAGGAACCGTGGACTTGCCGCCATTGATTGTCCAGTTGTTCCTGCAAGGGACGCATCCTCAGTCTGCAATGGGGAACCAGCGGAATGCACGACGATATTACTCCCAGCAGAGACTTGTAGCGGCGAACTGAAAGAGACTTTTTTGATTGTAAGTCTTGGGCCATCGTCTGTAACTTGTGCCTCCTTTCCAGAGTGGGAAAAGCTCGTGAAAGCTTCGAGTCCAAGATGGCTCCCAGAAACCGGGCTCTTCTGGACGGGATCTGGCAAGATTTCTCGTCGTTTAGAGTGAGACCCAGGTTTCGGAATAAATTGGTACACGCTTGAACCGCCTGTAGGGCTGCCTCTCTGGACGGAGCCTTCAGCAGCCAGTCGTCCAGATAGGGGAAGACTTGAAACTTGTGCCTCCGCAGGAAAGCCGCTACTGGAGCCAGCACTTTCGTGAATATCCTTGGGGCTGAACGGAGTCCAAAGGGTAAAACCCTGAATTGGTAATGGCTCTTGGCTACTGTGAATCGCAGAAACCTTCTGTGTGCTGGGTGGATCGGAACATGAAAATAGGCATCTTCGAGATCGAGTGTGGCCATGTAATCTCCCGGGTTGATTAGTTTCAAGATGTCCTGGAGGGACACCATCCTGAAGGATAGAGAGATGAGATAGGTGTTTAGCCCCCTGAGGTCTAAAATGGGACGCCACTTGTCGAGCGTTTTCCTCACCAGGAAGAACCTGGAATAAAATCCCTGGTTTCTTTGGTTCGATGGAACTGGCTCTATCGCCCCTTTTCGGAGCATTTGTTGAACCTCGAGCCGAAGGAGACGCTGGTGTTTTGAAGGAGTGGCTGTCGGGGGCTTGGGTGGCGGAACTTGAGTGAACTCTAAGGTATGCCCTTTCCGAATGATGTTGAGCACCCAACGGTCCGATGTTATGAGGGACCAGTTGTGAAGGTATTTGTTGACCCTGCCTCCAACTGCTGATTTCCTGGAGGAGGGTCCAGTAGGAAGAGCCAGGAGGCCGCTATTGGCGCTTGGACGAATCTCGTCCTCGCGCACCCTGCTTTCCTTTACTGTAAGGCCTAGAGTAGTTGGTAGACTGGCCTTGCCGCTGTTGGTAAGATTGGCGGTTCTGTTGGGAACCAGATCCTGTGTTGGAATACCGTTGTTGTTGGAAGGATCCTCTATACGCACCACCCCTGCCTCTGGCTCCCTTGAAGGGGGACTTCCTGTACTGAAGTGTTCCTAAGGACCTAGCGGTCTCTGTGTCTTTTTTAATATCTTGAAGGGTGTCGTCAATAAGTTTGCCGAATAGAGCTTCACCATCAAACGGAAGATCCAACACTTTGTTCTGGACCTCTGGTCGGAACCAAGTAGCTTTAAGCCACCCTTGGCGACGGAGCACTGCCGCTCCAGCTAGTGAACGAAATGCCGTAGTCGCAATGTCCATTGCACAATCGATTATTTCCATCGACGTCGCTTCTCCCTCTTTCAAAACTTTCTTTGCCTCCGACATTGATTCAGGAGGTAACTGGTCAAGGTACGGGGAGACATCGCACCAGAGTTGACGGTCGTACCTACCCAGGATGGCTAAGGCATTAGCTGCTCTCCCCAGCAAACTCGCCATTGCTGAGAATCTTTTCCCCACATTATCTAACCTCCGTCCTTCCTTGTCCGGAGGGGTTGTCAGCGGTGCTGAAGGGTTGCGCGATTTCCTCTGCGCTGCCTGTGAGATTACAGAATCTGGTTTCGGATGACCTGTCAAGGCCGCTGGGGCATCATCGGTTGCTCTATATTTCTTTTCCAAACGCGGTAGCACCGGCACCACCGTCGCCGGGTGTGTCATGGTCTTTAGGCCCTCTTTCCATAAATGATCCACAATCGGAATAGATCTAGCATTTTTCTGGAAAGGTTCTTTAAAGTCGTATAAGAAGCAATCCGTGGTGACTTTAGGCATTGCTAACTTAAATCTTGCTGCCGCCCTCTCCATTAGCTGATGGAAACCTCCAATATCCACCGGCGGGGAGTCCGCCGGGTCCGGATTTGGCGATGCGGGATCGTCAATAATGTACTCATCATATTCCGTGTCGGGAATAGAGACGTGATCCGAATGTTGATCCTCCTCCGAGGATTCATCAACATCATGCGATCTTGGTACCCCAAAGGAATCCTGAGGGACAGCTGTTGGAGGCTGTGGAGAGGTTGGAGCCGAGAGCGTAGGTGGCACCAATGACGCCTGAGTCGTGGAAGGTGTAGCAGGGTTTGACGTAGTTGGCAAAGGTCCACTGGCCTTAGACTTATAGTCCTGCAGCATCCTATGTAGATCTTGTAGGAAAGATGTTGGCACTGAAACCATTCCCTGGTCCGAGTGTCGTTGTTGATGTTGACCATGATCATGCTCCTCGTGGGTGTATTCGCCCTCTGAGTCGGTGTCCTGGCATTTGACAAATAGTTGTGAAGGACTATTGGCATAACTATATGCATCTTGGTCATCTTCCTCTTGTTGACCCTCTTGCAAGAGCAATGTTGGTAGCAGAGGGGACACGGCCCTTGGAGAAGTCATCTCCGGTGTAATCCGCGTCACAGAAATGGTGATTCGCTTTTCCGTGGCCAAGATCGTGGGTTCCGTCGTCGACTGTTGTACATACGCCGTTGAGATAGGCGTCGTGGACGTTGTCGTCGACGAGACTGTGGACACACCAGCCGTCGTCATAGTTATCGTAGACGTCGTTGACGCCCTCGTCGACGAGACCGTCGTCGACGATACCGTCGTCATTGTCGTCGACGGGGCTCCCGTCGTCGACACTGTCGTCGTCGCCCTCGTTGGTATCATCGTCGACGGGGCCTTCGTCGACGGGACCTTCGTCGACGGGGCCTTCGTCGACGGGGCTTTCGTCGTCGACACTGTCGTCGTCGCCCTCGTTGGTATCATCGTCGACGGGGCCTTCGTCGACGGGACCTTCGTCGACGGGGCCTTCGTCGACGGGGCTTTCGTCGACGGGGCTTTCGTCGACGGGGCTTTCGTCGACGGGGCTTTCGTCGACGGGGCTTTCGTCGACGGGGCCTTCGTCGACGGGGTCTTCGTCGTCGACAGGATCCTGGACGTCGACGGGGCTCTCGTCGACGGCTCCTTCGTCGACGGCTCGTTCGTCGACGGCTCGTTCGTCGACGGCTCCTTCGTCGACACTTGTGAAGCCGGTGCCTTCGTCGTCGGCGCCTTCTCTGCCGTCGACGGTCTCGTCGCCGACGGACCTCCCGTTGACGGAGCCTTAGATGATTTAGTCGACGGGACTCCCGCTGTCGACGTCTTCGTCGTCGAGGACCTAGAAGTCCTCTCAGAAGACTGGCCTTGAGGCGTTTTGAAGGCTGTGGAAGTCTTCGCGCCAGTAGAGTGCGTAGAAGGTCCATCCCTCTCCTTTACACTTCCGTGAGGAGATTTGCTGGGACCTTGGCTCTCAGACTCACTGGGGGTCTTTTTTGAGGCCTTAGAAGATCGACTGACAGAAGAAGAAGGGGAACCCCTACCCCTTTTCACTGACCTTCTAGTAGAAGTCATCGATCCAGCATCTTCACTGTCACTGGAGACAGTATCCTTCCTCGATTTAAGCCTTTGCAGCCATGTCAGGAGCCTACCCTCACGGTCCCGGAGGGTTTTGGCAGAAAAGGAGCGACAGATTGCACATTTATCCACCAGATGGTCAGGATAGAGGCAATAGATGCAGTCCTCATGCTTGTCCTCCACAAACAGCCTTTTCTTGCCACAGGAGGAACAAGGCTTGAAAAGCACTTTTTTCTTCACAATCTCCGACATACTGGCAGGCAGCAACAATCCTGAGAAGAATCCAAAAGATCCTGAAGAAAAACTGTTGAAAAAAACCTGAAGAAATCCTGTAGAAATGTAGAAGTTGAGCAGAGCTCAATGGAGACTCCCTAGCACAACGTGCGGTAGAAAATCTGAGGCTCTGAGGTTCCTTCAGGAAGGTTCTAAGTGGTGAGGCACTTCTGATTGGCTGAGGCCAAAAGTTTGGTCTCTTTTACACAAAGAGGGTGATATGCTACAAAAGGTAATGAGGCCTAGGCCTTTTTCCATTGTCTTTTGTACCTACAGCTATGGTATTTTTGTTACCGAGACTCCCATTCCGACGACGGGGAATGATACAAAGCATGGGAATCTATGAAAGTTCCAATACTGGGGTAACAGATCTCTACATGCCTTCTAGTCACCCACCAGCAGATAGGACCTTGTCCACAGGTATTCAATTCATCCAAAACTGCAAAAAAACATGTTACCACTGGATTGGTATCTGCCGCATTGCCACCACTTTCACCATTTCCCCCCAAATATGAAGATCACACCACCTTTAGCCATATTGCTGGAGATGCAGTTCGACCCTTCAATGAACATGGAGACTTTCATAATCGGCACAACCACAGAAAACAGATTTTAATGATTGAGCATTAGGGAAATACAGCCAAGACATTGATTTACTCACTTACCTTAGTGAACAGGACTACTTTCAACTCTCTATAAGCAGGTCCCCACAATGCTTTTTACCCCCGACACACATCTGTATATTTAACAGTACTCTTCAGTTACGTCAAACGCGTATCTCTCAAAGGATCATCAGAAACGATGAGCTAAAATACGGAGACCCTGGACTTTTTTTGGGGGGTGCATTCCCCAAAGTATTGTAGCATCATTCCATCTTTGGCAAACTAAACGGGCTGCATTTAGCAGGAGGGGTAATTAGGATGCGATCAGTTCCATAAAAATGTGTCACCATTCTAGGCAAACATTTTCATAGTTTGGGCCTTAATGACCTGTTAAACCTACCCATTTATATCACCCATATAAAATAGTGAAGATCTGAAGGACCTTGATGAAAAAGCTCATCCAGGCTCCTTTAACTGCCCATATAAATGACTAAGTAACCACACTTCATCTAAAAACATGCCAGAAGCATTAGCACTAGAGACATACATCCAGTTTTGGAGGAAGGAATTTCCACCAGTCCCATAATTGAGCGCTGAAATATTTTCCTATGGTTTCACTAACATATAAGCTGGATCAGTAATGAAGAGACAAATACTCTGACTCCTCTTTTCATAATCAATTTTGTAATTCAAGTTATGACTAGCCTTTTTAGCATTGCATACAGACAATATGCCAAATTTCCTGTTTGAAGGCCCACTGGGGAATGAATGAATATATATATATTCATTCACCCGTGAACAAGAAGCGGACACTGCGAAACGCGTCGGGTGGACTTTGCCTAATAAAATCTCACTAAGGAGCAAATATGGGCCTCAGTGAGTTGTTTATTGAGTGAAAAGGACAACTGTTAGTGGATTAATGGGGGTTGGCGAACCCTGCTGCGGCTCACCGTGCTTAAGGAGGCGCTGGTCTCTTCTTCGCCGATTTCGTCTGGATATAGAGATATATATTCACGAAAAACCATAGGTTTCAGGCACGTTATAGTTAGGAATTGGCATTTAAAAAACCTTAGAAATTCACTGAAAAAACATAGGTTTCAAGGGCATTCTAGTTAGCTGGACATTTCACTCATACAAAACCATTGAAATTCCCTGCTATAGTTAGTTCAGCTAACTATAACTCGCGCACCCGGAATGCACTGCTGATGACGTCACATCTTACATCACTCATGAAATGGTCAGTGACATCACTCATTACATCTCTGATGACATCACAAATGACATCACTCATGACATCATCCAGGGAATGTGTGTTTTTCTGAAAGTTAAATATGTTTTATATATGTACATCTGAAGGTCGATGGAAGAATAAATGGGTATATAAGTGTCTAAATGGATGTTTTTATTTTTGTAAAATCTATTGTATAACTGTCAGATTAGGTGCATTTTAGGGAATACAGGGGTTAGTGAGTAATGTGTAAATATGTGCATCAGTATCTCACTGTGTATAAGTGGCTGCATGGGTTGGTGAGTAGCTACATGAGTGTCTATATGGGTTATTAGTTGGTTCTTGGAGCATAGATGCATGAATGTGTGACTCACTGTTTGTATGTGTTGAACACAGCATGTATGCAGGATTGTATGGGTGGATTAGAGTGTGTATGGGTGTGTTAGTGAGTGAATGACTGACTGTCTCAATAGTTTCTTTAAGAGTAACTACATATGTTTTAAACTAGTATATATGAGTATTGGTGTATGTGAGAGTGAGAGATTGGAAGAGTTCCTGTATAAATAAGTATGTGTTTCTATAAGTGATTGTTTAAGAGAGTAAGAATGTGTAAGTTTCTGTGTGGTGGTGTATGTATAACTGTATATATAACTAAATGGATGTTTGATACTTTGTTTGCATGTGTGACTGTGTGTGAGTAACTCTATGGATGAGTGTCAGTGTGTAACAGGATGTATAGGTGTAGGAGTACATATGAAAAGTGAGTACATGTATGATATACTGTATAGAACTGTTGGTGAATGAGTGGATGTGTGTGTAGATCTTGGAATTACTGAATAGGTGTGTTGTAACCGATATTGGTATTTCCATTGTTTTGAAAATGTTAGTTTCTATTTTTGAGTGTGTGTATTAAAGGTTATATTAGGGTGAGAGGAGGTCTGCCACTCTAGCACAAGGATCAATCAATCAATCAGGAATTTGTTAAAGCGAGACTACTCACCAGTAAGGGTCTCAAGGCGCTAGGGGTGGGGGATGGGGAGTGGGAAGGGGGTGCAGGTTCCATTCCATCAAGGAGGGGGTCTGTCGAAGAGCCAGGTTTTGAGGTTTCTTGCGAAGATGGGGAGCGATGTTGTCTGTCTGAGGTGGAGCGGAAGGGCGTTCCATGCTTTGGCCGCGAGGAAGGAGAAGGAGCGGCCTCCCGATCTGGCCTCCCGATCTTGTCTTTCTGGTGCGAGGGACCACGGCGTAGGAAGGATGATGTCATCAGTGATCTCATTTGAGATGTCATCAGTGATGTCATGAGGGATGTCACGGACCATGTCATGAGTGATATAATATGTGACGTCATCAGCAGTGCATTGCGGGCGCGCGAGGTATAGTTAGCTGAACTAACTAGAACGGGGGAATTTTAATGGTTTTGTACGAGTGAAATGTCCAGCTAACTATAACGCCCCTGAAACCTGTTTTTTTCAGTGAATTTCTAAGGTTTTTTAAATGCTAATTTCTTACTATAACATGCCTGAAACCTATGTTTTTTTTCAGTGAATTTCAAAGGTTTTTTAAATGCTAGTTTCTAACTATGCCGGCAGAGGTAGGACATGTGAAGAAAGAAGAAAAAAATACACAGAAAGAAGAAAAGGAAATGCAGAAAGAAGCAACAGAAGTCCTCAAAGACGAAGAAAAGTGCAGGCAGAAGGAAGACGTACAGAAAGAACAAACAGAGGAACAGAAAGAGGCCTCTTTGCAAAATCATCCTGTACCCTCAACTTTTTCAGATGGGTACTGGTGGTAACTGACTGACTAACCAGTCCTAGAGCAAGTGCTATGCTAAAAGACACTTAGAATACAGTTAAAACACCTACATACACTAGGGAACACTATGTGTTGGGGTACCCCTGTGATTACCATGGCCTCCTCTGTAAGACCCTAGTACATTCTAGGGCAGGGGGATTAAAACTACCTTTTAAAACACGCCACAGGGAGCGTTAGCAAACTGATGAAGGGGGGGGGGGCTGAGCTGACATGTGCAAACATGCCCTGTGGCCGTTTTAATTTGGCGGATCAAGTCCCCTGGAATCCTAAGTGTCCCTTGGGTACAAGTAGCCCAACAGGCATCTCCAGTTAGTGCCACAGAGCTGCATTGCAGAGAGGTGTAAAAATGGGCACGGCCTGGACCACCTCTCTGCAACGCAGCGCAGTGGCGCTTACTGGAAGCACCTGGTGGGTTAGTTGGCCCCCAGGGGCCCTCTGCATTGAAGAGGAATTACTTCCCCCAACTCAAAATGCGCCACAGGGCGTGTTTCCACACGTCACCTCAGGCCCCCTCCCTTCACCAATATGTAAAAGCGCCCTGTGGCCGTTTTAATTTGGGAGATTAAGTCCCCTTGAATCCTGAGGGTTCCTAGGGTCCAACTAGCCCACTAGGTACCTCCAGTAAGCGCCACAGAGGTTTAAAAAGGAGCGTGGCTTCAGAACACCTCTGTGCAACGCAGCCCCCTGGTGCTTACTGGAGGTTCCTGGTGGGCTGGTTGGCCCCCAGGGACCCCCAGTATTCAAGGGGAATTTGTTCCCTATCTGCCAACGCACCAGGGGGCGCGTTTGCAGACTGCTGCAACGAGGGGCGTGGCCCCCGGCGCAATGAATTTATTTTTTTTATAAAGAAGGAGGGCTGTGTGGCCCCCACCTTTTTCTAATTTATTGGCCCTGGGGACCCCATCCCCCGGAACCTGCCCCCTAATTTCTTTTATTTTTTTTAATTTTGGAAGGGGGCCGCGTGGCCCCCCTCCCGATGCCCTAATCGCCCGGGGCATGTTTTTTTTTTTTTATTCTTTTGGAGGGGGCTGCGTTGCCACCCTCCTCAGGCCACTTATAGCCCTGGGGACCCCATCCCCCGGGGCCGGCCTTTGTGTTTGTATTAATTTTTATTTTTTTTTATTTTGGGGAGGGGGCCGCGTGGCCCCCTCCTGGGCTAATTGTAGCCCCGGGGAACCCATCCCCGGGGCAGGCCCTCTCCGTTGGGGACCATGCGGGGTCCCCAATCCCCTTATGGTCCCGCCAGCTCCCCTCGGCCCTCGGGAGCCGGCATTGCTTTTCCACATGGGGAGCTGCTAAGATGCAGCACCCCGTGTGGAAAAGCAATCAGCTTTTGTTTTTGGAAGAGAGAGCAGGTTTCCTGCTCTCTCTTCCAACAAGCATTTGCAATGCAATAGGTCTCGCATTTTAGAAACTTTTACCTATTGGTATTGTAAATGACAATGCCTTTTATTATTGTAGGTTTTTTTAAACGCATAAATAAAATGCATAGTCATTTACAAGGCAAAGAGCTCAAAATCTCGCAATTGCGAGACATACTATATTGCAAATGCTCGTTTGTTACAATGCCCAGCCAAAGTAGTTTACAGGTGTATGGTGGACTCTTAACGCAACCACAGCAATATTAGTCACCCGGTCTTAAAATTTGCCATGAGATAATCCTATATCTCTTCCCGCCAGAAATCTAGAAGGGTGTTCCAGTGTCCACAATTGTACTTTCTCCCCAAATACACTGGAACAGAACGGTATCCTCCAAATCGTAATCGTAACATCACGACTTTAAGTGTGGCGGCCCTATACCTGCTGAGTTATTGTATAGGTAACCAACAAAGTTATGGTCCTTCAGGTCGTATCACAGAGCAGTGTTCTGCTAGTCATAATTTTTCCAA
The DNA here is from genome assembly GCF_964263255.1 of Lissotriton vulgaris. Classification (NCBI taxonomy): domain Eukaryota; kingdom Metazoa; phylum Chordata; class Amphibia; order Caudata; family Salamandridae; genus Lissotriton; species Lissotriton vulgaris. Next base: position 958,685,032 of record NC_141691.1, read on the forward strand.
TAATAAACTTTGGCAGACTGTTTATTAGCAGTCAAAATTTGGAATCCACATGCCCTTCAATATGTAAAAAGAAACCTTAGTTTCTTTTGCTGTTCCCTTCACATTTGTGGTACGTGCTGACAACGTACTGACAGCTGATTAAGCTTGCCATGATCAGTCGTACAAGAACGCAGTAGCCAGCGACATGGCTGCACCCACTTTAAATTATTTTGTCAAATTAAGGTTACAGGGAAAGTATAAAACCGCACCCATCCCACACAGAGCTCCCATCTGGGACGAGAAAGTCTAGCAGCTCTTTAAGGGACACAAAAAAACGTTTGCATGTGTGAACCACGCAGCGACTTCAAACACAAGCGCTAGTGTTCCGGACAAAATGAAAAGTTAAAAAAAAGTGTCCACACTAAAAGAAATGCCGTAAAGCGAAATGACCCGTGTAACAGGGCTAGTCACCATGGGCATAACAAACTCATTAAAAGGAGGGACAGATAGTACCAATGCACTAAACCAAAGAAAGACAGCTCAAAAGGCACTAGAAGGAACCTATGAAAGGCGGTGGGCGTGGCCATTATTCACAGACGGAATGCAACATGCCTCGCAGCGCATGCTTGCTGACTCTAGGCTCGACCTAAAAAGTACATCCCAGGATCAGATACCATAAGTCAAGTATCCACCGAAAGTGACAGATGCTAATCCCAGGTTCTGATATCAGGCATCAAATTGTAAGGCAGAGGATCAGATTCCAGCCGAAGATCCTACGTGTCAGAGGAAAGTCCTGGATCCAGATCAATGTGTCAGATATCAGTCCAAGTATCAGATTCCAGGTGTCATATTGCAAGATAGCAGACCAGATGTTGGGTGTCAGATGTAAGCCACCCATGCGTAAGATATCAGTCTCAGGTTTAGAGTCCAGGCATCAGACTGTAAGCCTTGGGATCAGATTCTATGTGTCACACTGCACGCCCGGGACTAAATTGTATGCCTCAGATGGAAACCCTAGGACCAGATCCCAGATTTCCAATGCCAGTCCCATTGGTCAGACGACCAGCCCCAGAACCAGATCGCATTAGCCAGTCTAAGAGTACAAGCACCAGCTCCCATTAGGTAAGCTGCAAGTCTTTGGGCCACATCCCCGCAGCCAAGCTGTCAGCCCCAGGAGTGAAACTGCGAGGTCCAGGGCCATAACCCAGAAGTGGAAGAGACAGCTCAAGTCTAGATCCCATGCGTCGCTCGGCTACGCACAAAGAAATGATCTTACAACTAGAGCGCAGCCATCCAGGCGCGAGGCCCAGCGCTTTCATACCTTAATCAGCCTTTTCAGCTTGCTTGAGTTGTTACACCACACGCATCCAACTCCATCCTGGTTCACAACCTTTGCATGGAGAAATAAGCAATGCAGTCCATCTTCAGAATGCATTGCCTTAATTACCTCCCCTGTGCATCAACTCCCAGCGTCTCCACATCTCCGGGCGCCGAGCCCAGAGCAATAACACGAATACATCTGTCAAGACCAAGTCTTCGGCCCAGCGCCGTCTGCCATTGATGACATCACGTGGAGTCAGTTCCACCCGGCGCACCGGGGCCTCTTTGAGGGGAATTGATACTTAGGCCAACAAAATAGGCCGTTGTCGACGCTTCGCCCCGAGTACAGACAGAGTTATTTTCCGCCTCTTTAGAAGGGGCCGCTTGCTGCGTCTGTTTTGGATGTGGCGTGTCGTATTAACAGCATGGTCCATTGAAATCCAGCCAAGCCTGGATCTGCATAACGAAGCGAACATCACGTGGAGACCAGGCCTGTGCAGGAATTACTGACAGCCTTGTTAAAAAGAATCCCAGCGCTTTCTCCTTTAACAGTCCTTTTCTCCCTGCCGGACACGAACCTGATGCCTGGTTATTAACCAGAGATTAATTAAACTGTGCAAATTACCGTCCCCTCCCGTCTAAACAAGACACTACTGCCCCCTCCGCCCTGGCTGCAATACATCAGAACAGGATAATTGCATAAACAAATATTGTTTATGTACCAGCAAGGTATAAAGGTCTACAATCAACACAGCGCCCTTTGTAACGCTAGGGCTGTCCAAACAGAACGCATTAAATGTGCACAGAGCCCAAACACATCCCTTGTGTTTTTTTCCCAATGACGTGCAATTTCCGAACCCTTGAGAACGTGAAGCTTAATGGCATTTTTTCAGTGGAGTATAATTAATATGTGGCATACATGTCATCGTATAGGAGAGGATGTAGCCTTCGAGCTAGAGCGGTCGACCTCGAAGCTGGGGAACCGGGTTAGAGTCTTGGCTACATCCTGTGATTCTGGGCAAATCACAATCTCCTCGTGCATAACAAAATCAACAAGAAAAACAAGTGGCGCGCATGTCACGCCTGTGTGGGTACAATCATAGCTCCTCACACGGTCTATTGGTGTCGATTACGCACTCAGTGCGCGTAATAGACACCAATAGGCCATGGGACAAGCTATGCTCGTGCTTTGGGCCAATTGAGTGCCGTCTTTTACAATAATTAGGGTAAAAGGTGTTTACAAGGGATTGGGTTCTTCTATTTACTGATAGACACAGCGACTGCACAACGACCGGAGCCCTACCTGTTAGCGCCTGTGCCCAGTGAGCGCACGGAGAGGTACACAAAGCTGACCAGCCAACACCGACAAATTCCCGCCACCAGTCGCGCCGCCGCCTTGGGACTACGATTCCCATCAGGCTCAGCGGCGGCGCGTTCCCCGACGCGGCAGAAGCGCCGGGAGGGGCACTACAAATCCAACAGCCCTCGGTGGAGCGGGGGGGAGACACAGCGACTGCACAACGACCGGAGCCCTACCTGTTAGCGCCTGTGCCCAGTGAGCGCACGGAGAGGTACACAAAGCTGACCAGCCAACACCGCCAAATTCCCGCCACCAGTCGCGCCGCCGCCTTGGGACTACGATTCCCATCAGGCTCAGCGGCGGCGCGTTCCCCGACGCGGCAGAAGCGCCGGGAGGGGCACTACAAATCCAACAGCCCTCGGTGGAGCGGGGGGGAGACACAGCGACTGCACAACGACCGGAGCCCTACCTGTTAGCGCCTGTGCCCAGTGAGCGCACGGAGAGGTACACAAAGCTGACCAGCCAACACCGCCAAATTCCCGCCACCAGTCGCGCCGCCGCCTTGGGACTACGATTCCCATCAGGCTCAGCGGCGGCGCGTTCCCCGACGCGGCAGAAGCGCCGGGAGGGGCACTACAAATCCAACAGCCCTCAGCGTCGCGGGACGCCCGGGGCTAAGCCCGGGCAAAGGGCGGGCCCTCTGTGGCCCTCCGAGGACCACAGAGGACGGGACGGGCCACCCCGCTGACATCTATCAACGCAGAACACTCCCCAAGTAAGTCTCCTACGCACGCTGTCCCTATTGGAGATTGTATCGTTACTCTATTGCAATGTCTACAAGGGGCAGTCGCAGTAAGACCGCTGCAGGAGCTGGGAAAGTCACCGGGCCAATTGACAATTTCATCTTTAAGGCCAATGAAGCTATTGATCATGGCATCTCATTATTGGAGCGCAGAGTGTCCCTGGAACTGGCCCAAGCCAAACGCTCCTCCTTGGGTCTCCTTGCCACCCATTAGACACAACTCTGCTGATAGCGCCGCCATTATTAATGCCAACGCAGAGATCCACACCATGCCTAACACCGTGGATCTATCAGTAACACAACTTCTCTCTGACTCCTTACGGAGTCTGGAGAAATCACCTAACTTAGATGTTACTGATAATTTTAACACAGAACTGGATCGCGTTACAAACTCTATCCCTGCAATGAGTTTTCCTGAGAACTCGGATATCATACCCATTGTAGAGTCTCAAGAACTTCTTACCTCACTAACTGAGACCACACGTGATCATGCTATTGACCCAATTTTGTTTACAGACCTCAACCCCATGGCTACAAATTTTTCCCCTCCACAAGCCTTAGCTACAACACACATACTCGTGGATTCAACCCCCAACTCAAGAGCAATGCGAGGGCTAAGGGAAGGAGCGGTACAGAAGCAGAAACCGCCCCAAGGCCCAAATATATCCACATCCAATAGAAGCCCTCTCCCTCAAAGAAAGCAGGGGAAAAACCCACCTAATAACCAAAAAAAGGCTTGTAAAAAATCTAACGCAGGATTAAGTAATAAAGGAGATCCATCCCCTAAGGAGGGGTCATATAAAGACTGCCCCTCAACAAATCAACTTATAACAAAGGTTGGGGAAATTATATCTGCCCATCTTGCCACCATCGAAAAGAGACTAGGGAATATGGAAAAACAACTGAATGAATTAAGCGCCCTAGTTAAAAGCCCATTAACCAAAGATACCCCAGTCTTAGTGGCAGCAAAACCACACATTCAACCTCCTTCGGGACAAGCCGTGAAAAAACCAGCCCCAGCCCCTAGTATCACACATAAGCAAAATTTACCCCCAAAGGGAGTCACGAATAAGCCAAACACACCCACACCCACCCCAAATACAATCACACAGGGAAAACAACCTAACCCAACACAATCAAAGGGGGATACCACTAGCATTTCTAAGGACAGGAATAAAGGCAATCAAAGAAGATTCCATGCTAATTTGCCACCCGGATCTAGTCCATATGTAGTGGTAATGACGGGTGTCCCTGAGATACCGGACAACACCGAAGAGCCACCCTGGTCTCTATTAAATAAAGTCAGCTTCTGGTTGAATAACAACAGACCCCTACCCTCATATTGTAGGAGTAAAATCCTAACAGTTAGAAGAGTACCATGGGTGGGTCGAGAAATACAGAAAACACATGGTGACTGTGTGATTGTTAACTTCGATGACCCGCGCACTGTAGAACATATCTGCTCATGGAGAAGCGAGGGGTATAGCGAAGGCATAGAAACAAAACATCTCTCCTTTTTCTATCCATCTAGGAGATTCAACCAGCACCATAATGCCTTTGAGAGAAACTGGTGTCACACGGGGCAAGAAGTTGAGGGAAACAATTGGGGTGAGTGGGAGTCAGATAATAACTATAGACATCCCTATAGGAACATACCAAGCAGAGATGCTTACTGGGGTATACCAGTTTATAACAGATTCAGCAGTCTCGATATGGTTGATTGACTTCCCCCATCTCTTCCGGGGCTGCTGAATACTGAACTGGAGGGAACAAAACAGGGCTGCCCCGCTGAGTTGGTTAAAAACATAGAGATGGTCGATAAAGAAACATTAGGTACCCAACTGGTCCAAAACCACCCGACACTGCCACTAGTAAGGGAAGATAAACTAATGGATAACAATGTAGGATGTAAAACAACTATCCTTCCAGACCCACATATTCATAAAAACCCTGATAGTGTACTAACGGTTGTTAGCTGGAATGTAGCCGGACTCCAACAACGGGTATTGGACCAGGAATGGTTAAAATTCATATCTAACAAAGATATTATAATGTTCCAAGAGACATGGGCTACTTCGGAAATAACCATAGAGGGTTTTGAATGCTACAGCATTTGTGCTCAAAAGCCAGCTTTTGGTCGCCCCATGGGAGGCTTGCTGATTGGGTTCAGAATAACTCTAGGGGGGGCTATCAGGCCAATACCAACTAAGAGCCCAAATATTCAAATCATCAAGTTTACTTGTAGATCATCGGTACATCTGATCAACTTTTATAATAACGACTTTCACTCGACCCCCAATAAAAACTATATAGAGCTATTCGAGAACATAACAAGGATATCTGAATCAACCAAGAACTGCGCAAGCAACGGGATCATCTTAGCTGGAGACTTCAATGCTAAATTATCAAGAACTAAAGCAAGTACTAACCAACTAGATAGGGCCACCAAACGCGGGAATGAATTAAAAAACTTCATAAATACCCATACCCTATCAAATATAATGGACACATTTACACATAGTGATACTGCTTACATTCCAACCTTCAGAGGGAGAGATTTTTCCAGCACAGTAGACTACATCTTCACTTCTGTGGAACTACTAGACAAAGTCATCCAAGCTGGAGTGGTAGAAACAGCCTTTGGCGACCATAACGCACTTGAACTCAGTATAAGAATGGGCCCGACCCAAATACCCACCCGCACTTTGGGAGCAAGAGATATCACGACATCAACAGACAACCTTAGGCTAAAGTGGAAAGGGGTGAACTGTGAATCCATTATGGATATAATTACAAATAATCATCAACCAACAGTTGCTTCCTGCCTACTTACGGATGGGAATTACCACAGGATAATTGAAGACTTTGAAAACTTGTGCCATGTGATTAAAACTCTCCTGACAGTCCCCCACAGGAAAAATAACGACGAACCCAGATGGTTCGACAGTTGTTGCTCAGCGGCAAACAAGGCACTTCGCAAGGCATTAAATTCCAAACCGAGAGACCTTGCTGATGTACGGACCGCCAGGCATGCCTACAAAACAGCCATAGGGATAAGGAAGGCTGCCATGGTAGAGGATCAGTGGAAAGATCTATCAGTTTCTGCTACTATGGGAAATAGTGCAACTTTCTGGCCCGCTGTAAGGAAGATGCGGGACATGGGTAAACAGCTGTCACCAATCAGCTGCACCATTTCAAGTCAGAATTGGGAGCAACATTTCTCCAATATATATGCTAACCCCGCTGCTCCTGTAGAAAACCAAAATTTTGACAAGCTGAGCCCACTTGACATAACCCTGGGGGAGGTCCTCTTGGCCATTAATCAAAGCCTGGGGAACAAGGCACCTGGGCCGGACGGCTTCCCAATTGATTTAATCAAACACAGACCAGAATTTTGGGGGCCTATTCTGGCTAATGTTTTCAATAGCGTACCGCTGGGTACCATCCCTGCTACCTGGTCCACAAGCACAATAGTGCCTATTTACAAAAAAGGTGAAAGATCTGACCCTGCAAATTACAGGCCCATCTCACTCTTAGACAATACCCTGAAAATCTTGGGCCGGGTGTTGTACAACAGAGTGAATGATTGGGCCGAAGAAACAGGGGTGCTAGACAGGTGTCAGATGGGCTTTAGAAGTAGGGTTGGGACAATAGAACAATGCCTGAATCTCAATCTTATAATAGGCAAATACACCATAGCCAAGGCTGCTCCTATTTACCTAGCCTTTATGGACTTGTCGTCCGCATTCGACCTTGTGAATAGGTCGAAATTGTGGGCGACACTTCTCTCCTATGGCCTTGATGAACCCTTGGTACACTTTCTAGCCTATCTACATGCGGACACTAAAGCTCGGGTACGAATCGGAATGGATGGCGAAACCTCGGGGGCAATTAAGGTAGAAAGAGGCGTCCGACAGGGGTGCGTTTTAGCACCCCTGTTATTCATCATTTACATAAACGGTCTGAGTGACTCCCTGAAAGAGACGACAACGGATGTCCCGAAAATCCAAGGGAACCCGCTACCCGCACTCCTCTACGCAGACGATGCGGTGATCATGGGCTTAACACCGAATGCTCTTCGTGCCCTTGTCAAGAGCTTCTCCCTTTTTATGGGGAAACTGGACCTGAAGGTGAACTTTAAAAAATCATTTGTTATGACATGCGGGCCAGGGGCTAAACAACTGAACTCCATCTCAATTGGATCAGAGAAGCTATACTCCACCAAATCATTTCCATATTTAGGCATGGTCTTTGCTGCGAACGGCCTGTGGAGTGGGCATCTCGCCCACGCCACAGGCAAGTTCTCAAAGGCCATAAATTCCATCCTTGCCTTGCCACGACCAAAAAGGTCAGAAACAACCGGGGCAATTATGAAAATCTACAAATTGCAATGTGTTCCGGTTGCAACCTATGGAGCAGAAATTTGGGGGATAGTGAGCCCATCTAGCCTGCAGACAGAAGAAAACCGGTTGTGTAGAAAAGTTTTAGGAGCTCCGATTTCCTCTTCTGGTTACATCTGTCACGCCGAGCTCAATCTGCCCTACATAACCGACTTCATTGCCACGCGACCCGCAACATTTTGGTTGTCGATTTGGGCTAATGAACGTGCCACCTTAACACAGGACATTGTATCTGAATGCCTAAACTGTGACAAGGGTATGAGCATCCCGTGGCTCCGGGCAACAAAGGAAAGCCTGGACAGTATTGGGAAAATCAATCTTTTTAACGACCCTGCCCAGATTAAGAACTCAGATAAGAAGGTCATACAAACCGAACTTTATGCCCTCTTTAGGGAAAAGAGGTTGGAGATAGAATTACAAAAACAAACTGTTAAATCTTATGTGATTAATATAAACAATGATCTATCCCCACAACGAATACCTTTATACCTCAGACTCCCTCTGACCAACTGGGAGAGGTCGCTGTTATTTCGCCTAAGAGCTGGATCTACAAAATACTCACTCTGCTTTCCCATGGGCCACAGTACTTCGAACTTTGGGCACGAGCTAAGCCCCTGCCCCTGTGATGGTCGCAGCAGACAAAATGAACTGCATTTCTTTTTTCATTGTAAATTTTTTATGAAATATATCAAATGGTTCTTAGCTCCATATTTTAAAAAACAAAGGCCAGTTTCCCTAATTCAATCTTATCTTATGTTTTTAAACTTAGACAATGTAGATCTGATTTTTCGTGCAACCTCATTTCTGAAAGTTATTTTTTATGCACGGAAATCTATGGAACCTCCCTGAAATGCCCATGCACCCAAGAAGAATGTCTCCTATGCAACAGCACTTTGGTTACCTGTAATGTATATTGGAATGCACTTTAATAACCTGATCTTGACTGTTTACATCATCATTGCTGCTCTCTTTTCTTTTAACTATCTTTATGGCAACTGTGTAAAATTATTTTTAAAAATGTGTTTTTATGTCTATGTGACTTTTATGGATTTTTGCAATCCGAATAAAGTTTTCTTTGAATTGAATTGAATTGATAGTCAATTAATGAGCTAGTTAGCAAAAATCTAACTAATGTATCCAACGGATAACTACAAGACTTCAATTTGATGAAAGCAATCAATGATGTTTAAAGGGAAGAAGAAGCACACGGAATATAATTTTATCTGAAAAAATATATTGTATTGAATTTATCAGTGAATAGATATAAGGGGATATGATGAAACAATCAAATACAATAAACAATGTTATGGACAGACATGTATAAATCAGAAAATCAGTTCATAACAGCTCATCAACTCCTGCAAATCGTAAGCAAAAACCAAGTCAAACAATGTACGATGGTTAATTCTTTGTGCAGTTGAATTGCTTGTGGAGATGATGGAGAGGTCGACGTTTCGGTCTTTGTAGCAGACGTCTATAAGACCATCTTCAGGACGGAAATATTTTTGCAAGAAAATGCCCCGAGGTTTAGAGGTGAAAAGGTGTTTCAGGAGAGTAAGTCACCGTAGATGAATATCAATTACGTTTTTTAATATGTTTGCAAGGAATTGCTCAGACGGAAGAGTTCTGGCAAAACGCGACCAGCAAGTAAGTCTCGTCCGATAAATGCACAATTATTGATTAAACGAGCTTAGACACGAGGCAAACGGAAACCGTGCAGCAAGTCAGAAGGCATCGGTCCACAGCGTACAATAAGATGCACACAAAGGCCAATGGGGTAACACTACACAAAAAAGCACACGCACAAGTGTTTCAAAGTCCAAAGTGACTGCTGAAACCCCGTTTTTCATTACAAAATGCATTGCGCTGCGCGAAGCACTGCTACGCAGTGCACACTAGGTGCGAGACCTAAAAACCAAAGCAGTTTGCTATGGCAGGGAGGGAGCCGCGAGGTTCCTGCCTTTCCATAGCAAACTACAGTGTCCGGGGGGTGGGTACCCCGGAACACTGCAGGAGCCGGCCCTGGGGGGTGGCGGTCCCCAGAGCCTTTGACAGGGCTCCAGGAGGGGGCCGCGCGGCCCCCCTCCCCAGATTTCCAAAGCCCCGGGAAGGTGGTGGTCGCCGTGCCTGGGGGGTCCGTAACGGGCCCCCCAATTTTAATATTTAGAGCACTGGGGAGGTGTCTGTCCCCAGGGCGTGAGTAGGGGCTCGAGCCCCCCACCACAGGTTTTGTTATTTAAATTTTCCTTTTTTTAACAAGCCCCAGGGGGTGGCTGTCCCCGGGGCTACCGAGGGGCCATGAGCCCCCAGCAGATATTTTTGAAAGCCCTGGGGGGTGGCGGTCCCTGGGGCTTGGGGGGGGGGGGGGGCCTTTGAGCCCCCTACCCATGTACTTTAGTATTTCCGGGGGTGGCGGTCCCGGGGCTTGGGGGGCCTTTGAGCCCCTACAACCATTTCTGTTTGAAGCCCCGATCGGTGGAGGTCCCTTGGGGGGCCCCTCTGGGCCACCCCATTACATATCAATATTGCCCCTGGGACTTGGCCCCCCGGGGGCTAAATAGCAACAAATCGCGGGAGCCTGCGCTTCGTTTTTTTTTCTCGTCAGGATCCAAACACCCGGCGCGGATTTTGCTAACTTAAAAAAAACAACAAAATTGGGGGGCCCTGGGGCTCCTTGTGGGACCCCCTAAGCAGGCCTAGGGGGTCAGGGTGTTTCTACCCTGCCCCCTATTTGCGTTTGCGCCTTAGTTTGACTGCTTTCTTGTGCCTAGGTTCTACCGCGTCACAAGATGGCTGCCAACACTTCCTGGCTTGGAGTGTTGACAGCCAATTAGCATGAAGCTAGTGCCCCAGAGGGTGCACGGATCCACAGCAGCCATATATATCACTTCTTTAATCCTTAATTTATCAAAAACTACTGAACAGATTTACACCATTTGTAAAAAGGCCGCTTTCTGAGCCAAGCAGTACCTTTTTGCCAACTTTGGTGTAATTCCATTCAGCAGTTTTTGCTATAACAGTGTCTAAAGTTTCCTATGGGAAAATAATTTTTTTACCACAATTTTTTGAATTTCTCAGGAACTACTGAACGGATTTACACCATTTTAAAAAAGGGGCACTTTCTGAACCAAGATCTACCTTTTTGCAAAAGTTGGTGTAATTCAGTTTAGCAGTTCGTGCTGTAGCCAGGTCTAAAATTTCCTAAGGGAAATACCATGGGAAAAACACGTTTTGGGACCCCCTTTTTTCTCGGCCCCCGCTTGACGAATCACCCCCAAACTTTTAGGATAGGAGCGGACCGGAGCGGGCCATTAGTTTTGAAAATTTCGCGAAGATTTGTCAATTGGCGCAAAAGATATTGGGAATAGAATGTTGTGGATTTCCTAAACAGCTCCTCCCAACTTCCAGCAAGCAAACAAGCATGCCACGCCGGCGACGAAGGAGATGGACCACCAGGTACAGGAACAATGCTTTTATTTCACCACAAACAGCTACGCGTTTCGGGCTGAATCACACTTGTTCACACTGTGCTTGTCAATAAAATTAGTCGCTTTTTTATTCATGCTTAAAGTGGAACACACCCCTGTTCATTACATCATTAGTCACATGATCATGGAAAGGGAAAACATACAAGTGCATTATTTTGATTTTTTTGTGTTTTGAAGTTTTCTGACAGGATAATTCTTAATTTTTTGATTGTTTTCATAATAACATATCAAGTGATTTTAGAGTTATTTAGAAATATTGAAATATTTCTATGGTGCCATTAATTATATTTCATGTAAATGTCTCCGTATGCGGTTCTTTTGAATTCTATCTGTATAATACAAGAACTGCAACTCTATATAAATTACATAAATTGGTTATTTGATAATTATTAGATGTCACATAAGTATATAAATAACATGGCAATACTTTTTTACAAAAATTCACTTAAAATATATTACAATCCAATAGTGCAAATGGCAAAGCAGCGATTAAATTTAAAGTGCAAACTGTGTAAAAATACGTGCAAAAAAGAAGCAAAAAGTGCATACTGCATGATTCAAGAAGCCTATCAATGTATGTAACAATAATATCTCAGATCCCTGAGATAGAATCTAGTTAAAAACATAAAAAATCATTAACTTCTAAAATTCATCATAACAGTATAAAATTTAAATAATGCAGGCAATCATCAACAATTATTATAAATATTTAAAAAATAGAATAGAAATCGAAATAAGTTACAGTATCCAAGAAAATAGTATCAAGCGGTAAGCACGATGAGAAAGTGTATAGAAATATATATGCAAACAAATGCCTTGTACTTAATAATAGGGATCCTAACTATTAAGTAGTTTGTATTAAATCAGTAGAAAAATGCAGCCTCTATATATTTTCCTTGAGCCATCTATACAACGTAAAAAAAGAACTGATGAAGACTACATTGGCTAAGCTCTAGCCCCATCTTCTCAAGTGAGACTTGAACATGTTGGCCATCATCGCCTCTAATAAAGTGGCTCATTAACAATTCGGAATGCTCTTAGTCAAACACTTTTTCATTGAATACGAAGTTAAGGTTTCCCCTCCCCTATTCGCAATATCTCAGGCATTAGTTAACAAGTGTATTTGTGTAGGTTCAGTAATGCAGGCCTGCCATGAAGGTCTTCTGAACTTTAGCATGCGGACATGTGGTGTGATCTGCTTTTTTGAAGTCTGAGCCCCAACAAAGCCCACTCAGCCGAACATTCTTGGTATGTCGAGAAATTAAGCATCATCAAACTGGGTAAAAAAAACTACTATTGGAATCAGTACACAAGTGTGGCAATTAAACACTATATAAAAAGTTCATAACATTTAGAAGAGCAATTGCCCGACATAGTTAACATTCCTGTGGATTAGGTCTGAATTTCTAAAAGAACCCTTTTTGTAACGTTATGTTAGTTTATTTTTATATAGCACTAAATCACCGACAGGTCTCTAAGCGCTTTAGAGAGAGAGAGGCCAAGGGCCAGATGGAGTTAACAAACAGCAACGGAGGGGAAGGGATAGTTAAACAGTGTTCATGGCCTCCTTGAAAAGGACAGTTTTGAGTTGTTTCCTGAAGGGGAGGAGTGCAGATTCTCTGCGAAGGTGACCCGGCAACTGATTTCAAAGTTCTGGGAGTAAGATAGAGAAAGCTCTGCCCCCTGTGGATACAGTGTTGCAACATGGGTTGGATAGGTGGCAGGCCTGTGATGACTGCAATGTACGGCCCAGAACATAGTTCTTGAGGCGGTCTTTAATATAGGTTGAAGCATTTCCATAAATGGCCTTATGGAAAATGCAGAGATCCTTAAACTTCGCTCTCTGTTTAATGGGGAGTCAGTGCAGCTTGCATAGTAACGGGATGGCGTGAGCACTTATGGGGAGACTAAATATCATCCTGGCTGGGTCGTTCAGTGCCACCTGTAACTTATGGATGAGGTTCTTTGGGAGGCCAATGTAAAGGGCATTCCCGTAGTCCAAACTGGAGACAATTGTGGCTGACCCTATCGTCTGTAGTGATGTTGTTGAGAGGATGGGAACAAGTATCCGCAGCGGTCTCATGAGCCCTGTACAGGTTCCAACCACTGTGGCGACTTGATTGACCATGGAGAGGTCGGAGTCTATTTTTATGCCAAGACTTTTCACGACTGGTAGTGGTGTGGAGGTCTCACCAAGCTCTTGGGGCCAGAAAAGATAATTCCAGGGGTTCTTTTTTATGGGGATAATACAGACTTCAGTTTTGTCTGGGTTAATTTTTAGTGAGTTTGTGGTCATCCAATTTACTGAAAACCTAAGGATGTTTTGCACCAGCTCCTAAGTGTGGGTGGAATTGTCGATCCGAAGGATGAGTTGAGTGTCATCCGCGCAAATGAAGATTCAGCAGTCCATGCGGGCTAGGGCCGCCACCAAGGGTTATAGGTATATGTTGAAAAGGAGCGGGACAGTGCGGATCCCTGGGAAACTCCGCAAGTGAGGGTGCCCCTGTCCGATACCTGCTCCCCCAACTGGTTCTTCTGAGACCGACCTGGCAGGAATGATTCCAGCCATTGATGTGCCAATCCGCATATGCCCAAGCTCGTGGTTCGGGCCAATTGTTGTTTATGGCTTACGGTATTGAATGCCACTGATAGATCTAATAAAATCAGGGCACTCGTGTTTTATTGTCAGCCATAATTCTGAGGTCATCAAGAACAGACCTTATTACCAACTCAGTGCTGTGGTGGGCTGGTAAACTCGCCTGTTGAGCTTGGAGTAGCTGGTTCAAGGACCTATTGTTCTATGACTTTTGCCAAAAACAGCAGTTGGGAGATAGGCCTGTCGTTTTTGGGATTGGCAGCATCTGCTCCTGGTTTCTTTAGCAGGGGGTGACTCTGGCCTCCTTCAAATTGGATGGTAAATAGCCAGTCTCCATGGAATGGTTTAGTAAGGAGAGGATCTGACTTTCCATCCCTGGAAGGGCCAGCCGTAAAATTATCGGGGGACAAGAGTTAGCAGGTGAACCCGATTTGGTGCGGTACATCAGCGATGTCAGGAAAACTGAGTCTACGTTAGGTAAGTTGGTGAGCTGTTTACAGGGCTGGGGGGAGACCGGATGCTGCACTGGGGAGCCCTGAATAATCAGGGTGTTATCAATCTCAAAGATGATGTCCCTGACTTTTTGGAAAAAGAAGGTCTGAAATGCGTTGCAGTCTATGGGCGTGGTTCCCGATTTTGATTCAGATTTGTGGCTGAGTTCTTTCAGTATTCTGAATGTTTCTTTTTGTTTAGTTGCCACATCTGAAATTCTTGCCTCATAATATTCAGCTTTCCTGGTTATTATGTTTTTTTTTTAATAAGAGGTGAGTAGGGTTTTATATATTGCCAGTTCAGTTGTAGACTTTACGGTACCGCCTCTCAGAGTGGCGAAGGCTTTGCTTCTTTTCTCGCAAAGTTTCATTAAACCAGGGGGCCCCCCTTTTCCTGGTCTCTAATACTGTCCCTCCACACTGGTGCTACTTGCTCCATAGCTCTACGCAGAGTGTCCGCGAGGGCTTTCATCTCTTGGTGATGGTTCCCTTGCTTATGTTTGGGGGGGGGGGGGGCCCTGAGTAGGGTGTCCACTAGTTTTTCTGGCTCGATTTTATTCCAGCAACGCAACTTTCTCCATTCTGGGGGAGATTGTGGCAATGGGTTGTCCATCGGGACCCAGCAGCCAACTAGCGAGTGATCGGACCAGGAACACGGGCTAATGTCCAATAACCTTGCCCATGGTTGCGAGGTCCTAATTAGGTCTACGGTGTGATCTTTAAGATGGTTAGGGCTGTTGACCAGTTGATGAAGCCCCATCAAGTTCATCACTGACTCGAATTGGCTGGCAGACGGTTCTCTCTGTATTTTATCCCCAGTGATAGTTAAAGTCGCCCACCACTAGGAGTCGTTTGTACATTGAGCAACGGTCAGTGATGGTCTCTAAAAAGAGATCACTGAAGCTAGGGGTTGATTGTGGGGGACGATAGGCTACCAGGGGTAGGAGGTAGGAGGAATTCAGTTAGAGTTTCACCACCAGTAAGTCTGCGCTTCCTATGCGCTCTGCCATTATCTTTGCAACTGTTAATCGCTTGTTAAAGAGAATGGCTACACCCCCTCCTCGTGTTTCTTCTTGTCTCTTGTGCCAGAAGTTGTCGAAGTCACCTGGGAGGGCGGCAATACTGTCTGGAACGGAGGTGTCACTTAGACATTTCTGGCGATCACAGAAACATGGCTATGAAGGCGTGAAAAAACTTCTAGGTGGTGCTTCTGTAGGGAGCGTGTATTAAGGACACCCACCTCTAGTCCAGGTGGGCTGCTGACTATGTTACTTATATGAGTACCTGGGCACGGGCTCATGGGTCTATCTTCTCCATTGATTCTCAGGATTTTATCAGCTTTCAGTTTGTCTATAACATTGTTGCTCAGAACATGTCTATTTGTGGCTAGGGTCAGAAGATCAGCCGCTGTGTAACTCAGAGTTTGACCAGGGGATTTGGCCCCTGGCCCCAGTCGGACGTGGACGGGCGCAGACGTGCTTGCCTTAGGCGCGCCAGCGGAGCGTCCGCTCCAGCGTGTCTATTTCAGTATTCCTTTCCACCCACCAACTAATCAGCACTGCTGAGCAGCAGCTGCTCTCTCCCTAAGCACTGGACCGCATTAGTAAAGGGGAAGTGCTAAGAACTGGGAGGCGCTATCTGCGAGGAACAGATCAGCTTCACGTTTACATGAGAGCAATTTCAAGTAAGGACAAGTGCAAAACAATGATTTAAAAGCAGTTTTAAAAAGGCAGTTATTCACTTCAATACCGGTTTCTAGCAGCAAAGTGAGGCTAAAACCAATTAAAAAGTGCAATTTGAAAAGGTGCTTAAACCGTGATTAAAGCCCAACTGCCAGTATGACATAAGGACCGCCTCGTGAGCTTTGGCGTGTCTCTCTAATGCTACAGACAAGTTAGACCATGTTAGGATACAATTTCAAGGATAGCTCCCCAACATCTCAAGACTTAAATAGGCTTTGGGTCAAGTATTTCCAGCTTAACAACCTTGCTTAGGTTAATGTAGGAGGTTTTATGGGTGTCAGGATGCATCCCAATTAGCCTTAGGTCTTGAACTATTTCATTAAATGTATTCATTCTTTGCATAAATGAAAAGATTATTTCACAGGAAGCATCCCAGAGAAAGGGTGCAGCTATCCTTGCAATACTGGTAAAAATGGGGAAGAACAGTAGCCATACATGTTTGGCAGGATTACTTGGTGGGAACGAGGCAGAGAATTACTGACAGAACCTTACAAATGGAATACCCAATCCCATCACGTTGGAACCCACATGTCACATCCTACAACCCCGTTTGAGGGAGAATTAAAAAAAATATTGAACAAAACAACCCACATAGAGGTATTACATACAAAACTCTGTACTTGGGCTCAAATTCAGGAAACACCTAAAAGGAAATGTAGGCTCTTTGGATTGATAACCATCATGGCTGGCTTTAGCATTGCGCCAAGTGTGACCATCTCTGCTGGAGCCCCCACTCGCTTGCCAAATGATGATTTTTTTTCTCCCTTTAGTGTTGTCCATACTTCCACACCTATGTACCTCCTTGATTTCCTATATAATCCCAATTTCAATTGGCCCATATGTGACCACTGTGACCACTGTTCAGTCTCCAGAGCTCTCAGTCGCACAGTTGGCACGAGATCCATATTGCCTCTCTAACAGCGAGGACAGTGGAGATGTGTGGATGATGGCATGTGGGAAGAGGTATGAACACACACGGAAAGGAGGGGGGAGGTGGGCATTGGACCATAAGTGACCAATGATTTTGCGTGCGATGCAAAAAGGCCAAGGATTGACTGAGCAAGTAGTCTAGACCAAATGATGTGTACGTGAAAAACATGCACTGCACTCTCCACCAGAACTCTCAATCATGCCCCGTCCTTCGCACCCATCCACATTCTGAACACAAACACCCAGAAGTGGTTCATAAACAGTAGGCACTATACAAGACACATGTGATTCATGAAAAGCAAAATTGCAGAAACAGAATATCAGGGAAATGGAAGAATTCTAAGTGGCTGGGAACACATATCATGTAACGAACTAAAATGAGCAGAACGTAAAGAGAGAGTACACCACTAGCTTGAATTACTGTAAGGGGTCTTGCACAGGTCAGAGTTTTTCCATTTGTAAAGGTAAGAACCTGACTACAAGGCCCAGTAAACACATTTTTCAATGGCAGTCCGCAATTACTGCTGGTGTGGACCACTAGTAGGACCCTTCTTCACATGAAGCATAGCCCGACATAAAAAAAAGTTAATATTTCTTTAACAGGTGTTTTTATGAATCTAAACCGGTCCCTTTTTACTTCCACTCTCAGTGCTTTACGTCAGATGAAAAGGCTGACAGGTCTCCGAAAGAGGCATGGTCAAAGAAGCCGAGTTAGACTCATTTCTGAAAAGCGTGGCCGATTTAATTAATAAATCAAACAAGATGATGGACGGAATTTTGCACAATGGCTAAACATTCACCCCCAGTCACAGATCTGGGTTTAATCCAACATTATTTTGCTCACCAAGCCACCCTAGTTCAGACATGGCCATATGCAAATCAGTCTGGACCCTGTGCCTCATGGGAACCGTCCAGCCCGAACTGCCAAGCCATGTTTACCCTAGACTGGAATCAAGCATCCTAGACCGGTTTCTGGCTATCAGCCATCTTCAGCCAGGATAGCTTGACTCCAGTGGCGCAGTGAGCACAGGACCCACGTCAGGGCATACCCTTCCCACATAGGGTGAACAGCAAAACAAGATGATGGACGCAATGTTGCACAATGGCAAAACATTCACCCCCAGTCACAGATCTGGGTTTAATCCATCGTTATTTTGCTCACCAAGCCACCCCAGTTCAGACATGGCCATATGCAAATCAGTCTTGACACTGAGGTACTCTTCTTCGGTTGTACTTCTGATCCTGATTAGCAGGAATGGTGGCCGATTATTATGTTTCCTCCTGCACATTCCTCCCAGCAGGCAAAAAATCTGGGAATTAAGATCGACAATGGTCTGACGTTGAGATCTCAGATCCTCGGTCTTACGGGAACATGTTTTGGCCTCCTGAAGATGCTCCGGAAGTTTCTTCCTTTGCTTTCAGAAGAGCACAGGAGGATCACTGTGCAGGCCTTAATTGGCTCCAGATTGGACTATTCCAACGTCCTATATCTGGGCCTACCGGAGTATCTACTACAGCGCCTTCAGGTGGTGCAGAATTCGGTTGCTCTGGCTATCTTCGGCCTTCACAGGCGAGCCAGAGTGTCCGGCCTTTTGCAGTCGCTTCATTGGCTGCCTATCCGGAAGCGGATAGTTTTCAAGGCGTTGACGCTGGCTCATAAGGCTCTTTATGCCTCGGGCGCAAAATATCTGCAACGGAGGCTTACCTTTTATCGCCCGGCCCGATCTCTGCGATCCGAATCTCTCTTCCTTGCGGTGGTCCCTCGAGTAAAGAGGGCCCGCGCAGGGGGTTGCTCCTTCAAGCTGAAGGCATCGCAGCTTTGGAATGCTTTGCCATTGGCTCTACGTAGCACTTCTAATTTGCTGACCTTTAGGAAGGGCCTTAAAACTTGGCTCTTTGCCCCTTAGCATGCTCCCTCCTTTGTTTTGTTGTTTTTCTTTTATCCCACTGTGTTATGTCTTTATGCTTACAAGCTGCCAATAAAAAGCGCCGGGACACTCCAATGGAGTAGCCGTGCGCTATAGAAATCAAAAATAACATAACATAACACTGTACCTCATGGGAACAGTCCAGCCCGAACTGCCAAGCCATGTCTTCCCTGGACCGGAATCAAGCATCCTAGGACTGGTTTCTGGCTATCAGCCATCTTCAGCCAGGATAGCTTGACTCCAGTGCCCTCCCCCTGTACTGGGATGAATGTATGACATTGTTCTGCATTCTGTCCATCAACTATTGTTTTTGCTATTTAATTAATGGCATGGTTTAAAACATCTGAACTAGAATGCTGTACTTTTGACAGAGTGCCACCTGATCAATATTTCAATGTCTCTCTTAGTTTTCTGAAACTACATCCCGTCATAACATAGCAGCGAACATGTGTCTAAAACAAGGCAAGACTTATGGGCTTTGCTGATGCTTATTAGCAGTATCATATAAATGAGTAATAGCATTGACAATGTTGTGAAAACTAGAATTGAAAGGGTTTTAATTTTGAAAATATAAAATTTTGAATTGGATATTAGTAAGTTGTGTGGGAGGGGAAGCTTCGGAGTAAAGAATTTACTCCAGTTCTTCCCTTCGCAACATTGTTCTCTGCATTCTCTCTTTCTGGATCCTTTTTCTCTCCACAGCTTTCTAAAATCCCCCACCTGCGCATCTCGCATATCTTCACACTGCAATTCTGTTCAGACCTCTTACATGTACTTCCTTGCGCCGCCCCTCTTTCACTATGTACCCACACACTCACCTATAAACACAGAATTTTCTTGTCCTTTGACACAGTCCATATTTCCGCAACTGTGTAACTCCTTCACGCACGTTTCCGTAAAGTGTTAAGTGAACACTGTTCTGCAGAGAGGCCAATGACTTCATGAGCATGTAGTTCGTACACTTTCATGACTCGCTGACAGGCAGTGTAAGAAACACACTTCGCTGAGCATCAATTCCAGAGCTCTCAATTGTGGCCTATCATGAACATCCATCCATACCAGGAAATCACATAGAAATGTGCTGGTTCAGCATATGCTCTACACAACAGTCACATATGTTGCATTATAAACACTACAGAGCAAAAAAAATATGGAAAATGCGAACATTCCTACTAGAAGTTCGACAAAGTAAAGCATGTGAAATATATACTAGGGTTGCCCACTAACATGAATTACACCAAGGGTTATTACTGGACTGATGAGAAATCAAGTATTATTTCTGAGTGTATAGGTAATTACCGTAACATAAGGGCTGATGTGGACCGGTTTCAAAGTGGCTTTTCAGTCTGTTACTGTGCACCAGAAGCCCTTAGCAAGGGTCTCCTGATCCCATCACGGGCCTACAACTCATGTCCCACCTGGATGTCCCTACGGCGCACCAACAAAGTCAAACCTTTCAAGCCATGCATCTTTTTAAAACATGAGCAGCTCCGGCTATCTGGTGCGTGGGGCGAAGCAGGCGCTCCCACACAACTTCTGAACAAAAGGGAAAACCAAGGTGCAAGAACACCTTGCAGGAAACAACTCCCCAACTCAGTGTGCTTTTGACGTTCCATGAGCTTGGCGCCCGGTGCAGTGGCACCAAACAAATCGCCCTAAAGTCAGTCTAATAATAATGGTGGCCATGTTTAACTAATCTGCACATTTTCAAATCCCTAGCAAAACTGGGCAAGGTGTATTTAATGGGGGAAGGGAGGGAAATAAAAGGGAAATAAGAAAAAAAAAAAAAAGAAAAAGAGGCACTTCCCAATTTAGCCCGCAGATGAACTTTTGTTCTCCACTACAACAGAACTGGCTGAACGCATATATTCATCAAACTTGAAACAAAAGTAGAATCCCCATAGAAAGTGTGCTATTTGTGATCCAGTGTATATCTACAACGTCGTTTTCTGATAATAGTATATGAAAATGCTGGCAGCTAGGCTTGAAAGCGTTCTTTCTATTGTAAATCTTCTGCCCATCATGTTTTAATTTTTTACAAAATGACATTGGCTGGTGAATGGCTTGAACTTCCGACATGAAAGGGCCAGAATCTAACCCTTGTTGAGCAAAGATGAAAGACACAAACAGGAGCCTTGGATGCATGGGTAGGTTAGCCCCCAATCGAAGTCCACGCAGAGACTATGTATGAGGGGGTTCTCTTTTACTGTGCACTTTACCTTTTAGTGGGCAGCATTATTCTACTGAGGGTGATTTGGAACATCTGTTTGCTGTTCAAGTGGTTTCCTCTCTGACCAGGGTTACTTTTTGATTCACTAGACACATACACTAGTGATTACAGCTGCAGTATACAAAAAAAGCCGTGGATGGACGCTTACATTTATTTGAGCTACTGGTAATTACTCGGGTTCCCACCCTAGTTTAGTGTTATTCTGCACATCATGCCACAGCAGTTTGGAACACCCATATGCAAATCAGTCTTGTCTCTGCTCCAACGGGAACAGGTCAGGTCCACCATGAACCGGAACACAAGCAACCCAAGACTGGTTTTGCAAGTAAGGCTCAGTCGGGTAAAGCGAGGTTCCAGTGGCACAGTGTGAATGTGATGAACGTCCTGGCAAATCAATCCCACTTTGGGTATCACACTGAAGTATACATAAAAAAAGCGCCCCAATCATGGCAAAACTGGTCAAGACTGATTTGCTTATAGCATGGTCTAGTCTGAGGTGGCATGGGCGGCAAACGATGATGGGAAGGGTATGCCCAGACATGGGTCCTGTGCTCGCTATGCCACCAGATTCAAGCTAGCCTGGCTGATATGGGGTGATACGCTGAAACCAGACCAGGGTGCTGGTTTCTGGTCCAGGGAGGAACTGCCTTGACAGTTCGAGGTGGACTGTTCCCATGGGGAGCAGGGTCAAGACTGATTTGCATATGGCTGGGTCTAAACTGGAATGGAATGTTGTGCAAAAAAAACAATGGATTTAATCCAGATGTGTGAGTGGAGGTAAATGTTCGATTTGTTCAGCATTCCGTCCATCATCTGTTAATTTTGTACTTTTAGAAAGTTGGCATTTAGTGCCTGCAGTCTGTTTCAGGGTCACATACGTGGGTGTAGTTGGCAGTTGGACTTTCTTTACTCTTCTCAGAAAGCCACATAACTGAGGGATTAGATGTGCCTGAATGGGCAATCACTTGCTGAGCTGGGCACAGCCCCACTTGCAAATCAGTAGGCTGTGCCTTGTCTTCACACAAAGAACTTCACACTACCACATTGCATTTGTAGTTGGGTTGGAGCCACGGCAGGGAGACAGGCAATTTCAAGCATTTTACATGAGTAATATCTCAAAACTTCTACTTCAAAGAAAGCACCAGGTCTAAAAATAACACCCTCAGACCCACTCTTCAGTTCCCTTTCTGGACCTGTAGAAGGACTCTGCGGACTTTCTGCTGCTATGACCTGCTGTGCGCAGAGAAAGGTTTGCTGCACTTGAAAGGACTCCTCTGCTGCCTGAAGCTTGTTTGAACCCTCAGAGTCCTGCGATGCTGCATGCGCACTGTTCCACAACTTAAACTCAGGTCTACCAAAGTAATTACAAGGGCTAATTGAGTGGCCTCCTGATCAGAGCGCCAGGGATAGAAAAGGCTCCAATCATCATGAACCCACACCTGAACCAGCCTAAGTGAGTCCTAAACCTCCAAGTGATACCTTTCCGGTCCAGTACCCTTGGAAGTGGTTCTAAAGGTGCCCAGATTACCAAAATCCAAAACTTGAGACTTGGAAAATGATTGGCTAAAAAGTGTTTTGAGAGCCGAGAGGAGACCATGACTTACCTGCTTGTCCAGCTGCCCAGGGTGCATCACTGGTTGGCCTGACTTTGCGCCACCTATGTTCTACTCCGCAGGAGCAAATCCTCTTCAGCTGTCCTTCGCATAAGGGGTATCAAGCCTTGTGGCACACTCTTCGGCTACTTTTTTTTTTTTTTTTTTAGTTAACAATGGTCCTTTAGCTTGAAAAATAGAACAAAGATAAGCACAGGCTAAAAATGAAGACTGTGTGTTTTCTTCAGTGTCCAGCCGGACATAGAAGCATTTATTTTGAAGGATTCAAAAAATTCATACATTTGAGGTGAAACAAGTCACACAAGGATAACTGGGCACAAGCCTGTACCAAGTCAGGAAAGGACAATACATGGGGGAGAAAGTAACAGGCAAAAAAACAGGAGAAATGGCGGCTTACAATACAATACATTTTTAAGTAAGCTCTATCCCACAGTTACTGCAACATAAATCCTAAATCGAAAAAGGAGCAGTACTATGTTGAACACTCTTCGGCTACAGCTTCCAAAAAAAAAAGTAAAAAGTTTGAACGTAGAAATCTTTACTATGACTTCGTCCAGCCGCTCCTAGATGACGCCTCTTCCTTGCACACCGCCTGAAGCCTTGCCCTGCTGAACTTTACCTTCTGTGACATTTTTGCATGAAATTTCTTCTTAACCCGAAGGCAAGCGCTGACCAGGCCCAATCCACTTCTTGTATCTGACCAGTGCTCCGTCACAGTCAGACGTATTTTTCAACTTCGAGCCGGTTCTGCACAGTTAGATCTCTGCAGTTGGCGCTTTGATCTTTTAGGCGCTTGTTTGTACCTTAAACTTAAAAAATTCATAACTCCAGTTCTACCAATTGGATTTTTGACGTTTTGGTTTCAATAATTTATAAAAATGTACTTTCTCAAAATTGGCATTGCATTTTTCTTGTTCTGTGTTTTCACTGTATTAATGTTTGAGTGCTGCATAAATAGTTTACATATTGTCTAAAAGTTAAGCCTGGCTGCTTTTTTGCTAAGCTACCAGAGGGTTAAGAACAGGCTAATTTAGTGTATTTTGTGGTTCCCACTCACAGGGACTGTAGCTGTAGCTTGAGCCAGGTTAACACCCCACTCAACCAACAACTCAGTTTCTCAAAGCGACCTATTAACATCTTTAAATGTGTGTCTGACAAAATAGCCTAGAGTCACCCCAAGAACAATTGCACACACTCAAACACACATGGACTTCCAATACAGACATTAATCTTTGGACTATACACCTTGTATCTGACCAGCCCATCATACTATTCAAATTTCTATTTCTCGCCCACATAGAATGTCTAACAGAAAAGAGTACACGATGATCCGTAAATGGAACAAGCCTAACCAAAATTACCAGACTACTTTAGTTACACCCCATTGATCCAACAAAGCTCCGCCTCAGACCAAAACCTAGCCTTCTACAGCTGGCTTTTGAACATAGCTGATATTGTGGCACCAGCTACCTCCATTCAGAAACAGACTCTTTGGTTCACTGAACAACTGAGGAATGCATAAACAATACTGATCCAGAAAGAACAGACATTGAGAAAAAACACGGTTACCCAAGTTTCAAACTTGGGATTTTAAAAAGGCTCAGAGACAATAAAAAGTCACATTTACAATTCAGACAAAATTGATATGGCAGCCAACCCCCAAAAGTCTATTTTTCAAAACCGTCACACAACCCAAGAAATTAGCCAGTCAGCAAAACTCTGTGCCTAATCAAGTGATTATGTTGAAAAAGTGCTTGTGGGAGCAGGGATTAAGAAAGGCCTCTTTCCTCCTGCTGTCTCCAGGTACACTCCCTCTTACGTCCCTTTCTCCACATTTATGCGACTTTCACCGGATCTCACCTTAGTTCTACCTCAGCTTGAATCTGGGGTCCCTATCTGGGGTCCCTACAGATCAGTGCCGCCCTCAAGGAAATTAAAAAAAATAATCCAAAAGACTCTGTTCCTGGCATTACACTCCTCTTTAGGGCATTCTCCCACTCATTTGAGCATCAGAATGCACCCAGCTCTTCACAGAAGCCTTATGGATCTGCTTTTGAAAAAGGGGCTCGAAATTCTGTGGCAGATTTGAAAAAATAAAGGCATTAGACAGAGCTACACTTAGCCTATAGCTGCCGGACACAGCAGGGGACAGTGTTCTGCCCAATGACAGGGAAAGTGTGTGATTTTACCAATACACGGATAGATTGAAATCCCAGCATCCTCCTCACTTTGGTAAAATTCTACGATCACCTTAGCTCCAAAGTTTTAGAATCCTACAGCACTGATAAAAAAATTTAGTCACTAAACCTCTTTCATATTACGCGAAGACGGTCACCATAATCTGCAAATTCAACTCCACTTAAAACCCACTCAAGCATCCCAGCCAGCTTGGACATGAACAGATGGTGCAATGGTGAGAGGGAATTACACAACCAAAATGGTATAGGGTGTCCATGCTAAGCTGGGTTGCCCAAAAGGCTTAATCGATTATCTGTTGCCTATTATTCTTTTTGACGGTTGTCTGGATTCACTTCGGAACAGCAGTAGCTCATTTGCCAGAGCTGATGAGATTGGTAAATGACAGGGAATTATTTGCACCTCATAAGAGGCAATAAGATATATTTGCCACTCCAGTTCTTGCAGTTGGTCGTATATTCGACATATAAATAAAACAATTTAAAAGGGAGTATGCATAATATTGTATCACCAAACGCCCATCTACAGCCCGAGAGTGTAAATCGGAAAGAGACTATCTCAGAATATAAAAGGCAGACTGGAGAAAGTGCAAAGGGCGAGGGAACTGATACACACTCTAACCCAGAAGGAAGTAGTTATAACACCTCACCAACCAGGAGAGATATGCATAGGCAAATTGTGAAAAGAATACCAGGTCACTATCAAGGTAGGAGCCGGGAAGGTGAGGCAAAATCAGGTACACACCCGACTTACTGTAGCGCTCTGGAGAATGAAAGGAGACCACAAACTCAATTTACATCCGGCCACTCATTTTTCTGTAGTTTTAGCCAATGTTCCAGCTTTACCGCCAGAGGAAAAAGAAACTTGGACGACACTGAGGAATAAAACCATACATTATCTCAGGAGTAGAACGACGATGATCAGGGATATGTTCAGAGAGTTTAAAATGGTGAGGAGAATTGGTTGGGTTGGAGACAGCAGAAAACTTTTTCAAGGCGATTGTGTCGTCCTCTCATTAGGATCACCATCTCTAGTAAAGGAAATCTTGCTAAGATCTCAAGACACAAGTATTACCCGTACGAGTATCCTCTTAGGATTCTTCTATCAACCCAAGCAATTAACTCGACAAAACAGTACCCATCCCTTTAGACAGTTCACTGAATACCCACTCTATAATCTAGAGGTGTCAAACAGATGTGGGCTTCTTCAATCTCTGAGCGATATTGAATGACTATCTAACAGCCCAGATCAGAAGGCACCTGATCAAGGGTATGAAACTGAAAACCCAAGCAAAGTCTATTTGAATAACCAGTATAGTCCCCCTAGAATTGAGCGTAGGCTTAATGTACACAGCGAAGTAATTTCTGAGTCGGCTCAATTAATTAAGGTTGTAATAGAACTGAGCGACACTAGAACCCCTTCACCAGGACTGATATATGGGCCAGAACCTATAGATACGACTGATTCCACCGTTGGACTAACTTCACCCAAAACCATTAAGAGTTCTTTTCTGAAACATAGCTGTCCGTGCAAGAAACTTGGGCGATTGAGGAAGTGCACATAAACGGTTTTAAGACGCTACACACTCCGGCGACTCATTCACCACATGGGAGACCCAAGGGGGGAATTTGTGAATATGTCTCAAATCTGGTCGGGGCTTTCAAGACTGAGATGATTAAATCAGTAATTCACCATCAAATAGTAGCTTTTCATATAGACGGTAAATGTATTCTGACACATTAATTTCTATAACAATTGCTAAAAAGAACAGCTGTGTGAAATACTGAAGAGACTTAGCCACGATCTTAGCAAACTGAAGGGAAACAGATGTTGAAATGATTACTATATGGGGAGGCGATGTTAATGTTGGGCTATGCCCGCTAGCCGGGTTGGGTAAATGTGGCCTACCAATAGAGGAGGATGACCACTTGATCCACTTTGTGCATTCTGATAGGGGGAGATGTTTAATGAGATTCTACTCTCACATGATCTTGACTTTGGGCATACCTTTATAGGTAGGGGTCTAGAATCCAC
Organism: Lissotriton vulgaris; assembly: GCF_964263255.1. Taxonomy (NCBI): domain Eukaryota; kingdom Metazoa; phylum Chordata; class Amphibia; order Caudata; family Salamandridae; genus Lissotriton; species Lissotriton vulgaris. Next base: position 958,712,081 of record NC_141691.1, read on the forward strand.
AATAGACTTTATAATTGCTCCCAATTGATACAGAAGTTATATTACAGGCTACAAAATACACAAAAACGTACCAAGTGATCACTCTTCCTTAAGTGTTAATATAACCTTCCCAACAATTTTAGAGCGTAAACACAGTAATCAACACAGTAATCAAGTAGTGTGGACCCAGAATGTAGAACTAGGAGACAGAATGATTATATACGCTGCAATGGTCGAGTCAAGACCCACAGGAGTTTAACAAACAAATCGTCACTAAGGCGTATGATCCAATACTAAATTGTTTGGACAAATCTAGTTTGCATGAATTGATACGAGTTCATTCTCTCAAATCACAAGAATTGTTAAAAAGTTGTTGCATGGGGGGGCGTGGCCAAGCAGCTGGCCGACAGGACGTGAGCTCCATCGGCTCCTTGCCGGCCGCCACTAAAATCCTGATTTCTCGATAACGGGAGCCTGAATTGCCGCACCGGCCGGTTCGGGAGACGGAGTGACGGCCAGCCGGTGCCGGTGGCTGTGGCGGTCTGTGCTTTGTCGGGGTGCCGCTAATGGAGGCCGGGGATCGGGCCTACACGCGGCGGAGCAGCGGACCAGCCAGAAGACCCCATTGCCATCCGGGGGGGCACGACGGCGGCGGAGGTGATAGCGGGGGCCTGAATAGCCGCACCGGCCGGTTCGGGAGGCGAAGTGATGCCCCGCCGGTGCCGGTGGCTGTGGCGGCCTGTGCCTTGTCAGGGTGCCTGGTGCGGGGTGACCTGCCGCCTCCGGGGTTATCTGCAGCGGCCGGAGTGTCGCCCTACACAATGCCTGCTCCCAATTGAGACCCGGCCCTTGGATCCATATTGTGCCCCGGCCCAGAGGTGAGAGGACGGCCTGTCCGCATTGGGACAGGGCCGCGCGAACGTGGAGACCGGGGATTGGGCCTGCCCATTGAGGACACTTGTCACCAACAGGGGTTTTCCTTCCCCCCCCCTTATATGGGAACATTATAGGTTGGCACTGGGCGGACGGAAGCCAGAGTCCCGACTGCCCAGAGGCGGGGTTATTGGAGACCGGACTGGGAGCGGTATACTGGTCCCCTGGAACAAGTCTCTCCTGGTGCTGGGGGACCCATGTCCACAGGATGCCCAGTGGCCCAGAGGAGGTACCTTTGGGGGGAATGCCATGCAGCTGATGGGAGGATACCGGGTTGCCCACATTTAGCCCCACTCAGGACTGGAACCGGCGTCTGGGCCTAGCCTCTCCTCTTCCTGTGGTACATTGGACCCTGGGATGCACCCCGCAGTGCCCTCCTGACTCGATCAAAAACCGAGCTACACCAGTGACGTTCCTGGGCAGTGGATTTTGTGGGCCTGGTGCCCAGGTGCCCGGACCGTATAAGGCATCTGAGGGTGCTGCTGCGCCGACGATCTAGAGGATAGGGGACGCTTGAGTGGCCCTCCGCCACACTTCATGATGCGCAAGGATAGAACGCCCCGGGCGGTCCAGCCCAACACCATTACACAGTACACCACGCAGAGGCTCCCTTCTCAGAGACTCACTCGCCAGTCGGGTCAGGAGGAGGGGGGTCCAGCGCCCGAGGAGCCGTCACGGGCGGAATTACTGAAGGCGATACAGGGTTCCCACTCGGCTTTGGAACGTCAGATCAAGACTGTGTCCATCGACGTGAACCTTCTGCGGACTGACCTGCGCAAGGTAGCCGATAAAGTCACGACTGCGGAAGTGAACATCACTCAATTGCAGGGAGAGGTGGCATCCCTCAAGAAAATGGTCTCTCAACTTTCGGCCGCGACGAAGGCCCTGGAGTGGAGAGCGGAAGACGCAGAAGGGAGGGCGCGGCGCAGTAACATCCGTGTGCTGGGTATCCTGGAACGAGCGGAGGCAGGCCACCCGGAACGCTTCCTTGAGCAATGGATTCGTACGGTGTTGTGCCCTGAGGGCCTGTCGGACGTTTTTGTGATCGAGAGAGCGCACAGAGCGTTGGTCCCACCTCCGAAGCCCGGCGCCCCTCCTCGGGCCCTCATCGCCAAAATTCTGAACTACCGTGACAGGGACCGCATTCTACGAGCGGCGCCGGAATCCAAGGACCTTACTTTTGAGAATACGAAGGTGTCCATCTTCCCGGACTATACGCAGCTAGTTCAGGAACAGCGCAAGTCCTTTCTGGCAGTTAAACAAAAGCTCAGGGAGATGCACCTCCAGTATATGCTACTCTATCCGGCGAAACTCAAGGTTCTCTCCCAGGGAAAGGCTCACTTCTTCGAAGCTCCAGCGGATGTGTGGGAGTGGCTCGAGATCCGGGGAGATGATCTCCCTCCTGGAGAGCGGGCTGGGGCTCGGAGCTCGTGGGGGACCAGACCGCGGAGGCGGCGCAGCCGGAGACGGCGTCAAGGATCCTGTGAGGATGAGAGTGTTGAGAGCAACCGAGTTACAGTGAGAGAAGATGGCTCCCTACACATGGATGTACCGGCAGAGTCACAGCCTGCTTCTCCTGGGGAGATCCTGGTACCTGACACATTACTGCCCTCAGCGGAGGAGGTTTACCCGACCAGTGCAACGGTCCCGGAGACCGCTGGAGCGCAGGGGCAGGAGCCAGATGGACTGTCGTGAGGAGGGACTCTGCTCCCGATACTCTCCTATACTTCTGGACAAAATACTGGACACTGACTAGACAGTAAGAGGGCTATGATGGATGGGGGGACACTGCCTAATGATGAGATCTGGGAGTGCGGGACACGGGTGGGGGATGGTACGGGGAAAAGTGCTAATGAGGATCTCCTTTATCGCTAACAATGAGGTGGAGGTTGTTTTTGGGTCCTGGAGGGCGGCCTGGGGGGGAGTTTATGGGTGGGTTTTCACCGTTTGGGTATTTGGGAATGCTGTGTACGTTCTGGCACCGGCAGGGGAAGGGCATATTAGCGTGTTTAATTGTTGCAGTAATATTGCTCGTGGGTGGGGGGTGGTTGGGGTTGAGGGAGGTTCAGTTGGGGGGGAATGTTGCAGGCATCAGGTGTATTACAGTTCGGGCACGGAAATGGTGGGTCACAGGACGTAGGGCTGTTCGCCCGATGGGCACTATTACCACTCATGGCACACAAGTTTTTAAGCTGGAATGTGAGGGGCCTATGCACATGTACCAAGCGGCATAGGGTTCTACCCTTTCTCCGGAGACACAGGATCTCCATTGCGTGTCTACAGGAGACACATCTAGATGAGGAGGGGGCCCAAAAATTGGCAAAAACGTGGAGGGGTCAGGTGTTTCACTCCTCATTCTCAACATATGCTAGGGGGGTCCTAATTTGGGTGACCCCTGGGGTCCCGTGCGCTGTTCAATATGTGGAGGCGGATATCGATGGTCGGTACCTGCTCTTACGGGTGAAACTGGACGGGAGGTAACTCTCCATTTTAAACTCATACGCACCTAATGTAGACGACCCTGACTTCTTTTTGCACCAACAGGGGGTACTTGTATCGGATCTGGAGGGCCCACTGCTATGGTTCGGGGACTTTAATTGTGTGTTGGACCCTGTATTAGATAGGTCCCCTCCCCGCACAGGGACAAAACCGCGCATGACAGCGCGACTTAGAGAGGTGATGCAGAACTTGGGATTCAGGGATGTGTGGCGCCTGGGTAACCCAACTCAAAAACTATTTACGTGTTTCTCCCCCACTCATAACTCACACAGCAGACTAGACAGGGTACTGGCAGCCAATGTGGACGCTTCCCTCTCTCCAAAGGTCACCCATCAGGCCCGTTTTTTATCCGATCACTCTCCAGTAACGTGCGTTGCCCAGTGGGAGAACTAGCCCTCCCGCCCTCGAACCTGGAGGATGCCGATAGATCTATTGCAGGACCCGGTGGGGAAGGACCATGTGGAGACTGCCCTCACAAATTACCTTGACTTGAACTGGGGGGGGGGGGACCTTACTTACTCTACCAAATGGGATGCCCTGAAGGCGGTCATTCGCGGTGAGTGTATGGCCCTCACCTATGGTGTCCGAAAACAGCTACTTCGGGAATTGCGGAAGATGCACTTCTGCAAACCTTGCCAGAGCCCGACGACCTAGGTCAGTAGTCGGAACGGACGGCTCGCATGTGTGTACATGATATACTGAACCGCCTAGACAAATACACTCTGGGCCAGTATCGCCAGCGCCTCTATCGGGAAGGGGACAAATCAGGCCAGCTGTTGGCTTGGCTCTTTCGACCTGAGTTTGCCCCAGAGAGGATTGTGGCCCTGAGAAGCCCCACAGGAGGAATGGTGCACTCAGAGGCGGGTATCCTTCGGGTCCTCCGGTCCCATTTGCAGACAGCGTATGCTGTGGATCCCACAGTTACTGGGGCCTCCTTCCTCCCTACAGACACTTCCACAAGAGGCTGCGGAGGAACTGGATGCAGTTTAGATGCTTCGTGAGGTGAAGGTGGCGATAGCTGGCCTGCCGAGGGCTAAATCCCCGGGTGGAGATGGCTACCCCTCCGAATTTTACCAAGCATTCGCGGACGCCCTTGCCCAACCCCTCTTGCAGGTGTACCTGGAAGCGTTTGAACTGGAGGCTCTTCCGCCGAGTATGAATCAGGGTGAGATCTGTATGATCCTGAAGCCGGGTTTGGGATAGTGGCGACCCCGCGGCATATCGGCCCATCACCATGATAAATACAGATGTGAAGGTTTTAACTAAACTCTTGGCTGCCCGGCTGGCGCCGCACATGGCGCACCTGGTACACCCCGATCAATGTGGGTTTATCCCTGGCCGCAACACCGCCATGAATTTGAGACGATTGAACCACATCATCCACGAGGTGCGAGACAATGAGGACCAAATAGTCCTGGTGTCGATTGACCTCGCTAAAGCATTCGACACCGTGGACTGGGGGGTACCTCTTAGAGGTCCTCCGGATGGTGGGGATGGGCCCTGGCTTCTGTCGCTGGATCCGCATCTTGAACAAAGCCCCCCGGGCCAGAGTGCGGCTCGGCGTAGCACGTTCGGAAGAATGGCTCTTGGGTCGGGGCACGCAGCAGGAGTGTCCCCTCTCGCCGCTTCTTTTCGCCCTGGCGATCGAACCTTTGGCAGTCCAGGTCTGAACAGACATGGCGCAATGGGGCATCACAGTGGGCGACAAGTGCAATGTGATCTCCTTATATGCGGATGACGCCCTCCTTTATTTAATGACCCCGCGGGAGTCGGTGCCTGTCCTCCTTCAGCACTTGGATCGGTTTGGTGCGGCTTCAGGTCTGAGAATCAACTGTGGTTAGTCCCTGATTTTCCCCCTGGCAGGCTACAGGGTGGGACCACTGACGGCCCTGCCTAATCTTGGGTTGCGATGGGAGCAGGAGTCGTTCCGGTATCTTGGCATCCAGGTAATACCCACGGATGCGCTGGGGTTGGCCCGAAATATTGACCGAGTTCTCAAGTCCTTGCAGCAATCGGTCACTTTCTGGAACTCCTTGCCACTATCCCTTATGGGGAGACTGGCTGTTGCAAAGATGGTGATGCTCTCTAGGACGCTCTATGTCCTTCAGAATTCCCTGTGCCCAATCCCCTCGCGTGTTTTTCGCACACTTAACACATTGCTTACATCGTTGATCTGGGCGGGATGGCGTAGCTGAGTTGCCCTCCATACCGTGGTCCGAACATGGGAGGAGGGGGGGTTAGAGGCTCCTAGATTTGACTTGTACTACTATGCGGCACAGCTGTTGTCAGCTGCATGGTGGTTCGCGGATGGGGACGGCTGGGAGATGAGTCTGCTAGACGGCAGAGCTAACAAGCGAGCAGTGCAGGTGGCATTGATGCGGAGACGGGAAGCAGATGAGGACCTACCCTACTTGGTACGCCACGCAGCTGCGGTCTGGCAGCGGTTTGTGGAGAAAATACTGCAGCGAGCCCCCTTTCATAGGGAGTTGCCGGTGTGGATCCTGGCCCCTGTAGTGGATATGGCGGAACACATGTCCTTAAGGGATTGGAAAATGGGAGGCTGTGGAACTTTGGAGGACCTTTATCCCAACGAGTCGTTCGTGTCCTTTGAGCAAGCCATGGAAGCCTTTGGCCTGGGGGAAGGGCAATATTTGCACTATCGGGTCCTTCAGGAGGTGGCGAGAGGGACGTGGCCCCAGTTCCCGGAGGCGCCCCCGTTGTCCCACACCTTGAACATCGTCCTCTCTTGCGGCAGAGGGTGTAAGTTGATATCTCTGCTGTATTCGGCCATGAGACAGGACTCGACCCCACCGGTTCCGCCTTCCTGGGAGGCCTGGGAGGTGGACCTGGGGCTCACCCTAACCCCGGGACAGCGCACGCGAATAGGGAGACTTACCCACAGTGTCCTGCAATGCGAGATTCAAATTGACACATTTCAACTTTATGCACCCTACCTACTTGACCCCGCTGTCCTCAAGGCGTATTTCGGGAGACAGGGAGGACAACTGCCCCAGATGTGGGATGGAGGGGGTGGGGTTCCTACACCTGGCCTGGGACTGCCCCTTGGTCGGTGGCTTCTGGAGGGGGGTGGTGGATCGCCGTAACCGGCCTCCGGATTGATCTGAACCCACTTCAATGCCTATTAGCCCTGGTCCTTAAACCTAGGAAGAGAAACCTTTCCTATAAACTTTTGCAATTAATGTTGGTGCTGGCGAGGCGTAGGGTGGCGATCACCTGGATGGGGCGGAGAGCTCCTGAGTTGTCAGCGTGGCGTAAAGATGTAAGAGAGTGGTCACTGGCTGGGGAGACGCAGAGGACCCGCAGGGATGTAAAGTTACAGGATGATCTCCTTGCATGGCGAGTCATGTGTGCCTCGGATTTAGCGATTTAGATGGCACGAGCGCAGAACTTCTCTCTTCAGGGGACTCGGGATCTGAAAGGGAGGGGGGAGGGGGTGGGAAGGTTGAATTTAGGTGCATTGTCTGTTCCTCGACAGTATTTCACGTTATTGATGTGGTTATTATGTCACTCATGAACACAGCCTGAACTGTACTCACTGTACCATATAGTGCCATAATGAGGTTATCGTATTGTATACACATGCTTGCTGATCAATGCCAAGTTCGGGGGGGAATTGTTTTTTCCATATTGCAAAATCAAAAATAAAGTTAAAAAAAAAATAGTTGTTGCATGTGGAAAGCAAGGGTACACATCCCTCGTAGGAAGGGATGGTTTGATTCTAGTTGTTCAAAAACATATACAAATTTAAAGGAGGCCCTTCATAAGACAGTGAGAGACAAGGAGGAAGTTAGGAGATGTAGGAAGCTTTATAATAAGGGAAGGATGCTACAGAAGAAAGAAAGAACAGAAAAAGCATAGGACACCCTCTAGGAGGCCTCGCTGAGCAAAGATAGCTCCTTGTTCTGGCGGGCTGTAAAGGCACCATTTTTTTTATCACTAAGTCAGACGCCACGACTATAGAAGTGGCAATAGATGAGAAAACGTCGGTAGACTTTTTCTCTTCTGTCTGAAATCAGCAGGGGGACAGAGAAATTGAAACAGACTACAGGAACCAGCCGTAAGGGGTGCTGCTCCTTTTTTACCGATTGACTTGGATTACACATAAAGATGTATTAGAGGCCATAAGTGCCAGTAAGTCTGGAAAGGCCCTGGGCCAGGACAGGGTGCCAATCGATTTGTTTAAATCAATTCCATCATTATGGTCTCCGTTGTTAACACTGGTCCTCCAAGCTTGCTGTGCGAAAGGTTTTAATGTCACCTGGTCAGAGTCTATAATTGTGCCAAGTTTTAAAAAAGGGGAGCAGGAAAACCCTGCATGTTATCGCCCAATTTCTCTATTAGACTCCCTGATGAAAGTAGCAGGTAGAATAGTTTTAGGTTGCAAACGTGAGCTGGCGAAAATAGTATTTTGAGAGATGAGCAGTATGGTTTTAGATCAGGTCTAGGCACAAATGAGCAGGTCCTCAATCTAAGCATATAAATCGGAAGAACAATTGTTACTTACCTGTAAAGAGGTTTGTAGCAATTAAAAGTCCTTAATCCAGTAGATAAGAACAGAAATGATTTATTGAAGATATGTTTCAGATCAAGTAGATAGTACAGAAATATAGAAGTCCAATTGTAAAACCCCACCAGGAGCAGATGGACTCCTGCTCAGCCTCAGATGTAACTGTCCCTCCTTTCAAGCATACACAATCAGAACTCCAAGTGACATCATAGATGCAAGCTGGGCAAGTAATAACAAACACTAAAGAAGGACAGATAAGAATGAAAAGCAGGATGCAACAAGGTAGTTCTCCAGTATTGGTGTCCTTCATAAATTCACATGCTTAAATATTCCCCGTCGTCGAAGTGGGAGCCCCACGGTAAATAAAATAGCAATAAATCCCAATAAAATATGTATATAAAAACATATCACACAAATTCCAAAACCAGAAATACTTAGAAGTACCAGGTTAGCATTAACACATAGGAATACACAGGAGAAAAGAAAAACGCCTATATAACATATCCATGTCATTATGTTAGTCCAAACTACAGACAATCAGGCGAAAGCACCCCTCTAGAACCTTCTCCTCAGAGGCTCAGGCCCTCAGATTTTCGCAGCACAAGAGTGACAAAATAGTCTAGTGTAGGAGAGTAGGGTTTGCTTTCCTATGGTCACCCCCCTTTTTGCTTCACTGGTTTTCGACTTAATGTGGCTGTGGGCCTGCTAATCGGACCCACAGCCCAGCTGTGCTCTCTCTAAATTCAATACAATGTACTTTAGGTACATTACCAATTGGACATTAATCAACTTATGAGCCCCTGTACAGTGTACTATAGGTACCCAGGGCATAGGTGCCTCCAAGGCCTACCAGGGGCATTAGCATGTATTATGCCACCCCTGGCTGGCCACTCACATTGACACAACTGGCTGATCACTCAGCTGGGGCAAGGTCGTGTAATCACCCCTTACTTAGATATAGGATCCCTATATCTATCCTTATATCTAGACACATATACACCTATAAGTCACTCCTATGGCAGGCCTTAACAATCCTGGAGGCAGAGTGCTTGGTTTTATGCGAGATGGTGCTCTAGCATGAGCTGAGCCTGTCTGCAGCTTTCAGAACCATGTCCTTATAGCTGTTCTAGGATATTGCCATACCATATACTCTTAAGTGCATTATGAACCACGCGGTTAAATGCTAACTCTGGTTTGGCTTTATTAAAACATGTCGTGTAAGGTGTCATACGCTTTGGAATACTACCCCCTCGCCAGTTCTGGCGATGGGGGTAGCACTCCACCCTTCTAGAGGAAGAAGACATGTTGTTCCTACTAATCCCGGTTAAAGTTTAACCAGAGCCTCAGCATCACAAAATGGATGCTGCTGCCACAGACACAAGTCTGTGGATGCTGGAAGTCCTTCCAGCGAGGGAGGCTTGGACAATAGGTTTCCTGTCTTGGGAGGTGCTAGCACCACCCCAGACAGGCTAGTGTATTGGGGCAGGGAGGGCTGAAAGGAATGAGACACTGCTGGGGCACAAAAGGTGTCCCTTGCATAGTCCAGTTCAAACTCGTGCTGGGGCACTCCAACCCCCAGTTCTGGTGCGAAACTGAACAAAGGGAAAGGGGTGTAACCACCCCCTTCCCTGGTCGCACCCATAGGAGGGACCTAGCAGGTAATCCAGCTCCTAGATTTGGTATATAGGTAGGAGCTGAGTCCCAAGCTTGCTTTGTCGACGCTCCTGCCAGAGCCCGAGCACAGAGCCTGACAAGAACCGGACTTCCAGACTTCCTTCAACCCGATCTACAGTCCAGGCAAAGCGGAGACCCGTGGAAGCGACGTGGGACCGGCCACCTTGAAAAGTCAGTGACTTGCTTTCTGTGCAGCTCCTGAGGCATCCTCGAAGCTGTGCATTGGGGATTGAGAAGCTCCAGCCCCGAGCATCATCTGCACCGAAGATCAGCCCTGCACACTCCACGAGTTCTGCGTGGGGCCCTTCTGCATTTTCCTGCTTGACGCGTCTGTCCGGTCACTTGCCTGTTGGCTAGAGTCCATCTTGACGACGAAACCTTGAATTTACACCGCTGGTCTGGTTGCTCCAGACTGGCCCGTGCTTCCCTGAAAAGGAGCAGCCCATCAGACCTTGCTGGTCTGATTAAGAAGCCACCTTCGATTCCTGCGTGGGTTGCCTTTGTCAAGGCTTGCTGACTCCAATCCGGAAGCCGACACCGAGAGCCTTCGTGGGACAGACCGTGCCAGACTCCTGGTCATCGTCGACGCCTCCTGGTCCACGTGGCTGCAGAGACAAGCTTCACAACATCACCCGATTGCTTCACGACATCGCCTGGTTCCTTCCTGGTCACTGGCTAGTGACCAGACTCTGTCCCCTCTGCTTTCAGGTAATCTTCATCCTCAAGCCGCCCTTGGATCCAACCAGACACTTCTCTCCTGGTCGCCTGCAGTATCTTTCTTCACGGCTCCATAGGATTCAGCGACGAAACCAGACACACTTTGACACCTATGCACCCGCTTCCTGTGGGTGAGGTAACGCGAGTACTCCGGTGCTCCTGTGGGTATTGACGATCCTACTGTCTAGGTTTCAAGTAACTTTCGAGTCCAGTCAGACGTGCCCTAAAAACTAGTTTCTAACTCTTTCGTTCCCATTCATTCTCTATTGTAACCCGCGTGTGTGTTTAGACACTGCACACGCATCCCGTGGGCATCCTGCTTCCTAACTCTTTGTAGTACAGCGTAGCCCCAGCGATTCCCTAGGCTCTATGCCTATCCATTTTCCGTGTAGTGGTCCTTATACCACTATTTTAGTATATGGTTTAGCGTGCCCCTAGGGCCGTACTGTATTTTGTGCAACTTATTGTATTTTAATTAAGGATCTTGTTATGTGCTTGTGCCTCTGACCTCAAAGAGTTCAGAGGGATTGTCTAGAAATAAATACATATATATTTTATATATATATCCTGTGTGGTGTCCTTTCATTTGGTACTAAGGGGTTTACATATGGTAAAACAGCTGGCTTCACATGCCCTCTTGAGTTTAGCCTAAGACTGCTTTGTCCATGCTACCACTAGGATAGCTGGTCTAGAAGGTTGACTTTACAACCATCACCATAAGGGTTGTTTGGACTGGTGCATGGTGCTCACTAGAATAGTGAACATCCTATACCAGGCCAACTTCTCACATCTAGGAGGAGAAGCGAGCCTCTGAGGGGAGGTGGGTGGGTTGCATGTGAATCTATGAAAGACACTAATACTGGAGAACTACCTGTTTACAGGTAAGTAACAATTGTTCTTCTCCAGTATTAGGGTGGCTTCCATAGATTCACATGCTTGAATAGAATAGTAAACAGTAATAACTGGCCGCAGGACCAAAACAGCAGTGCATTGGCATGAAGAAACACGCAATAACAAATCATATACCACCAAGAGGCAGAGGGAAGAATAGAGGCTCACCTTATTTAAAAAGATTGCGAAGCACCGCTTGGCCACTGCCGTATCAGCCTCGTTGATCATCTCAAGGCAGTAGTGCTTTGTGAAAGTGCGCCTGCTGGACCACGTAGCTGCTCGACATATCTGGTGAATTGGCACCCCAGCAAACAGGGCAGTAGAGGATGACATCGCACTGGTGGAATGAGCTCTCACTGAAGATTGAAGAGGCTTGCCAGCTTTCAGGTGGCAGAAGGAAATTGTTGAAGAAATCCAACGTGCAATAGTTGGCTTGGTAACAGAACGCCCACTGCGAATACGTCCGTAAGCAACGAAAAGTTGGTCAGATCAACGAAAGGGCGCCGTTCTGTCGATATAAACTTTAAGGCATCTTTTAACGTCCAGTGAATGTAAAAGTTGCTCCGCTGGAGTTTGACGATTTGCGAAGAAAGTTTTTAACAACACTGGCTCGTTTAGGTAAAAGTCAGTTGGTACGTTAGGCATGAAAATCGGATTGGTGCGAAGCAGAACACAGTCCGATTTGAATTGAAGGAAAGGAGGTTTAACGGTGAAGGCGTGAATATCACTCACACGACGTGAAGAGGTCAAAGCAATTAGAAGAGCCAACTTCCAAGTTAAAAATGTTTAATCCGCTTTGTGGATAGGCTCGAAAGGTGCCTTCATCAATTGTGCCAAAACGACATTGAGATGCCAGGAAGGAGGAGGACCCCGAATGGGCGGGAACTTCCTGAACAGTCCTTTGAAAAACTGTCGAATGATTCTTGAAGAGCATAGAGAGGTAGTCCCATCCTGCTGAAAACGAGATATTGCTGCCAGGAAAACTTTCAAAGTGGATTGGGAAAGTCCCGATTGAGCCAGCTGTAGAAAGAACGGCAGAAGCTGTGCAGGAGTGGAATGGACTGGATGGATATTGGCAGCTGCAAACCAGTGACAGAACCTTTTCCACTTTAGCTTGTAGGTCTTTATCGTAGACGGAGCCCTTGCATTTGCGAGAACGTCCCTACATGCTGGCGAAATATTCAAATGACCAAATTAAAGGTGCTCAGGTTCCAGGCTGATAAGAGAGAGGAGGGGTCCGGATGACCGGAGGAGATCCGCTTGAGGATGAAGGAGGATGGGTTCACACTGTGAGAGAAGCAGCAGCTCCGAGAACCATGCTTGTCGAGGCCATCTGGGAGTGATCAGGAGAATGTGGCACGGCTGTCTCTGCATTTTCCACAACACTCGAGGAACCAGCGGAATCGGCGGAAAAGCGTAGGCGAATAGATTGCACCAATCCATCAAAATGGCATTCCCGGACGACCCTTGATGGGGAAACCAGCTTGCATAGGATGGGCATTTCCGGTTCACAGGACTCGCAAAGAGATCCATGATCTGGCGACCTCACAGCCGAAAGATGTAATCCAGAGTCGGCTGATGCAACTACCACTCGTGGGTCAGAGGACGCGGACCTGCTGAGGGAATCAGCCAGGATGTTGGAGATGCCTGGTAGGTGAACCGCTGTCAGGGGTATCTGGTGACGAAGTGCCCAGTCCCAGATACTCTGTGCCAGTTGAGAGAGGAGCGGTGACTTGGTGCCACCCTGCTTGTTGACATAGTGCATACTGGCGGTGTAGTCGGTCTGAATGAGCACTGCTTCTCCCTGGAGTAGGAGGTGGAAGGATTTGAGCGCCAGGAAGATGGCCATTAGCTCCAGCCTGTTGATGTGCCAGGAGCGTTGGTATGGGGTCCACTTGCCCTTTATGGATAGTCCCTGAAGATGCGCACCCCAGCCTTCCAGGGAGGCGTCCGTGGTAAGGACGAGTTCCGGAGCGATGGTGAGGAAGGAAGTAACGGCAGCGATGTTTGACGGCAGAGCCCACCATTGGAGAGAGGACCGCATCAGACTGGTCACTTGAACCATAACGTTGAAAGAGCCGGTGACCTGACGCCACTGCTTTTCCAATTCTTCCTGAGAGGGACGACTCTTGAGTCTGCAATTTGGGATCAGGGAGATGCAGGAGGACGCCATCCCCAGAAAGGACTTCAATACACAAACAGAAACGGACCCTTTTGAGAGGAGGAAAGCCACCATGTGCAGTATCCGTAACTTACGCTTGTCGGACACAAACCCTGTCACCAGTGAAGTATTCAGAGTGGTGCCCAGAAAAGTCCTGCAAAGAGCCAGCTCGACCTGAGACTTCTCGGTGTTGATGGATAGACAGAGAGAGTGGAACAGATCCTGACAAACGGGTGTCCAAGGGCGCCTGGAGTGCGACTTGATGAGACAGTCGTCCAGTTAGGGAAAGATTTGAATTCCCTTCAACCGTAGGTACGCCACCACCGGAGCCAGGACCTTCCTGAAGACGCGAGGGACGGAGCGAAGGCCGAAAGGCAGGACCTTGAACTGAAAGTCTCTGTGTCCTGAAGATCGATGGTGGTCATGAAGTCGTCTTTCAGGAGAAAGCGGAGAACTTCCACGAACGTGAGCATGCAGAAGGATTGACTCTTCAGATACTTGTTCAGGGCTCGCAGATTGAGGATTGGATGCCAGTCGCAGTACTTTTGAGGACGAGGATAGAACCGGGAATAAAATCCCATCCCTTTTTGAGACTTGGGAACCACTTCGATGGCACCCTTCTGAATCATGAGCCGAATCTGCTGAAAGAGCTCTTTGAGGTGAGCCGGGGGAGGACCAGTTGGAGGAGTGTTTGGAGGAAACTTGACAAACTCCAAGGCATGGCCTTTTGATACAATGTCCAGCACCCAACGGTCCGAGGTGGTTGAAGACCATTCGGAATAGAAAAGGGAGATTCGACCAACCTTGAGCGGGGAAGACAAGTCATTGTTTTTTAGAAGCGGAACCCCTGTAGGAGGATTTTCCTCTGTAAGATTTTGAAGACTGTTGCCGATAGGACTGCTGGGACTGGCAGGAGTATTGTTGATTTCCGTGGCCGTAGGATCGGTACTGGGTGGTTCAGCCGCTAAAGGAAGAAGAGGAGGTGCCGCATCCGCGCGCACCATGAAAAGGCGGCTCGCGAAATTGTAGCGTGCCGAGTGTACGATCCGTCTCGGTGTCCTTTTTTATAGTTTGCAGTGCATTGTCCACATGCTGGCCAAAAAGTGATTCGCCATCATAGGGCATGTCGAGGATTTTCGACTCAACTTCCTGGCGGAAAGAGGTGGAACGAAGCTAGCCAATGCGACGCAATACAGCTGCTCCCGCAAGCTGTCGAAAACCAGTACAGGCAATGTCGACCGAGCAACCGATAATTTCAGAGGACACCCTCTCTCCCTCCTGAAGAATTTTAAGGACCTCCACTCTAGAGGGATCGGGAATGAGGTTGATGAAAGAAGACATATCAGACCACATATGGCGGTCGTAGCACCCCAGAATAGCCAACGAATTTGCAGCCCTCATGGTGGTAGAAGCCATGGTGTAAAACTTGCGGCCAATGGCGTCAAGCCGACGTCCTTCACGTCCGGAGGAGCGGTGATAGGGGAAGACTGATTCCTGGATCGCCGCTGCGCGGCCTGGGCGATTATGGAATCAGGCTTAGGCTGCGATATTAAGCAAGCAGGTGAGCCCTGGGGTGCTCTATATTTCTTTTCCAAACAAGGAAGACGAGCCGGAATGGTATTGGGTGTTTGCATCAACTGGACACCTTCATTCCAAATAAAGTCAATAATGGGCACAGCCCGGACCTGTTTGAAGGGCTGACTCTTGAAGTCGTAAAGAAAACAGTCCTCGTCTTTCGTGACCATAGGAAGCTTAAAGCGCTGTGCCGCCCGCTCCATAAGCTGGTGAAAACTAGCAATGTCCACAGGAGGGGAATCACCTGGCACTGAAGGCGGCGGAGACGTGTCTGGACCTGATAGTCGTCCCAATCCGCCATGTCCCCATCATCATCCGCAACCTCGCCGTCCTCTGTCAGTGCGAATATCATCATCCTCATAGACCATAGCATGGACTTAAATGGAGGTCAATGGGGCGGAAGATACTGCAGGCTCCGGCAGTGAAGGAGCAGGAGGAGCCACTGATGTTACAGGCACAGTAGATTGAGGAGACCCTCGATGAGACGGTGGAAAATGTATATTGTAATCCTCCAGCATATATTGGAGATTTGAAATAAGGGAAAGTGGTATCTGCGCTGCTGGGACCTAAACAGAAGGTTCCTCTTCTTGGAAATAAGAATGGTCCTGATCATCCTCGTAATCTTGACATTTAATGACTAGCTCTGAAGGACTTCGAGCTTGTCGGAATCTGTCATCTTCCTCCTCATTGGAACTTGAATCATGCTACGAACCGGTGGCAAAAAGAGGTGATGGAGGCTGAGGGTGACTTGGAAGCGAGAGCTGTTCCAGAGGCACTTGTCGTCGCTTGTGCAATGGGTCAGCCATAGGAGGCCCAGAAACTGTTGAAGAAAATGGCACCAAATTCAAAGATGCAAAGGTAGATGTCGACGACGATGAGAACGTCGACGGAACATTCACTGTCGACGGAGCCGTCGACGACAAGACCACAGGAGTCGACGGAGCTGCCGTCGACGGAGCTGTCGGTGGCGGAGCGGTCGTCGACGAGACGATAGTCGGCGGGATCGACGCCGATGGAGCCGTCGTCGGAGCACTCGTTAACGAAGGTCTTTTAACAGCAAGCGTCGACGAGGATTTCGACGTCGATGGGACCTTTTTCTTTGATGTCGACAACGAGATGGGAATCGTCAACGAGACTGACTTAAAACTGACAGACCATCGTCGATGTAGAAGTCGTCGACGCAGTCGCTGTCGAAGATCCGCTGGTACAAGTCGTGGTCAGTGAACTGGAGACGGCAGATTTCGTTGTTGGAACGACCGTCGACGAGCCCATCGACGATTTAGCATGTTTTTTAGTGGAAACATGCGCAAAGGGAGCTGAGGGCGCCGGAGAGTCAGATCTCGAGGGCGCAGGCGTAGTAGGAGGAGGTGGAGACACAACAGGCACCTTCATGAGAGGAAGTTTTTCCTTCTTCAGAAAAGGAGATGACAACTCCTGAACACTACTACGCTTTAAAGCAGCTCTGGACACACCCGACGCAAGGCTTTCTGCATCAGATAGAGGTGAAGCCTTATCCTTCAACCTCTGCAACCATAGGAGAAGACGTCCCTCCCTGTCCTTAAGGGTCTTGGCTGAAAATGTCCTGCAGATTTTACATTTTCCTACCTCATGATCTGGATAGAGGCAGTAAATACACTTCGTGTGAGGGTCCTCTGAGTAGAGTCTCAACTTCCCACAAGATGAACATGGATAAAACAAAGACTCTTACTTGAAGACATCTTGGAAAAACTGAAGAAATCCAGGAAAAAGTTGAAAACTGAGCGGAGCTCAGGGAGACTCCCTTCACACGACGTGCGGTAGAAAATCTGAGGGCCTGAGCCTCTGAGGAGAAGGTTCTAGAGGGGTGCTTGCGCCTGATTGGCTGTAGTTGGGACTAACATAATGACATGGATATGTTATATAGGCGTTTTTCTTTTGTCCTATGTATTCCTATGTGTTAATGCTAACCTGGTACTTATAAGTATTTCTGGTTTTGGAATTTGTGCGATATGTTTTTATATACATTTTTTTTTTTTAAAACACCTTTATTCATGTACCGATGGTTAAACACAGCGTGTTGCCTACAACCTCCAGGGCCGGCAGCTTGGACATCAAAATGGACTTGCATCTGGTCAATATTAAAGTACACAGCCAAATTGCCGACAACCCTGGGGTACGGCGGCGCACCATTAACCAAACAGAGTCATGTGT
Source organism: Lissotriton vulgaris (assembly GCF_964263255.1). Lineage (NCBI taxonomy): Eukaryota > Metazoa > Chordata > Amphibia > Caudata > Salamandridae > Lissotriton > Lissotriton vulgaris. The sequence goes on from NC_141691.1 coordinate 958,729,228, forward strand.
CATTGAGCAGTTGTCACATATCAGTAACAGGCCGCCAGGCATCCTGTTATTACAATGAAGGGTACCACATAGCATGTAGTTGGTAGCGGTGTGTTTGATTTTTGAAATTCCCCATCACATGTTCCACCCCTTATGAACTCCCTCCCCTCCCCTATAGTGTAGAACCCCTGAACTCCCCCCAACTAGTTAACTGGTTCCCTCGCTATGTGTCAGCCATTTATCTCACTGCGTAAATCACCTGTCTTGTGTCAGCTCGCCGCGTGTCCGCCCGCCTGCCGGGTCTAGTGTGTGTCTACCAGGTCTGACCTATCTAATCTGGGCATGTCCCGCACCTCCCAGAAAAGCTGCTTCTCGTGTACCATTCGTCTGTCGAATCTATGAGTTCCCTGGCCGGCATAACTCCATGAACGCCCAGGCTCCCCGCTAAGTGTGGTGTGGAAGTGCACTGCCAGCTAGGAGGCCGCAGGTGTTCCCTGTGTGTCAGCAGTGTCCTCCTGCGTGCCTCTCAAGGCGCGGTATAAACTCCAGAAGTCCTTCGGGCGACCAGTGGGAGGAAGGAGCTCGCTATAGTGTTCTGATTGTGTGCAGCAGTATAATATGTCACGGGCCCACCTTCTCTTAGTCGGACGCGGCCCTCTCATCCAGCATTGTGCCACCGTGCGTCGGGCCATAAGCAAGCCCATATCAGTCAATCGTCTACTCTTACCGCTACAGGCAAGCCCCTGGAGTGGCCAAGCAGCGCTAAGGCTGGATCAACAGGTAGTTCAATGTCTAGAATCTCTCCCAACTCCGCTATCACTTCCTCCCAAAATGAGCGTGTTCTGCGGCAACTCCATGCTAAATGCAAGAAATCGGCGATGGGTGCGCGGCATCTTTCACACTCGGGAGACTGCCTGAACCCATAGCGGTGCAGGCGTTCCGGAGTGTAATATACTCTTTGCAAAAATTTAAAGTGGCTCAGCCGGTGCCGTCCATTTAAGGACAACATCTTGGTGCTAGAGCAGCAGTACTTCCACATTGGGTCGTCGATAGTAATCTGTAAGTCCCTTTGCCAAGCAAGTCTGGCCTTCGTCGGTTCCTGCGCTGTGTGTGCTGTATTGGCTCTGTACAGGAGAGATCATTTTCCGCGATTGCGCCGTTCCGGGGGCTCCTCCAATTCTGGGCCTAGAATATCCTTCAGCGCACTACGGACCCGTTGAAATTGAAATCGTTGCAATAACGTTGACCCCTCAACCGTCTGGGAGACATTTTCCCAAGTTCTCATCCTGCCGTCCTCGAAAAGGTCGCCGGCTTTCACTATTCCCAGCGCATGCATCGCTTGTACTACACCCTTCTCCTCAATGGGTGACAGCCAAAGAGCACATTCCACCGCCATTAAGGTGGACTATAGCAATGTTCCTTCACTAGCCCTTAGCAGCGCATACCACGCGTGCTTCGTGGACGTGATCGAGTCCAGCACACCCGTCCTGCGGTCCAAGGGGGAGCAGATCGTGGCCGGCAGTGGGACTGGTTCAGCAAATAACCGCTCCATTCGCACGCGGGGAATGTTTTCTACTCCATGTATCCAAGTGGGCAGCTTGTGCCACTCTGTAATATCGTTCCATGTCTGGGGCTCCTAGTCCTCCCAGCTCGTACGGGAGCGTGAGCGTGGTCCATTTTACTCTAAGCTGCTTTCCTCCCCAGGCCAAACGAACCATGAGTGTCGTTAGATTCTTGAAGAAGATCTTTGACAGAACAATAGGCAGGTTGTTGAATAGAAACAGAAACCGGGGCAGCACAACCATCTTCATAATGGCAATACGGCCCATCAGTGACAGCGGGAGCCTGCACCACCTTTCCACATCCTCCTCGCATTTGCTAAACGCCACACCGTAATTCTCTCGGAGCAGCACCTCAGGGTCTGTATGGATCATGATGCCGAGATAGCGCACTGGCTCCGCTGACCAGCGGGCTCCGCTGACCAGCGTAAAGGGTATTCCATCTCAAAGTTGTTTGTTACCGGGGTCAGTGGAAACGCCTAAGATTTGTTCCAGTTTATCTGGAGTCCGGAGAGCGCGCCAAATCGGACTATCTCCCGCAGTACTGTGGGTAGGTTCACCTCAGGGTTGTGCACATAAAGCAATGTATCATCTGCGTAGGTAGAAATTATGATCTTGTACGTCGGGAAGCTAACTCCCCGGTGTCAGTGGTATTCCCGCAACGCGCTGGCCAACGGTTCAGCCACCAGTGCGTATAATAATGGCGAAAGCGGGCAGCCTTGTCTAGTGCCCCTGCTGATTCCTAAAGGATCAGACATGCGGTCACCGATGCGCAGCCTGGCCGTTGGCCTCCAGTATAGGGCACCAATCATTTGTTAAAAAGATTCACCCAGTCCTAATCTCCGCAGAACCAGCAGCATGAACGGCCACTCCACTGAGTCGAAAGCCTTCTCCATGTCCAGGAAGATGGCAACCGCTTTTGCGTCCTGTCTAACATGCTGTATAGTCCCCAGCACTGTGCGGATGTTATAGGTTAGGTTCCTACCCGGCACAAAGCCTGCCTGTTCGGGCCACTAAATCAGGGGCTATCAAAGCCAGACATGTGGCGAGCACCTTGGCATACAATTTCGCGTCTACATTTATTAGAGATAAAGGTCTATACGAACCACACTCGCTGGGGGGCCTGCCGGGCTTTGGAATGGTAACTATTAGCGCCTCTCTCATTGACTGTGGCATACTACCTTCCAAGCATATGTCTCCGAATAGTGCAGCCAAGTGGGGGATGAGTTGGTCTTTAAACGCCTTCTAGAACCCCACCGTTAAGCCGTCTGCCCCAGGGGCGCTATTCACTCTCATGCTTGCCAATGCTTCCGAGATCTCATCCATCTGTATAGGGGACATTAGGAATTCACGATCCGACTGTGCTAAGAAGGGCAATTGTACGTGTTCTAAATAATCGTCCATGTCTGTTTCCAGATTTTCAGTTTTAGACGTGTACATATCAGCGTAAAAGTCCCTGAATTCCTTCATAATCTCCTCCTCCGACATGACGACCACCCCCGAGGTGGAAGACAAAGCCGTCAGTCTCGGGGGCCTCCTGCTATTTCGCAGTAGTTTAGCTAATAGCGAACTTGGACGTTCACTTTCCCCGTATGTTCTAGCTGTCGCATATTTCCCCATATGGCGCACCTCTCGGTCTGCCTCATCATTGAATTCCGCTATGAGGATTTTAATTCTATCTGTTATGTCGGGTTCGGGGTCGTGAACTTGCTGTCTCTCTAGTTCAGCCAACTGAGACTAGGTGCTTCAAGCGCTGATGTATGGCCTTTAGGACACTCGAGTGTTTAGCCATAGCTACACCACGTATGAATACATTAAACGTCTCCCAGACTGTCTGGAAGCTCTCGACCGAGCCAATATTTGTGTCAAAAAATGCATCAATCTCCGCAGCCAGCTCTCCTCTAAAAGCATCGTCAAGTAACGAGTACGGTGGAAAACGCCAAGTAAAAGGAGGAACCCGGAGCATCGGTGTCTCCAGCACAAGGAGGAGCGGCGAGTGATCTGAGAGTGTGCGTGTCAGAACTGTACAGGACAGTATGTGTCTAGAGATTGAGAAGGAGGCTAGCCAGTAGTCAATCCTTGTGTGGATGTCGTGGTACGCTGAGTAATGCGTGTAGCCCCCTCTGTCTCCATTCCTCCCTCTCCATACATCAACCAAATCTAGTGTTAGTAACTCAGCTTGGAGTGATACCGCGGCCGCCGAGGGTCTACGCTGAGGGCCTGAAGATCTGTCTAATTCCGGTCCATCACTAGGTTGAAGTCCCCCCCCCTGAGCATTTGTGCCGTGGAGTATTCTCGGCAGATCCTCGCCAACTTCTCGTAGAAGTCCGGAGAGTCATAGTTTGGGCCGTACACGTTGACCACGATAAGATCGTGGCCTTTCCCCGTGCATCTTGAAATTAGGTACCTACCCTCTGGGTCTGCCAATACTAATGTCAAATCTAACTTGGCTCTAGGGTTTATCCACGTAAGGACCCCTCTTGAGTGCGTAGTGAACCCCGCCACTGTGGTGTTCCCGGATAGGCCCCTGTATTGAAGGATTTTAATTGTCAGTGGGAGGTGCGTTTCCTGTAAGAGTGCTAGGTCTATGTTATGTCTCTGCAAGTAATTCAACACCTTCCTCAGTTTACGGTAGTCGTTTAACCCTCTTACATTCCAGGTTAGGGCCCTAAGGGTGACCGAGGCATCACCAGCAGGTGTTGTCGGCGTACTGGTCATCTGTGCCATTCGGTCGGACTACAACAGCAAGTTTCAAGTTTGAAATTTGTATAGCGCACTACTCACCCAGAGGGTCTCAAGGCGCTTGAGGGAGGGGGATATTTTACTTATCGAATATCCAAGTTTTTAGTTGCTTTCTGAAGGAGAGGTGGTTCTGTGTAAGGCGGAGGTGGTTGGGGAGAGAATTCTAGGTTTTGGCCGCTAAGTAGGAGAAGGATCTTCCCCCCATGGTGGATCTATGGATGCGCGGAATTGCGGCGAGGGCTTGATTGGACAAACGTAGTTGGCGGGTGGGGGTGTAAAAGGACAGGCGCGTGTTGAGGCATTCGGGTCCTAGGTCGTAGAGGGCTTTGTGCACGTGGGTGAGGAGGCGGAACGTTATTCTCTTGTTGACGGGGAGCCAATGGAGGTCTTTCAGGTGATCGGAAATGTGAGCTTGGCGGGGGATGTCTAGTATGAGTCTGGCTGAGGCGTTTTGGATGCGTTTGAGTTTTTTCTGTAGTTTGGCTGTGGTCCCGGCGTAAAGGGTGTTTGCGTAATCCAGTCGGCTTGTAACCAGCGCGTGGGTGACCGTCTTTCTTGTTTCGGTGGGGATCAGGCGGAAGATTTTTTTGAGCATGCGTAGGATGTTGAAGCATGATGATGAGACGGCGTTGGCTTGTCTGGTCATCGAGAGGGAGGAGTCGAGGATGAAGCCCAGGTTGTGTGCCTGATCCGTAGGTATGGGTGCGGTTCCCATGGCCGGTGGCCACCATGAGTCGTCCCAGGCAGAGGGGGATGAACCTAAGATGAGGACTTCCGTTTTGTCCGAGTTCAGTTTTAAACGGCTGTTCTTCATCCATTCGGCTACTTCTTTCATTCCTTCATGTAAGTTGGTTTTGGCGGTGTTTGCGTCTTTGGTGAGGGAGAGGATCAGCTGGGTGTCGTCTGCGTAGGAGATGTTGAGGTTGTGTTGGCGCGCGATGGATGCGAGGGGACTCATGTATACGTTGAAGAGGGTGGGACTGAGTGATGATCCTTGTGGTACTCCGCAGATGAGTTCTGTGGCCTCTGATTTAAAAGGGGGGAGGCGGACTCTCTGGGTTCTTCCGGCGAGGAACGAAGTGATCCAGTCCAATACTTTTCCTTGTATTCCGACGTTGCTGAGGCGTTGTATGAGGGTGCTATGACAGACTGTGTCGAAAGCTGCGGAGAGGTCAAGTAGGATGAGGGCAACTGTTTCTCCGTTGTCCAGTAGTGTTCGAATGTCTGTTGCTGCGATGAGGGCGGTTTCGGTGCTGTGTTTGGCTCGAAAGCCGGACTGTGAGGGGTTGAGGGATTTGTTGGATTCGAGGAAGGCGGCGAGCTGACTGTTGACGGCTTTCTCAATGACTTTGGCAGGGAATGGGAGGAGCGAGATGGGGCGGTAGTTCTTAAGGTCAGTGGGGTCTGCTGTGGGTTTCTTCAGAAGGGCGCTGAGTTCGGCGTGTTTCCAGCTTTCCGGGAAGGTAGCGGAGTTGAGGGAGCAGTTGATGACGTCTTGGAGATGGGGTGCGATAATGGAGTCTGCTTTGTTGAAAATGTGGTGGGGACATGGGTCGGTTGACGATCCTGAGTGGATGGAGTTCATCAGGCGGATGGTGTCTTCAGTGGTGATTGGGTTCCAGGCGCAAAGGTAGTTAAGGGGGGGGGCTGTTTCGGAGGTGAGTGGAGTGGGCTGGTCTCCGGATTGGTTTTCAAAGCTGTAATGTATGTCGGCGATTTTGTTGTGGAAGAAAGAGGCTAGGGAGTCGCAGAGGTCTTGGGTGGGGGTGATGTCGTTGGTGCCAGCGGTGGGGTTGGTAAATCCTTTGACAATGTTGAATAGTTCCTTGCTGTTGTGGGCGTTGTTGTCAAGTCGATCCTTGAATGCTGATTTCTTGGTGGATCGGATCAGTTGGTGGTGTTTGCGGGTGGCGTTCTTGAAGGTGGTCAGGTTGTCAGTGGTTGCGTTTTTTCTCCAGGCTTTCTCGAGGGAGCGACAGAGCTTCTTGGATTTCTTAAGGTCATCATTGAACCAGGGGGCTTTTTTGCTACCTTGTTTGATTTGATGGTTCTTCAAGGGTGCTAGTTCGTCGGCGCTGTGGGTGATCCATTGTGTGAGGTTGGTGGCTGCTTGGTTTGGGTCCGATGATTTGGTAGGAGGGTTTTGGTGAAGCGATGTGAAGAGCTGGTCGGTGGTAATTTTGTTCCAGTTTCTCCGGGGAATTGGTTGTGGGAGGTTGTGGGTCGTGGTCTTTTTGTAGTTGAAGTGAACGCAGCTGTGGTCCGTCCAATGGAGAGCTGTGGTGTGGTTGAAGGAGATGTGCTGTGGGGGTATCAACAAGTTGTCCGAGTCCGAGGTTGGCCAGGTTGTCCAGAAGGGTGGTGGTGTTGCTGTTGTTTTTCTTTTCCAGGTGGAAGTTGAGGTCTCCCAGTAGAATGTAGTCTTCGGAGGGGAGGGCGTGTGGGCTGATTAAGTCAGTGATGTCTTCGCTGAATTGTGTGCGGGGTCCTGGTGGTCTGTAGATGAGGGTGCCTCTAAGTGTGGTCTTAGGGTCGGTGTGGATCTGGAAGTGAAGGTGTTCGGCGGTAGCGAGGTTATCGTCGGAACTGGTTGTGATGCGGATGGTGTTCTAATGGACTATGGCGATGCCTCCTCCGGTTTGGTTGGTGCGGACCTTTCGGATGATCTTGTAGCCGTCCGGAATGGCTATGGCGATGTCGGGAGCTGATGAGGCGTTCATCCAGGTTTCTGTAAGGAAGGAGACGTCCGGCGATGTGGTGTCAAGTAGGTTCCAAAGGTCAATGGCGTGTCTGTGGACCGAGCGGGTGTTGAGTAGGATGCATTTGCAGTGCAACATAGCTTCACAACACTAGCATACGGAACCATCATCAGTACATTGAACTTCCCCAAAACCCCATCCATTGTCCTCCCACCCCGCCCACAGCAAACCCTCCCCAACCTGGTCGGTCAGAAGTCTATCCCCCACCCTCCCATCCAATTTTAGAACCCCAACTCTGAATGCTAACAGAACCATGATTAACGTGCAGGGGCCGAGGTAGCCTAGAGTCAAAGTCTCCATCTAAGTCTCAGAATTCTAGTTTAGCCGCTCACCTGTCCCCGCCACGCACAGTCTGTGTGATCAGAGCAACCACTTCTCGTGTTCTATACCTAAACAAATGCACCCCCCCATTTCCCCTCCCCCCCGCCGCAATGCCTGCACCCTAAGTGTCTTTAGCAGTGATATAGGCAGTGCCTTGTAGTCAAAACTGGAACCTGCGAGGAAATAAATGTGGAAAAATGGGTATCATGCAGTCCGGTTAACAAACAACGTAACCCACAACCATGCAGCAGACCACTTATCTGTAGGTGTCTTCATTCACCGATGTATATGTCGCCTTATCGTGCGTCCAACTTGGTGGGTCTGACAGAGACACACTCAGCCCGCACCAACCTGTTGAGTGGTAAGCGCACGTGCTCAAGAGAAACTTAGTCCTGTTCATCCAAGCGGCTTCCGCTCTCACCCTCCTGCTGGTTCTCGGCATTGTCTGTAGCGTGTTCCTTCGACCAACGCTTCATGGCCTGCTGCAATTCCCTGGGGTCCGTAAATATATGGGAATGCCAACGCCTATTAACACGTAGCTTTGCCAGGTACAACAGCGCATAGTCCAAACCCATCTCTCTGAGACGTTTCTTGTGGGGAATGAATTGTTTGCGTTCTTCCTGGACCTTTGCAGTAAAGTCTGGGTACAGAGATATGTCAGAGCCTTCGTATTGTAACAGTTGTTTGGTCCTCGCCAGTCTAAGAGCCGCGTCTCTGTCCCGGTAGTTGAGTAACTTCGCTATTATAGGGCGGGGGGGCGCTCCTAGCTTGGGGCGCGGGGCTAAGGACCTGTGTGCCCGCTCCACCGTGAACATGCTCGAGAACACTTCTCCCAGGACAGTTATAAGTAGCTTTTCAACAAAAAGTTCCATGGGGCCTGTATGGGTACTCTCCGGAAGGCCCGTGATGCAAAGGTTACAGCGCCTCCAAATCCTCTGTCTTGTCCTGCAGGACCTGCATCATCCTCTCCATCTTTTTTTGCGTGGTATCCAGGTCCGTCTGCGCCTCCTCCACCTCCGTCATCCTCCTTTCAGCCATGTCGTGTCTCTCCGCGTGTTTGTCCAACCGCTCTGCCATACGATCCATACGGTACGACATGGCGTCCATTTTGGTGCCCAGCGCAGATATACTCGTCTGAAGGCTCTGCTCCATGGATAAAAGTATGGTTTTGATGTCGGAGCTAGCCTCGAGATCTTTTCCGCTCGCGTGACCATCCCGGTCTCCGGCGATGGGCTTTGCTGTTGTAGCCTTCTCTGCGAGAAGCACAATTTACTTTGAGTTTTGTTGCCTTTGCCCATCTTGTGGCAGTCAGCCCTCCTGCTCGTAGGGGAAGCACAGGGATTAATCGTTGCCCGCTGGGTCACCAAGTATATCGCTGCAGGCCACCTCACTCCGGCGCCACACACAGCACCCACTGCCCCCGGAAGGACGTCTCAGTAGCGCGGTAAGGAAGCGCAGCCAAACCTCCACAGTCCCTCGTGATGCCAATGGTATATCAAAGGATTTAGGCTTACCCCCTGCGCCAAACAAGCGAGGACCAGGCCAACAACAGAACTGCTGCAGTCAAACCAGTGCTCAGTAAGTCAATCCCAATGTCGATCCTCCACGGAGAGGGGGAAGGAAAACCGACTCGCTCCAGGCGTCCCAGCATACAGGTGCACAGTAGATCCTCCGTGGACTGGACAGGTCCCTGAGTTCGGCCAAGGCAGCACTAGCGCCGGAGCTGGTGTCGTCAGCGTGTAGGCCCCACACGCAGCGCTCCCAGAAAGCGATGTCGCGCTGCTCACCTTGTGTCTTCCCCAGCCGAGACGAGGCGTTCACACTACCGGCGACGGTCCGACCAACCAGCCGCCACTCCAGCAGATCGCCAATAGCGAGGGCCCCAAACATGCAGTCTTTCGGGCCTCCGCGGCAGAATCGTCCCGTCAGGCACCCATGGGCGACCAGCCTGTAGAGAGGTGCACCGTTTAGCGCTGGCAGCAGTAGACACACCCAGCAGAGTCCCAAGAATGGTCGGCACCTCCTCTCGTCATCTGCCTCCTCTAGGCCCACCAAGCGTCGGAGCCCCGGGTCACTCCCCCTCCGGCGGCTGCACGCCACGCTGTCTGGCCTCTGGGCTCACGCAAGGTCGCGGCCGCAGGGCAACCCCGGCTGAGGGCCCACCGGGCCGCGGCGCTGTGCAGGATGCTTTCTTGCCCGTTTCTCCGAGTGTCGCTAGTGGACCCCACCTTCATGCGGCTGTGGGAGCTGTTGAGGGGTCCAGTGTGTCGCTCTTGGGAGGATTTTGCAGGATTAGTAGACTGTGCTCGGCGGAGCTCCGGCGCTAGGTGTCCATTACGCTTGCTGGCCCCCTTTTATATACGTATTTTATTGGGATTTATTGCTATTTTAATTACCATGGGGCTCCCACTTCAACGAAGGGGAATATTCAAGCATGTGAATCTATGAAAGACACCCTAATACTGGAGAAAATATACTCAGGCTAAAGCTAGGAGACTTTACCTGGCTTTTGTTGACCTTACAACGGCGTTTGACTGTGTTGTTCACAGCAAGCTGTGGACCATTCCGACTGATTTAAAGGTAGAACCAGCACTGGTACAGTTTGTATGACAACTGTACACAGGGGCAAGTGCCAAGGTTTGGTACGGAACTAACGGGGAATATACTGCGTCGTTTAACGTGGAGAAAGGAGTAAGGCAAGGTTGCGTTTGGCTCCATTCCTGTTCACTCTTTATACGAACGCTTTAGAATAGGAATTGGTGTCAAACGCCAGCGATCCACCATGTGTCCATAAACGACCGACAGTCACCCTTCTCTACGCAGACGACGCAGTACTCATGGCACGCACACAAACGTTTACAAAAGGGTCTCACATCTTATATCAGTATTATGAATGAATTGGAGTTAAAATTGAATGTGACGAAAACTTTTTAATGTCTTTCGGGCGGGGAAAGCAAAAAAGCAGTAGTATCCGAGTGGTTGGAAGTAGAATTGAATCTACCTACACATTTACATATTTGGGTGTTCTTTTTAATCGTACCTGTTCCTGGGCGCAGGCGATTAAGACTAAAAGCCTTTTTATGAAATTGACTGCGGCAGTAGCCAACTTCTCAAAAAAACAAAAAATGGGTAAAAGGCCTCTACGAAATCTTCCTAAAAATTTACAAGGCAAAATGAGTAAGCATAGCTACCCGTTGGGCCAGGAGATTGGGGCTTGCAGGAATGCTCACCTATTCAATAAGTTGAAAATGTGTTTTTAAGATTTATTTTAGCGGTACCTGCTAGTTCTCCTGATTTTAACTGTCATATGGAGTTGGGGGTTTCATACATCTTAGATGTCATGAAGATACAACCAGTGTTACTCTGGCACCGAATCTGGACCTCCGATAGTACAGGTTTAAACAAGCAAATATTAAAGAACTCAATTACTTTCGACTATGCAACTGAGATTACCTGGTTAAAGTATGTAAAAAACTTTCTCTGTGATCTTGGGTGTCCAGATTACTACACCTTAACAGAGACTCTAAATTCCATCTTTTGGAAGGAAATTAAAGTAATTTGCAGGACCCATCTTGAGAAAAACAGGTTAGTACTAGAAATGAGCAGCATGCGGTTGTTCAACATCAACTGTCAGTAACGCCATATGACATTCAATCATATCTTTTACGTTGTACAGGAGGATACAACAGATATGTTTTAACAAGTTTTAGGTTTAGGTTCAGAACATTTCATCGACTGATTAGCTATCCGGAGATGAAAAACTGGTCGAGAGAGCTATGTTTATGCCCCTGTGATGATCTCTCCTCACAATCAACTATTCATGTGATTTTAATCTGTAAATTTTATTCTAAGAAAAGATCCAGGTGGATCCTACCTCTCCTGAGAAGAGGGAGTTGGTTCAATGGAAACGCGTGCACGTTTGGAGATTCCCTTGTGTGAGAGAACTTTGGTAACATATGTCTGCTAGCTCCTGCTGGCAACATAGGTTTTCTCGCTCCCACAAGGGAAGCGCAGGCTCAATCCTCTCTCCCCTCCCCCTGCTGCCTCCTTTCAGCACGAGGCGGCTGTGCTTGTTTGATTGGCTGTTGACTTTACACACAGTTAAAAGGATAGCATCTATATTACAGGGATCTCTACACGTTTCCTAAACATTTTGGTTCAGACTATAATCCCCGGAGTTCACAACAAATATGTGCATTTAGAGTTTAGTCTCAAAACAGCAAGTGCTACTTTTACAGTGACTTTATGGAAGCTTTCAAGTCGAGTTATTTTGTGGAAGTTCAAAAGATTTTTTACTAGGAGATCAGCTTTACAAATGACAAACCTGACTTGTGTTTCACAAGTCGAGTGTTCAGAACTAGTCTTGAGCTAAACATGTGAAATGGTTATGCTCCTCACACAGCAAACTCTTAACTTTCATGTGCATCTGTATTCACTGGGACATACCTTGGAAGCTTACTTGCTAAGTTCTCTGCCCAAAAATGTCTTGGGTCTTTAAATGTTGTGAATCTCTTATTCAACTGAACCATGAAAAGACATTTCACTCGAAGAATAAGCCTGTGTATTTCTTGGACTTGTTTTGACATGCCAAGCACCACGGATGGTGTCTGGGGGTCATTCAGGTCTGTCTTTCAACTGGTTTGACTGTCTGTCGTCGAGGCCTCAGCTGGGAATTAGCAGCTCTCAGCATCCCAGAAATGCTGGCTAAAGGTGCATCTAAGGGGGATAAGAGCCCCGACAAACTGACGCCGTCGCCTCAGCCTAAAGAGAAGGACCGGGACGAGGGGGAAGCCCCGGCAACTAAGTCGTTCATGGAAGCCCTATTCACTTCTCTTAGGGAAGACATTCAAACCCTCAAGCAAGACATGGCGGGAGGATACAAGGAACTGTGCCGCGACATTGACGAACTTGGAGAACGAGTGGCGGAGGTCGAGAACACTGGGCAAGACAGAAGTGAAGAGGTAGAACTCCTACAGCAAGAAATTATCCGGCTCCACGAACAACACACGGACCTACGGGCACACACGGAGGACCTCGAAAACTGCTCGAGACACAACACTATACAAGTCCGAAATGTACCATCTAAGGCGGAGGGGGAGAATGTCACAGCCTACTTGCAGGGTTTGTTCCGAGACATACTGGGGGAGAATGAGGACTTTGTGATTCGCATTGACAGGGCCCACAGGGTGGGTCTAGGACGCAGAGCGCCCGCTCCCCCGCCGGACCTCCTAGCCTTCCTGCCCGATTATCCCCTCAAAGAGCGCATTTTGAAGGCGGCGCGCCAAAAACAACCCCTTCGCTTTCAGGGTCACGCGGTGGAGCTATTTCAAGACCTGTCGGCAATCACTCTACAGAAGTGACGAGCATTCAGAGTGGCTACCACTTTCCTGCGCAACAAAGAGATCCCGTACTCCTGGGGACACCCATTTAGACCTATTTTCAAATGGAATGGGGCCCTCCATCAACTTCGGTCCTTGCGAGCGGCTGGGCATTCCCTATGAGGGGGACACATCGGGTGACGACTCAGGTACACGGCCCTCTCAACGAAGTCTCCACGGGCGACAAGGGATGGCTGGTAGAAAGTACAACGTAAACGCTCATCCAAGAAAGGGCTTAAACCGGATCCCGAGACCGTGGTGCAGGAACACGCAGTGGCGATACAAGAGGTCTCTAGGAACACGAACGCCGGATCCTAAGAGGACACAAACGGGGTGATATCTTGCACAGTCACAATGCCAGGATGGGGGGGCGGGACGGGGGGGCCTCAGGGCCGCCATTGCCACATTTTCCCTTCACTCTAATTTCTAGCATAGGCCTGGACTGTAATTGTATAGGCCTGGGACAATGTTCACCAGTTGGGGATTCACAGTTGGGGTTCGGGAGGGGAGGGGCCGGGGGGAGCAGGACAAGGGGTGCCTATAGGAGTAAATGAAGTTGAGGTTCAGGGCAGAGGGGGGGGGAGGCGGGGACGGGGGGGGCTCTGGTGTGTTCGGTTTAATCAGGCGGCAGGCGTGAGGGTACAGGGTAGCTTCAGACCACGACACAGAGGGACGGGGCGCACATCTCCTTATGGCTGACGAGTCTATCCAGGTTCTTACCCTAAATGTTAAAGGGCTCAACAACCCAATCAAGAGAAGGGCAGTACTCTCATATTTAGAAAACTCAGGGGCGGGTATATGCCTTCTCCAGGAGACGCATTTGCTGGCCAAAGACTGGCATCGTTAGAGGTCCAGGTCTTTCCCAACTCAGTTTTATTCCTCCACCACGGAGAAGAAGGCAGGGGTGGCCCTCCTATTCGCTAAACACTTCAAAGGTCGGGTGGGAGATAAAGTGGCAGAATGTGGTTCTGAAATTCCGGACCTTGCTGTAATATGGTACCGAGGTCCAACACTCGTGTCACAAAATATCATCGCACCATGACGAATTTGGTATCGGCAGACCGGTAATGATTAGGACATTATCCCTGTGCATTTGCGTCATGATTGGGCGATGCTAACACCCTTAAATCATGGTTTCCGTTCCAAACCCTCGGACTCCATTTTGTGAACGGCATCCATCTTATGCCTTGCCCTCATATAAGTCAATTGATTAAGGTCGAGCTTGATCTGAAAGGACACGTCCACCTTAGCTGACTTCCCCATGACCTGGCCGAACTGACTCTACCGCCTCCAGCCAAACCTGTTTGGGCAGCTCCTCACCCAGTGGCCGAGTAAGATATCATCAAAGCACAACATGCCATAAACCATCCACCACCTACAGACCATGTTTCCTGCACACATACACCTGTCCATGTTCCTTGTTTATGGCCAGTTTTATGACAAGGAGGTGCCCTGTTCTATTGGGGTTTCATCGATATCTGATTGTAATTCCGGGCTGGACTGGGTCATCTATCACAAACTGGACATCTAAAATATGGGTTGGCCGTCATGACTTCGCTCTTTGCTTTATTGTGTAAATATGTCTATGACCATATCGTAAACTCAAGAATTCTTGCCTGAAGTGTAATATCGTATATAAAAGGAGAAGGCTGTTTCTGTAAAAACGAACAGTCTCCTGAGAACTTACGGCCTGTGCTGTCGTACTTCTAGGACACATGTTACTTGGTTGCAGCCAATAAAACTTGGTCTCCGACTTCACCTAGAAGACTCTTGGTTTCTGTGGTCCGGAACAGGGAGAACTCAGAGGTCTTCGGATGTTATCCCCTGGCACCACCGGGTTCCTAAAAACCCGGCACCTCAGTTGGCTCCCAACTCGGGGCGGTATCAAGCGGTGACGGTCCAAGCCAGATGTTCGTGAGGAGCTTCGTGTGAAAATTCCAGAGGACGGCCAGCCACTTCAGCGACCCCTGTATGTCGACGTGGTTCCGAAGGTCTTTGCTGCGAGGTTCCCAGCGTCCCGACGGCTACGAAGGACTGCTGCCCTGACTATCGCCCTGTTTTGGACCCTGTGATCCTTGGTAGAGCGAAACGATAGACGAGTCTTCTAAGTGACGTCACCGATCTTCAATACTTCAGTTAAGTATAAGTGGAGCGTCTCCTAGTCCTTAGTTTGGTTCTTAGTTTTTGGTATCCTCGAGATACGGTTTTGTATTGGAGCTTGCAAGCGCCAAAACCGAGGGATTCGTGTATTCACGAAAATATCATAGTTAGATAATCCCTTGAAGTTTGAAGCTAGACTAGTGAGCAAAGATGCCTGGTCTTAGCAGACTTGGAAACTTGTTTTGTCTTGGTTGTAGTAAGGATTCCCGATTAGAGGATTCGTGTCCGGTTCCTCCGATTGGAACTCCAACATATGAGTTATATATAAAGCACGGAGTAGGCCCTATCACATATAATGAGGTATGGATAAAATACACCCGCAAGGATGGTGTCTTAAAATGGCCCCAATATGGTAGTTTTGACTCAGAAGTTTTAGATAACCTCGAGGTCAAACTGTTTAAAAAGAAAGCCCGGACGGCGATGTTTGACTCTTTTCGCTTATGGCGCAAAGAAGCCAAACAGAAAGAAATAAAATTAGCTAAGAAGAATAAATGAGGTATGTCGATGGTGCAAGCCGCCATTGCATACAGGGATAATGAGGAAGAGCAGGAAAATGAACAAATGCTCAGAAGCAAGAAACTAGCAGTAGATAAATGTTACCCGATGTTGCCCCATGAAGGACAAGATTCAAAGGGAACATCCGAGAAAGATCCATTAATGTCCCATTTATTGAATTCACCACCCCCATATACATCGAGTATTACTGGACCGCCGAAGCGTTTCGTTATACCGCGTCCCGGCGCACGAAAAGCAGCTCTTGCACAAACACCAGCTCCTCTTCAGCTGGTTCCTACTTCTCCGGCGCAGCCTTCTCAAGGGCCGCTGCCTTTGCTACATACTCCGTCTACTTCTTATACAACTTTGCCTACTGCTCCAACTATTTATCCTGATACTACTTCTGCCACTGCCTCGACTTCTTCTGCTGTTGCTTCAACTACCTCTTTACATCAGCCTGTCTTTTCCGGCGCATCTGCCTCTCCGCAAGCTTCTCCTTCCGTTCGACAGAGAGTGGCAAGTACTGTCACTGGTCTGTTCTCACCTTTCTTTGGGTCGCCTAAAACGACCCCTAAAACAGGACGTAGACAGTTGCGTAGTCAACTGCCTGATTATGAGGAAAGAGAAGTGCTGAATGATTTAGCACGTAAATGGGTTACGGACACGGTTAAATATGATGTTCAGTCTGTTATGGAAGTTTTCCGACAATGGGATGCACCCACTCAGAGATATGTATTCGAAGAGATGTGTGTAGACCTTTGCGAAGATTTGGAAACAAATGATCCCAAACGCAAAATACAGGAATTATTTCGTATGCGTTTCAAATTCTATGAAGGCATGATTGTAGGTGCCGATGTTGAAAAAGCAATAGACCTGTTATTATCCTATAGGAGTAAGGGAAATGTGTCTAGATCATTGTATGAAGATGACATGTCAGTAGGAAAAAGGCACGACAGTACCCCATGAGAGAGGTTCCTCCAGTTTGGAGGGAAGGTGATGCGAATGCGCATCCACCTGTTCCACGGCATTTCCAGCGTGTATGGGTACATGTCCCCTGGAAAAGATCTGAAGTGCTAGCACTCAAACAGACATTACCTGATCCACGTAAAAATCCGGCAGGGTATTATAAGGAGTTATCACAGACTGCCAGCTCATGTATAATGAATTTAGCAGATGTAGACATGCTGTTTGGGAACGTCGTTCCACAGCCTTTATGGAGTAAGATCCGCCATACAGATCATGATCAAGAACTAGGTGACTCTTGGGCTAATATTGCTGCTACGGATGCTAGACAAATTGGTGGTTCTAAACCTGAACCTTTAATAGCTGAACTTCCTGGTAGAATTATCACGTACATGAAGACCTTAATGCCTGAATTGCGTGTCAATTAGGATAAGTTATCTGCGTGCAAGCAGAAGAAAGATGAGAATGTGTCTGACTTTTTCACAAGATTTGAAGAGACTTTCGTCGATCATAGTGGTCAGGATATGGCTACCGAAGGTGGCCAAAGATTGTTTGTAGACAAATTTGTACATAATTTGCTTCCTGAACTGTGTAATAAATTGAAAGATTCAGAGAGTGCTTGGGATGTTTCCACGTCAGCACAGATTTTAGCCACAGCCCAGTACTACGAAAATAGGCGCAAGGACGAGCTAGATAAAGCAGACAAAAAGACTAAAGATTTAAAGACCAAAGCTCTTCTCCAGCAAGCCTATCCGCCTCGCACACCTAGTCAGCCCAATTATCAACGACCACAGCAGTATTCGAGAAACGCGCAAGGAAACGAGTTTTCCCATCAGCGTTTACCATACGGCCCGAATCAGTGTGCCTATTGCAAAGAAGAGGGTCATTTCAAGAATAATTGTCCAGCTCTGGCACAATGTCTGAATGGTGCCTCCGGAGCTTCTGGTGCACGAGGTAGAGGTGTTCAACAGACTCCTAGGGGTAGGGGTCGTGGAAATTTCCCCCAGAATAACACTTCCTTCCCGCCTCCGAATTCCATGAATAGCTTTGATCAACAGAATAATGCATCTTCCAGGTCAGCTCAGTACTATGCTGATGACTATTACGCAGAAAACGAGAATGAGGGTAATAATTGCTAGGACAGCCATGGACAAAGAGAGGGAGTTGTTTCAGTTCCAGTAGATCAGAATGGACCTTATGTCGAGGTGATTACATCAGGAGTGTCAGAGCCATTTCTGCTGGATACTGGTGCTACGAAAAGTTCTATTATGCACTCAAAACTTCCTGGCGCACCTTTGTCTGGCGAAATGAATGTTTCAGTAGGTTTCTCTGGCGCCCCGGTTAGAAACCCGATCTCTAGTCCTATGCCCCTTTCTGTTGGCCCATGCAAATTAGAAGCACCCCTTATTCTTACAACAGGTTGTGGCGAAAACTTGTTAGGTTTGGATCTGTTAAAGAGATTACATGCTACTTTGTACTGTTCTCCTTCGGGAGTACAACTTACCCTTGGTAAGAAAGTGATTACCCCAATGTATTTGTCAAAAGAAGATATTCCGACTGAATTGTCATCCCTCCCGGATATACTTTGGGCTACTGGTTCTAATGATGTAGGTTGTTTAGAGATAGCACCGTATGTCATAACGTTGAAAGCCAATGTTAGGTTGCCACGTATTCCACAATACAAGATCTCTAGCGAATGTGAGAAAGCATTGTTAGCGATCATTTACGAACTGATTGAGAAAGATGTCATTGAGGAAACAACAGGCAACATTTGTAACAGTCCTATTTTGCCTGTCTTAAAGCGTACTGATCCTTCACAGCCTCCTGTATACAGATTCGTGATTGATCTTAGAGAAGTAAATAAGATCGTTGTACCGCAGTTTCCAGTCGTTCCCGACATTACCGCCTTATTGACAATGGTTCCAGCTTCAGCCACTTGGTTTTCGGTGATTGACCTGAAGAATGCCTTCTTCAGCATCCCGATCGCCGAGGAGAGCAGAGCCATTTTTGGCTTCAATTTAGGAGGACGAAGCTTCCACTTCAAACGCGCTCCTCAGGGCTACTGTGAGAGTCCATCCATATTCAGTCAGGTTCTGAAAACACAACTCGATACGATTGTTCTGTCTGATGGTGCGACTGATTCAGTATGTAGACGATCTACTGATCGCTGCAGATACTGAAGAAATTTGCAAGCAAGCCACACTGTCGTTGTTGCGTCATTTATGTGACATGAAGCACAAAGTCTCCCTTCCAAAATTACAATTTTGCCGACAAGAAGTGACCTACCTAGGTCACATCTTATCGAAGGAGGGAAGGAGACTGCCCCCAGAAGGAATACAGGTAATCGCAAGATTGAGTGCCCCAAGGACACAGCGAGAAGTTCGGGCTTTCTTGGGCATTACATCGTACTGTAGACAATGGATACCGAATTTCTCCCTATTGGCCAAACCTTTGCTGGCACTACTCTGCAAAGACACACCCAATCCTATGCCTTGGTCTGAAGATTGTCAGACAAGTTTCCACGAGTTGCGTGATGCATTGTGTTTGGCTCCTGTGTTGGGCAACCCAGACTACAGTAAGCCTTTTACGTTATATGTCCATGAGAAGGAAGGTTGCACATTATCAGTCTTGACACAATACTTTGGAGATAAACAGCGCCCATGCGCGTATTTCTCCGCGACTCTGGATCCTGTAGCTAAGGCATTACCAAGTTGCTTGAGGGCCACTGCTGCAGCAGCTGTCTGTATTCGACAGTCTGCTGGGTTAGTCATGAATAATACTCTGATCGTTATGGTCCCACATGCAGTAGACATTTTACTAAACAGAACAAAGACACAGTATTTAACTAGTGCTCGACTGTCCAGCTATGAGCTGACACTGTTAGCCAGCCACATATACATAAAGAGGTGTGATACACTTAACCCCGCCACGTTATTACCTATTCCGGCAGAGACAGATGAGGTTAAAAAACACGATTGCTGCTTCAGGACGGAAGAAGAGACAAAAGGGAGAGTAGACTTGCAGGACACTCCCCTTCCTGAATGTAATGATAATTTGTAGGTTGATGGTTCATGCTTCAAGTTGCCAAATGGTGATACGACTGCAGCATATGCTGTAACAACATTGCACACAATTGTAGAGACCGCACGCATCCCCCAGAATTCCACGCAAGCAGGCGAGTTAATAGCACTTACAAGAGCATGTGTGTTGGCAAAAGGAAAGCGAGTGAATGTGTATACTGATAGCCAATACGCCTTTGGCGTAGCCCATAGTTTTGGACGATTGTGGCGTGAACGTGGGTTCCTGACGTCACATGGTGCGAAAATCCAACATGGTCAGCTAGTTAACGAGCTCCTCGAGTCACTGACCTTGCCGCTACAAGTTGCGATTGTAAAATGCAGTGCACATAGAAAGATTCAAGATGATGTTGGTCGTGGGAATGCATTTGCCGACGAGGTTGCGAAAGAAACTGCAGGGAACACAATGAGTCGGATGTATGTTGTAGGTCCTGCTAGATGGATCCCCGATGTGGGTATGTGTGAGGACACTATTGAAAGTGTGAAGTCCATACAAGCGGATGCCACTGAAAGAGGTGAATGAATGGAGAGAAAGCAAGGGAAGATTGGATGCGAATGGTTGTTGGGTCGAATTGTCAGAGCACCAACGATGGCTGTTACCCGACGCATATATACTCGCAGTGGTGACAATGGCCCATGGAATGGCACACATCAGTGCGAAAGGAATCTGTAAACTGTTGGCCCCTAGTATGGCAGAATAGTGGTATCCCGAAATGCGCACAGAATTTGGTGAGGAACTGTATGGTGTGTTTGAAGTACAATCCCGGTAGGGGAACCCCAACCCCTGCTGGTCATTTTGCGCCTCCAAGATACCCGTTCGAGGTATTGCAGCTCGACTTCATCCACATGGAGAGGTGCAACAATCTGAAATATGTGCTTGTTGTTGTTTGCGCTTTCTCCAGGTGGATGGAAGCGTATCCCCTTAAGGACAACACTGCCTTGTCAACTGCCAAAGCCCTTGTCAAGGAATTCTTCCCTAGGTTTGGGATGCCTAGAATGGTCTGGAGTGATAATGGAAGTGAATTCGTGGGACGGGTGATGAAGAGAGTGTGCGAATGTCTAGGCATCTACCAGAAATTTCACGCTGCAAACCACCCCCAATCAGCAGGTCTAGTAGAGTGCTATAACGGCACCCTGAAGCTCAAACTAGCCAAGATCCAAGCCAGCACAGGTCTTAAGTGGCCTGACGCCTTGCCTTTAGCACTCCTATCTACCAGAATGATTGTCCATTCTAGACTGGGACTTAGCACACACGAAATCGTGTTCGGGCGCCCAGCAAATGTATGGGGGGTACCGAGGCCGAGGAGGCTCAGTGAAATAGAGCACCCTGTACTGCTTGACTATTTACACAAACTGACAACTAAATTACGTGTTTTATACCAACAGGTTCACAGTTCCTCTCCGCCAGCCTCTGACGATCCAGGTCACTCCATTGAACCCGGCACCTGGGTTTTGGTGCGGAATTTTCAACGCACAAACAACGAGCAGCCTAGGTGGACCGGACCGTACCTCGTCCTTCTTTCCACAAGATCAGCCGTTCGGGTGGAAGGAAAAAAGAACTGGATCCACGGGACCCACTGTAAGCGGGTCCCTCTGCCTCTTCCATATGACCGGTGGGTCCAGGACGGAATCGCTGACTCTGAGACTGAAACTGTACCTCGCTTTACACTCTTCAGCGATGCACGACTGAAAGGAACTGGTACAGAAAAGGAGAGTGATCGTATTTTGCAAGGATTTGTGCCACCGTCAATGCAGTTGGACACTACAGAACCTGAAACATTGTTTGAAGACCACACCTTACCTGGGAAACAACGATATAATCTGAGGTCGAGAAAAAGGACTAATAAAAGTGAACTTATGTGACTTACTTTCCCCTAAGAACTATTTTTGATTTTACAGCTCTCTCGCCCAGGGAACTTGCTCCTTTTTGATTTTCGAACCGCCATCCGGTTCTGCTGCTAGGGCCGCGGTTGAAGTCTGAGGAGTGCAGCTGGGGACGCCTAGGTCAACGGTTCTGGTCGGTCTGAGGGAATTACCCCGGACTGGACAGAGCGCACTTCTTGGCAGAATCAAACTCCCACCGTGGGCAGCAACTAGAGGATGGAGCTCCCGAGGGTAGAGAGACCTGCTAGACCCATGAACTTTAAAAGGCAAATATGCACCGTGATGGCCAAAAAGAGATTCTTGATAATATGTATTCTACTGTTGTGCAGCATAACGATGTTCTTGATTAGCTATACTCTATCCACGTTCCAAGTTACCCTTGTAAATAACACTCAGCCCACACCTCCTCCTACTGTTCCCACACACTCCTTTCACCCTCTGCCTGAACACGAGTCCGCCAGAAGACTAGAATTTGTAAATAACTCATTCATCCAGCTCCTACACCAGCACCAGTCTATAATGAACACATCGAACTGTTGGATATGTGGACTTATGCCACACACAACCAATAAGGGCATCCCGTACTTCATCCTGCCATTCAGTTAATATGGTTCTCTGTGGGCTTTCCAGACAATGTTCCTGTTCGCCATAGAACCATATCCACCGCGTCCCATAGGGAGCAGTTCCAGCAACAAGGCACTAGTGGCAGGAGTAAGGAATATGAGCAGGGATATCGACACACATCGAACGATTCCCAAAGATGAGTTTGCCCCGTACAGTAGGTGGAACATCACCAAATATGGGATTTCCTTAAGTGAGAGCCAGAAATCGAAGAAATCCTCCCCAGTTTGGGTAGTACCCCACCGAGGTCACCTATGTCTGCAAGGTATTGGTAGGGATCCGAAAGCACAGTTGGGGACGAGCGTATGCACGGAAGCGTATGTGTTCGCATCCCGAACTTCCCCTCCATTCTTAGCGGCTAAGGGTACATACTTCGTCTGCCATGACAAAGCATACACATGGTTGCCCCCTGACTTCTCGGGCACATGTTTTATCTCGTTTCTGCTGCCACCCACCTACACGGCCGGGGCAGATTACCATCGGACAAGGACAGTTAGGGGTGTCGTGAGTCAAGACGACACTGCGAGTCAAGAGTTTGGGGACTTCGCAAAGGTTTTTCTGCCGTTTTGGGGGCCTATGGTGAACAGCAGGAACATTCGCCAGTTAACAAGGGTAGTTGAATCCGCCGTGACTGAGACGGCCGGTGCCCTTAGTAACCTGACTGCCGAGCTTCAATCGGACCGACTTATGACCCTTCAAAACCGGTTTTGCCCTAGATGTCATACTCGCAGACCGTGGTGGTGTATGTAGAGTGATCCAATCCAGTTGCTGCATTTTCATCCCTGATAATGCTCCGACGGTGTACCAAGCCATCTCCAAACTACACAAAATCTCTGATTCCCTTCACTTGGAAAAAGGGGATTGGTCCTTGCTCGGGTGGTTCTGGGAACTGATATCTGCCTGGGGATGGAAAACTCTGATCTTCATTGGGATGATCTTAGCCATTCTGTTTATGTTCTGCCTGTTTGTGCAGTGCGCTCCTGCCATATGTGGCCTCTGTGCTACTTCATGTGCAAGGAAGCCTGTGCCGAGGGACGAATTGAGCAACAGAATGATGCTACAGCAGCATCTCCATGAATTCATCAATACAGATTTGGACTCAGATTAGCATGAGTTATTGCCTAATATGAGGGCAAAGGAGGGTCTGTGGTTCTGAAATTCCGGACCTTGCTGTAATATGGTACCAAGGTCCAACACTCGTGTCACAAAATATCATCGCACCATGACGAATTTGGTATCGGCAGACGGGTAATGATTAGGACATTATCCCTGTGCATTTGCGTCATGATTGGGCGATGCTAACACCCTTAAATCATGGTTTCCGTTCCAAACCCTCGGACTCCATTTTGTGAACGGCATCCATCTTATGCCTTGCCCTCATATAAGTCAATTGATTAAGGTCGAGCTTGATCTGAAAGGACACGTCCACCTTAGCTGACTTCCCCATGACCTGGCCGAACTGACTCTACCGCCTCCAGCCAAACCTGTTTGGGCAGCTCCTCGCCCAGTGGCCGAGTAAGATATCATCAAAGCACAACATGCCATAAACCATCCACCACCTACAGACCATGTTTCCTGCACACATACACCTGTCCATGTTCCTTGTTTATGGCCAGTTTTATGACAAGGAGGTGCCCTGTTCTATTGAGGTTTCATCGATATCTGATTGTAATTCCGGGCTGGGCTGGGTCATCTATCACAAACTGGACATCTAAAATATGGGTTGGCTGTCATGACTTCGCTCTTTGCTTTATTGTGTAAATATGTCTATGACCATATCGTAAACTCAAGAATTCTTGCCTGAAGTGTAATATCGTATATAAAAGGAGAAGGCTGTTTCTGTAAAAACGAACAGTCTCCTGAGAACTTACGGCCCGTGCTGTCGTACTTCTAGGACACATGTTACTTGGTTGCAGCCAATAAAACTTGGTCTCTGACTTCACCTAGAAGAATCTTGGTTTCTGTGGTCCGGAACAGGGAGAACTCAGAAGTCTTCGGGTGTTATCCCCTGGCACCACCGGGTTCCTAAAAACCCGGCACCTCAAGAAATCAAAGGTAGACTCTTGGCCTACACTGTCCTTATTGGAGGACTGTCGATCACAGTGGGGTCCCTTTAAGCTCCCAACACCAAACAGGAGGTCTTCCTTAAGGGGGCATTATCAGAGGTCATGGGCACAGACACGAGGCACATTTTGGTAGGTGGGGACATAAATCTGGTCATGGACAACGAAAGTGATAGGTCGGGCAGGAGGTTTGGCGATTCAGGAGCACTCTCCACTGAAGGGAAGCGCTGGCTCACCAGCAGGGGGTTCCTAGACACATGGCGAGAGATCCACCGAACATCCCCGGGGTACACCTTTTACTCACATGTGCTTTGCACATACGCCAGGATAGACCATTTTCTAGGTTCTACAGAAGTGGCCCCCATGGTCTGAGATATCGATGTCGCCCCGGCGGCCCTCTCGGACCAGGATGCGGTAGTGCTTCACCTGATGGTCCCACGAAAACTGTCACATAAGGGTAAATGGTGCCTTAGGGAGAATTTGCTTTCCCGCAAGGGGGTCGCACAGCAACTCTCCCAGAGCATTACGGACTATTTAAGACGAAACGACACGGGTGAGGTGGCCGTGCCAGCGGTCTGGGGGCACTCAAGGCGGTCGTCAGAGGGGAACTCATTGCGATCTCGGCAGCGGACAATAGAGAACGGAAGGAACGTCGCAACGAGTTGGCAGAGCAAGTGCTAGAGCTTGAAAGAGTTCACTGCCGGACGGGGGCCCCCAGAATCTGGTGCAAGTTGAAGGCAGCCAGGGCGCAGCTTGCGAGCCTCGATTTAGATCGGGCAGAATACGCAGCACTGCGCCTCAGACACACATACTACGTGGGGGGGACAAGACCGGCCGCCTCCTGGCTAGTAAACTTAAAACAAAAATTGTCCGCTCCAAGATCCCGGTCATTCGCGCGGAAGATGGAGGGGAGCTCCGAGAAGACTACCGCATTGCGGAAGAGTTCAGGGCATTCTACGCCAAGCTGTACACGGCTGGTCAGGCCCTGGATGATGGGTCGGGGACAACATATCTAGATGAAGCTAACGTAACAACCCTCAACGAGGCGAATGTCCTGGCTCTAGATGCCCCAGTACGCCTAGAAGAGGTGATCTCGGCAATAGCCGCCTTAAACGATTGAAGGCGCCAGGCCCGGATGGATTCTCTGCGGGCTTCTATCGGACGTTCTGTCCCCTCCTGGCCCCTATTCTAACAAAACTATTCAATTCCTTTCAGGGCCCGGGCTCGATCCCACAGGAGATGCTGGAGGCAGACATTATAGTCCTACCGAAACCAGGCAAAGATGCGTCCCTTTGTGCGGCCTATAGACCCATCTCGCTCCTCAACCTCGACTTAAAACTTTTCACAGGAATTCTGGCAGCGAGGCTAGGCCCTTGTCTCCCTGGTATAATAGAACCAGACCAGGCAGGCTTTATACCTTCCCGTCAGTGTGCAGATAACACAAAGCGCCTGATGCATGTAATTGATAAGGCACATTTTAACGCCACAGACGCGGCCCTTCTATCAGTCGACGCCGAAAAAGCATTCAACAAAGTGGACTGGAGACATCTAGACAAGACGGTGGCGAGATTTGCCATGGGTGACAGGTTTCAGGCTTGGGTGGCTAGCTGTTACGCGTCACCCGAGGCAACGATCAAGGTGAACGGGATAAGCTCTAAACCTTTTGACATCAGACGAGGCACGAGGCAGGGCTGCCCGCTCTCACCGCTGCTGTTCGCCATCTATATCGAACCTTTCGCCCAACACGTACGGCACAACCAAGCCATCACAGGTATCAACTTTGGGGGTGAAGAACAAACTATCAGCCTCTACGCGGACGACATCCTTGTCGCCGTGGACAACCCTAGGGTTTCAATACCAGCGTTTTTGGAGGAAATGGAACTGATTCTACCCCCGGGGAGTAACACCTGCCAGGCCAACAGAGGCTTGCTACAACTGGGGGGGTTGACAACGCAAATGGAGCTGCCGTACCTAGGGATTGAACTGACGCCCACAACAGCCCAGACAGTCTAACTAAATTACTCCAAACTTCTAACGCACATTCAAGGGGACATTTTGAGATGGCGACAACAGCCGCTCACTTGGCTCGGACGGGTAGCCGCTGTTAAGATGTCCCTATTGCCAAAGGTGCTCTACCTCTTTCAACAGAAACCCTCTCACCCCCCCTATAGGCAGGATTAAAAAGCTGCAGGACACCATACAGCACTATATCTGGGCCGGTAAACGCCCTCGGATGAGGCGAGACCTGTTCACGCGGGTACCGGCGGAGGGGGGGCTAGGCGTGCCTGACCTGCAGCGATACTTCCAGGCATCACAATTGCGATACTTCCTAGAATGGTCCCGACCAACTTCGGAGAAATACTGGCTATTCCAGGATAAGGCCATGGTGGGCATGCCACTTTGGAGAGTCCCATTTCTTGCGCGCTCGGACAGGCCGGCTTACCTCAAAACGTCACCCATCACCAGGACACTCCTCCAGGTGTGGGACACAGTGGCGGTCTCCAGGGGCCTTACGTCCTTTCCATCACTGATGACGCCCCTGCTAGATAACCCAGCGTTCCCGCCAGGGATGGTCCCCGGTTCCTTCCCACAGTGACGACAGATAGAGTGTTGTGCGGCTGGGCACTTATTTGATTTACAGGGCTTCAAGAAGCTGGACACAATAAAGGATATGTATGCGATTGACAGACCGCAAAACTTCCAATACTTCCAGCTTAGGCACTGGCTTACCCACAAGGATACTATAACTCATGTGGGCAGCCATCTCACACCATACGAGAAATGGCTCCTCTCCAAAACCACAGCTAAGCGGGCGATCACAGAACTGTATAAGCTACTGCCCCCCCACCGCCCATGACTAGATCTCCGGGTCAGAAACGATGTGAGCGAGAGCTGGGGCGCACGCTCTCGGACAAGGACTGGCAGGACATCTTCTACCGGGCGCATCACACAGCTCAAAACATGGCCAGCCGAGAATCGGCGGTAAAGGTGGCCTACTACTGGCACCTGACCCCTGAGAGGCTGCATCAGAGCAACCCTAGATGAGAACCTACATGCTTGAGGGGATGCGAGCACACTGGGACCATGCTTCACCTGCTATGGGAATGCGCAGAAGTGCAGGAATATTGGGAGGCGGTGCTTAAGGACATTGACCTGCACTTTGAGACGGAGATCCCCCGCTTCACCGCATAAGCAATACTGGGCCTAACTAACAAACTCATGTTCCCACTCAAGTCACTGAGGAGGAAACAAATGGGGTTGGCAATGGGGGCGGCGACGCAACACATCCTCTCACTATGGGGCACCTCACGGAAACCCACACACACCAGGTGGGTCCACAGGCTTTGGTATATAATGGGGATGGAAAGGATACAATCTCTCACACAAACATCAGACACATTTCGAGAAAAGTGGTTGCCACTGGTCTCCCTGTTAACCCAAGAATTTAATGAGCTCACATGCCCAAAATATCTAAAAGTCCTCAGACTGGCGGATGAGTTCCACAAGACACTGGGAGAGGAGAGAGGCAATGTCTAATTCGGGTCCGTTCGGCTACCATGCGGCACCTAAACCGAACACACCGGAGGGTGGGGGGGGGGGGGGCAGTTGGGGTTAGGGTGGGCCTTGAGGGGGGTATGGACACAGGACTTTCAATCAGCACCACCTTGATGGGTATTGCCCTCACCAGCATCCACGGACACATGGCATCTACCCCTAGGGATTTGTTCAATAACACAGGTGCAGAAATTGGAATTGTAGGGCGCATACAATGCTGTGCTTGTCCAACTGTTACGTTGTATTGTCTCAAAAAAAGGACCTGGAGGGCTTATGAGATATTCACCCTAGAGATGTGCTTTTGATACTGGGCTATTTTAACCACAGACTAAATCCCCAAAATATTGGCCCTTGGCAGAGTGATGTGTTAAGAGTCTATAACAAAGTTTGCTAAGTTTCCCAGTTGCAAAGAATTACAAATGAAGAGTTCTCCCAGTATAATTTTAGGCCCAGAGGGGGGAGGAAAAGCAAGGCTAAGTGGGTTTACCTCTGTGCAGACCTATATTGCTTTTTCTATGAGTTACTTCACAATAAATTTGATAGAGGATGCTATATTCAAGAGAAAGACATGTGCTTTATTCAAACATTATTTTTATTATTTTTCATTGTACCTTACGGTTTATTTATTTTTAAGCATAAGTACAAAATGATTTATTTATTTACAAAAAGGAATTTATATATTTTAAGTGACACATTTTAATAAATACAGCTATACAAGGCATGATTCAATTTAAGCAAAAGAACCCCAAACACATCACCTTGTCCTATTTTCATTCATTCCATCATGCATACCACTACACACACTACCCAGATCTAAAAGAACAAATTAGACACAATACACAAAAAAAGCACAGAATTTACATAAGTAGTTTTAAGAAGACCCCCTTGTGTTGTTATGGGAGAGACATCCTATAAGCTAATTACATTTTAGTCAAAGCATTATTTACATAAGGTTGCTTATATCTCTGTGCTTATGCCAAATTGATTGTATATATAAGGGTCTTCGATGCGTACGGGGGCTATGGGCCTGGTCTGTGCTAATGGAAGAAAGGAAGAGGATCGGCCCGCAAAGCGCACCTTTAAAATAGGTCAACAAATGGGTCCCATAGACTATGTATTTATTCAGGCATGGAGCTTTCATTTAATTAAACACTTTGAAATACTTAAGGTGGAAGGTAGTGACCACTTCCCATTGTTGATAGATTTACATGTAAATAGGGCCCCACAGAGACAAAAAGAATTACAAGTACAGGTTGAATACCCAAAGCGACTTACAACTCGGATTACAGAAGAATATATCAAAAGAACCGAGTGCACTCCAGTTAACATTTGCATTAGAGGGGGCGCTAGAGGGCGCACACACGGAATGGCCGCCTAGCTCAGTGGCTCCCGTTCCCTGGAGCTTTCATCCTGCAGTTATCCAATACTACTGAAGTGTAGTGTCCCACTAAAACAGCACAATCGAAGCGGAAAGAGACCCTCTACAATCGACCCGAGCCTCGAAGCATTAGCTGCACCTGGGACTGAGGAATCTGGCTTGGAGATCTGGCCGGTGGCGCCCTCGGAGCTTACGAGGTGAGGGGACTGGCTGCGGGCCAGCACGCAAGTCCGGTGCTTGCCACGAGGCGGTGGGCCTCTCCTGTCTGATTCGCTTACTGCACCCGGAGCAAGCTCGTCCCCCGGCCAGATTATCTGCCCATTGATTTGGCTCCCTAGCTGCGCTGCCTGCCTCCTGCCCGCTGAATCCCAGCCACGGCCGGCCTGCTTGCACAACATATACGACCAGACAAGGAGACTGCCTCTAAACCCCACGTGGGGAGCATTGGGTGACGGCCGCTGGGCAAGGGGCCGACACTGCCAACCAGACCCCCGGCGCCTTAGCGGGAGAGCAGGCACCCATCGGAGTCCTTGGCCCCATCGTTGCAGACGACGGGGGAGTGACGGGAGGCTCCAGCCGCGGGTCGCGGCCACGGCTTAGCGCCCTGCCATGAGACGGGCGGGAAGGTTGGGGCTGCGCCCGCTGTCTTACGGCCCGCCGCGCCATCATTGGGGCGCGTGTACTACTCCTGAGCTCCGGGCGTCTTCATTTGCCACTACAACTGCTGGCGGGCGGAGGAGCGGAGGGGACGACGCGGGGCACTGCTTTGCCCTGATGCACTAACGCCGCCTGGCCGCCTGAGCTTGCGACCCTTCCGGCCGCCATTCTGTCCCCAGGAACAGACTATCTCACATGTTGATGCCGGTCCCTACACTCCCATATCGTGTGCTCAGAGGTGCTGTCCACGCGTGGAGCTACTTGCGCCGGGCTATCTGAGAGGTGCCCGCACCAGGTGCCAACGGGCGCTGAACACACTTCACCATACCTCGTGGATGACCCCTGCTCACTGCCGCTAACTTGGTGCTTGTTGCCGGGCTGGATGCTTTGCCTTCTGCACTGGCCTAGAATAGTGGAGTCTCTCTCAACGATAGGGGACACCCGACGTGAAGCATAAAAGGAGCCTGGCGTGCAGTGGCTCGAATACTAGCGTGACGCCCTAACTGGCTGGGAGGCGCCCACAACTGCCTCGGCGGGCCTGGCGGCGGAGGGAGGCGAAAGGGGCGAAGGCAAGATGGTACGCGCCGAGACCCGCCAGACGAAAATCAACTTTGACAGCGCAAAAAAGGGAAGAAGACAAATCCTCCTGAGCCGGGGCCTAGTGCTGGGTCTCCAACTACCACTGCTTCTCCCTCAAAGGAACTAGACCTACATCATCTGTTTCGTGAAATGAGGCAGAGCTTTTCCACAGTGGTGGAGAAAGTAGACAAGATGTCCTCCAGGATGGACGCACTAGTACACAAGGTTGATCAACATGAGGAGCGGATCACGACAACGATGACCTCACCGCATCCCATACCTCACAACTTGCCCGTATGGATAACCTCCTACGAATCATAGCAGCCAAGAACGAGGACTTGGAGGCCCGTAGTCGACGCAACAACATACGCGTCACGGGAATTCCGGAGTCCACAGACACGGGCAAGATGGAATTATATGTGGAGAAGCTCCTCAGGGGATCTGTGGGAGAAGATGCGTTCTCACCACAATTCATCGTCGAGCGGGCGCATAGATCACTGGCCCCCATCCCCAAGCCTGGCCTGCCACCTAGGCCGATCATCGCCAGATTACTGAACTATCGCAACCGTGATGTAGCCTTGAGAGCAGCTCGGATACAGCAGAACCTATATTACAACAGGGTCGCATTTTCCAGCTATCCTGATTTCACTCCTATGGTACAGGAAGAAAGAAGCAAATTCATTGCGGTAAAAAATAAGTTACGAGAAGCCCAGCTAGAATACACCCTGCTCTACCCGGCGAAGTTACAGGTGACATCAGGGAAAACATCGATTTTTTACGAACCCACAAAAGGCAGAGGACTTCTTATAGACTATCCGTAAGGCACGGAGGAATGGCCGGGATGCTGAGGCGGACCCCGAAGATGACCCAGCCTCGGCAGCAGTCGAGCATTACCCATTTGACGCCTATATGACCTGAACTGATGTACTCCTGGACTGGCGGGCGCTGCCCATACTGCGCGTTCCCAGAGGGCTCAGACGCTATGATACAGAACGGGACTACATAATCTCTTCAGTGGTAACGTATTCCAGGGACCACTACTCCTGTCCTGGCCTCTACCGAGGGTGGTACAGTGTTAGAGGCTACCGGAGGGAGAAGTGGTTGTGTGCCCTCGATGTAGTTTCCCCAACGGGTATACCCCATTCGTGTCACTAAGTTCTGGAAGTTGCGGGGGGAGGGGTGAGGGAGGGATGGGCGGCTGCTGTCATGATTGGGATGCAGTAGTGGGAGGGGGGATGAGTACTGTGGGGAAGGGAAGTTTAATGCATGGAAAGGACAGAAGAGCGGCGGAAAGTCATAATGTATATTATTTACTTCGGAAAGGTGTTGCTGCATTCGTAGGGGTGGGCATCAAGATATATTATGTCGCAGACAATGGCTGATCTGAGAACCAATGCACAATTGAACTGTATGTCGTGGAATGTAAAAGGGCTTAATAATGCTAAAAAATGTCGAAATGTGCTTGCCTATTTGAACTGCCATCAAGTCCACATTGTTATGTTACAGGAAACCCACTTATCTCTGCAAACGTGAGTTGCCTTTGCCAGTAAATGGGCTAGCACCTGAGTATTTTCACCCTACTCTACCTATGTGAGGGGGGTTGCTATCCTCATCAGACGCACTGTACCATTCCAAATGTGCGGCGAATTAATAGATAAGGAGGGACGCTTTGCCCTGTTGTGGGGGCGGCTAGGCCGTGGCAGTATCACTTTAGCTAATTGCTATGCAC
Organism: Lissotriton vulgaris; assembly: GCF_964263255.1. Taxonomy (NCBI): domain Eukaryota; kingdom Metazoa; phylum Chordata; class Amphibia; order Caudata; family Salamandridae; genus Lissotriton; species Lissotriton vulgaris. The sequence goes on from NC_141691.1 coordinate 958,761,127, forward strand.
CTAACAATGATATGCCCTCCTTTTTCACTACACTTTGGGGTAAAATTGTAGACGTAGGGTCCAGACACATAATTTGGGGGAGATCCAGGGAGACACTGGGAGGTGTAATTCTAGAGGGCGGATTGGTGGACGTGTGGAGGTGTTTACACCTCTCCTGTAAGGAGGCTACTCACTTCACCTCACAGACAGGCACATGGGCACGACTGGATTACTTCCTTACAACCAGGGAGCTAGCTACAGGGGTTGAGAAAATACAACACTTACCTAGGACGTATTCCGACCACAGTCCTGTCCTGATGCGCATTTGAATACCCGGTTGGTACACCCCTAGGCCACGATGGAGGTTGCAGCCTACGGCCCTGCTAGATGCTCTGTTTCGCACCGAATTCGGAGTGGAAATCGCTGCTTTCTTCCCTAGAAACAAGGGGTCTGTAGATTCAGTGGAACGTATCTGGGAGTCATTTAAAGTGACGATCAGGGGGCATTGCATGTCCAAAAGTTTTGGGGTTCTTCGTGATATTCAGCGTACTATCTGCACACTCGATGGCGAGCTGAGGGCCTTAGAAAACCGAATGGTGGAAGATGGAAGCGCCAACATACACGCAGAATTTAGAGACAAGCTGACAAAATATGAGGTAGAAGCCGACAGGGAAGCAAAGTTCAGGGGGAAGCACTGGCAAGCTACGAAATACTACGAGGGTGACAGACCTGGTTGGGCGCTGGCTGTGATGACACGCACCCCACACAACCACAACACGATTTTAGAAATCGAGGATGACCAGGGGCACACAGTTAGAAATTCGGACGATATACTAACTGCCTTCGTTACTCATTACCATGCGCTATACACCACAACCACGACTGCCGATGTACCGTATAGCGACTTCTTAGGTGACGTAGCCCTCTGCTGGCTCAGCGATGGAGACAGGGCCTTCCTAGCTGCCCCCTTCGAACTAGATGAAATCCGTGAAGCCATTATGTCTCTGAAAAACGGTAAGGCGCCCGGACTAGACGGGATCCCGGCCGAATTTTAAAAAACATATATCGATATTATGGCCCCTGTTCTCCGCGGGGTCTTCGAAGAGTTGCTGAATGACGGTGTCCTCCCCTGCAACATGCGCGAGGTCGTTATCACCTCGCTCCTGAAACCTGGCAAAAACCCCAGCTCCTGCGACTCATTCCGCCCGCTATACCTCTTGAACAGCGACGTCAAAATACTTGCGAAGGTTCTGGCAACCAGATTGTCCCTCTTAATGAACAGAATTGTTTTACCTCATCAATCTGGATTTGTCTCGGGTCGCTCCACCTCTCACAATCTGCGTACTTTGTTTTCCTTACTCCGCACGGTGCACCCTGACCTTCCAGTGGCCTAAGTCTTTCTCGACACCACCAAAGCCTTCGACTCGGTTGAATGGCCATACCTCTTCACGGTCCTGGCGAACATGGGATTTCCCAAGCTGTTTATCTCATAGGTTCAACTGCTCTATACGCAACCAACGGCTAGGGTCCTCATTAACGGTCGCCCCTCGCATTCCATTGCCATCACCAGGGATACCCGTCAGGGGTGCCCATTATCCCCAATTGCTGTTGAGCCTCTCGCCTGCAGGCTCCGACAGCTACACCGTGAAGGTGCAATACAATGTTTTCAGCGCCAAATGATATGACACTCTTTGTCAAACACCCAGCCTCGAACCTAAATCCCTTACTCAGAGAGTTTGTTCTATTCGGCAGGATGTCTGGTGTGCACATAAATTGGACCAAGTCACAATTTTTTCCACTCACAGATGCGGTTGCTGACTTTCCCCTCGATTACCCTCTCGAGTGGTGCAGGTCGGACCTGCGATACCTCGGGATACTGATCTCGCGCGACAAAGATGAAACACTACGCTCCAATTACGGCTTGGCGATCACGAAGCTCACTGCGTCGGTGGACCGCTGGATTGCCCTTCCGCTCTCAATGGCTGGCAGAGCGTCCCTCATCAAAATGATTGTCTTACCCAGATTCCTCTACCTCTCTCTTAACATTCCTTACTATCCGGGTGACTTCTTCTTTAAAACACTGAAATCAGAGTTATGTCGCTTGTTTGGGGGGGGGGGGGGTGGGGGGGGGGGGGAAGTCCGAGGCTTAAATGGACTGCACTGACACAGCCATATGACAAAGGAGGCTTTGATGTCCCAGACTTCGAGGCTTATTACCTAAGCGCGCAAGCACATTATGCTTATCATTGGATGGTCCCCACCCCCTTCATGCCACAACTGGCAGTGGAGGAATGGATCGTTCATCCCCTCCCACTCAATGGACTCCTCCATTGCCCAGAATCATCTATAACGACACAGCTTACCTCCATCTCATGCACTCTGGATGCTTGGCGCCGCATAGCTAAGAGACTATATTGCCCTCTACTGTACTCCTCTCAGTTACCATTGACATGTCACCCTAACCTTGCACTCCTACAGGAGCGTGGCTTCCAACTACTCTGCGAACGCGTGCATGTCGCATGTTGGGGTGACCTCTTCTCGGACGGGCTATCCAAGACTGCGGAACTGTTCTTCGCCTCCCAAGTCCGCACTCCGCTTGATGTATTTTACTATCTGCGTTTACGCCAAGGGATGAAAGATATCCTACCTGATTTCCCCAGTGAACCTGAAAACACACATCCACTACACTACATGCGATGTTCACAAGACGGTTCACACCTAGTGTCTGGTCTGTATCGACATCTCAGGGCGAATATTCCGGTGTATGAAACCAGGGCTCGACTACACTGGGACACTGACTTAGCGATCTAACTCAGCGATGAACAATGGCAATATTGCTGCACCCGCACAGCTCAAATATCGGGTAGCAGTAGACTTAAGATAATACATTATAAGTTCTTACAGCGACTCTACTACACACCGGTTAAGAAACATAAGTTCCGACAGACTGACAATGACAGATGTGAGCGCTGCCGCGCAGAACACGCAGGGTTCTCGCATCTCGCTTGGGAGTGCCCTCCTGTTCGCCTCTACTGGCAGCAGGTGCACGAAGCCCTCGTGGCTATGACAGGGGAGTCCATACTACTAGATCCATTACTTATGCTCCTTGGTTACAAGCCGCACATCCCTAAATCCTGCAGGAAATTCATGGATATCGCACTGCTTCTGGCAAAGCGGAGAATAGCATGTCGTTGGGGCTGTGGCAGAGCCCCTAAATTCAAGGAATGGCTAGCTGATATGACTTATAGCCAGGAGCAACATGTAACTTTCACTGAACTACTACCTATCACAAGTCAACCTAAAGACATTTGGGGTCCTCTGATCAGCTACCTACTTGCCCAGACTGAGGGGGAGGAAGGAGATGACGCCCGTAACCCCACTGATGCTAGAAGATGCACTGAGTCGCCCGCCACTGAATGACACACTAATACTCGTCTAAACCACTTCATCGGCCCCATACCTTAGTACATGCCCCACTAGATAGCACAACCTGTTAAGACTATCTGCCAACCCATACTACATCTGCAATTGCTCAGGATATGCCCTCACCCCATATGTGTTTTGTCTAGTTCAATCCGTAATGTGCATGAATTCCCTTGACAATGTACCTTGCCACCATATAATGTACTCACCTTGATAACGAAATATTATTGTTGCCTATGATAGTGAATTGCAGTATACACTCATTGTACCTATTTGCATCTTTGACTTTGCTGACTCAAAGCTCCAATCCATGTATGTTTGCTCTCTTTTCTTTTTTTTCTGTTTCTTAATGCTTTCTGTATTGAAAAACCAATAAACGGATTTAAAAAAACAAAAACATTTGCATTAGAAAACCTACTATCAGGTGAGGATATATCCTGGTATGAAGATTTAATAAGGCAACTGGTACAATGCCTCAGGATAAAAATCAAACGCGGTAATCATGAGTTAGTAAGTAAGGCTAAACTACATTCTAATAACAAGCCTTGGTTTGATAACGATTGCCGTAAAGTAAAGGCCGGTATAAGGCAACATGAAAGAAGCCTTAGAGGCAGATACAATGTTGTAATATTATTTGAACTTAAGAAATTAAGGATAAAATATAAGGCAATTATTAGAGATTAAAAAAAAAGATCCTATAAGGATAAATGCTGGATGAATTTACTAGAGGCAATTGAAGAAAAACATTTGAAAGGCTTTTGGAAATTGATACAAGAATGTACGGGGAAAGTTGTAGGGACCCTGCAGTGCTCCATACCAGAGGATAAGTGGGTGGTTTATCTTGAAGAAATTTATGGTAAATGGCCAAGGATGGTGGCAATAATATCCAATAGCTGGTCAGGAGTCAAGGAAGAAGTAAAAGAGCATTTCTCCCCAGGTCATATTAGGAGCATAATAGCTAGGCTGAATTTAACATGAGCTGCCGGGGGCGTGGCCACGCAGCATGGCCGACAGGACGTGAGCTCCTTCGGCTCCCTGCTGGCCGCCGCAAAAATCCTGTGAATCTGATCCTGCCTGCCCACCTCGGCGCTTAATCTACCAGACCACGATTCCCGATTGTGTGGAGAGCTGTTTGCGGCCACCGCGGGGTAGGAGGAAGGCGATCCTAGGCCGCCTGAGGAAATATAAATTTTTGGTCATGTTATGTTCCCTAGCGCGTACCCCACCGACTCCATGTACAAGCTTAAAGTGCATGTAACTTCCCTCCTGTGCCAGCTATGAAGACGCAAATACATTTGCGTCCAACGTTAACTTGTCCTCTTTTAGATCCACCCTGAATGGATTATATAGTCCGTTCCTAAGTATGCTATGCCACCGTCTTTTTGTAGTACACTTTACATGTTTTCCTGCTCTGGCAGAGTAGGCCCTGAATTTCTGCCATCGAGCCTCTTTTGGCTCCTGACTCTGACAGCCTCTGCCCAGGCTACCTCTGTACCCGTGAACTCTGACTTACTTCCAGCGCGGCCCCTCGCGCTCAGCTCAGCCTGCTTTCTGCCAAGACTGACTATAACCTTCGAGTTATCTGTTCCGCTCCTCGAGAATGCATTCCTGCCTACTAGCTTCAGTAAACATCCTCCCCAGCTGCAGAGCCAAAGGGCCGACCTGTCTCAGTGCAAGTAATTCATAGTCTCTGTTACCATGCTCCCATGGAAGGCCCCATGCCCCCACGCCTCTCATGCAGACACTTGGGCGCTTATACACGCATCCACAGTTAGCATAGAATAGCTTCTGCCCTAGAGACCTTTCCGCCCAGATAGTATGGTTCCTAAACATCAGATATCAGATATGATAGAAGTACAAGTTGATCTAACATGCCAGACTTCTGTCTCTTTCCGTCAGTGTAAATGTCAAGTCCCCTGCACCCCTTCAATCACACGTCATGCAGCTGCGCGCGCATCCAAGCTTCCGATTTCTGCTGACATTGCAACAATTCTGTTAGCACCACCCCTTGGTGCCACCCACTTGCGTCACCTATCAGTGACGTTTCTAGCACACACCTCTAGTTCACGCCTAGTTCACGCCTCTTGATTACGTACTAGTAACACGTGTATACTGTTATCTTGTCTTCTCTCAGCTGTTACGCCTACTACACTACTTCCTATGGTATAAATCAAGTATATAAGCTATGTAATGTCAATAAAGTTTGCTCTATCCCTTCTGACACCCCTGTGGTGGTCAGAACATGATATCCTGGTCACGACCATTCCTTTTATGAGGAATAAAAACCCTTAGAAACTCTAACACCACGGACTCTGTCTTTTTTCATCCGATCTGAGTTATTATTGATTAAGTACTTACCTGCATAGAAATTAAGAGAGTAAATTATTTATTTACGTCATTTTGGCGCCCGAATAGGGACCCCTCCCCCACCTCACGCGCCGGTTGGCGCATTGCAAGCTCTGTCCCCTGCCGTCAGTTAGACGGAACCTACGCGTACCGGCAGGATTTCCTGCATCTCCCTCTGACCCAAGGAGGTGACGAAGACTGCGATCAGTGCCCAGACGAGGCGGTGAGGAGTGCGGAGGATCCCGACCAGAGCCTAGCCGAAAGAAGCAAGGTCCGAGGTGTCAAGAGGCCCACCAGGTTTCCGAAGTTTTCCGAGGTTTTCCGAAGTTTTCCGAAGTACCGAGTCGAGTCCAGTCGAGTTTTCCGAGGCCTTCTGTTTCCGTGCTTCCCGGTGAGTACCATTGCTGGGTCGTATCTAGACGGGTTTGGGTACACAAGTCCGGTCTGCACTGTTTTTAGGCAGTGTATCTGTACTGTTTAGCAGTATATCTAGTATTCCGAATTTCTGCACTGCTACACCAGTGTATCTGTACTGTTGAGCAGTACATCCAGTATAGGGGGGTAGTCATCTATGTTTTAAATGTCTTCTTATGTGATTAATGTCGTGGTATGAATGTGACTGTTTAAATGTGCATTTTTGTGTTTCTCGTATAAACTAGCTGTCAGCAGTATTAAGGAATAAGGATTGAGCATTCAGTAATAAGTAAGCAAAATGCCGTTTTTCAACAAGTTAAAGCAGATAGGAACTAGGAAAGGGATACTGGAGGAAGAAATTCCTATTCCCCCTAGGGACACTCCAGGTAACTTTATGTACCACAAACATGGCATAGACGCCATATTATATCTAGATTTATGGGCCGATTACACCAAGCACCTAGATGAAAGACACAGATGGCCTGTTACTGGAACATGGGATGCCGAGTGCATCATGAAGGTAGAAGAAGCATTATGGAAAAAGAAAGCTAGACAATCCCAGAAAGACGCCATAGAATTCTGGCGTAAGGAATCACATAAGCGTGCTGAGAAAGCACTCCGTAGAGAGGACAGACTTAAAGAATCAGAAAAAGCCCAAGAAAATGAATTAGTTATTGAAGGGATCCGAGTAAAAACAGAACAAATAGACCGTGCCCGAAACAATCTTGTAAACGGAATGTATCTCGCGGCCGAAGGTACACCTGAGGCCCTATCAGAAATACCGAAAAACTTACCGCCACCATTAGTTCCAACTAAAGTAATGCATAAAACTACTAAAGACATATTCCTAAATTCATATTTAGAGGATGTAGCACCAGCTTACGCCAATCTGCCTGTTCGTGCCCTGCCCACTGACAGGGACGGGGTGGCACTACGCCCCCAGATCATGTTCCGCCAGTACCGCGACAGACCTCCCCTGTTCCGCCAGCTCCGCCACTTCCCGCACCCAAGATTGACCTACCGAAACAAGTCCTACCTGATCCTACTAAACGACAAATTCAAGTTCAGATCCAGACTCAGCAGGGAGATAATGCCCAAGCATCCGCTTCAGGAGGTGCGACTGCGGGTCTTCGGACCCCGCCATTGACACGCAGATTCAATTTTAGGGACACACAGAGTCCTCTCACGTTCCAGTCCCCCCGCCTTGACGCATTAAAAGAAAACATGTCAGTTTGCAGATATGATCCAGTACCCGGAAAAAACGATCTAATGATATTGGCATCATTACGATTAAGATCGGCCACTGATATCTTGCTATGCTATGTAGGAATGAAGGAACGGCTAGATAGAATATATGAGTTTGTTCAGACAGGGAAAGACCCTGACAGTATCAAGGATGCCATGGATAAACAGAAAGTTGACATTCAAGCACAGATATTACGATTTTTCATAAATTGTCTAATAAGAGAACGAGACCGGCCTGAGACAGATCAGAGTGAATTAGATGCACTAAACAAGTGGGGTCAAAACATAGCTGATGGAAAACATGACAGGGGGGCTTGCATAGCCAGTATGTACCAGAAAATTAGAAGGGCAGTGATAACGGCACACCAGAAAGGGAATGACAAAGCTTCCTCCGAGGAGGAAGAAGAACTTGAAGAACAAGGAAGGACTACAGATACTATAGCGTATGTAGGTAAGGGAAACTACCTTAGGAAAGGCATCCGTCCGGAAAACAAGAGAGTTTTTCTCTCTGCTTTAACAAACCCGAATTCTTCTGAACATCAGTTCCAGGAAACTGATAAAAGGCTTCGAGACCGAATGGGGTACCATGTACTCAATTCTATGGATGAACAGGAACTAGCTCGGTCAGCCGTGTTATGGGCCGAAAACCCAGACATATATCATGATGATACGTTAGCGCAGACATTCTTGAACCTTTCCCCAGACGAGCAGAAATTAGCAGGTGTATACATGATTCAGCACCTCCTCATCAAGTACAGAAACCACCATTCCGATCCAGGTCCCTTACACGAAACATTAGAAGCACTACTCATGGATAGATGGAGAGGTTTCAGCACCAAGTTAATACAAATAATTCTAGAACAGCGACATAAATACAACACCTTCATAAGCTCCGAATATGTTCCCGCCCGCCTCCAGAAAGAAAAACATACCACATGCAATGCGGTAGTGGCATTGAAAGTCAGAACCCCTTACGAGAAGTACACCCAGTTATGGGTACGGATCACGTCTTGAAGCGTGTGTATGTTCACACACCACTGACTAAGTTAGAACTGTTAGAAATGAAGAAACTAGTTCCGTGTCACGATAAAGACCCTGCAGGCTTTCACAGAGAGCTCAAAGACATGTTACTCATGGGGGATTATACGTATGATGATATTATGAAAATGTTAAAGGTACTGCTGCCCACGGGCATTTACGAGAAATTAAAGGAAAAAGAATGGGAGGTGGGGGACACAAAGATAGCATGGGCAGAAATAGAAGACGAAGAAAGCAAACGAGTCCCAGGGTTAGGCCTTGGGGAAAGGACTAAAGCATTACCCGGATTAATAGTACAGGTTTTGCCAAGATTATTGACAACTAGAAAGGAAGATTGGGACGCAATCTCGTCCTGTAAACAGAAACAAGATGAAGATACTAGTGACTTCTATTCAAGATTCGAGAAATGTTTCATTATAAATAGTGGCCTACAACCAAGCAGCGAGTCGTATCCACACCTTTTTGTATCAAAACTAGTCGAGAATTCCCTACCATTAGTTAAAAATAGAGTGTACAAAGTTGAAAGTACTTGGCAGGCAAATACGCCATCCCAGATGTTACAAATGTTACAATATCATCAGAACAGAATTAGAGAAGAACAAGATCAGGAACAGAAACGTATGAAAGACACGAAAATGAAAATGTTAGTAGCTCAGACAGTCCCAGCCGACGGTCAAAGGAAAGGTGGGGCCCAGACAAATCACACTACAGCTCCCGTTAAAGGGACATGTAATTATTGTAAACAGCCAGGTCACTACGTACATGAATGTCCAGTCCTGAAACATAACATTTCAACAGGTAAAACTAAAGAAAGACCGCATCCGCCTAGACACGATCAGGTCCAGCAACAGACCTCACAAAATGTACAGCCAATGCAGAATACACAGCCTATGCATGCTCCTTCCCACGCAGCGCAGACAGTAGCAGTACCACAGCCACAGCCCATTGCCGCGACTCAGCAAGTATCGCAACAGATGTACCAGTATGCCCAATCTGCATATCCAGATTACCCCCGATACACATGAAACAGCCTAGAGAGGGAAAGTGGTTTGCCTCTTATTGAAATTCCTGTAGATCAAGAAGGTCCTTATGTACACAGTCACGTATTGGGAAAAGACAGAAAATTTTTAATTGACACAGGGGCAAGTCGCACTACAATCAGTCATAATGAAGTCCCAGGGGCACCCCTCTCAGGCTCACAGAATGTTTCCCTTGGTTTTTCAGGACAGCCTATTGTAAATGAAGTATCGGAACCAGTACCGTTGGCTGTGGGTCCATTATCCCGAGTTACAGATTTGTTACTTACGAAATCATGCCCAGAAAATCTGTTAGGAATTAAAACACTGAAGGCTCTAGGAGCTATAATATGCTGTTCCCCGGAGGGAGTCAGACTCTTTCTACGGGATTTCAAGGGTCATTATGTTTTACGAGAATTTGATGTCAGATTGAAAAATGTACCAGATCACCTATGGGCAAAAGGCCCAGCTGACGTAGGTTGTATGCATATCACTCCATATCGTGTTACACTCAAGACAGGAGTTGTTCTACCCAGAATCAGACAATACAAGTTACCACCCGATGCTGTAGTGGCTTTACTGAAAATCATTGAAGAGCTTATTGCCCAAGGAGTGGTCGTAGAGACTGACTCCAATATCTGTAATTCACCTATCATTCCAATTCTTAAACGTACCGACCCCAATGCACCGCCAGTATATCGGCTGGTGATTGATCTTCGAGAACTGAACAAATGCATTGTACCGCAGTACCCTGTGGTCCCCGATATCTCTTCCCTATTGACTGCTATTGATTCAGAAGCAACGTTCTTTACTGTAATTGATCTCAAGAACGCTTTCTTCAGTGTACCTATTGATCCGGAGAGCCAATATCTCTTCGGATTCAGTTTAAATGGACGAAGTTTCAAATTTTCCCGCGCACCTCAAGGATTCACAGAAAGCCCCAGCATCTATAGTCAAGCACTGAAAAGACAACTAGATTGTATTCAAATGCCAGTTAACACCGCTTTACTGCAATACGTCGATGATCTACTGATCACCGCACGAAGTGAGCCCGAATGTGAACAAGCATCATTGACAGTTTTACATTTCCTGGCCGACAAGGGACACAAGGCGTCTCCTTCGAAGCTACAATTCTGTGTTCAGCAAGTTGTGTACTTGGGTCACTTGCTGTCCAAAGTGGGGAGACAGCTCACTCCCGATCGCATTCAGTTAATTGTAAATATGCCACGACCCCAGACACAAAAGGAAGTGCGGGCCTTTATAGGCCTCACCTCGTACTGCAGACAATGGATTCCTCAATATGCATTTCTAGCTAAACCACTCATCCAGTTAACGACGCAGGAGGCAGCAACTTCGATTGCCCTCCCTTGGACTCAGGAACATACACAAGCCTTTGAGGAATTAAAGAAAGCATTATGCCAAGCACCAGTTTTAGCGACACCATGTTACAGCAAACCGTTCACACTTTTTGTTACAGAACGTGACGGTACAGCATTGTCTGTCCTCACTCAAGACCAAGCAGGTTCACATAAGCCTTGCGCTTATTTTTCAAGTACATTGGATTCAGTAGCCCAGGCACTCCCTGCGTGCTTAAAGTCAGTAGCAGCAACAGCGCTAGCAATAAGACAAAGTGATTCAATTGTTTTAGGCCATCAGTTAACAGTACAAGTCCCACATTCTGTAGAGGTTCTTTTAAACAGAACTCAAACTCAACACTTGACCATAGCACGACTGACAGGTTACGAATTGACACTATTCCAGCCACACATAGAAATCAGACGCTGCAGTATCTTGAACCCAGCAACACTGTTACCTACAATTATGACAGATCCAGTTCCGCATGATTGCATAGAGATCATTAATGCAGTAACAAAGCCCCGACGAGATTTAACAGATGTTCCATTGACAAATCCAGACCTGACACTTTATGTGGATGGTTCATGTATGAGAACAAGTACAGGAGAATTAGTGGCCGCATATGCCGTGACCACTGAAACTGAAGTTAAAGAAACACATCGTATTGATACATTATCTGCACAAGCGGCAGAGCTCATCGCTCTGACCCGAGCCTGTATTCTAGCTAAGAACAGAAATGTCAACATATACACTGATTCCCGTTATGCGTTCGGAGTTGTACACGACTTCGGCATGCTATGGCAAGAACGAGGTTTTCTGACCTCTCATGGTGCCAAGATCCAACATGGTCCCCTCATTCAAGCACTGTTAGAAGCAATACATCTGCCTTCAGCCATATCCGTCATGAAGTGTAAAGCACATACTAAAGTCACAGATTCTGTTTCCCAGGGTAACGACCTGGCAGATCAGACAGCAAAACATACAGCACTGACTCACACTCAGACAGCTGATACGACAAAGACAACAGATCCAACAAACTGTATGACAGTCAGGGATCCCACACTAGATGTTATCGACATTCAGACACATGCTACTCCAGAAGAAATAAAGAAATGGATTGAACTAGGAGGGATCCAGACAGATCAAGGTTGGATGACGAAGGGAAAATCTACATGGTTTCTCCCTGACTCTATGGTTCAAGTCATGATAAATACAGCACATAGCCCAGCACACCTAGGAGAGAAAGCGATGTTAGACAGTTTACAAAATCTCTGGAACAATAAACACTTACGAGCAGCCGCAAAACAGAAAGTGCGTACTTGCATGATCTGTTGTCAGTTCAATCCAGGTAAAAGCGTCCCTGTAGAGCAAGGTGGATTTCATCCTCCCGATCACCCTTTTGAAGTCCTCCAGATGGATTATATCCAGATGGACCGTTGTCGAGGATTTAAATATGTTCTCGTAATTGTTTGTGCTCTGTCCCGCTGGACCGAAGCATACCCAGTCCCAGATTACACTGCTCCGACCACTGCCAAGCAGCTGGTTCGTGAATTCTTCCCACGATACGGCCTGCCTCGTGTCGTGTACTCAGATAACGGTCAGCCATTCTCATCTGCATTAATGAAAGAAGTTTCTTTATTACTGGGATACCAGTGGAAGTTCCATTGTGTCCGACATCCCGAAGCCGCAGGCCTTGTAGAGAGGCATAACCAGACACTAAAGATCCGCCTTGCCAAAATATGTCAGGAGAAAGGGGTCGACTGGATAGTCGCCCTGCCAGTGGCACTATTCTACATGAGAATGGTCGCCCATTCGAGATCAGGGCTATCCCCGTACGAGGTGGTTTTTGGCAGACCACCGAATATGTGGGGGACGCCCATTCCGAAAAAGATTACTGATGTTGATTGTAATATGTTGACAGATTACCTTGCCTCCTTGATGTCTGCACTCCAATCATGTCGTTCACAGGTTGCCGCAGCCTTCCCTGACAACACTGATGTAAAGCCGCACGACGTCCGTCCTGGCGACATTGTGCTAGTTCGCAACTTCGACAGAAAGAGTCCGCTGGAGCCCCGCTGGAAGTCCCCGAAGACCGTCCTTCTCACCACGAGGACCGCCGTGAAGATCGAGGGGAGAAAGGGGTGGGTTCATACGAGTCATGTGAAGAAATTTTTTGGACTGAAACCTGATCGAGACTCGTCCACCCCCACCAAAGACTGTGTCGAGCCAAAAGACTTTACAGAATCTGAACGAGAAAAAACTCCTCAAGAAAATTATCGCATGAAACTCCGATCTAGCAAGTCAGACAGTTTAATTGTTTAAGTCCTCCCCTAGGTGAATCGGTTAAATAGTTTCTGACATGTATCCCCTAGATCGAGATAGAGAGAGAGAAGCCAAGAAACGTACATACTGTAAATCACTTCGTAGTCACTGTATAGTGACACTATTAATCATGTTTATTCTGAGTATTTTAATTATTGTTGTTAGCATCGTTTTACCTATCTATTACCCTATTTTCAAGCGTGAACAATCTGCCTATAATGTATCTGCTGAACACACTTTTAGTGAGTTACCTCCACACGAGCTTTCCTACAGACTTGCGCTGCGCAACAATACATTCATTAGTATGCTACATCATTCTCATCAAACTAACAATGCTACAAATTGCTGGATATGTGGCCGACTCCCTCCCTACCAGAATTACAAGGGAGCTCTGCCCCTCTTTCCGTACCCGTTCACTCACAATGGCTCCTGCGGAGCATGGTTTAAAATAATTAATTCCTTAGATCCGGACATTGCTGTTTTCGATGGGGGTTGGGTTTGGGGAAACCTGAACTTAGTCCTGCTAGACGTCTGTTACCCTGATAAGGAGGGACTCCCCACTAGAATAGGAACTGATCTAGAAAATGAAGTATATGGATTAGGTAATTATACAATTAGCCTTATGATTCTTACTGTCGAGTCCGAAGCTGCACCAGTTCTACCCATAATGTCAGTATTGCCAGTCACTGGTGAATTATGTATCAAGAAGAAAGGTTCAGTACACTTAGGTCATAGTAAATGCACTACTGTGGTCGAATTCAGTGATCATGGAAAATCGTCCTTTAAAGCTATTAGTCATTCTTACTTTGTTTGTGGTCATACCGCTTACATACGCCTACCTCCAGATTGGGATGGTACCTGTTACATTGCATTCCTTCTGCCACCTGTTTTCCTAGCTCCCCCTGATTACCATAGAAATACCAATCTAGTAAAGAATAGACACAGAAGAGATATCCCACTTGTCGACTACACAGAAACGGCATGGGAACAGTACACCGATTTTAATAAAGGATTCTTTTTCTTTTTAGGACCTTTTCAGAATAGTAAATTGATACGCAGATTAACTAGAACGCTTGAAGCAGTAGTGAATGAAACTGCCTCCGCCTTAGGTAACTTAACAGAAGAGCAGTCCGCCATGCGGGTTGTTGTCCTTCAGAATCGTCTTGTTATTGACGTCATCTTGGCAGATAGAGGTGGAGCCTGTAAGGTCATCGGGTCAAGTTGCTGTGTTTTCATACCACAAAACGCACCATCTGTATATCAAGCTATTACCCGTCTCCATAAAATTGCAAATCAGATACATCAGAATCCAGGCACCTGGACTTGGTCCGGTTGGTTCTGGACAACGTTAACAGCTTGGGGATGGAAGATCCTATCCTTCCTAGGCATTGGCCTAGTCCTAGTATTTAGTTGCTGCCTGTGCCTACAGTGTGGGCCAGCGATTTGTGGACTATGTGCCACCTCTTGTATTGAACATTCCAGTTTTCTCTCAAAACGCAAACGAAAGAAAGAAGAGCAAATGATGTTGCAAGAACAAACTGATCGATTCATGAGGATCGATATTTCATGAAGGGTCCGTAGGGAACAAGGAGGGAATGAGGAAATATAAATTTTTGGTCATGTTATGTTCCCTAGCGCGTACCCCACCGACTCCATGTACAAGCTTAAAGTGCATGTAACTTCCCTCCTGTGCCAGCTATGAAGACGCAAATACATTTGCGTCCAACGTTAACTTGTCCTCTTTTAGATCCACCCTGAATGGATTATATAGTCCGTTCCTAAGTATGCTATGCCACCGTCTTTTTGTAGTACACTTTACATGTTTTCCTGCTCTGGCAGAGTAGGCCCTGAATTTCTGCCATCGAGCCTCTTTTGGCTCCTGACTCTGACAGCCTCTGCCCAGGCTACCTCTGTACCCGTGAACTCTGACTTACTTCCAGCGCGGCCCCTCGCGCTCAGCTCAGCCTGCTTTCTGCCAAGACTGACTATAACCTTCGAGTTATCTGTTCCGCTCCTCGAGAATGCATTCCTGCCTACTAGCTTCAGTAAACATCCTCCCCAGCTGCAGAGCCAAAGGGCCGACCTGTCTCAGTGCAAGTAATTCATAGTCTCTGTTACCATGCTCCCATGGAAGGCCCCATGCCCCCACGCCTCTCATGCAGACACTTGGGCGCTTATACACGCATCCACAGTTAGCATAGAATAGCTTCTGCCCTAGAGACCTTTCCGCCCAGATAGTATGGTTCCTAAACATCAGATATCAGATATGATAGAAGTACAAGTTGATCTGACATGCCAGACTTCTGTCTCTTTCCGTCAGTGTAAATGTCAAGTCCCCTGCACCCCTTCAATCACACGTCATGCAGCTGCGCGCGCATCCAAGCTTCCGATTTCTGCTGACATTGCAACAATTCTGTTAGCACCACCCCTTGGTGCCACCCACTTGCGTCACCTATCAGTGACGTTTCTAGCACACACCTCTAGTTCACGCCTAGTTCACGCCTCTTGATTACGTACTAGTAACACGTGTATACTGTTATCTTGTCTTCTCTCAGCTGTTACGCCTACTACACTACTTCCTATGGTATAAATCAAGTATATAAGCTATGTAATGTCAATAAAGTTTGCTCTATCCCTTCTGACACCCCTGTGGTGGTCAGAACATGATATCCTGGTCACGACCATTCCTTTTATGAGGAATAAAAACCCTTAGAAACTCTAACACCACGGACTCTGTCTTTTTTCATCCGATCTGAGTTATTATTGATTAAGTACTTACCTGCATAGAAATTAAGAGAGTAAATTATTTATTTACGTCACGCCTGTGACCGGGAGCTGCAGCGCCGGATCTGGCGCTACTCGAGGCCGGGGATCGCGGCCTGGTCTGGGGGTTCGCGCTGCCCGGGGCTGAGTTCCTGGCCCTCCTGGGGTGCCGGAGGAGTTGCGGAGCCACCGAGACTTGAGTGAGCTGTGGGACCGAGGGCGGAGGCCCCCCCTAGTTCTTGGCCGCAGGTACATCAGCGGCGGAGGGAGGGCCGCCCTTCGAACGACGGACCGCGAGGACTCGAGGCCGGGGATCAGGCCTGGTTGGAGCCGGAGGCGGATGGTCCCTGGGGGGTCCACTGTCATCAGGACCCCCCCCAGCGGGTGAAAGAGCCGCAACGCACCGGAGGCGGAGCTGAGCCCAAAGCGGGGCTGGAAATTGGCAGTTGGAGACGCACCACTCGATTCCCGAGGCGGGAGACTGCAGCTCCGGGGCCTGGGACTTGCGCTTGCCCTGATTGGTGGAGTGGTGCCCGAAGGATCTTCCTGCCGGGACTTGCCTGCTTTTGGGGACACGGCTCCTGGCCTGCATTGCGGCCGTGCCGGGCCGCGTTTCTACTGGGGGGTCTCGTGGAGCCCCCGGCCGGCGGATACCTCCTTTGAAGCACCGGAGAGGGACAGGTGGGGACGTGGTGAGTGCGCGGCCCCCCACTGGTCTACCTGCCCGGGTGCTGGCGACAACCTGCTGACCAGATACCCAAGTGAGGGGAGCTGCCCCCTGGCGCCTGCCGAGTGACCCTCTGGCTGCTGGGGTCTTGCCTGCGGTGGAGGAGCTGGACGTGGGCGAAGGGGTTGCGGGCGGCTCGGGTCGGAGTGGATACCCCTGGAGCCGGTTCCTGTGGGCCACGGACTGGCCGGCTGGTGAGTATAGGGTTGGGCTTCCTACCCCCACGGGAGCGGCGGTGCAGATTTGACTGAGAGACGGCTGGACGAACAGTCCCAGAGTCCTGCGGCCGGCTACTGTGACTGACTCCGGACCTGGGAGGAGCGCCTGGACGAACTGTTGTACTGGACTGGTAGGAGAGGCGGACACCTGCGGTGCCGCTGTTGAGACCCATGATGCGGAAGGATAGGACGCCTCGGGCCTCTCAGCCCAGTACTATTACCCAATATACCACGCAGAGACTTCCATCGCAAAGGCTCAAGCATCAGTCAGGACAAGAGGAGTGGAGACCGGACCCCGGGGAGCCGTCGCACGCGGAATTGCTGAAGGCTATACAGGGGTCGCACTCGGCGCTGGAGAGGCAGATAGAAACGGTCTCCATAGATGTGAACCTCCTGCGGACTGACCTGAGCAAGGTGGCCGAAAAAGTCACGGACGCGGAAAGTAATATCGCCCAGCTGCAGGGAGAGGTCGCAACCCTCAAGAAGACGGTCTCGCAGTTGTCGGCCACGGCGGAGGCTCTAGAATGGAGGGCCGAAGACGTGGAAGGGAGGGCGCATCGCAGTAACGTACGGGTGCTGGGCATCCCGGAAAGAGCAGAGGCAGGTAACCCGGAACGTTTTCTGGAACATTGGATCCGTACCGTGCTTTGTCCCACAAGCCTGTCGGACGTTTTTGTGATCGAAAGGGCACACAGGGCGCTGGTTCCCCCTCCCAGGCCTGGAGCCCCGCCGAGAGCTCTCATTGCTAAGATCCTCAATTACCGGGATAGAGAATGCATCCTAAAAGCTGCTCGGGAGTCTAAAGACCTCACGTTTGAGAACTTAAAGATCTCCATTTATCCGGACTATACGCAGTTCAAGCACAAGCTTCGGGAGATGAAGCTCCAGTACATGCTGCTCTACCCGGCAAACCTTAAAGTCCTCTCTCAGGGGAAAGCCCACTTCTTTGAAAATCCTGCGGAAGTATGGGAGCGGCTCGAGATTCGAGGAGATGACCTGCCCCCCGAGGAACGGGCAAGAGACCGGAGCAGGTGGGGGACCAGACCGCGGAGACGACATAGCCGGAGAAGGCGACAAGGTTCCCGCACGGATGGCAGCGCGGAGGGCGATCGGGTTACTGTGGGAGAAGATGGTTCCCTTAGCATGGATTTGCCGGAGTTGCCCCTGGCCCGGGGTGTGTCCCAACCGGCCTCCCCGGGACAAATCCTGGTGCCGGACACCCTGCTGCCTACTGAAGAAGGGGACGACCTGACGGGTGCAACAATCCCGGAGACGGACGGGGCAACTGGGCTCGACCCAGGCTGACATTCGCAGGGTGGAGCTGAGCCCCATTCCGCTGTTGGACGCTGATCAGGTGGCTGGACACTTGCTGGACAGTAAGGGGGTCCAGGGGAGTGGGTTGGGTTGTGGTATGAGTCGGGGGGACCGGGGTGTCTAGATGGGAGGCCTGATCTGGACGAGTTGCTTTTTTGTGGGGAGTTGAGGGTGGGTCCTGCTGGGCGGTTGGGTGGGGGGGTTGACTGGGGGGGTAGTTGGGGGAGGGGTTTCTCTTTTGCTTTCAAGGTTTGTAGAGATGGGGTTGCTGTGTACGTCCTGGCACCAGCGGGGGAAGGCATTTCGGCATGTTTGGTTGTTGCAAGAATATTGCTCGTGGGAGGGGGGAAGTGGGGCTGTTGGGGGGGTTTGTTTGGGGGGTTTGTTCTTGGCATCAGCTGCATAACAGTGCGGGCATGGACTGGAAGGCTTGATGGTTGTGATGAGGGGGCCCTGAGGGAGCTCAGCGTTTGGTCATGGGCTATAAGTTTTTGACGTGGAATGTGATTGGGCTCGGCACGTGTGCTAAGAGGCATAGGGTCCTTTCCTTCCTCCGCAGACACGTCGTCTCTATTGCATGCCTTCAGGAGACCCACTTGGAGGACGAAGGTGCCTGTAAATTGGGGAGAAAGTGGCGCGGCCAATTGTTCCACTCTTCCTTCTCTTCGTATGCTAGGGGGGTACTTATCTGGGTGGCACCCGGGGTCCCCTTTGCTCTCCAATACTTGGAGGCAGATGTCCAGGGTAGATATTTGGTCTTGAGGGCGAAATTAGATGGGAGAGATGTCACAATTTTGAATTCTTATGCCCCCAATGTGGACGACCCTGGTTTTTTCCTAGCACTGCAGGAGGTAGTGGTCCCGGACTTAGAGGCCCCTCTATTTTGGTTAGGGGATTTTAACTGCGTATTGCATCCAGTGTTGGACCGTCACCCCCCCCCCCGAGAGGGCACGAAACCGCGCATGACTAAACAGCTAGGCGCAGTAATGAGGAACCTGGGGGTGGTGGATTTATGGCGCCAGCGACACCCAACCCTGAAGCTCTATACATGTTTCTCCCCAACACACAACACACAGGCTGGATAGGATTCTAGTTGCAAATACTGATGCTACCATCGCGTTGGCAATTACACATCAGGCTCGGTTTTTGTCGGACCACTCCCCGGTGACCTGCACAGTGACATGGGAGGGGAGGCTTGCCCGCCCTCGGACCTGGCGGATGCCGGGGGATTTGTTGCAGGACCCGATTGCAAGGGAATCGGTACAGAGTGCACTTGATAGTTATCTGGGGTTGAACTGGCAGGGGGGGTCCATGCCCTACTCCACTAGGTGGGATGCCCTGAAGGCGGTTGTAAGGGGTCAGTGTATGGGCCTCACTTATGGGGTCAGGAAGCAGCTTCTCCGGGAACTGCGGGATGCTGAGGATGCCCTACTGCACCAGCAAACAGTGCGGGACCCAGATGAGGCGCAACAGGAGGCAGAGCGAGTAGCCCGAGCAGGTGTGCATGATATCCTGGACCGGCTTGATAAATATACCTTGGGCCAATATAGACAGAGGCTACATAGGGAGGGTGATAAGATGGGCCGTCTGCTGGCCTGGATCTTACGGAGGGAAATGGCCACGGAGAGGATTGTCGTGCTGCGCGATGCAACGGGCATAGTGGTGCACTCTGAGGAGGCCTTACTTCGGGTCCTACAGTCCCACTTGCGAACTGTGTATACGGCCGACCACAAAGTATCCGCAGACTCGTACCGGCCGTACTTGCAGGATGTAACCCTGCAGACCCTCTCTCGGGAAGCGGCGGAAGAATTAGACGCAGCGATGACGATGGGGGAGATGAGAGTTGCAATGGCTGGTCTCCCGAGGGCCAAGGCTCCAGGGAGTGACGGCTTCCCCCCGGAATTCTACCAGACCTTCATTGATACTGTTGCCCCTGGCTTGTTGCTGGTGTTCCTTGAGGCTTTTGAGAAAGGTGTACTACCGCCCACCATGAATCAAGGCGAGATCTGCATGATTCTGAAACCGGGGGGCGACAAATGCGATCCGGCGGCATACAGACCCATTACGATGATTAACATGGACGTTAAGATACCGACTAAACTATTAGCGAACCGCTTAGCACCGCACATGACGAACCGGATACATTCGGATCAGTGCTGACGCACATCCGACATGAAGTTCGCGATCGGGGAGACAAATTGGTTGTCGTAGCTATTGATATTGCCAAAGCGTTCGATACGGTTGACTGGGGTTACCACCTGGAGGTCCTCAAGGCGGTGGGCATGGGTCCCAATTTTTGTCGCTGGGTTCGCCTATTGTATACGGCTCCCTGCGCCAGAGTGAGGTTAGGCGCGGGGCGTTCTGCGGAATGGCGGCTCAGGCGGGGGACGCAGCAGGGGTATCTCCTCTTGCCGCTCCTTTTTGCACTGGCGATAGAGCCATTGGCTGTCAGGATACCCGCGAAGATGGCACAATGGGGAGTCCTGGTGGGGGACACGTGTATTGTGGTCTCCTTGTATGCGGATGATGCTCTTTTTTACCTGGGGGCGCCAGACGAATCACTACCTATACTACTGCAGCACCTCGACCGCTTTGGAGAGGCGTCGGGTTTGCGGATTAATCGTGCCAAATCCTTGATCTTCCCGCTGGCGGGATACGGGGACGGCCAGGCCCTCCAGATCTTGGACTGCGCTGGGAACAGGAGGCTTTTCGCTATCTGGGTGTTCAGGTGGCCCGGACAGACTCGCAGCTGCTGGATCGGAACATAGGCCGGATACTTACCTCCTTGCAGAGCTCGGTAACTTTCTGGAATACATTGCCGCTCTCCATTATGGGTAGGCTCGCTGTCGCAAAAATGGTGATGCTTCCTAGGACACTATAGGTCCTTCAGAATTCACTCTGCCCCATCCCACCGCGAATCTTCCGCACCCTTAACACCTTACTGACATCGCTGCTCGGGGCGGGCCGACGCAGACGGATGGCGTTACACACCCTGGTTCGGAGCTGGGAGGAAGGAGGGCTGGAAGCTCCGAGGTTTGAATTATATTATTATGCAGCGCACTTGTTGCCGGCAGCGAGGTGGTTCGCGGATGAGGGATGGGAGAGCCACCGGGCAGGTGCTACAGGTGGCGTTGATGAAGGGGAGGGGAGCGGTGGTATATGGCTGCACTCTGGCAGAGATGTGTGGAGCGGGTTCTGCGGCGGGCCCCCTTCCATAAGGAGTTGTCGGTTTGGATTCTGGCGCCTATTGTAGCTTTGGAGGAACATATGTCTTTTCGAGATTGGAGGGCAGGAGGCTGCGATACTCTGGCGGACCTGTATCCGGGCGATTCGTTTGTCTCCTACGAGGAGGCTGTGGAGGCCTTTGCTCTAGGGGGAGGACAATATTTACATTACAGCGGTCTACAGGAGGTGGTGAGAGAAACGTGGCCCCAGTATCCGGAGGCGCCTAAGACCTCTTACACTTTGAACATCATTCTCACCTGTGGTAGGGGTCACAGGTTTATTTCCTTGCTCTACTCCGCACTCCAAAAAGGGGGTGGTGATGAACAGAGTGTCTGAGTTAAACAGACCACTCTTACCCAGTCCAAAGATCAGGGCTTGATCCATCACCGTTATTTATCTCACTGCCCCATCCCAGCTCAGAACCTGGCTATATGCAAATCAGTCTGTCCCTGGCCCAGTGCATCATGGGAACAGGGCAGACTAAACTACCAAGCCAATTCTTCACCAGAAAGGAGCCAAGCTACCGGGGACCGGTTTCTGGCATTTCAGCCTTCTTCGGCCCGGCTTGCTTGAATCCTGATGGAGCAGTGAGAAAGGGACTCATGTCTGAGTATACCCTGCCACACCTATAGTGGCCAAAAACGATTTACAAAAAGGGGGTGGTGATGAACAGAGTGTCTGAGTTAAACAGACCACTCTTACCCAGTCCAAAGATCAGGGCTTGATCCATCACCGTTATTTATCTCACTGCCCCATCCCAGCTCAGAACCTGGCTATATGCAAATCAGTCTGTCCCTGGCCCAGTGCATCATGGGAACAGGGCAGACTAAACTACCAAGCCAATTCTTCACCAGAAAGGAGCCAAGCTACCGGGGACCGGTTTCTGGCATTTCAGCCTTCTTCGGCCCGGCTTGCTTGAATCCTGATGGAGCAGTGAGAAAGGGACTCATGTCTGAGTATACCCTGCCACACCTATAGTGGCCAAAAACGATTTACAAAAAGGGGGTGGTGATGAACAGAGTGTCTGAGTTAAACAGACCACTCTTACCCAGTCCAAAGATCAGGGCTTGATTCATCACCGTTATTTATCTCACTGCCCCATCCCAGCTCAGAACCTGGCTATATGCAAATCAGTCTGTCCCTGGCCCAGTGCATCATGGGAACAGGGCAGACTAAACTACCAAGCCAATTCTTCACCAGAAAGGAGCCAAGCTACCGGGGACCGGTTTCTGGCATTTCAGCCTTCTTCGGCCCGGCTTGCTTGAATCCTGATGGAGCAGTGAGAAAGGGACTCATGTCTGAGTATACCCTGCCACACCTATAGTGTCCACCCTAAGCGTGGAAGGGTATACTCAGATGTGAGTCCCTTGCTCATTGCACCATCAGGATTCAAGCAAGCCGGGCCGAAGAGGCTGAAATGCCAGAAACCGGTCCCCGGTAGCTTGTTTCCTTCCCAGTGTAAGAATTGGCTTTTGTAGTTTGGTTTGCCCTGTTCCCATCATGCACTGGGACAGGAACAGACTAATTTGCATACAGCCAGGTTCTGAAACTGGGATGGTGCAGTGAGCTAAAAAACGGTGTTGGATCTAGCCCTGATCTCTTGACTGGGTGAGAGTATTCTGTTTAATTCAGAGACTCTGTCCCTCACCACCCCTTGTTGTAAATATTTTTGTCCACCCTAAGCGTGGAAGGGTATACTCAGATGTGAGTCCCTTGCTCATTGCACCATCAGGATTCAAGCAAGCCGGGCCGAAGAGGCTGAAATGCCAGAAACCGGTCCCCGGTAGCTTGTTTCCTTCCCAGTGTAAGAATTGGCTTTTGTAGTTTGGTTTGCCCTGTTCCCATCATGCACTGGGACAGGAACAGACTAATTTGCATACAGCCAGGTTCTGAAACTGGGATGGTGCAGTGAGCTAAAAAACGGTGTTGGATCTAGCCCTGATCTCTTGACTGGGTGAGAGTATTCTGTTTAATTCAGAGACTCTGTCCCTCACCACCCCTTGTTGTAAATATTTTTGTCCACCCTAAGCGTGGAAGGGTATACTCAGATGTGAGTCCCTTGCTCATTGCACCATCAGGATTCAAGCAAGCCGGGCCGAAGAGGCTGAAATGCCAGAAACCGGTCCCCGGTAGCTTGTTTCCTTCCCAGTGTAAGAATTGGCTTTTGTAGTTTGGTTTGCCCTGTTCCCATCATGCACTGGGACAGGAACAGACTAATTTGCATACAGCCAGGTTCTGAAACTGGGATGGTGCAGTGAGCTAAAAAACGGTGTTGGATCTAGCCCTGATCTCTTGACTGGGTGAGAGTATTCTGTTTAATTCAGAGACTCTGTCCCTCACCACCCCTTGTTGTAAATATTTTTGTCCACCCTAAGCGTGGAAGGGTATACTCAGATGTGAGTCCCTTGCTCATTGCACCATCAGGATTCAAGCAAGCCGGGCCGAAGAGGCTGAAATGCCAGAAACCGGTCCCCGGTAGCTTGTTTCCTTCCCAGTGTAAGAATTGGCTTTTGTAGTTTGGTTTGCCCTGTTCCCATCATGTACTGGGACAGGAACAGACTAATTTGCATACAGCCAGGTTCTGAAACTGGGATGGTGCAGTGAGCTAAAAAACGGTGTTGGATCTAGCCCTGATCTCTTGACTGGGTGAGAGTATTCTGTTTAATTCAGAGACTCTGTCCCTCACCACCCCTTGTTGTAAATATTTTTGTCCACCCTAAGCGTGGAAGGGTATACTCAGAAGTGAGTCCTTTGCTCATTGCACCATCAGGATTCAAGCAAGCCGGGCCGAAGAGGCTGAAATGCCAGAAACCGGTCCCCGGTAGCTTGTTTCCTTCCCAGTGTAAGAATTGGCTTTTGTAGTTTGGTTTGCCCTGTTCCCATCATGCACTGGGACAGGAACAGACTAATTTGCATACAGCCAGGTTCTGAAACTGGGATGGTGCAGTGAGCTAAAAAACGGTGTTGGATCTAGCCCTGATCTCTTGACTGGGTGAGAGTATTCTGTTTAATTCAGAGACTCTGTCCCTCACCACCCCTTGTTGTAAATACTACTCCGCACTCCGGCAGGACTCGGAGCCACCTGTCCAGCCCGCGTGGAGTGCCTGGGAGACGGACCTGGGGGTGACACTGGATGCCGGGCAGCGCAAGCGTGTAGGGGGTCTCACACGTAAGGTCTGTTGTAACGCACGGTTTAAGCTCACATACTTTAATTTCATGCATTGCACATACTGACACCGGTCTCTCTACAGCGCATTGCGCCAGACAGGGAGGACACTTGCCCTAGGTGCGGGGCTGAGGGAGCGGGGTTTCTCTACTTGGCCTGGGAGTGCACCTTGGTGCGGGAGTTTTGGACGCAGGTGGTGGGACGGATAGCCGCCGCTACCGGCCTCAGCATAACCTTGACACCGCTCCACTGTTTGCTAGCTCTGGTCCCCCGGCCTCGGAGGAGGAAGGTCCCCTATAAACTATTACAGCTTATGTTGGTCCTGGCACGGCGCAGGGCAGCCATTACCTGGATGGGGCTGAGGGCCCCTGAGATTCCTGCATGGCTGCGGGATGTCCGGGAGTGGTCGCTAGCGGAAGAGACTCATATGCAATGTACGCGTAGAGACGTGAAGTTACAGGAAGACCTGTTGGCTAGGAGAGATGTGCAGGGCTGGGTTGACCTTGAGTGACTCCGAGGGGAATAGCTCAGAACTGTTCACCCCTGAGGGATCGTGGACTGAAGGGGTGGGGGAGGGTATTTGGGAAGATCAGATTCGGACTGCCTTGGTGTGCTCGCCGCTGACTTAAACTCACAGCTACCACGAAATTATCATAATGTAAGATTGCTTTTACAAGCCCAACGCCTAACAGAGGATCAGCGGCGTATTGGTCTATAATGTGCCTTAATGAGGTTGTCGTCCTGTATGCAACGGTTCTGTGTGATGCCACAATTGGGGGGGGGGGGAATGTTTATGTTTTACTTGCATAACCAAAAATAAAGTTTAAAAAAAAAAAACGAGCTGCCGGCCCAGATAATTTACCAGCTGTTATTATAAAAACGAATCCAGAGTGGTTGGCAGAGTTCTTCTCGAATATGTTCCAGGAGATATTAAATACCGGAACTATGCCAGATTGTTGGAAAGGGACTGTTATAAGCCCAATACATAAAAAAGCAACGTAAACTCCATAAAATCTATTGCTTAATACATTTCTTGGTACAAAAGGGGGTGGTGATGGACGGAGCATCTGAACCAATCAAACACTCACAGCCAGTCAAAAGATCTGGGTTTAATCCATCACCCTTCTTTAGCCCACTCTGCCACCCCAGTTCAGACATGACTATATGCGAATCAGTCTGACTCTGTGCTTCATGGGAACAGTCCAGCCTGAACTGTCAAGCCATGTCTTCCGTGGACCGGAAACAAGCTTCTGAGGACCGGTTTCTGGCATTCAAGCCGTCTTCAGCCCGGCTTGCTTGAATCCAGTGGCAAAGTGAGCAAGGGACTCACGTCTGAGCATACCCTGCCACACTTATGGTGGCCAAAAGCGGTACAAAAGGGGGTGGTGATGGACGGAGCATCTGAATCAATCAAACACTCACAGCCAGTTAAAAGATCTGGGTTTAATCCATCACAGTTCTTTAGCCCACTCTGCCACCCCAGTTCAGACATGGCTATATGCAAATCAGTCTGCCCCTGTGCCTCATGGGAACAGTCCAGCCCGAACTGCCAAGCCATGTCTTCCCTGGACGGGAAACAAGCTTCCGAGGACCGGTTTCTGGCATTCCAGCCGTCTTCAGCCCGGCTTGCTTGAATCCAGTGGCAAAGTGAGCAAGGGACTCACGTCTGAGCATACCCTGCCACACTTATGGCGGCCAAAAGCGGTACAAAAGGGGGTGGTGATGGACGGAGCATCTGAATCAATCAAAAACTCGGGCGCCAACGTTTAAGCGCCCTAGTAACAGGACTCTTTACCTGCAACTCGATAAAGAGACGCAATTTTAAAACTGACATATGAAGCCAGTATTTCGTTGCCTACACCATATTTTATTGTGGAAAATAATGGAAATCTGACAACATCCAAAAGTGGATTTAAAGGGAGATTATATTGACCCCTGTACTACGACAGATACCAATTGTAGTCTTGACAAAGGTGGATAGAATTGTGGGAAACCACCGAAACGCGTCGACGCATTCTTCAGTATAATTCTCGACTCGGATATCCTTGTTGATACACTGTATTGTTGTGTGCATAATATTGGTGTCAGAAATAGAGTTTGAATATACGCTTAGTATTGTACGAGTTTAATGTCTTACTGTTTTCTGTCTTCATGTATCAATTTTGCTGGTCAATATTGAATGTCAGGTTGTTTTATTGTTTTCATTGTTTTAAAAATCTGTGTCAAGTGGTCTTCAAACCGTCCACTTTTTTAATTACTGTATGGTCAATAAATTGTGGCCTTTTTTTATATATACGTGAATCTTGTAATTGTTTTCGTCCCTAAAGTTTTACAAATTTTATTTCTGTTCAAGGGAATCTCTCCTTTTTGCATTGGTTGGTTAACCCTACTTCCCTTGATTTTCGTTAAGGGGTACCTCTCATATTTTCTCTCTGTTCCCATGAGGCACAGGGTCAGACTGATTTGCATATAGCCATGTCTGAACTGGGGTGGCAGAGTGGGCTAAAGAACGGTGATGGATTAAACCCAGATCTTTTGACTGGCTGTGAGTGTTTGATTGATTCAGATGCTCCATCCATCACCACCCCCTTTTGTACCGCTTTTTGGCCGCCATAAGTGTGGCAGGGTATGCTCAGACATGAGTCCCTTGCTCACTTTGCCACTGGATTCAAGCAAGCCGGGCTGAAGACGGCTGGAATGCCAGAAACCGGTCCTCGGAAGCTTGTTTCCGGTCCAGGGAAGACATGGCTTGGCAGTTCGGGCTGGACTGTTCCCATGAGGCACAGGGTCAGACTGATTTGCATATAGCCATGTCTGAAAAGGGGTGGCAGAGTGGGCTAAAGAACGGCGATGGATTAAACCCAGATCTTTTGACTGGGTGTGAGTGTTTGATTGATTCAGATGCTCCGTCCATCACCACCCCCTTTTGTACCGCTAATACATTTCTTCGACATAGGCGAAAAAGTTTTCTTTAAAATATTCTTGGGTTTACTCAGGGATTGGGCAGATGATAAACAGTTAGTGCCCCCAGAACAGGGTGGGTTCAAAGAAGGTCACTCAACGGTGGATCACTATTTTGCTCTCTGGTCCATCGCACGGAAGTTGATCGAACAGAGGGGCAATCTATTCTGCTGTTTTGTGGACTAACGAGCAGCATTCGATCTTGTGGGCAGGGAGCAGCTTTGGTCAACCTTGGTAGGGTACAAAATACACTGGGATTTATCGGCCTTGATCCAAGCCCTACATACTGATAACTGGGCCCAGATTATCTTTGATGAGGAGGGAGGATTATCTGGGAGGATCCAGATTGGTAATGGCCTGAGGCAGGGGTGCGTACTTGCCCCCTTGCTCTTTTCCCAGTTCTTAGCTGACCTGCCCATAAAATTGAGAGGTTAGAGGGGCTAGCCCGAAACTAGGATGAAATCATATCTCCTGCTTATTATACGCAGATGACCTCGTAATTATGGACCAGACGGAGATAGGTCTTCAAAGAAAACTAAACTTGTTTAAAGAATACTGTTTAAATAAAAAAATAGTAGTGAAAATGGAGAAGACCAAAATCCTATGTTTCGGTAGGAGTAAAATTAAGTTCTCCTGGTATCTTTGCACAGACCTGCTCGAGAAGGTAACAGAATATAGATACCTGGAAATGTGGTTTACGAGTAACCTGAAATGGTATACCCACCTGCAAGCCTTAATAATGAGGGCATCAGCTTCTGTGAAAGGCCTAAAAAGATTTAACAGTGTAAATGGAGAAATGTCGGATAGGCCGGTTATAAAGGCCTACCTAGCAATGGTCCCTCCACAATTCCTGTATGGAGCAGAGATACTTTAAGTGGAAAAACTGTTGGGATAAAGAGGAGGGAAATATCCTAAAAAGCCTGTTCTCGTTGCCAAGATCATGTATGGTACAAGCAGCAAGACTAGAGCTGGGAATCACCTCTTGGGCCATAACGGCCTGCATTGCCCTAAAACGTTTCTGGCAGCGTTTAGGGTCAGGTGAGGCCCAAAAAATCTCCCAATGGTGCAAAGGTGAAATTGTCACCAGTGAGCTATCCTGGGCAAAAGAGACAATAACCTCAATAAGCGAAGCGTATGGAGTGCTTGGATTAAGGCTATGCCCTCAGTCGCCACACTTAATAATAGATAAGAAAGAACTTAGGTCACTAGGATTTGAAATGTCTCGTATACACTACCAGGAGTACCTCTCGCGGAAAACCTCAGTGTCCCATATGACCTTGGCCTGGAAAAACGACCTACATTATCTTTATGTAGGGAGATTACCTAGCTACTGTTTAACCCCTTCCACGCTCATGACGAGCTGGGCTCGTCATGGCGTAGCCTCCTCGCACGCTGATGACGAGCCCAGCTCGTCACGTAAAGTGCGGTTTTAAAAAACTCAGCACAGGAGCGGAATTGCGCTAGCGCGCATGCGGTTAAGGCGTGAAGTATTAAAAGTGCAAATTGGGATAAACCCCTGCTATGCGAATAATGGGGTTAAAAAAATGTAATGATAGACAGCAATGGGAAATGCACTTGCACTATAGGTGTTCCCTGTGATATTTTACATATTTTACTAGATTGTATGAAGATTTTAGATATACGAAGGGAGTTTCTATGTCAGATTTTTCGAAAATACAGGATTAAGAATAGGATGCAAGCTGTTAACCTCTTAGTGGAAATGTTGAATTCAGATATAGCCTATGCCATGGGGAAATTTTTATATAAAGTTGAAGTGTTCCTCAAATGTACAGAGTAAATATTGTAAGTTGTCCCCTTAGGATAATACAAGATTGGCCAATTAAAGGATAACAGTACTGTAGGTGATATACATATATATATATATATATATATGCACATGTATGAATTACTTGATTTTAACAATGTTAGGATTATATTTGCCTCTTGTTTTAAAGGAAATGTGTTATTTAGGCATGAAGATGTGCTACACTTTTGATGATACTGACTTTTCTTTGCTTTTTAGTTGAATGATATGCTGCTAATTGTATACTTTTATGGTTGTAAAAAAAAAAAAAAATTTGACTGCCTGACTGCTTTTGTGATTTTATATGACTAAAATCGAATAAAGTTTATATTGATTTGATTAAGAATTAAAACATTAACATTTTTCATAGTTATCACACGCAGCTCAAAGTAACCAACTTTAAACTTACTGCAAAATTATCAATGGCGATATTTTCAAATTCCCCAGCAACCGACATACCAGCACAGTTTATAAGCATGTCGACTGGTCCCAGTTTTTCTTGAGCCTGGAAAGAAAATCAATGGATTTTTAACACTCTTTTTATAAAGTAAAAAGAAGGAACAATGTAAGAGAAAAAATAAACCTGATTCGCAGTCAGAGACAAATGTGTCTGGAAACTGTTAATTACACCAACCAATTTGCTTGCCAGGCTAAGGGATGGGGCAGGGGATCTTCAGCAACAAGCAAATCAATGTGTTTTGTGCAGTAATGGTACAGTCTCTTACTCTAGTCACTGAAACTGTACGTGCACTATTACTTTCCCTCAATGACAAATAGATGTACTCCACTAACATTCAGGAAATTCAAACCTGTAAGGGTAGAAAGGGAAAATATCATGGTGCCTTTATATATATATTATAAGACTTCTACCTAAATGAAAAGAATCCTATTTAGAAAACGGATTCCCATCACTCACCAATTGGTGACATGCTTCATCATCTGGGTCTCCTCTTTAAAGTCACTCTAGTGGCACTAAGGGCTACAACCCCATCAGAGATCGGGGAGCCCGAGGATATTTTTTTTCTAACAGTAAATTACCAGAGGAGAGCAATTGACCCGTGTGGGAAATGAATGCAGAGCAAAACAACAAAAGTGACATGTGATTTTAAAATTGAACTACGACAGACCCTTTGTTTTTTGACCATATATGTAGCGCTACAACGGAAGAAGCCACGCGATGGAGTTGGCTTAAATCCATTCCCAAATTCTCAACTACACCGGGCTATCCGACCTGAGTGATCTTGATTTCGAAAACACGGTGCCTTTCACTAAATAGGAGAAGATATCCCGTATTTACTTGACTGGACGGAATAATACTTGCCTACACTTACATTCAAGAAGAGTTCTTTTTATTTGCCCTGAAGAAGTCCCTAGAGGACGAAACGCGTTGGCTACAGTGCGTTGTGAAGAACTAAATAAAGATTGAACTTCTAAAAAAAACATCCCTGATTCTGCTACTGAACGTTTTTCCACTGTGATCTACAAACTGCGGTTACTATTGTTTATATTTACAAAAAGAATACTTGTGTGCTGGATCAATATTGTCAAAAAATTGTATGTTGGAACAATTAGTTGTTCTTGGAGATTTAGGGGAAATAGAATCTCTGATCTGTAGCACCATAAAAGAAAGAACAAGGCAGCACTTAGGATAGGTGCAATTGTGCTTAAAACCCCTTTCCCCATACTTTTGCTTTCAATTAGACCCTTTGTTTATTCTGGTCTCTCGCAAACTAAAAGCAGTGCACACGACAGTTTGTAACAAATGACTGTATGACGTTTAAAAAAAGAGGTCAACATGTTTCAGCACAGCTGGACCACATTTTGTCCAATGCCTTCTTCTGGACCATCTAGAACTTTGCTACTGCACAGTGTAATGAAGTGAAAACTAAAAATCTAGTGATAAATACAAATACATTTGAGGTGGTTGGAAACAATACAATCGGATCACCTGTAATCAGGAATGTATAATCCTTCCTCTGCACAGGCCGTACCACTAATGGAATCTGTAACACAATGAAGGACATAAGCGCAATGTTTTTGGAGAGTGCAGAACTTACATGCTCAGAACAAAACAAAGTGTCGTGACAATCTCATTGTCATCCACCAAAACCCAATACTGGGTATATGCCTCTCATTCTTACCTAATATGCATGGGGAGGATACCTCACCTGTCTACAGCTCAGGGAAAAAGGAGGCACCGCTCTAAGAGAAAAAAATAGTAAAATCCCTTACTCAATAGGACATCCTACCAGACTGACTAGCCATTTTTTGGAAGCCGACCAACAGACTTCACTTGGACAGTCTTGGAACAACCCTATAATCCAGGACACACCACTGATATTTCCAAGTTTCTCCTACTAAAAGAACAGAAATGGGTGTTCAAATTACAAAGTGATTAAGTGAGTTTAAATGATGCGATTGCTTGGGTAATGCTGTGATAGTCATCTATAATCCACTTGGTGACTTTAGTCTTTGGAATCACATTTAAACTCCTTTCGAATAATACTCCTGTGACTGGTTTTGACTGCTTGAGAATCATGAGATGGCATACACATGGATAGATTCCACCCTTTTATGATTAACATCAGCTGACACAGAGGTTTAACAGGAGATGATTTGTTAGAAAAATCTTGTAGGGGTAGTGGCACTCCACAGTGTGGGTGCTTCTACTAGGTTAAAGGGCATCTGTCATGCCCACATGCATTGAAAATATCTAAAGGCATCACCCAGTATTTATGTAGACTGCTGGTTTATACTGGTAAATGGATAGGCAGATACCCATTGTTAGCGGTATCTCTTATGAGTAGAAACATATTTTATGTATGGGAGCTCACTCGCGCCATTTGTAAATAAACGTGTGTCATTTCCCCATCTACAAGTCAAATAGAGCATTACATCCTGATTTAGTATAAGGTGATCATAAATGAGGCCTATTTTGGTACACTTGCTCTGGCTGTGTTGTTAATAAAGTTTGCGCGTGTTAAACTATAGACATAACGCAAGTGGGATACTAAGATTCCCATGATGCCCGTGACACGTAGAGGAAGCGCCACGAGCGCGCAACATCTCAGGCGCATGCGTCTCCAATGACGCTACCGCGGGAGCTTGTGCTTTAATGATGGCGGCGCAGAATCACCGGTACCTCCCAGTCGGCTTAGATTTACCGCCTAGAGGTACAGACGGAAAGGTAAGCCTGTGTGCTGCCCCCCTGTTTTTTTCTGGCATACTGTCCGCCCGTTAGGGCTTTTTCACACACAGGAGGGCTGCGTGTTATTTTGCTTCAAGACTCGGCCTAAAGGATGCCATTGTGATGGGGTTATTTTATCTGTGAAGGCATATTAATATTATTATTCTTTTGGCCCTTGCCTGATACCATACACCTTTGGGGTGGCGAGGAGAATATCATTACTCTGTGAACAGCATATGTTGATCCTTTAATTGCCAATTAGCATGTGTCATACTGTGAATCCTCGACTCTGAACAGTAGATTGAGACATGGCTGGTGTATTTTGGGGCTCCGGCAATAACACCATAGACATGACCACTAGACTATTTTAGGAAGTGGGACTAGCAACACGATAATAAAGCTTAATGAAAAGGGATATAGGTACGTGGTTATGACTCCAGGGATATTACATTGTTCACATTAAGGAGTCATATTATGTGATACATAACAGTCTTTTAATCTTGTGTTACAGGTGTTTACGTGTTGGGATTGCGGCATATGGGCAATCTATGGGATGTTGGGATTTTCCTATTTTTTTCTCTTGGAGCGATGCCTCCTTTTTCCCTGAGTCCTAGCCAGTTGAGGTATCCTCCTCATGCATATATGGGTAAGAATGAGCAGCATGCACCCAGTATTGGGTTTTGGTGGATGACAATGAGATTGTAACGCACTTTATGTTTTGTTCTGAGCATGTAAGTGCTGCATTCTCCAAAAACATTGCGCTTATGTCCTTCATTGTGTTATAGATTCTATTAGCGGTACGGCCTGTGCAGAGGAAGGATTATACATTCCTGATTACAGGTGATCTGGTTGTATTGTATCGTTTCCAACCGCCTCAAATGTATTTGTATTTAACACTAGATTTTTAGTTTTCACTTCATTACACTGTACAGTAGCAAAGTTCTATATGGTCCTGAAGAAGGCATTGGACGAAATGTGGTCCAGCTGTGCTGAAACAGGTTGACCCTTTATTTAAACATTGGGCAGTTATTTGTTACAAACTGTCGTTGGCACTGTTTTTAGTTTGGATTGCGAGAGACAAGAATAAACACAGGGTCTGTCTTAGTTCAATTTTAAAATCACGTGTCACTTTAGTTGTTTTGCACTGCATTCATTTCCCACACGAGTCAATTCCTCCCCTCTGGTAATTTACTGTTAGAACAAAAACATCCTCGGGCTCCCCGATCTCTATGATGGGGTTGTAGCCCTTAGTGTCACTAGAGTGACTTTAAAGAGGAGAACCAGATGATGAAGCATGTCACCAATTAGCGAGTGATGGGAATCAGTATTCTAAATGGGATTTTTTAAATTTAGGTAGAACTCTTATTAGTAGCAGCGTAGATGTCTAGGATCTTACAGAGTTTTGAGAGCTCAGAACATGATCATTGTATTTTACACCCCTGTATATTGGTAATATTATAGGTTGTGAATGGGGCAATATATCCAGGCAGGTCTCTAAAGATAGCCTCAGACCTTCTCCTAAATTGTATTGTTTGGCCTTTATATTAACCACTACTAACAAAAATTACTAAATGAACGTTTAGAATAGCATCTTCAATAACCGCACAATGCCTTTACCATGAATCATCTACCACATAATGCCTTTACCAAACAAGGTAAGAATATTTAAGGTTTGGTGGGAGAGTGGCAGTGAGATCCGACTGGCTGTGAACACTTCAACCAGGAAGCGTTGGCTGCCATCTTGGGACTCTGCTTAAGCAGATTCCCACAAAAAAAGTTTTTTAAAAAGGGGGCAAGATAGGAATACCCTGACCCCTTAGCTTGGGTTATGGGCCTGAAAGGACCAAAAAGTAAAGTTTTTTCCCACAAATACACGATGCAACTAAGAATCCACTGGAATTTATTTTACATTTTTTTTAAAAGCACCGGCTCCTCCGCTGGTTTTGAATACCACCCCAAGCTGGGCCATGTCCCGGGGTCATTTTTTGAAAAATGGGAGAGAGGCATGAGGCCCCCCTCCTGAGGCTCATTGAGCCCTGGGAACCACCACCTCCCCGAGACTAAAGAAATATTAAGAGGGCAGGGGCGCCGACCCCCCTCAACCCCAGGGACCACCACCATCCAGAGGCAAAATACCCACAACTAAGTCCCCCACAGCAGGATTGCTCAGACTATGTCGGAGGCCCCACCCCCTTTCTCAACCACTCTTGAAACGAGCCTCCTGGCGCACTACTGGTTGGGGGATGAAGTTGGCAGAGTTTTTGATGTACTCCTCGTTCCAAGTAGAGCGCAGGGTGGCAAAACTCTGCAAACTCTGCCAGCAGAGTGGAGTTTACTGCCCGCCAATCAGAGACTCACACATCCACTCACAGACCCACTCAGACAATCATATACCCACTTACAGCCCCACTTATACTCTCTCACACCAAATTACAAACCTACTCTAACACCCATACACCCACTGGGACACTCATACATTTACTCTCACACTAAAAGGCTGATTACGATGCCTCCTGTTTGGAATAATTTCCGATCGACCCAGGTTTTTCAGGTTTTAAAGTCTTTATTTCGATTTTTTAGATCATAAAAGACAATTAAAAACAATAGAAATTGAGCATACATGATATAGTTAAAATTTGATTTAAAACCATCACAGTTACAATTTGCAATTTCATAGATTTCAAGAACATTTCAACACTAATATTAGAATTAAACAGTATAATAAAGACCTAATACAAGTAAAAGAAAGAAAAAACCTGTTTAGAAGTTGGGAAACAGAGACCGAATCAAAGTGCCTGCAGGTATCTGGATCTAATCACCCATGCCCACATGCCCACCCCAGGAATTTGGCTACGGCCACAACTACCACCTCAGAGGTATTAGTACGAAGTGCCCATATAGCCTCTGCACTCCCTCTGACTTTAAGATGGCGACATATGGGCCCTATCCATTTGCTTCTTGGGGCATAATAAACCGGACATACAAATAGGAGATGACCCACACTCTCCTTATGTCCAGGGCACTGAGGACAGGAATCACTCACTCGGTTGGACCAGTTCCTGGTAAAAGATCTTAAGGGCAGAGTACCTACTCGGAACTGGTGATAAAGCTTTTTGTCTAATGGCTTAGTTATGACATCCCAGTAATTCTCTATGAGAGGGTCCAGTTTATGGCACAAGAACCTTCCAGTTAAGCGAACAGAATCTGAGGCAATAACTAGCCCTTTGCGAACAGAGGCCCAATAGAGTGCTTTATATTCCTGTTTTGAGGGAAAGCTGGTAGACCCCGGAGAAACCCACAACTGATTAAGGCCCATCTCATCCAGGATTAATTTCACTTCACGCAACCAGAGTATACTGCTAGACCCCCAAGTGGATCTTACTTCCTTAAGTTCCCTAGCAAAGAGGCTTAGGTCTGGGGAGGTCCAGATGCGTCTCCACATAGCTACTAGTCTATCTAGCCATTTCATTAATTGGGTTACAGCCCATATCCAGACATAGTGGTTTAGTTGGAGCCGATTGTGGAAGTCCTACTAGTTTCCGCATAAATTTATTCTGAACTTTCACCAGAGTTGATAGGTCCATGTGTCCCCAAAGGTCTGCCCCGTACAGTATTGCGGAGCTTACCTTAGTGGCATAAATCTTAAGTGCGGGATTGATACGTTTAGTTAAGGACCTTTTTTGCTCCTGTAGAAGACAACCCGTAAGGCGAGCAAATTTTAGGTGTAGTGTGTCAACCTGTGGTTTCCAGCGGAGACGGTAGTCCAAGCTTACTCCTTGATAGGTCATAACCTCAACTTGTTCCAGGCCCACTCCGTTCAAACTATTGAGCTCTTAATGGGACGACTTTTAGTTAGGACCATGAATTTAGTTTTGCTTACATTAATTTTTAGGTCGTTGACGGTACAAAACTCCTCAAAGCGGGTCAGTGCAGTTTGCAAGCCGCTGCGAGTCTTTGAGAGGAGTAAAGTGTCATCAGCAAAGATGAGCATAGGGAACTTGGTCCCGCCCAAAGATGGTGCATCAGTAGGGGTATTTGCAAAAAACTTGACCACCTGGTTAATGAACAGTAAAAAGAGCTTGGGTGCCAGGACACAACCCTGACGGACGCCACGAGTTACGGGGAAGCAATCCGTCACCTGCCCTTGGCCTCCCCACCTCACCCTGGCAAAATTGCCCTCATGTAATCTAACAATCAGGTCCAGTAATTCTAATGGCAGTCCCAGATCTCTAAGAACGGTCCAGAGTTTGACCCTTGGCACAAGGTCAAAGGCCGATTTCAGATCAATAAATGCGGCATAGATCGTTCCGCCGCACAACAGCACCACCTTCCAGTAAATCAGACAAAATCTGAAGACCTGGTCGATGGTGCTGGTCTGAAGCCGGCCTGTAGGGGGACAAGATGCCCTCCAACTCCATCCACCCCTGGACTCTGGCAAGGACCATCCTCGCAATGACCTTTTTGAAGTGAGTCAATTAAACTTATTGGGCGGTAGTTTCCCGGATCTGAACGGTCCCCTTTTTTAAAAATTGGGAGAATCTCCGCCCACTTCCAGGACACAGGGATCCTGGCCCCCATGGCAATGGCATTCGCTATCGTGGTTATGTAGGGAACCCAAAGTTGGGGATTGACCTTAAATAAATCGGCCGGGATGCAGTCCATCCCTGGCGCCTTCCCCCTTAGGACCAGGCGGAGCGCAGACTCAGTTTCCAGTGGCCTGAAATTTAACTCTTGGTTAGGAATGAGGGTGATTACCTGCCTGGTTTGAACTGTGTCGATTTCTAAGTCAGGGTCCATAAACTGACCAGAGTAGAAATCAACCCATGCTTCTGCGGACACATGGTTAACTGGGGTTTGAGAGTCAGGATTTCTGCCCCACTTAACAATTTCCCAAAACTTAATCTGATTGGCAGAAGTGCATGCATCCAGTAGGTCAGACCAATATAGAGCGTCCCACTCCCTTTTCGCCTCTCACTGGGTTCTTTTGTACATTAAGCGTGCCTCCTTTATATCACTGGAAATCCTAGATTTCACTGCTTTGACTAAACGGCTATGGGCCTCCCTGCAATTTTTATTATACCATTTTTCCCCCGAGGACCATGTACCTTTACGGTGCCTTGTGTTGGTGGAATCGTCAAAAGGGCCTTAAGATGAGCAAAACACCGTTCGTGAAGGTCACAAATCTGATCACCAACAACCCTGATGTGAGCAAGGGACAAAATGTCGCTCAAAGTCGACGAGGCTGCCTTCATTATGCTATCAAGAAGGGTCGGGTTATCCACAACCCTGGACCATCTAAGCCTTCTTCTATCGTTTATTAAGATAGCATCCCCTGTTACATGAACAGCAGAAGCGGGCCTACCAAATCCACCTGGGAGTCTCAAACTAAGTGACAAAGGGTTGTGGTCGCTTTCACGGCGGGGCACTACTTCCATGTCAATCAAAAGTAACCAATATTCCATTTTTGCAGGATGTAATCTATCCGACTTTTTTTCACCCCATTGTCAAAAGTGGGTTTGCCAACTTTGTCAGAGGCTGTACGACCGTTGGTTGCCCTTAGCCCCCAATCTAGACACAGCCCCATCCAGTGTAAGGCTGCCTCAGAGCCTCTTTTGATAGTATCCAGAGACAGCATCGGGATGTTCCAGACAGTATCCTCCGCAGACCCCAGGTCCTCCCCCGCAGCATAAAGCGGCTCGAAGGTGCAGTTGAGGTCCCCTGCTAGGACGAGTAACTTGTCTCTCCCTACCCCTTCAAGGTAGGAGTCTAACACATCTAGGATACTAGGGCAGCGCCCACCCGGTTGGCCACATGCATAGATGTTGATGACTACAATGTCCTGGCAATTTTCTTTGCTTAGTCTAATTCCCAAGAGGTCCGGGTTATCCACACAGATTTCCATTGGTCGGTAGCCAATGGACTGTTCAACCCAGATCACTAACCCTCCCAATGCCTGACCCTTATTGCCCCTTATCGCAGGTTTGAAGAAGTTTAGAAACCCTACCCTATAGATAGGATCAGGGGCCCAACTTTCCTGAAACAATAGAATATCAAAAGTATCAATAAAATCCAACCAGTCCTCTGAGTCCATACGACCCTTCATCCCTGCCACATTCCATGATGCTAATTTAAGTGTTGCAACCTGACTGTGTGTTGTAATACTATGCGTACCACTATGATCCACTCCCAAGGGTGCTGCTATACTCAGTTGTGGACCCGCCACCGTGATATCCTCCTGGTGAGGGTATACAGAGGCCGCCACCATCTCCCTCTCAATGCTAAAGTCCCCCTGAATAGACACTTCAGTACCAACTCCGTCTGTCCCACCTACTTGGTTGCCCAGAGCCCTCCCATTGCCACTTGCTCAGTGAAGTCAATCAATACACTCCAGGCCAGAGAGGGGTTCGTAGCGATTAAACAATATTGGGTGCTGCGGGATGTAAGGTGTTCTATCAGGATGATATCTTCTAACAGGTATTCTTGGGAAGGTATGACTGGTGGGGAACTCACAGGATCGTCTGGGATAAAAATACCCAAGGCCTAGGGTCTGCACATCCCCCAACCTCCCAAACCTTGCTTCCCTACGTAGAAAATCTACCACCCAGGGATCCTTAAAGGATATAATGATGCAGTCCCCTATTAAGTCCTTGGTACAGTGGCCCACCCATTCAACTCTTCTCACAAACAATATTTCAGTCGAGGACAAGGGGGGGGAAGAGGGCGGTTTTTATTTAGCCAAAATACAACTTTGTTTCGGAGGTCCCCGTGTGATTAATTTGAGCCCTCCCTAAGAAGGCAACCCCTGTTAGAACTATTGTATATGGTGTTGCTTCTAGAGGTAGATCTGTGCATGGGGGTACCCGTTTGCTGGCTTTCGCAAAGGGAGTAGGGGGATTGGTGGATCTGCTCCCCTTTGCACCATTGGTTAATTTGGGCTGAGACGATGTGCTTCGAACATCCATTACTCTATTCTGAGGCCGAATTGCCACAGGAGGTGTAGGGCTATTCGGCTGGCGTTGGTGGTTAGATTTGAAGGGAGCCTTCTTTGGCACCTGCAGCAAGGAGACTGGTGCAGGCCTACAATCATTATTCCCAGAACTCCCCCCTGCCACTGAGCCCTTGTTTTTATTAAGACCAGGATTAGATGCTGAACCAGCAATTACGGACAATGAAATTTTACCTATGGTTACGTTTTTCTGGCCTTTGGAGTTACTCAAGGAAGAACTAGGATTCCCCAGAACAATTTGGGAGTTTGCCATCTTTTTTAAGAGACCAGTATTGGTGTTGACAATGGACTCGAGTGCGTCCAATTTGGCGGTCATCAAACGTGTTCTTTCAAGTACAGGGAGTAAAAGAGTTTTAAACAAAGCTTTCATTTTGGCCAGCAAGCTATCATCACTACTGTAACAGGTAGGGCATGGGGCCGAAGGTGATGTGAAATAGACTCGGGAGATCATTTAAGACTAGGACAGGATGTGGGGTGGAGATGACTTCAAGAGTTGGGACAGTGGGAAGTGCTGGGGCATTAGGTTTTTGAATCTTGGTAGCACCCCCCCCCCCCCCCCCCCTCTAATGGCCCTTGCATCTTTTCGTGGTACTTTTTTCAGAGAGTCCTCATCCTTAGAGGAGTCCGACTCAGATTGACTGGCCAGGAGCACACTGCCCTCGCCCCCACTGCCTTGTGTATCGTCGGGGCTAGAGTCGCTCTCTATCATAGTCGGAGGTGGGCCTTCCCCCTCTACCTCACGGTGCACGTCCACCGCTATTTCGACAAGATGGTGACTCGTATTCGGGGCCCGAACATCAGGGCTGAGTATTGTGGCCAACCTTCCCAATGAAGATCGTTTCCCGTTAACCAGATCTATGGAGAGACTTTTTTCGACCATGGCTATCTCTTTTTCTAGGATGCCTGTGGCCCTGGTGATAAAAGCGTCTAAAGGGCCAGAGACTACCCCCTTTGTGGTCTGCAATTGTACATTGCGTTCTTTACCTGAACGTAGAGGCATAATTAATTATAACAATAGCCGTACAATATTGGCACAACAATAAATACAAAGAAACAGGGGGGGTGGCCCAACCCAACCTCGCCCGACCACAGACGGCCCGCCCTTGTCCCGGGCTTCTCCCGGCGCGCTCCCGCGCTGCGGAGACTGTGCCCGAAATATAGAGTGTTCGACAAGGGGGCGGGGGCGGGGCTAGCAGGGAGAGCGGGCCAGGTGTTCCGAGTTGGCAGGGACTCCTAGTAGATGGAGTCCCTGCAGTGCTCGCAGCCCTACTACCAGCCTGAAAAAAGCCCCAGCAGTCCCAGCACGAGTCCAGAGCCCCCAGCACACTCCCTCGAAGGCGAAGCGGGACCCGCGCAGCGGGTCCGGCAAGCAGTTGAACAAAGGTCCTGACAATCCTCACAGGCAGCCCAAAAGCATCCAACACAGGGCAGTGATGAAACAATCCAGATGGGAGTCGGTTGGAAATCAATCCGAACAGGACTTCCGAATGGCATGCAACGGGCTCCGAGATCCCGTTTGCCATTTGGAAAGGGTCATTTAATCCCATGGGCCGCTCTTTCTGCCCAAGGAATTACGATGCCCGATTCCTACAGCCTTTCTGTGCTGGCCTTTCCGACACGGAAAAGGCTGTGAGAATCAGACTTTGGGGGACCCCAGCAGGGCCCCAATGGATGCAAGGCCTCCGGATGATGGACTAGGGGGCACCTTTGGTGCCACCCTGTTGGTCCCTGCACCCGGCTGCAGGCACCTTGAGGTGCCTGCCACCAGGTGCAGGGATAAACTGCACCTCAAATCTTTTCAATGCATAACGGTCGGAATGCATGCTCCCATGTAAAGAATAGGTTTGCGACCAAACAGTGTTCGGTCGCATCCTAATTGCTGGTTTGAGACCACCAACAGGAGGTCTGTCGGTCCCAGTTTTAGATCGATGTCAGACGGACTCTGGTCCATCTGACATCAAAATCTGCCCCTTAGTGTTACAGGTTAGTGGTTACAGTTTTAGGAAATAACATTTTTAAAAAGCCTTACAAATTCACTTAAAAAGAAACTAAAGTTTACTGGGACTTCATAGTTAGGAAATAGAATTAAAAAACCTTAGAAATTCACTGAAAAAAACCCAGAGGTTACAAAAACGTTATACTTTGGCTCAAATTTCACTTGTACAAAACCTGTGAAATTCAGCAGTTAAAGTTAACTGGGCTAACTATAACTCATGCTCCTGCAATACACTACTAATGACATCAAATATTACATTACTCAAGACATGGTCAAATACATCATTCAAGACATCATCCACAAACCACTCACCCCCCAAAACAACCTCTCATACATCCACACAACCACTCACATACCAATTAACGGACTCATACAAGTACTTACACAACCACTCATTTATCCATAGAGAGACACGCACACCTACTCACTCAGACCCTGATCATACAAAAACTCACCCATACAGCCACTCACAGTCACACTCGCCCATACAGCTAGTGACACCCAGCTATTAAATTCTAAAGACACCCACTCACTCACCCATACAGCCTCTCAACAGAGCCACTCACTCACCCATACAGTCAATACCAGAGACACTCAATCTTTTATACAGCCACTCGTACACCAACTCGCTTAACCAAACACTCACTCAAACAGCCACCCACTCACTACCTATACAACTACTTAGTCACACACTCATATAGCCAGACACCCAACTCACCGAACCAAACAGTTACTAATACACCAACTCACTTACTCATACTGCCACTCACATAGCACCCAAGTCATCTACTCAGCTACTCACACACCCACTAATGCACCCAATACAGCCACTTACACACCTGTACAGTCACTCAGACACCCACTCACACACGGATACACACAGCGTATCACAAACTATGTTAAAAAAAGGAATAACTCAAAAGTAGTGCGCAAAGTATACTAATTTAACTTTTGTGGTACCTTAGTATATATGTTTAACACAAAAACGTTTAGAAAATACTCAATCACCCGATGTCATTGGTGAGGTCACTGACCATGTCATGAGTGAAGCAATATGTGACGTCATAAGCAGTGCAATGCAGGGCAAAAGTTATAACTTTTGAGAGGTGTGGCGCCGCGACCAGGGCGACTGATGCTGGAATCTGGAGATCACGGTTTCGATCCCCGGCGACAGCAGTAGATTATCCCAGCACCATGTGACTCTGGGCAATAGCTTGCTTAATTTTCCCGATGGCCCCCAGCGCATGGAGACCCTTACGGTCGATTGTTCTCGCATTACAAATGTGGATTGTTATTATTATTATTATAACTAGCTCAGGTAACTACAACTGTTGAATTTCACTGGTTTTGTACAAGCAAAATCTGAGCCTATCTATGAAGTCTATGTAACCTTTTCAATGATAATATATATATATATATATATATATATATATATATATATATATATATATATATACACACACACAC
Source organism: Lissotriton vulgaris (assembly GCF_964263255.1). Taxonomy (NCBI): domain Eukaryota; kingdom Metazoa; phylum Chordata; class Amphibia; order Caudata; family Salamandridae; genus Lissotriton; species Lissotriton vulgaris. The sequence continues at coordinate 958,804,100 of NC_141691.1, forward strand.
ACACACACACGGGTATAGGGTTGTAAGTGTATATATTTAGGGTTTAGGAGGGGGTAAGGGTAGGGTTGTAAGGGTATTGTTTAGGTTTATGGGTATGGTATAGGGTGGTAAGGGTATTTGTTTACAGGTTAGAGTTGGGTTGGGGTATATGGTCGTAAGGGTAAGTTTATGAGGCACGTTCAGTATGGTAAGGTTAAGAAGGGGAGAAATCGTTTTTGAAAAACTGGTTTGGTTGGTAAAAAAATGAGTGGTAAAGACGTGTTGTACTGTCACACAACTCTTCACCATTTCCCTCTGTTTTCTATATACAGCACATGGTGCAGGTGAAATCTCTTGTCATAGTCTCCTGAGAAGTCATTACAGCTCTTCCAACTATAAATCAATGAAAGAAAGGAAAGTCTGAAGCCAAGTGGGCATAGTAGCATGTTGATAAAGATACCAAATAAAGATTAATGTCCCAAAAAAGAAAAAAATGCCTCACCTGTTTCATGACACTTTCAACTTGGCTGTAGTCTTTGGATACATCAACAGATATACAAAGGACAACCTATCAAAGAATGAGTAAGATTAGACAGATGAAACTTACAGTGTTTAATTCCTTATGATACGTAACTAGAATTCTAATATTTGGCATTGCAAGCTACAGATGGAATCAGTGAACATGCCATACAGCAGGATAGTCACACATAGTATATTGAGTATCAAGAGCCATTTAGACAACTTCACCCACCAAAGGATAATCTGCCAGCGCAAACTTCCCTAGAATCCTTCTCATCTAATCATCAAACTTTTCATAATAAATGGTGAAGCATTCGCTTTCTGCAGTTACAGAAGAAACTGAAGATGCTTTGCGATATAGCGTTGGGCTGTGATAGTTGGAGGATCAATTCAGGAAGGTACTTTGGTATCCAGTACAATTAGTGTCATGGCAGAAGACTACCATGAACGGAAAATTAGCACCAAGAGACACAACATTATTGTTCAGAAAACACAAACAAATTCATGGAAAAGTAACTGCCAGGAACTTGAAAGTACATGTAAGTGAGCCCAAAATTCCTATATAAAATAGAACATGAATATGGTTATTCTTGAAACAGGGTTTTCGGAGGTGTGCTCTCGCAGTTATTGCTGCAGTAGGGATGTCTTAATAATTGTGATTTAAAGGCAGAATTTATTTGCATTGAGAGTGGACTGGAAATGGCCATGGTTTTGTGGGGACTCACACCAGAGTTTTGGGTGTTGATAAGTAAATAAGTTATTAGCAGTGGATCAGAGTCTAGATCACCCCTCCTAAAGTGGCACAGTTGGATAAATGCAGGAGGTCTCCCACGTATCCTGCAGCTCCTGGTATCAGTTTGAAAAGCAGACACTCTTTACTTTATCTGCTCTACTAGAATAAAACTTAAGCTTTCAGACTCTAAGACCTAGTTTCCGTTTGTTGCGCTTAAGCCAGGAACTAGAACCCTCTCGCCAGCAATTCTCATTCTTGATAAACTTTCTTATACAAGATCGTCTGACTATCTCAGATTATTTCAATTCTGTGGAGAACTGGAATGCCCCTGGTGTTTTTAGTAATCCTCAGAGACAGGAAATATTGAGATGCTGCCAAGTCCGTTGTTTGGGAATGCACAACTACTAGCTTTGGTAAGTGACTACAATCACTACACAAACATTTGCAGACTGCCCATCTAAACCTTAGATAAAAAAAAATTCAAATGGTTTCGTTGAACATGCCAAATTTATTTCACATCTTAGCAGTGTCTAGCCTTGAAGTGGACCTGATTAAAAAACAAGCTGCTTCTATCTCCTTGGCGTGTAGATGAGGATTCATTCTTTTGTGAAGAGAAGATTCAGAAAAAGATGAAATCACAATTGGAAAAAAGCAATGATTTGGACTATAAAATAAACGAAGCAATATACTACATGTAACTGAGTATGCAGGTTGAATACGATAGTAGGTCAAATCCTCAGTAGCTGAAGTAGGTAAATAAGCACAAATATAATCCTTAGCATCTACAGCGTGTGTGTATTCTTGAGTTACTCTAGAATAAACGTTTGATGTGAAACCCTCCTCAGAAACTTCTATAAACGTTGCCTTAAATTTTGTCTCATCTACTTTAGGTGCAGGTGATGTAGGTGCAGGAGTGGATCTACACGATTCTATCTCTATTCTTTTTATTTGTTTTATTTTTGTTAAGCAATAATGGTTATGTTAATTTATCTGGTGCCCCCTTTGTAAATTCAATGGTTTGGATCAAACGCAGTTCAAAGTTTGAAGAATAAATTATTGTTAAACTGCATCAGAAAGCAAATGAGTCGAGCTTAATTATGAATTTATTTCACAAGTTTGCATCATGTACTGTGATAATGTGGCATCTCATGGAGGTTCAAGTGGTTCAGCTCTCAGTTAATTCGAATCATAGGCTGTCAAATTAGGCACACGGTCTGTAGAAAAAGTCCCTTTAGGTGCTGAATACTCACAGCAAGGTATTTTTGCTCTCTTAGATCTCCTATGCGTCTGCTGATCTTCCATATCACTTAGACCATAGATTTTGTTTCTTAGACGATGGTTTGTGCCATTCATTCAACTATTTTAATGGTCTCCAGCTCTTGGGTCATTCCTCGCCTCTTTAAAGTCACTCACTCACTTCTGTTTATGTTTAGGAAATTTGTATTGCACACAAATACCCTGGGGTGTCTCTGCGCATAGGACTGTGAACCAGACTAGAGCACACGCAGGACTCACTGATTAAATAGCCAGGTCTTTAGTTGTTTCCTAAAGATTACGAGGGTGGGGCTACTTCTGATGGAAGAGTCTGGCAGTGGCGTAAGTGACAAAGGCATTCCTGAGAAACTGAGGCCCTATGTTGTGAATGGCATTATATGCGATGCAAAGGGCCTTGAACTTGATCCTATTTCTGACCCGAAGCCAGTGGAGGTGGCGAATTGCATTAGTGGTGGATTTAAATTTAGGGATCCCAAGTAGGACCCTGGCTGCAGCGTTCAGAACAGACTGGAGTTTGTTCAGAACCTTCTCTTGGGCATTCAGGAGAGTGTTACAATAATCGATCTTTGAGAAGATCAGGGTGGTGACAAGGGTTTTGCCAGCCGAAGCCGGAAGATAGGGCATTAGCTTCTTGATTTTCTTTAGGAGGTAAAAGGAAGAGGATACCACATTATTTACGTGGTGGTTGAATATGAGTTTATTATCAACCATCACTCCCAAGATTCTAACCTTGGGGACGGGTTGTGGTGGAGGACCCATTTCTTTGGGCCACCAGATGGACGACCAGACGGGAGATGGATTGCCAAAAATCAAGACCTCGGTCTTATCCGAATTTAACTTTAAGCAGTTATTGGTCATCCAAGAACTGGTGGCTTCTCACACTTATTCCTTCACTGGAATCATTTGGTTACACCTGTGATGTTTCTGCAGCATCGCCTCTTTCAGATCTCGTCTCTAAGTCTTCAGTTGATGCTTAACACAATTCTGTGAGATTTCAGGAACCTGGACAGATAAGGAACTCTGATTGATGTGAAGGATGTCATCCATTCCGGTCCTTCAGGACATACGGACACAGTAGGTCAGACCTAATTCAAATGTCACAACCTCGTCAAGTGGGTATCTCACTCTCGGGGTATGAGAGAAATAAATCCAGTTTGTTATCACACCACACTTCACAGCAGTGTTTGTGATCAGGATCACCTTATCATGCCCCTTACACCTTAGCTACAAATAAGATTTTTGAACTTTTTTTTTTATTATAACCCAATCACCAGGACTACGGTCATCTCACTGCTCTTGACTTGGGATGGCAGTAGCAGCTCCAACCTGGTGAGTGAGAGAATCTATCACATCAGCCAACCCCTTGGAGTAGTAGAGACTCAAGCAATCTATGATATTTACAAACGCATTTGTAGGCAGTCACCTGCCATGTCTCGTGAGTATTCCATGTGATGACAATCCTGTTTAGGTCTCGCAACCTGCGTTGCACTGCACGCGCAGGCGAGAGTCCTTTTGTCTGGGGTTCAGAAATGGACCCTGGAATCGCACACGCTTGTGCGTGTTTTTTGTCTTTTCTTCTGTGATTGGGCTTTGAGTGCGTCTATTTTGAAACAGAGCACGCAATAGGCCAAAGGCGGGCGCATTGCTCCGCCCATGGCCTATTGGTGTCTGTTACACGAGCCAAAGCCCATATGTCCTCAATTATCCTGCCTGGGCACGATAATTGAAGACGTATGGCTCGCAGTGGTGGGCGCACCACTCACGGGCGTTATTTTTTTTTCTGCGTCGCTTGTTACTTAAGTAAAGTTCTGCATTTGAGTTTAACTGGTCCTTAGGTATTGAAACCCTATTTACCCCAGGGCACACAGCCCCTCATTTTGAAGAAAAAAATCTGTTTGTTATTTAATCATTGGGAACCACATATTAGCAGTTACTTCATTGGACTATATGGCGATTCCCCAAGGTAAATGGACCCTTGTGGGATGTGCTATGGCTGTGTTCGTGCAAGCCCTTTATTCACAACCCCCCACTTGACCCCCAGCTCGGTTCACAGCAGGCTGTAAACCAAACTGTAGCAGCTCGCCTGGCAGTTTAAGTACAATACTAGTGTTAGTCTCAGCACTGAGTGTTACTAACCGTACTCAAAAGTATAATTGAGCATAGCGCGGGTCATTCAGCTGCCTGCCCTGGTAGTGGACGTTGCAGTGACCTTGTATTCACAAGCCGCGCAATGGACTTCTAATAATACAGCTCCAGTCTCACTCCGCTGCCGCCCGGCTCTGTGTGTTCCCCTTGGCCAGGCTTGCACCCCAATCAATGCCAGATGCTGTGTGCGGCGGGGCAGATCATCTGCGAATTTTAGTGTGTTGGTTTTGCTCGAAAGAAAGGGACACTTATAGTCATTGAAATGTCATTCATAATTTTGAAATGTCACTCATAATTGCACTGGAGTAATGAAAATGCCAAACATAGCATTCTGAAACCTTGGCAGCGATGTTCCACTGCCGCCCCTCTTCCACCTCGACACTACTCAGCGTGGGACAGTTACTGCTCTGCCCGGACCTTACTGTTAGGTGAACTTGTAGAATTGTTTACCATGAACTCCTGTGGTTTTGTGATGGTGAATTCAGGTGTGACCTGGCCCATGTCAGACACAGGAAAACAAGAGAGGGCTTGGGGGACTTCCTGGGCTAAGTCTAGTCTGAGGGTCAAATTGAGGGACCCCTCCCCCCACCACTTGTTCACCATGCACGTTGGATAGAAAAAAATGAACTGTACCCACCGTCTAAACAATGCACGGGTGGTATAATGTTTTAATCATTAGAAGGGGTGTTGTCTAATTATACATTCTAATGTATTTAATTTTACTTGAAAAGCATTTACATGCTGAAGCCAGTACGTGCAGTTTTTGGAAGTTCAAATAAAAACCAAGAGAAGAGAAACACGCCCATTGCTTTATTCTCTGCGGTCTGCACTTTCTAACAAGAATAATTAATTTAATTAATTACCAAAAACGAATACATTTTTATATTCACTCACCTCGGCTGATGGCTAGAAGTGCCACAAAGTGCAAGAAAACATTGAGCAACTTCATTCTCGGGTGGTCCATAAAAGCAGCTCTGTGCGCCCAAGAACGACTTTCCAGAGCCTTGAAGCGACCTGTCTGGGACTTGTCCTTCTTCTATGCAAACCGCCAACAGGCAGACTGCAGACAGCACGCACCTGCGGTCTTTTATACCTGCCCGTGTGCTGTGAACTTCATGTGCCTACCCACCCCTAACCAAACCCCCACTCCTTACTCTTGTTGCTTCTCCCCCACTCACTTCTTCCCGTGACGTCACTGCCTCTGTTGTGACACACTGTGGGGGGAGGGTGGGGTACGCAGTAGATTGAGGTCAAGAGCTGTAGGCGTGGAAAGTTGGGAACCAGGTTTGCTCCTGGCGTCGGTTAAACACCTTGCGATTCTGGGCAGAACTGAGTGTATGATCAGTGCTTTAAATGAAAATACCGAAGTGCAGGTACTCCCTCTTTAGATTACCTGCTTGCGCCTGGTAAATGCCGCTACTCTCCGTTAAATGTACTGCTGAGAAGTACCGGTACTCTCACTTTCCAATGAACGAAGAGCACGTACTCGGTACCGGCACATTTAAAGCTCTGTATAATCAGGAGCTCCCAGCCCCATTATCTCACTCATGCAAGTCTGTGCCTTCTCTCTTTCTGAAGGTTTTGCCCTCATTCTTTTCCTCCCTCTTCCCGTTCAGTCTGCTTTTCCCTCTCTAGCACTGGGTAAATGTTTGATGTGGCAAAATAAGTGCCGGTGCCCCCTCCCAGTCTGGTTATTTATGTTTTGAAAACCAACAAGTAAATAAAAGACATTGCAATTTACAATGCTATAAGTCTCGCATTTACTAGAGTGTGAGCTATTGGCATTTTAGATTACAATGCCTTTTATTAACGTGTTGGTTTTTTAAACAAATAAATATAAGGCATTGTCATTTTCAATTCCAATAGCATAAACTCTCGCAAATGCAAGACCTATTGCATTGTAAATGCTTGTTTTTTGTTAGGAGTGCCTTGGAGACTCATTAACACCAAGGGCGAGGCATCTGTCATTTTAGAGAATTGGATGCGCATACTTTGGCCAAAAGAGATCATTGATGCCATTAAGTTGCTCAACTTTTCCTGAAACCTCTGATCAGTAACTACAGCACAACCTCCGTTTCACTTGTAATGCCACACAGCATTAAAGGGGTCTCATTATAAAATTAGTCCCTTGGTCTGACTCCAGAAAAACCAGAAATCCGAACCTTGGTATGACTTTTTGCAACAGTAGTTTTGCTACAGTGAGGCTGTCATTTCTCTGTGTCGGGTAGGCTTTCACCCACCAGGAGAGAATGCACAATCTGGCCAGAATATCTCCTAGCCCACTTGAAAGAAGAACTTTGATTCTTTTAAAGGGTCCTCCTGATCTACTTATGCGACTCATGGCTACAGGTGTTTTTCTCCCTACTTTCATCTGCTGACACACCACATGTCTGTGGCACAACTCCTCAGCTAGAACTCTAAGTCAGTGATTGTACCAATTCTGCTTGAATAGTTTCACTATGGCCTCACTTCCAATGTATTCAGGGCCCTGAAAGTGTCACGTCATGGAGAATAACAGGCTAAAGGGAAACACTTATTTGCATTTTTAACACATCCTACTCACACCCATCCTTGCTGCGCTGTCTCGGACACTTCTTCCTACAACCTCTTGATTTCCTTCCAAGTATCAACTACTGACAGCACCACTGAAAAGGTGGTGTCCTCATCAGATTCATTTGCATATTCTTTGTTAAATGCGCATGCTATACCAAGCAACAAAAATACCGAGCAACTTCATGGGCATATCTGTTTCCAACTGTCACGCAATAATTTCGGCTACTCTGGACTACACATTTAACAGCAGCAATTTATTGCAGCAACTGCAATCTACCAACTGTCACATCACATATTTTCCATTCCATATAGGAGATCCGGACTAAGTCTTGAATCTCCTCTGTGACCATAACATTCAAAATAATGGACCATACCAAAGCTATATTGACTGTCAGTAAATATTGTCATCCACAATTGCTCTGAAAATAACATGCTCTGGTAAGAGCAACTAGTTCTAGAGACCTGGGCAGAAGTAACAACTCAAAGCATAAGCTGCTATCCAATTTCTCTCATCTCTTAGGCATTAGCAGTCAACAAATATAACATAGCCGGGCTAATCAAGGGGTTCAACCTTAATATCAGGTCTTGGCTTGGACCATAAATCTGTGACATCGAAACAAGTCGTGCTCAACCTCTTCCCCCATCAATTTCATTTTCAGGCAATGGTAACAATGTGGCTGGATTGATAGTATGACATCTTTTGAAAGTGATATTCTCCGCTGCCAGAATCTATTTTTCATATTTTGAGTCGGGCATTTGTCATAAATGAAAACATGTTACTTACCTGTAACTGTAGTTCTACAGTATTGGAAGCTTTCATAGATTTACATACCTGAATCATTTCCCCGTCGTCGAGACGTGAGTCTCCGGTATATAAAAAAGCAATGGTTAGCAGTATAGCTAACTGAAAAAAGGCCTTAGGCCTATTCCCTTTTGCAACCCATAACCTTGGTTATGTAAAAAAGGACCAAACTTTTCCCTTAAGCCAGTCAGAGCCACACCCTCTAGAACCCTCCTGAGAGAACCTTCTGCCCCTCAGATTTTTGGGCACTTGTGCTGTAATACCCTTTGTGCCAAATCCGAGGTGAGCCTCTCAGAGGAAGAGGGTGGGCGTATGTGAATCTATGAAAGCTTCCAATACTGGAGAACTACAGTTACAGGTAAATTGTTTTCTTACTTCAGTATTGGAGCTTTAATAGATTCACATACCTGAATCAGAATAGCAAGCAGTACATTATAGCACATTTTGTTTTTTGTCACCTGCTTTTCACAAATAGGCAACACATGATACTTGCACATAGTAGTAACTGTTTCAAAATACACAGAGACATATCGCCCATAAATAACATACCCAATATCATACAACAATAAAATGTGCTTTTCTTACCAACCAGAGGATGGAGGGATGAGAAAGGAGGCTCACTGTTATTGGAAAAGGTTTCTGAGCACCGCTTGTCCCACTGCTACATCGCTTCTTGCATGTGCATCCAGGCAGTAATGCCTGGTGAAGGTATGTGTACTCCTCCAGGTAGCTGCTCTGCAGATGTCCTGAATAGAGAGGCCTGAAAATAGAGCAGTAGAGGTTGATACCGCTCTTGTGGAATGTGCACGAACACGTGCTGATAATGGCTTCCCCGCCGCCTGATGACAGAATTGAATGGCATTTGAGATCCAACGTGCAATTCCCCGTTTTGATAACGGGAAACCTTTCCTGGGGGCACTAAAAGCCACAAACAATTGTGTAGATTTTCTGAAAGGTCTTGTCCTTTGCAAATAAAATTTCAGGCAACGCTGGACATCCAGAGTGTGGAGAGTTCTCTCCGTCGCCGTAGATGGTTGAAGAAAGAATCGTTTCAGGATTAAAGGCTCATTTGAGTGGAAATCCGTTGGTACTTTTGGAATAAACTTTGGATTTGTTCTAAGCACCAATCTGTCTTCCCTGAATTGCAGAAACGGTTCTTGCGTTGTAAGGGCTTGTATTTCTCCCACCCTTCTGGCTGATGTTAGAGTTATTAATAGAGCCACCTTCCAGGATAGGAATTTTAGATCAGTTTTGTGAATTGGCTCAACTGGTGGTTTCATCAGTTGTGGTAAGACAATGTTCAATTGCCATAGAGGCATTGGAGGGCTAATGGGTGGATAAACTCGAAACAACCCCTTCATGAATTGCTTCACAATTCTTTCCGACCACAGAGATGGGCCTGCTGAGTTTCTCCTGTATCTTGAAATCGTGGCCAAATGCACTTTAAATCGAGGCATGGGCTAATCCAGACTTTGCCAGCATTAGTAAATGTGGGATGATTTGATGCGCCTCCGCTCAAAGAGGATGCAATTCGTTCTTCTGACACCAGAGACAGAATCTTTTCCATTTCATCCTGTACGTCCTATTAGTGCTTTCAGCTCTTGCCTTTGCCAGGATTTCTCTGCATTCTGCCGGAATGTTTAAGCTATGAAATTCTCCATAGTCAGGAGCCAGGTCGCTAATTGCAGTGATGTCGGGGCTGGATGCGCACTTGACCCTTCTCCATAGTCAACAGTGCTGGTATTGGCTGTAGACGTATTGGCTCGGTCTCTGACAAAAGGAACAGCTCTGTCAACCAATGCTGCCTGGGCCACCAAGGGGCTATTAGTATCATCCTGCACGGTTCCTTTTTCATCTTCGTGAGCACTCGTGGCAGGAGGGGAATGCCTTCCTGTTTGTTTATGTCGTGCATTGCCGTTGTGTTGTCTGTTCGCACTAGCAATGATCTCCCTTCTATTCTTGGCAGGAAGGCCAACAATGCCAATCCTATTGTCCTTAATTCCAATAGGTTTATGTGAAGGTGTTGCTCTTGTTTGTTTCATCGGCCGCTGACTTGTAACTCCTGTAGGACTGCTCCCCATCCTTCGAAAGAAGCGTCCGTGGTGACTACTAACGGAGCTGGCTCGGTCAGGAAGGACAGACCCACCAAGATATTGTTCCTGCAAGTCCACCACTTTACCGCCTGCAACATTGGTTACGTGACTTTGATATTGTCCTCGAAGGATCACTTTGCTTGGCACCACTGAAGGACTAACTCTTCTTGTAACAGCTGCATTCTCAAACCACATAGGGGAATGAGTGGTATGCATGAAGACATTGTCTCCAGAAACGATTTGCATCTTCGGACTGAAAGAGACCTTCTCCTGAATTCTTTGGCTAGAGATACTAGTCCCAATTGCCTCTTTGTGGATGGGAATGCCTTGTTTTGTGATGTATCTAGTATCGCACCTAGAAACTTTATTGTCCTGGATGGCTGCAGAGATGATTTTTTCACAGTTACGGTCAGGCCCAGATCCGCAAACAGCTCCATGCAAGCTGAAGTCGAAGCGTGAGCCGCATCCTGCGATGGTGCCTTTACCAACCAGTTGTCTAGGTATGGGAATATTTGGTGTTTTTGTCTTCTGAGATAGGCTGCCACCGGCGCCAGGCATTTTGTAAATATTCTCGGTGCAGAACTGAAGCCGAATGGCAGCACCTTGAATTGGTGATGGTCTTTGGACACTGTAAAACGAAAGAACTTTCTGTTGGACGGATGGATGGGGATATGAAAATATGCATCCTGTAACTCTAGGGAGGTCATCTGATCTCCTGGGTTTAAGAGCAGCAGAATATCTTGGAGGGTCACCATTCTGAATGACTTTCTTGAGATAGGCATTTAGGGACCGTAGGTCCAAGATCGGACGCCACCTGAGAGCATCTTTTCTAATCAAGAAGAATCTGGAATAAAATACTCTTCCTCTTTGGGAGTTCGGCACCGGTTCTATTGCTCCCTTTCGGAGCATTACCCGAATCTCCCGACGCATCTGAGACAGATGTTTTACTTTTTGATATGAAGGTGGCATAGGAGGAGGGAAGTGGTCGAATTCCAGAGTATGTCCGAATTCTATTATGTGGAGGACCCATCTGTCCGATGTTATTTTCTGCCACTGTTGTAAATAATAAGTTACTCGTCCACCCAGGGGAACATTTGACAGGGTAGGGGGATAAGCACGCAGAACTTGTAGGTTGTCATTGTCTTTTATTATTATCCTTCCCAGGACGACCTCCTCGTCCTCTGGGCATGGACTTACAGTAGCCCCCAGAATGTTTCTGGCCATATTGCTGCTGGTAGGGCTGCAAAGAGGAAGAATATGATGTGTATCTTCCTTGCTGGTAGCCACCTCTATACGAAGGTTGTCCTCTTCCACGGGCACCTTCCTTTACTGTAACGTACCAAAGGCTTTCGCGGTATCAGTGTCCTTCTTAATACTTTGAAGGGTCTCATTCACTAGACGTCCAAACAGATCTTCCCAATCAAAAGGCAGGTCCAAAATCATATTTTGGACCTCCGGTCTAAAGGCTGTAGCCCTCAACCAACCCTGGTGCCTTAAAACTGCAGCTCCTCCTAGGGAACGAAAGGCTGTGGTAGCTATGTCCATAGTACAATCATTAACTTCATCTGAAGTTCTGTTCCCTTCCTGCAGAACTTTCTTCTCCTCCTGCTTGCTGTCTTCCGGAAGGAGGTTGACATATGGTGCTATATCGCACCACATCTGTCTGTCATATCTGCCCAGGGTGACAGGGGCTGTGGACATTATACCACTAGATTTCTAGCACTATCTGAATCGGACGATGAAGCAACATAAAACGCAGGACGGGAGGACAGTAGAGAATCCCAGATATCATCCCCAGAATCAATATCAGTATTCCTTGCAGTATCATCATTTTCATTTCCCTGCTTCCGATCCTTTTAGGCTTTTCGGTTGTCAATGCAGGGTACATTATAGTTCCCTTCACTACACACACATCTGTGTTGTTCTTTATCCCATTTGGCATCAGTGTATTTATGCACTGCTTTTTTTGCTCTAATCTCTGTATCTTTCTATACGTTTCCTTCTCTTTTGTATGAGTTGCATGCTCACAAGCATTTAACACTTCATACTTTGCACGTCTAGGAGCTTGTTTCATATCATATAATATTCGCCTTACTTTTTCAAAAACCTTTAAATCAAATGTGCAATATTGCGGAAATCGAAATGCTCCCTCCTTTTCGGTGATCTTGTGCCATTGACAAAGCCAGAAACATGAAACTCTACACTTGTCACCATATAATGAATGGCGTACCTTAAGGTGAAACCTTCACAGACAGGAACTTGCACATCACCTCTTATTAAATCCCAAGGGCTCTGAAACATTTCATGATTACAACAATTCAACAATGAAATGGATAAATTCTATTATTTTCAATGTTTTGTTAAAATCACGATTCAAAACAGATCAATATTCACACCCAATATCAGAACAATCCTTTCCTTTGTCGACCTATCACACCGCACCACCTAATGACTCACCAACCAACCCCAGCACGACACTACACACCAGTTGACATATCGCAGCATAGTTCTCTGAAACGCAACTCACTCCTTGCAGAGGTTTAACCTCATGTATAATTTTTTTATACGCACAATTTCACAACTTTTAAGCAAGCACAATAAACAAATAACCTGTGTCTGCTCCACTAAAGAATTGCAAGTAGCTTGTTCGCACAAGTGCTAACCAAAAAAGCGTTTTTCAACTTACACACATGCATGAAATCTCGACAAGCCGGAATCACCACGACTGACCTACTTCCCCCTTTGTGCAATAGGTTCTACAAACACCAGTCACTATTAGTACAATTACAAAAATCTGTTATGGTTCCTATCCGAATTGGGCTGTGAATTGCACCTCATGAACCGACACCACAAACCCTTATCAGACAAATTATACAATATTTCTTATCTCTACCAGAATCTTGGCCTGCATCAAGTCAGATAACAACTTGAACTACTCAGCATCAAACATGAATGCAGATTAACACAATCAAACTATAAATATTACCAGTACGTGACACATACAACTTCAACACACTAACTTAAGCTCAACATAGACCATTGTTACACACAACCCTATTTATACTCGCACCTCCACAACTGCAAACGTCTTTGGAAATGCTAAACTGCTACAATATTCAAAGTAAGGACATGGACAATGTCGAACTAGGGAAATTTTAATTCAGCTCCTTTTTTCCTGCGAAATTACTACTTGACGAAGCGGAAATTCTTGTATCTCAATCATCGAGTATAATAATTCATTAACACCTGCCATTGGTCATATGGACCTTTGTTAGTTGACAAAGAGATAAGGAGTAATCATTTACATTAATTACCATGAACAGTCCGATTGTGGCTTCACAGAAATCAACAAAGATTTGGTGCGATTTTAAAAGTTTTTAATTAACAAATGACTTCAAATCAAACTATTCATTTAGTAAGTATTACGTTTAGTCATCAATGTTACAGATTCAAATAATCCAGAAATAGACATTTCAAAATGACATAAAAACACAATATTAGCAAGAAATACAAATAATAAAGAGAAAATACTGTGTGTTCCATAAAGGAAAATCCAAAATCTAAATTTAATTAAGATTATATATAAAGGGCATTTAATTTCAGAAAGCAAGGTAAGGTGTCCGTTTCGGAAACCCAAATAAAGGGTTCTAATAAGAAAATAATACAAAACTTAGACTTGAAGCCTTAACACTCAAGCAGAGGAAATAAGCAGAAGCTGAAAAATATTCTCAGCTCTAAGTCAGTAGACCTCTCTAAAGTCTGCCACCTAGGTTCTGCATCAAGCTCTCTGTGACTAGTCTCTGAGTGAATCGGAAGCTCTCTAAAAGGAGGCTTTCTAATCTATTAATGGCTCCTGCGATCCAATTAGTTTCTAGCAAACTCTAGGAGCAGGTATGCTCTCCAGTTTTTCACGTATTTACAATGAGCTATGCAATCAAGTTCTTGATTTGTTACTTTGAACAAGTCTTGGGGTTCAGTCAGTTCTTCCCAGGAGTTGCGTTTCCGGACATTTACTCCTCCTTAATAGAACCTCTCTAGCAGTTATCCAATACATAATAAATGAAATGCCTACTCCAGTGGTTCCCAAACTTTTTGATCTACTTCTCCCTTGAAGCGTAAGTGAGTAAGCGTGTTTGTTTCCCGGCCTCTGTAGTGCTTCCATTTTAATCCCTGAAAATAATTTGGATGAAGGTAGGGACAATAGTGTGTGTAGTGCTCTTTTCACGCTATTTGTGCGCCCTTGGGCCATGCAGTGAATGCATCGGTTTGCTGTTCATGTGCGATCAAACGGAAGCTTGACACATCCAGCTGAATCCAGGGGCACTAGGGTGCCACGGCGCACAGTTTGGGAACCACTGGCTATAGTTCCATACATCTGATAGTTAGTCATCCACATAGAATACAATGAGGAAATGCAGTCGCTTGTTTGCTTTGTGATTTTCCTTTCACATTGACAGGTCAATAGCCTACCCCAGAGGTTCATTAGAGCACTAAGTCCACTCACACAGCTTTCATGAGTTCACTTCAAATCCAGTAAAAAAAGTTCTAATCATGTTGAGAAAGACAAAGCCTATTTTTGTAGCCATGGATTGATTTCCACTAGCTAACAAAAGCCTGCTGGCAAATTACAGCATCTGCGCGAGAAAGTGAAAAAAATCTTGTACAAAACAGTTTAAACGCAAAAACAGGCCTCTTATCCCCAAAGTGTAAAGTCTCCATTTAATATGGCACCACTAATGAGGCTAACTTAAGTCAATACAGCACGTTAATGCACGTGTGCTTTTGATGGCTAAAAAGGATTACCCAATACAAATTTTGCATTTATTAAACTTGTTATTCAACATTGAAACGTGACTTTTCAGTTAAATGACTAATTTGCAACATGAGATAATTCACTCCAACATAGTATAGAGAAAATACACACAACAACCCATTCCCTCCCCCCCCCCCCAAACAGTTATGGCAAGCGGCAGCATAGTTTTATAGCGCAATACTTGCTCTGTTTCACAACTTTTAAAGATAAGAACCCCGAGACACCAGGAATTAAATCTTTATCTCAATGAATCACACATCTGGGGCCTGGTAAGACAGCGTTGTAATGATTGCAATATAAAATTTCACTATTACATTTTGTGTTCAGATGTATTAAGTGGCTTAAACAAAAAGCTTACCCGCCTTTACATAATGACCCTCTTAAATTAAGCTTTCAATTCCCAACCAAACTCACCTGGTACCATTTCTAGAACACAAAAGGGAGAGATCAGAAATTGTCAGGAAATCTCAAGAGTCTGCAGAAACCCCACTTGTCAAAATGTAAACCCAGTTCACTGGAACAGACGGGTGCAGCCACACTATACCCAGTACTTAATTTGAGCCAATGGGGCTCACGGCCCTCATTTTTGGTAAACAGCTCTTAATTTTCTCATCAGACTCACCCTGAGCAAGAGACAAATGAAATGTGTTACTTACCTGTAAACTGCAGTTATCCAGTATTGGTATCTTTCATAGATTCACATGCCTGAATCATTCCCCGTCGTCGGGGTGAGAGTCCCCGGTACATAAAAAGAGTAATGTCATATAGACATATACATAGTAATAGGCCAGAAGCCTATCATTAGTAACATATCCATGTCCCTTTGTAAACAAGCATTGGAAATGCAATAGGTCTCGCAGTAGTAAAGTTTGAGCTATAGGTGTTATTTATTTTTTTGTTTTTATTTATGTGTTGTTTTTTCTAAATAGCTAAATTAATAGCTTTCTTCTTTACAAAGCCAATAGTTATAATTTTTGTAAATGTGACACCTCTAGCATTTGTAAAGCAACATGTTTTGTATTAACGGGACTTATATGTGACTTATATGTATTGATATAAAAAAAAACAATGGCTTTAAAAAAAAAATTAATAATTAATACGTAAATAAAATGGATTTTATTTTATATTGCCAATAGCTGAAAGTTTATTAAATATATTTAGTGAAGATGCTGTGGTTGCGCTGAGTGAGTGAGGGTGAGGGTGAGTGAGGGTGAGGGTGAGTGAGGGTGAGGGTGAGGGTGGGTGAGGGTGAGTGAGGGTGAGGGGTTGAGGGGTTGAGGGTGAGTGAGGGTGGGTGAGGGTGAGTGAGGGTGAGTGAGGGTGAGTGAGGGTGAGTGAGGGTGAGTGAGGGTGAGTGAGGGTGAGTGAGGGGTTGAGGGTGAGTGAGGGGTTGAGGGTGAGTGAGGGTGAGGGTGAGTGAGGGTGAGGGTGAGTGAGGGTGAGTGAGGGTGAGGGGTTGAGGGTGAGTGAGGGTGAGGGTGAGGGTGGGTGAGGGTGAGTGAGGGTGAGGGTGGGTGAGGGTGGGTGAGGGTGGGTGAGGGTGGGTGAGGGTGAGTGAGGGTGAGGGGTTGAGGGTGAGTGAGGGTGAGGGGTTGAGGGTGAGTGAGGGTGAGGGTGGGTGAAGGGTTGAGGGTGAGTGAGGGTGAGGGTGAGTGAGGATGAGGTGTTGAGGGTGGGTGAGTGAGGGTGAGTGAGGGAGGGTGAGGGTGAGTGAGGGTGAGTGTGAGTGAGGGTGAGTGAGGGTGAGGGTGAGGGGTTGAGGGTGAGTGAGGGTGCGGGGTTGAGGGTGAGTGAGGGTGAGGGTGAGTGAGGGTGAGTGAGGGTGAGGGGTTGAGGGTGAGTGAGGGTGAGGGTGAGTGAGGGTGAGTGAGGGTGAGTGAGGGTGAGTGAGGGTGAGGGGTTGAAGGTGAGTGAGGGTGAGGGTGAGGGGTCGAGGGTGGGTGAGGGTGAGTGAGGGTGAGGGTGAGGGGTTGAGGGTGAGTGAGGATGAGTAAGAGTGAGGGGTTGAGGGTGAGGGGTTGAGGTTGAGTGAGGGTGAGGGGTTGAGGGTGAGGGGTTGAGGGTGAGTGAGGGTGAGTGAGGGTGAGGGTGAGTGAGGGTGAGTGAGGGTGGGGGGTTGAGGGTGAGTGAGGGTGAGTGAGGGTGAGGGTGAGTGAGGGTGAGTGAGGGTGAGAGGTTGAGGGTGAGTGAGGGTGAGTGAGGGTGAGGGGTTGAGGGTGAGTGAGGGTGAGGGGTTGAGGGTGGGTGAGGGTGAGTGAGGGTGAGGGGTTGAGGGTGAGGGGTTGAGGGTGAGTGAGGGTGAGTGAGGGTGAGGGGTTGAGGGTGAGGGGTTGAGGGTGAGTGAGGGGTTGAGGGTGAGTGAGGGTGAGGGGTTGAGGGTGAGTGAGGATGAGTGAGAGTGAGGGTGAGTGAGGGGTTGAGGGTGAGGGGTTGAGGGTGAGCGAGGGTGAGGCGTTGAGGGTGAGTGAGGGTGAGGGTGAGTGTGGGTGAGTGAGGGTGAGTGTGGGGTTGAGGGTGAGGGGTTGAGGGTGAGCGAGGGTGAGGCGTTGAGGGTGAGTGAGGGTGAGGGTGAGTGTGGGTGAGTGAGGGTGAGGGCGAGTGAGGGTGAGGGGTTGAGGGTGTGAAGGTGTGTGAGTGAGGGTGGTGGTGGGTGAGGGTGTGTGAGTGTGAGGGTGTGTGTGTGAGGGTTAGTGAGGGTGCGTGTGTTCTAAGGGTGGGGGGGCTGTCCGCCTCTCTTACGTACTGCAGGACTAGGTCGTTTCGATCTGCCGAAGCTGTAACTTCGAGAAGAGCGGCTTCCAAATCAGCCTGGCGGTAAAGCAGCGAATGAGAAGTGACAGCGGCCGCCATTTTGGATCAGGAATGGAGACTAGGATTGCGCCTGCGCGCCTTACACCCCCTCCCCCCCCCCCACCCCCCCGACAGTTCTTCTCTTTATTCAGTACTGACCGGCCGTATTGTGGTAAATATTTGATTTACCGTCCTAATTTCTATGCAGGTAAGTACTTAACAAAAATAACTCAATCGGAAAGAAAGAGGCAGAGTCCGTGGTGTTAGAGTTCTTAGGGGTTTTATTCCTTAAAAAGGAATGGTCATGGTACCAGATCGGATATCGGGTTCCTGCCACCACTGGGGTGCAGGAAGGGATAGAGCAATATTTTATTGACAATACATAGCTTATATACTTAAATCATACAATAGAAACCAATACAGTAGGCGTAACAGCTGAGAGAAACAAGATAAGAGCACACACGTGGTAGTGATACGTAATTAGAAGGCGTGAACTAGGCGTGAACATAGAGGCGTGTGCTAGAAACGTCATATGTAAGTGTCACAAGTAGGTGGGTACAAAGCAGAATTTGGCAATGTCAGCAGAAATCTAAGGCCTGGATGCGCGCGCAGCTGCATGACGTGTGATTGACGTGAAACTGGAGGGTGCAGGGGACTTGACATTTACACTGGCGGAAAGAGACAGAAGTCTGGCATGTCAGATCAACTCGTACCTCTATCATATCTGGTATCTGATGTTTAGGAACCATATTATCTAGAAGGAAAAGGTCTCTGGGGCAGAAGCTATTCTATACTGACCGTGAGTGCGTGTATAAGCGTCTAAGTGTCTGCATGAGATGCAAGGGGGCATGGGCCTACCATGGTAACAGAGACTATGAATTACTTGCACGGAGACAGTGAGGCCGGGCCCTTTGCTCTGCAGCTGGGGGGATGTTTACTTAAACTAGTAGGTAGGAATGCATTTTCGAGGAGCGGAACAGATAATTCGAAGGTTGAATTCAGTCTTGGCAGGCAGCAGGCTGAGCTAAGCGCCGTTAGCCGCACAGGAAGTAAGGCAGAGGTCACGGGTACAGAGACAGCCCAGGCTGAGGCGTTCAGAGTTAGAAGGCAGGAAAAGGCTCGATGGCAGAATTCAGGGCCTACTTCGCCAGAGCTGAAAAACGTGTAAAGTACACCACAAAAAGACGTTGGCATAGCATACTTAGGAACGGAGTATTCAACCCATTCAGGGTGGGTCTGAAAGAGGACATGTTAACGTTGGACGCAAATGTATTTGCGTCTTCATAGCTGGCACAGGAGGGAAGTTACATGCACTTTAAGCTGGTACATGGAGACGGTGGGGTACACGTTAGGGAACATTACTTGACCATAAAATTTATATTTCCTCATTCCCTCCTTGTTCCCTACGGACCCTTCATGATATATCGATCCTCATGAATCGATCAGTCTGTTCTTGTAACATCATTTGCTCTTCTTTCTTCTTTTCGCGTTTTGAGTGAAAACTGGAATGTGCAATGCACGATGTGGAGCACAGACCACAAATCGCTGGCCCACACTGTAGGCACAGGCAGCAACTGAATACTATGACAAGGGCAATGCCTAGGAAGGATAGGATCTTCCATCCCCATGCGGTCAACGTTGTCCAGAACCAACCGGACCAAGTCCAGGTGCCTGGATTCTGATGTATCAAACTTGCAATTTTATGAAGACGTGTAATAGCTTGGTATACCGTTGGCACGTTTTCTGGAATGAAAACACAACAACTTGACCCGATGACCTTACAAGCTCCGCCTCTATCTGCCAAGATGACGTCAATAACAAGACGATTCTGAAGAACAACAACCCGCATGGCGGACTGCTCCTCTGTTAAGTTGCCTAGAGCGGAGGCAGTTTCATTCACTACTGCTTCGAGTGTTCTTGTTAATCTGCGTATTAGTTTACTATTTTGGACGGGGCCTGTGAAGAAAAAGAATCCTTTATTGAAATCTGTGTATTGCTCCCATGCCGTTTCAGTATAGTCGACAATCGGGAGATCTCTTCTGAGTCTATTCTTTACTAGATTTGTATTTCTGTGATAATCAGGAGGGGCTAGAAAAACAGGTGGCAGAAGGAATGCAATGTAACAGGTACCATCCCAATCTGGAGGTAAGCGTATGTATGCGGTATGGCCACAAACAAAGTAGGAATGACGAGTAGCTCTAAAGGAAGACTTGCCTTGATCACTGAATTCGACCACAGTAGTACATTTACTATGACCTAAGTGTACTGAACCCTTCTTTCTGACACATAAATCACCAGTGACTGGTAATACGGACATAGCAGGGAGAACTGGTGCAGCTTCGGATTCGACAGTAAGAATCATAAGGTTAATTGTATAATTACCTAATCCATATACTTCATTTTCTAGATCAGTTCCTATTCTAATGGGAAGTCCCTTCTTGTCAGGGTAACAAGCGTTAAGCAGAACTAAGTTCAAGTTTCCCCAAACCCAGTTTCCTTTGAAAACAGCAATATCAGGATCTAAGGAATTAATTATTCTAAACCATGCACCACAGGAGCCATTGTGAGTGAACGGGTACGGAAAGAGAGGCAGAACTCCCTTGTATTTCTGATAGGGAGGGAGTCGGCCACATATCCAACAGTTTGTAGCATTGTTAGTCTGATGGGAGTGATGTAACATACTAATGAATGTGTTGTTGCGCAGCGCAAGTCTGTAAGATAGTTCATGGGGAGGTAATTCACTAAAAGAATGTTCGGCAGGGACATTGTAAGCAGATTGTTCACGCTTGAAGATATGGTAATATATGGGAAGCAATATACTGGCAACAATAATCAGAAGACTTAGAAAAAACATAATCAATAATGTCACTATACAGTGACTGCGGAGTGATTTACAATATGTACGTTTCTTGAGTTGTCTCTCTCTCTCTCTATCTCGATCTAGGGGATACATGTCAGAAACTATTTAACCGATTCACCTAGGGGAGGACTTAAACAATTAAACTGTCTGACTTGCTAGATCGGAGTTTTGTTCGATACTCCTCTTGGGGAGTTTTCTCTCTTTTTGGAACTTTGAAGTCTTTAGTATCGAGGCAGTCCTTTGAGGGGGTGGACGAGTCAGTTTCTGGCAACAGTTCATTACATTTTTTAATATGACTCGTGTGGATCCACCCCTTTCGGCCTTCCACTTTGATTGCAGTCCTCGTGGTAAGAAGGACGATCTTCGGCTCTTTCCAGCGGGGCTCCAGCGGGCTTTTCCTGTCGAAGTTGCGAATTAACACCGTATCTCCGGGACGGACATCGTGTGGCTTTACATCAGTGTTGTCGGGAAAGGCTGCAGCAACCTGTGAACGACATGATTGGAGTGCAGACATCAAGGAGGCAAGGTAATCTGTCAGCATGTTACAATCAACATCGGTTATTTTCTTAGGCATGGGCGTCCCCCACATATTCGGTGGTCGGCCAAAGACCACTTCATACGGGGATAGTCCTGATCTCGAATGGGGGACCATTCTCATGTAGAACAGTGCAACGGGCAGGGCGACTATCCAGTCGACCCCTTTCTCTTTACAGATTTTAGCGAGGCGTGTTTTCAGTGTCTGGTTATGCCTTTCTACAAGGCCAGCGGCCTCGGGATGTCGGACACAATGGAATCTCCACTGATATCCTAGCAGGAGGGAAACCTGTTTCATGAGCTCGGATGAGAATGGCTGTCCGTTATCTGAGTACACGACACGAGGCAAGCCGTACCGTGGGAAGAATTCTCGAACCAGCTGCCTGGCAGTGGTCGGAGCAGTGTAATCTGGGACTGGATATGCTTCGGTCCAACGGGAAAGTGCACAAACAACTACGAGGACGTACTTGAATCCTCGACAACGGTCCATCTGGATATAATCCATCTGGAGGACTTCAAAAGGGTGATCGGGAGGATGGAATCCACCTTGCTCTACAGGGACGCTTTTACCTGGATTGAACTGACAACAGATCATGCAAGTACGCACTTTCTGTTTTGCTGCTGCTCGTAAGTGTTTGTTGTACCAGAGATTCTGTCAACTGTCTAACATAGCTTTTTCTCCTAGATGTGCTGGACTATGTGCTGTATTTATTATGACTTGAACCATAGAGTCGGGGAGAAACCATGTAGATTTCCCCTTCGTCATCCAACCTTGATCTGTCTGGATCCCTCCTAGTTCAGTCCATTTCTTTATTTCATCTGTAGTAGCATGTGTCTGAATATCGATTACATCTAGTGTGGGATCCCTAACTGTCATACAATGTGTCGGTACTATGATCTTTGTCACGTCAGTTGTCTGGATGTAAGTCAATGCTGTATGTTTTGCTGTTTGGTCTGTCAGGTCGTTACCCTGGGAAACAGAATCTGTAACTTTAGTATGTGCTTTACACTTCATGATGGATATGCCTGAAGGCAGATGTATTGCTTCTAACAGTGCTTGAATGAGGGGACCGTGTTGGATCTTGGCACCGTGAGAGGTCAAAAAACCTCGTTCTTGCCATAACACTCCGAAGTCGTGTACGACTCCGAAAGCATACCGGGAATCTGTGTATATGTTAACATTTCTGTTCTTGGCTAGTATACAGGCTCGGGTCAGAGCGATGAGCTCCGCTGCTTGAGCAGACAGTGTATCAATACGATATGTTTCTTTTACTTCAGTTTCAGTGGTCACTGCATACGCGGCCACTAATTCTCCTGTACTTGTTCTCATACATGAACCATCCACGTAAAGTGTCAGGTCTGGATTTGTCAATGGAACATCTGTTAAGTCTCGTCGGGGCTTTGTTACTGCATTAATGATCTCTATACAATCATGCGGGGCTGGATTAGTCATACTCGAAGGTAACAATGTAGCGGGGTTTAGAATGCTGCAGCGTCTGATTTCTATGTGTGGCTGGAATAGCGTCAATTCATAACCTGTCAGTCGTGCTATAGTCAAGTGTTGAGTCTGGGTTCGGTTTAGAAGAACCTCTACAGAGTGTGGAACTTGCACTGTTAATGGATGTCCTAAAACAATTGAGTCGCTCTGTCTGATTGCTAGGGCTGTTGCTGCTACTGACTTTAAGCACGCAGGGAGTGCCTGGGCTACTGAATCCAATGTACTTGAAAAATAAGCGCAAGGCTTATGTGATCCTGCTTGATCTTGAGTGAGGACAGACAACGCTGTACCATCACGTTCTGTAACAAAAAGTGTAAAAGGTTTGCTGTAACACGGTGTCGCTAAAACTGGTGCTTGGCATAAAGCTTTCTTTAATTCCTCAAAGGCCTGTGTATGTTCCTGAGTCCAAGGAAGGACAGTCGAAGTCGCTGCCTCCTGTGTTGTCAACTGAATGAGTGGTTTAGCTAGAAATGCATACTGAGGAATCCATTGTCTGCAGTACGAGGTGAGGCCTATAAAAGCCCGCACTTCCTTTTGTGTCTGTGGTTGTGGCATATTTACAATTAACTGGATACGGTCAGGAGTGAGCTGTCTCCCCACTTTGGACAGCAAGTGACCCAAGTACACAACTTGCTGAACACAGAATTGTAGCTTCGAAGGAGACACCTTGTGTCCCTTGTCGGCCAGAAAATGTAAAACTGTCAGTGATGCTTGTTCACATTCGGGTTCACTTCGTGCGGTGATCAGCAGATCATCGACGTATTGCAGTAAGGCGGTGTTAACTGGCATTTGAATACAATCGAGTTGTCTTTTCAGTGCTTGACTATAGATGCTGGGGCTTTCTGTGAATCCTTGAGGTGCGCGTGAAAATTTGAAACTTCGTCCATTTAAACTGAATCCGAAGAGGTATTGGCTCTCTGGATCAATGGGCACACTGAAGAAGGCGTTCTTGAGGTCAATTACAGTAAAGAACGTTGCTTCTGAATCAATAGCAGTCAACAGGGAAGATATGTCGGGGACCACAGGGTACTGTGGAACGATGCATTTATTCAGTTCTCGTAAATCAATCACCAGCCGATATACTGGCGGTGCATTGGGATCAGTACGTTTAAGAATCGGAATGATAGGGGAATTACAGATATTGGAGTCGGTCTCTACGACCACTCCTTGGGCAATGAGCTCTTCAATGATTTCCAGTAAAGCCACTACAGCATCGGGTGGTAACTTGTATTGTCTGATTCGCAGTAAAACAACACCTGGCTTGAGTGTAACACGGTATGGTGTAATGTGCATACAGCCTACATCGGTTGGGCCTTGTGCCCACAGGTGTTCTGGTACATTTTTCAATCTGACATCAAACTCTGGTAATACATAGTGACCCTTAAAGTCACAGAGGAAAAGTCTAACTCCTTCCGGAGAACAACATATCACAGCTCCTAGAGCCTTCAATGTTTTGATACCTAACAGATTTTCTGGACATGATTTCGTAAGTAACAAGTCTGTAACACGTGATAACGGACCCACAGCCAAAGGGACGGGTTTCGATACCTCATTTATAATAGGCTGTCCTGAAAAACCAAGGGAAACATTCTGTAAGCCTGAGAGGGGTGCCCCTGGGACTTCATTATGGCTGATTGTTGTGCGGCTTGCCCCTGTGTCAATTAAAAACTTTCTGTCTTTTCCCAATACTTGACTGTGTACATAAGGACCCTCTTGATCTACAGGAACCTCAATAAGAGGCAAGCCAACCTCCCTCTCTAGGCTGTTTCATGTGTATCGTTGATAATCGGGATAATCAGATTGGGCATACTGGCACATCTGCCGTGAAACTTGCTGCGTTGCGGCAATGGGCTGTGGCTGTGGCTGTGATACCGCTGCGTTTTGTCCTGTATGTGGTGGGGCATGCATAGGTTGTGCATTCTGTGACGTCTGTTGCTGGCCCTGGTCTTGTCTAGGCGGATGCGGTCTTTCTTTCGTTTTACCTGTTGCTATATTGTGTTTCAGGACTGGGCATTCATGTACGTAGTGACCTGGTTGCTTGCAATAGTTGCATGTCCCTTTAACGGGAGCTGCTGCATTTCCTGTCTGGGCCGTACCCTTTCTCTGGCCGTCGGCTGGAACCGACTGGGCCACTAACATTTTCATTTTCGTGTCTTTCATGCGTCTCTGTTCATGATCCTGTTCTTCTCTGATTCTGTTCTGGTGGTATTGTAACATCTGTAACATCTGGGATGGCGTATTTGCTTGCCATGTACTCTCAACCTTATATACACGGTTCTTAACTGATGTCAGGGAATTCTCGACTAATTTCGTTACAAAAAGATGCGGGTACGACTCGCTACCTGGTTTTAGGCCACTATTAATAATGAAACATTTCTCGAATCTTGAATAGAAGTCACTAGTATCTTCATCGTGTTTCTGTTTACAGGCTGAGATTGCGTCCCAGTCTTCCTTTTTAGTGGTCAGTAATCTTGGCAGAACCTGTACTATCAAACCTGGTAATGCTTTAGCTTTCTCCCCAAGGCCTAGCCCTGGGGTACGAAGTTTTTCCTCGTCTTCTATTTCTGTGCATATAATCTTTTTGTCTCCCACCTCCCATTCTCTTTCTTTGAGTTTCTCGTAGATGCCTGTGGGCAACAATACCTTTAACAATTTCATAACATCAGTATATGTGTAATCTCCCATCAGTAACATGTCTTTAAGTTCTCTGTGAAAACCTGCAGGGTCTTTATCGTGACAGGGTAATAGTTTCTTCATCTCCAATAGTTCTAACTTGGTCAGAGGTGCGTATACATACACACGTTTCAAGGTATTATCGGTACCCATAACTGGATGTACTTCTCGTAAAGGGTTCTGTCTTTCAAGACGCTCCATATGATACATTTTTCTTTCTGGGGGCGGAGCGGGAACATATTGTGGGCCTAAGAAGTGTTGTTTCTGTGCCGTTGTTCTAGAATTATTTGGATTAACTTGGTACTTAGGCCTCTCCATCTGTCCATGAGTAGTGCTTCTAATGTATCGTGTAAGGGACCTGGATCAGAATGTTTATTTCTGTATAACGTGAGGAGGTGCTGAATCATATATATACCTGCTAATTTCTGCTCGTCTGGGGATAGGTTCAGAAATGTCTGCGCTACTGTGTCATCATTGTATATATTAGAATTGTCAGCCCATAGTACTGCTGACCGGGCTAGTTCTTGTTCATCCATAGAATTGAGTACATGGTACCCCATTCGTTCTCGAAGCATTTTATCAGTGTCTTGAAACAGGTATTCAGGAGAATTCGGTTTTGATATGCCAGAGAGAAAAACTCTCTTGCTTTCTGGACGAATGCCTTTCCTAAGGTAAGTTCCCTTACCTACATACGCTATTGTATCGGTAGTTGTTTCTGGTTCTTCAGGTCCTTCCTCCTCCTCGGAGGAGGCATTTTCTTTTTCTTTTTCGTGTATTTCTATTACTGATTTTCTTATTTTCTTGTACATACTAGCTATACAATTCACTTTATCATGTTTTCCTTCGGCTATATTTTGACCCCACCTGTTTAGTGCTTCCATTTCATCCTGTTCTGTCTCAGGCCTGTCTCGTTCTCTTATTAAGCAATTTATGAAAAAACGTAATATATATGCTTGAGTGTCAACTTTCTGATGTGCCAGGGCCTCCTTAATACTATCGGGATTTTCCCCAGTCTGGACAAAATGATATATTCTATCTAGATGATCGGTCATCCCTGAGAATAACACTAGGTAATCTGTAGCTTGTCGCAAGCGTAGTGATGCTATCAACATTCTATCATCTTTGCCGGGTACTGGATCGTATCTGCAAACTGGAAGTTGTTCTTTGAGTATGTCGAGACGGGGTGATTGGAGTGTAGGGTGCTTCTGCATGTCCCTAAGGTGTAATCTGTGTGTTGCTGGCGGGGTCTGGAAACCCCCGGTCGCACGTCCTGAGGCGGAGGCTTGGGCATTATCCCTCTGTGGAGTCTGTATGTGTACTTGAACTTGTCTCTTAATAGGATCAGGCAAAAACGGATTTGGTATCTTAACCTTAGGTGTGGGAAGTGGTGGGGGTGGAGGGACGACAGGCTGTCGGACGGGGGAACTTTGTTGCGGTAATGGCGGGATATGGTCTGGAGGCGGGTTGCCACCTCCGTCCCCGTCAGTAGGCGGGGCGCGTGAATTGGTGTAAGCGGGTGCTACATCATCTAGATAGGAATTCAGAAATATGTCTTTAGTAGTCCTGTGATTTACTTTAGTTGGAACCAATGGTGGCGGCAGATCTTTCGGTATTTCTGAAGTGGCTTCAGGCGAACCCTCGGCCACAAGATACATGCCATTTACAAGATTGTTTCGTGCGCGGTCTACTTGTTCTGCTTTTACTCGGATTCCTTCAGTAACTAATTCGTTTTCTCGGACTTTATCCGACGCCTCTCTAAGTCTGTCTTCTTTTCGTAGTTCTTTCTCGGCTCGTTTATGTGATTCTTTACGCCATAATTCTATGGCATCTTTCTGTGATTGTCTGGCTTTCTTTCTCCATAGTGCTTCTTCTACTTTCAGGATGCACTCAGCATCCCACGTTCCTGTAACGGGCCATCTGTGTCTTTCTTCTAGGTGCTTAGTATAATCGGCCCATAAATCTAGATACAATATGGCGTCTATGCCATGCTTATGGTACATGAAATTTCCAGGCGTGTCCCTAGGGGGGATAGGAATTTCTTCCTCTAGTATCCCTTTCCTAGTTCCTATCTGCTTTAACTTATTGAAAAACGGCATCTTGTTTACTTAGTACTGTATACTCAATCCTTGCTACTCAACTCTGAACACAACTAGTTACACAAAAACACAATAATGCACATTAAACAATCACTCATACCACGACATTAATCACATGAAAAACATTTTGAACATATATCTCTACCCTAGATACTGGATGTACTGCTAAACAGCACAGATACACTGTCGAGGACAGTGCAAGAACTTGAATAACTGATATACTGCTAAACAGTACAGATACACTGTCTAAAACAGTGCAGACCGTGTTTGTGTACCCAAACCCGTCTTTACCGGATACATAATAATGCACCCGTCTAGATACGTCCCAGCAATGGTACTCACCGGGAAGCACGGAATCGGAAGGCCTCGGAAAACTCGACTGGACTGGACCGGACTGGACTCGACACGTGGATACTTCGGAAACTGGTGGGCCTCTTGACACCTCGGACCTTGCTTCTTTCGGCTAGGCTCTGGTCGGGATCCTCCGCACTCCTCACCGCCTCGTCTGGGTGCTGATCGCAGTCTCCGTCACCTCCGTGGGCCAGAGGGAGAAACAGGAAATCCTGCGGGTACGCGTAGTTCCGTCTTGACTGATGGCAGGGGGCAAAGCTTGCAACGCACCAACCGGCGCGTGGGGTGGGGGAGGGGTCCCTATTCGGGCGCCAAAATAATGTGGTAAATATTTGATTTACTGTCCTAATTTCTATGCAGGTAAGTACTTAACAAAAATAACTCAATCGGAAAGAAAGAGGCAGAGTCCGTGGTGTTAGAGTTCTTAGGGGTTTTATTCCTTAAAAAGGAATGGTCATGGTACCAGATCGGATATCGGGTTCCTGCCACCACTGGGGTGCAGGAAGGGATAGAGCAATATTTTATTGACAATACATAGCTTATATACTTAAATCATACAATAGAAACCAATACAGTAGGCGTAACAGCTGAGAGAAACAAGATAAGAGCACACACGTGGTAGTGATACGTAATTAGAAGGCGTGAACTAGGCGTGAACATAGAGGCGTGTGCTAGAAACGTCATATGTAAGTGTCACAAGTAGGTGGGTACAAAGCAGAATTTGGCAATGTCAGCAGAAATCTAAGGCCTGGATGCGCACGCAGCTGCATGACGTGTGATTGACGTGAAACTGGAGGGTGCAGGGGACTTGACATTTACACTGGCGGAAAGAGACAGAAGTCTGGCATGTCAGATCAACTCGTACCTCTATCATATCTGGTATCTGATGTTTAGGAACCATATTATCTAGAAGGAAAAGGTCTCTGGGGCAGAAGCTATTCTATACTGACCGTGAGTGCGTGTATAAGCGTCTAAGTGTCTGCATGAGATGCGAGGGGGCATGGGCCTACCATGGTAACAGAGACTATGAATTACTTGCACGGAGACAGTGAGGCCGGGCCCTTTGCTCTGCAGCTGGGGGGATGTTTACTTAAACTAGTAGGTAGGAATGCATTTTCGAGGAGCGGAACAGATAATTCGAAGGTTGAATTCAGTCTTGGCAGGCAGCAGGCTGAGCTAAGCGCCGTTAGCCGCACAGGAAGTAAGGCAGAGGTCACGGGTACAGAGACAGCCCAGGCTGAGGCGTTCAGAGTTAGAAGGCAGGAAAAGGCTCGATGGCAGAATTCAGGGCCTACTTCGCCAGAGCTGGAAAACGTGTAAAGTACACCACAAAAAGACGTTGGCATAGCATACTTAGGAACGGAGTATTCAACCCATTCAGGGTGGGTCTGAAAGAGGACATGTTAACGTTGGACGCAAATGTATTTGCGTCTTCATAGCTGGCACAGGAGGGAAGTTACATGCACTTTAAGCTGGTACATGGAGACGGTGGGGTACACGTTAGGGAACATTACTTGACCATAAAATTTATATTTCCTCAGTATGCACGGAGGAAGTAGGGTTCGCTGATGTTGCCCCTGAAGTGGAGTTTATAACGGACTTTAACTGTAACATTTATGGCAAAATACTCTATATTCAAAAAGTAAAACATTTTTGTCACAGCCTTTTGCTACGGTCTCGTTAATTTCCTCCCTAAAATTAATTTCCTGTATTTGAAAAAAACGAATGGCTGCTTTCCATCAATTTCTGAGCACCTGGGCAAAATTTAAACTGTATGAATTGTTAATGCAGCAAAATACTACACAGTTCGTAGACGTTGTTCGAAAAGAAAGAAAAAGTGCGCGATTTTACTAGGGCATCTGTACATTTGAGCTTGGGTTGTTGCTCCCGAGAAGAGTGGAATTTGTATAAAAGGTAAAGTACAGTGGTCTTTTCTCCGAGAAAAATACAATACCCTAAGGAGGGATGATAGAACATACTTGTGCTCGGCGTCACGTTTTGTTTTAGGTACCAAATGATTATTTAGACTGGGATAGGGAATATGACATGCAATAGCTGTGTTTTTGGCTGTATGTGTATCTCCCGTGTTAGATTCCACAAGAGGTTTGATACCTTCGGGTAATGTCCGCGCTTTATAAAAATGCACTAAAAAAGAGGTATTTATAGGTAGTAGATCAAAAGACTGACTATAGTTGAAAACCATGTTCGTACATTTTTCACCACGTTATAGTGCCCTGCTCATCCTTTGCATTGTCTATCCCTGGCGGGCATTTTTCAGTATGTCTTTTACTAGAATGGACATACGGGAAACTTATCAGCAAGCCCTTTCTGATAATAAATGTATTGTATCCCCTCCTTAATGTTTACTTTTCGAAGCAAATCAACACTTTCGTTTACTTTACTAATTACATTCGAATGTGTATTAATTACAGCTTGTATACAAACTTCCAAGTTTTGTCCCATCCTCGGCTTCACCATCGTGGTCCCCCTTTCTATGTCAGTGGCCGTAACTTCCCGGGCTCCATTCAGAGGCTTGAAAGAAGACAGCATTTCCTTGAACGCGATCGGGGTAGGTTGGTGGGATTGCAGATCCCACAATATGAGACTATCGTCAATTTACAAAGTTCGATAACACGCATGGGCTGATGTTCAGTGGCAGAGAACAATCCTTCTCAAGTTCCTATCTATGGAATCCCCAAATCCGTGGACGTTTACATTGAATAACAGAGTTTTACAGTAGATTGTACCTGCTTGTTTTTCATATATTTTACTGACTTTCCAGTAACTACCCGAATAGTCTAAACGTGGTCACATATTAGTGGGTATATAGTCCATGATGCCACTACAGATGTTGGGCAGCCGTAGATCTAGGTGAAGCACGTACAGTGCTGGTTTCTCAGTTTCTGTGGTCTTTGTGAGATGTCAGAAGAGGGTCTTTTAGAAGAAGATGGCATCTGGGACTACAAGTCTATCAGGAAACCCAAATCAAAGAGTCAAAATGCTGCAGAGACCGCACAGTCCTCGAAGACCACCAATATTGCAGAATGTGAATCAAGGAGACGTGGCAGAAAGAACACACAGATCGCAGTTACACTGAAAAAAAATGCGACGCGAGATGGCAGGCAGGGGATGGGGCGGAGCGGGGGTGTGGGAGGAGTGCGGGAACAGACGGCGAGGGGAGGAGAGTAGGAGGAGGAGAGTAGGGGAGGCACGGCCTAGCGGCCGTGCAATCAAGAAGTGAGGGGGCGGGAGAGTAGGCAAGGCAGGCGGCTGGGTGCATGTGCACGCGCTTTTGAGCTCAATGCGCATGCGCATTGAGCTTAAAAGTCACGGGCACTGCAAGGAATCGCCACGATTCCTTGTAAGTTGGATAAAGAGTGGATAAGCCCCCATAGTCTCGCTTGCTCGATGCGCATGCGCATCGACAGGCGAGACCTAAAAAGGACCAAACTTTGGCCAAGAGCCAATCGGCTATCACCACCCTCTAGAACCTTCCTGGAAGGAGCCCTAGTCCCTCAGATTTTCATAAGCACAGTGCTAAGTAGTACCTACTGAGAGAACCAAGGTGAGCCCTTCCAGGGGAGGTGGGTGGGTTGCATGTGAATCTATGAAAGATACCAATACTGGATAACTGCAGTTACAGGTAAGTAACGCATTTCTTATCCAGTATTAGGGGTATCTTTCATAGATTCACATGCCTGAATCAGAGTAGCAAGCAATCATCAGCACATTTCGAATGGTACAACATGTAAAATCACTCGATAATAACATATCAATTGTGAAATATAACAAGTACCAAAATACCATATAAAAGAGAAATGTGCAAGTAGACAGTAGGAAGGTGGGATGAAAGAGAGAAGGCTCACCTCTGGTGAAATAGACGACGGAGCACAGCTTGTCCTACTGCTGCATCTTTCATAAGTTCAGTATCCAAGCAGTAGTGCCTGGTGAACGTATGCGGCGTCTTCCATGTCGCCGCTCTGCATATGTCAACAATGGGTACTCCTGCAAAGAGCGCCATTGAGGTTGAGACAGCTCTAGTGGAATGAGCCCGAAATTTGGAATGCAGAGGATGTCCTGCTTGTTGATGGCAGAAAGCAATGGCTGCAGAGATCCATGCTCTGCTTAGTCAATGGAAGACCTTTTCTGGGTCTACTAAAGGCAAAGAATAGTTGGTTGGATTTCCGAAATTGTTCTGTTCAGTGGATGTAGAACTTCAGACAACGTTTGAGGTCTAGAGAGTGGCGAGACCTCTCTGCTGCGGAAAGTGGATTTGGGAAGAAAGTCCGCAAGACTATAGGTTCATTACGGTGGAAGTTGGATGGAACCTTAGGAATGAATTTAGTGTTGGTCCTTAGAATCACTCTGTCCTGTTTGAACTGCAGGAAAGGGTCTTGAATGAAGAAGGCTTGAAGTTCACTTACTCGCCTTGCCAAAGTAAGCGCTCGTAAGAGAGCGGTTTTCCAGGAAAGCTATTTGATATTGGCTCTGTGTATTGGCTCAAAGGGATGTATCATCAATTGAGCAAGCACAATGTTAGCTGCCAGGTAGGTGGTAAAGCTCTCACCGGAGGGAACGTCCTGAACAGGCCTTTTAGAAATTGTTTAACAAGTCTATTGGACCAGAGGGAAGCACCAGATGAAGAACACCTGAAACGAGATATGGCCGCCAGGTGAACTTTTATTGAAGCATGGGCCAATCCGGAGTTTGCCAAATGGAGAAGGTAAGGCAGAATTTGTGCAGGCGATGACGAAAAAGGGTGTATATGTTGTTTGCTTTACACCATATACAGAACCTTTTCCATTTCAGGGAATACGTCTTGTTGGTACTGTCGGCCCGAGCCCGGGCCAAGACCACCCTGCATTCCTGAGGAATGTCTAAGTTCTGGAATTCTCCGAACTCAGGAGCCAAGCCGATAATTTGAGAGATGCTGGATCCAGATGCTGGACTTACCGTGGTTCATCGCGAGTAGAGTTGGGCATGGTTTGAATGGGATCGGCGGTTCCAGTGAAAGGAGATGAAGCTCCGTAAACCAGTGTTGGTGCGGCCACGCTGGGGCAATCAAGATCAGGGTGCAATGCTCTGCCTTCAGTTTCTGGAGGACACTGAGAATTAGGGGAAATGGAGGAAAAGCGTATGCAAAGACGTTGCACCATGCGATCGAAAATGCATTCCCTAGAGATCCCTTCTGGGGATGCCAGCTTGCGTAATGTTGCATTTTGCATTGTGTTTGGTTGCAAACAGATCCAGGTGAGGCCTGTCCCATCGGGACAATATGGAGTTGAGAAGTTGTTGATCCAGCTCCCACTCGTGGCATACAGAGCGTTGTCGGCTCAGAGAGTCCGCCAGGACAATGTCCGTCCCTGGGACGTACTGTGCCTGAAGGGAAATGTTTCTAAGAAGCCATTTCGAAATCTGTTGAGATTCTTGAGACAACGTCAGAGAGCGAGTTCCCCCCTGTTTGTTTAGATAGTGCATTGTGGTGGAGTTGTCTGTTCTCACAAGCACTGTGGAATCCTTGATCCGGGGCAAGAACTCTCTGAGCGCAAGGTAGACTGCTCTAACTCGAGAAGGTTTATGCGCAGTTGCTTCTCTGCAGGGGACCACTGCCCGTTGATCTGGAGTTCCTGAAGGAATGCACCCCATCCTTCTAAGGACGCATCTGTGGTTATCACATGTGGCGAAACTGGAAGTAGGAACGGAAGACCCTGCATAAGATTCTGTGGGTGAAGCCACCAGTCTAGAGCTTGGACAATGGAACGAGTTATCCGGATTACATCGTCGAAAGATCCTGTATATTGGATCCATTGAGTGGATAGCGCCTCCTGAAGTGGACGCATACGAAGGCGGCAGTATGGAACTAACAGGATGTTCGGGGACATCATCCCCAAGAAAGATTTGTACAGGCGCACCGTGATGGTCTTTTGGCCTGAATCCTGGTGGCCAAGGACATCAGCTTGAATTGACGTTCCTGTAAAGGGAAAGCCTTTTTCTGAGCTGTATCTAGGACAGCGCCAAGGAAAGTGAGACGCTGGGAAGGCTGAAGGATGGATTTCTCTTGGTTGAGAGTAAGTCCCAGGTCGTTGAAGAGTTGAAGACAGGCGTTCGAGGACTTGGTCATGCCTGCGAAAGTAGGTGCCTTGACAAGCCAGAAGTCTAAGTACGGGAAGACCTGCTGATGTTGTTGGCGGAGGTACGCTGCTACTGGAGACAGGCATTTTGTAAAAATGCGTGGTGCCGACTTCAGGCCGAAGGGCAATACCCGAAACTGGTAGTGTTTGCCAGCCACAGCGAACCTAAGGAATTGCTTGTGGTTTCTGTGGATCGGTATATGGAAGTAAGCGTCTTGAAGGTCTAAAGACACCATGAAGTTGTTCGCATTGAGGAGTTGCAGCACCTCCTGGATGGACACCATACGGAATGACTGTTTCTGGAGGTATTTGTTGAGATCTCTTAAGTCCAATATAGGTCTCCATTTTTTCTCCTTCTTTCGAATTAAGAAGAATCGGGAGTAGAATCCCTTGCCCTTCTGACTTCGGGGGACTCTTTCTATCGCTCCTTTCTGGAGCATTAGTGAGAGTTCCAATTGCAGCAGATATAGATTCTTGTGCAGCATTGGGCGTGGAGGATTATGAGGAGGAATTTCCACGAACTCCAGAGGGTGTCCGAATTGAACAAGTTGGAGGACCCACCGATCCGTTGTAATTTGTTGCCAATTGTGTAGGAAGGATGAAATTCTTCCTCCAACTTTGCAAGGTGGAGAATAAGTGGAGGCCTGTGGCAGAGAGAAGTCATTGCCTTCTGGCTGTGTCCTTTCCTCCTCGACCACAAAAAGAAGACTTTTGTTGTTGTCTCTGTTGATACTGGGGTTTGTACTGCTGATTTGAGCTGTATGAGGATTTGTACCCTTGATAGTCACCTCTTGTTGATTGACCTCTTCCTCTGGAGCCCCGAAAGGAAGGATTTTTATACTGGAGGGTACCCAGTGCCTTTACGGTATCAGTATCTTTTTTGATACCTTGAAGCAGCTCATCGATGTGCTGTCCAAACAGAAGTTGGCCAACATACGGTATGTCTAATACTTTAGTCTGCACTTCAGGTCGGAAAGACGTTGCTTTGAGCCAACCTTGTCGCCTAAGGACTACAGCTCCTGCCAGCTGACGGAACCCCGTGGATGCGATATCCATCGCAAAATCAATCATCTCCGAGGCTGAACGTTCACCTTCAAGGAGAATCTTTTTGCCTCTTCCTTCTGTTCTTCTGACAGTGATCCCAAATATGGGGCGATATCGGCCCACATCTGACAGTTTTAGCGTCCTAACAGTGCCAAAGAGTTTGCCGCACGCACGGTTAGTGCTGACATAGAAGAAAACCGCTTTCCAATGTTGTAGAGTTTTCTGCCCTCCTTATCTGGCAGCACAGTCAGCGCAGCAGATGGATTTTTTGATTTGCGCTGCGCTGCCTGAGTAATGACCGAGTCCGGCTTTGGATGGCCAGTAAGGCAAGCTGGAGCCGTGTCCGGAGTTCTATATTTTTTGTCCAGTCTGGGCATAACTGGAGGCAAAGATGAAGGGTTATGCATTATTTTAACCCCTTGGTCCCAAATATAGTCAATGATGGGAATGGACCGTGCAGCCTTTTTGAATGGTTCCTTAAAATCGTAAAAGGAAGCAGTCCTGTTGGTCTGTGGTCATTTGGATTTTAAAACGCAACGCCGCCTGTTAGAAATGGGATCTCTGGCTGGCCAAGGCTTGCGCCAAAGTCAGTCAGAGACCAGCATTCCCACGTCAGGGCAAGGGAGTTACACGCCAAGATAACCCCTGCTCACCCCCTTGGTAACGTGACACAAGCAGTAAGGCTAAACTCTGAGGCAATGTGAGTTAAGTGTTTGCCCACGCACCCCCAGCAGCAACATCCCAGGCCCCCCACAAAAGGAACTTCACACAGGGTATATGTAAAAATAGCCTTTGTATTGCAAAACACATTAGACAGTAAACACACACTTTACAATGTGCCGGAGGCACGGGCAGAATTTACAGGGGATATATGTACAGGACAGGGCCACCTGGACCACTGTCAGGAATAAGCACTTTTAGAAGTAACACTTTCAGAACATGGAACATATACTAACTGGCGGCGGATACGGACCGTACCTTCCGTTCTGGTTGCGCGGAATAATGAGAGTGATCTCAGTAGGCCTGAGAGGGCGGTGGCGACCCACCCCCTACAAGCATTTGGTTGGGGCGACCAAGGTGTGGGCTCAGAGGGCTCAGAGGAGGAGTGGGGCAGGGTGCGGGCGGCCAAGCGAAGCGGACGCGGATCAGAGGAGAGTGGCGCGGCTCGAGGCATGAGGGCGGCCCAGGCACAAGCTGCCGAGGTGCAGGATGCGGGCGGCCCAGGTGGAGCAGAGCACGGCTTCAAAAGGAGCTGTGCAGCTCTTAGCGGGGGCGGCTAGGCACAAGCTGCAGGGGAGTGAGCGAGGCACACTACAGGCGAGGCCCCAGCGGCCCAAGGAGATCAGACAAGTCCCAGCAATTTGTCAGGGAAGGCACAATAGAGTCCACTGGTCCTGGGACTCTGGTCAGGGGGCAAGATCAGTATCAAGCCCTTGGAGATAGTTAAACACCAAATAATCCTGTAGCACACAACCAGTAATCACTGGTAAGAGGTAAGTACCACCAACGCAACCCTAACCACCTTAGGAGAATGTCACACAGGGAACCAGGACCTCCCTAGCAACACCTGTACTAGGAAGAACAACCACCTAAGTATCACTGTACATTTAGGGGTATAAACACGAGAACATTACACATGATGCATCACAACATTCAGAGGTGTAGGAGAAGAAAACACATGATGCATAAACATACATTCAGCGGTGTAAGGAAAGCAACTTTGTACATGATGCATAAAAACACATTCAGAGGTACCAGAACACAGGGTGCGCAAAACATACAATTTATTATTTATTTATTTATTTAAGAATTTTATAGAGCGCACGGCTACCTCCAGAGGGGGTGTCCCGGCGCTAAGACTACTTGTTTATCACAGAGGGGGTTGCTGAGTTCATGAAAAATCTGCAGGTCTGCAGAAGCTTTGCTGGCTAGTGCTTAGAAAACAGACATGTTTTCAGTTTACGACGGAAGACTTGTTCGGATTCAGAAAACCTGAGATCCAAGGGTAGACTGTTCCAAAGCTTAGCGGCCGCAACGGTAAAGGTTCTGCCCCCAGTACGCGTGAGTCTGAAGCGAGGGACAGTCATCAGGCGTAGACTATTAGATCTCAGATGCCTTACTGAAGAAGCTATTTTAAGCCTTTTGCTCAGATAGCAGGGGCCAATGCCATTAATTGCCCTAAAGGCAAGGGTCAGAACCTGAAAGTCAATGCGACGGGCAATTGGAAGCCAATGAAGCTCCTCTCGGTAGGCTCTGACCGAGTTGCGAGGAGGGATGTTGCCAATCAGCCTTGCAGCCGCGTTTTGTATAGTTTGAAGTCGATCAATGAGATATTGGGGGGCACCGGCATAGAGGCTGTTGGCATAGTCAAGGTGTGACGTGATGAGTGCCTGGACCACTGTTCTACGGGAAGACTGGGGGAGATAGGGAAAGATCTTCCTGATCATGCGCAGTTTAATAAAACAAGCCGCCGCTACTTGATTAACCTGGGTTTTTCCGGACAAGGTGTTATCAAATATAAAGCCCAGGTTACGGGCTGATTGCACTGGTGCAGGAGGTGGGTCAAGAATGGTAGGCCACCAAAGAGTTGAAGGGGGAGCAGTTTTCTGGCTGAAAAAGAGGACCTCTGTTTTTTCAGTGTTGAGGGCGAGATGGTTAGCAGCCATCCAAGTGCAAATGTTGCCAAGGCAGTTTCGAAAGTTGGAAAAGAGGGAGTCAGAATGGTCTCTAAATGAAAAAACAAGCTGAGTATCATCAGCATAAGAGACCACCCTGACTCCAGAAGACTCAACTACCTTGGCAAGGGGGCCAGGTAAACATTAAACAATAAAGGGCTCAAGGCTGAGCCTTGGGGCATGCCACACAGGAGGGGTTTATCTTCGGATTGGTATGGATGCAACAGTACCCTTTGGGTCCGTCCGGATAAAAAGGATTTGAGCCATGCTAGGACAGTGCCCTCAATCCCCAGCTGTTGTAGTCGAGATATAAGAATGACATGGGAAACTGTGTCGAATGCAGTGGATAGGTCGAGGAGGACCAACATGGCCTCCTCACCCCTATCCACTGATTCCCTGATTGTCTCTGAGACTTCCAGCAACGCTGTCTCGGTGCTGTAACCGGTTCGAAACCCAGATTGAGAATCGTGTAGCAGTTTATTTGTTTCCAAGAACTGGGCCATTTGTTTCTGAACAACTTTCTCCAATATCTTAGCTGGCTTGGGCAGAAGCGAGATGGGTCGGTAACTGCAGAATTGGGAGGGATCAGCGTTGCGTTTTTTAAGAATAGGAAGCAGCCTAGCTTGTTTCCAAGCTGAAGGAAAATGACCCTGGGTCAAGGGAGGAGTTCCAAATGGAAAGAAGGGGATTAATTAAAACTGGGGCAAGATTGCCCATTACTTTAGCAGGAACAGGGTCTATAGGTGAGCCAGACTTGACTTGCTGAAGAAGAGATAGGGCAGAATCAAATGATAATTCATTAAAGGAGTTAAAGCAACACACAGTACATTTCCTAGCACCCTAAGAAGCACATAACTCACAACAAAGTCCAGGTTGCGCCACTGCGCCAAAAACCTAAATGTAGCAGCTGCCCACTACTTGCTGGGCAGCTGAGGACAGGGACAGAACAGGGCCTAAACGCTGCAGCTGGCACTAAGTGCTGCGCAGCTGGGGAAGGCCAACGTAGGGATGAAGGAGTGCGACTCACTCCTAAGTCCAAAGAACAAGTCCCCTAAAAAGAAAACCTAAATGGTGCAGCTGCCTACTAATTGCTGGGCAGCTGGGAATCATTCAAATGGGGCATGGGCTCTCAGTAGCCCTGAAACAACGTGTGCCAAACTTGGGAGCCATCTGGCTCTGGAAATAATGGTGTGCATGGGAGCACTCTGGCTCCGTAGAAATAACTGCCCCCATCGTTGGAGCCACGGGGCTCTGTCCCTTGAAATCAATAATGTGCCTTGGAAAAAGCCACACATAGGCTCTTGAAAGGGAAATATGCCTCCAGCACGGTGGGGCCCACGAGGGCTCCTAGGAAGCCGAACATGCCCCCTGACGTTGCAGCTGACCCCTTCCAAAGTGGGGCAGCTGAAGAAAAATGCCCACCATGGGCGGTATGGGCCCACCGGGCCTTGGGACCCCCATGGGGGCCCAACAAACACATGAGGAACTGTTGGAGCGGCCCACTGCCTGACGGGGCCGCTCTAGGTCTGCTCCTCCCCACCCGGACTCCCTTGCACAACTCATCGGCTTGGGGGGGTGGAGGCAGAAGTCCTGCACCAGCGGCGGCCCGCGGGGATCTACCGGCTTATGAGAGCCCCGCCCGACAGTTCTGTTTCACCCGGTCCCCCTTCTCGGGACCGGGACTCAGAGGCAAGCCCTCGAGGCTTGGGCGGCTTCCTGTGGGCGGCCCCGGGGCTCTCCCCAACTCATGGGGGCCCCGGGCCGCGGGGAGGCCATTACTCAGCTGCTTCTCTTTCCTTTTTCCCAGCGGCTGCAGGCAGCAAACCGTTGCGCGGCGGCGGGCGGGACTTCCCGCCCCGCGTCAGGCACCGTAGTGCCTGACTTCCTGTTTTGCGGTGCGAGGGCCGCGGCGGTGAAAACTCGAGGCAAAAATGAGGGGTGGGCACCTTCGAGGTCCAAAATAAAAGTAGAAACGGGGCGGGCACCCGTTAAGGACCCTAATAAGCGGGGTGAGCACCCGCAGTAAAAATAACGATAATGGGGCATAAGGCAGGGTAGCACCTGCCAGTAAAATATTAAAATAAGCAGGGTGGCACCCGCGCTGCCATGATCACGGTGGGAATCCCTCACCAGGGAATTCCCTCCTAAGGGGTCAAAAAGAACAGGACAAGCAGTCTCCCAGGACACTAAAAAGGCAGCAAGGTCTTGGAGCAAAGAAAGGGAGCAACCAGCTGCTCAGCAAAGGGGAGTCCTCCAGGCAAGGCAGGGGGGTCCCCCAAGAAGTCCTCCAGCATCCAGGGGCTGGGCAGGGCCCTGGGAGGCAAGCCTTCCCCTAGGTCCTAGCAGCAGCATGCCCCTGGTAGATTCAAGTCAGGAAAAACAAGAACATTTTGTAAGGGGACACAGCCCCTTTTTATACAGTGAATTCCTTTGTCTCAGGGTGCAGGGTGGGGGAAAAACCAGTCGCAGCTAGTTTTGGAGCACTGTGATGTGCTCAACCACCCTTTCCTTTCACTGGCCAGGCTAGGGACATTAGACGCACCACAGGGGGCGGAGCCAGCATTGTGTGGGGAAAGCCCAGCCCTATTCAGGTCCCAGGTGCACCACTCCCTCTCATCAACATGCTAATCTCTCCACTCACCACCGGGGCAGACCCATCCAGACTCCTAGAGCCAGGCTCACCAGCCAGCTCCAGCCAATCACACGCCAGCACACTCACTGCACAGACAGGCACACTTCTAGAGGTGGCACTTCCATATTAGACACAAACACGCTGCACGCATCATTGCGCAGCATTCAATCACACGAGTCCGCACATACCAGACTCGAGCCTGCACACCCCACGCATCAGGAACCACCAGGGACACATACATTCCCCATGCATTCTTATGGGAGGGCAGTCCAATCTCACACACGCACTCAGGGAGCGCACGCACTTTACACTGGGCCACAGTGTCAAAGTGCGCAAAGACCAGAAATCACTATAAGTATTTAATAATACCAGGCAAAAAGTTCAGGGGTGAACCTGCCAGAAGAACAATAGTTACTTACCTGTAATCTGTGGTTCTCCAGTATTGGTGTCTTTCATAGATTCACATGCCTGAATCATTCCCCGTCGTCGGAGTGGGAGTCCCACGGTATATAAAAAAGCAGTAATATGCCATTTGTACATAGCAAATAACAGTTATACCCAACCAGGAAGTAAAGTAGCCCCAGCTACAGTGGAGAAAACTTCCACATTAGTGACTATCCAAGTCATTATGTATAGACCAAACTGCAGCCAATCAGGCCACAGCTCCCACCAGAATGCTCTCCCCAGAGACCCAGGCTCTCAGATTTTGTAGCACCGGAGTGTACCTGAGTATACATATATATATATATATATATCCATAGCCTGAGTGAGACTCTGAGGGGAGGTGGGTGGGTGCATGTGAATCTATGAAAGACACCAATACTGGAGAACCACAGATTACAGGTAAGTAACTATTGTTCTTCTCCAGTATTAGGGGTGTCTTTCATAGATTCACATGCCTGAATCAGAGTAGTTAGCAGTAGTACAATACATCGCTCTTGGACGCCAAGCTACACAGTTTTCATGCATGAACATAATGTAATGCAATAACATAGTAAAAGCGTCAAAAGAGCAAGAGGAGGTGGGAGAGATCATCAGAGGCTCACCTTATTGAAAAAGATTACGCAGGACTGCTCTTCCCACCGAGGCATCGGTATCACTTGAAGAATCCAGACAGTAATGCCTTGTGAATGTGTGCCTGCTGGACCATGTTGCAGCTCTGCAGATCTTCAGGAGAGGCACACCAGCAAACAAAGCAGTTGAAGAAGAGACTGCTCTCGTAGAATGAGCTCTAGGTAAGGTCTGTAAGGGTTTACCTGCTTGTTGATGGCAGAGCCCTATCGTTGATGAGACCCACCTAGCGATAGTCTGTTTTGTCACTGCACAGCCTTGTCTCAGTCTGCCATGCGCTACAAATAGCTGATCCGTCTTCCTGATGGCAGCTGTCCTTGAAAGATAAAACTTAAGACATCTCTTGATATCTAAAGAGTGTAAAGTCCGCTCAGCTGGCGACTGCGGATTGGGAAAAAATGTCTTAAGTATAACTGGCTCATTCAAATGAAAATCCGATGGTACCTTGGGCATGTACTTCGGGTTGGTGCGCAGTATCACAGAGTCATTCGTGAATTGCAAGAAAGGTGGTTTAGACGTGAACGTCTGCATGTCACTAACCCTTCTGGCTGATGTTAACGCCAGCAGTAATGCGACTTTCCAAGTGATGAACTTCAGATCAACTTTATGGATCGGCTCAAAGGGATGGCGCATGAGCTGAGTTAGTACTATATTCAAATGCCAGGATGGAGGTGGCCGACGTATTGGAGGAAACATGCGAAATAAACCCTTAAAGAATTGTTGGATTATTCTTGAGGAATATAGAGAATTCGTACCATCCTGACGGTATCGGGATATAGCCGCTAGAAACACCTTAAGTGTTGAGTGCGCCAAACCTGATTTAGCCAACTGCAAAAAGAAGGGTAAGATCTTTTCCGGTTCAGCATACATGGGATGTAAATTCATAGTTTGGCACCAAGCACAAAAACGCTTCCATTTAAGCTTGTAAGTTTTGTTCGTTGAAGGCGCTCTAGCATTGGCTAGGACTTCTTGACAGTCTTGTGGAATGTTTAAATGTGCAAACTCATGGTGTTGAGGAGCCAAGCCGATAATTTCAGAGAATGAGGGTCCGGATGATATACACTGCCTTCCTGAATTGTCAGAAGATTTGGAATTTGAGGCAGTTGGACTGGTTCGCATTCTGAGAGAAGAAGAAGCTGTGTGAACCAATATTGTCGTGGCCACCGTGGAGCAATCAAAATTATTCGACACGGTTGTCTTCTCATTTTCTTGATGACCTTGGGAATTAATGGAATTGGCGGGAAGGCGTAGGCAAATATCCTCTCCCAATTCATTGACAGAGCCTCCCCGCAAGATTCTCTGTGGGGAATCCAGCTCGCAAACTGTGTACATTTCTTGTTCCGATATGTTGCGAATAGATCTAGATCGGGGTGACCCCATCTCTGGAAGATCAGATCCAGCGCTGGTTGATGCAGTTCCCACTCGTGAGTGCTGCTCTTGGATCTGCTCAGGGAATCTGCTAGCACATTTGCTACTCCTGGAACATGCACCGCTGACAAGTTGATGTTGTGATCCAGAGCCCAATTCCAGATCTCTTGAGCCTGCTGGGACAACCGGGCTGATCTTGTGCCCCCCTGCTTGTTCAGGTAATGCATGCTCGTTGTGTTGTCTGTTCGAATCAACACTGTCGAGTCTTCCAGTATCGCTTGAAAAAGATTTCATGGTGAGGAAAATGGCCCTTAATTCCAATAAATTGATGTGTCATTTCTTTTGCTGTCTGTCCCATTTGCCACTGATCGTCATCCCTTGAAGGTGAGCGCCCCAACCTTCTAGCGAGGCATTCGTGGTTACGATGAATCTGGGGACTTCTGCGAGGAAAGCACAGCCCACCTGCAGGTTGTGTTCCTGACTCCACCATAGGATTGCGTTCTTCATTCGAGGCGTTAAGGTGATGATATCCTCGAAGGAACCGGATACCTGCACCCATTGGTGACTGAGTTCCTCTTGCAAGGGTCTCATTCTCAGACGACAGTTTGGAGTGAGAAGGATGCACGATGAGATCATCCCTAGGAAAGATTTGAATTTTCGAACAGAAACGCACTCTTTTCTGAGGAGTGCAGTCGCCATCTTTGGAATCTTCGTCGTCGACGACGAGGGGACCGTCGACAGGGCCACTTTCTTCGTCGACGGGACCGTTGACGGGACTATTTTCTTAGTCGACGGGGCCGTCGAGGAGGTCTTCTTCGTCGACGATGGAATCGTCGACGGCAGCTTCGTCAACGATGATGTCGTCGACGGCAAGGTCTTCTTCGTCGACGGTAAGGCTGTTGTCGACGGCAAGCTTGTCGTCAACGCTCGTATTAGCTTCGTCGACTGAGGCTCGTCGACGAGAGGTGTGACTATTTTCGTCGACGAGATGGGACGAACCTGGACATG
The DNA here is from genome assembly GCF_964263255.1 of Lissotriton vulgaris. Classification (NCBI taxonomy): domain Eukaryota; kingdom Metazoa; phylum Chordata; class Amphibia; order Caudata; family Salamandridae; genus Lissotriton; species Lissotriton vulgaris. The sequence continues at coordinate 958,847,743 of NC_141691.1, forward strand.
CACATAAGTTGGAGAGGACGCTGAGGACATCACCATAGAAGGTTTTGGTGAGGAAAAAGTCATAGTAGTAGTCACTGCCGTGGCTGCCTTACAGGAAAACGGCAGAGAAGTCGCTGCCTTGGTCACAGGCCTCTGAGGTGACACTAAAGACGCAGTCTTTTTAGATTCTGTTGGCCTCACCGATTTCTCAGAGGATTTTTTCATTTTTGAGGTAGAAGGCTCACCAGCGTCATCAGTGAGCTGGGCCTGTCTTGCCACTTTAGCCTTAGGAGTAGTCACTTTACTCTCAGCCATCCTCTTTCTAGATCCCATAAAAGACCCTGAGGCCAAACTTCCTACGTCAGAGAGGGGTTGATCCTTATCTTTAATCCGCTGTATCCATAGCAGCAGGTGACCCTCTCTGTCCCTGAGGGTCTTTGGAGGAAAGGTGCGACAAATCTTGCACTCCTTAGCTTGATGATCAGGGTACAAGCAGTAGATGTAGATTCCATCGTCGACGGCAGCTTCGTCAACGATGATGTCGTCGACGGCAAGGTCTTCTTCGTCGACGGTAAGGCTGTTGTCGACGGCAAGCTTGTCGTCGACGCTCGTATTAGCTTCGTCGACTGAGGCTCGTCGACGAGAGGTGTGACTATTTTCGTCGACGCGATGGGACGAACCTGGACATGCACATAAGTTGGAGAGGACGCTGAGGACATCACCATAGAAGGTTTTGGTGAGGAAAAAGTCATAGTAGTAGTCACTGCCGTGGCTGCCTTACAGGAAAACGGCAGAGAAGTCGCTGCCTTGGTCACAGGCCTCTGAGGTGACACTAAAGACGCAGTCTTTTTAGATTCTGTTGGCCTCACCGATTTCTCAGAGGATTTTTTCATTTTTGAGGTAGAAGGCTCACCAGCGTCATCAGTGAGCTGGGCCTGTCTTGCCACTTTAGCCTTAGGAGTAGTCACTTTACTCTCAGCCATCCTCTTTCTAGATCCCATAAAAGACCCTGAGGCCAAACTTCCTACCTCAGAGAGGGGTTGATCCTTATCTTTAATCCGCTGTATCCATAGCAGCAGGTGACCCTCTCTGTCCCTGAGGGTCTTTGGAGGAAAGGTGCGACAAATCTTGCACTCCTTAGCTTGATGATCAGGGTACAAGCAGTAGATGCAGAGAGTATGCGGATCCTCCTTAAAGAGCCTTGCTTTTCCGCAGGATTCACAGGCCCTAAACAGGGACTTTGATTTAGACATGTTAGAAAGTGAAATCTTTCAGAAGTAGAGAAAAAACTGAGCAGAGCTCAGAGAGACTCCCTATCACACGACGTGCGGTAAAAAATCTGAGAGCCTGGGTCTCTGGGGAGAGCATTCTGGTGGGAGCTGTGGCCTGATTGGCTGCAGTTTGGTCTATACATAATGACTTGGATAGTCACTAATGTGGAAGTTTTCTCCACTGTAGCTGGGGCTACTTTACTTCCTGGTTGGGTATAGCTGTTATTTGCTATGTACAAATGGCATATTACTGCTTTTTTATATACCGTGGGACTCCCACTCCGACGACGGGGAATGATTCAGGCATGTGAATCTATGAAAGACACCCCTAATACTGGAGAAGGGCCAAGTCCAACACCGCCCTTTCTAAGATATTCTGGAATCCTCCAATGTCTTCTGGGGGCAAATCTGCTTGTGTTAGTACAGGGGATGCCGGACATGGAATAACTTAGTCATCCCATTCGTCCTGTGTGTCCTGGAGTTCCCCTTCCTCTTGTTGTTGCTCTTCTTCTTCTTCTTCTTCTTCTTCCTCATATGAGGATGGTGGAGGACGCGAAGAAGCAGGATCTGGATGAAGCACTAGAGATGGAGTCCTAGGTGGAGGTGACACTACTGGCGGTGGGGGAGGAGTGGAAGGAAACCTCTGTTTGTAGTCAGCAATCAAAAACTGTAGATCTGTCACTATGGATGCTGGGAGACACATCATAGGAGGAGGAGGAGGAGGAGGCTGGTATTCCTCCTGGTATTCCACTTCATCCTGTTCTTGGTCTTCACAATCTTCACAATCTGAACTTTCATGAAGTTTTACGTTCAGTTCAGATGGGCTGGTTGGAACATAGAGCCCTCATCAGAGTCTTCAGTGTCCAGAAGATGAGCAGGTGGTAGTGCCTGTACTCTGCTCGGAGAGGTCAATGCCGGCATCAGAGTACGCTTAGTAATCTTGAAGTGCGTATACGTATACTTCAAGGGAGGAGACGATAGTCGTCGAGCCCGTCGACGGGGTGGTCGTCGACGGGGGAACGTCGACAATCAATCTAGAAGCCGTTGACGACGGTGTCGTCGTCGACTGTGATTTCTTAGTCGACGGCTTCGTCGACGCTGGTGTCGACGTCGATGGTCTCGTCGACGATGAAGTTGTCGGCGTCGATGGAGCCTTTATCGTCGTCTATGAGGATTTCGTCGACGATGAAGATGCTTTCGTCGACGACGATTTTGACTTCGTCGACGTGGAAGTGCTCGTCGACGGTGGCGTTGTTGACGATTCTTGATCACAATAATAGATGGAACAGACCTACCCGTCGACGACGAGGATGTAGTGGTCGTCGACGTGGATGACAAGGATGACGCCACCGACGTGGAGATCGTTGCTGTCGATGCCATCACAGGCAGAGCTGAAGACGTCGTGAAAGGTTTCTTGAAGGTAGGATCCTGAGGAGAAACCCTCACAAACATGGCCTTTGAACGAACCTCTGAAGACTTGGGCGTCTTCTTTTGTGGTGGCTCCAAAGATGGTCCTAGGGATGACGTCTTAGCCCTTTTGGGAGAGGAATGGGCACTCCTGATGGAACACTCACTCTCAACTGAAATGACTGCCTGGTCCTTGTCTTTCAGTCTCTGAAGCCGTATCAACAGGCGGCCCTCTCTGTCCTTGAGAGTTTTAGCCGAAAAAGTGCGGCAGACTTTGCAATCCTTTGCAGAGTGGTCAGGGTAGAGACAATAAAGGCAGTCCTCATGCCTGTCATCTACATGAAGCCTCTTTTTGCCCCTTTTTTGGAGTATCAGCCATGGTGAACTGAAAACCCCTCACAGAGAAATAATTCAGAGAGAAAATTTGTGGAAAAAATCCAGAAATACAGGAAAGCTGAGAGGAGCTCAGTGGAGACTCCCTTAGCACGACGTGCGGTAGAAAATCTGAGGTACTAGGGCTCTTTCCAGGAAGGTTCTAGAGGGTGGTGATAGCCGATTGGCTCTTGGTCAAAGTTTGGTCCTTTTTTACAAAAGGACATGTATATGTTACTAATGAGAGGACTCTGGCCTATTACTATGTATATGTCTATATGACATTACTCTTTTTATGTACTGGGGACTCCCACCCCGACGACGGGGAATGATTCAGGCATGTGAATCTACGAAAGATACCCCTAATACTGGATAATTGCCAGAACATACTGGAAACAAAATCTGGTATATCCAATATGTTTAGCCTTGACAAGATGATGAGAGGAAAGTATGCGACAATGACTCAGCCCAATTTACCTTTTCCTCCATTCACTTTGAGTGACTGCGCAAACCCTTTGTATTTTGTTCACATCTAACTAAAAGGTATCTTCAATGACAAATCTGGTTATAACGCTTTATTTTATTATATTAAACTATAAATGACAGCCATTTATTTTGCCTGTAATTTGGGTGTCCATAAAATGAGGATTTACTTCCTGCTTCATGTTGAAAGTTATAAAGTTTTAAATGATAGTACAACATTGCGGATGCCTGCAATTTGAGCACTGGGTGGTGATTTATTCTGATCTCATTCACAAATAATTATAATAACAAACGGTACATCAGTATACGTTTTTATGTAAAATGTGTATTGCAAGCACATGGCTACAACTTTTAGGTTGCTATTTACTTCTTTGTTTCAATATGCAATAAACAAAGAATTCATAACAAGGAAGGCAATAATACAAAGTATACAAAGTATAGCAACCACCACCACCCATCCCCCCCCCCCCTCCTGAGATTGAGAAGGTGGGAGGAGAGAGCCTATCCTTTAAAAAACAATAATAATACATCATGTTTGAACAAGAGTATCACAAAGTCCGGGATGTCTGTGTAAAATGTAAAATGCATCAGCAAGCAGTTGGGCAGTAATAAATATTAAAAATAGCTAAACATGAGGAAAAGTGACTAACTAGTGCGACAGCAAATCATTAAATAAGGCATCACAACAGAATATATAGCACAGAGTTAAGCATACATATTTCTCTAAGATAATAAAGTGATCGATAGGAGCAATTCATTCTTAAAAATATACCAAATCATTTAGTAGGGATATATAAACAGCGAAGCCAAAACTTTCATAGGCATGACTCCTTTAAAGATAGAGTAACTGGTACAACAATTCGTCATAATGGTTTACTAAAAGAAAGATTTAGTACAAGACAGCGAGTAGTTGAGCCAGTGTGACATATTGCCTAGACCCCCTTCTGTAAAGCAAATTTGAAAAAGATTTTCTGATTTTGTAGGAGATGAAAAGCTTAAACAACAAATATTTGGACCACCCTTCTTCTGTCTAACTAGCCCTGAATTCCAAGCAAGATGGTTTTGGGGGTTAAAAGTATATTTTGGAATAAAACCCGACCTAGGAAAGCTTGAATCTTATCTAGTAGTTACCCCAACTTCACACAGGTAGCAAACATGTGGATTGAATCAGCGCTGAATTCAGCGCAGCGTGGACAGTGTGTACCTTTACCAGTCCCCAATTTCGCTATCCTAGAAGGTGCGAGATATAAAAAGAAGCAGGATTTGTAGAACTGGGCCTGAAGACTGACAGATAAATCGTTTTGGGCAGTTTTAAGAGCGAGGCAGAAAACATTGTTATTTATATTCAGTTTTTGTTGCCACTTAATTGAGACTTTAGTCAGATCATCAGGCATTAAACTATTAAAGAATTCATAGATAACGCCAATACGTGGGGGGAGGGGGGGGGGGGTAGTTGCGCATAATTTCCGAATAAATTCACATTTAGCGAATCCAAAAGGTCCCCCTGTCTTACGTAAGAAGGAGGACTTGATTGCAAGGTATTTAAAGGTGTCCCTATTGTTCAGGCTAAAAAGGGATAGGAGTTCCTCAAAGGACAAAACTCCTTTGGACGAACAAAGGTAACAATTTTTTTTACCCCCTTATCTGCCCATTTTTGAAAATACGAGGGTCCAAAGATATCCGGTAGATTTGGATTATTCTTAGTAGGGGTATAAAAATTCAATCTGCCAATTCCTAGATTTCTACGTACAGCAGAGAAAACCTTGTATGCTCCTAAAAGGGACTTAAATTTGACCCTTCTATAAAATCCGAATTCCAGCTGACACCACAAACAGCTCCAGGCGTTGGGGCCAAGTAAAAGTTCGAAAGGTGAGGGCAGCCCTGAAGCGGGAGTAGGGGGTGAATCTTGCATCAGTACAGAGGCGTAGCTAGAGCTTGTGGCGCCCGGGGCTATCCCTCAGATTGCCGCCCCTGGGGGAGGTGTGCTGGGGAAAAAGGACAGCAAGCACTTGAAAGAGGTCCGAGAGACACATAGTATTTGCTTGAAGCTTCCGGGGTCCCCTTCAACAGACTGAGCCAAAGACTCTTTGGCTGGCAGACAGCAACAGTTAAAAAGCGGTGCAATTTAAAAAGTAAGACTGGAATATGACCACGTTACAGGTCCTCTTTGTAGCACACTGGCGCCCAGGATGGTATCCCGGTTGCGTGTATTTGCATGTTCTAGACCTCATTATTCGCATTACCTATGAGCGCATTAAGAGCTGTTCTGGACAGTTATCTCTGAGGGTGCTTGGTGGATACCTATAGGTGTCTAAGCCCCTGTGCATAGATATAATCCGAGGGCAGAAGTCAAATGCTTCCTGGAGCACTGTCCGTCTCACCCTTGCATAGGCTGCATTCAAACTGAATTCGTAACTCCACCAGAACAGTTCGAGGAATACAGGAACTAACAAGAACGACGAGATAAAGCAGAGAATAAATAAAGTCCAAGCATAGGTAGATAAATAAACAGTAAAGAGCAACAATAATTAAAATATTGCTAAAAGATCGAGAGGTGAAAGAAAGGAATTGACCTGGAAACAATTAACTTTGTGCAGTCAGGAAAACTGGGGCCCCTGCCTGGTGTATGCATAGCAAAGCAAAGCAATGCTCAGGGTTTCATCAGCCCTTGATGCCCCTGTGCACCGATGCCACAAACCTACATCACTATTAAATGAGTCTGGGTGATCACAAGAAGAGACTTGCTATTATTGGTTTACTGGAACGAGGACACACTGAAGCCCTCACCTCACATGAAAGTCTCATGAGTACTGTGTAAAACCAGGTCTCTCTTTTGTGATCACTTAGGATGGATGCCCCCTCTCCCTCACTAGTAACATGCAGGCCCCTTGTCCCCATGCACATTTTTACAGTAAAATTGCTGTGACGTGTGATATTTTCCCCAGGAAATAAAAGTAAACACACTCTAAGCTATCTTTGCTTGGTTTATTTCAACATGACGTGCAGTGGTTGTTTGCGCTCAGTGTTTGCCTCTCCAATTATAGAAACGCAAATATTCAATGATCTTTTGTCCACTTTCAATAATGCTCTAAACACTAGATTATATGATGGAGCAAGGATTCGCATGTAAAGCGCCTTGCTCGTATGCAAACCCTTGTCTAAAACCGCATAATAATATTAACACCATTGTTCGTCGTTTATAAAGTGTTTTCCCAACACGCGGGTGTCCCCAGGATGCTTGCTTGTTTGTTTTTTCCGTACTAAAACGAAGCTTGCACTGAAAATGGCTGCTTCGCTGAGATTCAGTCTGCGCATGCGTCGGTCATACCCATGTGATGTGACGCACTCGCATTCTGGAGGGATTCTGTGCTCATGCGCACTGATGCAAAAATGGCCGCTTGTCTCTCACCACGCTCTCTGCTTGCTACTGCTGTTTTAGCCTATCTGTCTTTTCGCACTAATCCATAATGCTATAGTCATTATAAAATAAGGGTTGGTTAGATTTTATCATGGTATACAGTGCGATCATTTTTATGTATGATTTTAATTTGTTTTCGCTTACTTTTCATGTACCGCGTCTTTGTGGGCTGGGGCATACATGAGCGACGCCATGCTGAGGCTCCTCTGAACCCTGTCAGCTGACCAGGGAGAGTCCTAACTGCGCAGAAGCTAAAGCTAGCCAGCTGGCTCCTGAAGCCCGATGCGCCTGGGAACCCATCCCGAAGATGCAAGATTACACCTTGAATTGTCATACACTGTTGCTATATGCTGGACTCTTGCATTGTCTTCTGTATTCCTATGCCTGGGAACGTGAACCAGGGGGGCGGGTGTGCAAAATTGAATAATTATGATGGGAACGTTGAATTCTAGGAGGTGGTAATGACCGCACCACCTCTCCTGACCAATCACAATGTGGGAAACTGTCACTTGCAACATTAGTGGGTGGTCTGAGGGTCCCCAAAACAGTATAATTGCCCTAGTTTAGCTTAGAAAAATTGTCCGACTTGTCCGAGTAGCAGACCTGTCACTGACCCTACGATCTCAATAGGTGCTCATTCTGAAAGTGCTGCGGAGCACTTTGTCCATACTTTCCACAATCTCCTAAGGGGTGGAAAATCCTAAGTGCTGGCGAAGCACTTTGCTGGGAAATTCAAAAATCCAATCGGGGTTTCTGGCAGATTACTTGCAGAAGGGGGTAACGCAGGCGTTGCTGTCCGAAGCTGTGGGTGTTGGTCGTACCCTGGGAGGCCCAGTCCTTGACCTGAACCTGAGGGGTATCCTGTCCTTACTGTCCGTGAGCTGTACCTGCTCGCATTCTGGCATTCCTTTTCTGAGGGTCCCTGTCCCCGTCTTTCCAACTGACCCGTGGCCAGGGTTGGTCTTCAATCTGAACTAGGTAATTATTGATTGTGGGTTTGCGTATCTCTCTCTCTCACCCTTTTGTCTGTTCTGTTAAAGCATTCTTACCTGTGATATTGCTCTATTGCCGTTGCAAATATATGTGTCTGAATTTTAGTTGGTTCCTTCTCTCCCCCTCTCCTTTAGAAATTCATTGATTTTATAAAGTAATAGCATGTTCCCGTTCTTCCCTTTCCTTTAGTGGATTGCAGTGAACTTAGCAAGAATAGCTTAAGCACTTAGGTTAAGTACATGTTCTAGGTCTCATCCCCATTCCTATGTTCTAGTATAAAATTGCAGTGACTAGTTTTGTTCTAAAAACTTCTACCTTTAGTCTTCCCATATATCCTAATGGTCATATTTTTGATGCAAAGTTACCTATTGGTGTTGATTTTAATGTTTGATATATTATTCTGTGTATCGCTTATTATCTTGGCATCTTCTCTTTGAATTCTTATATAAAGTTTTAAACTTCATCAGGTGTCTGTGGTCATTTTACAGAATTGTGGAAAGTATTTTTCTGATTATAAAGAGTACTTGATGTTAGGCCTGTCTACTATTTTCCCTGATAGCTCTAGGTCCGTCGTAAGAGTTGTGCCTGTGGTAAGTCGGGTACATGGTAAGCAGAGGTAAATCCAAACTTGATTACTCTTAGCAGCGTGCAGGAGGAGAAATCCTCACCCGGTTCACCCAAACAAATTAGTGTGATAATAAAAGGTTTTTGCACGCCAAGAGCCCAGTGCGTGTAAAGGAATTGGTAACTCGGGTGACCTGGGGGAACTGCGCGCTCTAGCAATATGCCACTTAACGCTGTGGATATATTGTTTTTATAAGCCTTGGAAATAGGCGCTACGTTCTCTCATTTTTATAAACCTCATTTTTTGGATGTCAGCAGGCTGAACGGCCCTGTTGGCCGCGCAAGGATTCAAAGTTGTGACGTTCACACCACACACAGATATTAGCAGCTCTCTTGTAACTAACCGACAATTCTTTCAAATGTAAACTAACGGTAAACTCCGCAGGTAAACTCTTTTCAAACAGCCAGGAGAGTGAACACAGTTATGAGCCTAGAGGTAGTGCGCCAAGAAATTGCGCTGTAATTGTCGATGGCGTTTCGATCCTCGGTGATTTGGAATCCTCTTCAGGACAGGGTTAGTGATGGATAAGAGTGCTGAAGGACGCTGACATAGAATGATAGTCAGTCGTGTGGAAAAATATGGGTCCAGGCGATCAGAAGTGAAGCAGTGATATTTGCCGGGGGAGTCCAGGTCGCAACGTATCGAGCCGGTGCAGCACCTGAATCAATCTGGTGCTGGAGCCGAATGAATCCGATGAGATGGGTTCCAATTTACCGCGAAGGAAAGCAGTGCTTCGCAGATTCATTCGTCTCCAGCACCAGATTGATTCAGGTGCTGCACCGGCTCGATACGTTGCGACCCCAAGGATCCCAAATCACCGAGGATCGAAACGCCGTCGACAATTACAGCGCAATTTCTTGGCGCACTACCTCTAGGCTCATAACTGTGTTCAATTCAAACAGTGGAATTATGTGTACTTATTGTGGAGCCTATTTCTGATTTTGCTCAGTCACTTTGCGCCGACCACGCTGTTCACCACGTTCACTTGCGTCGTCACTTTGTTATCACCTTGTCACCAAGTGCTATTTGGGTTGCTTCATGAATGTTTTCATGTACAGTGCTGCTTTTTAACTGTGCTCCCTAATTCAAATACGTTGGTGATTAATAAGTACTTCACAAATGTATTGAGACTCCTTGTTGTTCTTTACTTGTAATGCTTGATGCATGTATCTTTGAAACTGCCTTACTCATTGATACCTATTGGGAAACTGTACCCTATATATATTTTTTTTACATAAAGCAGGGTGTACTCGTGTCGTCCTTCTTGAAATGAAAGCACTTTAGAGGAGACCAGGCCCCGCACAAAGATCTATATTAGGGTTGCAATGTTATTACAGGAGCTAACCGGAGCAAGGAGGCAGTTAGTTTTGCTTACGTCATAATTCAATTTAAATTTAGAGTGAACACTGGTAATGAATAAGTGCCATTCTTATTGACTTGAAGGCACAAACCTTTTTCTCGCAGATTAAAGAGAGCATTTTCTGTTTCTTGGAGAAAGGCAGCTAAGTCAATGCCATGGGAGCTCTGGGCCTACGGTTTCACCACAAGATCCCGGGGAAGCAAACAGAGCGTGCAAATGCCATATTTTAACCAATTACTTCTTATAAACGGATGCCACAGAAAGAAGGCAATATAGTTTGTTGTTCCTGGTGATAACAGCACGGAAAATAAACATCAATTCAAATATCGCAGCGCTACACCTTTGACTGGTTCAAATTGCTCTGTCAACAGAGCCTGAAGCAGCTTTTGCTGCAGTGTCAGTGACGCCTGTAGCACAATGCGGGCACGGTACGTAGTGCATGCTGCTGTCGAAAGATAGCTGAGTGTGTTAAGTGCCTGCTGCTGACAGATTTGTGCAAGTGATCGGTACTAACCCCAGGGGAGAAGCTTAACAGTGATCCATCAACAAGACCAAGCCCTAGCAAGAGTGCTGGCATCAGGAGCTTATGTGGTTTACCAATTCACTTAATGCTGTGCCAATGCAGTGACCTCGATTGGGCAATACACGCAGCTTTAGAGAACGCAAATGTCCTGTAGAATTATTAAATTAAACTTGCCTCTGATACGAACTGCCAGCCTTCTCCGATCGGAGCAAGTCTGCTGCTTGTTTTTAGGTCGAGGACCTAAAGGCTGCGCTTGCGCAGTCTGGGGTCGGAGAATTAATGCTTCTTAGTAGGGCTGTAGAACCCGCCTCCCTGCCCTGTCTCTCCTCCATTGGCTGGCTTCCTAAACGGAGGCCAGCCATTGGAGGAGAGAGCCATCACTCCGATTTAGCCCCGTCTCTTTCGGATTCGGGGGCGTAAGTTTTAATTAATGTTTAATGTTAATGTTAGAGCTTGTAAAGCGCACTGTTACCCGTAGGTTTCCTGGCGCTGTATAACGCTGGGGAACCCGTCCTGGCTTTCCCTGTGTGATGGTCCCTGCTGGGAGTCCCCAAGGTGGAGCCAGGCATCCCCGGCGTTGATAGGGCCGTTGTGGAGATTAGGCAAGCTAATGCCCAGAGGTGCCGAGTGGGACCCCTGATTAGAGTAGGCACCGAAGCGAGAATTATCGAGTCCGCTGACCCAAGTCCACGACCCTGCCGTATCGGGAATTGAACCCTGGTCCCGGCCGACTTCTGCTCCCGGGTCTGTCGCCTCTAACCAGTAAGCCACACCACTCCACTCTAAGTCTAAGAACAGCAAAACTAAGTTTTGCTGTTCTTTAGCTCGTGACGTCGTCCGTCACTCAGGACAGCAAAACCACGCCCCGATTCCGAAAAATTTGGAAGCTTGCTGCGGCCATTTTGCTGTTCGAGCAGCGTAGGCTTGGACAGGAGGTAAGCCTCTGCCCCCCTGTTTGTGCCGTTCTTCGTGCCCCTGCCCCCGTTGCTGCCAGTGTTTCTTGCCTCTGACTTTCTGTTTCTGCACCCCCGTGGCTGGTACACTCTGTGCCCGGTTGCCCCTTCCTCCTCGCGCTGGTACCCTGCCCAGCGCGGTGTTAACTCTCTCCATTGTGGCCAGTAATGTTCTATCTCGGGCAGGATGACACCTTCTCCCGCCTGATATTTTTATCCTGCTAAAGCTCGCCCCCACCCCACCACTGGGCACGGGGGAGCAGGCTGACATTTAGCACGGCAAGTGTATCCACCCTCCGAAAGCCGGGGGACCTCAGTGCTTCGTTCCTCTTCCTCCCGACCACCGAGGCCGGCTCTCGCCCTTCGCCGACGCTCCGCAGCCCTCCGTGCCTGGGGGTGCAGGAGCCAGCTGCCGCCATGAAGGTCGTGCCCGGCACCTTCCCCAAATTGGCACTTTAGTGACAGCCACTTGGTGCGTGCCCCCCTCCTTCGACCCCCCACACACACACAACCCCAACCAAGGCTGGCTCAATCTGGACAACGGCCGTTTTAAAGGTTGTCGGAAACTATTTCGTTTGGTGTTGAGTTTTTTTTGTCACAGTGTGGACTGCCCAGGACAACTGTGCGCGCCGTGAATAGGATGCGCCGGGATATCAGGTTATCCGACGTAGGTGGTGCGCAGAGGAGAACATGCCTTGGGAGCCGCCTCATTAGTGGTGGAGAATGGGCAGTCCAACTGGAGCCGTAGGACCGGGGCCTGGGGTCACCCTGGCATCTATATGCATGTCACACCTTCACAGCTCTCCCAGTTACTGACGCTCCGACCCCTAGAGCCGCTGTCATGGAAGGAGCACTTCCTCCGGGTGGTTCTGGGGCGGCCGCTCTGTCCACTGCTCCTTTATTCTGCTCATGCAGCTTTAACCCAGAGTGGGATAAACGTTGTGTGTTTGTATTAGTGGTAGACATCAGGCACCAGGTAAACACGCATATAGTCCGCAGGGTTTTTACCCTTCTGTATTGGGGATGAGGGGTGCTGTGACACACTCCGGGGTCCTCTGTGCAGTTTGAGACTCTCCCTGCTGTGTGGTGATAGAGGGGGGGTGTCACCCTCTTGGTACCTTTGTGCAGTTTATAGACGCTCCCTTACTGTGCGAGTGATGGGGTGTGAGCGTTCACTGAGAGGAATCCTGCAGTTTACAGACTCTCTGGTTTGTGCAGGTCATCGCCTCATCCAGTCAGATGCGTTTTTCCGGTGTGCTTGCATTCCTGCCCCCTGTTCCGATGTGCTTGCATTCCTGCCCCCTGTTCCGGTGTGCTTGTATTCCTGCCCCCTGTTCCGGTGTGCTTGCATTCTTGCCCCCTGTTGTGTGGGCTGTGAGAGCTGTGAGAGCTGTGAGAGCTGTGTGGGCTGTGAGAGCTGTGTGGGCTGTGTGGGCTGTGAGGGCTGTGAGGGCTGTGAGGGCGGTGTGCTTGCATTCCTGCCCCCTGTTGTGTGGGCTGTGAGAGCTGTGTGGGCTGTGAGAGCTGTGTGGGCTGTGAGCTGTGTGGGCTGTGAGCTGTGTGGGCTGTGAGCTGTGTGGGCTGTGTGGGCTGTGAGAGTTGTGTGGGCTGTGAGAACTGTGAGGGCTGTGAGGGCTGTGTGGGCTGTGTGGGCTGTGTGGGCTGTGTGGGCTGTGTGGGCTGTGTGGGCTGTGAGAGCTGTGTGGGCTGTGAGAGCTGTGTGGGCTGTGAGAGCTGTGTGGGCTGTGAGAGCTGTGTGGGCTGAGAGCTGTGTGGGCTGAGAGCTGTGTGGGCTGTGAGCTGTGTGGGCTGTGAGCTGTGTGGGCTGTGAGCTGTGAGAGTTGTGTGGGCTGTGAGAGTTGTGTGGGCTGTGAGCTGTGTGGGCTGTGAGCTGTGTGGGCTGTGAGCTGTGTGGGCTGTGTGGGCTGTGAGAGTTGTGTGGGCTGTGAGAGCTGTGAGAGCTGTATGGGCTGCGAGAGCTGTGTGGGCTGTGTGAGCTGTGTGGGCTGTGAGAGCTGTGTGGGCTGCGAGAGCTGTGTGGGCTGTGAGAGCTGTGTGGGCTGTGAGAGCGGTGTGCAAATTCTGTAATATTTGGGGACACTTCCTCCTAACTACTCACGACTCAAAAGAGGGAAACTGGCGTGCATGCCTCCACCCCCCAACCCCCCCCCCCCCACTTAACTATTTAGGATAGACACTTGCCTTTGATTTAAATAATTTATCTCTAGGACAGAGAACACTGGGTGGGCCAGATTGAGGTTTGGAAAACACATGTTCAGGTAATGTTCCTAACTGTTGGCTGCATACAAGTCCTTCACAGTAACCTATTTGATTCACAGTCTTGGGCTGTCTGTTTGCCGCAGGAGACTGGCTCTGTCTGTGCGTGGCGCTCTGTGCGTGGCGCTCTGTCTGTGCGTGGCGCTCTGCCTGTGCGTGGCGCTCTGCCTGTGCGTGGCGCTCCGCCTGTGCGTGTGTGTGTGTGTGTGTGGGTGTGTGTGTGGGTGTGTGTGTGTGTGGGTGTGTGTGTGGCGCTATGCCTCTGTGTGTGTGTGTGTGTGTGTGTGTGTGTGTGTGTGTGTGTGTGCGCATGTGGCTCTGTGTGGATGTAAATGCAATAGGTCATGCATATGCGAGCGATTAAGCTATTGGCATTGTAAATGACAATACCATTTATTTATGATAAAAAAAATCTGTTTATATCTCACTACCTCACAACATCCCTCTCCCTCACTACCTCACTCTTTCACTACCTCACTCTCTCTCTCACTACCTCACTCTCTCACTACCTCACTCTCTCTCAATTTCAATACATCACTCTCTCCCTCTATCTCACTACCTCACTCTTTCTCTGCTAATGCAATAGGTCTCACATATGCAAACAATTCAGCTATTGCCAATAGAAATGACAATGCCATTTATTTAGGGATAAAAAAAAATATACAAAAATTATGAGCAATGCCAATAGCTCTACCTATAATATTGCCGAGACCATTGCATTGTAAATGTTTGTTACAAAAAGCACGTGTGCTGCAGATCAGGCCCGGTCGTACTCGTAGGCAGCCTTGTGTGCACAGCTCTTCCCAGGATGGGGTGGGGCTATGGAGGTTTACCCTCGCTGATTGACAAGCAGCCTTGGAAACCCAGGGCTTCTGCTTAAAGCGCCCAGGCTGCTTGCAATCAGCAAGGCTGCAGTACGTTATCAGAGGGCAGGGACTTTCAGTATTTTGAACCACCGGAACCCAGGGCTGAAATCAGGTAAACTCTCTTAATCCTGGACGGCCGGCACATGCGCTCTGGCACCACATGTGCCTGGTTTTGCCTGAGTGACCCTCGCGCCGAGGGTCAGGTGTAATGCAATCAGCATGCTTTAAAATAAGTTCTAAACCGTAATTGAGGCAGAAATGTAAGCGGGACAGAGCCCTGCCGCCCTAATCAGGATTCAGGAAACTGCCCCAAAAAGGCCGCCGCAACGGGCCACGCGGCTGCCGCTCCCAGAATAGTGCCGCCTGGGGCGGACCGCCCCCCCCACCGCCCCCTCCCTAGCTACGCCTCTGCATCAGTATGGGACATGATTGCAGGACGGTAGCCCAATAAAATATTATTAGATTGGGTAAAGCCCAACTCCCTCTTTCCCGGGGTACGAACAGAAAGTTGTATGCCCTCCTGGGTTGAGAGAATACCCACATGAACTGAGAAAACAACCTGTCAAATCTTGAAAGCTTGCCTTGTTAAATTCGAGAGGAATGGCTCCTAAAAAAAGTGCAAAATTCTGGGGGGAAAAAATCATTTTAAGCACGTTGCAAAGGCCAACGGTAGAAAGGTGTAAGTTATGAAGACGGCTCAAGGCTTTCCTTGTCTCTGACACAAGAGAATCTATATTCTGGCCAACAATCAGGTCAGTATCAGTTGAGATTTCTACCCATAGATATCTAGCTTTTGCCACAGCTCTTTTCTCATTCCAGGTGACATTTTTGTTTATAATAATTTGAGTTTTTCCTTTGTTCAGTTTATTCCCGGATACAACACTGAATAAATGAGCATCTACCTCGATTGTAGGGATGGCTTTTTCAGGATCCGGTGTAACCAAAGCTAAATCATCGGCGTAGGCCATGAGCTTAGTTACGAGGCCGAATATACTAATTGCCGGTATAGCTTGATTTCCTTCAAGTTTTTTGATGAACTGGTCAATGTACATGGCAAAGAGTAGTGGAGAGCAGGGACAACCTTGTCGGGCCCCCCACAAGATCTTTAGTGCTCTGTCAATGACCCGTTGATAGACACCCTAGGAATAGGAGTGATGTATAACGCTTTAATGGCCTGCATGGCTTTAGGCCCGAAATGCATTCTCTGCATGACGCTCCAGAGAAAATTTCAGGGGACCAGATTGAATGCTTTTTCGGCATCAAGGAGTATTACAGCCATCAGGTCCCCTGAAACATGTGCAGCGTTAAGCAGAGTAATGACCCTCCGAATGCTCGATGGTGCCCTTGGCGGGTATACAATTGTGCTGCCACCTGAAGACAAGACTTTCAATTTTAGCAGAGTGTCGTGTGCAAAAATGTTGGCGTATATCTTTGAGTCACCGTTTATAAGGGTGATTGGGCGGTACAAACCCATTTCTATCAGTGATTTGTCTTTTTTAGGTAAGACAATAATCCTAGCTATGGACCACGATTGAGGGGTGTTGCGCCATTGAAGATTTATGTCACTACAGCATTAAAAGTATCTTTAATTTGGCAGAGAAAAACCTTATAAAATTCAACTGGAATGCAGTCGGGCCCGGCCGCTTTCCCGTCAGGTAGATTAGTCAAAGCCTTAACAATTTCAACCCATGTGGGAGGATCTTCAAGTTGTTCCCACTCTCTGCTGAGGAGTGACAACAGAATCGGGTCCAAATAGTTATTAAGGGAAGTATGCCCATCTACTTGAGATGCAGCATCTTCCTCGGAATATAAGCACTGGAAGAATTCGCAGAAGGCTGTGTGAATGTCTTCGGGGTTGCTGTTTATGACCCCAGAAGAGGTTCTAATTTTGTGAATTTCATTAATAGTGGTCTGTTGCCTAGTTCTAATTGCCAGCTGGTGGCTAATCTTTTTGCTGCCCTCAGATGCATTTTCACTAGCGGCAGCACACTTGGAAGCTGCTTTCTCTGCAAAAATTTAACAAATCTCGGCCCTGAAAGCAGCCACTGCCAGTTCCGCTGGATCTATCTCACCCTTGGACTGGTCTATAGTGAGAAGGTTTTCCTCCGCTTTCGCTAATTTTGCATGTCACTCCACCAGCTGAGCCTTCTCCTTCCTATTTTTAGGTCTTGCGCCTAGAGTTGCACTGCGTAGCAGTGCTTCGCGCAGCGCGAGGCATTTTGTAAACAAAAAAAAGGGGTTTTCAGATCCACTTTTCACAGTAAAATGCTTGTGCGTGTCCTTTTTTGTTTACTGTTACTTCATTGGCCTTTGGCGTTGTTTCCATAATGAAAGACTTAAATCTATTGGCTTTTTCCGCAAGCATTGCTCCTCCCATGGCCTATTGGTGTCTATTACGCACATGAAGTTCGTTACCGACACCAATAGGCCGTAGGAGGAGCAACAGAGCTACGGGCATGATAAGAGAAATGACACGCCTTGCTGTAGTGCGCGTGTGTTTAGCAATTACGGGCTTCGAAATTACACGCCTTGCTGTAGCGCGCACGCGTGTGTCTTTATCGATACAGAGAAATACAATGGTAGGAGTGAGATACAAGCTGGGAGAATGCGCATGTTTACCAATTACTTTATTTATGCATTTTTATGTACTACCGACTTTACCCAGAGGCTTCAGAGCGCTTCACAATAGGAACAGAACTGATACAGGAGGAGAACATAACACGTGAATATATTACAAAAGCAGACGCTAACTTACATAAGGTAAAAGTGATAGTTGTGAGTAAACAAAATACATGAGAGCAATGACAAGCTTTGCTGTAGAGCGCGCGTGTGTTTCGCAATTACGTTCTTGTTTTTTTTTTCTCATTAGGCCCTGAAGTAAACTGTTTATAGACTAGGAACAATATAACACAATAGTAAAAATTGAGCTGTGAATATGTTGTAGAAAAACAAGGAAATCAACAATTGCAGCAAAAAAGAAAAAAATATAATGATAAAAGAGGTAGGAGTAAAATAAAAACACGTTTGATCAACATGGTCCCCTATGCAAATATTGTTCGTTCCTTTCAGACCTTTCTGACACTGCCTCTGTTGAAGGCCATCTGCTCTTTTTATGGCCAAAACATCCCTGCGCACATTCTTGGGGAATTTCTCTTCTTGAGCCATATTCAGCAAGTTGCAGCTCATTCACAAAATATAACTAGCATTTCCAATGCAATAGGTCTCGCATTATTAAAGTTTGAGCTATTGGCCTTGTAAATGACAATGCCTTTTAATCCTTTGAATCAGTGCATAAACAAGCACTTTGTACTTATAGTCCATGCTTATGAGAAGCAAGTCTGGCAGTCTCTTTTACTGCCAGCCTTGCTCTCGTAAGCAAGGACTATACGTTCAAAGTGCATGTTGATGCACCAATTGCAGGTTTTAAAAACAAATTAATAAAAGGCATTGTCATTTACAATGCCAATAGCTCAAACTTTAATAATGCGAGACCTATTGCATTGTAAATGCTTGTTCTTCAATGAAAATTGTAAAGTTTCACCTCAAACACAGGCTTTTAACGTGTCCCAGACTACCATCACGGGAGCTGAGCCAAGATTTATATCCAGAAAGGTCTGAATCCACTCTTTAATATAATTCTGATAGCCCTCGTCCAACAGGAGTGCTCTCTCAAAGCTCCAGGATGAGATTTCCTTGCGGGTAATCAGACCCCGGATATTAAGGCTTAAAGGGTTATGATCTGATAAGATGTGGGAAAGCATATCAATTTCAACTGTGGAGAACAGTTTGCTACTTGAGGAAGGTAACTGCCTCCATCCTTGGGGGGGGGGGGGGGGGGGGGGGGGGGTGCACCTCTCCAGCAGATTTGTTTTTTAAGGCCCCCAGTCTCTCGCCTAATTTTAGGAATTACTTCAACATCGAGAGGGGGAGGTGCTGCATTAGGGGGACCAAAGCCAGGATTAGGTGGTATTTTACCTTTTGCACCCCGGAACCCACGCGACTCCATGCTCCGTTCACCCGTGAAGGAAACAGCCAGCAGCCTAGTCGAGGGAAGAAGCAGAGCCACCAGAAGTAGCAGTCAAACATCGAAAAGCCCAAGAAGGTTAACAGCCTTGCTCCAGCGTCCAGGGGAGAAAAGCAATATCGACCGGGCTCTGATCTTTCAAACGAAAATCCGTGCTTTGCGGCACCTGCTTCTCGCGCCGTCTCCTGGAGCAGTCAGCGTTCTCAGAGCTCTTAGCGGAGGAGGAGAGTGTCTACAGCTGCATCTGTAAGCAGCAAAACCGCACAGACTGAATCCAGCACAGCCGCATCTCCAGGTCAGGCTGCATAGCAGACAGCCGAGTAGACTCGTGGCACGGGTGGCTGTGAGGCAGGGAATCACAAAGGCACCATCTTGCTCTCTAAGGTTGGTATTCCTTCTGAGATATTGGTTTGCAATTAAAAAAGATGCCCAGGGGGGTGTGTTCAAGCTGGCCGAGGTGTAAGGCGGGGGCGAGGGAGGGGGGCGGGGGGGGGGGAATAGTCCCTACTGATGCAGGCCTTCATGGAGCGCTTGTTCAGCACCCTCCGCAAAGTCTTTGCAGAACTTAAGCACGACATTGCCACGGATATCAAGATCGACAAGATGTTGCTGCCCTCGACTAGAGGCTCGACTCAATGGAACAGAACCACTATGCCCATGAGGAGGAGTTGGAGGGTCATCACCGGGAACTCCTGGAGCTTTGCGACCAGAACACAGAACTGCGGTACCAGGTCGAAGACTTGGAGAACCGTTCTCGACGGTCCAATATACAAATTAAGGGTGTGTCAGCCCGGGCTATCTTGGCAGATCTGGAGGCCTTTGTTATCCAGCTGTTTAAGCATGTGGAGCCCGCACTAAAGGATCAAGTAATAATGCTGGATCGGACCCATCGAGCGAGGAGAAAGGCAATCACCCCGGGCCAATCCCAGTATATACTCACATGTCTACAGTACTACAACCAGAAGGAAATAATAATGTCTGCGACCAGAGACCTGAGAACCATCGACTTTGAAGGATATAAGATAGGGCTCTACCAGGACCTATCTCCAACAACGTTGCAACGCCGCAGGGCCCTGAAGCTGCTGACCGACTTCCTTCGAGCCCAGGAGATCTGCTATAAATGGGGCCACCCTTTTCGGCTGCAGTTTTCATGGGAGGAGGAGGTGAGGTCAGTCCGCACCATAACAGATGCACGTGCAATACCAGAGATGCGGGACCTGCGCAGACCTCCCTCTCCGGGTCGCCAACCTGTGCGCCATCGGACGGGGGTTGTCAGGTGCGGCGCTCGTCCAAACGTGGGCGGAATAAGCAGACTGAAGCAGATAGCAGGGAGGCGCACGCACAACTCCTCCAACATTTGCAACATGAGGGTTTAGCCGGCCACTCCACCAGTATTTACTCCCCATTAGAGGACTGCAGCCCTTCGGACCGCAAATGGCTGGTCCTGGCTGGGGCCAGGGCCCAAAGACCTATCAATATAGCCTGCCGGCTGAGTCTCCTGCGAGGACCTTTCCCAACCCATTGTGCTTACCCAGCAGCGACATGGACTCCAAATCTGTGACCAGTTTGGCTCCCGGGTGGGAGATCTTGTTGGACTAACTGTTTATGTTGTATTTTGTTGTATATTTAACTTTCATGTTTTCCTTCCCCTTTCTTTCGAAGAGGTCTGCCCCATATGTTCTCTGTGGGGGAATTGCTGGACAGCGAGGTACCCGGACGGGTGGGACACGGGAGGTGAGGATGTGAGATATGGTGTCTATAATTCGCTTTAATGTTTGGGGCCTCAATTCCCCAGCTAAGCGGTTAGTGGTACTCATTTCTTAAAGACGCTAGGTGTGACATATTTATGTTGCAAGACACCCACCTGGTCCAGGAGGACTGGCGGAAGATGTGCTCCCGCAGGCTTGATCAGCAATATTTTTCTTCCAGAACTAACAAGAAGGCGGGTGGCCATCCTGCTCGCCACTCATTTTGCAGGGAAGGTGGAAGGTGTCTTTGCGGATGTCCCAGGCTGCTTGTTAGCACTGCATGTGCAGATACGGGTTATCAGGTACACAGTAGCCACTATCCATGCCCCCAATCTCAAACAGGACTGGTTAATCAAAGACGCCATGAGCCATCTGATCTCAACACCGGGCAGGGAGCTGGTGGTGGGGGGTGACTAATGTCACAATGGACGGGCAACGCAACAGATCCCATCCCCGGGAATGCCAGATAGGGGGGGGGCTTACCCCAGGCACCAGGGGTTGGCTGGCTGACGCAGGCCTCATCGACATTTGGCGTCACATGCATCCT
Organism: Lissotriton vulgaris; assembly: GCF_964263255.1. Taxonomy (NCBI): domain Eukaryota; kingdom Metazoa; phylum Chordata; class Amphibia; order Caudata; family Salamandridae; genus Lissotriton; species Lissotriton vulgaris. The sequence continues at coordinate 958,868,589 of NC_141691.1, forward strand.
ATGGAGGCTAAGTACACATTCTTCTCCATGTCGCACCAAACATGCATGCAAATCGACCATTTTCTTACCACACGAGGGATAACTAAGACCACAATGGCTGCTGATATTGAGGCCGCCACCCTTTCAAACCATTTGCCCATTAGCCTTCGATTTTGCCCTGCGAACACTAGTTCCCCAGCGTTGGCGTCTCAATGCAAAACTCCCCACATATGAGCAGGTACGCTGGTCCACTCTAGTGACATTGTCCATCCTCCTGGAGAACAACGATTCAGCCGAGATGGCCATAGCTACACTTTGGGACATACTGAAGATGGTCTTACAGGGCCACTTTATAGGTGTCGCGACAAGATACAATAGGGAATGGCACGACAAGCAAACTCAGCTGGAGGGCCAGATCAAATCGCTGGAAGCAGTGCATGGTCGTTCAGGGGCAGTGATGGTCACACGACAACTGACGACGGCCCGTAAGCAGTTGCGGCAATAGATACGAAAGGAGAGGAGTATGCTTTACTCCGGCTGTGCAGCAATACAATGCAGGAGGTAACAAGGCAGGCACATATTGGTGCATCGCCTCAGAGCGCAAGTAGTTGACAGGTGGGTACCCGAAATCCATAGAGCCGAAGGCTCAGTTTCAGATACGGATGAGGGTATTGCACACGCATTTGGAGCATTTTATAGAGCGCTCTACCCAGCTGAGCCATTACGAGACCTGGTGTTGAGGCTTATCTGTCTAAGGTGTATCCGCCTGGGATGGACGTACCCATATAGAGCACCCTAGAGAAAGACATCACGGTGCAGGAGGCCCTTACAGCTATTCATAGGTTGCACCCGCACAAGGCACCTGGCCCAGAGGGAGTTTTATAAAACATTTGCATCCCATCTAGCTCCGATACTCACACGCCTATGTAACTCCATCCATAACCAGGGAACGCTCTCAGACACCATGCGCAATGCTATTATCACGGTAATTCCCAAACCTGGCAAGGACCCCAAGAGTGGTGTCTCTTACCGTCCAATATCCTTGTTGAATGTGGATGCAAAAAGGTTTACTAGCGTGCTGGCACAGTGAATGGCAGATAAGTTCAGGGAATAGTTGACCCGGAACCGCTGGATTTATCCCGGAGCGAGGGTGCCGGGATAATACGAAACAACCATGTCACCTCCTGGATAAAACTCTGCGCTCCCAGATACCGGCCCTTGTGCTCACGATAGACGCTGAGAATTGACCGAGTACACTGGAAGGACCTGTACCGGGTGCTTGAGCGGGTGGGATGCGGTCCTTGACTATGCGGGTGGATACGAGCTTGCTATGCAGCCCCACAGGCTGAAATTAGCGTCACCAGCATTCAGTCCCTCACTTTTCCAGGCAGGGTTGCCCCAGTCTCACATTCTCTTTGCACTCTATATGGAGCCGCTAGCCGAATGCATTAGGGGCAACGACGGGTGACCGGAATTCAGATGAGAGGGAGGGAGCATAAGATCATGCTGTATGCAGACGACTTCCTCTTGACCTTCACAAACCAGTCTGCCTTCCTGATGGCAGCCATGACAGAAATCTCAGACTTCAGGCTTGCATCAGATTTTAAAATTAACCAGCAAAAATCCATGGTCCTGGACAGGTCGCTGCAGGAGACTGAGCACACACACCTCCGTGAACAGTTCCCATTTCAGGGGGCAAAAAACGGGGTCCCATACCTGGTCTTCAGATCCTCCCCACAATTAAGGCCACCGCAGACCACAAATACGGACAGCTACTTACCTGGACACGAACTGACCTTGGCAAATGGAGACCGCAGAACCTCTCCTGGCTGGGGCGCCTGGCTGCTGTCAAAATGACGCCATTACCTAAATTGCTTTATGTGATGCAAACCCTACTGTTACAGCCCCCGGCGCGGGTTCTGGACAAGTTACAGACTCTAAATTGAGATTTCATATGGGAAGGTAAAAAAGCGAGAATGTCCAGATAACAAGCTTACCTTACGCTAGCGGAGGGCGTCCCGAACATGTGCAAGTATTACCAAGCAGCCCAACTGCGCTATATGGTAGAATGGTCCGGCACATTACCGAAAAGCATTGGTTATTTATATACCATTTTTACTTCCAAACAGGTGGGGGCCCCTGTACAGAGAATGAATCTTAAATTGGCTTAGTCTAATAGGTTTTTTGTTCTCCCCTGTACAAAACTAATAAACAAATAAATTATGCACATATCATACATACTTTCAACTTCATTGGAAAATCAGTGCCGTTGGGCAATCATGCCGTGTGTTTGTGTACTACCTTGCGCCTTTATTCATCAGCACGTGTGGTGGGGTTGTACTGACTTGGAACCAAGCGGCACGAAACCAATATGCAATTGTAATACACCGCGGGTAATACCACGGAATGTGCGTGATGTTATGGGTCGAAGGGTTTCCGACCCGATGATACATTGGAACTACAGATCCCGGCAACACAACACACGTGTTGACGCCTTCTTACGTACTCTCACGTGACGTGCAATGGGCAGGGGCGACGTGAGGTTACGCATATTACCCCGGATGTTGCAACATGTCAACCTTCGTGGCGTCCCTGGTGAGCGGGCACGACTGGTGCTGGAGCGGTCCTTCAGAACAGTGAGTGGGCTGATTACGCGAGCAATGGCGTGCTTGTATTTCTGCATAAATTCTATCACGGACTCTACTCGGCCCCTACTGGAGCTGGGTATGGTCACGGGGGAGCAATATGTTATATGAGATAATCGCTCCTCCGGGCACAGGAGGAGGCAGCAAAGCAGGTTAAAACGCAGAGCATTCTTGACTTGGGAATGGCTTGACCTTTTTATATGTCCTTTTCTCCGAACACAGGTTGTGTTCTTTGGAGCTTCACCCGCCGACGCCATTTCGAGCCTGAAGAAACAATAGACTCAGTGAGATATTCATGCCCCTTAACTACCAAGTGGGCAGTGTGTCTTTACATCAAACGACGTGATATGCATCATAGGAATCTTTACTTGTTACTTTTGGGTTTGGGTGTTTCCATGCCCAACCGTGATTTTTTAGTTGTCTTTGAAGCGTGTTAGGTAATTGCTTTTAATTATTGTAGCCAATGGGCACTCAGGGACTATGGTAATTGAAACCATTAATGCTGTCTACTTCAGTTTATTAGACTGGATACTGGTTGGTAATAGAACTACTTTTCTTTCCAGTAAAAATGATCCACAGGTGTGGAAGTACCCGCCACGTGGTGTCCTCTATCTATTGCCTAAGGAAGGTAAGAGGGATATAAGGACTGGGACAGTTAGACTGTCCTGACGAAGACCGGCATGACCCATAAAATTGAGGGCACTGAATAACTGTCGAAACCTGTTGACCATCGCAGTATGAGGAGTAGTGTTTTTGGATCTTGACTGTCTGCCTAAACACTTACACATCCTTCACACTAATTTTAATCCTGACCTTGGGATCCATGAATAAAGTACTTACGGGTACCCATGAGTCTGTTTTAATGAGCACCATCTAACTGAACTTTGAGTCTATCACTTACCCAGTCCGGACGGACAACACCTATTTGTGATCACTGTGTGTCACATATATGTTGTTTGTTTTCTTGTTTAGTTTTGAGTAGTAGTGTATTTCTGTTTCCCTCCCCTATGCTCCGCCCCCTACGTGGGGGCGTATTGTAAGCAGACCCGATGATGAAGCATGTCACACACATTGTGTGTGAGTGAGGTCAGTATTTTTCAAATAATTTTATTTTTCTTTAAGCCCTGTCTTTGCGTCTGAGTGTTTGTCGTTCCCCACCTCTCATGGTGTGTATATTTATAGACCAGGCCATAGCTGGGATACACATTTTGAAGGTATCGTAGCTGCCTAACCCACATAGGCCCGAGCGTACAGGTCTCCCCAGCCACACCGTCAACACTAGGGGTTTGGGACAAGGTGCAGCGGAAAAACATAATATCTCCACTCTGATATCCCGGCAGACCCCCTTAATAGGTAACCCAGACTTTCCCCCGGAAATGTGTGGCACGGCTTGCAGAGCATGGCAGGAAGCTAACTGTCAACGGGTGGGGAACTGGTTCTACTCTGAGGGTCTTATGGACTTCGTCACTCTACAGACTTATTACCCGCTTCCGAACTCAGCAAAATGGCAATATTTAGCAGTCACACACTGGGTCACTAGACAGTGGATTCAAACACACGAAGGCAGTCCATTGCTACCCTTTGAGAAGTGGCTTATCACAAAGAGCTCGGACAAGAAACTGCTGTCTGACATATATGCATTTTTGACACAACCTGCACAACCCCTGCTAGGGCGAGACGGGAGAGGGAATGCGAATAGTCCTTCTCCGACAAGGAATGGATTGACATCCTCCACCGCACCCGTACACCGCGCTCAACACTACCCGTAAGGAACTGCTCCTCAAAATAGCCCATTATTGGTACCTCACACCAACAAGAGCAGCTACTTGGGACCCTAGGGAGGAAGGGATGTGCTGGTGAAGTGCAGAAAACTGGGTACGCCTACTCATCTGTGGCAGTGCCCCAAGATTGGGCCGTACTGGTCGAAAATACTGGACGCGGTAATTACCATGCTTAACACGAACATACCCAGACTCCCCACTTTCATACAGCTAGGCCTCCCTAACCCACTGAAATACCCCAGGGCCAAAGCTATTACCCTCACGTTGGGAGCGGCGAAGCAAATCCTGCTGGCCAGGTGGGGTACTGACTGGATTCCTTCACATCAGTATTGGCTGTAGAAAGTTAGAGATATCTTGGGAATGGAGAAACTCACAGCAGTGGACACGCAGCAACTTCTAAGGTTTGATAAGATGTGGCAGCCGTACATAGCATACTTGGCGGATGAGTTACGCAAACTGACATGCGCACCAGTACCTACGAATCTTACGTTTAACACCAGAAGCACCCAACATGCACCATCAGACTGCTTCCACCTCCTAGCACCACCATCACTTCAGGAGAAAAATACTCTCCTTCCCCCTCTTTTTTCCCTTTCTCCTCCCTTAACATTTTAATTTGTATCTGTCAATATTGTTCAAAGTCTCTGTATTTTCTGTTTTTCCTTTTCATGTTTACCAACTGAATACGCAACCAAATGATTATCTGCTGATCTCTGGATGTAGGCGGTTTACGTTGTAAAGTTGTCTCTCTATAAAATCAATAAAAATGCTTCAAACAGAAAAAAATGCATCGACACCAGCTTGCGAAGGCCACGCCTTTTGGCTTTGCCAGTGCTCTTATTTATTTTATTCCAAGCATAGTCGTCAAAACTGAAAAGAAAGTGTAAACATCCAGATGGCTAAACATGGCTGCCATATGCTTGCTGTAAATATTAAAATAATAATAACAATTGTATATAATTTTAATAGAAGCGTACACAGCTGCTTTCTAGCAGTCAGGTGTACGACGAAAAAAACAAAAATAAGAAGAAGTCATTACTTTTAATGTTTTTCACTGGATAATAGGATTCTTATCGACACCGAAAAATTACTATGGGGGTCTGCATTTCTGAACCTAAACACACATTAACCACATTAGGTTAGCTCAAAAAAATGAAAAAACTTTAAGAATGCAAAGATAAAAGCAAATGCAAATATTAGTGTTGGAAATGTGCGCTTAATTCATGGTCACCCCAGATTTTTGCCTTTTATTATCTACCCATTTTTTTGCTGGCCATAGCAGTTTACCCCTGCTAACCAGATGTAAAGTGCTTGTGCACTCTCTTTTAAACATGGTAAAATTGGCATACACATGATTGCCACCTTTAATTTACAGTACAACTTGTACCTAGGGGCAGCAAGTTAAATTCTACTAGTGGGCTGCACCACTATGTGCCACCCACCAAAATAGCCCTGTAAACATGTACCCGGCCTGCCATTGCAGTCTAAGTGTACAGTTTTAAACAATAATTTCGACTTGGCAAAATAAACCATTTGCCAAGCCTAAACCTTCCTTTCTAATACTTATAACTAACATAGGCCTTAAAAGCCCATAGGGCAGGGTAGATGGTATTTAAAAAGTAGGACATGTATATTGAATGTTTTACATGTCCTGTCGGTGCAAAATCTCCAGTCGTTTTTCACTGTGGCATGGTTGACCTCCTATAGACTAACAATGGTTACCTATTACATTTAACAAGGGCCAAATTCCTTTTGAGAGCAGCAAGAGAAATATTTTGAGAACTCATATTAATAGTAATTTGAAAACCAACTTCATGTTAAAAGTCAGATTTTATATTACTATTTTGGAAACAACACCTTTAGAAAGTTGTCATTTTCTTGCCTAAACCTGAAAGACTTTACTGCCAGTGTAATACAATACCTAATGGCTCCACTGGTGTGTGTGTCTGTCTGTGTGTGTGTGTGTGTATGTGTATTGCTCCCAAACAGAGAAAAGGGGATTGGGTGTGGGCAGGTGCTTTCCTTCCCTCTACAGTATGGCCTGAGGGCTGTGCTCCAGAGCTGGCTACAATTCAAAGTAGGACTCTCCTGTCACAGGCAGATGCAGCTAACATCTAGGCCTGCCTCCTCTCGTCTAACTAGTCAGTCTGGTTCCATTCAAAGTGGGCCGCATTTTGACAATACAGTGACAGGTCTGCTGGATGTTTACATACAACACTTGGCGCGCACTTCGAAGGGGTGAAAAGAATTCCAAAACAGCTCTTGTCTGGCTGTTGAAAGCCCCCCCCCCCCCACCCAGAGCCCAAGTTTCGTGTAGTTGAAGCCTCCTACCATCTTGAAAATTCCTAAAGTGGGTAAGTTTAGCCACTGGAACCTTTACCCCATTAATTAGTGAGTAACGGAATGGTTACTTACCTGTAGGAATAATTTTGCAGCTTGAAGAATTTTCTGGATTCACATGCTGTGCATTATTCCGCTATCTAGTGGTTAGGTCCGGAATTGTCTTTTTTTGTTTTTTTCGATTGTTTTGGTCGCATTTGATCACCACGTCAGACGGCATCCTGCCGCTCGACGTGCGTGGTGGCCATCTTCGGATTCTTTTTTCTGTTCTTATTTCTACTTTGTAGTCCTTGAGATGGTTCTTAAGTAACTGATGTAACTATTTGCTTCCCCACCTGTTTGTTTTCCTTGTAAGGGAGGCCAGGTGGGTCGCATGTGAATCCAGAAAAGTCTTCAAGATGCAAAACTACTGCTACTTGTAAGTAACCATTTCATTTTGCAGTATGAATCCTTTTCTGGATTCACATACTGTGCATTAGATTACGTAGCGGTTTCTCCCGTGCTTGGGATGCTGTGGTGAGAGGAAGACCTGGCAAACAGGTGTTGAAGCACCTTTTGTCCAATTTGAGCTTCCTTACTCATTTGAATGTCCGCACAATAATGTTTTGTAAAATTGTGTGGTGATGCCCATGTTGCAGCTGCACAAATAGTGTCAAATGGGTACCTTGACCATGAAAGCTAGGGTTGCTCCCGTCTTTCTAGTGGAGTGAGCTGTTGGTCGCATTGTTAGCTCTTTTTTTTGGCATTGCCATAAGATGATTGGATGGTTTGTACTATCCATAGAGCAATTGTAGCCTTTGTGACTGGTGATCCTGTTTTGGTATGTGCGTAGGCGACAAACAATTTTATTGTTTTGCATATTTGTTCTGTTTTTTGCCGATAATACAGCAACATCCTCCTTACATCCAGGGTATGGAGGTTTCTCTCTCCTTTAGTTTTTGAGTTCTTGAAGGAACCCGCAGGAGGATATTCTGATCCAAGTACTATTTTGATACCACTAAGAAGTGTGGGTTTGTTTTTAAGATTACTTTATCTTTGTGGATTTGCAAGTATGGTTATTGTATTGTTAAAGCTTGTAGCTCACTTAATCTCTGTAGGGAAGTAATGGCGAGGAGAAAGGCTGTTTTTTAGAGTAATGGGGTTGAGGTCCACTGCATGCATGGGCTTAAAAGGGTTTTGCCATTAGTTGAGAAGTACTGTATTTAGGCTCCATGTGGATACTGGGGCTGTCCTAGGTGGGGCTATTCTATTTGATCCTTCTAAAACCTTTTAATTACAGGTCTCGCAAAGAAGCTTTTGCATGATTTCACTCTTGTGTATGCTACTATGGCAGCAAGATGCACCTTTATGCTTAAGTAGTTGATGTTGTTATCCAAGAGGTCATTCAGGTATGCGATTACTGTTTCGTGTGTGCGGATTGAACTGATTTTGTTGTTAGCAGTGCAACAGATGGTATATTGCTTCCATTTTGCTGCATAACATTTTCTTGTTGTCCGTTTCCTTGCCTCTTTTAGAATTCCCATTGTTTGTAGAGGCAGATTGAGGTGGCCAAATTCTATGTACACAGGTGCCGAGCTGCCAGATGCAGCGTTGCTGGTTCAGGGAGAAAGATATGGCCTTGTTGCATTGTTAGCAGGTCCTGGTCTCCTTTGATTTTGATCATTTTCCCATATGATGGTTGCAGCAGGGTCGAGTACCATGTCTGCCTTGGCCATTGAGGGGCAATGAGAATCATGTTTGTTCCTGGGTACTTTGTTTTTTCTAACACTCTTTGCATCAGGGGTATTGGTGGAAAGGCGTAAGCAAATGTCTGACCAGTTGAGTGAAAGTGCATTCCCCTTTTGACAGGTGGTGTGGAAACTTTGAGGCAAAGAGCTGGCATTTCTTGTTCTGCACTGTTGCAAACAGGTCTATTACTGGTGTTCCCCAGAGGTTGAAAAGGTATTATACTGTTTCCTGTTTCAACTCCCATTTGTGGAAGCAGTTCTGTCTGCTCGGCTGGTCCGCTGTAATGTTGCATACTCCTGGTAGATGTATTGTTTGTAGGTGGATTCCTTGAGCCACTGCCCATTACCAGATTTCCTATGCAAGTTTGCTCAGGGGAAAAGACTATCTCCCTGCTTGTTCAGATAGAACATTATTGTTGTATTGTCTGTTTGGATTAGGGTAGTCTTCCCATGGATGGGTTTCAAGAATGCTTTCAGTGCAAGAAAGAGTCTTCATCTCCAGGAAATTGATGCGTTTAATGGAATCCTGTTTGCACCACTGACCACGTACTTTCAGCTGGTTGTAGTGTGCTTCCCAACCGTTGAGGGATGCGTCCGTGGTGATAGTCACAGATGGAGTTGGGTTCCTGAAAGATCTCCCCCGTGCTATATTGTTGGATGCCCCCATTGCATCTCTGCTTGCATCTTTTGCGTAACAACCATTAGATCCTCCCAACTTCCTGTGGCTGGAGACCAGCTGTTGGTAAGCCACTCCTGGAATGGGCGCATCTGCAGCCGGGCATGAGGGATAAATGGAATGCATGATGCCATCATGGCCATCAGTTTCATGACCTTCCTCACGGTCAGAGATTGTCCGCTCAGGTAGAGGGTCGCTTCTTGATGGATAGCCTGTATTATTTTTTGCGTGGGGTACGCTCTCACGCTCCTTGAGTTTAATCTTGCTCCCAGGAAGGTTTTTTTCCCTTTCTGGGTTTATTGAAGAAGTTTTGTGGTTTATTGAGAAACCCTGTTCCTGTAGCGTTTGGATGGCTGTTGGAACAGGATTGCGGCATGTTTGCTTTGAGTGTGCCCTTATGAGCCAGTCATCCTGATAGGGCTAGACATGGGTTCCTTCCCTTGTTAGGTGCGCTGCCACTAGGGCTAGGCACTTGGTGACGACAAGTGGTACTGCTGTTATCCCGAAAAGAAGGACCTTGAATTCATAGGAATCGCAGGTACTTTTTGGGTCTTGTTTATAGGTATATGCAAGTAGGCGTCCTTAAGGTCTATTGTTGCCATGTAGTCTCGCGTTTGAATGTGTGAAATTATTTCATGAAGAGTACACATTTTGAATCGTTGGGTTAGTATGAATCTGTGAATGAACCTTAGGACAGGACTGGCCTTAAAATCAGGTCCTGTTTGGGTACTAGGAAGTATTGGGAGTAGCTCCTTTGAACCTTTCCTGCTTTGGTACTACTTATCTTGCTTGTTTTTAGATTAGTTCCTCGATCTCTGAATTTAGCTGTGTTATTTCTGATTTTAAGAATTTTCTTCTGTAGGTTTGCAGGTTGTGTTTTTGTCAGCTCTATGCAATACCCGTACTTTACCAAATTTAATATCCAATTGTCCATTGGGATTGTTTTCCACTGTTTGAGGTAAAAGTATGTTCTTCTCCCCACTGGTGTTTTGTGTGGGTTCTTTACCATGAGCGAGCCAATTAGTGCCATTTCTGCTTCCTCTGGAAGTTAGGCCTCTACCTCTGCCTCTCCCCTGAAAGGGCTGCTTCTGGTGGTGTTGCCAACCTTGGTAGCTTGCCTGCTGACTGTTTTATTAGCCAGGGTTTTGACCCTGCGGTTGCTGTGACATTTGCTTTCTCTGACCAAATGTACCTCTTCCTGTGGGCTTTCTGTTGTTGAAACCACCTCTTTTAAAGGAACCTCTCTTCTGTAGGGCTCCCATCGCCCTTGCAGTCTATTTGCCTTTCTCCCTTGAAGGGATTCATCGACCTCTTTCCCCAAAAACGGGTTCCCCAGTGAATGGTCTATTGATGGAGGTTTAGATCTCCGGTTTATAACCTGATATTCTGAGCCAGGCATGTCTTCTGAGGATGGTGCCCATGCACATTTGCCTACTGGCAGTGTCTGCTGCATCAATAGCTGACTTAAGTCATGTATTTGCCACGTTTTTGTCTTCCTGGACAATAGACCTTGCTCTTTTCTTGTTCTCTTTTGTTTGTTAAGAAGCTCCTCTATGTCACCCCACTGTTGGTGGCCATATCTGTTAAGTAGTGGGTTGGAATTTGTGATGCGCCACTGTGTTGCCACTTCCTTTTCCATTCTTCTCTCCACAAAGTCCATTCTCTTACTCTCCTTCTCTGGTGAAGGGCAGGTATTGGAGACTGCATTAACTCTTCTTCTGGCTGTGGTGGCAATAATGGAATCTGGCACTGTATTTCCCTGAATATATTTAGGGTCTTTTGAGGAAGCCTTGTATTTCTTCTCCACCCTGTGTTTTACCCCCTTGCTTGAAGCCGGTTCCTTGAAGGCTGCTTTGCCTTGAGCCAGAATGCTAGGAAGCATTGGTAGGTATTGAGTCCCCTTGATGGCAGGGGCTAGGATTTCCAGGAGGAAACATGTGTCTTTTTTACTTCCTCGAGGGGGACTTCAAAATGATCTGCTGCCCTTTTGATTAAGTCCTTGAGGAAAGCTATGTTGTCTGGTGGAGATGCTTTCGAAGGATAATTGCATACCTCCTCCTCTGGGCTTTTGGTGTAGAGATCGTTCCAGAAATCCTCGAAGTTTTCCGAGATTACGAACTCATCAGGCGAGTCCCCGTATTCCTCAGGATCTTCGTTGCGAGGTTCTGGGGTTGTGAGTGATTTAAAGATACCCTATTCTTCTCCCTCTGCGTCTTCAGCTTCTTCGCCATCGACGGTTTCTGGTTCGGCAATCGTGGCTTTTGGGATTCCAAAATCCTTCAGAGATGAGTCAAACTCCTTTTTCGTTTGGAGGAGCATTGCCATTTCGTCCTCCAATCTTTTTCTTTTCAACTTCGAGCGCCCTCTCTGCATCGGGCCGGATATTTTCTCTTCTTACTAGGGCCTACGTCCAATTTCGACTGCATAGTGATTTTCTTTAGAGATTTGTGTTCGACCCTTGGTTTCGGCATCTCCTGTAATTTTCCCTCATAGGTAACCTTTGGTTGGGTTCCGTAGGGTTATTTTAATCTTGGCTGACCCTCAATCGCTGTTTTGCTCGGCGTCGGGGCTGCCTTGGATTGCGCCTTATGTTCTTGGCCCTTCGGTTCCGACGAATGTATATGGCATCGTATCTTCTCTGTCTTCTTCGTAGGTTCGCTCGCCTTCTTCTGGGTGTGGATTTCTTCAGAGTCCCCTTCTAGAATTTCAAAGTCTGATCCCTCGTGCATCGATTCTAATGGTACTCGTTCTTCCTCGTCACTGGAGAAACCCAGGTCTCCGAGGGACGTTTTCTTTGCGGTCTGCGACATTGTGGTTTAGTGGGCCTCTCTTTGTTTTCGGCGGGTTCTGAGCGTTTTCAACAGGAACGCCGCGGAGGCCTCACAATCCTTGTCTGATGGTCTTTGGGCAGGCAGAGGTTGCAGACGTCGTGTGGGTTGCGTTGAGCGTACTTGTGGTGGCACTTGGGACAAAACTTGAAGGGGGTATTTTCCATGTCCCCTACCTCGCCATTTGTGGACCGCCAAGGTCCTAGGTGGTGTCGTAGATGGAGCTGTAATCTTGTCCCCGGTTATGGCGTCAATGAAGGATGTGATTTGCGGCGACTTTTTCGATTTTCTGCAAGTTTTTAAAAAAAAATCTAAAAACAATAAATAAATAAATATAATTGGAGCTTCCAGTCTTGCTTCCAGACCCAACTGCGGAAAAAAGAATCTGAAGATGGCCACCATGCACATCGACCTCCAAGATGCCGTCAGACATCACACCAAATGGTGGTCGACAGCGACCAAAACAAGAGGAAAAAAAACAAAACACAAAGACAATTCCGGACCAAACCACTAGATGGCAGAATAAGGCACAGTATGTGAATCCAGCAAAGGATTAATGCTACAAAATCATGGGTCATTTCCACCCACTAGCTGGTGCCAGGCATAAAGGTGGCACCTCCAGGCACCCACTTTAGAACTCTCTCTGGACCTGAAGAGAACTGAAGGACTGCCTTCTATCTGTGATTTGAGAGCCCTGAAGACTGGACCATCTCTCCCACTTGTACGCAGAACAAAAGAAGTGGACACCAAGGGCAATTAGGCTGACCTCCTGTTAAAGCTACAGAGACATAACAAGCTACCAGAGGCCTTTTACTACAACTGCCAGCTGACCGGTATTTACTGGACCTAGATCAGACCTTGCTGTGGTCTTTATCTGCCACCCTAAGTTCCTCCTCTGAGGTTCTTGGGAGCTTTGGAAGTGTCCTACTGTGGTGGATTGGGACTAAATGGACTAAAGTCAGAATGTAATATTTTTGACCAGGACAAACCTGGTTAGTGTATCTGACCTGCCCAACCCTCACAGTAAGCGTCAAATTGTGTCTAGGTCCTATTCTTACACAACCATTGACTATCATTGCCATTTTGTGCTTCCTGGTGCTATTTTTGCTTAAACCTTTAAAAATTCATAACTCTGGATACTCTTACTGGATTTTCGTCATTTTGTTTATTATACTCTATTTCTCAAATTTGTTTTGGGATCATTATTGTTTTGCATTTAGGGTTTATTTCCATGTTGGTACTTAATAAATACTTCATACACTGCCTTTGACTGCATTGTGACAAGCTACCAGAGGGTGAAGCAGAAGTGTTAGTGACTTTAGTGTTTCTCCCTGACAAGGACTGTGGTAGTTATTTGAGGTGGGTTCTCACCCCCCCCCCTTTTCTAATACTATCAATTGCTTACAATAAGCCATACCCTTTGGTGCGCTTCTTTTTATGTGGAAAGGCGAATGAGATCACTAAAGGTGTAAAGGTGCAGTTACTCCCACTGTTAGAGTGGAGAATGCCAGGACACTTGGAGGAAAACAGCAAGGCAAATTTTCCAATGAAGTCGATAGCTTTTCCTAGCATATTATTTTGAGCTAGCACATCGCCCGATAAAACTGTGGAGCTCTTCCACTAATCCTTGCACAGAACCACGCAAGACCCTTAATATGTTAATGGAATCCACTGTCCCCAGCCCAGTCTGTCTTGCTTGTTTCCAGAGTGTACTCCATTTTAAGTAGATCAGTGAACACTTCAAATGTATATTCTAAGAGACTGGAGAGCGCAAGGGCCACCATCTCCCATAACGCACTGAAGCGTCTAGCCAAGAGGCACGTTGCCTAATGTGATCTAAGACCTAGGAGCTCCTTTGAGACTAATGTCATGTGCAAGGCCCGGAAAACTGCTTCCCTGTCATTTGATTTTTCAGCCCTGTACTTTTTGTTGTTGTTGTTTTTACTTCAATGACCTTGACCATCACGGGAGCCCACTCAAATGTTAAAATGTTAAATGTCGTATACTTGTAAAGCGCACAGCTGCCCCAGCAAAGGGGCGTCCCGGCGCTGTATACCGCTGGGGAACCCATTCTGGCTTTCCCTGTGAGATGGTCCCTCCTGGGCATCTCCAAGGTGAAGACAAGCATCCCCGGCGCTGATGGGGCCGTTAGTAGAGATTAAGCAAGCTATTGCCCAGAGTTGCTGAGTGGTTGGAGTAGGCACCGAGGCGAGAATTATCGAGTCCGCTGACCATGGCCCAAGACCCTGCCGCGTCGGGAATCGAACCCTGGTCCCGGGCAGAGGGGGCCGACCTCTGCTTCCGGGTCTGCCGCCTCTAACCAGTGAGCCACACCACTCCACTCCACTCCACTCAAGGTGGTCAATGTTTTCTGGTGATGCCAGGGGGTCGACAATACCCTCTTTCTGAGTGAAAGTGATCTCACCCTCGCGACCAAGGTTATGTGGTGACTTGATTTGAAAGCTTGTAGGCAGACTTTTTGTGGGAAAGAAAAGGGAGCGAATTTTGCTGTGTTCCGAAACATTTGCAACTTTGATTTTTTTGGGGGGCATTTTTCTTTAATCTTAGGAGGCGGCGCATATGCTTCAGCACAAATATGGTGCAGATCTCCAGGCGACATACACCCATCCCTAAGCAGTATGGTATCAATAAATAGTTTCAGCGGAAAAAATCAGGCCAACGACCACAAGATGGCAGCATTGGAAACATGTGGGAGGATAACAGACTAATTTAAGAGCGCTAAAACAATAAGGTGTGGCGTTGCTCTTACCTGCATGTTGTTAATGGCATACTTTTCTATTTCTTTCTTGGCCTGCAGCAGCTTATTCTGTGATAAGAGGCAGAAAAGAAATCGTCAACAAGCCTATCGTGCTTGTAACTCACATAATTACAGTGGCAACCTCCCCTACACTAGAGCAGAGTTCATCGAACAAAACCAACACATATCAAAGTCCAAAAACACTGTGCCTATAATGGAGTTGAGCGAACATAGTTAAACCCCCGTCTACGGAATACACGTAGCGAGAATGCTACATGAAAATGACTTGCTGCACCGTTACCCACTAAATCGAGGTTTGGGATTCGGTCACTACAATTCCGACTATATTTAACAATCACAGCAGCAGAAAACCTGAGTCGACACAGACCTCCAACCATTCGTTAATAATTGCAATAATCCATAGTAACTCAAATTCAGCTTTCTAGCTTCACTGCAAACCACTAAACTTTCAAGATAGGAAATGAGGAGAAAGCAGCATTCTATTTATGTTGCCATTAAATGAAGTGTCCAAGTTCAGAGCCACTGGAATTATGCAGCACTAGATGGCTAAAGTATGCGTGTTGGGACGAAGTCCCTGGCATGGTGATGGGCGTGTACCCCTGCCCTGAGTGCCCCAACTACAATGATGTCTGGATCCAGGGCTGGCCTTAAATCGGTTTGACCACGGCAGTCTCCCAGCCGGGTGAGAGGACATCACCCAGAGACTTAAAGACCACCTGCAAATGGAGCACCTGTGCCTGTCTGCTTGCCACGACCAGCAAGTGTGCCCTATGAGGAAGAGGCGCTGGAGGGAGAGAAGTCCAGTGGTGGATCCGGTCTATTGGATTGCTGTAGTGAGGTGTAAGGAAGCGGCTGCTGCACCGATCGGGTCTTCGACAGAGTGCAGGTTGTAAATTGGTGGCCCAGTATGCCAGGTGGGGCTGCAGTGAAGATTGTTGCTGTGATGATCTTGTCGTAGCCCGTCTAGAGTGAGGACGGTGATCCCGTATGCCAGGGGAACCACTGGACCAAGGCAAGAAGCGTGGTCTGGTCGAGACCATCATTGTGAGGAGGAGGCAGCTGTAGTAACCAGAGTGGGCCCAAGCTCCAACTGAGAACCAGCAGCAGATATGTCGTAACCTCCCCCTCACACCTGTGAGGAGGATCCCAAGTTACTAACCAGCATAAGAGGAGCAGAGTATCCCCCACCCCCTGGCCGCGGCCACTGCAGGGCCTTTGACTTTATTATATAGTCAGACTCCTGAGACTCTGACTACTAGAGGATTTTAACCTGAATGTCAACTATAGTGAATGCGGAATAACCCCTACCGTTAGCAAGAGGGTGTGGAATTCAGATGCACACCTATAAACCACTAGAGCCTGACCTCAGGGGCCTGTGTGTACTGTTTGTGAATGTCGTATATTACTTTGTGTTCATATAGAAATATAACTTTTTTAGGTCTCGCCTAGGCAGCGCTTGTGCTGTCGCTTCTATGGCCTGCTGTATTCAGGATATGAAGCTCAGTAATGTCTTGAGTGACAGTCAGAACGTTTGCGTATGTTTTATATCTTCCATTTTTGTCTTGCGCAGGGTTCTAGGTTTGCTTCAGGAACTCCGAATCATAGGCAGTTATCAAATGCCTAGGGGCATGGGCTGTGGACCAGACTATAGTTCTGTGACGTATTGCAGTGAAGGTATTTTTGCATAATCTCCCCAAGGGTACACTATTTCATTCACAGGTGATTCACACGTTATTGTTTTTAGTTACACAGCCTGGCACGTCAATTTTGGACTCTCCCGGTTCTATCATACACAACGCTACTTTTCCTTGTGCTATACTTCTGAGATATACGCATGATGTGGCCACTTTAGATCAATTGTGAAATTATTTTCACATAAACAGGCACTTGATTTAGGAGTCATAACTACTGTAACCCTTCTGGATGTTTAGGCAAATTTATGTTACACTTTCTGATTAACAGTCAATGATGCTGCTTTATTAGATATAGGTTTATCTGTAGATTTCCCCTGACGAACGGTGATTGTACACCCAAAAATTCATTGGGAGTGACAAATTTCCACGTTTGAATGCATCAACAAGTGTGTTTTGTTGAAGCTTTCATCTTTGAATAAAGCATGTTGAAGATACGCAGCTGAATGCAGCTATCATTATTATATTTTCTGCTGTATATTGCAAGATTCTTTGTATTTTGGATAATTTTGTCAATTTCATTTTTACTTGATGTCAAAAGTTTTTGATTAACATTGCGCTGATACACTCACTTCGAGTTTATTTGGTAGTGCGCACTCCAAGACTTGCGTCCTAGAATAGCTTTTTCAGTATTGAGAATATGGGCATAAAGTACCGTCCATTTTCAACCCATCTTTTTAAATGGCTCCGGTCCCTTGTAAATGGTGGCTTTTCATTGGTCAATAGGCTTAGTATTCCCTCCTTAGTACTGCCTTGTCTCTTTTTGTGACCTACCATAAGGACACAGCCTGTTACATGTGTTGTTACTCCCTAGGTTTTAATTACAGCCTAAGAGCACTATTTTCTTAAAGGGCTTCAGACAGGACCCATGCTTGGTCCTAAGCAAGGCTCGCAGTGGTTACTTTACTCACTAGCACATCTCACATTTATATGAGACCTTCTCTACCTTTCCCTTCATCAGTGCCACACAGAGTACAACCTAATCTGGAATATATATAATAAAGATGTCACATTTCAAATTTACTATACTAGTTGTATCTATGGACATAGCTATTTGAATGTACTTGTGGTACTGTCTTGCTTGCAATGTATTATGGGTAAGGTGGATTAACCATATCTTCTGCAGGGTGCAGTACCATATGTGGCCACATATGGTATTGCACCTTGCAACATGGCTAAGTTAAAAAATTACCAACAACTCCAACAAACACAAGACCGTTTGCATTTCCAATTCAAAAGGTCTTGCATTTGTTAAAGTTCGAGCTGTTGGCGTTGAAAATTACAATGTTTTTTACTTTTGCCTTTTTATACCAATAGCAATAGTGGTATGGAAATATAACTCCACTGTAAACTGCATATAAAAAACGAAAGTAAAAAACATTGTTATTTTCAGCGCCAGCAGCTCTAACCTTAACAAATGCAAGATCTATTTATTGCAAATGCTGTTTCATAAAAGGATGTATTTGACTGGACAATCATGAATTGCTGCTTTTGACCATATTTTGAGTTCTGACCCTTTGTGCATCTAAGATACCACGTGCATATGATCACTGGAATCAAGCTGGTTGATGAGCCATAAGAAGTGCAAAACCGGGCCTGAGTTGCTTGTGTTCTGGTTCAGGGAAAACCTGGGCTGGAAGGTCGGGCTAGGAGCAATGTGAAGACAGGCTTGCATATGGCTGGGTCCAAACTGGGTGTGCAAAACAATGAACTGGGGTGTGGTGACGAGAAATTTACCAGTGGCTAAGATCAATTCAAGCATTCCATCCATCACTTTTTTTGTGTACACAGTGCATGCGAAACTGATGCAGGGCGTTTTAGTCCGGTTTACTTTTGGTGTTTTTAGATCAAGTTCTGGTTTGTACTAAGACTGTCAGACCGGAAACGCTCTTGAAGCAATAGCTGTGTCAGAGGCCAGTGTGCTTTCCCCCTTGGACGCTGTGCCCTTTTTCACATATATGCAAAATTAGTCAGTATTTCATCAGACAGCTGAAATTTTAAGTCAGAGACTTCGATTTCAGCCACATATATTAGTGACCTCACTATGCAAATATAAAGAAGTTACAATTAAAAGGAAAAAAGAGCTTCTGCTTGTAAACGTTTCCTAGAGCTTTACACTACATGTATACAAGAATGGTATAAATGTCGATTTAAAAGCGAAAATACTTCACTAAAATTAATAAGGCTTAGACCTATTTGTTAGTGAAAACACTTAAAAAAGAGCTGGGAAATGTTTCTTCTACTCTGAACACCGAAGCGTCCGTTAATCACACTTTTAAACAAGTGTATTGAAAGTAAGAACACATTTATTAGCAAACAAACAATTGTGAAGTTTCAATCTAAAGGATACTTAATTTAACTTAAACATTGCTGATCAACGATAAATTAGATAAAATGGTCTTTCGAGGTACATCTATAATACAATGAACAAACATGATTTTATTCAGTTTCAGAAACTCAACACATAAATCTCTTGCACTATATATAAATGGAGAAAAAGTGTGACGTCACTTGCATTTCTGAATGGAACAAACAAAACACACACACACACACCAGAAGACATAACTAATGGGAGTGGATGAGCTACTTCCAGAGTATGTATGGTGTAAAAACATCCTCCTGTGCTTTGGATTGAAACTTTCACTATTACACAGAAATGTGTGTCTAAGCCACTGGGTGCATAGTAGGCTGGGAACTGACATGGGACAACCAGACATCTCACCTTAAGTTGTCCCATGTTAGATGTGAATAGCTGCATTCTTGGAATGCGGATGTCCCCATAAACACAAAACCACGGGTCTCTGAACACAAACTAAGACTGGTGTTGTCAGCATAATACTACTTTCCTGCCTGCAGTAACACCACACGACTAACAGGAATTTCACAAACGCACATGCAGAAAATGTGGAAACTGTGGTGCTTCTGCAAATTCCCAGCATCATCTAAACCACTGGCCCAAGAAGCCTACCTTCACATTCCAGTCAAAGTGATCTAGCGCATTCCACTACAGATATTGGTGAGCTATTAAATAATTACCAGTGTAATTAGACACCAGCTTCCTGGTATGCAGATTCTTATGGGACGCAATAAAATATTACTCAATCACATCTAAAGCCCTCGGTCAGCACACTAACTTCTGAGCACACATACTTGTGCCGCTTGCTTGAGGGCCTTGCGATTTCTACTACTAGGGGTGTACGTGAATTGTGCATAATTCTCTAGATCACCACTATTGAGTTAGTTACAAGAACAAAGGTACACAAGGTATGCCCCTGAAATCAAAGGCTCACTGGTTAATTACACCGGCTCACGGACAGAGAAGACTTAGCGTGCAACCAGTTTCAGAGTTTTTCAAAACATTTCTCCTGCAAACCTAGTCTTGTGAGAGTAGGATGGCACTCAATAATAGGAAGAGGGGAAGCGCAGAGCCTGGAACTGCACAGCAGAAGATGTGCATGCATTCAAAACCTTTTCAAAGAGATTTGATGCATGTGCATGTCTAGAGCATAGTTGCTTAAGATGTGGTTGATCCAAATACTATGACCTTCTAGGTAGCTTTAACTTCTCAACATGTGGAAAACCAGAGAATCAATACAAACCGCACGTGTCGGAATGTTGCAGTAGCAGGTCTGGGATGTTGGTATAACAATTTGCATATTCAGTAGCATGTCAACCTATACAATCAGGGCACAAGTCCTAAAAAGAGAAGTGGGGGGACTCTCTAAGTTGGGTGTTGTCACAGGAAGAGACATCAAGGCCGGACGTGACATCACGGCCCAAAGTGACATCACATGTGCAGCAGATCTATCATTTGCACGTATTGCAAGATTTAACAATTGAAGCTGCTCAGTACTTAAGCCCGTGACTTACGGTCCGGTCCCTGTATGGAGGAATTAACAGCCCAAATGTGGATGAAGTTTGGCGTACAACTACATTAGTCAAACCATTAAGTGCTCTAAGCAAGGCATACTAAAACATGGCATGTCAAGTATTCAGGATGCTTATGTGTAAGGCTCCCCCTTTTTCACTGATTTTTTACAGATAAATACAGACAGAAAAAAAATTGTTTTAGGTCTGCATTTATTTTTAAAAGTGGATAAATACAGAAAATTGTCCTTCTTTTAAGTGACTCTCCGTGCTGTCTTTCATGAATTATAGGCCAGCAGCTGGACAGCATGACAATTAAAAAAACAGGATGACATTTCTTTAAATAATGGCATATGTCAAAATACATTTATGGTATAATTATAGTATTTAAAGTGGATGTACTGTTATGTAATATTTGCCAGCTTAAACAGCAAACTCGACAGACAGCAAAGTATGAATGCGCGTCTCTCAGTTAAATGAATATGGAAATTTACAGTTTGCCAATTTCATTTATATGCAAACCACAAAATATATATGGATCAATACAGATAATATGGCCAAAAGATAAACAACATAAAACCGGGAGCCCTACTTATGTGTGACATTTCCATGGTTTCAGTGTGTATGTGTGACACTTTAAGTGACACTTTCCACTCAGTGAAAACCAAGCTACAAAGTGCAAAGTAACAGAAAACAGTCATTCAACCCTATTCAGCAATGAGAAGCTCCACAATATTTTGAAACTGCTGCAAAAGATCTGAAGTTAAAAGTTGCATCTCATACCATGTTTACACATTCAAATGCAATCTATAGTTGTGAGAAATTGGAGAGCAAATACTGATTAGCCTACACATGCTTCAAGTAAGGAAAATGTAACATTCTAAAAGCCTACCAATTAAAAGCGATGGTAAAGTACCTATGCTTCATGGGAGGGTTGAACAAGATTGGCAAGTTGAGACAAAAGTACTGCCAACACATCTTACTCTTCAGATTTGTGTTGCTTTCTCCATCATATGGTGCTTTCTTCACCTTCTGAACACCCCTGCACTCTGTGTTGCTCTCTCTCCTGTCTGCTTTCCCTTGCAAATCCCTGTCTTGCTAATTTCTCCCCTGCCCTGTTACTGTATTTCTCTCCCTCTAATGCACTTCTTTCCCCTTCAAACCTCCCTTGCCCCATGATCTCTGTTCCTCCCCATCTGTTCTCTGCTTCTCCCCCAGGAAGATGCTCTGTCTGCTCTGTGTTGCTCTCTTCCTCGTGAACTTCCCCTTGCAAACTCCCTCCATGCTTTATGTTACTCTTCCCCCCCTTCTCTACCCTGAAAACACCACTTGCCCCGCACTCCTTGTCACTCTCTTCCTTTTGTGGTCCCCAAAACCTGGAAAACATCTCCCCTGCTCCGTGTTGATCTCTCCCTCATGTGCCTCCCTCCTCTAACCACCTAAACCCCCGAAACAGCATTGGCAAAACCAGTAGCCCATCTTGTTAGGGGTTTCTTAGTTTTGCACAAGGAAGCTTCGGGCAACTTACAAATACTGGAACTAACACATGACGAAGACGGGACAAAGTTTAGAGAAGCTTGGCATGTGTATAACATTAATCCGAAGTACAGCAACTACACACCATGGGCAAATACAGGAGAAGATTCCGGGAGAGTGACAGAGTTAACACAAACAAGCAAATCAATGTGCCCCAAAACAACATTAACAGAGGATCAAGCTGGCCAAAAGAGGTACACCTGATGCTTCCCAAATGTAAACAAAATGAGAACGACAGAGACATGTCATAAGGTACCCAAAACAAGGACTGAATACATAGATATTGCGCACACACATTGGTGCCACTGGAAGCAGCTATTCGGAGTGCAGTGTACTTTTGAACAACTGGAGTGGCACAGGGATAACAGGGTGAGGGAAAACTGAAGAACACACAATTTGCGGGAAAAGAGGATCTAGCTCAAGAACTGCTGCAGCTGGACACCACAGCAGACCATGTCTTAAAATTCTGTTTCCTATTCTGTGCCCTCTGATGTGTGCTGAATTCTTTTTTGGTTTTCTTTCCAGACACATCTGTATTTCCCCCATATCTCACATTTATTGTCACTAATAATTTTAAGACAACTATAAAGGATCATGGGGTTTAGAGGTAACTACTTGGTATGCATAAACCAAGCTTGGCCTCTTCATGAGTGCCATGACACCTACTCAGTGTGCTATGCTTTCATAACCTCACCTTCATGCATGCTTGTGCTCCAAATTTAATGCGCCAGGAGTGCACACAATGAACATCACCACAACATTCCAGTTCTGCTTTTCCTGTCATAAATTGCTTTATTCAGAAACGTATGTTTTGAAGACTAGCACTCCCGGGACTCCTTCAACAACCTTCACATCCTCCACCCAGAGTTCAGTTTGCTACTCTTAACTTTGCATTTTGTGCCATGTGTTTAGCTGTTACACTGTCTTTTGCTAAGGGGTGTAACATTTGCCGCCAGGAAGAGCTCTCTGTTGACATTCAAGTGGCCTCCGAGCATGTGTCCATGCACCCTCATCACCAGTAGGCCTGCCACAGAGGTGCAACTAGAGCCAAATTTGGGGGGGGGGCTGCTAAAAATTTCAGGGGCCCTCTGTACTGGACAGATATAATCTGAGCTCATCACCCTGCAAGGTCTCTCAGATCCTCTAATAAATTGTTGCTTGTAATGCCTACAGTATGATTTGTTCGCTTATGTAGCCAGTTCTTTTCCTACTGGGCACTTAAGGAATGCCCTCCCACTTAAAATTCAAGCATCCCCCCAATTAAGAGATCTTCTAAAACCACTGTAAACCTGGTTATTCCAGCCATGGTAATAAGTCTCCTATTCACCCATGCACAGCTTAGGCAGCTCCAGGATGTCTTTATGACGGCCACATGCTTTATCAATTATTTACTCATTCAACATACTTTTGTGGGTGAAAAAAGGGCTTTGGGCGTTTGCAATGGTAAATTCCAAAAGGGACATGGAAGTTATTTAAATACGCTGCCAACACAAATAATTCAACCTAGAAAAGAAGCTGGACATAAAACTTACATTTTTAGGACCAAACAAACAAAAATAAATACAGCTCACCAACCAGTAAAAAATGTTAAAGCTTAGAGGTTAGAGTTTTTTAAAGCCTGGCACACATTTTCAATCCAAGCAGTTGCTCACCACAAAACATTTGCGGGTTTGCCGAATCATATATAGGGATATGTACCCTGTACCGCAAACATAAGATCAGATTGACAGAAGCAGACACCTAGATTCGTAGAATAAAAACACTGGAAACACATCAGACAAGGTCCTCTGATCAAGGCATTGAGACTTTGAACTTTCCTGTTAAAGCCAGAGGTAAATTTACTGGATGGCTTGCCTGGAGACATGGTTTAATACATACTGCAGCATGATGCGCACTCTGAAGAGACCCCTCGTGGTGAAAAACAACAAAGCCTAATTCACAGGCAAATGGTCTTTTAAAGACCTGTGAAGTACTCCGGTACGGCTGTGTGCGCGCCCGGGAAGCTGTCTCAGCCCGGTAACACACACAGGAAGGGGTGAGGTTGAAGCCCTTTGAACTCAATGGGCGTTGCACGCTTGGCCTGACAACAGTAAATTAACTCCGCTCCGTCCCGCCTCCCAGTAATGGACACTGCAGAGGGCAAAGCAGGACTTTGATAGGTAGCTCAGTCGCGTGCTACACAAGATTGACGGGTAAGTATTTCCGAAACTTATGGGCGGCCGTGCGGGTAAGTAACTCGCCATCTTAGATGGTCCAGCTTTTGAGCAGGGGGGACAGCGTCCACCCAGTAAAATAAGTGGGGGGACGCCGTCCACCCGCGTGGTCGCCCGACTCGTGCCCTGTATACAGTACTCATGTCTTTACTCATATCAACTTAAAACTCAACGTAGGTTGGATGACTGTCAGGATTTTGATACAGATAAAAGTTATCAGTAGTAGGACATTTGTTTTGGAACGCACTAACAGTCGTATACAGATTAAACACCGTGCTCAGTGAGGGTTTCTCATATACCTGTTGTTGGATGTTAATGTGAAGCACGCCACCCGTGAAGTGTATGGTATAGGGTAAATGTGGCACACCCATGCTTTCTATAGCGAATGGAGTTGTTTCTGTGAGCGCATTGATGATGACTCATTCTTCTGAGCTATTCTGTACTTACTTTCAGAGCTCCAATTCTATACCCGTTTATAGAGCAATGTGTACAAAAAAGCTTAGATGATGTCATCAGTGATGACACAGAACGTCGAGTGATGTATTATGTGAGATCATAAGCAGTGCATGGCAGGGACGCAAGTTATAGTTGGCTAGAAACAGTGAATATGTGGGTTTTTTAAGTTAAAAAAGTTAAAGTTGTCACTAACGTTAGTTTGACCTTTGTTTTTTTCAGTGAATTTCAGGTTGTTTTGTTTTTTATGTAAATTAAGATTTAACCCTTTGCGTCCGACGTAATGGTGGGCGTGTGCTGAGGATGGCCGCACCGCAGGGGAATGTGCGCAGCGCGTAAGGACTTAATTAACTTAAGTCAATCCCTCGAAAGGCAGCCAAACTCACACTGCCTTCAGCTATGTGTGGTAGGGGGCTGGTGTATGATCCTGGGAATCCTATCCCCAGGGCCTTTTTGTTTTCTAAGGGGAGGGGAGTTGCGTGGACCCCCCCCCCCGGCCTAATTAAGCCCAGTGTTGTTTTTATTAAGTGTCCCTCCCTTCCCGGGCCTTATACTTTTTAAGGGCGAGGGGGCCTAGTGGCCCTCCTCCCTAAACCACATTTAGGCCCTGGGGAATCTATAACCAGGGGGTTTTGGACCCCGCCCTCAACGCCTTTGGTCCTGGGGAGCCCAGGCTCTATGTTAAAAGTAAAGTGTGCCATGTGGCCCCCTTCCCTGCATCTTATTAGGCCCTGGGGACCCTAACCTCCAGGACAGTACATAAATCTTCAAAAGAGTGAGGGGCTGCACAACCGTCATCGGCCCAGGGGACCATATCCCTAAAAGCCCTAATTTCTTAAAGCTGGGTGTCCTTGTGTCCACACAGGGCACCCATCATATTCTTGCTGGGAACTGTCCCGCGACCCCAGTCCGCTCCCTGCATGCTGCAGGAGGCAGCTTTGCTCCTATCCGCAGAGGGCAGCTACTGATGCTGCTCCCTGTGAGCGGGAGCAATATTTTAATCTATTTCCCTGCCCATAGCAGCAGACAGGAGCCTTTTTTAAATGACTTGGTTTGCACTGCCGCTTTGCGGGAAATTAAAAAAAAATTCGCCCCCAAAGTGGCAGTAAACACAGGTTTCCCTGCCCGCACCGGTGAGGTCAGGGTAAACGTTTTGTCCAGGGGTGGGCTCCCCAGGACATAGCAAGTGAACCAACCCTGGGTAATGGGCTCTTCGGGCCATTAATATATAAAATATTTTAACATGTTCAGGACAGAGGCCAGGACAGAGGACGAAGCCCCAGAGTCCTGTGATGGCTGCCAGCAAAATATTTCTCATGTTGCTGGCAGCCAATCAGAGCACTCGCTCCCATGGGAGTCTGATGACCCGCGGGATGGCCCAAGGGAAATATAGCTCCCTGGGCCAATCAAAAAGCTCTATTTTTTAAAAATTGGAGCTCCCGCGAGAGTCTCTCACAGACAGAATAATTATTTTGGAACCTTAGATTCCCAAACATTACTGAACAGATTTACACAAAATCACAAAAAGTACTATCTGCGGACCAAGATAGAGCTTCCTGACAAATTTGGTGCAATTGCATTCAGCAATTTCTATTGTAGCCCCTGCTTGAAGAGTCTATGGGAAATGGATGGGGATTTTGTGTTTTGGGACCACCCCCTTGGTCCACATATGACCGATCACCCTGAAACTTTCCATGCACAAACTAGTCAAAAAATAAATCGTTTTTTGTAAAGTTACATCAACCGGTGCCAAAGTTATTAGCAACACAAAAACACTCTTCCTATGTAACAGCTGACCTAACCAAAACTACCTAGTGTAAATATATATATATATATATATATATATATATATATATATATATATATTTTTTTTTTTTTTTTTAAGATAAACAATTTATAAAGCGCATGACTACTTTCACTGAAGTGTCCCAGGGCTAATGTGAACAAGCTGCCAAAATGAACAAGGCCTAAAAAGAAAGAAAGAGCTATATAAAAAGCCATGTTTAAGTTCTTTCCAAAACAGAAGTTCCGTTTTAGCTTGTAGAAGATACAGCGGAAAAAGTTTGTCCGCTTGTAGGCAAGAAACCCAAAACAACATCTAGTTTGAATTTTACCAACAGTAGGCACCTCTGCCAGCACAGCTCCTGAAGAACTCAAACACCTTGAAGGAAGGTATGGTTTAATAAACTGATAAGAGATATCTGGCACCAGATTTATTAAAGGCCCTGCAACAATAACAAAGAGCCTTAAAAGATGCACGCTTCTTATTCAGGATTCCGTGCCGTCTGGGAAGGTTCAGCAGTAATCGAACCGCAGAATTGTCAACCCGTTGGAGTACCACAAGACAGGCTTGAGAGACACCCATATACAGGATGTTATAGTAAACCAGCTGAGAGATAAGAGCCTGGATTACTGTTTTCCTTGAGGCTTCAGGCAAAAGTACAATGATCTTTTTAAGGGTTTTCAATATCTTGAAGCAATTGCCTGCTAAGGCAGGATCTAGTTGTCTAAAGTCAGTCTCGTATTTAACAGGAGGCCCAGATTTTGGACCATGGGCTTCAGCACTGGAGGGGAACAGAGTGGCCACAAGTCCAAAAGATTCCCCCCCAAAATAAGGATCTCAGTCGTGCCCGCATTGAATTTCAACTAGAAACAACTAGGGCTGGCTCTAATCAGTAAGGCTGAGCCTGATAAGCAAAACAAAGGAGACATGCCAGTACTGATAATATAATTAATGAACCACTTATCAACCAGAAAAAGATTATAATTCAAGACTGGGAAATGCTATTAAATAGCTATTTTATTCTGCAAAACATATTAAAAGGTACAATAATTTTAACCTTAGTGGGTATAGTCAACAACAAAGATTCAGGTCATTTCCATTCACGAATTCGATTTCCTGTATATATTCCAACTGGTAAGCTGAGTGGCTTTTTAGGTGTTGTAGTGCTCTCCAGTGTTCTGTGTTTTGAAACCTGCATACATAGGCTCTTCTCTTTTTCTTTTTTCTTTCAGAATAGCCTGGCCTTGAGGAGAATCCCCCCGACCACTAGGGATTCGAAACGCGTAGGCCCCCCCTGTTTTGGCCTGCCCTTGGTTGTTCTAGTGTTAAAACTGTGTTTCACTAGTCCTGACAATTGTACACTCACTTCTGTAAATATCTAGAAATAATTGATTTACTTTGACCCGAAGGAGTGTATTGTTTTGAGTTTCATTTTCTACAAGTATACAGCAGACTTGTTACTTCCCCCACTGGTGTATGAATTCTCCAGTCTGTGTGAAGTACTCCAGTATGAATGTATGAATGATTGTGGTATGACTGTGATATGTTTGATTTATGACTGTGTGGTTGATATTTTACCTTGCGCTGTGTCCCTTATTCTCATTTTTTTCACAAAAAGTTCTTTGTTGTGGACTATTATACCCACCAAGGTTAAAATTATTGTACCTTTTAATATGTTTTGCAGAATAAAGTAGCTATTCAATAGCATTTCCCAGTCTTGAATTATAATCTTTTTCTGGTTGATAAGTGGTTCATTAATTATATTATCAGTACTGGCATTTCTCATTTGTTGTTTCGCATTGAATTTCAGGCAATCGAGGTCCATCCAAAGGACCACCTTAGACAGGAATGCCCTCAGTGAAGCTGCGGCCACAGCCACATTCTGAAACAGGGTGACAATGATTTGAGTATCATCGGCATATGATAAGATTTCAAAGCCATTATATATCGGCTCATTCCTTCTCCATTACTGGTTTCGGGAAAGCACTCGCGGGAACCACTGCAGTTTTTAAAGGTACTTTAATTCATATGCGGAAAACAAGAAGAAACATGCCGCGTTTCGGCGACGCCTTAGTCAAATGTTGTTCATAATTCGCGCCAACAAAGCAGACACTTAAGTTTGCGTTATGTGGGTCACATGATCAAATAATGCATGACAATCAACAGAGGAATACTGGAGTCTAATTACAGTCGCCATCTTTGAATGGTGCGTTTGAAACTTTATCAAATCAGCTGTTTAAATGATTACACCATTGGCAGAGTCGCTAAAAAGTTTGAAGGCTCACGCAAAGAATTGAAAGCAAGAGCGAATGAACCAGAGGCAGTAAGGATTGAAACCTCGGAATCGGAGGTGACAGCTGGTGAATCCTCAGATGATGGAGCAGTTCTTCTTAAAATCTAAGAAGACTCCTTTTCAGGAGGAGTTTCACATCACGAGACAGACGTGGCTCAGAGGAAGCAAGAGCCGGCCACCCGAGGAAGCAAAAGAAAAACAAGAAGGGGCGGCTGGAACCAGAAATCAAAAAGTTCTAAGCAGAGCCACATGCAACAGGTGTACCAAGAAATGGAATTAGATAATCTGACTATCATTAACTTGACGCCTAAGGTTCTTACACAAGCTGAAGAACAAGTGTTGAGACTTGGTTTAATTTTTTGCCCCTCGAACAGCCTGGAATACACCCAAACTCCAATTGATCTTTTCAAACTGGTAAGAAAATTCAAACTTCACAAGTACTTCAAAACTAAACCTACCTTCCACAAACCAAAAAAAATCGAATTACATCTAAATTGACCAACGCCCTATTAGGGGAAGATCTGGCAGCCCTAGAAGTAATAGAATTACTACAGTTGGACGAACAAACTGATACTCAGGATGGTGAAGCCCACGATGAACTTATAAGAACCAGACAATTGGGTTTAAACCGACCTCTCAGTTTTTGCCACAGTAACCTCTGGATGCCATTGATGTTTTCTCAGAGGCTGTCAACAAAGATCTTTTGGCATTAAGGCAAAGACTGACACATTCTAGGATTAAACCAAACATTTCCTAAGAGCAACGTGAGGCCATTATAAATCTAGGAAATGATGACACATTGATTTACAAGCCATCGGATAAAGGCGGCAATGTCATGCTGCAAACCAGGGAAAATTACAAGACGGAAGCTCTCAAACAACTATCAGATGGGAGCTGCTATCTAAGAATTTCCAAAGATGTCTATTTGGACAGCATCCAAAGATATCATGATATGATCAAATCATGGTTGGATAAATGTATCCTGGATATGGAAGAGTATTTGTTTCTTAGATGCCTCAACCCTGTGGTCCCCACTTGTTACCATATCCCTAAGAGCCACAAAAACAGGGATAATCCGCCGGGGAGACCAATTGTTTCCTCACAGGGAGGACTTGCGGAACATTTGTCTACTTTCATTGACTTTTCTTTTTCCTTTGGTTAAGACCTTACCAGCATATATCAAAGACTCACAGGATGAAGGGGGCGTGGCTTGGCAAGCCACGATGGCGGCTGTGTCCTGCTGAGGCTCCGCGATCAGGCTAGCATCTTGCCCACTCCCTGAGATCGCCGGGAGCCTCAGCCTACGGCAACTGCTCAAATAATGCTTACCTGCAGCGGGGCATCCTCTGGTTGAGCCGCGGGGACTGCTGACGAGCGGCAAGCACCGGACCATCTCTCGCCAGAGCCGGAGCCGAGCGCCGAGCCCCCAAAATGGCGGACGCGGCTCCGTCTCCCTGATGTGGGCGCTGCCAAGAGCCTGTCCCTGAGGCGGCGACCCTGGATGAAGTGGACAGCTGGCGGCCCCGGAAACCCCAGGAGAAAGCGGAGTGACCGGCCCACGGGGATGTGCTCCGGACCAGGCTAGCTTTCACGGCGACAGTCCGGTGCACAAGATGGCGGCCGCCATACCGGAGCTCCATTGCACCGCCGCTCCTACACAGGCGGGAGCCTGACCCCAGCACCAAGCAGCCCACCGTCGCGGACCGAGGGGCGCTGGTGGAAGTGCCGCCTATACAACGCTGCGCCCTCCGGACATCCACAGTCCTCATCTAGGGGCGGTGAGTGTTGTCCCTTCTCCCCCCCCCTCCGTGGACCCCGGCGCCGACGGCCTCCTGCTCCCTCTGGGGCCCAACGGGGGATCGCGGACCGCATCGGCTCTTGGTCGGGGGAGGGCCGGAACGCTCCAGCCGCCTCGTGCAGCCCGGCGGACCCGAGTGCCTGACCCTAAGATGGCGCCCGCAGGGACCAGAGCACTGATCAGCGCGAGCTTCGCCCTGGAAGCAGAGTGCTCCTCCGACCCTGAGGCGGTAGCACGCCACGCCGAAGACGCTCACTGCCCTGACCTCTCCCAGGCCCCTGTCGCCTGCTCCTCGGCCTCCACGCTCGGCGGAGGGACCGCGCCACACGCTGAGGGGGGAGAGAGCAAGATCCGGCCACACTTGAAACACCCTGTCTCCCGGGGAACCTGGACGGTGGAGGTTGTACCCCCTAACACGTATCTCCTGACGCCAGGGCTGCCACCCCCCGCAGCCGCAAGTTGCCATTAACGCCCCGAGCCAGAGGGGATCCCCCAGAGGGAAGCCAGTGACTCCCCCAGGGCCGAGAGGAACTGGGAGCCCAACCTGCGCCGAGCTGCTGCCTACCCGGATACACTGTGGGACGGTGGTCTGCTGAGCACGGGGTGCACGGAGGCCCGATCCCCCCCCATCTCTGACAGCACTCATGGGTAAATTGAAGGCCTCGCAGGTGGCGGCTGTCCCCGAGACGGCCATCGAGATGACAGAGGGAGCGGTCCAGTTGGCAATACAGGCGCTGCAGTCAGGCAAGGCCCTAGGCCCAAACGGAATTCCTGTGGAGTGGTACAAGACAATGGACTCGGTGCTGGCCAAGCCCCTCTTAGACATGTATAAAGACAGCGCAAAAAAGGCGCTGCTTCCACTCGACCAACGCACGGCCACCATTGTGGCCATCCCCAAACCAACCAAGCCACCAACAGACAGTGCCTCGTACCGACCCATTTCCCTGCTCAACACAGAAGCAAAGGTCCTGGCGAAACTCCTGGCCAGTCGTCTAACCAAGCATCTGAGTACCCTGATACACCCTGACCAATCGGGCTTTATGCCACACAGAAGCACAGCGCTGAATCTACGGAGGGTCCATGGGGTACTGGCGAAGGCGCATCTTCTTACGGAGCAGGCTGTGATACTTTCCCTAGATGCTAAAATGGCGTTTGATTTGGTGGAGTGGGAATACCTATTTGCTGTCCTAACCCGCATGGGTTTCGGACCCCAATATCTGGCATGGGTGCGACTACTCTACACCCAACCGATGGCGCAGGTGGTTGCAAATGGTCGCATATCTTCGACCTTTCCACTGGGGAGGGGGACTAGGCAGGGGTGCCCGCTGTCGCCCCTGTTGTTTGCGATAGTGCTGGAACCACTGGCAATCCTGCTCAGATCAACGCCGTTATTCCGGGGCATCACTTGGAGTGACGGGTGGGAGGACAAGGTCTCCCTATATGCCGACGACATGTTAATATACATGGCCGGACCAAATGAAGGGGTCCCCGCCCTGTTGGCAGTTTGCGATGAACATGGCAGAGCCTCGGGATATACCCTGAACTGGTCCAAATCTGTACTCTATGTCCTTAAGGGCCCGGCTCCGGTGCTGCCGGCTGACTGTCCTCTCACAATAACCACCTCCTCCTTTAAGTACTTGGGTATTTATGTGACGAATGACTCTAAACAGTTCTATATCGAAAACCTGCAGCCACCTCTGCAAAGATTGCGTGCTGATGTCAAATACTGGGCTGCACTGCCACTGACCCTTCTAGGGCGCGCGGCGCTCTATAAAATGATGGCTCTCCCGAGATTTCTGTATGTGCTTGAAAACTCCCCTTATGTGGTTAACCCACAGTACTTTAGACGGGTAGCGGCTTTAGTCTCCAGCCTGTTGTGGAGTAATGGCCCGGCGCGGATAGCGCAGGCAAAACTGGTAAAGAGCTGGTACGAGGGGGGTATTGCACTACCCAATCTCCAACTATATTACTGGGCGTCACAGCTTAAGGTTATTAATCATTGGATCCACGTCTCACGGGAGGACCCCGCATATAAGGCGGACTAGTCGCAACTGGGGACTGAGGGCATGCTCTCGGTGCTGTACAACTACCCGCAAGTGAAAACCCTTACTTGGCCCAACGTTCCACACAGCGACAATCTGGCATACGGCACAATCACGCCTAGGGTGGAAGGGTAAAATCACCAGGCTAACTCCGCTATGGGACACTAAAACACTGGGTAACCTGCGGACTTGTAAGGGGTTTGCGAGATGGGACGACATAGGGATCTCGGTGGTGGGGGACCTCTGGGACAAAGGCACGGTTATTCCCTTCCAGCAACTCCAGCAACAATACGGCCTGGGGCCCACTGAAACGTACCGATATGTACAAATCAGGCATGATCTAATGCAAGCGATCCCACCAGACACCACACTCCCAGAATCATCGCCACTTGAAGATAGGCTACTCACCGAATTCATGGAGCAAAAAGCGACCTCACTCACGTACAAAAAATTGATTAACAACCTGCCAGATCCCACACACAAACTTAAAGAGAAATGGGTGGAAGAATTGGGCGACATGGATGAAACGGAGTGGAACGAGGCACTGGCCTCGCCGAGGGAAGTAGGCATATCAGCTAGATTCCGCCTAGTGCAGCTCAAGGTGTTACACCGCACCTACTACACTCGCACACTACTCCACAAAATACAGAGAGCACCACACCCATACTGCCTCAGGGGATGCGGGGAGGAAGGGACTCTCCTCCACACGTTATGGGAATGTCCACAAATCAGGTAACTATGGCGACAGATTATGCGCACAGTCTCTCAGGCCATCAATGTATCTGTCATGCCGGAACCTCGTAAGTGCCTGTTGAACATTTGGGACCCTACAGACTTAAACAGGTATGGACAACTATGGGTCACACTAGCAGTGACAGTGGCCAAACGGGACATTGCACAGAGATGGGGCGCTCCGGAGTTACCGACGGTGGCGGGGTGGATAAGAAACATGGACCTTCTCATGGTAAAGGAGAGAGCAGTATATGTACTAAGAGCCTGCCCCCGCAAGTGGAATCGGGTGTGGATGCCATGGAACAAATATAGGGGTGACCCGTGTGAGGCATTGCCAGAGGGTGAGGACTCGGAATCGGAGGAAGACGAGGACTAGTGGCAAAGGATATGCCAGCATAATAAAGGGGGGGACCGGGAGGCGGAGGATATGCACCGCTACTGAAGACGGAATGCTGAATGTATGAGCCTGTAGGATATTATATGTGAACGTACACACTTAATTGTATAATGATGACCGTTGTTGGGTTTTTAGGCTTGTTTTCTTTTTTCTTATATGTTCCCACTAACACCACATATGGGTGAAGTCAGACTACTGAATCGAAATCGTATGAACGGGATGAGCGTTAAGGAGAAGGGGTGAAATTGGGCCATGTAATACGTATGACTGTTCTATTCACTGTTCAACTACTAGGCCATAATTGGAACTGATAGCTGTTGATGCAAACTGTGTTAAATCCTTTCCCCACTGGGGGCTTATACTGCTGTTATGTCGCTACAACTACAAAATGTCGATATGAATATCTCTTCTAAACTCCTGACAATAAAGAATTTTCAAAAAAAAAAAAAATAACCAAACCCACAAAATGCTATCTAATGCAGGATCAAACCCACCTTCCTGAATGCAAGGCAACTTGAGGACAGAGCCTTAGCTACTAGGCTACATTCACTATGAATAAATAGGAGGACACAGTTTCTCCTGTTAAATGTTAAGCCAAAAGGTTCCCTGAAGGCAGAAGGAGCATCTATAAAGTCCCATCTGTGAGTTCATGTATTGTATTGTAATTGTATTGTAATAGCCTTTGCATAGCGCTTACTACCCGTGACGAGGCGTCAAAGCGCTTTTTCAGCGAGTAGCACGCTACTCCGGGACCCATAGAGGATTAGTGTTGAATTTGTATAGTGAGACATGCAAGTACATTTTAAGTGGTGGATAGGTTAGTCAGTTATTTAGATTTGGAATGATAGCAGAAGGATAGAGGAGGACAAAGGTTTGTATTTATATAGCGCTTGTTGACGCACGCTATTCAGGAAGCGTATAAAGGATTAGTGGTGAATTAATATGGTGAAATATGAAGTTACTTCAGTGGTGGATATTAGTCAATTATTTGGAGTGAGAAGGATAGCGGAGGGATAAAAGGGGAAGAAAGATTTGCATTCATATAGCACTTGTTACCCCTGATGGGTGTTGAAGCGCTTTTCTGGCGAGTAGCACGCCACTCAGGAACCCATAAAGGATTAGTGTTGCAAATTAGTATAGTGTAAATATGAAGTAATTTGAGTAGTGGATATGTTATTCAGTTATTTGTGTAGTATATTAGTATAGCTGATGGTGGAATTTGAGAAGTGAACATGTTAGTCTGTTAATTTCGATTGAAAAGGATAGTGAAGGGATAAAATAGTGAAGGTTTTTTTTTTTAGGTCTTAGCAGTAGGAGGAGGCTTTTGGATGAGTAAAAAGGAGTTTTGGAGGGGAGGAGTCAGAGGGACGAGTTTAGAAAGGTTTGTTTTACGGGATCGGTATAGTAAAAAGAGCTGTCAGATGATGCAAGGAGGGGTAGAGTAGAAGAGAGTCTAGAAAGGGTTATTTTGGCGATCATAGTAGTGGTATGGGGTATGGGCTAAATGAGAGAGTGGATGAAAGAGGATGTATTGATAGATGTATAGGATGAGAGATAGGGTAGTGCATTGTAAGGAGTAGTAGAAAGAAGTTTAAGATGAGTCAGAAGGTTGGGCTTGAAGATATATTGAGGGAAGTATAGGATGAGAAATAGGGTAGTGCATTGGAAATGCTAAATTAGAAGAAAGTGATAAATATATAGATCCATAAGTACATTGAAAGTATATAGATACACAAAGGAGGTAAGTATATGTAGATTAAAGATATTGATAGAGGATCAGGATGAGAAACAAGGTAGTGCATTGGATATGTTTTTTTAGGAGAAAAGTAACGACCACACAGATCCAAGTACATGGAAGGTACATAGATGCACAATGGAAGTATGTACATGTAGACCAAAGATGATTTTTATTTATTTATTATTATTTTTTCTCTTAACATTATAATATTATTTTACATGTTTATACAAAGTAATACACAAAGATAGGTACATATCTATAGTGAAAACAAATGCTTATATACAGAGGGATATGCTGTAAATTTCTGTTTGCGTATGGTGCTTATGTGGGGAAGAGCCAAATCTTGAGTAGTTTTCTGAAGATAAGGTGTTTGTCGGTGGACCTTATGTTGGGGGTATAGAGTTCCATAGTTTGGCTGCTTGAACAGAGAAGAATGTGCCACCCATGTTTTTTTTCTTGTATGGTGGGATTTTGAAGCGAGATGCTCCTATAGAGCAGAGGTTCCTTTGTTGAATGTGTTTGGTGATTTTATTCCTGATGAAGAGTGGTCCTATTCCGGGTATTGCTTTGTGGGTG
Source organism: Lissotriton vulgaris (assembly GCF_964263255.1). NCBI lineage: Eukaryota > Metazoa > Chordata > Amphibia > Caudata > Salamandridae > Lissotriton > Lissotriton vulgaris. Next base: position 958,904,463 of record NC_141691.1, read on the forward strand.
ATACAAAGCAGCTTGAACGTGGATCTTCTGGCAACCGGTAACCAATGCAGGGCTTTCTAGGCAGAGGAGATGTGGTCTCGCAGTTTGATATGCAAGAGTAGTCTGGCAGCCGAGTTCTGATTGCGTTGTAGTCTTTTCATGGTCGTTAACCCCTTCGCTGCTGATGACGAGCTCAGCTCGTCAACAGCCACGGTGGTCGTGTGCGGATGACGAGCTGAGCTCATCATGTAAAGCTGCTTTTCGTAATTTGCCGCACACAGCGGGAAAAGCTGCCGCAGCGATGCGGTTAAAGGTGATCCGTGGTAGAGGTTATTAGCGTAATCGAGTTTGAACAGAACCAGGGAGATGGTAGCATGGACCTTGTGTGGAAATCCCAAATGAGTGAAAATGTGTCGCAGCGTTTTTATAGTAGCAAAGCTTGATCTTGCTAGTTTATCCACTTGGGCATTCATCGAAAGCTTGGAATCCATGGTCATTCCGAGGTTTCTTACTTCCTTTGATACTTTAGGCAGTGATCCCAGTTCATCAGGCCATGCGGCAAGCAAGTTGTACTGTTTCCAATCGCCACACATGAGTATTTCAGTTTTTGAAGCATTCAATTTGAGATGGCTCCAAGTCATCCACTGATCCACGGCTCTGAGACAGCTGAAAAGTGGTTATTTTCCAATGTCTTTGGGGCATTCCAGTTGAAGGAGTATTTGTGTGTCATCTGCATAGTTATAGCACGTGAGGTGAAATTTATTGATCAGTACTGGTAATGACTTCATGTAGATGTTGAAAAGCTTGGGCGAGATGATAGAACCTTGAGGGACCCCTGCTTTTGTGGAGTACGGTTTGGACGAGAAAGGTGGGGTATGGATGACATTAGTTCTGTTTCGAAGGTAGGAAGTGATTCAGTTTGGAGAAGTTCCTTCTATGCCGGCTTCATAAAGTCTTTGTTTCAGCATGCCAGCCCCACAGAGCTCCCACATGTGAGATGAGCGGCCCCACAGAAAGAAGGAGCAGCATGCCAGCCCCACAGAGCACTCATGTGTGAGATGAGTGGCCCCACCGAACGAAGGAGAAACATGCCAGCCTCACATAGCTCTCATGTGTGAGATGAGTGGCCCCACAGAAAGAAGGAGCAGCATGCCAGCCCCACAGAGCTCTCAAGTGTGAGATGTGTGACCCCACCGAACGAAGGAGGAGAAACATGCCAGCCTCACATAGCTCTCATGTGTAGGATCAGTGGCCCCACAGAAAGAAGGAGCACCATGCCAGCCTCACAGAAAGAAGGTGGATTAGCATGCCAGCCCCACTGAGCTCTCATTTGTGAAATGAGTGGCCCCACAGAAAGAAGGTTGAGCAGCATGCCAGCCCTACATAGCTCTCATGTGTGAGATGAGTGGATTCACAGAAAGGAGAAGGAGCAGCATGCCAGCCTCACATAGCTCCCATGTGAGACGATTGGCCCCACAGAAAGAAAGTAGAGCAGCATGCCAGCCTCACAGAGCTCCCATGTGTGAGATGAGTGGCCCCACAGAAAGAAGGAGCAGCATGCCAGCCCTACAGAGCTCCCATGTGTGAGAAGAGTGGCTTCAGAGAAAGGAGAAGGAGCAGTATGCCAGCCCCACAGAGCTCCCCTGTGAGATGATTGGCCCCAGAGAAAGAAGGAGGAGCAGCATGCCAGCCCCACAGAGCTCCCATGTGTGAGATTAGTGGCCCCACAGAAAGAAGGAGCAGCATGCCAGCCCCACAGAGCTCCCATGTGTGAGATGAGTGGCCCCACAGAAAGAAAGTGGAGCAGCATGTCAGCTCCACAGAGCTCCCATGTGTGAGATGAGTGGGCCCACAAAACGAAGAAGGAGAAAAATGCCAGCCTCACATAGCTCTCATGTGTGAGATGAGTGGCCCCACAGAAAGAAGGAGCAGCATGCCAGCCCCACAGAGCTCTCAAGTGTGAGATGTGTGACCCCACCGAACGAAGGAGGAGAAACATGCCAGCCTCACATAGCTCTCATGTGTGAGATGAGTGGCCCCACAGAACGAAGGAGCAGCGTGCCAGCCCCACAGAGCTCCTATGTGTAGGATCAGTGGCCCCACAGAAAGAAGGAGCACCATGCCAGCCTCACAGACAGAAGGTGGATTAGCATGCCAGCCCCACGGAGCTCTCATTTGTGAAATGAGTGGCCCCACAGACAGAAGGTTGAGCAGCATGCCAGCCCTACAGAGCTCTCATGTGTGAGATGAGTGGCTTCACATAAAGGAGAAGGAGCAGTATGCCAGCCCCAGAGAGCTCCCATGTGAGATGATTGGCCCCACAGAAAGAAAGTGGAGCAGCATGCCAGCCCCACAGAGCTCTCATGTGTGAGATGAGTGCCCCCCCCCCCCAGAAAGAAGAAGGAGCAGCATGCCAGCCCACAGAGCTCTAATGGGTGAGATGAATGGCCCCACAGAAAGGAGGAGCAGCATGCCAGCCCCACAGGGCTCCTATGTTTGAGATGAATGGCCCCACAGAAAGGAGGAGCAGCATGCCAGCCCCACAGGGCTCCTATGTTTGAGATGAATGGCCTCACAGAACGAAAAAGGAGCAGCATGCCAGCCCCACAGGGTTCTCATGTGTGAGATGAATGGCCCCACAGAAAGAAGGAGCAGCATGCCAGCCCCTCAGAGTTCCTATGTGTGAGATGATTGGACCCACAGAAAGAAGGAGGAGCAGCATGCCAGCCCCAGGGAGCTCTCACGTGTGAGATTAGTGGCCCCACAGAAAGAAGGCGGAGCAGCATGCCAGCCCCACAGAGCTCTCATGTGTGAGATGAGTGACCCCACAGAAAGAAAGTGGAGCAAGCATGCCAGCCCCACCAATATTTGCTTCAGAAGAGGTTCTTCACGTATACAAATAGATGGTCCTTCTCTGCCACATTTTGAAGCTTACATTTAAACCTGACCTTTATTAAAATGAAGGCGGATACTAAATAACTTCAAAAAGGGAAATATACTCTCTGTCGAATTCCCTCTTCATTCAATAGTCTCTGTTCCACTTCTAACTCTTGCAATCCTCCTGCCATCTTATTCGTGAACTGGACCATCTGCCTTAATACTATGCGTCTCTTTCGACTGTGCCTCTGACTCCATGTCTCTTACATCCCATGTGCACCTCAATGCCTGGGTGTACCAGTTTGGGAGCCCCATCCTTTGTGTACTACAAAAGAGAAAGGTGTTCTTTGTACCTGGGACCATGGTAGCTTGCGACACTACGAGGCAGCCCTGAATCTGATCAGGTAGTCCGTATAGGCGAAGAGTGCGGCAACCTCTGGGGACAGAGTTAGGAAGGATCCACCTGCTCACCTTCCTGTTTCTGGAGCCAATGAGCGTAGTCTCAATCACCTCCTACTCTTCATGGCTACATGGGAAAGAAAAAGGCCTATGAAGAGCCAGACTGTCCCTAACAGGCTTCACCTAAAGGCCAAAGCTGTGCTCTTGAAGAGGAAGGCTTGCTGCTTGGCAGGATTAGTCGTCATACTCTGTGCTGGTGTTAAGCTGGTCGGAACGTGTCTCACACTTGGCTTTTTGGCTGACTGGACAAAGACTCTGGAAAAGCAAAAATACTCTGGCTTCCTTAGTAGGATGAAGAAATTTAATAGAGATCCTAGCTCAACTCAACTTCTGGGGTTTAACTAAGGGATCTATCACAAGGGAATGCTGGATACCAGAAGGTCTTAGGAAGACTTCCATGTAGTAGGGATATTAAGAACTACTGGGAGCTAACATGCTGAAAAAGTCCCAACCTAGGACACCTAGAAGGCTAGGGTAGAGAGTGATGCTAGACATGTCCCCGTATGCAGGACAGCCAAACACTATGGCGGTATATAACTCTTGAACTTACCTCACATTATGTCCCTGCCTCGTAAAATTCTGACTCCAAGGGATGAATGAACTGGCCTCCTCACTTGAAATTAAAAGTTCCTTAAGAAAGTCTCCTGTCTGTTCCAAGAATTAAAAGTGTAGTCGCTTCTGAAACCTCACAGAGCGCAACGGGCACATATCCCATAAGGCATAGTGACCTAGACACCTTCTCAAAAACACATGGACCACCAATATCAGCGTCAATACACCATTTTGCGAAGGAAGACAGTTCTAGGGCCCCGTTCAAAACAGATCCATGTGTGGCAAAAGATGAGAGACATCCCAGCCCTGAGCCTGCTACAAATGATTTACTTCCATGGGGTGTGTATTGTGGGAGGGGGGGGGGGGGGGGGGGGGGGCAAGTTATGAATACACTGACCAGTGCAAAAAGATTTTTGATCTGGGTGGAGCTTTCACAATTTGTTTTATCATTATTTGAGGCAGACCAAGAGGACAGATCTTGAGAATGTAGCGTTGTGCCTGTCTATTAGTCAGGTGAACACCCCAAGGTTTACCAATGTTGATTTTGTCCGTGACACAAGTGTGCTGTTAAATAAGACTCCACCACACGTGCTGAGCAACTGGTGTGCAGAGAAAAATTGAACTAGTCTCCCCAGGTGGTTCCTCAGGTGCTGAAACACATGCTCATGCCTGGAACACAACAAGGAGCTGATCAGACAATGATAGCAAAATGGCTTGGGTCATAGTGGGAAGAGAATGCCCTCCGCATGGTGTACAGTTGTGTTCCTTCACACTGTGTGCCCGACTGCATATATCTGGTATCCTGATGTTTGATTTTTTTAACGCTAGCCTCCTACTAATCCAACATGTGTACAGTTGTCTTGGCCTGTCCTTTGCCATAGGTCTAGTCCCGGACTTGTACTTCGACCTAGAGGGGCTCACCAAGTGTGAGCTACTGTCCCTGTAGTGGGTTTAGTACATAGAGCAGTGATAAACGTGTTCCTGGCTTTGTAAATCCACAGTGGTGGCCAGACCACTGTATCTGTGCCACTGGAGGGGAGGTCCACAGACCCACTCATGTAAAGTTCTGCTTCTATTCACTGACCCAAATATTAGTGCTAAGATCCCTAGTATATGCTGTGAGCGTTTTGTATAAGAGTGAACCAAAGAAATGGAATCCTGTGGGATCCATTTTGAATGGCCCGGGCCTGACCTTTTGGACATGAAGCAGAAGAGGTTGTTTTCCCAGACAGTGGGAGAGTATTTCTGACATTCCTGAACCTGGAGGGGGAAGATCTTCATACTGAAGTAGCGGGAGAGGAGACAAGGTCCTTTAGAAATTCAATTAGGTCTTCTGCAGACAGGTACTGATTAGCCTTCCTGTACCACTGCCGTTTGGTACTTTGGTGGAGTGAAGGGGGAGACTGCATTCACGGTTGTTCATGGTTAAAAAAACAGCCCCCGTAGGTGAGCCTAGCCTTTTGTCTTTCCCCTCACCAGTCTACAGTGTGGCTGATGACAATCAGGTGTAGAAAGCTCACAACTCTATGTGCGTCTGTTGTGGGTACTCCAGGCTGGAGACTACCCTGCTATTTGGTGTATCACACTGCACAAAGACTGTGTCCGGAGAGTAGCCTGAGCAGCACGTAGGAAATGAGAACCATCCCAAACCAGTTCTCAAAATGCAGATAGCGTATCCACGTTTCCTGTCTGAATTGGCTGTATAGAAGTCGGACCCACAGATAAACTTGTTGATCCTGTTCCAAATTTTCTTTGACCAAAGAAGGGAGTCTCCAGAGAGTACAGCTGCTGTGCAACCAAAGCTAGTGTCTGCCTGACAGCCAGTTTCCCAGAGGTGAGGGTGTCACCTAAAGTCTACCCCTTGCTGCAAGAGCTGACCTACTATTCTGAGTACCTAGAAGCCAGCCAGCCTGCTCACAGAGGGAAGGAGCTTCCCAGCAGCAGGACTGACTGACCAGGAGGAGGGAACTGCAACGTGACCCTGGCGTGGTGGGACTGCAGGAGTAGAGACATACGGAGAGTGGCCTGATTCCCCATGTGTTGGTGACAATAGTGACCAAGCTACTGGTCAGATTACTGAAGACGTGGCACAGCCGAACTACTAGGCCTGAAGTTGTTGGAGTCAATGTGAATAGAACGGCTGTGCCAAGTGATCTAGGGTGGCATGACCTGAACAGCTTTGGTAAATGAACGAGTGCTGGGTGACCTCAGCCGCTGTGCCAAATACGTATGTGCGGCGTTACCTAAGCCCCTGTACCGAGAGATTGAATGTGGCATGGCCAGCACCACTGTACCAATAGGTACCCGATCACAGGATGACAGGAGCCATTGACACCTTACCACCTAGGGAGGCTCACCTCTCATGTCACCTGCTGCAAGCACCCAGCCGACCAACAGCTGCAACCTTTGAGACTTGCACAACTGGGTGGGGTAGCAACAAACACAGCCGACACAGCGGAGACCCAGCACTTTCCAGAAAAGCCTTCAGCCAACTGAGCAGCTGCAGACGCAACTGCAAGGAAGGCCCAACTGGGACAACTACATCGAGTTCAGCCCCAGAAGAAGGGGAACACTCAAGCCAGCAGGAAGCAAGACATCCACCAGGACTCAGCCGAATCAGCAGCCTCACTGATGTTTTAGTTGAGGAACTGTACAAAGACTACGGGCCATATTATCAAGAAAGGGCAATACATTATCACCACTTTTATCGGCAGGAAAAGCGGCGATAATATATCGCCCTTTCTTGATAATATGGCCCCAAGAGACTGCGCGCCATTAATGGCATTGAGGGGGTATAACAGGTCCACCTGAATCACCAAAGGGTAAAGAGGCCATAGGGCAAAAAGCACCAATGGACTCTAGCACCATTTATCTGTTTGTAGCAGTGCTTAATAAGAGCCAGGGTCTTCGTCAGGCTACCATCCACTTGCCAAAGACTGTTACAGCCCAACTACTAACCATCAAGTGTGACAATTCAGACTTTATAGGCCCTCAAAGATATAAGAGTGACTTGTGAGGCAGGTATTAGCCAGTCAAATGTATATTGAATCAATAAACCACTATTTGCCTGCTCATGTCTAATTTAGTCAAACAGTGCCACCATGTGGCAGAGTGTCACAAGTGCTGGTGCCAAGCACCGGAAACCACCAGCTCAAATTAAGTACAATAAAACATACTTTCCTTTTTGAAAATCAAATACTGGGTTGGACAATCCTTTACACGTTGATTTGGCAATCTTGGGTGCAGAATTGAGCGCCCCTACTTATTTACCATACAACCGAAACAGAACCAGCCTTTGTAAAACCTACATCTAGCCAAAACAGTAGCTTGAAGTGGGCAGCTTGTGTCAGGTGCAAGCACGTGCATGTAATTTTTCGCAGCGCGCCGACAGTCCAAAACGGTCCAAAGTTTTGTGAGTTTTCCTTGCAAATGTCATTTTTCCACGAGCACCCGAAATCATCACTGCTAGAATGCTTGTCATAGACTGAAACAAGTTTCGTTTTTTTTTTTTTCACAACCAGTTTATTGATGAAGATGAGCATATGAAATAGAGTGGCAGCCCACAATCAGGACTACACCACCAGACATTTTGATACAATCACAGTAGTCAACCGAGTGTCCAAGTAAGGAGATAATGCAATCGAAGATATCAGAAAACAGTTACCCCACCTTCATCTTATTCTGCTATCTACCTACCCAACTCCCCGATCCCACCCTGGAACCCACCCTAACCCTATGCATGTGTGCACTAACCGTATCGACGTAAGTTTGTGACGTGGGTAATGTGTGTGTGGACATGGGCTTTGCCAGCCTGAACGGGGCTAAAGATCTTCTTCTTGCTCCACTGGGGGGTCCAGTGTCAGACCTCTATAATCTGCCCACCTCTTCCATATCTTAAAGTGTTTGCGGGGGCATCCACGTGCCTCAAATATGGGTCTCTCCAGGCCCATACAGAAGTCCATACCAGCCTTCCATGCATTCAGGGGGGGGGGCCTCACATTCTTCCACGCTCGGGCCAGGTCTCTTTTAGCTACCACTAGCCCCAGGAGGAGCAGGTGCCGCTTATAGATATTACCACCAACCCCTTCCAGGACGTGCAATAGACCCAGACGGTGAGTACGGGGGAGGGTCCAGCCCAGCACCTCAGACAGACATCCCCAAACACCCCTCCAAAAGCCAACCAGCCTAGAGCACGACCACAGTGTGTGAAGTAACGTACCCACCTCAGCCCCACACCGCAGACACTCTGGGGACCCAATCAGGCCCGCCTTCCACAGACGCTCTCGGGTATAGTACGCTCTATGGAGAACCTTGAATTGTATGAGTCGAAATCGCATTGCGATAGCCGCCCCCCTCGGGGATTCCAAGGCCTCTCGCCAGTCATCTTCGTCCAAGGGGCCAAGATCAGCCTCCCAAGTCGTCTTCAGTGAGAGAAGAGTAGGGGAGCAGTGGGTGACCATTGTTTGGTAAATGCGCGATACTTTTTTGTCCCCAAGATCGCCCATGAAGACCTTTGCCTCGATCGGGCTAAATTCAGGGAGTGAGTCTAGGTTGGCAATACTGGGCGTCAGTGCATGTCGGAATTGTAGGTACCGGAAAAATTGAGATTGGGGCATATCAAATTCGGTACTGAGGGTCTGAAAGGATTTGAGCGACGTTCCAGACATCACCTGGCCCAACTGCGAGATACCTATTGCATCCCAGCCATCGAAGCCTGACAATTTAGAGAGTTCAGGTAGCATACCGTTCCGCCATAAAGGCGTTTCTGCGGTTAGTCTGCCCCACCAGCCCACGCGACGCAAGGCCTGTCGCCATATAGCAAATACGAGTTTAGTAACCCTCGGCAGCGAGCTACGCAGTCGGGGTGAGTATAAGATGGTATGGAGTGAGTTATCGCCCATCAAAGCACGCTCTAGGGCATAGGCCGGATCCCCACCGTCACCGTACCACCATTCGTTCAGAATAAGGAGATGAGCGGCCTGGTAATACGACTGCAGATCCGAGGTGGCCAGGCCTCCACAGTAGGTGGACAAAAAACATGTGCGCAGTGCCACCCGGGCAGAACCTCCCGCCCAGAGAAAGCGACCCAGCACTGAGTTAACCTGTTTAAACCACCGAGGTGGGATAGGATACGGATGGTTTTGTAACTGGTAGAGTAGGCGCGGGAGCGCAACCATCTTGAAGATGGCAGAACGGCCAAAGATCGTCAGGGGCATTCGAGACCAAGTTTTGACGTCCGTCTGAACTCGTTCCCAGACGGGCTGCAGGTTATGGTCCCATGCAGTGTCGGCCGAGTCCGAGAGAAACACCCCAAGGTATTTCAGCCCATTTGTGGCCACTCGTAATCCTGAAGCCCAGGGGTCTGTCACCGGGTCTCCTGATAGCACCCACAGGGTGGACTTGTGGAGGTTGAGATACAAGCCCGAGGCCTCTCCAAACTGGTGCATGATCTCCAAGACACGTGGACCCGATCGTTGCAAATCTGTAAGGAAAAAGAGGACATCATCCGCGTACAACGCAATCTTATCCGACAGGGTAGCATTCCATACAAAGCCCCGTATCCGTGCATCCCGGCGCACTCTTGCCGCCAGAGGCTCCATGGCCAGTGCAAAAAGATAGGGGGAGAGCGGGCAGCCCTGCCTGGTCCCTCGGCCTATGCGGAATGTCTCTGATACCGCCCCGGCGACCCGCACCGAGGCTGTAACATCGGTGTAGAGGAGCTTTATATAGGACAGGAAGACCGGGCCTAAGTTGAGCCAAGACAGTAATGTAAAGAGGTACGACCAGCCAACCGAGTCGAAGGCCTTGTTGATATCGGCCAGCAACAACGCCGCCTGGTCCCCCAAGGTCCCAACAGCGTCGATCGCCGCCTGTGGGCGCCGGATATTATGTCGCGTTGCCCTGTGGGGCATAAAGCCTGCCTGGTCCGAATGGACTAAATCCGTGATGTGTGGAGCCAGACGGTTCGCCAGAGCCTTGGCCAATATCTTAGCCTCAATATTAATTAAGGAGATGGGTCTATACGAATCATGGCTATCTGGGGGTCTGCCAGGCTTCTGAAAAACCACTATTTCTGCATGGCGCCAGTCTGGTGGCAGCATACCCCGAGTACGGGCCGCTTCCAGCGCTCGGCGATAGTGTGGTCCCAACTGCACATGGAATTTTTGAAAAAATTCACATGGGTAGCCATTCGGTCCAGGGGCCTTACCGGCATTGAGTTGCCCCAATGCGTCTCCCAGTTCCTCCGCCGTGAGGGGTGCATCTAGGGCCTCCCTGGTCTCGTCCGACACTGGCACCGGCGGGAACTCTGCGAAGAAGCGGGCCAAATCGCCCTCAGGCAATTGGTCGCGCGGGGCATACTGATCTGTAAAGTACGTGGCGAAGCTTGCCGCCAAGTCGTTCGGGTCGGTCAGGACTTCCCCGTTGTCGTTCGTGAGACCCGGCAGTACGAGGGGCTGGAAGTTGTGCTGGCACAATCTATGGAGCATGGAACACGACTTGTCCCCCCATTGATACACCCTACTTCTTGTGGCTAGCCACGCCTGTTTGGCTTCATCTAGCAACAGGGACGCGTATGATTGCTGTGCCTGCAGGAGCAGCCGTAGATCCACCCCATCACCACCAGCACTGTGTTCTTGTTCGAGGGTCGCCACTCGGGCAGCCGCCTCTGTAGTATGTTCTCGACGCTGCCGACGGGCCGCTGAGCACCATGCGATATCGACTGCCCGTATGGTGGGTTTCATAGCCTCCCACACCACACCTATGTCGGCACCCTCCACCAGGTTCTCCCGCCAATAATGGTCTATGGTTTCTCGCAAGTGCTTAGTATACGCCGGTTTCAGGAGATGCCACGAGGACATCCTCCATCTAAACGGCTGCCGTTTCTGAAGTAGATCTATTTTAACTGAGACTGGGGAGTGGTCGGATAGGCCCCTCGGCAAGATGTCTGCGCCCTTCACCCTACACAAGTACACTCCAGGTAGAAACATATAATCCAACCGCGAGAGCGAGCCATGTACTGCTGAGACATACGTATAATCTCGAGTTACAGGGTGCATATGTCGCCAAGCATCCACCCAGCCTAGCCCCTCACTCATTGCATGCAATCTGGTGGGTGGAAGGGAGGGGGGGGTGGTCTCGGTCACCTCTTGACGTCTCCGGCGATCTACACTCACATCCATCACATCATTCCAATCGCCCCCAATCACTGCCAGTGATCCAGAGACGTCTTCCCACACCACAAACAGCCGCTCTGCCAGGGCCCACTGCAGGGGAGGGGGGGCGTATACACTCCCAAACACCACGGGCTCCGTGCCCACCATGCCCTTAACAAACAAGTAGCGGCCCTGAGGATCCACCCACTGCTTCTCGTGTACATATGCTACCCTGCGGTGTATCAATATGGCCACTCCCCTGGATCCCCTGGAGAACCCCGCGTGGAAAACCTGCTGATAGCCAAATCTCTGGAGACCCAGCGCCTTCGTGCCCATCATGTGAGTTTCTTGAAGCAATAATACATCTGCCGCTTCTCTTTTCCCCCATCGCAACACCGCCCCACGTTTAATCTTGTCTAACAATCCCCTGACATTCCACGTAACCACCCGCATAGAATCTACAGGGAGTCGGTTGATCGATTCAGCCATAGTCAATCGGAGTCCACCATAAAAGCCCCTTAGGCCCGCTCCACCCGCCACACACCACACAAAGCACCATCTCGGTACACACATGCATTACACTAACTACCCCAAGAAAAACTACCAACCCCCTAGTCCCATGATCTGCAACAGTTCCCTTCCCCAACTCAGCAGTTGCACCCCCGACCGCCCATTCCCCGCCTCCCCCCACCCTATACCTCAATGAACCATGAAGTACCTGTCGCGGCATGGGTAGTCTCGAGACCAAAACCGAGGGCCCGGGCCCACCCATACCAATGGATCCCAACATCCCAACAGCAAAAACCGTAAACACCCCCCCCTCCCCTTGTTGTCCCACTCACAACTAGGAGAGTGGTAGCCCCTATCTCGTAGTCCCCAAGTCCCCAACCCCACCAAAACTCTTCCCACAATTAGGAGATCAAAGCAGTACTATCTCAGAGCTGCAAAATAGTCAGCAATTCAAAGGTCTCAAGCGACTCAGCGCGCTCAGCCAGGAGTCACAGCATTACTAGCAAAAAATGGAGTCAAGGCTCCGGAGCCTTCAGTGATCCGTTCCCGACTGCTCTGAATCTTCGGTTCTACCAGTGTCTTGTGAGCCATCCACCGAGGCCGCACGCCTGCGTGATTTGGAGCGTTTGGATCGCCCGTTCTTCGTCGTATGGTCTCTCTGCACCCGCGGTGAACCCTCAGGGGTGCCCGGATGAAGTCCTGGCTGAGGATTCGGTCTGACCCGCACTGTCTCATCCGTCCACTTGAAAAGGTCCTCCGGGGTATCAAAAAACAGTGTCCATGACTGGAATATCACCCTCAGGCGCGCTGGGTACAACAGGGAGTATTGTAGCTTAAGACCTCTCAACTTAGCCTTAGCCGCCACGAAAGAATGGCGCTGTTGCTGCACGAGTCTAGTATAGTCAGGGAAAATCATGATCTTCTGATTTTCATACAGGAGGGTTTCCTTGGTCCTGGCTTCCCTCAGTATAGCGTCCCTGTCGTGGTAATTTAACAGCCTAGCGATTACTGCCCTAGGCCGCTCGCCCTCAGGCGGCCTTTGCGTCAGGGCGCGGTGCGCTCTTTCGATAATAAAACAGGCAGAGAGCGACCCCGGGGGCATCCACGACTCCAGCCACTGTGTGAGAAAGTGTTCCATATTGCCCTTGGCACAGCTCTCCGGAAATCCAAGAAAACGGAGGTTATTACGCCGCGCCCGCCCTTCAGCATCCTCCACCCGGAGCGCCGTGGTTCGCTGCGCGTTCTCCATCGCCGCCATTCTCTTCTTAAGGGCACTTACATCCTCTTCCACCACTGACACCCTGGACTCGGCTTCCGTGATCCGTGCCACTGCGTTTCTAAGATCTTGGCGCAACAGGGTTACATCTGCACCAACTGCCCCTATCTTTGCGTCCAGCATGTCTCTTGACTGGGTTATAGCCGCCATAAGGGCTGCATTGTCCGGCCCTCCTCCAGATGGACCACCCCCGACGATCCAGGGCCCCCACCGGGGCCAGTAAATTTGTCGATGGTCACCTGCTTGGTGGATCCACCACCTCCCCTGGTCATGATTGTCTGGGTGGATGAGGGCCACTAGGGTCGCCGGCCCCCAGGAGGGGAGACCCGAAAGAAGTCTCGTCGGTAAGAACTAGTGGCAGATGAGAAATAGGGGGGCAGGCTTCAGCCACGTCCCCCAGGAACAGCCCCCCCAGCCGCCGCCGACCAGGGCCCCCTGTGACCTGCGTTGCTCCTCGGGAGGCGCGAGGACCCCCAGCGTCCTGCGCTGCTGCACTGGTAATGTCACTGAGCAGCGGGCCCGGGGGGGGGGGGGGGGGGGGGGGGGGGGGCGGGGAGGGCCACTACTCACAGTTGCTGCCCGCCGGGTCACGGGTCGCCCTTCGTCCGTCTGCTTCCGACCAGGGTCCCCGGGGGTGCCAGTCACTTCTCCAGGCCGCCGGCCCCGGCCCGACACGAGGCCGCGAAAATCGAGGTCCCGGCTGCGCCCAGGCCACCAGGCCGCCTCCGCAGCCACTGTCCACTTGTGGCGCCTGTGCTTCTCCTCGGCCCAGCCTGGCCCCGGGAGAAGGATCGTCAGCAGTGTCGCGGCCTCAGGGACAGCAAACACCGCGGTCGCTCCCGGGCCAAGCAGCGCACTCCGCAGCTCCGCTAAAATCGAGGCCCCGGCTGCTCCGCGGCCACCAGGCCGCACCTCGCCCCTCACTGCTCAGCCCCGTCCGGGGGCACGAGAACGCCACCGAGCACACCGGATGGTTCCCGGCGCCTCCAGGAACATCAGCCTTGGTCCGGTAGTGGGTTTGTGGGCTTGGGGACCAGGATAACTCGTCGGATAAATGGCGGGCCGGCGGGAGCTCTAGCAAGCTGCGACCGCCATCTCCGCTTGCATAGCCACGCCCCCCCGAAACAAGTTTCGTTTGGGGCTTTTTGTAACATGTTGACGTCAACACTACGTTTGCCCAATAGCTGCTGTCTTTCCGTGCCTCAATGAGGCGCCGCCCTGGCCTGTCACAGCAGTACCATGCTCAGCCCAGAGCACCGACACAACTCGATAGGAGTCAGTTAATACTGCGCATGCGTAGACCGCCACAGAACACGAAATGAAGTAAATTCGTGCTCATACAAGATAATCTAAAACAAGTGAATATCTTTGGCCCGTTTCACAGACTGCATCCACCGCCAGGGTAATTTATTCTTCCAAAGCTTTCATGTTTAAATATTATTGGGCGGCTGTCTTCTGCAAACGCACTTACTTCACTAAACATGTCAACCTTAATTAAAATAAAGCGCGGCAGAGGGGAATCGCTGGAACTTCTGCTGAACAAACTGTCTCAGACTTGCTGTGTTTTTACCCTGTTGGCAGGCGCAGGCCTTCCGCCGATTGAAACGATATCAAAAACAAAATTCTGGGGGGGGCCTGAAAGCCTGCTCTTGCTATTTAATTATTTTTTTTTCAGTGTATACGGGTCCTGTTTTATTAACGAATATTGATGACAGTCAGTTTCCAGGGTAAGGCAATACTAGGTGGCTGCCTTAGAGCTGCCATCACCTATGCCAGCAAGTATGCTTCATTGGCAGGAAAAGGGTGGAAATTGTCACTTAGCATAGGGAGGGAGAGATCTTTTGTCTGGTTGACCCTAATGTGTTGTTAATAGGATCGCTGTAAGAAAGGTACATCATGCAAGCGATAAAGCACCTCCTGCCATGCGCTAGATGGATATAGCAAGACACCGAGAAGTTCTGTGACCATATAGAGGAACAAGGCCGCGGATGTTTATAAACCTGAAGTAAAAAGTTAGAATCTCTAGTGCAAAACTGGACGCACCAAAAAGCAATTAGATACGTGTTGCAACACAATAATAAAATTAGCTTAATACAAGTCAGAGTTTCTAGAAATTCAAGAGTTCAGAATATGTAGAAACATGCAGGGAGACTCCATCTTTCCTATGATTCCCTAAAGCGTGGAAAGACAGTCTTGTTCAAACAGAACAATGGATGGACGGAATGCTGAACAATGCAAACATTCACCCCAGTCACAAAGATGTGGGTTTAATCCATTGTTCTTTTACTTACCAGGCCACTCCAGTGTGGACCCAGCCATATGCAAATCAGTCTTGCCCCTGTTCCTCATGGGAACAGTTCAGCCCGAAATGCCAAGCCAGGTCCTCTCAGGATCGGAAACAAGCATCCGAGGACCGGTTTCTGGGCTTCACCCCACATCAGCCAGGCTATATTGAGTCCAGTGGTGCAGTGAGCACGGGACCCCCTTCTGGGCATACCCTTCCCTCTTAGGGCGACAAATGTAAATCCCGAAACCAGTCCCAGGATGCTTGTATCCAGTCTAGGGAGGACATGGCCTGGCAGTTTAGGATGGACTGTTGCCATAGGAAGCAGGGTCAAGACTGATTTGCACATAGCTGGGTTCAAACTGGAATGGCATGGGGAGCAAAAGAACGATGGATTTAGGCCAAGATCTCTGTACTGGGGTGAACGTGGACGCAGGCCAACGCGTCGCAAACCGACCCCACACTGTCAGCGAAATTGGATCAGGTGTTGGCGGCAATCGAATCGTCCCGCCTTTCGATGGAGGAGAGATTGGGCGCCCTGACGACGGACATCAGTTTAATCCGCGACGACCATCGCAAGTTGGCGGACAGGGTGAAGGAAGGAGAACGGATCGTGACCGAGCTGCAGCCGGCGGTGAAAACACAGGAGGCGGAAATGAAGGAGGTCCTACGCCGCGTGGCGGTCCTCGAGGAACGCACGGTGGATTTGGAGGGGCGCTCGAGACGATGTAACATCCGCGTCCTAGGCCTGCCGGAGGGGATTGAGAACTCAGACCCTCTGACCTACATGGAGTCATGGACCAAGTCATTCACCCCAGAAGCGGAACGGTCGGCATACTTCTCCATTGAAAGAGCCCATAGGGTCCCGGCCCGGGCACCCAAGCCAGGCCTTCCTCCGCGACCCATGTTGGCTAAATTCTTGCACTTCCGAGACCGCGATGCGGTGCTTCGTGCGGCCCGGACGGCGGGCCCCCTACAAGTTGAAGACCAGCAAGTCATGGTGTTCCCGGACTATGCCCGAGAAGTCCAGCAGCAGCGTTCCACCTTCCTGGACGTCAAGAGGCGCCTCCGCGCCAATGATCTTCAATACTCCCTGCTGTTCCCGGCCCGCCTGAAAGTGCTACACAAGGGGAAAGCCCTCTTCTTCAACACGGCGGAGGAAGCACAGGATTGGACTGAGTTTCACTGCCCAATAATCCCTAAACCCGGACCCCAGAGGGCACGCAACGACGACTCCAGACGATCCAGACGACGGGGCGCCAGCCGTGCCCGATCAGGCCGCCCCAAAAGCCAAGCATCTTCCCCCACGGGCTCACCCGACCTCACGCAAATCATGCAGGAGCGTCAAGACGCCTTACGGGCGGTGACCGAACTGCACACATCACCCTTGGCATCAGATCTGGAGGGTCCACCGCACCTGTTCACCCCTGAGAAAGACCGGGACAGTGATGGAACAATGTCAGGGTTTGGACCAATCTCCTCCCCCCTCGTTGCGGCGCACACCTTGGACGCTACCCTGGCCAGCCAACCTGGCACCTCTTCGTGACGGATGAACTGTCCACTGCTATATCCTTCTCATGATTGCCTATTGTGTTGCGCGACGTCTAGGAGCCTAGACTGCTTAGCCGAATGGTTGTATGCGCTAGCGAGCGATAGACACTTCTCCTGCAAGAGCCCGACCCGCGCATCGGCCCAGCAGCGACACACGCTGCCACCCCCGCAGATATCTGTTGTATTTCTCCCCTAGTGGGACATTAGTTTGGATATGCCACCTCCGGTGATATATCCTCAGTATTGGGACTGTTGCCCACCCAAGGTTTTACTTGTTGTTAATCCCCTTAGTCCCTCCCCCACGATTGTGGAAGCTTGGCGCGCAGGAGCACACGTGACACATACACACTGGCGGCCCTCGGGTGCTGTAGGGGGGTCCCTCTCCCAGCCACGACACCCTAAGAATGGCAGTCCCACGCTCAGACATTAATGTCCTTACACTGAACGTACGAGGTCTACACACGCCCAGCAAACGCTACTCTGTTTACTCCTACATTAAGCGTATGTCAGCCAGTATTGCATTTCTGCAGGAGACACACATTAACGCTACCGAACTCACTCGCTTGCAGGTCAAATGGCGAGGGATCTTCTGTGCCACACACTATTCAGCGTTTGCGCGCGGCGCGTTAATCTGGGTCAGGCCAGGTACTCCCTTCCGGGTGCTCCGACAGGTGGTAGATAGAGAGGGCAGGTACGCGCTTCTAGAGGGCATACTTGACGGACAGGGAATACTCCTTGGCAGCATTTACTCCCCCAACACGGATCAGGGTAAATTCTGGGATCACCTCACAGGCGTTTTGGCCCAGTTCACTACAGTTCCGTGGGTGCTGGGAGGTGACTTTAACTGCACGCTGGACCCCACCCTAGACCGCTCGCATCCTCCCCCCGCACACTCCCCACCCCCCCGGCAGGCAGAGCTCTTTAGGGCATGGACCTCGCATTGGGCGCTCACTGACGCATGGCGACACCTACACCCACTGGCTCGCATTTACTCCTTCCACTCGATTCCACACAACCTCCGGGTCCGCCTGGACCATTTCCTCTGCTCTGCACCAATCCTCCCTAAGATCACATCTACAGACTACCTGGGTCGGATCCTCTCGGATCATGACGCTCACATCATTCGTCTGACCTGGCGCCCCCCGCACCCACCAGTCCCCACCTGGCGCCTCCCTAGGAATTGCCTATCAGATCCAGTGTTCAGAGACGCACACAACACCAGCATCCAAGACTACTTCACACACAACACGAACATGGCATCGTCGGTACTGGTGGAGTGGGACGCGTTTAAAGTGGTGGCAAGGGGAGAATGCATCAAACAAGTAGTAGGGGTCCGCCGTACCTTGGAACGGACATTCCTAACCTCAGAGCAGGCCCTGGCTGCACTCACTAAACGGCCGGACGACTCGGAGGAGCACGCCGTGCTTACGGCCGAGGCTAAGACGGAGTATCAGACTGCCTGCGCTGACCTCCGAAAATACAATTTTAGGGCTTACGCCTCTAGGGTGCATAAGGACAGAGACAAAACTGGGGCGCTACTGGCCTGGATGGCGAGGCAGGACACCGAAATCAAGCCAATCACAGATATTATCAACCCGGAAGGTGTGCTGGTGCACTCCCAAGCCGAGATCCTCCTGGCGTTCCAACGTCACTATGCACAAGTGTACGGGACCCCGGCCCAATACTCCCCGTTTTCTGTAGATCGCTTTTTAGACCCGTTGGCGCTACCCACAATATTTGATATTGACAAGCGCACTCTCGACGCCAGGATAGTACCCTCTGACATCACCCAGGCGATACGTGCCATGTCTCGGAATAAGGTGTGAGAAGTTGGCCCGATATGCAACGTTCGCTATTCTAGCGACCGCAATGTATCGTTCCAACGACCCTTATGGTGTTTGGTTGTAAGTCAACCTATAGACCAGCTATCCTAGTAGCGTGGATACGAGCAGTCTAAGGCTAAAGACTCTAGAGGGCGCGTTAAGCCAGCTGTTTACCACACATGTACCCCTTGAACACCCAGTGAAAGGACACCACACAAGTGTTATGAAAATAAACAGGATATTTATTAAGATTCACAACAGCCCTGGACTCTTTATGAGGACAGGGTACTAAGCACAAACCAAATCTCTTAGGAAAATACTTCAAGTGCACAATTAAAACAAGTGTCCGAGGACACGGAAAGTTTAAGGTCTCGGGCGGACCCGATAAGGCAAGTCGGAAGCGAGGGACTCGGGACCCTAGAGTAAAGAGGCTATGCAGGCACCGAAATGCCGAGTTACCTAGCCACGAGGGCTGCGGCTGCACAAGTCTTACAGGCGTCGGGGTCTTCGCTGACGAGCCAGGAGCCGGAGGAAAAGGAGTTGCTGGCCGGCGACCAGTGATGAATAGTTCGTAGAGATCCAAGCCTGGATCAGAGATTGTTGATACCTGAAAGCAGAGGGGGACCAAGTTCGTACTACTAGCCAGTAGTCAGAGGGTACCAGGAGGGCACCGGTTGGCCGTCACCTCGACCAGGTGAGTGGGCGACGCTAGGCTCTGCAGTCTCACGGACCAGGAGGCGTTGTCGGCGACCACGGTGGAGGTGCGAGCTGTCCCACGAAGGATGATGCTGTCGGCGTCGCTGGGCCCAGGATGGGGCAACAAGCCTTGGCAGATCTCAGGGCCACGTGGTGGGCCTAAGATGGCGTCTTGAGTGGACCAGGAGGGTCCGGGGTGCTTCTCGCAAAGATGGAAGCAAGGGCCAGTCTGGAGCAACCAGACCAGCAGAGTTGTTTGTCGGTCGTCGTCAAGGAAGGGCACAAGCCAGCGGCTAGTGACCAGACAACGGGCTGAGCAGCGAGCAGAAGGGCCCCACGCAGATCGTGGAGATGCTGGGGGACTGCACTTCGGTGCTGGAGCGGCTCAGGGTCGGGGCTTCTCGGACCCCAGAGCACTCACCAGGGAATTGCTTCGAAGGTCGTGCTGGTTAAGAGCATGCAGGTTCTGATGATGGCCGGTCCCTCGAGGTCTCGTCGCACCCACAGACCACAGCTGAGCTGATGACGTGGGTAGAGGTCAGAGGTGCCAGGGAAGCCGGTTCTCGTCGAGCTGGGCCGTCGGATTCCTTGAGGAAGGACTTACAGCAAACCGCAGAGTTCTTAGATGGTGCCCGCTGATGCAGGGTGACTACTCCTTAGTCACAAGGGAGAAATCTTGAGAAGAGTCTTGAGTGTCCTTTCGTAGAAAGTAGTTCTTGATTCAAAGATGATCCAATTTGGAAGGGTCCCCGCTCCGGCCTTTATTCTAAAGAAAGGGGTGGGTACATGACTAGGTCCTGCCCTAAGGGTGGGACCAGGAAGGGGGTAGTTACACCCCTCTCCCCTGCCGGACTTCCCCCAGGCCAGGGCTGGCGCCCCTGGAACTGGTTCTGACCGGCAGATGCGTAGTGAGCACCGGGGTGCCACTCCGCAGTCACCTTCTCGCAAAAGCCCTACCTACCCAGAATACACAAACCCTGTCTGGGACGGTGCGAACACCGCCCTCGACAGGAAACCCTTTGTCCAAGCGCTCCTCGCTGGAAGGACTCCCAGCAGCAGGAGGTCAGACTCGTGTCTGTGGTGGCAGCATCCATTTTGTGGAGCTGAGGCTTTAGTTAACTTTAACCGGGGTTCACAGTTACGTACATGTCGTGTCCCTCTAGAAGGGCGGAATGCTAACCTCGTCGCCAGAGTTGGTGAGAGGGCAGCATCCCGATTCGTATGACACCTTACTCGACATGTCTTGATAACACGACCCCGAAGTTACCGATGTGGTACGCGTTATCATGGAACAGCCATTGGGTCTTGATTCCGCAAGCTGCAACCGGGCTCGGCTCGGGCCAGAACCTAGTTCACACGAGCCCATGCACTCTGCCTTCAGGATTGTCAAGGCCTGCCATAGGAGTGACTGATAGGAACTCGAGTGTCCATTGTATGGTTAGATATAGGGCTACTATATCTAAAGCAAAGTGTGATTACACGACTTTGCCCCAGCTGTCATGCAGCCAGTTGTGTCAAATTTAGGAGGCCAGCCAGGGGTGGCATAATACATGCTGCAGCCCCTGACGGCCCTGGGTACACCTATGCCCTGAGTTACAGGGTCTGATAAGGTGGCCCAGTACCAATTAGTAAATGCACCTAGGGTACATATTGTAATTTAGAAAGAGAACAGCCAGGCTGTGGGTCTGATTAGCAGGCCCACAGCCAGAGAAAGTCGTAAACCAGTGAAACAAAAGCAAAAAATCTGGGTGATCATGGGATTGCAGACCCTACTCTCCTACATAAGGCGCCGGGACTGGACGGCTTCCCACTAGAATACTACTCTACGTTCTCTCCCCTAGTGGTCCCCCGTCTGTCACGGATGTTCGGGGCGTCTCTTCATCTAGGGAGGTTACCCCAGTCACTGCGGGAGTCCGTGATTGTCACCTTTCCCAAACCCCACAGGGATCCACTCCACATGGGGTCGTACCGCCCCATCACGCTCCTGTCGGCCGACTGTAAGATCCTGGGGAAAATTCTGGCTGATCGATATGCGCAGGTCATACGCCCACTAGTCCACCCCGACCAATGCGGCTTCGTTCCGGGGAGGAACACCTCCCAGAACCACCGCCGAGTCTTCCATGTTCAAGATCAGATACGTGACAGATTTCCCCGCGCCGCCTGCCTCATTATGGACCTGGAGAAGGCGTTTGACACCCTCACCTGGCCCTATCTATTCTCAGTCCTGCGGCGCCTCAATATCGGCCCGACACTCATGGCGTACACACGCCTCCTGTATACCGACCTAACCACACGAGTTCGTATCGGGGAAACGCATATCACCGGCGTTTGGAGTCCGGCGAGGCACAAGACAAGGGTGCCCCCTGTCGCCTCTCTTATTCGCGCTGGCAGTCAAACCGCTGGCGGTACGGCTGCGCCTGGAAGGTGTGGACTGGGGCATCCCACTTGCGGACAGTACACATTGCGTATCCATGTACGCGGACGATCTCCTCATATACGTCCGAGACATCGAAACGGACCAGGCCCCCATAGGGGCAACGCTGGCGGAATTTGCAGACGCCTCGGGACTACAGGTGAACTGGGACAAGTTCACGGTTTACCCCTTACACCCGAGCCTGCCCCCCCCCGGGAAGTCGAGCTCAGACCGCATAAACTCTCATGGTCCGCGGAGGCTCCCCGGTACCTCGGTGTCCGCTTGTACCATTCTCCAGTAGACATTTTTGAGGATAATCACCGCAAAGCACTTGCCAGTCTGCGCCCGGCTGTTACCTTCTGGAATAAACTCCCGCTGGCCCCAATAGGACGGATAGCCCTGGCTAAAATGGTGATGCTTCCCCGACTCCTTTACCACTTCACAAATTTACCGGTGGTACCACCCAGGTCCTTCTTCCGCGACGTCGACTCCCTCCTAGGGACCCTTTTCTGGGGCGAGGGCCGACACAGGGTCGCCCTGAAAACCCTCCAACTTCCCACGACGCAGGAAGGGCTCGGAGCTCCGTCCTTCGAGTCATATTTCCTCGCGGCACAGCTCCAATGGCTGTCATACTGGCCGGCGGACCGTTACCCTCAGGAGACTGCTACCTCGACCGGCAGAATCGCAACCCCGGAACTCACCCGTCTTCTCCTCCCGGGCACCAAGCCACGGCGCACATACCCCCTTCAAGTGGCGATAGCGCGCCGGTGCATGATGCGGATCCACCGAATGTCCCCCAGTAGAACTCCGTACTCCCCGCTACTGCCATTGATAGGCAGCCCCAGGCAGGACTCCTACTTCACGGCTCCACTGCTCACCGAATGGTCACACTGTGGCATCACGGATCTGGAATCGCTCTTCGAGGAAGGCCAGTTAAAATCACTTGACCGCCTGATCGCTGAATACGGGCTCCCCCCGGGCCAATTCCTCAGATATAGGCAGCTGATCGATGGATACCGGTCCCATTTTAATCTCCGAACTGGCGAGCCAGACACGCATCCAGTAATACATACAATCCTGCGTATGGGGGTGGGACGCCACTTAGTCACCTGGCTATATAAATCCATCCGGGAACCCTCACACGCTCCCCTGATGACCCTGCGAGCTACGTGGGAGGAGGACATAGGTCGCGCACTACATGACTCAGAATGGACTAAAGCGCTTGAGGCCCCAAAACGCGTCTCTAGGAACGCCCGCTTCAAGAACATCCAATACTATATCCTACACAGGGCATACCTCACCCCAGCGCGATTGCAGAAGTTCTATCCCTCCACACCATTCCTATGCCCCAGATGCTGCTCCCCTGCTTCCGATTTTCGCCACATGTTCTGGAGCTGTCCCGACCTTCATCCCTTTTGGCGGGTGGTGCACGACACACTGTCGGAACTCACAGGTCTCTCTACACTGGCCACCTGGGAGTCCAGCGCACTAGGCATCTTTCATGTCCCTAAGCAAGACCCGGTGCATAGACGCTTCGTGTCCTTAGCGCTCCTGTTGGCAAACAGATGCATAGCCATGCGCTGGCGATCTCCGCAGGGTCCCCCTATAGCAGCATGGACGGGGGCGGTCGGTAAGTGGGCGGCGGCGGAAGAGGATGCTCTTAGAGAGGAAGAAGCCAGGGGCGCGCGTAAAATTCCCATATCCATGGAATGGGCCATGCTCCTCCACAGCTTCCGACAGTCCACACGCGCAGGAGACCCACCTACACCTCCGCCCTCTCCCCCCCCCCCCCCGCCCGAGAGGACCAATAGCCTCTACCTGGGGTCACCCTTCCCAGGGCCGACTCCCGGTACCCCCTGCATCCTGAGCATATTCTCATGTGTTATACCACCCATCTCGTTACGCACGTGCACGGGGTGTATCCGCCCCCTGTCCATTTCCCTCCCCCCCCTTTGGAGCGCAAACTGAATGGCTCCTTGGGCCCCCCCCCCCCGACGCCCGTCACCAGTATCCCCCTGCTTAGACCCTGCTAGCGCCCACATGCTTCCCTCCCACAGTTTTGTCCCCCCCCCCGTTCTCTGGTAGCACCGTTATATGGACAGTACAGACCCCGATCCTACCCCCTTGAGGCGGGAACTTACATGCCTGTCATTATTCATCGTCCTCTTGGCGATGCAGGTTCACTGTCTCCCAACCTGCAGACATATTTGCATGATTTGTACTGATTAATTGAGGAAATGTATATTTGCACCAGTTGTATAAAACAAAGAAAACTTTGCACGCTTGGCTGTTCGTGGCTGAATGTTGAGGCCACGTCAGCAGATTATCTACACTGTACCCATATACTCTGATGCAACAATAAAACAAATTTAAAAAAAATAAATAAATCAAAGACTCACAGGATTTTATGATGCATGTGGAAAGCCAACAATGGAACTCTGATTATAAGCGAATTGTGTTGGACATCACTAGCTTATATATTAAGATCAGACACGAGCATGGCTTGGAAGCTCTAGCACACTTCTTGCGGAAGAAACCTCTGAAGTTTATGGAACATAGCTCTATGATTCTCCAGTACACCGAATTTTGTCTAAAGAATAATATCTTTGTTTTTGATGAAAATTATTACCATCAAGTATCAGGTACAGGGATGGGCAACTGCTTCGCCCCCAGCTACGTGAACTTGTTCGTGGGCTGGTGGGAGGAGCAGGTCTTCCTGTTATGAGGAAATGAATGTGTGAAATGCCATGTAGAATTTAAATAATGCTCATTGTCATTTAAACAGGTGATTTGATAAGGTTTCAAACAAACCATTCAAAGATGGCAACTGCAATTAGGCTCCAGTAGTCCTCTGTTGACTGTCATGCATTATTTGATTATGTGACCCACATAACGCTAACTTAAAAGTATCTGCTTTGTTGGCGCGAATTATGAACAATTTTTGACTAAGACATCGACTAAACGAGTCATGTTTCTTCATGTTTTCCGCATATGAATTAAAGTATCTTTAGAAACTGCAGCGGCTCCCACGAGTGCTTTCCCGAAACCAGTAATGAAGGAGGAACGAGCAGATGTTATAATGGAACGCATCGTCCGTTTGAAGCACCCGTCCCGGAGTGCGCTGTCCCAAGGTGCGACTTGAGAGTGGAGATAGATAGATAGAGTTAAGGACCTATTATGCATAGGAAATCCGCAACATTCTATTGACAATAACTTTGGTGCCGATTGATGAGTCTGCGCAAAATTTTCAAAACTTTTGGCCAGCTCAGTTCCGCTTCTTCCCTCAAATTTAATTGGCTGTCAACACTCCAAATCAGGAAGTGTTGGCAGCCATCTTGTGCCTCGGTAGAACCGAGGCACAAGAAACCAAACCAAAAACACGAAAAACGCGAAAAGGGGGCAGGGTAGACACACACTGACCCCCTAGGCCTGCTCAGGGGGTCCCACAAGGACCCCCAGGGCCCAATTTAAAAAATGTTTTTTTAATCACGGGATGCGCGTAGGATCCGCGCATCCTAGCGATATATATATATTAATAAAAAAAGAAATGGGGTGTCGCGCGGTAAATATGTTAATTTGCCCCCGGGGACATTATTGAAAAAATAGTGTGCGGGGTCCCAATCCCCCCCACACTGCCTCGGGGGGGCGCCACCCCCCCAGGGCTTCCTCAAAATGGGTGGCGGGGCTCTAAAGCACCATCAGCAGCCCCAGGGACCGCCACCCCCGGGACTCTATGTTAATCTATGCGGGGGGCTCACGGGTCCCCCGGGGCTATTTACAAATAGGTGGGGGGCTCTCAGGCCCCCCTGCCCCGGGGACTGCCACCCCCCGAGTTCAATTTTAATGTATGCGGGGGGCTCACGGGCCCCCTCCAGCCCCGGGGACCGTCACACCCCCGGGCTATTTTGAAATGGGTGGGGGGGCTCTCAGGCCCCCCCAGCCCGGGGACCAGCACCCCCCGGGCTCGATTTTAGTGTATGCTGGGGGCTCACTGGGCCCCCCCCGCAGCCCCGGGGTCTGCCACCCCCCAGAATATTTTGAAATGAGTGGGGGGGCTCTCAAGCCCCCCAGCCCACGGGCCGCCACCCCCAGGGCCAAGAATTTAATGTATGCGGGGGGCTCACGGGCCCCCCCGCAGCCCCAGGGACCACCACCCCCCGGGCTTCAAACAAATGGGTGGGGGGCTCTCAGGCCCCCCAGCCCTGGGGACAACCACCCCCGGGGCTTTTCAAAAATATGGGAGGGGGGCCGCGGCCCCCATCCTGGAACCCTCAATGGCCCTGGGGACCACCCCCAGCTGGCTCCTGCAGTGTCCCGGGGTGCCCACCCCGGGACAATGCTGTTTGCAAACTGCCTACTTATTTGGAAGAGAGAGGAAAGCAGATTGCTTTTCCATATGGGGAGCAGCATGTTAGCTACTCCCTATATGGAAAAGCAATGCCAGCTCCTGCAGGATGTGAGGAGCCAGCTGGGACTAGCCCACCAGGTACCTCTAGTAAGAGGCACGGAGCTGCGTTGCAGAGTGTTGTAAAAATGGACATGGCCTCAGAACACCTCTCTGCAACCCAGCCCCCTGGTGCATACTCGAGGTACCTGGTGGGCTAGTTGGCCCCCAGGGGACCTCAGGATTCAAGGGCACTTAATCCTGCAACTTAAAACGCGCCACAGGGCGTGTTTGCACATATGTCACCTTAGGCCCCGCCCCCTTCCTTCACCATTGTACAAATATTCCTGTAAAATCAGCCAAACTACGAATTCAGATTTACTCACCGGTTATCAGGAGAGTACCCAGTGGGGCACAGTCTCCAGCTGATATGGAAATTCCTGCCAGCTGGGAGAAGCTGGTTCTGAACCTTTTGGGACCTTGAAGGCGCAACATTCCAAATGCGTAATGAGGCAGCTTTCACAAATGTCGCCTACTAAAGGATGAACTAAAATGCATTACTTTATTCAACGCATTGAAACTTACTCAAAATGACAAAAGAACACTCGCATTGATGACTCCATGCCCCATAATGCACTATGGACTTTGCACGCAGCTCCGCCCATTGGGGTCAAGGAAATAAATAAAGTCAGCTAATGTTAAATGCGAACCTTCAATGTGGTGATTTGCAGTTCTAGAAGAGGCTTCCTGCCTTAAAAGGCGTCGGCGAAATAATGAAAAATGTTGTTTGTGAAAGGCTGCCTGCATATAAAAGCCGGATGGCAGGATGTGGCTGAGTGACCTCTTGTTGCAAAGGGCAACTTGCTTTGAAAAAAAAATATATATATACATGGAAGTGGAGTGCCTATGCAGCGACCGCAAGCAGACCCTAAGATCTCACACCGCTGGCAAGAAATCAGGCGGAAACGCAACCTCAAGCGCAAGTGGCGGAGGAGGAGCCGGGCAACAAACCGGCGCAACGAAACCACCAGTGAGGGGCCGGGGACGAAAACGATGGAACCGCTAATGAACAACCAAGTAAGCGACCAACTGTCTGTGATTAACCTCTCAGATATTCATTTAACTGTTAAAGAGATCAAAACGTTATCATTAGGCTTGACTTATTGTCCCCCTTGTACATTCAATTATGCACAAACGAGAATGGACTTTTTTAAATATATACGCAAATTGAAATTAAGAAAGCTATTCTTGCAAAACAAATTAAAAACGCGCATACCAACTCAGGACAACACTAGAACTGAGCTTGATCCGGGTCCATGCCTGGCGGGAGAGGTTGATTTATATATGGACCTGGTTGATTTGAACAAGGAAGGGGGAACCTCAGTGGATGTGGACATAGAGGAAGATATAAGAACAGATGCCCCGGGGGCTACGGGCTTTAGACCTAAATCTACATTCAACCCCATATCGGTCTATGACAACATAGAAGTATTCAATAATCTGGTTATTTCTGATCTTAAAGAGTTGCACCAGGCCTCCAGAACAAAAGACACTAGATCCAAGAATAGGTGTAATAATGCCTATGGGAGTCTAATGAAGAAACTACAGGGGGAGAACACGGTGATTGTAAAACAATCAGATAAGGGGGGCAACATTGTCCTGTGGCCAAAACAATTGTACATGGAAGAGGCTTTACTGCAGTTGAATGACAGGAATTGTTACTGCAGGAGCGATTGGCGTACAGCTAGACAGGCGTGGGATTCTTTCAATACCAGATTATATGTGTGGAAGGGCATGGGATTACTCAGTGGGGATGAACAAAAATTCCTTAAGTCCAATAATCCTGTGATCCCTGTGTTTTATATGATCCCGAAAGTCCACAAGAATCTGACCAAGCCCCAGGGAGGCCTATAATTTCCGCCAGGCAGGGCCCTTTTGAGAATGCCTCTAAATATATTGATCACTTCCTGCAGGAGCATGTGAGGGCGCTTCCCTCCTATATCAGGGATACGGGTGATTTTTTGGACAAGATCAGGACCATAGAGTGGCAGGAAGATTACCTATTACTAACACTAGACGTAACTTCCTTATACACCAGTATTAATCACAACGATGGATTAAGGGCAGTAAAACACTATCTGGAGCGTAGACCTGCCTGTATGATACAGCACAACAGCATGATAAGTGAGATGATTGAGATCTGCCTCAAAAGCAACTTCTTCTTGTTTCAAAAACAGGTTTTCCAACAACTAAGGGGAGTTGCGATGGGGGCCTGCTTCTCCCCTAGCTATGCCTGTCTACATATGGGGCATTGGGAGGAGCAGGTCCTAGCAAGAACGTATGAGGGTACCATGGCAAATAACATCATAGCCTGGTACAGATTTATTGATGACCTTTTCATCATTTGGAAGGGGTCAGAAGAGGAGGTTAACAAGTTCATAACCAACATTAATGAGAATGATCTAAACCTACATTTCACTGGTCAACTTAGCAGAACACAGGTCACCTTCTTAGATGTGGAAGTGAGCATTGCCAATGGCAGGATAGTGACTGACCTGCATCGTAAGGCGACAGCTGGAAATACGGTGTTGCACGCCACCAGCCACCACCCGGCGCACTTGATTCGAAGCATTCCCTACGGGGAGATGCTGAGGATCAGGAGGATCTGTAGCACAAAGGAGAGTTGTGAACAGGCACAAAAAGCAAGCGGGAGTAGATTTATTGAAAGAGGCTACTCACGAGAAATGGTGGAGGGTGCCATGAGACGTGCCAACTTAACATCAGGGCACAGTCCAATAACAGATGTTGGGCCTACACGGACCGCAGGGAAGGAGTCAGGTCAGCCTAGACTAATAACAGCATACAGCAGACAGCACAAAGAAATATTCAACATCATTCGCAGAAATTGGCAAGTGGTCAAGGGAGACCCGGTCATTGGAGGGACCCTTGCCGAGAGACCAGCTATTACCTACAGCAGAGCGAGGTCTATGAGCGATATGATAGTAAAGAGTAGCCTGGAGGTAGCGGATGACAACTGGCTAGGTAAGAGTAAGGGCTTCCTAAAGTGTGCAGTCTGCAAGGCATGCAGGATAGGAAAGAACAGGACCACCTACATGACAGCTTTCAATAAAGAGGTGGTCTCGATCAAAAAGAAAATTACCTGCAAATCTGACTTCGTGGTCTATGTGTTGGAATGTGCTTGTGGCCTGCGCTACGTGGGCAGCACCAAGCTGCAGGTGCACAAGCGCATTCTTCAGCACCTTAGGGCAGTGACCAACAAGGACGAGGCATACCCTGTCGCCAGACATGTAAATATGTGCCATGGGGGGGGACATAGGATGCTTGCAGTATTATGCGATTGACATGGTCCCGCCACTTCGTAGGGGTGGCGATAGGGAGGCCCGATTGAGAGTTTTGGAAACACGATATATTCTGGAACTCAATTCCAAGGCCCCCAATGGTCTAAATCAAACGGAAGACTTACACTCTTGTCTTTATTAGGGATCTAATATTTGGACCAGTAGGACCAAAATTTCTCAGTAACTGCAGATTTATTGAGGGGCGATATGTATCATAGTCAAACATGTAAATAGTCTGCCTTCTGTTTTTAACTTCAATTTATGGTGAAGGGAGCGAAAACAATTTTTATCACTTGGTTAGAGAGTCATTATTATTATGTATCACAATTATGTTTGCGATATTCTTTTTAAAGTGCACCAGCTTTTGCACCCTTGATACAGCAGTGTGGAAGCAGTGGTTATGTGTAGCGGTTAAAAGCCCACTTGGGCACAATTTTGAAATTTGGAAAATTTGACACCAAACCATTTGTTCCCAGTCAGCTAGTGATGTTGTCCCGTTTTGCGAATTTTGCACAATATACAGCGGATTTGCACGAGAAAAATATATACAATTAATAATATATTTTTGTACATGATTTTAATGTGAGGTATTTAAAATTGTTGGTTATAGATTTTAATCAATATATTTTTTGGGAATGAATCACGATGCATTATGTGGAACATCAAATTGAACAGATGAGACGAGAGGGACATTCTCTTTTAAATCTGTTTTGTTTGCTATTACATTTTTTTCAATATGGTGAATTATGGAATTTGTTGCTGGACCATTTAAGTGTGGTTTAGGTGTTAAATGCACAATAATACTGTCAAACGTTAGCGCTACTGAACCAGGCTGAAGTATGTTTTTTATTTCCACAGGCTGTGGGCTCAGCTGACTGTGTATTAGCACTTTAAAGATGATGGGTGTGTAATCGACCATGTCATGTGATCAAGGGGCTGAGGTCCCGAAACGCGTCATGGCGGCGTGTTCCGTGCACTAAGGATGAAATAAATCAACTTGCAAAATATCCACTTGGGTCCGGTTTTCGTTATTTCCGTTTGAGTCTGACTTGGGGGATTTGGCGAAGTTCGTGGCACATATATACATATATATATATATACACATATATATATACACACACACACACACGCAGGTAAATTCGTCAAACGACTTGAGGCAGCCGCCCCAGAACAATCTCAAATGACGAAAGAGCAGACCCGTTTTTTAGTGCTTAATCAAGGTGCTTTATTTCCTCCAGCAAGCCAGCCGTCATTACACGTTTCACTTTTCACAAAGCTTGATCACATGGCCTATAATAAATATATATATATATATATATATATATATATATATATATATATATATATATATATATATATATATTTTCTCCAGTCCTGACCAAAACAATAGCAATCAGGCGCTGACTCCGTGGGGTCATATTCAGAAACAAGTATTTTATTTTCTCAGTGCATTAGGATTGACGCGTTTCGACGGTCACAGCCGCCTTGCTCACAACACAGAGCAAACAATGAGTCATTGCTTTTAAACATGTCAACATTTGATTGGATCTCAGAATGGTTTCCCCGTAGTCATGGTTACCAGTTGCAAACTCACTGGAAAGTTACAGCGTTTTATGTAGTGTAACTGCTCTTACTTAGTAAAAGCAGCCTAAGGGTTAAACCACATATAATTCATGCTATGTAAATAATGGACAATTAATCACATTGCCGATTATGAATTTTACGCCAAAAAACATTGCACCCTTCGCAATTATCAAGTGAATGTATGTAAAATATGTATCACAATGTGTTTAAAACAAATAAACCAGTTAGATCTGCCGTGTAAGTACAAAAACCCTCGTTGTACTTAAATTTACAAAATACTGGGTCTAGTGCCCGTTTTATAAACAAGAACCTTGAAATTCACGGGGTTCATTGTGTGTGTTTAACACACATAATTAGTTTTTAGAACAATTTTGAAATTGAGCCCAAGTGGGCAATGGCAACACATTATATGAGTAGTAATACATAAACATCACATTGAGCTAATTGTTAAATGCACAAACTAGCAATGTTAAAACAGTGAGAAATTAATAGATATCGAGGACAACCAAAATTAAATTCTGTGAGCATATACGAATACACTACAATTCAGATAAGTGACATGTAAGATATATATATATAATTACATTCTGATCTCTGTTATCGGAGGAATGGTTTGGGAACTTACTGGATCAATTCTATTTTACATTGTTGAGGGAATCATAAATGTACACTAAGTGCTTCATCTGCATTAAGGCCATGCGGCGTCTTACTGTCTAGGAGAATGATGTATCGTGATTCCAATCTCCTAAGGGCTAATTGTCTGTTTCCCCCTCTGGCGCTTTTTTTCACATGGTCTATTACTAAATATTTTATGTTGTCTGCATTGCCTTCGTGTGTCATGTTAATATGCCTCGCCACTGGATACGTAGGGTCGTTGTTGTTTATGGCCCTAAGGTGTTGGAGCACTCTTACGTGGACCGGGTGTATTGTACTGCCCACGTATAGTTTATTACAGCTACACTGCAATACATAGACTGCGAAGTCTGTTTTACATGAGTAATTTGCTCTTATCTCTAGTGGGGTTTTTCTGTATGGCACATTTACCTGAGTAACATTGGTGCCATACTGACACGCTTTGCACTTAGTGCACTTAAAGAAACCATTTTTAGTTTTTAGCCATGGCAGTTCTTTCTTTTTCAACACTGGGGCATTGTCAACTAGCTCATCCCTCATACTTTTCGCTTTCCTAAACGTGAGTTGAGGGTTCCTGGTACAGCATTTGCCTATTATCGGATCATTCCGAACTATAGGCCAATGTCTGTAAATTATGCTTCTCACTTGTTTATGGTAAGCATTATATCCTGTAATGAGACGTGGGATTCCCGTGTTAGCCTCAGATTTAGGTTTTGCAGTTTTGACATTGAACAGTAGTTCTTTTCTGTCTTTTGGGTCACATTTTTGTTCTGCCTTTTCCAGTATTTTTTCTGAATATCCCCTTAGTTTTAATCTGTTGAACAGTGCAGTTTTGGAGTGTTTATAAGAGGTGGCTGTGCTACAGTTTCTTTTCATGCGGAGACATTCTGCATATGGTATGCTGTCAATTAGGTTTGGAGGGTGAAAACTGGAAGCATGCAGGATGGTGTTACCTGCAGTCGGTTTGCGATAGGTGTTGGTTTCGATTTCATTGTCTACGGCTAACAATTCCAGATCTAAGAAATGTATCCTATTAGTACTTGTGTCACAAGTAAATTTTAGGTTTAGACTGTTTTCATTGAGCCTTTCAGCAAACTCTCGGGCACTGGATTCACTGCCTTTCCAAATTAGGAAGATGTCGTCTGTATACCGACAGTAAAACATTACATTTTCTGTCATTTCCTCCATATGTTTCACCCTGAGTACTTGCTCCTCCCACCAGCCCATATGCAAATTAGCATAGCTGGGGGCGAAGCAAGTACCCATGGCCGTCCCCTGTATCTGTTTGTACAGTAATTTATCAAAACTGAATGTGTTGTTTTCCAAACACCACTCAACCATTTGGAGTAACATTTGTGTGTGTTTATACAAATCTAGGCTACGGCATCCTAAAAAGTGTCTTATAGCATTCAGTCCATCTTGGTGTCTTATGCTCGTATATAGACTTTGAACATCAAGTGTGACAAAAACATAATCTGAGTCCCATTTAATATCATAGATTTTTTTCAAAAAATCACCACTGTCTCTCGTGTATGAGGGTAGGTCCTTTACAAAGGGTTGTAAGAAGGAATCCACAAATCTACTTGTGTTTTCGAAAAGACCTCCAATGGCGGAGATTATTGGTCTTCCCGGTGGGCAAGTCGAGTTCTTATGTACTTTCGGGATTAGGTACAGGTTTGGCGTAATGGGGTAATTGTTCCGTAGGAACTCAAATTCATTCTTCGAAATTGTCCCCGCTGCTTTCCAGTCATACAGACTTCTGTGATATCTTTCTTTTATGGTGATGATGTTTGTTTCACTAATCCTTTGGTAGCATTCTCTGTCGGATAGTTGTGATATCGCTTCAGCATTATACATCTCCAGTGGCCAGAGAACTACGTTACCACCTTTATCCGACCAGCGCACAACTACATCGCTTCTTTCTCTTATTTTAGTCATTACCTTTTCATAAGCCAGTCTTTCATTTGCATGTGATTTGTTGAAATCATTGCTACTTGACCATGATAGGGTTTTGAGATCACTGATGACTTTTTCAGAAAAAATGTCTATGCAGTCTTTTGGCATAATTGGACAAAATGTAGACTTTGGCTTGAAATCCGTCTTTGATGAACTCCCAATGCTTACACCTGCATGCTCTGCTACTTCCTGGGTGTCCATTGTTTCACTCGTTTCATCTTTGTCCAGTTCTGCCATTGCCCTGATAAAGGCCATATCGTCGACTTGCCAATTTGTGGTTCCTAGTGCAGCTTTCTCCATAATGTTCATCTCTCTGGTGTTGAAGAAATGTTTTTTTAGTTTTAGTTTTCTTGTAAACTGATGCAGATCTATCCGAGTCTGAGTGTAATTGAAGTTTGTCCGTTTGCAATAGGTTAATCCTAATGATAAGGTTTCTTCTTCTTCTTTGGTCAGAGCCATGTTTGTTAGATTGATGACTGTGTTTTTGTCTTGCATGTTTTCCTCAAGTTGTGTTTCCATTATCTTCTGTTGTATCGTCTGTAGTTCTGTTTCTTTGTATTGTCTTTTTGCTGTTTTGCATTTGCTCCATCTCCTGTTTTTTCGTTTCCTGCTTTTCGTGAGGTTGCAGCCTTGTCTTGTGTTGAGTTCCTTCGGCCCCGCAGTGGCCTTAGGGTTCTCAGTCTTTCCTCGCGTAAAAAATCTAACTCGTCTACAGGGGTGGGTATTTCTTCATCTGCCGTCGTCGTTCCCGATGTACCGGGTTCTGATTCGGCTCCAGAACTTACTTCCGATTCTTCTGGTGTTCTGTAGTCTTCTGTGTTTGAGGTGGTTTGCTTTTTCTTTCTGTAGTTTGCTATTACATTTTTTTCAATATGGTGAATTATGGAATTTGTTGCTGGACCATTTAAGTGTGGTTTAGGTGTTAAATGCACAATAATACTGTCAAACGTTAGCGCTACTGAAGCAGGCTGAAGTATGTTTTTTATTTCCACAGGCTGTGGGGTCAGCTGACTGTGTATTAGCACTTTAAAGATGATGGGTGTGTAACCGACCATGTCATGTGATCAAGGGGCTGAGGTCCCGAAACGCGTCATGGCGGCGTGTTCCGTGCACTAAGGATGAAATAAATCAACTTGCAAAATATCCACTTGGGTCCGGTTTTCGTTATTTCCGTTTGAGTCTGACTTGGGGGATTTGGCGAAGTTCGTGGCACATATATACATATATATATATACACATATATATACACACACACACACACGCAGGTAAATTCGTCAAACGACTTGAGGC
Organism: Lissotriton vulgaris; assembly: GCF_964263255.1. NCBI lineage: Eukaryota > Metazoa > Chordata > Amphibia > Caudata > Salamandridae > Lissotriton > Lissotriton vulgaris. Next base: position 958,939,243 of record NC_141691.1, read on the forward strand.
AGCCGCCCCAGAACAATCTCAAATGACGAAAGAGCAGACCCGTTTTTTAGTGCTTAATCAAGGTGCTTTATTTCCTCCAGCAAGCCAGCCGTCATTACACGTGTCACTTTTCACAAAGCTTGATCACATGGCCTATAATAAATATATATATATATGCAACAAGAGGTCAATCCTGAATCACCAACGTCTCAGCGACCACACAAGGAAAGACCAACGAATCCCAAAATGCTGGCAAAAGGTAATTTATTTCGAGAAGGTTACAGCAGCGTGGCAGACAACGCGTTTCGGGCGGTTGCCCTTGTTCACATCAAAAATTTTCCTATAATGCCCTCTTTTTAACCAAGTCTGTATGCACCATGTGACAAAAGTAAAAACAAAAAATACTTGTAGGTCTAAGTCACCACACATTCATCTGGGGATTTTGTTTGTCATTTCCTTCTTAAAAGTCAGTACATTAATCACAGTCTTTTATGATTGACAACTATTCATTTGATACCTGCATAAATGCATGTTTGTATACATTGTTCCAAGATAGCAACTATAAAGTGCGTTATGCTTGTGCCATTGCGCATGTGCAAACTGCAAATAAATAAATAGCAATTTCAAAATTACACCATATTCAATATACACATAGATATAAAAAAAAGTCAATGAATATGCATACATAAATCTCTACACACATTAATTCATGGTTAAAAAGTAAACCTATACATACTTAAAAACCCTATATGTTAAATATAAATATTGTACAATTTCATCATTATGGTTATACCTTTTTTAAAGTGCGAAACAGTGATTACGTAAACTTGACACTCAAATGTGCAATATAACGCAGAATATTAAACTGCTATGTTAGAACCCAATCTATCACTTCTAGTTTCAAACATATTGATTCTCTGTATTTACCAACTACCCAAACAAATGGGGACATCTATTATGGATGGCAACCCCTACTATGGTGATCAGTATGACCTACATATAAAGTATATTTAAAATGTGACTAGATTTCCGCAGGAGGATCATCGATCCATCACTGCTTCAAATAGTTATAAAGAAAGAGAACGAAAAAAGATCAATTCTGGGTGTCGGACTGAGACTGATAATCATTTTGGTAAATCAATGGACGGTTTTAGTTGGAGCAATGGACCACAATTGCCTGATGTTAAAAAAGTGCTAGCAAATTAACTAACTACGGAGCCTGTCATGGTGAACAAATGTTGGTTTTACGGAAAATGATACAGGTGTTCCGTAGTGTTAAGCCCATTAGGTACCTTAGAATCCAATTCTAAGATCATTTTGGATTCTAATTGCCGCAGCATCCTATCTCGGTCTCCTCCCCTTCTGGGTTTGGGCACTGATGCAAGAACATAATAGCTTAGACACTGGAGGTTGTTACCATGAACACTTTTATAGTGTCTAGCCACCGGGTAGGAGCTGTCATTATTGACGATTGCTCGAATATGCTGCAATATCCTGGCATGCGCTGGAAGCCTGGTACTTCCCACATATCTCAGGCCGCAGGTGCATGCCAGGACGTAAACAGCATACTCTGTCTTGCAACCGTAATTTCCTTTGATAGGCAATGGTACTGGGCTAAAAGGAGTGTTATACTGTTGCGTGTTGACTCCAAATTTGCAGGCCCTGCAACTGCTGCATTTATAAAACCCCAGCCGGGGTGGGAACAAAATTTTCTTTGTAGATAGTTCAGGGCAAGGTTTAGAGATGTGAGTACGTAACGAGGGTCCCCTCCGAAACGTAATATCTGGTTGGGCAGGTAAGTATTGAGATAACACCGCATCGGTCTTTAATATGGGCCAACTTTTGCATAAAATGGACCGAATTTTTCTGTCCTGGCCGCTATAAGCAGTGATAAATCTAATAGTAGATTCAGCCGAATCTACTTTGGTGACCCCATTTAATGCCACTGGTTTGAATAGAGTTTCTCTGGATCTTGTTTGCATTTTATTTACCGCTCTCTTTAGTATGTTTTCTCTATATCCTCGCTCCCTGAATCGGTCTAGTGCTTCAGCTGTGCACTTTTTGAGCTCCTCCTCATTGCTGCAGATTCTTTTTAATCGGAGTAGTTCGCCATAGGGGATATTGTCTATGACATGGCAGGGATGGGCACTTGTGGCATGTAGGGTTGTGTTTCCTGACGTGTCCTTTCTGTGGAGGGTAGTAACTAATTGTCCTGCTTTGTGAAAGATCCTGACATCTAAAAAGTCCACAGCTATCTTACTGATGTTATATGTGAACCTAATATTATCCTCATTGTTGTTTAATGTATTGATGAATTCCTTTTCGCCCTCTTCACTCTCTCTCCAAATTAAAAACACATCGTCAATAAAACGAACCCACATAACCACGTTCGCTGTGAACATCGCGTGATGTGTCCCCATGAGGACCCGCTTCTCCCACCAGCCAACGGGAAGACACGCGTAGCTGGGTGAGAAGCAGGCCCCCATGGCCACACCCCTTTTCTGTATGTAGATATCTTTGCCAAACAAGAAGTAGTTCTGATATAGACACCAGCTTACAAATTCACTAAGCATCTTGTTGTGGTTATAACAGTGCACTGGTCTTATACTCAAAAAATGGTCCAGTGCCTCCAGCCCTCTATGGTGATCTATGCTGGTATAGAGGGCTTCGATATCTAACGTAACCAATATACAATCCTCCGACCAAGCAATGTTTTTTAATTTTTGTAGGAAGTGGCCCGTGTCCCTTATGTAGGTAGGCAGATTAGTGACGAGAGACTGTAGAAAATACTCAGTATACTGTGCTAGGTGTTCCGTCACACTGTCTATAGCAGAAATGATCGGTCTTCCCGGAACAGGAGACCTGCACTTATGTATTTTGGGAATCAAATAAAATCTGGGCAACACTGGTTGTTCCACATGAAGAAATTTGAACTCCTCGCTAGAGATCAGTCCTTCCGTCTTATATTTGAAAAGAAGTTTCTTCAATTGTTATCTAGCCAAGTCATATTCTTTTGTATTAGTCTCTGCATAATAGACAGTGTCAGAAAGTTGTCTGTTAGCTTCTTCAATGTACTGTGCTTGGGGCCAGATGACTATGTTGCCTCCCTTGTCTGAACTGCACACAATGATTTGATGATCATTTTTCAGTTTGTTGACCAGAGCCCAGTATTCTTGTTCCTTTGAAGTTTTGATTCTCTTTCGATGTTTAACTTGATGATACAGTCTCTTGAGATCTGCCGTGACTACCTCGTGAAAAGAATCGATGGCATCTCCTGGCATGGTAGGAATAACATTGGAAGCGGATTTGAATGGGCTGGCGCCTGCTCCAATTTGATGTATAGCTGCGTCTCTTTAATCTTGTTGGGTGGACACGTTGGTATTGTCATCAGTGGTGTTGGAAGAGTCCCCCAATTGTTGCAGAGTAAGAAGCCCTCTTGCACCCCGTGCCTCCAACATTGTGGTGGGTACACTGCTAGTGATACTTCCAACTTCATTAAGGCCTTCTTTTATGTTGAAAAACTTTCGTAGTTTTAGTTTTCAAATGTATCTGAAAACATCAATTCTAGTGGAGGTATAACTGAAATCTGTTATTGGACAATAGGTGAGACCTAAACTCAGCAGCTGTTCCTCCGCTGTTGTTAATACCACCGCTGATAGGTTGACAATGGTGTTGTTGTTTGTCCCTATTGATTTTTGTTTTTGCGCCAGAATTGCTTTTTCTTTTTGTTGCTGTTTTGCTTTATATTTTTTCCGGCGTTGTTTGCGGTTTCTGTTGATTCTTGCCCTTTTTGATGCTGCGTTATTCACACACATATATATACACACACAACTGCAGCCTCATACACATCAGAGATGAATAATGCTTTAAGGACTTCCCATCATAACATGAAAAACATGCCATTAGAAATAGGGAAAAACAACAATAAAACATGTTTTGAAACTGTTTTAATGCTCAGCAGAAAATCTCAAAGAACTGAAAGCATAGACAGCTGCCAGGCTGCATTGCAAACCACAGTCCAAAAAGACTGAAAAGCTAACTCATAGCAACATAGAGATAAACTGACACTGTGCTTTTAAGGCACTCCTGACCACCAGCTTCCCATCATGCCTCAGGGGTGACAGTTAGGTCAGTTGTTATTTGCGGAGACTGAAAAAAGACATGGCACAAAGAATTAGGAATTGGAACATCATGCAAGAAAGCCACTGTGGCCGCTTTCCCCCTAGTGGAATGCGCCTTAGGCAACAACAGTAAAGGTCTTTTCGCCAGTTGATAAGCCAAGTTAATGCAGGACACGATCCATCTGGAAATGGATCTCTTTTTTTTTTTGAAGTTTTGTATAGCGCTAGCTGGACCCAAGGGTATCAGGGCGCTTCACAGCAGGTACAGTTATGAGCAATTTTTTGCAAAGACAAACATCTGCAAGTTGCCGACTTACGGGCATTCACAAAGTTAGAATACAGACCTTCAGGCTGCGGAGTATCATCAAAAGGAGTTAGTTGTCTTTCCTATAGTCAACTGTGCAATGACGCTGTGGTCCAGAGCGCTCAAGGAAGAGGGCCTTGAGAAGGATCTTGAATTTCGGGAAGGAGGTGGTCGTTCTGATGTGGGAGGGGACGGAGTTCCAGATCTTAGGGGCATTACCCGCAAAGGATTTGTTTGCGGTTTTGAGTTTCCGAGATTTCGGTGGGATGAGTAGAAGTGTGACGGAACTTCTGAGGTTTCTGGACTGGCCATCCCTTTTGAGTTTATCGGCCAGGTATTCTGGTGTAGCAGTATGCAGGGCTTTGTGGGTGAGACAAGCTGTGAGGAAGCTGGCTCGTTGGTCAATAGGGAGCCACTTCAATTCCTTGAGTGCCGGGGAAATGTGTTTGAATTTCTTAGTTCCTGTGACCATTCTTGCAGCGGCATGGAGTGTTGTGTCAGGTGACCTAGGTGGGATTTTGCTGTCCCGGTCAGTGCTGCGATTCCGTAATCCATTCTGGAGAGCACCAGTGCCTGGGTAGCTTGTTTAAGATCTTTCGGGGGGAGGAAGGGTTTTATTTTGTATAGTAGTTTCAGATTTAGGAACGCACTTGTAGCGGCTTTAGAAATGTGTTTTTTCATGTCCAGTTTGGGGTCAAGGGTAAAAAACCTAGGGATTTCACAGAGTCCTTTGGCGCCTGGGTCCAATTGAGGACATCAATGGCTTTGAGCCACTCTTCAATTTGGGGGTTATCATCCCTGTTATAAATGAGAACTTCTGTTTTCTCTTGGCTTAGCGGCTGGGAAGCCTGTTCTCATGGCGCCATAACTGACAAATAACTGATCCGTCTTCCTTATGCCCTTGGTACTCTCTAAGTAGAATTTAAGCATTCTTCTGAGGTCCAAGGAATGTAGCGACCGCTCAGCAGGGGTCGTGGGGTTTGGAAAAAAGGAAGGAAAGGAAATGGACTGATTAATATGAAAATCAGTCACAACCTTAGGGAGAAAAGACAGGTGAGCTCTCAAGACCACTCTGTTATGGTGGAAAACAGAGTAAGGTTCTTTCATACACAGCACTTGGATTTCGCTTACTCTGCTCCCTGATGTAATGGCTACCAGAAAAGCGGCCTTCCAAGACAAATGCTGTAAAGAGGCCCTGTGAATGGGCTCAAAAGGTGGGCCCATTACCTTAGATAACACCAGGTTCAACTCCCATGGAGGAGAAGGGTTTCGAACAGGGTGATAAACCTTCTTCAACCCCTGTAAGAAGTCCTTGACCACCTGCATTTCGAAAAAGGAGGGTTGGCAAGGTGACTTCCTGTATGCCGTAATGGCTGACAAATGCACCCTGATAGAAGCATACTTTAACCCAGATATTGCTAAGTACAGAAGGTAAGGAAGAATGACATCCTCCTGTCCCTTCGTAGGATCGGAGTGATGTTCTCTACACCAAAGAAAGAACCTCTTCCACTTGAACGCATATGATGCTCTTGAGGAGGGTCTCTTAGCATCTTTTAAAATGTGCATGCAATCTGGAGGCAGTTTCAAATGTCCGTATTGCAGGACCTCAGGAGCCATGCTGTCAAGTTCAGTGAGGGAAGGTTGGGATGAAGAATCCTCCCGCCCATCTTTGTCAGTAGTCTCCTGTGTGGAAGTACCGACAGATGACGAAGGTCCGGGTACCACCACTGCCGTGGCCAGTCTGGAGCTATCAGAATCATCTTCATGTTGGATATGATGAGCTTGGACAACACCTTCGGGATCAGAGGCAGAAAGGCGTAGGCAAATGTCCCTGACCAATCCATCAAAAGTGCATTCCCCATTTTCCCTGGACAGTGGAATCTGGACGCGAAGGCGTGTCATTTTTTGTTTTGGTCGCCTGCAAACAAATCTATTGATGGACCCCATCGATGGAAAAGATCTGCCACCACCTCGTCGTTTAGCACCCAGTCTGGCTGATCTTCGAAGTGCCGGCTGAGTGCGTCTGCCTTGATATTTTGCTCTCCTGGAAGGTGCACTGCCACCACTGAGAGGTTCCGGGGTAGCAGACAGTGCCAGATCGCCTGGGACTCCAGGGAGAGAGGGCGTGACTGCGTACCACCCTGTTTGTTTAGGTAGAATATGGTGGTCGTGTTGTCGGTCTGGACTAGAACCGAGCTGGATTTGATTGCAGGTAGAAAAGCTTTCAGAACAAGGTGAACTGCTCGCAGCTCCAACATATTGATGTGGTAGGATTGTTCCTTTGCGGACCACCGCCCTTGCATCTGAAGGCACCCCATGTGTGCCCCCCAGCCTTGCAGAGATGCGTCTGTCACCAACATATGCACTGGAAGTGGCTGGTGAAAAGGAACTCCCACCAACAGATTACGCAGCTGAGTCCACCATTTGATGGAGGATCTCACTGCCTGGGAGAGACCGATGTTCCCAGCGACCTGTCGTTTGATCCCACTGGTCCTCCAGAGTTTGCTGCAACGGGCGCATTCTCAGCCTGGCGTTGGGGATGAGAAAGATGCAGGAAGCCATGGATCCCAGAAGGGATGCCACCTGCCGGACTGTTGGATTCTCCGTCTGGAGTAAAATCCTGCACTTCTGCCGCATTGAAGAAAGTCTCTCCTCCGAAGGAAACGCTCTTCCCAAGTTTGTGTCCAGAACGGAGCCTAGGTAATGGATGGTCTGGGTGGGCTGTTGCACGGACTTCTCCATGTTGACATGAAGGCCGAGATCGTGTAACTGCTGCAGACAGACTAGAAAGTCGTTTCTTACTTGCAGAGGGGAAGGCCCTTTTAGAAGCTAGTCGTCCAAGTATGGATAGACTAAGAGACCTCTTCTGTGCAGGAAGGCTGCCACCACTGCCATGCACTTGGTGAAGTCTTGTGGAGCCGACTCGAGCCCGAAGGGCAGGACTTTGTACTGGTAGTGTTTGTGGTCGACTACAAACCGCAGATACTTGCGATGACGTAGGTAAATCGGAATATGGAAGTACGCATCTTGGAGGTCCACCGAACACATCCAATCCCCAACTTTTAGATGCAGACATATTTGGAGAAGGGCCAACATGCAAAACTTCTCCTTCACCATGACCTTGTTCAGAAGGCGAAGGTCCAGGGTAGGTCGAACTTGTGCTCCTGATCTTTTTTGGGGACAAGAAAGTACCTGGAGTAAACTCCTTTTCCTCTTTGAGAGGGAGGAACTTCTTCTATAGCTTGTTTTTGAAGAAGAGCCTTCACCTCCTTCCGAAGCAGCTTTATTTGGTGAGGACGAGATCTTTTCGGAGGTATGTCCTTTGGAAGCACACAGAAGCGTAGTGTGTATTCGTTGCGCAGTATATTCAGCACCCAACAATCTTTTGTGATGCTGCACCCTCTGCCAGATGTTGTGAAGCACTCTCTCTAACTGGAGTGGGCAACGGCGCCAGAGGAAGCCACTGCTCAGGACTTCCCTCCTGCTCTCGCTGTGGTAGGGGATTGTTGTTGGTGACCACCTCCACCTCGGTTTGATTTACGGCCCTGAAATTGGGACTTGCCCTGGTTTCTGTTCTAGGCCCACTGAGGGGTTTGAACCCTCTGTTGAGGCCCCTTGCGTTGGTTGGCTCTGTACCGACGCTTGTACTCTCTTTTTCTCCAAGCCGACTGCCTTGAGAGTGTCCAGTTCGGTTTTCATTCTATTCATCTCCTCGTCTGTGTGTGTGCCAAAGAGAGAAGAAGCAGAGAATTGGAGGTTCAAGATTCTCTGCTGCGCATCCGGTTTGAGGCCTGTCAATTTCAAGATTCTCTGCTGCGCATCCGGTTTGAGGCCTGTCAATCTCAACCAGGATGTTCTCCTAGCGCATATTCCATGTGCGTAAGAGTGCGCCGATAGGGCAGCGCCGTCCGCCGCTGTGCTAATCATTTGGTTTGCCACCAGAGATCCCTCGGCTACTATTTCATCAAAGTCCTTTTTGGTCCTCCTTTGGCAGCTTGGTTTTGAAGCATTCCAAAGAATCCCATAAAGCTCTGTCATAACGGCCTAACAACGCAGCCACGCTGGAGACCTTTAGGGTTGAAGCCACAGAATTGCAGACCTTGCGACCCCATGAGTCCTGGGACCTGCTTTCTTTATCCGGTGGAACAGAGGAAGTAGCAGTGACAGCATGTGTTTTTCGTGCTGCGGCTACGATCACCGAGTCTGCAGGTTGCTCCGTCTTAACCAAGACTGGGTCCGAGGCAGCCGGCTTGTATTTCTTTTGGATGCGATCCGGCACCGCCTTAATGGTAGCTGGAGACAGAAAGGTGTCCATGACAGGGTCAAGAATTCCTGGAACCAAGGGGAGCAATGGTCGAGACGAAGTCTTCTGATGAAGAGTCTCGAAGATCACTGTCGTGGCTATTTGAGGGACAGACATCGCAATGTTGATTTTCTGGGCCCCTCTCTGCAGAACCTCATGGTAGGTATTAATGTCATCTATTGGAGAGACCCTAAAGATAGGGCTGTCGGATAGCGTGGGGGAATAATCCTTCTTTGATGAACGGGTAGAGGAAGTAGATGGTGTTCTTCTACTTCTGCGATGGGCACTGTGCCTCCTTCCCCGTGATCTGTCCGTGCGTTCCTTCCGTCTGGGGGAACGTGATCTATAGTGCCTTCCCTCATGGGATCTCTCGGTGTGGGCTCTACGTCTAGGAGAGCTCTCCCCGTCCACTTCTTCCACCAGTCTTTGTAGAGGAGACCTGTGAACAGGACTGGCATACTCCTGCATTCGTCTCGTCACACCTGAATCCTGCCAATGATGCAAAGGAAGTTGCCATCTTGGGAATAACCGAGCAGCAGAACGAGCCTCCTTTTGATGTGATGGAGACTTATGGACAGGACTTCTAGCTTCAGGAGAGGCTGATCTTGTAGAAGCTCGCCTGATAGAGTGAGTAGAAGAATGGCGTGAGGCTGACTCCGTCACCAGGACCACGGACCCTTCTCTAGATCTCACTGAGGTAGGTCTCAACGTCGGGTGTGATCCTCTCGACGCCGAACCAGCGCGCATTCTAGATGTCGATTACCTTAGATCTTGACTTCTCGACATTGGAGTCAACGCTGCCTGGACCTCCCTTCTACTGTAAGTCGAACGTCCTCTCGACGGCGACCGGTGTCGGTGAGAAGTAGGTGAAGAATGCGGATGCCTTGACGTCAAGCCGACGACAGAGGACTTCTCTCTCTCGACACAGAGTGTCGCTGAGACGACGGCAGAGCAGTCTCTAATCTCGACGTCGAAGGTCTTCGAGATGACGGCGGAGGGGTATGCGTCCGACGCCGAACGGTGTTGAGACAACGACGGAGATCTCATCCTCGACGCCGATCGTCGCCGACGGAGGACTCTTGGCTCTCGGTGTTGATCGCTGATGGATCTGCAACGACGGAAGGGAACATGCTCTCGATGCCGAACGTCGTGTCGATGACGGCAGAGGGCCTCTAGTCCTCGACACCGGTCGTCGCCGGGCCGACGGCGTCTGAGTGGTGACGCCCCTCGACGCCGATCGTCGCCGGGTTGACGATGGCGGAGTATCACGAATCTTCGACGTACCTGAATGACTCTTTCTTCTCTATGGCAAGCCCGATGTCGAGGGTCTTTTCTTGGATAAATGACCCACTGGTAGATCTTCTCTCAGCGCCGAGCCAGACGCTGCTGTTGAAGGACGTGAGGTCTTCCTTCTAGATGGCGTTCTAGACCTCTCGGAGCCCTTCCTCACTGGAGACCTTCCTCTAGGAGATTCTGCCAGGCCATACAGGCAAATTCTTTCCCTGTCCTTCAGAGTTCTCCTGGACAGGGTTTGGCAGGGTGTGGCAGTGAGGACAGGTTTTAGGGTCATGATCCTCAAGTAGACAAAGTATACAGACCTCATGAGAGTCCGTCTTGGCCTTCTTTTTACCACAAGAAGGGCAGGAGTCAAAAAGAGATGGCATTTTAAGATGTAAAAAATGCCCAAAACTGCAGAAAAAAGGCAGTTCTTTACTTCAATAGATGGAAAACGTCGAAGTAAGGTAAAAAAGTTATTAAAAGTTAAGAGAATTTCCGACAAAAATCAGAAAGAAGTGGAGCTGTGTTGCCAGGATCCTTCCTGAAGGAGCCGGAAAGAGGCATGATGGGAAGCTGGGGGTCAGGGGTGCCTTAAAGGCACAGTGTCAGTTTATCTCAATGTGGCTATGAGTTAGCTTTTCAGTCTTTTTGGACTGTGGTTTGCAATGCAGCCTGGGAGCTGTCTACGCTTTCAGTTCTTTATGAGATTTTCTGCTGAGCATTAAAGCAGTTTCAAAACATATTTTATTGTTGTTCTTCCCTATTTCTAATGCATGTTTTTCATGTTATGATGGGAAGTCCTTACAGCATGATATATATACATATATATCAGGTATGCCTGCAAGAACAATTTAATTAAATAAATAATTTTCCTCACTGCTGAGGTTGCGGCTCGTTTCCCTTTTTCGAGGATAAGGGTTGGTTTACATATTTACGGCGTGGTTCAGCCGTGAGGATCGCACCTCCAGCACAGTGCGGCATTGCTGCCCGCAAATTAACTAAAATTGATGACTCGTGCCAACAAAAAGGACTCAGCAGGCGACACCAAAGACTGGCTTTGGGATGGTGTCCAAGCAGCCTTGCAAAGGGGGACTGCTACGGAGTCAGCGTTTCCTGCTTTTCGTGAGGTTGCAGCCTTGTCTTGTGTTGAGTTCCTTCGGCCCCGCAGTGGCCTTAGGGTTCTCAGTCTTTCCTCGCGTAAAAAATCTAACTCGTCTACAGGGGTGGGTATTTCTTCATCTGCCGTCGTCGTTCCCGATGTACCGGGTTCTAATTCGGCTCCAGAACTTACTTCCGATTCTTCTGGTGTTCTGTAGTCTTCTGTGTTTGAGGTGGTTTGCTTTTTCTTTCTGTAGTTTGCTATTACATTTTTTTCAATATGGTGAATTATGGAATTTGTTGCTGGACCATTTAAGTGTGGTTTAGGTGTTAAATGCACAATAATACTGTCAAACGTTAGCGCTACTGAAGCAGGCTGAAGTATGTTTTTTATTTCCACAGGCTGTGGGGTCAGCTGACTGTGTATTAGCACTTTAAAGATGATGGGTGTGTAACCGACCATGTCATGTGATCAAGGGGCTGAGGTCCCGAAACGCGTCATGGCGGCGTGTTCCGTGCACTAAGGATGAAATAAATCAACTTGCAAAATATCCACTTGGGTCCGGTTTTCGTTATTTCCGTTTGAGTCTGACTTGGGGGATTTGGCGAAGTTCGTGGCACATATATACATATATATATATACACATATATATACACACACACACACACGCAGGTAAATTCGTCAAACGACTTGAGGCAGCCGCCCCAGAACAATCTCAAATGACGAAAGAGCAGACCCGTTTTTTAGTGCTTAATCAAGGTGCTTTATTTCCTCCAGCAAGCCAGCCGTCATTACACGTGTCACTTTTCACAAAGCTTGATCACATGGCCTATAATAAATATATATATATATGCAACAAGAGGTCAATCCTGAATCACCAACGTCTCAGCGACCACACAAGGAAAGACCAACGAATCCCAAAATGCTGGCAAAAGGTAATTTATTTCGAGAAGGTTACAGCAGCGTGGCAGACAACGCGTTTCGGGCGGTTGCCCTTGTTCACATCAAAAATTTTCCTATAATGCCCTCTTTTTAACCAAGTCTGTATGCACCATGTGACAAAAGTAAAAACAAAAAATACTTGTAGGTCTAAGTCACCACACATTCATCTGGGGATTTTGTTTGTCATTTCCTTCTTAAAAGTCAGTACATTAATCACAGTCTTTTATGATTGACAACTATTCATTTGATACCTGCATAAATGCATGTTTGTATACATTGTTCCAAGATAGCAACTATAAAGTGCGTTATGCTTGTGCCATTGCGCATGTGCAAACTGCAAATAAATAAATAGCAATTTCAAAATTACACCATATTCAATATACACATAGATATAAAAAAAAGTCAATGAATATGCATACATAAATCTCTACACACATTAATTCATGGTTAAAAAGTAAACCTATACATACTTAAAAACCCTATATGTTAAATATAAATATTGTACAATTTCATCATTATGGTTATACCTTTTTTAAAGTGCGAAACAGTGATTACGTAAACTTGACACTCAAATGTGCAATATAACGCAGAATATTAAACTGCTATGTTAGAACCCAATCTATCACTTCTAGTTTCAAACATATTGATTCTCTGTATTTACCAACTACCCAAACAAATGGGGACATCTATTATGGATGGCAACCCCTACTATGGTGATCAGTATGACCTACATATAAAGTATATTTAAAATGTGACTAGATTTCCGCAGGAGGATCATCGATCCATCACTGCTTCAAATAGTTATAAAGAAAGAGAACGAAAAAAGATCAATTCTGGGTGTCGGGCTGAGACTGATAATCATTTTGGTAAATCAATGGACGGTTTTAGTTGGAGCAATGGACCACAATTGCCTGATGTTAAAAAAGTGCTAGCAAATTAACTAACTACGGAGCCTGTCATGGTGAACAAATGTTGGTTTTACTGAAAATGATACAGGTGTTCCGTAGTGTTAAGCCCATTAGGTACCTTAGAATCCAATTCTAAGATCATTTTGGATTCTAATTGCCGCAGCATCCTATCTCGGTCTCCTCCCCTTCTGGGTTTGGGCACTGATGCAAGAACATAATAGCTTAGACACTGGAGGTTGTTACCATGAACACTTTTATAGTGTCTAGCCACCGGGTAGGAGCTGTCATTATTGACGATTGCTCGAATATGCTGCAATATCCTGGCATGCGCTGAAAGCCTGGTACTTCCCACATATCTCAGGCCGCAGGTGCATGCCAGGACGTAAACAGCATACTCTGTCTTGCAACCGTAATTTCCTTTGATAGGCAATGGTACTGGGCTAAAAGGAGTGTTATACTGTTGCGTGTTGACTCCAAATTTGCAGGCCCTGCAACTGCTGCATTTATAAAACCCCAGCCGGGGTGGGAACAAAATTTTCTTTGTAGATAGTTCAGGGCAAGGTTTAGAGATGTGAGTACGTAACGAGGGTCCCCTCCGAAACGTAATATCTGGTTGGGCAGGTAAGTATTGAGATAACACCGCATCGGTCTTTAATATGGGCCAACTTTTGCATAAAATGGACCGAATTTTTCTGTCCTGGCCGCTATAAGCAGTGATAAATCTAATAGTAGATTCAGCCGAATCTACTTTGGTGACCCCATTTAATGCCACTGGTTTGAATAGAGTTTCTCTGGATCTTGTTTGCATTTTATTTACCGCTCTCTTTAGTATGTTTTCTCTATATCCTCGCTCCCTGAATCGGTCTAGTGCTTCAGCTGTGCACTTTTTGAGCTCCTCCTCATTGCTGCAGATTCTTTTTAATCGGAGTAGTTCGCCATAGGGGATATTGTCTATGACATGGCAGGGATGGGCACTTGTGGCATGTAGGGTTGTGTTTCCTGACGTGTCCTTTCTGTGGAGGGTAGTAACTAATTGTCCTGCTTTGTGAAAGATCCTGACATCTAAAAAGTCCACAGCTATCTTACTGATGTTATATGTGAACCTAATATTATCCTCATTGTTGTTTAATGTATTGATGAATTCCTTTTCGCCCTCTTCACTCTCTCTCCAAATTAAAAACACATCGTCAATAAAACGAACCCACATAACCACGTTCGCTGTGAACATCGCGTGATGTGTCCCCATGAGGACCCGCTTCTCCCACCAGCCAACGGGAAGACACGCGTAGCTGGGTGAGAAGCAGGCCCCCATGGCCACACCCCTTTTCTGTATGTAGATATCTTTGCCAAACAAGAAGTAGTTCTGATATAGACACCAGCTTACAAATTCACTAAGCATCTTGTTGTGGTTATAACAGTGCACTGGTCTTATACTCAAAAAATGGTCCAGTGCCTCCAGCCCTCTATGGTGATCTATGCTGGTATAGAGGGCTTCGATATCTAACGTAACCAATATACAATCCTCCGACCAAGCAATGTTTTTTAATTTTTGTAGGAAGTGGCCCGTGTCCCTTATGTAGGTAGGCAGATTAGTGACGAGAGACTGTAGAAAATACTCAGTATACTGTGCTAGGTGTTCCGTCACACTGTCTATAGCAGAAATGATCGGTCTTCCCGGAACAGGAGACCTGCACTTATGTATTTTGGGAATCAAATAAAATCTGGGCAACACTGGTTGTTCCACATGAAGAAATTTGAACTCCTCGCTAGAGATCAGTCCTTCCGTCTTATATTTGAAAAGAAGTTTCTTCAATTGTTATCTAGCCAAGTCATATTCTTTTGTATTAGTCTCTGCATAATAGACAGTGTCAGAAAGTTGTCTGTTAGCTTCTTCAATGTACTGTGCTTGGGGCCAGATGACTATGTTGCCTCCCTTGTCTGAACTGCACACAATGATTTGATGATCATTTTTCAGTTTGTTGACCAGAGCCCAGTATTCTTGTTCCTTTGAAGTTTTGATTCTCTTTCGATGTTTAACTTGATGATACAGTCTCTTGAGATCTGCCGTGACTACCTCGTGAAAAGAATCGATGGCATCTCCTGGCATGGTAGGAATAACATTGGAAGCGGATTTGAATGGGCTGGCGCCTGCTCCAATTTGATGTATAGCTGCGTCTCTTTAATCTTGTTGGGTGGACACGTTGGTATTGTCATCAGTGGTGTTGGAAGAGTCCCCCAATTGTTGCAGAGTAAGAAGCCCTCTTGCACCCCGTGCCTCCAACATTGTGGTGGGTACACTGCTAGTGATACTTCCAACTTCATTAAGGCCTTCTTTTATGTTGAAAAACTTTCGTAGTTTTAGTTTTCAAATGTATCTGAAAACATCAATTCTAGTGGAGGTATAACTGAAATCTGTTATTGGACAATAGGTGAGACCTAAACTCAGCAGCTGTTCCTCCGCTGTTGTTAATACCACCGCTGATAGGTTGACAATGGTGTTGTTGTTTGTCCCTATTGATTTTTGTTTTTGCGCCAGAATTGCTTTTTCTTTTTGTTGCTGTTTTGCTTTATATTTTTTCCGGCGTTGTTTGCGGTTTCTGTTGATTCTTGCCCTTTTTGATGCTGCGTTATTCACACACATATATATACACACACAACTGCAGCCTCATACACATCAGAGATGAATAATGCTTTAAGGACTTCCCATCATAACATGAAAAACATGCCATTAGAAATAGGGAAAAACAACAATAAAACATGTTTTGAAACTGTTTTAATGCTCAGCAGAAAATCTCAAAGAACTGAAAGCATAGACAGCTGCCAGGCTGCATTGCAAACCACAGTCCAAAAAGACTGAAAAGCTAACTCATAGCAACATAGAGATAAACTGACACTGTGCTTTTAAGGCACTCCTGACCACCAGCTTCCCATCATGCCTCAGGGGTGACAGTTAGGTCAGTTGTTATTTGCGGAGACTGAAAAAAGACATGGCACAAAGAATTAGGAATTGGAACATCATGCAAGAAAGCCACTGTGGCCGCTTTCCCCCTAGTGGAATGCGCCTTAGGCAACAACAGTAAAGGTCTTTTCGCCAGTTGATAAGCCAAGTTAATGCAGGACACGATCCATCTGGAAATGGATCTCTTTTTTTTTTTGAAGTTTTGTATAGCGCTAGCTGGACCCAAGGGTATCAGGGCGCTTCACAGCAGGTACAGTTATGAGCAATTTTTTGCAAAGACAAACATCTGCAAGTTGCCGACTTACGGGCATTCACAAAGTTAGAATACAGATCTTCAGGCTGCGGAGTATCATCAAAAGGAGTTAGTTGTCTTTCCTATAGTCAACTGTGCAATTGACGCTGTGGTCCAGAGCGCTCAAGGAAGAGGGCCTTGAGAAGGATCTTGAATTTCGGGAAGGAGGTGGTCGTTCTGATGTGGGAGGGGACGGAGTTCCAGATCTTAGGGGCATTACCCGCAAAGGATTTGTTTGCGGTTTTGAGTTTCCGAGATTTCGGTGGGATGAGTAGAAGTGTGACGGAACTTCTGAGGTTTCTGGACTGGCCATCCCTTTTGAGTTTATCGGCCAGGTATTCTGGTGTAGCAGTATGCAGGGCTTTGTGGGTGAGACAAGCTGTGAGGAAGCTGGCTCGTTGGTCAATAGGGAGCCACTTCAATTCCTTGAGTGCCGGGGAAATGTGTTTGAATTTCTTAGTTCCTGTGACCATTCTTGCAGCGGCATTGAGTGTTGTGTCAGGTGACCTAGGTGGGATTTTGCTGTCCCGGTCAGTGCTGCGATTCCGTAATCCATTCTGGAGAGCACCAGTGCCTGGGTAGCTTGTTTAAGATCTTTCGGGGGGAGGAAGGGTTTTATTTTGTATAGTAGTTTCAGATTTAGGAACGCACTTGTAGCGGCTTTAGAAATGTGTTTTTTCATGTCCAGTTTGGGGTCAAGGGTAAAACCTAGGGATTTCACAGAGTCCCTTGGCGCCAGGGTCCCATTGAGGACATCAATGGCTTTGAGCCACTCTTCAATTTGGGGGTTATCATCCCTGTTATAAATGAGAACTTCTGTTTTCTCTTGGCTTAGCGGCTGGGAAGCCTGTTCTCATGGCGCCATAACTGACAAATAACTGATCCGTCTTCCTTATGCCCTTGGTACTCTCTAAGTAGAATTTAAGCATTCTTCTGAGGTCCAAGGAATGTAGCGACCGCTCAGCAGGGGTCGTGGGGTTTGGAAAAAAGGAAGGAAAGGAAATGGACTGATTAATATGAAAATCAGTCACAACCTTAGGGAGAAAAGACAGGTGAGCTCTCAAGACCACTCTGTTATGGTGGAAAACAGAGTAAGGTTCTTTCATACACAGCACTTGGATTTCGCTTACTCTGCTCCCTGATGTAATGGCTACCAGAAAAGCGGCCTTCCAAGACAAATGCTGTAAAGAGGCCCTGTGAATGGGCTCAAAAGGTGGGCCCATTACCTTAGATAACACCAGGTTCAACTCCCATGGAGGAGAAGGGTTTCGAACAGGGTGATAAACCTTCTTCAACCCCTGTAAGAAGTCCTTGACCACCTGCATTTCGAAAAAGGAGGGTTGGCAAGGTGACTTCCTGTATGCCGTAATGGCTGACAAATGCACCCTGATAGAAGCATACTTTAACCCAGATATTGCTAAGTACAGAAGGTAAGGAAGAATGACATCCTCCTGTCCCTTCGTAGGATCGGAGTGATGTTCTCTACACCAAAGAAAGAACCTCTTCCACTTGAACGCATATGATGCTCTTGAGGAGGGTCTCTTAGCATCTTTTAAAATGTGCATGCAATCTGGAGGCAGTTTCAAATGTCCGTATTGCAGGACCTCAGGAGCCATGCTGTCAAGTTCAGTGAGGGAAGGTTGGGATGAAGAATCCTCCCGCCCATCTTTGTCAGTAGTCTCCTGTGTGGAAGTACCGACAGATGACGAAGGTCCGGGTACCACCACTGCCGTGGCCAGTCTGGAGCTATCAGAATCATCTTCATGTTGGATATGATGAGCTTGGACAACACCTTCGGGATCAGAGGCAGAAAGGCGTAGGCAAATGTCCCTGACCAATCCATCAAAAGTGCATTCCCCATTTTCCCTGGACAGTGGAATCTGGACGCGAAGGCGTGTCATTTTTTGTTTTGGTCGCCTGCAAACAAATCTATTGATGGACCCCATCGATGGAAAAGATCTGCCACCACCTCGTCGTTTAGCACCCAGTCTGGCTGATCTTCGAAGTGCCGGCTGAGTGCGTCTGCCTTGATATTTTGCTCTCCTGGAAGGTGCACTGCCACCACTGAGAGGTTCCGGGGTAGCAGACAGTGCCAGATCGCCTGGGACTCCAGGGAGAGAGGGCGTGACTGCGTACCACCCTGTTTGTTTAGATAGAATATGGTGGTCGTGTTGTCGGTCTGGACTAGAACCGAGCTGGATTTGATTGCAGGTAGAAAAGCTTTCAGAACAAGGTGAACTGCTCGCAGCTCCAACATATTGATGTGGTAGGATTGTTCCTTTGCGGACCACCGCCCTTGCATCTGAAGGCACCCCATGTGTGCCCCCCAGCCTTGCAGAGATGCGTCTGTCACCAACATATGCACTGGAAGTGGCTGGTGAAAAGGAACTCCCACCAACAGATTACGCAGCTGAGTCCACCATTTGATGGAGGATCTCACTGCCTGGGAGAGACCGATGTTCCCAGCGACCTGTCGTTTGATCCCACTGGTCCTCCAGAGTTTGCTGCAACGGGCGCATTCTCAGCCTGGCGTTGGGGATGAGAAAGATGCAGGAAGCCATGGATCCCAGAAGGGATGCCACCTGCCAGACTGTTGGATTCTCCGTCTGGAGTAAAATCCTGCACTTCTGCCGCATTGAAGAAAGTCTCTCCTCCGAAGGAAACGCTCTTCCCAAGTTTGTGTCCAGAACGGAGCCTAGGTAATGGATGGTCTGGGTGGGCTGTTGCACGGACTTCTCCATGTTGACATGAAGGCCGAGATCGTGTAACTGCTGCAGACAGACTAGAAAGTCGTTTCTTACTTGCAGAGGGGAAGGCCCTTTTAGAAGCTAGTCGTCCAAGTATGGATAGACGAAGAGACCTCTTCTGTGCAGGAAGGCTGCCACCACTGCCATGCACTTGGTGAAGTCTTGTGGAGCCGACTCGAGCCCGAAGGGCAGGACTTTGTACTGGTAGTGTTTGTGGTCGACTACAAACCGCAGATACTTGCGATGACGTAGGTAAATCGGAATATGGAAGTACGCATCTTGGAGGTCCACCGAACACATCCAATCCCCAACTTTTAGATGCAGACATATTTGGAGAAGGGCCAACATGCAAAACTTCTCCTTCACCATGACCTTGTTCAGAAGGCGAAGGTCCAGGGTAGGTCGAACTTGTGCTCCTGATCTTTTTTGGGGACAAGAAAGTACCTGGAGTAAACTCCTTTTCCTCTTTGAGAGGGAGGAACTTCTTCTATAGCTTGTTTTTGAAGAAGAGCCTTCACCTCCTTCCGAAGCAGCTTTATTTGGTGAGGACGAGATCTTTTCGGAGGTATGTCCTTTGGAAGCACACAGAAGCGTAGTGTGTATTCGTTGCGCAGTATATTCAGCACCCAACAATCTTTTGTGATGCTGCACCCTCTGCCAGATGTTGTGAAGCACTCTCTCTCACTGGAGTGGGCAACGGCGCCAGAGGAAGCCACTGCTCAGGACTTCCCTCCTGCTCTCGCTGTGGTAGGGGATTGTTGTTGGTGACCACCTCCACCTCGGTTTGATTTACGGCCCTGAAATTGGGACTTGCCCTGGTTTCTGTTCTAGGCCCACTGAGGGGTTTGAACCCTCTGTTGAGGCCCCTTGCGTTGGTTGGCTCTGTACCGACGCTTGTACTCTCTTTTTCTCCAAGCCGACTGCCTTGAGAGTGTCCAGTTCGGTTTTCATTCTATTCATCTCCTCGTCTGTGTGTGTGCCAAAGAGAGAAGAAGCAGAGAATTGGAGGTTCAAGATTCTCTGCTGTGCATCCGGTTTGAGGCCTGTCAATTTCAAGATTCTCTGCTGCGCATCCGGTTTGAGGCCTGTCAATCTCAACCAGGATGTTCTCCTAGCGCATATTCCATGTGCGTAAGAGTGCGCCGATAGGGCAGCGCCGTCCGCCGCTGTGCTAATCATTTGGTTTGCCACCAGAGATCCCTCGGCTACTATTTCATCAAAGTCCTTTTTGGTCCTCCTTTGGCAGCTTGGTTTTGAAGCATTCCAAAGAATCCCATAAAGCTCTGTCATAACGGCCTAACAACGCAGCCACGCTGGAGACCTTTAGGGTTGAAGCCACAGAATTGCAGACCTTGCGACCCCATGAGTCCTGGGACCTGCTTTCTTTATCCGGTGGAACAGAGGAAGTAGCAGTGACAGCATGTGTTTTTCGTGCTGCGGCTACGATCACCGAGTCTGCAGGTTGCTCCGTCTTAACCAAGACTGGGTCCGAGGCAGCCGGCTTGTATTTCTTTTGGATGCGATCCGGCACCGCCTTAATGGTAGCTGGAGACAGAAAGGTGTCCATGACAGGGTCAAGAATTCCTGGAACCAAGGGGAGCAATGGTCGAGACGAAGTCTTCTGATGAAGAGTCTCGAAGATCACTGTCGTGGCTATTTGAGGGACAGACATCGCGATGTTGATTTTCTGGGCCCCTCTCTGCAGAACCTCATGGTAGGTATTAATGTCATCTATTGGAGAGACCCTAAAGATAGGGCTGTCGGATAGCGTGGGGGAATAATCCTTCTTTGATGAACGGGTAGAGGAAGTAGATGGTGTTCTTCTACTTCTGCGATGGGCACTGTGCCTCCTTCCCCGTGATCTGTCCGTGCGTTCCTTCCGTCTGGGGGAACGTGATCTATAGTGCCTTCCCTCATGGGATCTCTCGGTGTGGGCTCTACGTCTAGGAGAGCTCTCCCCGTCCACTTCTTCCACCAGTCTTTGTAGAGGAGACCTGTGAACAGGACTGGCATACTCCTGCATTCGTCTCGTCACACCTGAATCCTGCCAATGATGCAAAGGAAGTTGCCATCTTGGGAATAACCGAGCAGCAGAACGAGCCTCCTTTTGATGTGATGGAGACTTATGGACAGGACTTCTAGCTTCAGGAGAGGCTGATCTTGTAGAAGCTCGCCTGATAGAGTGAGTAGAAGAATGGCGTGAGGCTGACTCCGTCACCAGGACCACGGACCCTTCTCTAGATCTCACTGAGGTAGGTCTCAACGTCGGGTGTGATCCTCTCGACGCCGAACCAGCGCGCATTCTAGATGTCGATTACCTTAGATCTTGACTTCTCGACATTGGAGTCAACGCTGCCTGGACCTCCCTTCTACTGTAAGTCGAACGTCCTCTCGACGGCGACCGGTGTCGGTGAGAAGTAGGTGAAGAATGCGGATGCCTTGACGTCAAGCCGACGACAGAGGACTTCTCTCTCTCGACACAGAGTGTCGCTGAGACGACGGCAGAGCAGTCTCTAATCTCGACGTCGAAGGTCTTCGAGATGACGGCGGAGGGGTATGCGTCCGACGCCGAACGGTGTTGAGACAACGACGGAGATCTCATCCTCGACGCCGATCGTCGCCGACGGAGGACTCTTGGCTCTCGGTGTTGATCGCTGATGGATCTGCAACGACGGAAGGGAACATGCTCTCGATGCCGAACGTCGTGTCGATGACGGCAGAGGGCCTCTAGTCCTCGACACCGGTCGTCGCCGGGCCGACGGCGTCTGAGTGGTGACGCCCCTCGACGCCGATCGTCGCCGGGTTGACGATGGCGGAGTATCACGAATCTTCGACGTCAACGACGTACCTGAATGACTCTTTCTTCTCTATGGCAAGCCCGATGTCGAGGGTCTTTTCTTGGATAAATGACCCACTGGTAGATCTTCTCTCAGCGCCGAGCCAGACGCTGCTGTTGAAGGACGTGAGGTCTTCCTTCTAGATGGCGTTCTAGACCTCTCGGAGCCCTTCCTCACTGGAGACCTTCCTCTAGGAGATTCTGCCAGGCCATACAGGCAAATTCTTTCCCTGTCCTTCAGAGTTCTCCTGGACAGGGTTTGGCAGGGTGTGGCAGTGAGGACAGGTTTTAGGGTCATGATCCTCAAGTAGACAAAGTATACAGACCTCATGAGAGTCCGTCTTGGCCTTCTTTTTACCACAAGAAGGGCAGGAGTCAAAAAGAGATGGCATTTTAAGATGTAAAAAATGCCCAAAACTGCAGAAAAAAGGCAGTTCTTTACTTCAATAGATGGAAAACGTCGAAGTAAGGTAAAAAAGTTATTAAAAGTTAAGAGAATTTCCGACAAAAATCAGAAAGAAGTGGAGCTGTGTTGCCAGGATCCTTCCTGAAGGAGCCGGAAAGAACAACTGACCTAACTGTCACCCCTGAGGCATGATGGGAAGCTGGGGGTCAGGGGTGCCTTAAAGGCACAGTGTCAGTTTATCTCAATGTGGCTATGAGTTAGCTTTTCAGTCTTTTTGGACTGTGGTTTGCAATGCAGCCTGGGAGCGGTCTACGCTTTCAGTTCTTTATGAGATTTTCTGCTGAGCATTAAAGCAGTTTCAAAACATATTTTATTGTTGTTCTTCCCTATTTCTAATGCATGTTTTTCATGTTATGATGGGAAGTCCTTACAGCATGATATATATACATATATATCAGGTATGCCTGCAAGAACAATTTAATTAAATAAATAATTTTCCTCACTGCTGAGGTTGCGGCTCGTTTCCCTTTTTCGAGGATAAGGGTTGGTTTACATATTTACGGCGTGGTTCAGCCGTGAGGATCGCACCTCCAGCACAGTGCGGCATTGCTGCCCGCAAATTAACTAAAATTGATGACTCGTGCCAACAAAAAGGACTCAGCAGGCGACACCAAAGACTGGCTTTGGGATGGTGTCCAAGCAGCCTTGCAAAGGGGGACTGCTACGGAGTCAGCGGTGAGAGAGAAAAAAGAAAAGAACTTTCACTTTAATTAAAACACCTTAAAGAACCGTGCAATAGGAAACCACAAGTCCCAGCAGACCTTTGAACAGAAAACAGGACTGCCATCTACATCATAGGCCCCACAAGACACTTTGTCGTTAAAGGAAGTGATTCCTAAATAAAATACCATTAGAGGAAGTGGATGCAATTAATGACATCGAACCTACGAGCAGAAACGGCATGTCGACCCACTGAGGGAGCCCATGAACAAGAAGAGGGCGGAACACTTCTCAGTTTTAAAGTTGGAGACTTGTGGAACCCTGTTACACGAAATGCGTCAGGCTCAAACCTTTGAAAAAAGTCAATGCTGACTGAAACGCGTCCGGTATGCCTGCAAGAACAATTTAATTAAATAAATAATTTTCCTCACTGCTGAGGTTGCGGCTCGCTTCCCTTTTTCGAGGAGAAGGGTTTGTTTACACATATATATATATATTATATATATATATATATATATATATATATATATATATATATATATATATATCCAAAGCAAGTTGCTCTTTCAATTGAAACGCCTCACACGTTGTGTAGATTTCACCTTATTTATTCACAGCGCAGCAATGAGACACAGCGCGCTTGTCCCCGCAAAGTTTCTTCTCGCCAATTTCGCCAAACGCGTTTCCGGAGGCAATCTCCCTTTCTTAATGGCTGGCTACATGGAAAAGGAACAGCTGCCTCAAACCAGACCATCAATCCACAAACAGTCCCAGGCACACAGAAAGGTTAGACAAGAGAACAGCTACTTTCTAAAAGTACTATTCTCAAACACAGAATTTAAAAACAACCTCTCCTAAAAGATGTGTTATTAAATTCTGAGTTCAGGGATATCAATCACTTATGTCCCATCTTGTTCCTATGGGAAGATAGGCTGGTATCCATTGGGACCAGCCTCCCCCATGTTAATCTATGGAGCAAGATTACCTTGCAGCAGTGAGCACACAAAATGGCTGCTGCTCACTACCAGAGCATGGTACCTGCACTAGTACATGCTCTACCTTACCTATGCACTGCACCCTGCCCAGGGGGGTACCTTGAGCCTCCCATAGGGGTGACTGAAGTGCACAGACAGGGAAGGGTTAGGCCCAACCAGTGGGGACACTGGCCAGGCAGACATGGCAGTCCACTGACTGCACACAGGCCCTTAGCTGGCAGGCCTGAGACACCATTTTAGGGCTACTTGTGTGGGTGGCGCAATCTGCGCTGCAGGCCCACTAGTAGCATCTGTCATCAACAGCCCTGGCACACACAGTGCACTTTACTAGGGACTTCATGGTGATACAAATATGCCAATCAGGTATACCCAATCAATATGACAATTTACATAGGGAACACTTACACTCTGGCACTGATCAGCAGTGGCAGAGTGTCCAAAGCATCTAAACCAGCAAAAACGAAATCCAGCACAGCATCAAAAATACAGGAGGCAGAGGCAAAAAGATGGGGGAAAACCACGCCAAGGGTGTCAGGTCTAACAAGTACAATTAACAATATCATTTCATTAAGAGCTGCACTACCATTTTAATCATTTGCATAACAGTGTAAATTTCTCTAAAGTTTTAATCCCACTTTGGTTCGCACAAATTTGGTTGCAAGGAAAAACTTGCTAATACCAAAGATAATAACCTGGCTAGTGTCGGTTCTTAGGATCCTTTCCGCCTCTTTGTGTGTTCTCACACCTAAATTTAGACAAAGCAGTTTGATCCATCTTTTTCTGGCTGCAGCATAAGCAGGACAGAACAAGTATTTGCAATGTCTCGCATTAGGAAAGTTTGAGCTATTGGTATTGTAAATGACAATTATTTTATTTATGTGTTGGTTTTGAAAATAGTGAAATTAATGGCTTTGTCATTTACAGTGCCAATAGTTTTAACTTTCGCAAATGTGACACCTATAGCATTTGTAATGCAATGTGTTGTATTGACGTCTTAGATGTATTGATATTACAAATAACAATGACTTAATTTTTTTAAATAATTAATACTTAAATAAAAGTTATTGTAATTTATAATAGCTTAAACTTTTGTAAATAACTTTTGTGAAGATTATGTTCAGTGTATTTTATTGTGACGAAAATCCTAGAACAGCAGTGAAATAACATCTTTTTATGACATTTGTAATAAAGCTTGAAACATTGAGAGAACATATTTGAACCAGTTGTTGTTGAATGGTTGCCCAGATTGATGTTGTGGTGCCCCCGAGCGACGGAGAGAGACAGAGTGAGGGCGACGGAGAGAGACAGAGTGAGGGCGACGGAGAGAGACAGAGTGAGGGCGACGGAGAGAGACAGAGTGAGGGCGACGGAGAGAGACAGAGTGAGGGCGACGGAGAGAGACAGAGTGGGGCGACGGAGAGAGACAGAGTGAGGGCGACGGAGAGAGGCAGAGTGAGGGCGAGAGGCAGAGTGAGGGCGAGAGGAAGAGTGAGGGCGAGAGGCAGAGTGAGGGCGAGAGGCAGAGTGAGGGCGATAGACAGCTCACCAGTAAATCCTAAGCATAACTTTCACAAGCCACTGTATCCGTTCCTGCAGACAAAGTGAACCCAGTGCATGTGAGAGACCCTGCGATGTTACTACCTTATGAAAAGTGGCAAAGGCTTGATTAACATGTTAGAAACCCCCTGTCCCCAAATAGCACGCGCGGATAGCCCGGGAACTAGGAATCGCGGCAACCAACCCTGCCTCGTAAGGTCAGTGCTTTACAGCAAATGCACATCAAGGCTGTTGAGTAATGGACCGCTGCTTGGAGACAATAAAACTGCAAAGGATTTACAGCCGTAGATTCTCCGGTCACTGGCCTGATACAATAAATCACGAGCTCTTCTCAAGCTTCCTATCTGTGTTTTCACACAGGAATGCAAAGATGTGCGTAGTCAGCATAGGCGAGTTCTGTGTGGAGAGCTGATGTGCCGAAGCCACTTGCTTTCACTTTCAGGCTTTCGGATTTGTTGCCAAGTGTTGAAATAAGCAAAGGCTGAGACACACTTTCAACATGCGTTCTGTAATCATCATCGTAGGAGACAGTAAAGCTTCGTAAAAGTGAGCAGGGGCAGACTAGCGATTGATGCAATTAGAAATTCTGGTGGCCTTATCACAAAAAATAAAGACTGAAAGGAGTAAGTTGCAATGAAAATAAAGGCGCGCCACGGCAATAAGATGTAGGTTGAAGAGGGAAGAGATGTAGTCTATGTTACAGGTTCTAGGCACTGGGAAGAGGGCATTGCGTCGTCCTTCGCTACTAATGCATGCGAGTCACCGTTTCGGTAAAAATTGGTCAGAGTTAAGACTAAAGACAACTATTGGTGTTGTGTTTATTTAAATATTAAAACTGCTGAAAACAGGAGGGGAGGGAGAGAAAGTCAGACAAAAACGAGGAATAAAGTAGAAACAAAAATGTAGAAAGAATGAAATAGTCCGAAAAAGGGGACAGTAGAGAGTGAAACAGAGGGAGTGAAAGAGATACACAGGGAAAAGGAAAGCGCACAAGAAAGAGGACAAGATTAAGAAATATGGAGAAAATTAGGATAAAACTGACAGAATGAGAAAACTAGATACGTGTGCCAAGATACAACAGGTCGTTTCAAAATACCATTTCAAAAGGTGATCAAGGAATCTTAAGGGAAGAACCGGATCAACTATTTACCATTTGCATTTGGCGAACTGGATCTTCCAACGGGCAGATAATGAAAAATACTGGAGCTGACGAAGTGTGCTCAGTGTACGAAGATAGATGCCCCTTCTGAAAGCTGCTGTAAAGCCTGCAATACTACTGCTGGTCCCTAGATGGAGTGTTAGGTGGAAAATAGCAGCCGCAATTTTCTTTATTAATTTCACCATCGGACCATAAACTGTATGTAAAGTGGTAGAAATAGAGTTGGAGTCACAAGTTTTACAATTTAAAGTAGTAGTTTGAAATGGCAACGCTACAACTTCTGGAGATGGAGGCAGCACGTTCCGACAGTTTTCAGAGCACAGTAAGAACTGTGGAAGCATGAAATATTCACAGTAAAGGACTTGCAATGCAATAGGTCTCACATGTGGGAGAGTTAGAGCTATTGGCATTGTAGACGATAATGTGCACACACGCACACCGATTGGGAGGTGCACTGTAGACGGAGTATTGCTTAAATACTGGAGCTGACGAAGTGTGCTCAGTGTACTAAGATAGATGCCCTTTCTGAAAGCTGCTGTAAAGCTTACAATACTACTGCTGGTCCCTAGATGAAGTGTTAGGTGGAAAATAGCAGCCGCAATTTTCTTTATTAATTTCTCCATCGGACCATAAACTGTATGTAAAGGGGTAGAAATAGAGTTGGAGTCACGACGATTGGGAGGTGCACTGTAGACGGAGTATTGCTTAAATACTGAAGCTGACGAACGTGCTCAGTGTACAAAGATAGATGCCCCTTCTGAAAGCTGCTGTAAAGCTTGCAATACTACTGCTGGTCCCTAGATGGAGTGATAGGTGGAAAATAGCAGGGGCAATTAAACAAGAAACACGAAACTGGCATTGCACAGAGGGGGGCAGGGGAGAGCATTCCTTTGAAGTCTAAGTGGCTGGCTCAGCATTGCTGTGGGGGGGGGGGTGGTGTGAGACAAATGTTGGTGTGAGAGGCTTCATTTCAAGTCAGGTGGGGGGGCGGGAGAGCAGGGGAGCAAGCAAGTGGGAGGGAACGAGGTGTGAGTGAGGCCAAGCGCGCGCCTGGCAGAGCGTCACGGTTCATTAGACAACATACATTGGGAGGAATCCTGCTTGGAATCCTCTTGGTCAGAGAGTTTGTTTCAACTACATTACTCTCGTCTATTTATCCCAGCGGGATAGAATAGTCAAGACCTTAAAACAGGATGTGCGACCCATCTTCCTTGGCTTTGCCTGAGCATAAAATGCATGTCATCTTTCTTCTCAATATGAGCATTTGACCACCTTGCTACATTAGTGTTTATACTCAATACTCCATATCTATATTTCATACATAATGTTTTAGCAAGTGGTGGGTATACTTCATCCAAAAATTGCTCAAAGTAAGCACTATCTTTGAATGTAAGAAACTTACTTGTTAAAGTTCCACTTGCTCTTTCATTTAATGTACTATAATCAATATATGCCCAAAATGATGATTACAAAACCTTTTTCGAACTTTGGGTTAATATAGATGGATCATCCTAAAAGTGTGATATGCCGATCCTTTTTAACCAGATACAAACATATTTACGTCATGTGATACTATTGTTATTATCCAAATCCACTATTTCTTCTAAGCCTTCCTTATAATCTAGTAACTCAGGTGTCGACCAGAGTCTTACCCAAACCATCAGAGGCCTCAGGGTCGCGTGATGGTCAGTACGTTTCAGGTTTAGATCAAGCGTAATTGGTATAAGTGGTGTACGTAGAGCCAATCTTAACAATGCTCGTTTATTTCGATCTACTAGTTCCGGGGTACAGAGTGGATCTTCCCCCCCGATATCCTGCTAATGATCCTGTGAACCTTGTTTCTCGCCCCCGATGGACCTGATATTGATGCAGTGAGGCGTAATCTGTGGGGACGGGTCTTTCCCCCCTCCCTTTCTTCTCTCCTTGACCGTCGCTGCCATTTTGTGGTGCACTGGACGCCTAGCGGTCGAGGAGCTGTGGGGTTGAGCTGCGGCTCCTTGGGACGCCTCTTGCCACCAGCTGTTGTGTTGGTGGGGCCCCTCCCCCCTGCCCCCTCTGAACTGAGCCCTTGGGACGATGCGCTGTGAAGGGATACGCCATTGGCTTCGCACGGGCACTGCCGCATGCAGAGTCTAAGGGAAAGTTATGGGCCTGATGTGAAAGGCTATGTTGCAGCTTTGAGGTGGGGTGCGGAGGAGGAGCTGTAGTGTGGAGCGCTATTCCTTTGAGCAGACAGCGTGTTGGTGGAGAAATCCCACCTCCCCCCTCCCCTTGTTCTGTTGCTCCTCTTCCTTGGCTGATCTTTTGGATGCAGGGTGGATTGTTGGGCAATCAGGGGATGGTGCTTTGAACATCTCTGGATACGAGCACGGCCTGGTGAGCGGTGCATGGACATTAAAAAGCAACTTGCTGATATCTGCAAGTGCTGCTGGGGTGCGGCAGGTGTCCCCTGCGGTGGTGAACTGATTCTGTTTCTATTTCTCTGTCCCTGCGCGCCATCGCGGGCCCCTCTCAGCACCCATACTGTTGAAGGGCTGTGTTGTTTGTCCTTGCTGCAGCCGATTCTGATGTGCCGGTGTCCGGAATAGCTGGATTGGGAGTGTCCTCTGGCTGTCTCTGGGCCTGCCCCTGATTGCATTCAGCACATTGGAGCATGGAGCGTGTGAGGGGCACCAGGACCAGGGGGTCGAAGCCGGTTCAATCTAACAATCTCGACAGATATACAATCACTAAGGATATGCCAAAAGGAAGGTTGTCGGAGGATTCGGTGAAGGGAGCGCTGTCCGGGGATTAACCTGAACTCTCTTAAGGATGTCATGGACGCTATATCTGGGGTCAAAACCTCACTAGAGCATAAGATGGACTCAATGGCCATAGACATTAACCTGATTCGTGCGGACATGGGGAAACTGAATGAAAAAGTGAAACAGGTTGAACTTACCACCTCTAGTCTCGTGGATGATGTCTCCCAGTTGCAGAGGGAGGTTGGAGAACTGCGTGATTCACGTGTGGCCTTTGACCAGAAGTAGGATGACTACGAAGGCCGTCTCCGCCGTAACAATCTGCGCATCCAGGGTGTGCCTGAAAAGTCGGAGGGGCAGGCCCCGGACCGGTTTGTTGAGGATCTTATTCTCAAGCACCTACAGCCGAAGGGCCTCAGTAAGTTTTTCGTCATTGAGCGGGCACACAGGGTCCCGGGCGGCCATCCCAGACCGGGTGCTCCCCCGCGGCCCATGTTGGCCTGAGTCCTTAACTTCCGAGACAGAGATGCTTTTCTTCAGTGCTCGCGGGCCAGTGCTCCCCTTAAATATGAGAATGCTACTATTGCCTTCTTTCCTGACTTCACGCAGAGAGTGCAGAAACAATGAAAATCTTTCTGGTCTGTGAAGCGCGACCTGCGGGAGAGAGGCATGAAGTACTCTATGTTGGTTCCAGCCCGTCTTAGAGTGGAGGCGGATGGTAAAGCATGTTTTTTGATCGGCCGGAGACCGTGTCAGAATGGCTTGAGTTTCGGGGCCCTCTGGATTGGGCGGACCGGGGAGGTGATGGTGACTGAGGTTCAGCCTTCCTAAATGGACGTCCCGCCTTGTATCTTAGTTGTTGGGGGGGGGGGCGTGGGACGAGAGGTATCTGTGGACTTATTGGGGGGGGTGACAACATTGCATAATTGTATTTACTGCGGACTCATTCTTATGTGTTTTGGGGTTCTGACTGGAGCTCTTACGATCTATCCCCCTAAGTACCTTTTTTTGCTCTTTCTTTTGAATGTTTAGGGCAACAGGCACTCTGCGTTTTCAATGGGCAGTTCAAAGCCTAATGGGCAGGGCAGCGGGGTGGAGTGTGTTGGGGAGGGAAGTTTTTTTCACCACTTGGGTGGATAGTTTATGGCATCAGCATATTGTACTTGATTAACATGCAGCAGACAGAGGATTGTCATTTCTTTTTCACAAACGATGATGGGGGTAGGGAACTGAAGGTTTTGAGTTGGAATGTAAATGGGTTGGGGGACAAAATTAGACGGAGCGTGGTTCTTCAGTATCTTAAACGTCAGGCGCCGGAATTGGTTTTGCTTCAAGAAACGCACTTAGTCGGGAATACATGTAAGGCTATGCACAGAATGGGGTACAAGTTGGTTGCTCATGCGTGATTCACATCAGGTTCCAAAGGGGTGGGCAACATCACACCGAAAGCGTTCCCTTTGGTGATAGATTCCACGTGGGAAGATGACGGGGCAGATATGTTGGCATTATGAGACGGTGGGAAGGGCTTGTTCTTACCCTCTTGTCGGTCTATGTCCTCCCGGGTATGCAATGCACCTCCTTTGCTGACTTGGGAAAACTTCTGCTTGATTTGCCGGTTGGGCTTTTGATCCTAGGTGGTGACTTCAACTTGGTTGTCTCTGGAGTTATGGATAGGTATCCTCGCGGGATATAGGGCGTGCCATGCAATGGTTACCTGACTTTATTGATGCAATGGGTTTGGTGGATGGTTGGAGGCAGCTCCACCCCGGTCAGAAGCAATATACATTTCATTCCAGTGCTCACAACAGCCTCGCCCGCCTGGATTACGGTTTGGTCCCGGCGGCTCAGACGTCTTACGTCACCGAGGCTGTTCATCTCGGCAGGAGCATCTCTGATGATTCCCTGCTGTGGTTCCGGCTGTGTATCGCTTCAGGAACAATAGGAGGGCCTGTGTATTGGAAATCCTACAAATATTAGCAGCCTGCGCTGCCACTCGCTTTCCTGACGCCTCCAGAATCTTTGATTCCTTGTCCGGAGGTGGAGCGTCACCACTAGTTTGTGAGTTAGCCCTCTTGCGGGCATTGGCCACTACAAGGGAGTCCAAGGGGAGCTGGCCTTTGATGTAAGTGGGGTCCACTGGAGCAGGCCTATACTTTCTCAATAAGTGGGTTGATAACCCTAGCTTTAGTGGGTTCCTTGAAAATGTCCGCAGCATGCTTGAGGACCCCCTTAAGCATAGGCAAAGTCTTTGTTGAACGTTCAGAGGTGGAGAAAGTGTCAAACAAGAAATCTTCGTCCACTGGTTCTGCATGCATCTCGACGTCATGGTTGAGTGCTGCCCTTTCTATTAGAGCATTAAACGCCGCTGTGTCCTCAGTTGGCGACGTCTTGACGTTGTAGGACTGGGCGTCTGCTGCAGCATGTGGATCATCAGGATCCACAGTTTGATCTACAGCCTCAGACCACTGTTGTGGTTCATCCTGATCAGTGTCAGCGTGATAAGCGAAGGCCGCATGACCATAGTCTTCACCCATGTCCTCCTCGCTTTGAGCTGGAGAATATGCCATTTGCTGCGAATAGTCCTGAACGTGCTCGAAGAGAACCGGTGAGGTGGCTGAGTCCTTCTTCCGCTTAAGAGGAATTTTGTAACCCTCCAAGGGATGTTCAGGCGCGATCTTCCGCTTGTGGATGGTTAGCCTGCCTGATTCCGAGTCGATAAAGAGTTTCGACTGGTTGTAGTACGAGGGCTCGTGGAACACAACCCCTTCGGGGGCAGGCTTCGATGGCTCAGACGACGTCTTGGAAGGTTCGTCGCCTTTGTGGAGTTCGAGCTGCTTCGCTCGAGCCGTTGGCGGAAGACCGAACTTAACCGGAGGTTGTCCAACGGTCTTGGTGCTGGATGCAGTGGCCGATTCGAGGTGCTTCAGCGCTTGAGGAGGACGGCTGCTTGGTGTCGTCGACTCGAGCTCCCGGCGTGTAGCCTTTCTAGCCTTAGGCGTCGAGGAGACCTGATGCTTCGGGTCGGCTTTGGGTTTTGGCTCGAGGTGCTTGCTGAGCAGTGGCTTGAGCCCCGAAATCTTCGGTTCGACGGTCTTCTTCATCTGGAGGCCCTTGGCCTTGTTGCCATGTTTGTGCGTCGACGTCGACGCTGACGGCGTCGAGGAGACATGTTTGCTGGATGAGCTGTGCTTCGACGCTCCAGTCTTCGAGGTGAGAGGCACTTTCGACGCCGAAGGGTTGTCGACAGTCTTTGATTGGACTGGCGTCGACATCGAACCGACCACCATCTTAAGTAGTTTTGGTTTTCGATTTCGGCTCAGTTGGTTTCGGTTTCGAGTTAGAGGAATCGACCGATGGCTCCTTAGATGTATTCTTAGCCTGGCTTGGATGCGGGCTATAGAACGTGCAGGAAGATCTTGGCTAAGGCCTTTCGGCGATGCCTCGACCTGAGCCGTAGGGAGCGTAATGTCAGTTATAGGCCCCGCTACTGCGGTTGGGCCGGGCTCTTCGCTTGAGTCGTCATCGACGGCTCCGATGGCCCGTTCGTCGCCCCCTACCTCGACGACGTCTTCTTCGTGGACGTACTCTTCAGCCTGCTCGTCCACCTCGAAGTTGGAGTCATGCTCCGACGCTGGTTCCGACTGCTCTTCAGGAACCTCTTCATCTTCGTCTTCTTCATCTTCGACGCCTTCTTCGTCACCGGCCTCGAAGATGTTGACCGGTTCAGGCGCCGACTGTTGCGCCGATTGCCTCGCTGCGCGTCGAAGTTTAAGCGTCTTCTTGGAGCGGAACTTTGAGCAGGCCATACAGCTGGCCTCGTCGTGCTCGGGTGACAAACATTTATTGCACACAGGGTGCACATCTATGTGGGGGTATTTCGAATTACAGACGGGGCATCGTTTAAACGGGCTCCGATCCATCGTCGTCGTAGTCTGGGCCTGTGGTGTCGAAGCGAGAAAAACAGCTTCCGACGTCCGGTTCAAAGAACTGGAAAGGAACAGGCACCGAACGAGACAATACCGACGCTTTGAAGGCCTTTTGGCCTTAGGAAAGAGTCAATAAAGTTTCTGAACTAGAGTCGAGAAAGTACATCCGAACCCAATGGCGGAAAAAAACAATCTGAGGATGGAGAGGATGCCCATGCGCACTGTAGTCCAGGGGAGGAGCCACCTATCTCGTGATACTTCTAAGACTCTTCCAGGACAACAATGTGCAATCATCCGGACCCGGCGATCTATGCACAGATATGAATTCAGCAGCCCACATGCCTCGAACACTGCTTTACCCATCCTGGCGTTGCTCCCTTGCTGTTAACCGACATGAGAGAAGAGCCAGGTTTGGATGGAGTGGCCTTTCTCAGCACTTCCGATGGCATGTAGGCCTGCACTTGCTCTAACCGAGCTGTCTTAAGACAGCTGAGCTACACCTTTTAAAGTATGCATGTCTGGCTGGCTGTCGCAAGGCAGCTGGCCAAAGGGACATGTGCACTTTGAACTGAAGTGCCCAGGCAGCTCACCCTCCTCCCTGCTGGTGCCACTCAGCAAGCCCGCCCCATCCTGACCCTCGGTTCGGGACGGTTGGATAAAAAAATACAATTTGAATAAATTAACTTTATTACCATTTTATTTTTCATCTCTAAGGCATTTTAGTTGGCGGGGAGACGTGCCTCCGCTCTCATGGAGGTGCCACTCCTGCTTACACACACTCAAAAAGCTCATGAATATCTTCAAATGGCTCCCCAACAACTCTTGCAGAACCTAAGATGTCATCACCATCAAGCTGGACTACGGCATTGCACTCTACACTGGAATCAACACTCAAGTGACTAGAAGGCTTCAAGGCACACAAATCTCTGCGGCCAGATGCACCCTCAACCTCCCTCCCCACATTCACACCAACCTGTACTTTAAAGAGTTCCAATGGCTCCCAATCCACAAACTAGCACTCTTCAAACTACTTAATCACACTTACAAAGTCTTACAAAACATTGGCCTCATGTACCGCAACAGCAGCATAAACTTTCACAAACTTACCAATCACTCAGCCAGACTCCTTCTCGCACACTCACCCGTATATGCAGAATCCGATCCAGTGGTTGTGCCTTCTCCTCCGTTGCTCCTAAAGGCTGGAACAACATGCCCCTGAAATTCAGAGCCTCTTTCCTATTTCTAGAATTCTGCAAGCAGCCGAAGGCCTGGCTCTTCACCTAGCCCCAACCCTGACTCGGTCCACAGTGCTCCTGCCTCAGGGCCAGAATAACCTCGAGTGAGTTGCGTGTTACACAGATACACATAACATAATATAACGTAACATAAAAATGTATTATAGGAAGTGTGCACATGAGGATCCAAGTCCCAATCCCAATCAAGGAAGCTGGTCCAGGAAATGGTCTTACTTAAAGGAGATCTTTCTGACTTTGGCGTCAGGTGATTTATCTACACATCTATTCCTACACCCATTCAGGGTTTTACTACTGATGAGAATTAAAGATACCTAGTTCTGGAGTATGATATTTTTCAATGAGTATTGGGGAGAGTGAACAATGTCACTCCAGAACTAAACGTAAAAGGCTAACTAAATGTAATCCTGAGAGTTCTGTACCTTCTTCTGCTTCTACCAGTGATGGTTGAATCATATTTCTTGGAAACCTTTAAAAGTCCACCTCTCGCTTTTTATAGGAAGGGGACAAGGACTATGGGGCACATGCATC
Source organism: Lissotriton vulgaris (assembly GCF_964263255.1). Classification (NCBI taxonomy): domain Eukaryota; kingdom Metazoa; phylum Chordata; class Amphibia; order Caudata; family Salamandridae; genus Lissotriton; species Lissotriton vulgaris. Next base: position 958,974,299 of record NC_141691.1, read on the forward strand.
AACCTATTTTGGAAGTGCAAACGGTGCGAATCGGTAAATTCGGCCGTTTGCACTTCCTAAATACGTTTTTGGGATGCATGAAACAATTTTTCAAAATTCGCTTTTTTTTGCATTTCCTAAAAATGCGAATGCATTTAAGGAATCGCATTTGTGCAATTCCTTAAATGCAATGCATCCATTTTTTAAAAAATGCGAATTTTGAAATAGGAAGTGCAAATTAACACGAGGTTGACCCTCGTGTTAATTTGCGAAATTCTTTAAAAAAGCACAAAAATGCATTTTGGAAAGTGTCATGTTACAGACACACATGTCCTTAGGACATGTGTGTGTGAAACATGCACTTTAAAATACATTTCAGGGGTGCAAGGGGGGGTCCTTTGGACCCCCCTCTGCACTCTTGCAATGCATCAACAAATTGCGAATTCCAAAACAAAGAAATGCAAAACGGCATTGATTCCTATGGGCCTCTAGGCTCATAGGAATCAATGTAATGCCATTCCTTAATTGCAATTCACAATTAAGGAATCGCAAATTCCGAAATTTAAGAAATCCTAAAAAAAATTAGGATTTCTTGATGCATAGGATTTTGCAATTCCTTAATAGCGATTCCTTAATTTTCGCTATTTAGGAAATGCAAAATCCTACAATGATGCATGTGCCCCTATTATCCTAACAAAACTCCTACAATGTAGTAAGCTGCAGGGGGGGGGGGGGAGGGGGGGGGGGACTGCTGCTAGCAGATTTCTTCCATTGAATGGCTCAAATCAGGTACAATTTGGCTGCATATGAAAAATGCAGTGATGCAGAGGTCTCTATGCGATATGGAATTGCTGAGGATGGAATAGAAGCCACCTAGCGCCCCTCTTAGAATGTTGGTACAAATGACTCACAACCTGAAAGGGAAGCAACTAAACAAAGGCTTACTTAATTTCCGTCACCATATACTCTAGTCTACTTCAACCCGGATTATTATCCAGCACTCAATTGTGGTCCATTTGATAGTGGGACAGAACCGATTGCAGACTCATTTCTGATATCTTAAAAAGGGCATAATTAAATCTTTCATGCAATGCAAATTGGAGTACACGTTGGATGAATAAGAGTGCCTACTCAATGCACAACTGCATCATTAGGTGATGCATCTCAAAGCAGCCACAACAGAGAGAACCACCTTTGAAAGCCTCTTCCCATCACTCCTATTTACTGAGGAGATTTTGCCTGTACTATACACAGTCCTACTGGAATATAATCGCTCTCCCAGGGGTTAAACATGATAAATAGGAGCAAATTCTGAACAGAGATATCATTAAGAAGAAATGGAGAACCCTCTGGAAAGATACAAATGCTCCGAGTGGGAAACAGCCAGGTTCAATAATAACTATAGTAGATCTGGAACAGCATAGGCTTATCCAGGTTTCTAGAAGCTATTCCTAACTGCTGGCGGTGTTACAATCACAGATGTGACATTTACACATTTGGTGGAGCTATCCTATACTTATCACTGTCAGAAACGACATACTAGTTGTGATCAAATGAATTGTAGATTATCCTATACCAAAACTTACTGGTGTAGTATTATTGGGATTTAGAGCACCTGTATATACACAGGTATAAGACCGTTGGAACTAACTTTAATTTTGTTATATCTAGGGGTAGTGAAACTCGCTATTGTAGCTTGGTGGAAGAACACAGAATCTCCCCGACTCTCAAAGTCCCATGCAAGACTCTAGAATATAAAAGCTGTGGAATGACTTGCTGCTAATGTAAATGGGAGAATATATAAAAGCTGACAGTCTGGCAGTGGCGCCTGTACGTTTAGGAGAGGTGAAGTGGACGGACACACGCACCCCTATACATTCACACGCACACACACAAAAACATCCATTCCATAAACACACATGCACCAAACAATTTAAAAAAAACACAAACCCTTACCTGCAAATCTGCCTCAGAGGTCCCAGGAGGCTTGGGACTGCTGCCTTCCTACATTGGCTGATCTAAGGTGTGGTGTACTCCAGACACCACAAGCGGCACACAAAACATTACACAACAAATCACCACACAACTTACACAACAGACAGCACACATTAATACAAATCATATACATCACACATACAGAGTTCACCCACATCACAAATGTAGCACAGAACATATGCAAAAAAAAACACACACATGGCCGATCGACTAACCATAAAAAAAATAAACAGAACAGGCATCGCCCAACATACGTGCTCTATCTAAGTTCCACCATAGTGAATCCTGCAGATATCACAGTTTACACCTACCACAGATCACTCCGATAGCAAGCAGCCTAGATCCCTAACACAACACAGGTACACAAACACACCTAAATATCTGTCTCAATGATCCACACCTTTCATCGTGCACAGCACACACAGCAGACCAAGCAGACACCACACACAAACCGCTCATCTGATCTCTTTCGAATCAGCATCCAGAGCTCCTGTCCCTTTCAGAATTAGTCCAGGCCCTAGAAGATTGGGTACCCGTGGCCAAAATCAGCTCGGAGAGGACGACCACGCAACCACCATGCACTCACCTACAAAACTACTCACACACACACACACACACTCACAAAACCACTCTCTTACACAACTTACGTAACAGATAGCACACATTAATACAACTCACAAACATCACAAATGCAGAGGTCACCCACAGCACAAATGTAGCTCAGATCATATAAAACAAAACAAAAAAAAACACAAACAGCCGATTGACTGATCATACAAAACATACGGACACTCACATACCCATAAAGCTACTCACAAACCCACAGACACTCACATACCCACACAGAAAAGACTCACTCAGATCCATATAGCCCCTCACACCCCCACTCATAGATCAATACAGATAAACGCACACACCCACCCACTTAGACCCACACAGACACATCACACACACTCACAGACTCATACTGACACTCACACCCCTACACCACCACTCACTCACTCCCACACCACATCCCAGATCCATACATGGAGTCACACGCATACTCAGACCCACACAGCCACTCACACACCCAGTTCTAAACCCATATAGCCACTCACAGACACAGTCACAGACCCATATAGCCACTCACACCCCCACTCACACATCCATACAGATAAATGCGCACACCCACCCACTAAGACCCACACAAACACGTCACACTCACTCACAGACACATACTGCCACTCAGACCCACAAAATCACTACACAAAACCACTCACACACTTTAAAAACTACTCACACCCACCCATACAGCCACTCACACACCCAGTCACCAACCAGTACAGCTACTCACAAACCAACAGAAATACACATTCACAAAACCACCTATACAGAAAAGAACACACCTATACAGCCACTCTCAACCATTCACAGACCCACACAGTCACCCACTCAGAGACCCAGAGAGCCACTCACGCACGCACCCATCACATCATTTATGGTTAAACAAAATGTTATAGTTCAGTGTGCTTTATTACTATATCTTAAATGTGCAAATTCAGTGAAAAACAAAATATCACAGACATAATAGAGTTAGGAAATAGGCTTTAAAAAAACTGTACAAATCCACAAAAAAAAAAAAAGGTTACAGGAAGGTTATAGTTAAACACACCACTTCAAAAACATAGAAATTGACTGAAAGAAAAAAAAGTTACTGGGACGTTACAGTTCGGCTCAGATTTTACACACACAAAACCATAGAAACTTAGCAGATTACCTGACTTAGGGCCATATGTATGAAGCTGTTTTGCGATTGCAAACACTGCGAATCGCAAAAAAACAGTGTTTGCGATCGCAGAAAACACAGCTTTGCTATGTATGAGAGACATCCTTATCGCAAAATTGCTAATCGCAAAATTAGCGATTAGTAATTGTGCGAAAAATGGATTCTGCGAACATATTTGCGAATTTGCGATCAGCTACGCCACAAAAGCAAAAATCGCAATTGAGGACTTCTCAATTTGCGAATTAGCTAAACAGAATGCATAAAAAAATACAAAAATCACTATTTGTGAAAACAAGAAAATCGCAAATTTGCAATCGCAATTAGCACCAAGTCTGAACAGGTGATAACCAGGTGCAACCTATTTAAAGAGGCCACAATGCCACAGTATTTTTCCACAATGGCTGGGCTATATGTAATAGCCAGGAGGCTGCGACTCAGAGCTGCTGCACAGAGAAGGAGACACCAGGAAAGGATCTTCAGAGCGCGCATTACCCTGTTCCAGCGGACTGAGGAGGAGATCCATATTACCTACACGCTGCATGAAGAGAGCATACTGGACTTAATAGAGGAGCTCAAACCCATACTTGAACACCCCACACGCAGGACACACACCATCCCCACCCATGTACAGGTCATATGCTCACTGAACCTCATGGCATCAGGGAGCTTCCAGGGGGTGATAGCCACAGCAGGAGGGGTCTCACACAGTGCGCTTTTTCCATGCGTTCCTTGATGCAGTGGTACAGAGGCTGCATCACCACATCCACTTCACCAGCACACCACAGGCACTAGACCAGACTAAGCAGGAGTTCTATCAAATTGCACAATTTCCCACGTCATTGGTTGTTTTGATGGGACCCGTGTTCAGGAATCACAAGTCCTACCATTCCCTGAATATACAAGTGGTGTGCAATGCCAAGCACATTATCACGGACATAGAAATACCCAGGCAGCACCCATGACTCATTCATCTTCCGCCACAGTGTGAACCACTGTCGACTCACAAATGGGGAGTTAGGGTTAGCAACTAGGTAATTGCATTGGAAACAAGGACACACTAGCAAAGTACAGTAGTGGCAGGACAGTGTTTGACCGATTTTCTCTCGCCCCACAGGTGACAGTGCGTATGCTGTCCGTGACTACATACTGACTCAGTACCTGAATCCTGCCAACTCTGGGGAGCGGAGGTACAACTGTGTCCACACAGCCACCTGCCCGATTAAGAGTGGAGGGGCACTACAATACAGCCCAAGACCTGTTGCAAGATTGTGGTTGCATGTGCCATGCTGCATAACATCGCCACCAGGAAAGGCACCTCAGTGGAGCTCACCGATTCAGAATCATAAGATGAGGAGGGTCCAACTCCAGGATGCAGGCCAGCCAGTGTTATTAGTGCGGCTGCCGGGCACCAGAGGTGAGATGAGATCACACAGAATTATTTCTAGGTGAGAAAAGATGACACAATGCTATGAATTCATGCAAGACTGTTTAATTTCCTTAAGTTCAGGATGTATTACGTCACACAGCCTGTGTAGCACACAATGTAGGTATTAAATCCCGCACATGTTGGACACACAGTGCGAATAAACAATACTTCACAAGTGTCTGTGTGCAATGGGTTAATCCACCCATTGCCATTTGGTAGACAGGGCACCTCAACGGTGGGGCGGACGGCTCATAGCTCCTCGCCCTGAGAACACATTGCCCTCTTCAGTGGCATCTGCTGCCCTGCCATGACACACACTACAGCGCCTGTCCTGTGGGAGTGGTGGAGTGATGCTGCTACTGCTTGATTGGGCGTCCTCCTCCAGTGAACTGAGGACTCTTGGTACACAGCACATGTGACCTGGACTAGTCCCCTGGACATGTCCTGGCTGCGGTGTGCCACCTCACGCTGCATGCTGATGCTGCGCCGTGACTGCACTGTGATGGCTGAGGCCAGACGGTTGACAGTTCTTGAAAATAGGTCAAGGCGTGTGTGGAGGCGCTGCCTCTCCCTGCACCTAGCAGCACGGTCCTCCATTATCTCAGCACAGAGTGCCGCCAGGGCACCCATAATAAATGCCCCTGAGCCCACCCTAAGTGGTCTCTGAATTGACCTTCTGCTTCTTCCCTGCAGACGCCGCACTTCAAGCATGTTCCCCTCAAGCGCTCTGAAGATTGTCTCCTCTCCTGCGGCAGATTAACTTGTGGATGGGCATGCCCTGTGCCTGGATGGTATAGCTGGAATGGGACGTGGGAGCGATCGAGCTCCGGGTTGTGGCTCAGACTCTCCCTGGACTTGGTGGGCATCATCATCAGTGTCCTTTGTTTCATCCTCCAGCGGTGGCAATTGTGCCACTGCGAAGCGCCAGGGGCGTTTTGCAGGGATGACTGGGCTGCCCTCCTCCTCTTGCCCTGGCACTGCTGCGCTGTGGGACTCATCCTCCCCTCCGGTCATCTGTCCCTGTGTTTCTTGTAGTGCTGTGGACGTAAATGCACACATTAATTTGGTGTCCTGCCTTGCATTTGTAATGCAATGAATTACACTATTTGTAGTTACATGGGCCTGCCTGTCTGCATTTTGCCTTTACTGATGCACACATACTGCTGGAGCCTAGCTGGGTTTCATTGCTCCACTGTTGGGTGCATGTGCTTGTGTGCCAGCACTGGACTTGCATTTTTGTTGTGTGCCTGGGTCTCTCCTGGGTGTGGTGGTGAAGTAGGGAGGTATCAGGTGTGTGCTGGCATGCTTCTTACCTTGTCTTGGGTCTGGAGGGGTCGGAGCTGTCAAGGTCTGCCATGCTCCACACACTCTCCGGTAGCAGGGTCCCCTTGACCATTTCCTCCAGTGGCGTGGAAGCAGTGGCAGTGGAGGTCCCTCCACCGGTCTTTAGTCTCCTCCAGCCTGGCAGCAACCTTTTCCTTTGAGCGCTGGCGCATGTCATACCAGCGTTTTTACAAACCCTCAACGCTGCGGTGGGTGAAGCCAATAGAGTTTACCTTCTTCTGTATTGCAGCCCATATCCTTCTTATGCGTATCTCTGGCACACGCAGGTATTTCTTCCCAAAGAGGAGCTCATGACTCACCACCATCTCCTGCATCAAGACCTCCTGCTCCCTTTTCAGAAAACTTTTGTTTTTGCTTCCTTGTTGTTTCCCCCTTCTGATTGTCCTGCCTGGCCAGGTCTCCTCTCACAGTAGCAGTGTAGTGGTGCCTCAACTCTCCTCCCAGCCTCTCTCAGCTTCTGAAAATCAGGTGCAGCATGGGTAGGCACACTTCCTGGTTGTGATGTCATCAAGCTGCACCTGAATTTCAGATTAGCAGATTTGCGATTCTTTATTTGTGAGTTCGCAAAATTTGCGGATACGCAATTAAGGAATCGCTATTTTGGTATTCACATTTAAAAATGCAAATTTTATGGACTCGCTTTTTATTTGCGAGTGTTTATTTACATACCGATTTGCGATTCTTAAAATAGGATTCTCTATAAATCGCAAATTGAGAATCGCAAATTTGATTTTTCATACATATGGCCTGTGGTCGGGAAGGTCTCAGTAGTCGGTTACCCCTCCTTTCTCCGATGCTAAAGTAGTCCCGAATTAACTTAGTCCCAAACTGTATAGATTTGCAGTTCTGGTTTATTTTAGAGAATCAGGGTTTTCCTTATTAACATAAGTGGGTTCTTTCACGAAGTAATAGGCAGTCAATATAGATTAAACATAACGCAGGTTTGGGGCCCTCCACTGCAGACTCCTGGTCTCTCTGCTTGTAGCTCAGTTTTGTGGTAGGCGAGCGTGGACTCAAAAGAAAGGAAAACAACAAGGACTTAGGCTTCCATTTAAATGCTTAAGCACATGGGGTGGGTAAGTGCACCGTCACAAGTCCCTAGTGTGTTGTGTGGAATGCGAGGGAAAATAAATGGGGACTGCAGTAATATCCCCTTATACGAGCCCAAAGCCCCTGGACAAGCCCCGAGCATGCAGCGGGTACTTGCCTGCTTCCACGACCTTCCTGGGCCGTGGTGTTGGGAGACCAAGCCTCCTTGTCGTCGGGGAGTACAATGGTCCCGGGCGCAGTGCTCCTGGAGCAGTTTTCCCACGCTGTCTCCTCTTTGCTGGTGCGCAGCTCCAGCTCTGTTCCTTTGCCGTGCACCTCAGCGGCATCTCCTCTTCTTCCCTCGGGTCGGGTTCCTCTGCTTGTCCTTCGGTCCCTCTTCGGTCGTGTCCTCCTGCTCCGACACAGATGAACGCCATACCGAACGCCGGCTATGTTTTTCAACCGCCACGGGCGCTGGTTCCGTTTCTGACGCTAGAGCGCCAACTCCACTTCCTGTTTCGGCGGCTGCCATGTTGGGTTGGTCGGCGCCTCTCTCGAGAGGGACACCATCACATGGCCCCAACTGTAACCTACGCCACTGCAATGCACTGCTTATAAGCTCGCATATTACATAACTCATGATATGGTCAGTGACATCACTGATGACATCATCCAACAAAGTAAACTTCAATATACTTCATAAAATAGAATTTAAACTTACTAAAAACAAGAAACATGCGAGAGACTTAGCGCTCCCTATAGCCTTAACTACTACACTCACTTACAACCTAAGAGACAGTTCTCAGCAGACAGTCCTGTCTCTTCTGAACCACTACTCTAGATTAAGAAAGACGGAAAATGGCTCAGGAGCGGAAGGTGATGATGGAACTGAATATATGGTGAAACTAACAATGGCGGAGGAATTAGAATACGTGAGGAAAGTCGGCGGGACACACTTCGCTAAAGTACAATGCAATCGGCAAAAAACGGCGCACAAAGAGGAGGAGGGCAAGGAGGACTGCCAACAAACAACGCGCCAAAACGAGGAGGTTGGGGAAGGGGGTCATGGAAGAACAAAAAATCAAAGTAAGTGATCGTACAACCCCGCAACCAAATGAGAACACAATCATAAACCTAGCGCAGATACATTTATCAGCAGCAGAGACCCAACTTTTATCCTTAGGCTTGTCATATTGCCCTGAGTCGAACTTTCAATATACCAGGACCAGAGCGGATGTGTACCAGCACATAAGAAAACTAAAGCTGCGCAAATATCATGAACAAATTAAATCAAAAAATAAAACAGGCACTGTGCCTGCCGAGGCAACGGCTTTACCAAACTTGGCTGCAGGTGATCATGAATTACTATCTGATCTACAATCCATTGTTAATTTGCCTACAAGTTCAATAGATGGTATCCCCTCGCAAGAAATGCAGGACACCCCAAAGGGGATTTCCATACATATTCACTCAGGAGATAACCGATATCGGTAATAAGAAACCTGATACTCCTTTCAAGAGAAAGTCGAAGTTTGTGCCCATTATGGCTAAGGATAACATAGACGTGTTCAATGACATTGTAACAAATCAAATAAAGAAATTAAATACCAAAACACATGAGACTAAGAGGAAAGTGACCAGTCAAGAAAGGAGCTATGGGGCACTAATGGAAAAATTGAAAAAACAGAACAACATAGTAATAAGAAATTCGGACAAAGGGGGAAATATAGTGTTGTGGCCCCTAGCAGACTATTTAGCCGAAGCAGAAATGCAACTCAATGACATCCAATGCTACCATCATAGCACCCCTCTCCGCTACAAACAAATGCAAGATGAACTGTGTGGTATACTACTGGCTTGGAAGAGCAAGGGATTATTGAATTTGGAAGAGTTTAAATTCTTGAAGAAAGATTTCCCTAAAACACCGGTAATATATTTCATACCGAAAATCAAAAAAAACAGAGAAAAACCGCCCGGACGTCCTATCATCGCGGCCTGTGACGGACCCCTTGAAAATTTGTCTAAATATATAGACTTTTTTCTTCAGGAGCACGTCCAGAAGTTAGATTCGTATGTAAGAGACACGGGGGACTTCCTATCAAAGATTGAAAAGGGGGATTGGAAGGAGGGGTATCTATTTATTACACTTGACGTTACTTACCTGTATACGTGTATAAAAAATCCAGATGGTATTAAGGCAGTTAGCTACTTTCTGGACAGAAGGCCAATAGAATTTACATCACATAATAGAATGCTTATGGATATGTTGGTTTTCTGTTTAGAACACAACTTTTTCCTCTTCAGGAAACAAATGTTCCGTCAAGTGCAAGGTGTTGCCATGGGGGCCAGCTTCTCCCCAAGTTATGCATGTTTATTCATGGGCTGGTGGGAGGAGCTCGTCCTCAAAAGGCAACATGGGGACACACACAATGACAAAGTGATATCGTGGCTGCGATATATAGATCTAATGATCATATGGAATGGAACCAAGGTAGAAGCAGAGGAGTTTATTGCCTCTCTAAATATAAATAATATGAATCTAAACTTCACATCACACATAAGCAGCGAACAAATCTCATTCCTGGATGTACTGGTAAAAAAAGAAAATTCAAAAATCTGTACCACTCTGTTTAGAAAAGAAACTTCGGGGAACACCCTACTACACGCAACTAGTGCGCATCCGTCCCATCTCATACATATTATCCCCTGTGGGGAGATGTTAAGATTGCGCAGAATATGCAGTAGTGAGGCGGAACTTGTTAAAAATCAGGAAGAAAGCAAATTGAGGTTTATGGACCGGGATATAGTGCCAAGACTATTAAAAGCGCGATTCAGAAATCTAGGATGAAGGCTAGGGAAGATCTTTTAGAAACAGTGAATGCACTCCCTAAAACCCAACATGACATGCTACCGATGAGAGAAGAAGCCCCTAGATTGATTCTTACCTATAAATCGCCAACATAAGGCATTGCGCAAAATAGTCCAAAATAATTGGCACAAAGTAAAAGATGACCCTATCATTGGTAACTCTCTTCCGGAACATCCGGCCATAACATTTAGAAAATCCACATCAATGGCAGATGTACTGATAACAAGTAGTCCTGAATGTAAAAGCACTACAGAGTGGCTAACGGCAAGGAAGGGGTTTCATAAATGTATTAGCTGTAAAGCGTGCAAATTTGGCATCAACAAAACATAATTTCTAACAGCTTTCAGCTCAAAGCCCCAACTGATCAGACAGCATTTAACTTGCAAGAGTGAATGTGTAGTATATGTTTTGGAATGTAGCTGCAATCTTCGATACGTTGGAAGTACCAAACTGCCGGGACATCAACGTATATTACAACATCTTAGGGCAATTACCAACAGTGACCCTAGCTACCCGGTGGCCCGCCACTTCAAGGAACATCATGGGGGGGAAGCCAAAAGATCTGAAATACTATTTGATTGATAGTGTCCCCATCCAAAGGAGAGGCGGTGATAGGGAGGGAATGCTACGTCGTCTAGAGACCCATTACATTTTACTAACAGCCAAACGGTTTGAACATGGGGGAAGACCTACACACATACCTAGACTGACGTAGATTAACACCATGAAAGAACAAATATATACATATATTTCAGATGTATCTAAATGTGTAAAAATGTGAAGATAAAATAAATAGAAAAGGTGAGTAGCCATATCATGAAAGAATTCAAACAGATAAATATGTGTACCACCAGAAAAATTTGGGAAGATTGGTTTAGCTTACTCATTTAGAATATTGGAAATTTTAGAATGGTTTTGTATTTTAGAGGAAGTATAGATCAATTAATATCTTTTAGAACTTATTTTTATTGGTTATTTATATTTTTTCTATGTACATAGTTAATATATATGGATTTTTACAGCAAATTTTAGAATTATGACTAATTCGTTTTTAACGCATCGTTTTAATATAAGAAAGGTGTTGTTGGGGAGGAGCCAAGATGGCGACCGGGACGGACGTGTAGGCTCTAGGCTCCACGAGCCGTCCGATCCTGCACCGAACTGCTGGCAATAATCCTGACTGGATCTGGTACAAAAGGAGGCACGCGAGCACGGAAGTCGCCGGTGCTCTTTTGAGATCCTTACCGACCGTTTCTACGGTGAATTAGTACCGTTCTCTGCCCTCCAACTTCGACCCGGGACCTGGAGCGGGTCGGCGTCATTGGACACGGCTGGGCGCCCTCGACCGGGCACGCAGACACGGCACAGGCTGGGGCAGGAGAGCTGCTGATCGCGGAGGCTGCTTGCATCGCCCCCCTTTTGAGCGGTAAGACTCCTTGTTGGGATTCCCTGCTTCCGACAGAAGCTGAAAGCCGGAATGCAGCGTTTTTCTCCCGCATTGCTGCTCACTGACTGTACGGAGCCCATTTTCGGGTTCCTACACTACCGCTGCCCTTCCATGCCGCCGATCCGAAAATAAGCCTTCACTCTGCCCTGCCCTGGACCTGCGTGCCGCTAACCTGTTGGGGGCTCATACTTTTTCAGCTCCCGCCTGCACGGCCGCCCCCCCCCTCTCTGCACCGCGAGCCTGTTGCTGGGGTGGCCCTGGCGCCCCCTCCCAAGTAGGAGGACGATGGCTGTCTCCGTCTGCGATGGGCAGCTTCCCCCTCATGCCTGCATCAGTTAACGACCCGGGGGAACATCCGCGCAGCGAAAGTCAGCCAGCAACGCTGAGGGGGCTGACTTATGGCGACATCTTGGCTGCCCTGCTCGACTTGCGGGTGTCATGGCGGCGACAAGCCCGTGCGCTAGAACAAAAGATAGTGGGAGCTGCCTCGTGTCCTACAGGTCTGAACTCGACTGGCCCCCAGCTGCCGCTATCTACCCCTGCTTGGGAGACAGACTTGCATTGCGTGACTGTGGAGATGCGTCCGGACCCTGGATATGTGGCAGACTGTTGCAATATTGCCGAAGATACTGTTGCCGAGTCCCTTTCCGCTGTACTGCCTGATACGGTTGCTGCTCCCTTAACAACAAGGCATTCCCCGGAGACTTCTTGGGCGATGGTCCCCTCCCTGCCTCTGCCACCGTGACTCTTTCTCTGCGTTTGCGGAGTGTGACTCAATTGACGACGGCGGGGGGGTCGCCCCGCCACTTGGATATCGGCACTGTGGTTTCTTGGGGATGCTCACTTCCTCCTCCTCTTTGTCTTCCTTGTTGGGGGTGGCCATTTTGTTCCCTTGTCCAGTTTGAGGGGAGAGTACAGTTGTGGACACATCTGGAAGTATTTTGGCGCACTGGCCAAGGCTGAGGTTCCCTCGTACTTTGGCTTGCTGATTGTTTGGAACTGACCTGGCCTGGAACGTTTTTTTTTGGCTTTGTTTAGTGCATTGGGGGAGACGTTTCTTTCATTGTAAAATGGTGGCTCCAGAATCCTATTGTTTATCACCGTAGCCAATATGTCGGCTCTGGGCGGAGTGGGGGTCGGGGGATGGGCTGTTTGGTTCTTATTAGTGTGCTGTCTCCACAATCGGTGCTATATCTGATGCAGGTACCATTGCAGTGCTCGTAAGTCCTGGTGGCCTGATGACTGCGGGCTCCTCCCCCACTTTCTTTGTTTCTTGGGAGCTTCAGATTAGTTTACATACTTTTCTTACTCCCTATACTCAAGAGTGAGATTTTCCTTTTTTTTTTTTCTCCTTTTCTACTTCTCTTTGTATTCTTTCTTTTTCTCCTTTTTTCCCTTTTCTTTTTCTCCTTCTCCATTTTCTCTTCTCTTACTATATTTCGGGTTATGGGGAGACAAACACTCTGCTAGGCGGGGTGGGGGGTAGGCCGTAGCCTCTGCATGTGTGTAGGGTGGGGGGGTAAATTTTAGTTCGTGTTTCTTTCTATGGTGCCTTCTTGTTATTATATAACTTCTCCTTTTCTAGGCCCGTGATAGGCATACTGGGGGATGGGTGGTAGCGCGGTGTTCGTTGGGATGTTGCGTCCTCTTTAGGGGTGTGCATAATTTGTGGCCATCCTCTGGCTGGAACTTGCATGTTGCGAACTGTACTGATTGGTAAGGGTGTCTATTGTCGAGTCCCACCTACATGGACCTAGTCTTTTTCTTATTTGTATAAGTGCGGAGTAGTATGACCTGATCTTAATGGTTGCGATGAAAACTTTTAAAAATTAACCTTCACTGATTCTGGGACATGGTAATATGGTAATTACAGTGTAACCTTTTTAATGCTTGCTTACAATGAGAAATATTACTGTGTCGCCGTAAAGTTGCATTGGCGCTTAACTGTTTTCGTGGCCGGCCGGCAGGTTGTAGGCCCGTATTTGTTCTGATTCGATGCTCAATAAAGGTTTTCAAAAACTTTAAAAAAAAAAAAAAAGAAAGGTGTTGTTTCTTAACTAATAGTGGGAATCATGTCCTTAATACAAAAATACAGAATTTGCTAATTTGTCCATAGGTACTGTATTCTAAGTTACTGTGAAATGAGATAATTATTACTGCATAACGTTATAGGTATTACGAATATAGATAAGCACAGTATGGTGAATTACTCATGTTTACACTTTTTCATTTATGCACTTTAAAGCACTTTATACTTCTATAATACACCAATAGGGTGAATTAATTGGTTTTCTTTAAGTAGTAGCACATCACAGAAAACGTAAAGATACACATGTATCGGGGGAATGATTCAGTGAGTTCGAGGGTAAATGGTCGCAGTTATAGGTTTGTGTAATATGATGGCCTATACGAAAATGCATTTATGCAAATATTGTGTGAAACAATGTATTTTACAAGTATTATTATATACCCATATTTTTTAACTAAATGGTTAATGTGGGCTGAAAAGGATTAGTTACTTACCTGTAATCCTAGTTCTCATCCAGGGGTATACTCATCAAAGTCATAATCTATGAATAATCCCCGCCCATGTGCGGGATCCCGGAGCATATAGAAAATACATATAAATATATATGTATAAATATGTGAAACATAATTGCAGCCTAAAAAAACATTTTCTAACTGGCAAAAGTGCCGCAAAAATACATAAATTAGTATACATACAGTAGTACCCTTCCAAACCCTAAGGAAGAAAGAGCAGAAAACATTTGTATACAACAATGCTTTATTGCCATAGGAAAAACTTGTAATTGCAGGCATTTGCCAGTAGGCTGCAGTAGAGTATAAAGCAAACAGAGAAAACTGACACCTTGCCTTTAAGGCATTAGAGTAGGGGTACTGTGCCTTTAACCCTTTCGATGCTGATGACGAGCTCAGCTCGTCATCACCCACGGGTGTCGTGTGCTGATGACGAGCTGAGCTCGTCATAACTGCAGCAAAAGAGCAATTTGCAGCACAGCGCAAAAATCCCCGCAGCAGCCATGTGGTTAAGACCTGAAGGCAACCCCCTGCTCCCATGGTGCACCACAGGTGACAGTTGGGTCAGTTCTTTTTGGAGGTGAAAAACACCTGAGGAGATCCATAATAAAACATCTCATAACTTTGTAACTTTGCTCGTCCGGGGAGGTGGGCGGGAGCTTATGACTTTGATGAGTATACCCCTGGATGAGAACTAGGATTACAGGTAAGTAACTAATCCTTCTCATCCAGGGGATACTCATCAATAGTCATAATCTATGAATAGATTAGCAAGCTCATACCCAAAGTCTCGCGGACGAGCAAGAAGTGTAAAAACTTCACAGAAAATCTAAGACATATATTGACAATACATCTTAGGCAAACAAGTTCCTTAAAGAGGCATGCCCTACTCTGGCATCGGCCTGAGTATCTGAGGCCAGGCAATAATGGCGGGTAAAGGTATGGACAGACAGCCAAGTTGCCGCTTTACAAATTTCAGAAATAGGAACATTACGAAGGAGAGCTGTAGTGGAAGCTTTCCCTCTGGTAGAATGTGCATGTGGTCTACCCTGTAAGGTTTTGTTAGCTAGTTTATAAGCAAAAGCTATACAGGAGACAATCCAGCGAGAAATTGACCGTTTGGAAGCTGACAGACCAGTATTAGTACTGCCATAGTTAACAAAAAGCCGGTCAGACTTTCTCAGAGGCAGGGTTTTTGACAAGTAAAAACTTCAGGACCCTCCGGAGGTCAAGGGAGTGTAATGACCTCTCCGGGGGAGTGGAAGGATTAGGAAAAAAGGTAGGTAAGGTAATAGACTGGTTGATATGAAAGTCTGAAACCACCTTAGGCAGGAAACTTGGGTGTGTTCTTAAAACCACCCTATTGGCATGAAAAACTGTGTAAGGTTCCTTGCAACACAAGGCCTGGATTTCGCTGACCCTACGGGCAGAGGTAATCGCCACTAAAAAAGCAGCTTTCCAGGTCAAGTGCTGCAAAGAGGCCTTATGGATAGGCTCGAAAGGAGCACTCATCAGTTTAGTCAGTACAATATTCAGCTCCCAGGGAGGAGAGGGAGACCTCACCGGTGGGAAGACTTTTCAGGCCTTCTAGGAAATCCTTAACTACAGGCATAAGGAAGAAAGATGTCTGACTGGGAGACTTCCTGTATGCTGTGATGGCAGCTAAATGAACCCTGATGGAGGGGTATTTCAATCCTGATTTCACTAAATGCAGTAAATATGGAAGAATCACCTGTTCTTGACCATGTATCGGGTCAAGAGAGTGCTCACGACACCATAAGAAGAACCTCTTCCACTTGAAAGCGTAGCACTTCCTAGTAGAGGGTCGTTTCGATTCCTTAAGAATATTCATGCAGTCTGCTGGAAGGTCTAGATGTCCATACTGGATGACCTCAGGAGCCATGCCGTCAAGCGAAGAGAAGGAAGGTTGGGGTGCAAAACCTTCCCCTGGTCTTTGGTCAGCAAGTCTGGACGGCATGGTAGTCGCCGGTGAGGAACCTCCGACATCTGAAGAAGATCAGGGTACCACCACTGGCGTGGCCACTCTGGTGCTATCAGGATCATTCTGGTGTTGGTCCTGTAGAACTTCTGGATCACCGCCGGGATCAGAGGCAGGGGAGGAAAGGCGTAGAGTAACGTCTGAGACCAGTTGATCAAAAGGCCATTCCCCAGTGATCCCTGTTGGGGGAACCTGGAGGCGAAGACGGGGCATTTTGTGTTTGCCGCGTCTGCGAACAGGTCTACGTCCGGTACGCCCCAACACCGAAAAACCTCTTGAGCCACTTCCTCGTTGAGCACCCAATTGTGCGCTTCTACGAAGACTCTGCTGAGGCAGCCTGCTTGGACGTTTTGAATCCCTGGTAGATGAACTGCCACGATGGATAGGCCTCTTGCTAGGAGCCAATGCCAGATCGCTTGTGCTTCCAGAGACAAGACTCTCGACCTTGTGACTCCCTGCTTGTTCAGATAGAACATAGTTGTTGTGTTGTCCGTCTGAACCTGTAGGTGGTTGGTGCGCAGAGCAGGATAAAGAGACTTGAGAGCAAGATGAACTGCTCGAAGCTCCAGGAAGTTGATATGGTAGCCTTGCTCTACCTCGGACCAAAGACCTTGAACTTGGAGTTGGTCCATGTGAGCACCCCAGCCTTGGAGAGAGGCATCGGTGACAATCGACTGAGATGGAGGAGGACAATGGAATGGCACTCCTCGGAGAAGATTGGATCGTTTCAGCCACCATCTGATCGAGTCCCTGGCCCCTTGAGGAAGCAAGACTCGGTCTTCCCACTGGTCCGATCTCTGAGACCACTGATCTTCCAGGGCTTGTTGTAGAGGTCTCATATGAAGGCGAGCATTGGGCACAATGTAAATGCATCAAGCCATCGATCCCAGCAGAGAAGACACTTGTCTGGCTGTGGGAGCCCGATTGTTCAGAAGAAGGCGACCTTTCAGGAGCATAGATGACAACCTCTCTTCCGAAGGACACACGCTTGCCTGAAGTGAGTCCAGAGAAGCACCCAGGTAGTGGATCCGCTGGGAAGGGTTGAGAACTGATTTCTTTAGATTGACGTGAAGTCCCAACGACTCCATTAGTTTGAGGCAGAACGACAGATTGTTCTGAAGCAGCGACGGGGTGGAGCTCTTCAACAACCAATCGTCTAGATATGGATAGACAAAGATCTTTCTTTTTCGGAGAAAAGCAGCCACCACCGCCATGCATTTTGAGAATGTCCGAGGTGCAGATTTCAGGCCAAACGGCAGTACTCGATATTGGTAGTGACGACGTCCGATCTGAAACCTTAGAAACTTCCGGTGTTTGATTGACACTGGTATGTGGAAGTAGGCGTCCTGCAAGTCGATGGCGCACATCCAATCTCCCTGATGAAGATGTGGGAAGATCTGGTGCAGGGCAAGCATACAGAACTTTAGGTCTAGAATTGGCCTGTATTCTTTGACAGATCCTCGTTTCTGAACCAGGAAATATCGGGAGTACACTCCTTGATTTCTTTGAGTTGCGGGAACCTCCTCTATAGCCCTTTTTTCTAGAAGGATGGAGACTTCTTCCCGTAGCAATTGAGTCTTGTAACATGGAAGATGCTGCAATTGGGGGAATACCTGCGGAGGAGGAGACTTGAACCTCAGCAAGTAGCCATGATGCACAATACTCAGCACCCATTTGTCTTTTGTAATGGATTCCCACTCTGTCAGATGTTGAGAAACACTCCCTCCCACCGGAGTGGTGAACAGACGTGGAGGAAGCAATGGCTCAGGGCTTAGGAGGCTGCTTTGAGGAAGACTGCTGCCTGTTATTGCCACCTCTTCCTCTTCCAGGACGACGCTGCTGGAACTGTGTCTTCTGTTGAGACTGGGATTGCCACTGAGGGGTTTGAACCCTCTGTTGGAAGGCCTTCCTGTCTCCTTGACGAAAACGCGTCTTGAACTCCTTGCGTTTTTCCAATCCCACAGCTTTGACGGTGTCCATTTCTGCTTTCATTTTGGACATTTCGTCGTCAGTGTGTGGACCAAACAGAGATTTCCCATTGAAGGGCAAATTCAGAATCTTCTTCTGGGCGTCTGGTTTGAGTCCCGTCAGGCGGAGCCAGGCCGAACGGCGGGAACAAATACCGCTTGAGTAGCCATGAGCTGCAAGGTCAGAGGCATCCACTGCGGCGCTAATAACCTGATTGGCTACCAAGCCTCCCTCCTGTAAAGTCTCCAGAAAATCTTGGCGATCTTCCTTGGGGAGCTTGTCAGTAAAGCGAGTAAGAGAATCCCAAAGGGACCTGTCGTACCTTCCAAGCAAGGCAAAGGCACTAGCCACCTTCATAAAGGAGGAGGAGGTGTTGCACACCTTCCTACCAAAAGAGTCCATAAGCTTGCTATCTTTTTCAGGTGGTACTGAGGAAGAAGTAGACCCTGCATGGGACTTCATGGCAGCCGCCACAATGATGGAGTCCGCAGGGGGATCCGATCTGAGGAACAAAGGATCTTCTGGAGGGGCCCTGTACTTTTTGGCTATCCGAGACGGAACAGATCCCACCACTGCTGGTGTGAGAAAAGTAGCCATAGCTGGTTCCAGGAGACCGGGAACCAGAGGTAGTAGAGGCCTGGGCGCTGTACGATGACGGAGGGTATCAAAAATCACAGAAGTGGGAACCACTGGAGTGTTCAGCGTGATATTCAGCTTTTTTGCTCCCCTGACCAGGACATCGGAGAAAGTCGCGAGGTCATCAATCGGAGAGACTCGGGAAGGAGGCGTTGAGGAGTAGGTCGGAGAATAACCTCGGTAAGAGGACCTAGTCGAAGACGATCTTGTAGAGGATCTTGTACGCCGCCTCCTATGGGACCTGTCACGATGCCTGCTGTGACTGCCCCTGGACCTAGAACGATGACTTGATGGAGACCTTGTTCTTGGCCGGATTGGAGATTTTGGTCTAACAGGTGTCCTTGACCGAACTGGTGACCGTGATCTGACTCTAGATCTAGGCCTGGGTGAAATCCTGGGATTCCGAGGAGATCTAGCTGGTCTGGCTGGAGTCTTTGCCTTCGAAGGGGAATAAGTACGGGAGTAAGCCGAGCCCGGACTACTCTGTCCAGATACAGCCCCTTGAGGATGAGTCAAGCTGCCCGCAGATCTGTGCGAAGATTCTTGGGAGACCTGCACAATATTCAAGCCAGGAGAAGATCATTTTCCTGAAGTCTTAGAACCAGGAGACTCCACCTCTGCTGTCACTTTATCCCTCGACGGCGAAATCCTCGACGTCGAAGAAGTCTGGGTGACCAGTGGCGTCGAGCGGTGCCTTGAAGCTCTCGACGGTGATCGACTACGTCGTGGAAAACTCGGCTGTGAACCTCGACGTCGATCCGGAGACCTCGACGTCGATCTTCCTCAACGTCGATCAGGTGGAGGTGTATCATGACGTCGAGTCGACGACGATTCTTGACGTCGTCTCGACGATGATCTTCCTCGACGTCGCGTCGACGGCGACCTTTCCTGGCGTCGCCTCGGCGTCGACCTCCTTGACGTCGAAGGATGGGATCTAGCAGACCCTCTCGATGGCGGCCCGCTAGCCAGCGGCGACCTAGATGCTGTCCTAGCTCTCGACGCCGATCCCTTCCGGGGTGGCGGAGAGTGTCTCGACATCGACGGAAGCCTCGACGTCGACGGAGACTTAGATGCAGCAGCAGCCATGGACTTCGAGCCCGAAGCATGGTGCCTCAACGCCGACTTACTTGATTGCGGCGAAGTTCTTCGACGTCGTGAAGATGATCTGGGCCTTTTCGACGGCGACCTCGACGTCGACGGAGTTCTTCGACCTTCATTCCTCTTTTTGGAGACAGGAGAGGTGGAATGACGCCGTTTTTGGCCGTGCTTGCTTGTAGGAGACGATCTAGGGGCTGAAGAAGCACCCACCTGGTGACTCTTGTCCATCTCCTGCATGGCATGAAGTCGAATCCTCTCCCTGTCGCGAAGAGTCCGACTTTTCAATTTTTTACAATGATGGCACTGTTCAGGAATGTGTGAAGATGGAAGGCACACAATACAAACAGAATGTGGGTCATTCAGAGCCATCTTCACAAGAAGGACATCTCCAAAAAAGAGCAGGCATTCTGACAGGAAATTCCTGTGGGTTACCACAGAAAAATAAATCAGAAGCCTTAATTAATCAAAAAATGTCGAAATATTTGAGAAAACTTTCTCAAAAAATCAATTTCAGTTGAAAACTGAAGAGCTCAAGCTACAGGATCCTCACAGAAGGAGCCGGAAAAAAGAACTGACCCAACTGTCACCTGTGGTGCATCATGGGAGCAGGGGGTTGCCTTCAGGTCTTAAAGGCACGGTACCCCTACTCTAATGCCTTAAAGGCAAGGTGTCAGTTTTCTCTGTTTGCTTTATACTCTACTGCAGCCTACTGGCAAATGCCTGCAATTACAAGTTTTTCCTATGGCAATAAAGCATTGTTGTATACAAATGTTTTCTGCTCTTTCTTCCTTAGGGTTTGGAAGGGTACTACTGTATGTATACTAATTTATGTATTTTTGCAGCACTTTTGCCAGTTAGAAAATGGTTTTTTAGGCTCCAATTATATGTTTCACATATTTATACATATATATTTATATGTATTTTCAATATGCTCCGGGATCCCGCACATGGGCGGGGATTATTCATAGATTATGACTATTGATGAGTATCCCCTGGATGAGAAAGTATTTTACAAACATTGTGGGCCATTATGGTATTTTACATATACATTCCTTTACCCTGACGTCACAAATATGCTATTTTAAAATTGTATTTTACAATAATTATAAAGAATTACAATGTTGACGAAAATTGAAAAGAAAGAAAGACCCCGTAAATGTAAAGAGGTCTTTTATGTTTATAGTAGCTCTGGCACTTTAAAAAGAGGTGTGCTTCACGATGATGTTGTCATGTGATCAAGGCAGGGATCTGCCGAAACGAATCGTGAGTATCTTGGTGGCGTTTAAGAAATAAAAATCAAGCATCAAACTGGGTCTGTCTTGTCTTCTATGCGAATCCGGCTGGAAGTTACAATTGGAGCGAGTCTTGTCGATATATATATATATATATATATATATATATATATATGTCTGGAACTTCGTAATTCGGCAAAAGACACTGGAAGCCAAAGAAACGAAAACGGACCCACTCAGGTTGATTCATACGCTTATTTTATTTTCCGTGCACCCTCTCGTCCGCCATGACGCGTTTCGGGCCCTGGAGCCCTTGATCACATGACATGGTCAAATTTCACCCAGTGATTTGTAGTGCTGGATTAGTCACATGGCTCCAAGTCTATAGAAATAAAGAAAATACTTCAGCCTAGACCGGACTATTTGCCATTCAACTTTTTTCGTTAAATTTACATTTTTAAAACCTTAATTCATTTTTACAGTTTATCCCACGGACTGTGCAACATTTCGCAATAAATACAATAAATATTTAAAATAAATATTTACATAAATGCAAAATCGCAATACACCTATATACAAAAATTAATAAAAATCAATGTACAAACTTCAGTGCATATTAGCTCAGTAAAGTGCATAGTGCAAATTTTCCAAAGGGATCAACTGTTTTTTAAGGTTTTCAATATATATATCCAATAATATCCAAGTTATAACGCACTCTCAGAAAACCAGGATAGTACACAGTGTTGCTTTATTGCTGTTACGCGTTTCGGAAGCTTTTGCTCCCTTGCTCACACAACAATACATAAGCACTCCTCCATTTACATACACAGTTCGTGCTGGCTATAGAAACAGGACTGCACATTTTATTTTGGCTGACATCTTGGAGTGTGTTCATGTTACACTTTTACATTACCCCTGATGTTTTACTTTACTTGCAAGAATTCTTAATCATTCTTTTGGTTAAGTACATTTACTTTACTCTCTTGTTCTTATTCTTTCGCCACAGTGGCTGAATGCGCTAGTCCTTTTCATTACCCCTCTTCTTTCGCCTAGTGGCTTAATAAGGGTCCAATGTCTCTGGGGAGTGCTTTATAAAAACATAAAGTGAAAAAACGTGAACTTAAGTGAATAAATCTTTACATTACTACGTGACGAAATCTTCTACTCTATTCTGTCGTGAATTCTTCCAGGTGACATAAGCTTGAAAGTGTATATATGTTTTTAATCATAATTTTAGTATAATTGTAATCATATGTTTGTTTTACTCTAACAGGTAGAATCAAGACGCTCAGATTAGGGAGCACATGCACTTCACGAGCAATTGAACCTGTCACCTGGAAGAATTCCCGACAGAATAGAGTAGAAGATTTCGTCACGTAGTAATGTAAAGATTTATTCACTTAAGTTCACGTTTTTTCACTTTATATTTTTATAAAGCACTCCCCAGAGACATTGGACCCTTATTAAGCCACTAGGCGAAAGAAGAGGGGTAATGAAAAGGACTAGCGCATTCAGCCACTGTGGCGAAAGAATAAGAACAAGAGAGTAAAGTAAATGTACTTAACCGAAAGAATGATTAAGAATTCTTGCAAGTAAAGTAAAACATCAGGGGTAATGTAAAAGTCTAACATGAACACACTCCAAGATGTCAGCCAAAATGAAATGTGCAGTCCTGTTTCTATAGCCAGCACGAACTGTGTATGTAAATGGAGGAGTGCTGATGTATTGTTGTGTGAGCAAGGGAGCAAAAGCTTCCGAAACGCGTAACAGCAATAAAGCAACACTGTGTACTATCCTGGTTTTCTGAGAGTGCGTTATAACTTGGATATTATTGGAAATTGAATAACTGGCGGGGCTCTGCCAGTTTGACGCGCCACCAGACAACGGGCGGTTCCCCCGTAAACGAGCCGTGGAGAGTGAGTGTGAATATATATATATATATATATATATATATATATATATATATATATATATATATATATATATATATATATATATATATATATATATATATATCCATATATATCCAGGATACCACGTCTTGCTTCCTTCACTCAGGCTTTTCCCCAGAACAAGGAGACGCAGACACGGACCATTTAGTGCAAGTATTTATTCAGCTCAAGTTAGTGCATGACGTTTGGGCTCTCAGTGATATATATATATATATATATATATATATCCAAAAAGCCTCCGAGCACAGGAGCAATACACCCTACAGGGCGGCCTCAAAACATCGGGCACGGAGCAGCCCGACAATTTAACATCCATCAAAGCACAACATGAGGCCCAATACCGGATTAAAGGTATGTATTAACAAGCTCAGCAGCGCAGAATGTCTCCTTTCCTTACGCGTTTCGGCGTCAGCCTTGATCACAGAGGGAGAAAGTCATTTGCCCAGTGCTTTGTGCGCGCCTTTACAATTTTTCAAATTATATTTATATATACAATCCTCACTCCGGAATATGCACACGCCTTCCATATCAGCGGGTGTGTCGTAAAACTTTGGTGAACAAGCCTGCGGGTCAGGCGAAACGCGTCCGGAGGGCTGATTTAAAATAAATTACTTTGGCCAACACATGGTGTCATCAACTCATGGTGCTTTGCTACATGCTCGAAACGAGTCGCAGCAGAGCGGAAAGACAAAAATAAATACCTTTCTGCCAAAGAACCTGGTGGTTTCCATAGGAAATCCGCAACATTCTATTGGGAATAACTTTGGCGCCGGTGGACGAATCTGAAAAGTGCCTGCTCCCCTCTACTCCTTCCCTGAAAGTTTGGGGGTGATTCGTGTTGCGGGGGAAGAGAAAAAAGGGGGGTCCCAAAGCGTGTTTTCCCCATGCAATTTTCCATAGGACCTTCAGCCGGGGCTACAGCCTGAATGACAGAACGGAATTACACCAAATTTGGCAAAAAGGTAGAGTTCTGTTCGTAGATGGGCCTTTTTGTTGTATGGTGTAAATCCGTTAAGTAGTTCCTGAGAAAATCAAAAGTAAAATCATAACTATAGATTGGAGGTGTTACGGTGCGCGCACTGTCCGCGCACCTTCCCGAGCACGAGCTGCATGCTAATTGGATGTCAAGTGTCTGTCAACACTTCAAACCAGGAAGTGTTAGCAGCCATCTTGTGCCTCGGTAGAAGCGAGGCACAAGAAAGCTGAAAACAAACGCGCAAAACATGCAAAGGGGGCAGGATAGACACACCCTGACGCCCTAGGCCTGCTCAGGGGGTCCCACAAGGATTTAAAAATCACGGGGTACGCGTACATACGCACACCCCGTGGGGGAAGGGGGGGGGGGGGACTTATTTTTTTTAATATTAGCCCCCGGTGGGACCAAATCCCGCGGGCATATTTAAAAAAAGTGGGGGGGGGGCCAATCCCGTCCCACACTGCCCCGAGGACCGCCACCCCCCCCGGGCAAAGACAGTAATGATGTGGGGCGTGTAAGGCTTTATTTTTAATAAAAAACCTGTGTGGGGGGGCTCAAGCCCCACCCACACGCCCCGGGGACCACCACCTCCCCGGGGCACTAATATGCAAATAGGGGGGTCTGTGACGGACCCCCAAGCCCCAGGGACCACCACCCACCGGGGCTTTGTTGATGTTGGGAGTGGGGCCGCGCGACCCCCCTCCTGGAGCCCTCGATGGCCCTAGGGACCACCACCCCCCAGGGACGGCTCCTGCAGTGTCCCTGGGTGCCCACCCCCGGGACACTGCTGTTTGCTGTGGTAGGGCTGGAGCCTCGCAGCTCCCGCCCTACCACAGCAAACTGCTTTGATTTTTGAAAGAGAGAGCAGGAAACCTGCTCTCTCTTTCAAAAATCAAAGCTGATTGCTTTTCTGTCCGGGGAGCAGCATGTTAGCTGCTCCCCATACAGAAAAGCAATGCCGGCGGGATGCGGGGAGCCGGCAGGGACCGTAGGGGGCAAGAAGTGGGCCGGGAGTGGGGCCACGAGGGCCCCCTCCCTAAAAAAAAAAATAAAAGGTAAGGCCCCGGGGCCTAAAGGGGGCATAGGAGGGGGGCTGCAGCTCCATTCCAGTATAAAAAATAAAAATTAAGTTGCCCATGCCCCGGGGGATGGGGTCCCCTGGGCTGGAATTGGCCACGGGAGGGGGGCCACGCGGCCCCCTTCCTGTCAAAATTTTTTTTTTAAATAAGATTTGGGGGCAGGCCCTGGGGGATGGGGTCCCCAGGGCCAAAAAAAAAAAAAAAAGAAAAAGTGGGAGCTACACAGCCCCCCTTCTTAAAATTGAAAAAAAAAAAAAACTGAATCGGGAGGAGACCACGCCCCCTCCCTGCACCCCTCTGCAAACACGCCCCTAGGTGCGTTTGCAGAGGGGGAAGTAAATCCCCTCGCATACTGGGGGTCCCTGGGGGCCAACTTGTCCACCAGGAGCCTCCAGTATGGGCAAGGGGGCTCTCTTGCAGAGACGTGTAAAGAGGCCACGCCCCTTTTTATACCTCTCTGCAATGGAGCTCCCTGGCGCATACTGGACGTCGCTGGTGGGCTAGTTGTCCCCCAGGGAACCCCAGTATGCAAGAGGAATTACTTCCCCCTCTGTAAAAGCGCCAGGGGGCTGCATTGTGGAGAGGTGTAAAAAGGGGCGTGGCCTCTTTACACCTCTCTGCAACACAGCTCCCGGGCGCATACTGGAGGTTCCTTGTGGGCTAGTTGGCCCCCAGGGACCCCCAGTATGCAAGGGGACTTAATCCTGCAACTTAGAACGCGTTACAGGGCATGTTTAGACAGTGGTGAAGGTAGGGGACGGGGCTTGATGTGACATGTGTGCAAACACGCCCTGTGGCGCGTTTTAGCTTGGGAAATATATTCCTCTTCAATCCAGTGGTCCCCTAGGGGCCAACTAGTCCAACGGGTACCTCAAGTAAGTGCCATGGAGCTGCGTTGCAGAGTGTTGTAAAAAGGGGGCGTGCCCTCTGAACACCTCTCTGCAACGCAGCTACCTGGCGCAAACTGGAGGTACATGATGGGCTAGTTGGCTCACAGATGACCCAGGATTGAAGAGGAATATATTCCCCAACCTAAAACGCGTCACAGGGCGTGTTTGTACAGGTCTCCTCAGGCCCCAACCCCTTCCTTCACTATTGAGCGAAATATTCCTCTAAAATCAGCCGAAGTACGAATTCCGATTTGCTCACCTGTTACCACGAGAGAGGTTAGTGCTGCATCTTTCAGCCCACTACTGAGCCTGAAAAGCAATTGTAACCATACTTACAGTAACTTGAATTTCCTTCCATAGGTTAAGTGTGGAGTTTTGGAACTTTAAAAAAATTCCTCAAAAATCAGCCGAACCACGAATTCGGATTAACTCATCTGTTATGAGGAGAGACCTCAGTGTTGCATCTTTCAGCCCACTATTGATCCTGAAAAATATTCTAATCGTAGTTACTGTAACTTGAATTTCCTTCCATAGGATATCATTGCCCACTATATAAAATATATAAATTAAAAAAATATTACAATTTCAATTTTTTTTAAAACATTTATTTTTCAATTTATATAAAAAATATTATGTAATTTAAAAAATAAAATATCTTAAAATAAATAATTTTAAATAATGTGGTAAATCAGTACAAAAAAAAAATAACAATACATTTAAAAATTATTTACAAAACCTTTGAAATTCACTGAAAAAGCCATAGGTTTCACACACGTTATAGTTAAAAATTTACATTTAAAAAAACCTTAGATTCACACCATTGGTCGAGAACCCGGATTTCAACCCCGGGATGGAACAAGGGGGCCTTCACGCGATGGCGGACTGCGGGGTGCAGGACGCTGTTTCATATATATACTCCATATGGCGTTATCCCATTTCAGGATCTCAGGCGAGAGTATCAACTACCTGAAACGGAGAGAATGCGTTACTTACAAGTGCGCCACTGGGCGCTGCAGCCGCAGGTGCGTGAATCAGCGGACAGGAGGCTTCTACCCTATGAGAAGTGGCTTGTGACACGCATCTCAGATGCGAAATTAATCTCTGACCTTTACAAATTTTTGCAGCCTCCTTCCTCTCATCTTTATAACCCGGGCAGGGAACGTTGGGAACGCGAATTAGGGAGGACTCTGAGTCACACAGAATGGGACCAGATTTCATACCGAGCATGCCATTCCGCATACCACACGGGACTTACTGAAACATTCACTAAGGTAACCACTTACTGGTACTACACACCAGAAAGATTGCATGAAATGAATCGCAACATTGAGGACACATGCTGGCGGGCTTGTGGACAGATAGGCACACTTACGCATGTGCTGTGGGATTGCCCTCTGCTGTGCCCCTACTGGAAAGAGGTCTTGGACGAGATTGACACACACTTTGACATCGAGCTGCCACGCTTCCCTGCCCAACCGGTTGATGTACCCCCTAAAGTCCCGTAGAGGCAGGCAAATTGCAATAGCACTGGGCTCAGCGGTTCAAAACATCCTTAAACACTGGCGCACCACCACACTTCCCTCCATTACGGGCTGGCTGCATAGATTATGGCATGTTCTGGGCATGGAGAAGTTGTCGCTCACAGTGGCGGGAGAGGTGGAGCAATGTAACGACTTGTGGCAACCGTTTCACTCACTACTGGTTACGGAATTTAAAGAACTCACATGTCCACGATACCGGATTAACATCACCTGCTGGTTCGGCTGATCGATGAGTCTTAGATTAGAACTGGCTGAGAGGGGAAGGCGGCGTGGGAGGGGTGAGGCGGGAGAGCGAACTTAGCACTGGACGGGGAGGGGGTGAGAGGGGACTGAAGGGGTGGGAGGGGGGGGGGGGGGGGAGTTGAGAAGGGGGGTTGTTTTTTTTGTTTATTTTAATGTTATTTTCGCTGCATACGCACCAAGCATTGAGCCCGGATGGGCATTTAGTTCGATGAGACTTTGCGCGCCGAATGCGCTCCTACATGGTTGTGTCACAGCACTGATTCCTTGCGACAACGGTTTTCTATTTTCGTAAATATCAATAAAATGCTTTAAACCTAAAAAACCTTAGAAATTCACTGAAAAAACCATAGGTTTCACACATGTTATAGTTAGCTGGACATTTCACTCATACAAAACCATTTAAATTCCCCCGTTATAGTGAACTATAACTTGCGCGCCCGCAATGCACTGCTGATGACGTTACATATTACATCACTCATGACATGGTATTGGTAGCGGTGATGCTGGCACAGCGTACGTTAGTAGCATTGGTACATGCAATAGTGGTGGACGTACCGAGGGTGGTATTGGTGATTTTAATTAAGGGCCCACATAATGTGAATTGATATTTGTTTAACATACACTGGCAAAATAAGAAGTAATTAGGAGACCATGTCAGGGTCAAGCTCACACTCTAATCAAGAAAAGTCTGCAGTCATTATCTGCCCCTCGAATGTACTCCACTATGGGATGTACCCGGTGGTGAATCTCCCAATGCTAAATTTGCAGCATTGGTGCCGACAGTTGAGAAGAGAGTGCTGCCTCGCTTTTGCAGATAAAATATAGCAGTCTTATTGTTCATCCGCACCAGGTCTACTTTGCCCCGAATATTTTGGACAAACACTTTGAGGACTAGGTGTGTGACTAAAAGTTCCAGATAGTTGGGCAATCAAGATGTTTAGATGCATCACCCACTCGGCAAGTGATGAAACAGAGGTGATGGCCACTTGCGGAACTGGGTCAGCAAAGGGCTTGCCTTGCAACAGGGTATTACTGTTCCACCACTGAAGACAGTGATGGGTGCTAGCTTCTATAAACAGTGCTCCTTCTGTTGATCTGAGAACAGCCCGGTGCAGAAAGCTCATACCTTACTGTTCCTGTGTTGTAGGTACACCAGTTTTATGACAGCCCCTGAGCTTCCTACTACAAGAATTACTCTACACAAAGGCGGTGTCTGAAAAGCATCCTGAGTATCCTGTGAATGCTCGCCAGCTACCGTTAGAGTAAAGTGAAGAAAGGGTTGTAGTAGACCCGCATTGCTGAGCTATGGTAGGACGGGCTCCAGAACACCAGATGAGGCCTCGTATCCCCAGTCTGTTCTGCAGTCACCACAACTGTGTCCGACACCAATGACATTCTAAAACATTATGCTCACTTATGTAAAATAATTGCACAAACAATACTCACACGTGTTGATAACCACACTAAATAACTACTTTAAAAAAAGTGCCTTTTGTTTCCATTTTGCTGCAAAACTTCTATATGCATGTTGCAGGACACTTTATCTGAGAAACTTGGCGGTATTGAGGAAACAATATCCAACAAATAAATGGAGAAGCATGAATGAGAGACAAATTATAGACAGTTTACTCAATTTATGGTAAAACACTCCAGAACTCGCAGGAGAGTAATGTTGGTGTTCAAAGGCATGTCGAGAACGAGATGCCCTACCGATTGGGGGCTACATTACTTTACAGGAATATAAGTTATGACGGTTAAGGGAGGTTGTTGGTTCATGGTGGAAAAGTTTAGTAAAGTGGTGTTTGTAATTCAATGGCAGACCCTTCCAATGACACGTTGCACTTTACTGTGGCAAAACACACAATTATCCAATGAAAAAGATCTAGAAATTGTATTAAGTGATTTTTTTACCTCGTCTCGAGCAACAAGCGTTATAAATGCACCTAGTTTATAGCATTCCATTGCTATACATTTCCCAATGCCACTGGAACCGCCAGTCACCTGCAGAACACAAAGAAAGTATCACTCGAAGTGAAAGAAAAAAACATAAAAATGTGGCTGAAAACTATTTTTCTCGTCTTGTAAACATGTTAAATGCATCTCAAAACTCAAACGAAAAGAACAATTGTATTTCTGAATTTTACCTTTCAGAACTGATCCATTTCCATACGTTTTTTGTCATGAAAGATACATATATAGTACATTATTTCAAGTACACATTTTCAGGGATGAAAAGGAAAGATTTAAGAAAGGAATTGAGTTTAAGGCCTTCTCACAATTCTGAAACAACAAAGAATGAAGTGAGAAAGTGGAAGTCGGGCAGTCCATCCACAGGGCACCGCAGGGTCTACAATCTATAGTATGTTGAGGGTGAAATGAAAAGAGATAAGCCCACATCCATATAGTGTGGCAGGCTGCATCGCGGGGCCCTCCTTACAATGGGAAAACCTCTCAAGAGGCACTCCTTCACCACGGACTTGTATGTCAGTTTGGTCGCCAAAGGTTTCATTAATGGTTGGGGATGATACTCAGTAGTCATTCTCCTCTACTTCCATTCTTAGAATGTCTTAAAATAGGGCTTTTGGCTGAGTGGAGAGTCTGATAACTATGCCCAATAACTGAAGAACCTATCCTCTGACTGGAAATAACAGATTCTCTCTCTTCCACCAATCCCCTGCGAAGAGGAATGGAAGGAAACAAGGAGAGTAACCCATTGACAGAGGATCTTAGGACCCATTTCAACAGACCAAATAATTCTCTTGTTTAAATAAAGGTGACTTGGATCAAATAGCACTGTAGAACACGCATGATTTAAATTTGAACTGGTTTTCAACCCATAACGAGAGTTTGTGCCCTCCTCGCTTTAGAGACCTTGTGGAATTTCCTCAGGCCTACAATCAGCATAATTCCACAATGCAGGGCCTGTAAAATCAGATGATCAAGTGATGAACACCTAGATCAAGTCCTGAAAGATTGGGACATTCATTTACAAATTGTGAAATATTTGCCTGATATTATAGACAGCAGGCAAAACGCCTTCAGGCCCCTAACATGAAACCGACTGCTCACTGGTTAGTGGCCAAAAAGATACCTAATGTAGCTGCAATCACAACTGAAAGGCCACAAACAACCCAAAGACTTGGCTCTTAGTATGAAGTTATGCATTGGGACTGACTGTGCTAGACTGCATTGGATCCAGGTACGGTTTCCTCAGTAGAGTTGTAAATACGCTCGTGAAAACAAGCGCTCCCAGCGCAAGAGACTAGCATATATGCTAGACAAAAGACAATGCTCTGGCGTTTAATAGAAGGAAACACCTTCAGGGCATACCACTAACTCGTTGTCTTGCACCCGGAGCACTTGCTCTGACAACCAATGTGCATTCCTTCCAGAAGAAGATACAATTTTCGCTAGGCATACTTTATATGATAATACTGGTTTTATTTACGCTGAGGTAATTATGCAACTTACTGAGAATACAGCATTATGCAACAATGCATACCTTTGGGGAGAAATTTTAAAGCGAGATGTACCGATTGGGACGAGGAGCACTGGAAAGATGTTAGAATCTTGTAAGAGAAGGGACATGACTGCCTTCTGGCATATAGTAAAGTGGGGTAATGGGGAACCTAGTAATATACCATCCAACAATGTGTCCCCTGATTTATGGATAGACCATTACAAGGGCCAGTTTGCAGCCAGTCAACTAGATTTAGTACCCTTTGTGATGCCCCCCAATGTCCCTACTGCAGTTTTTACCAAAAAAGAAGTAGAAACTGCTCTCCTTCAGGTCCCAAGAGGTAGAGCTGCGGGGCCCGATTGTATCCCTGCTGACGTGTTTTTACATGCTGTCGACTTCTGGGCACTGTATATCCAATTGCTACTGAACGCTATTGCCCAAGGTGCTTCTCTCCCAAGTTCCTGGGCAGGTGCGGTTATTTTACCGGGTTTTAAAAAAGGCGATCGTTCGCATCCCGGTAATTACAGGCCCATAAATCTGATTGATTGTGTTCAAAAAGTTATTGCCAGGGTGGTCCTAGGTAGAATTCAGGAATGGTTGGAGGGCTCAAATATTATCTCCAATCTTCAAGCAGGGTTTCGTCAATCAATTAGTACTGTGGACCAGGTTTTAAAATTTATTTTAATATATTGGCGAATAGTTACATTGGGGAAAGGGGTGATCTATGCTGCCTTTGTTGACTTAAAGTCAGCATTCGACCTGGTTCCTCGTCCTAAGCTTTGGTCAACCCTTTTGAAACTGGGCCTACCACTTGAGCTTTTAGCCCTCGTGGTCAAACTGCATACCGAGAATTATGCCCTGGTCAGGTATGACGCAGCAGGTTGAACTACGGAAAAGTTTGCGGTGGAGAAGGGGGTGAGGCAGGGATGCTTCCTCGCTCCACCCCTCTTCTCCATTTACATAAATGGGGTGGTAAATTATTTTAAAGAGTATCCCACAGATGCTCCGTGTTTAGCTGGTAATAAGACCCCCCTCTTAATGTTCGCCGACTATACTCCCATATTATCAAAAACTAGGTAGGGCCTCCAGCGAGCCCTTGCAAGGTTCGAAGAGTTCTGTGCAGACCATGACTTAATAGTTAACGTCGACAAAAACCAAATATATGGTGCTGCACCATTCAAAGAATGTCATCGGTGATGCAAAGATGAGTGACGGGTCTCTTGAACAATTGGAGACATTTACATATTTAGGGGTTCTAATAGATAGAAAGCTTAATTGGAAAGCCCAATTAGATTGTCTAACTGTAAAACACGCTCAACTTTCTGGTGTTTTGCTTAGAGAGCATAAACGGTCATATACCAAACTAATAGCCCCAGTTCTACAGATATATAACAAAATTGGCGCATCTATCTTATATGGTGTAGAGTTGTGGGGTCACTCTAATCTGAACAAACTAGTGTTGGGCCAGAATAAATTTTTCAGGTCCATCATTGGTCTCCCCCAATCTACACCGACAGTTCCTCTCCTCATGGATTTGGGCTGTCAATCAATTAGAGATGTGGCCAGATATAGATTGTTAGCTTACTGGAGGCGGCTCTGGGTTACTCCCGAACTTGAGCATTATGCCCAGGCAGTCTTAGAGGTGAGGGATATGGACACCAAACACACGATCCTTTGGTTTGCTACTATAGAGAACCCGTTATACGATTTAGAGCTGAAACACCTGTGGGATACCACCATGGAAAGTATCTTTCCTAGTAAAATGGAGCTGAAGGCAGCATATTGGAATCATATCACCATGAAGCGGTTTTCACTTTGTTCACATCGTTCGCAGACAAAGGCTTTTTTTGACAAAAAACACGAAACTAAATGGGAGGGTTACTAGGATGTCATCACGTCTACTCGTGACAGAAAACGATTTCACCAATTTAGGGTTGGAACCTTGCCTTTACATTCTTTCACCTCTAAATGGCGTTCGAAAAATTCTAGTGATTGTCCCTTCTGTCCCGATGTTAAAGAAACAGTGACCCATGTCTTTTTTGTTTGTCAAGCATATACTACAAACAGAAAAAAAATGGCTTAAACCTATATGTGCCAATTTGGGTACCAGATCTTGCCAAGAGGCCTTCAGAATTTTAAAGTGTTCTACTGAAGGCCCAATAGTGGTTAGAACTGCTAAATTCTTAGGATGGGCATGGGTGCTTAGATGCAAACATGTGAAACCAATGTAAATTCTTATGTGTTTGATTCATAATATCATGTGAATTTATTAATTTATAGAACAATTTAACATGTGATTTATATTTCGTATGCCTTTGTAAATTGAAACTGATTTTATCTTATTATATCTTATAATGAATTTGCTGTGGAAAGGTTTTAATGGTTTTTATAACTTACTAGCAGCCCGTCCAGACGTTGTCCGGGTATGAATTGCTGCCGGCCAGTAGTATATTGTTTTGTAGGATTTCATTTTGATAGCATTTCTAATCTGTGACAGGCCTGTGAAACGCTCCGATTCACAGTGCACTGCTGATGCACTTAAGAGTGCGCGTTCAGTAGTGTGTGAACTCTAGTTTCCCTACTTTATTTTTCCTTGCAATATTTTATAGCGTGAACTCGACAACCTGGCATGAGCACAATTTACATTACAGAACAACACATTCATTTGTGGTAGGCACAGGGAGACAAAGCGATTTGCCTGGAATCACAGGATGTTGAGCCGACGCCGAGATTTGAACATAGCTCCCCAGCTCTAAAGTTCGCAATTCTAGAGCCTGTGGCGGGAGGTGTGTCTAAAAGTGTATGTCGGTGGTGGCCTTCAATGAGAGAGACCTGTGCATTTTTCAAGTGGGTGGTGAAAAATAAGAGTATGTTGCTGGAGATGTGGGCCGCCGTGCCACCAATGTACTTACTGGGGGAGGGTAGACACCCAATATTCCGCAACTTTCTTCCCGCATACCATCACTCCGCATACTTTCATTACGAAAGTACAATGACTCCGCAATGCCATTATAACGCATGGCATTACATTTTATATGCTTTTAACACGCATACATTTACAACGAAATTCGTTGTAAATGCATGAATGGTAAAAGAATGTTTTTTTTAAATGTTTGGATAAGGTAAGTAAGGGTATAAGGGTATATGTTTTGGGGTACTGAGGTATATGTTTTGGGGTGTTTGGGTATTTTAAGGGTTCAGATATAGTTTTGGGTTATGGGGTACAGGGGTAGTTTTAGGGTTTAGGGATAGGTATGGGTTTTGGGGTACAGGGGTATTTTTAGGGTTCAGGGGTAGGTTTGGGTTTTGGGGTACAGGGTTATTTTTAGGGTTCAGGGCTGGTTTTGGGTTTTTGGGGTACAGGGGTATTTTTAGGGTTCAGGGGTAGGTTTGGGTTTTGGAGTACAGGGGTATTTTAAGGGTTCAGGGCTAGGTTAGGGTTTTGGGGTACAGGGTTATTTTAGGGT
Organism: Lissotriton vulgaris; assembly: GCF_964263255.1. Lineage (NCBI taxonomy): Eukaryota > Metazoa > Chordata > Amphibia > Caudata > Salamandridae > Lissotriton > Lissotriton vulgaris. The sequence goes on from NC_141691.1 coordinate 959,009,235, forward strand.
TCAGGGGTAGGTTTGGGTTTTGGGGTACAGTGGTATTTTTAGGGTTCAGGGCTAAATTTGGGGTTTGGGTTTTGGGGTACAGGGTATATTTATTGGGTTAAGATGGGTTAGTGTTTAAGGGTGTTTGTTATTTTAAGGAGTAAGGGTGGGTTATGATTATGGGGTGCAGGGGTATTTAAAGGGAGCAGGGTGGGATTAGCACACAATATGAGACATGGCATGAAGGACGGAACGTACCACACGCCCCCAGCGTTTGTCATGCCCCCAGCACACGCCCACAGCACAACCCAGACACGCCCACAAGGGACTACTTAGCTGGCACGGTTCTTTTACCTTTTAAATGTATATGGTGGGTGTCTGCATCTGCATAGCCTATGTCCTTCTGCTGCAACTGCCCTTTCCAACGCTGTATTGGGTGTTGTGATTGGTGCTGTGGTTCCTGAGATTACCCGCCTCAAAGGTTTGGGCTCTCTCTTTATTATATTAGTATGGATTTATTTTAAAATTATTGTTGTTTCAAGGTGTCAAATGTATATATTTTATGCTTGTATTATTAATAAGCTGGCTGTTGTTATTTACACATTGTATATTTAGGCTAACTTTTATGGGTTTTTTTAAAAAACCGAAATAAAGTTTATAAACTGAAAACTGATTTTTACCTGAGCGGCATTTCAGATTTCTTTACCCAGCTGGACCAAACAAGGATTTTTTGTAGTGTGAAAATACAAACCACAACGCCAGAGTTTTAAACTTCAGCAAACGGAAATCAACTCAAAATTACTTTTTGTAAGTTTAATTTTTACCTTAATGTACAGTTTTGTTCATCTTTTGAGTGAGATTTATTTTTAATAATTAAGAGTAATTTTGTGGTAATTTTGCGTTGAGGAAATGGGGTGTATGATATGGTGTGGTAGTGCAACCTCACCACGAAATACACTTACCAACCTCCTTAGAATCCTTAGATTTCGTCTGTCAACCCCTCAGCTCAATCCTGGGTATCTGTGGCACTAAGCAGCAAGGCTTGCACAGAGGAACAAGCATTAAGCATCTAGCATTGAGGAGAGGATAAAGCCTTACGACTAGAGCGGTAAAGCTGGGGAACCGGGTTCGAGTCTCAGCAACGACTCAACATCCTGTGATTCTGGGCAAATCACTTTATCTCCCTGTGTCTAACAAAAATGAATGAGCCCTTATGGAAAGAAACTGGTGCTCATGTAAAGGGCTCTCATACCTGATGTCTCGGGTCTAGTTTGCGATAAATAAAACACTTTAAAAACAAACACAAACACTAGAACAATTGCACAAGACAGTGCCACGCCACTTAAGTAATCCAACACCAATTTATTAAAATAGACTGTATTTTTATAAAAATGTATACACTAGAATGAAAAGATGCAGTAGAAGGTTCCGGAGATTTAAATTTTACCAGCAATAATAAATCAATGCAAATTCACTCAACTGTGTACAAGCTTTAGCAAAAATCGGACACTTCAAAACTTTTTCAAGGAAACTTAGATAAGTGTCTGTGCGGTCAGTCAGAAGTACTTAGAGTAACCAACTCTGGTAAAGAGCTTGCCAGGGGGACCAGCAAAGTCCTCTAGAACAGTTACCTTCATAGATATAGCAGCCCTTCAGCAGTTACCATTACCACCAACTTTACTATGCTCTAACCCAAATATCAAACAGTTTACTGAAGTCCTAGAATTTAACTCCTTACAAGCTCAACTATGAATGGGTGAGATAGGTACAAGCAAATAACCTTGATTTTTCGTACTATTGTCAAAAACTCGCACAACACCTGTTTTACTTTGAGCAACATGGGAAAAAGAAGGCATGGGCTTATCAGATGAGAATTTTCGAGATGCTAGGATGACCCCTAGAGTGAGCGCCATCGCCACACAATGTAGGCTAATACAATTGGAATTACAATTGCAAATACTACATACGGCGTTGAGTACCTAGTCCAAACTTTGGCAGTATGGGAAGGCTCCCTTTCCTGAAGGTCTTGGGTGTGGGAATAGTGAGGGTGATTTTTTCCATACTATGTGGACATGCTCCGATTGTGCAAATCTAGGAATGCAGGATGTTTCTGTTGGATAAGACTGTTATATACCTTATGTCATGCCTACCTTACTGAGATGCTAATCTAAATTTAAACTAGTTGAATGTTCCTCTTCTCAATGTGTAAAGTGGGAAGCAGGGTGTCGAATTCAGGGAAATGTCTTGCATGTAGTATACATTATGAAATTTTATAAAAGTATATTATAAAAAAATAAATAAAAAAAGGTCATTGCACTTCGTGGATGGTTGCCTTGCTCCATTTCTGCCCACATTAAGTTTTGGGGATGAGGAAATCAAACAGTTCTTTTGTCAGAGTACAAATGCAACAGGACATTTAACTTATAATTGAGAACCAGTGTGTAGTTGTAGATGCATTTACTTTGCTGACAGGACAATAGTTTAATTGCTGAATTGTGGCTTTTTTGTTTATAAGTGCTTGATGTTTGCATGCCTTAGCCTGATATAGCAGCACAGTGGTGCTCACTAATCCTCCTTGTGTGTTTATTTGTTTTGCCTGCCAGATAATATTTGTTAGATTTGCTAAACAATTACCAAACATTCACACTAACAAAAAGCCAGACCTGCTGGGTTTGGCAATGCTTGCTTTTAATATTATTCGAGGCAAGCCTTCAAGTTAGCTACATCTTCGTTAATATTAATGGTGTGGAAAACCCGAGTGCTTTTCACTTACTCTACAGTGTCTTAACAACAACCAATTGAAAGTGCATGAGTGACGATAGCATTGAAAGGAACTTGCTCCAGAAATTAAATTCGCCAAGCTCTATTGGTAGGGGAGAGTGCTTTAGATTCTCTAAGGATCCACGACTAGAGGCTGTAATCTATTTGATGGAGTGAATATGCTTCCTTCCGCACTTCCCTTGTAGGCTAACTTGGTCCAGAAGGAGTTCGAGAAGGATGGTTTCATTCACTGTAACAAAAGAGGTCAGAAAGCCAGGGTACACTGCATTCATTACAAACCCTTAACAGTTTACCTATACACAACTGTCAGGGACATCGTCTAAAAGCATTTATATGGGGAAAAGCCAGACTGGCTATCTTCGTGGTGATGCTTTCTCCAGTATCTTGGAGTGGAATGGAGCACTGCCCCAGGGCCCTTTCTGATCCATGCACCAAGGAAATAAGGCATGTCAACAAGTACAACTAGGCCGCAGAAGTTGAAAAGCTAAAATGCCTTAAGAAAGTTATGTGTTGTGAAACATGGTTTCAATCTGACCAATATATGTGTAGCCTCACACAAAGGCAAGGATGCTCATAATTACCAAAATACATTTGTCTTAAATATGAACCTGTTGAAACGCTTCAATGATGATGCTCTTATGATTTGGCAAGGTTCTGTAGTACAACCTTTGTGGCTTTATAAATGGGTGAATATACAAAGCTCTGTGGCTCAAGTTATCTATAGTTAGATCTTTTGCTAGAGCTATAGCAAATTTAATATGGTTGTACGCATATGTGAGAAGCTGGCCTGGTATCTGATGTCCACCAATTTAAGTGGGCACATTTCACCAGTCAAGACAACCCTTATGGTGATTTGAGAGGTCTCAGACAACCTTAGTAAGCTCTCCAAGTGGTAGCTGTGGAGAGCAGCCTTCAGGCTTAGTCTTGAAGGAGTTTAAAGCAGCTTGTTTCACCAGAATGCAATCTTATAGTATAGATTGAATTAAAGATAATCACTCCAAATATTTATAAAAATATGTATTTACTATAGAATACTCTCTAGTACGTTCCAATATCTCCAACAAGGAGATAAACACAAGACACAAAATACTTTAGCAAAGTAACACAGTAAATAGCACGGAATACACAGTGGCCCCGGGGGTCAAACCATATACTAAGAAAGTGGTATAAGAGCCACGACCAGAGTCAGGACAATGTCAAGAGGACCCCAAGGAACCACCCAAGGTGAGTGAGTAGGGACCCCACGGAGGACGGATTCAGTGGTCCGTACAAGTCTATATGCAAGTCGCAGTTGGATTTTTAATGATTAAGGACCCTTCCCAGTGGACACTGGAGGAACCCCTTGGAAGACAGAAGGTTGGAGAGCCACCCCACCCATGGGTACCCTGGTACCCAGGTTACCTACACCGGGGAAGCCGGATGCATTTGTGTGAAGTGGTGTCGGAAACTGCAGTCAAACCCAATCAAGGACTTCAGGAAAGTGCAGCCGCTGGAAGAGGAGAAAGTGTCTCTGGGAATCCAAACGTGGATTCTTGAAGAGGAGTACCTGAAAGCAGGGGGGACAGAGTCGGTCACTCAGGAGTGACCGGGAGACTTGGAAGATGAATGCCCTCCGACGTCGGGTGCTTCAGGGAAGATGACAATGACCTTGACTCTGCAGCTGTGAGGACCAGGCAATGCTGTGGAGGACCAGGACCCGGATACGAGCTGTCCTACGAAGGATGTCAAGTGCTGAGGGGTCGGTTCCCGGCAGGAGCACCAACAAGCCTTGGCAAATGCAGCCCATGCAGGAAGAGAGAAGGTGCAAAATTGGGACCAGCAAGGTCCAGGGGACTCACCACAAGCAGGGGCGTCAGGGCAGGTACTGAGCAATCAAGGGAGCCCAAAAGAAACAACGGTGACCCTCAAGTGAACCCACAGTCCGGAGGCACTGGAGTCACAAGAGGACCCCAAGCCGCTCACCAAAAGATGCCGGCCATGATGCACATGATGCGGCTGAAGATTCTGGTCACTGGAGGTGCTCATGGTTGGGGGCTACATGGAGCCCGAAGATCTTCTTGCAAAGGAGCTAACAAGCCTTTGCAACTGCAAGTCAGACACGGGGCACAGGGGTTCCGTTATTGCAACCCTCACGAGGGATACGGACCTCAAATTTGGTGAAAAAGCAGGGCAGGCCTCGGGAGCTGTGGAAAACCATCACCTTTGTTGCAGAGCCCACGGCATTTGGAGGAGCTCAGGACCTGCAGACCGATCAACTCAGTTGCGGTACCTGCAAGTGCAGGGAAGTGACTTCTTCACATGGAGGATTTATTCAGGTGGCTTCGATGCTTCACAGGCCTTGGAAGGTTCCTGTATGATACACAGGCAATGCAGCAGACTGGAAGGGAGACAAAGTCAGGCCCAAACGAAGTCCAGAGTGCCTAGACGGTAGAAGTGTAGTGGTGTCTGATCTAAATCTTATCCCACAGAGAATCTAGGGACCTACACCCAGGTATGCCCTGAAGTAACCAGGGTAAGGGCTGGATGATTCAGGGGACCCTCCCAGGGGGAGGTTACTCCCATGTCCTGTGTCCAATTTCACACCAGAACTGGTTTGAACTGGACTATGCATAGGGACACCAAATGTGCCCCTCATGCAGACTTTCTGGTGCTGGCAAGCACACCCACCCAGCCCTAACACACTAAATCCTGTCTGGGAGGTCGCCACACCTCCCTGTGACAGGATGCCTATTGTTCTACCTTCCCCTGCTTGAACTTGGCTCAGCAGCAGGAGGGCAGAAATGTGTCTCAGGTCGGCAGGAACCATTTTGTGCTGTCCAGGACTAGAATGCCAGTACCTGGAATACCGAGAACCTAACGGAGGGCACTTCCAGTGGAATCATACCTCCCACACCGTTTAAGGTGTGGAGGCATGATTCCAATATATTTGATACCAAACAGGAGAGGATTTGTTGCAGCCGTTTGAGATGTCATCGCATAATTACGCAGTGCCCCTCTATATGTATATGGCTGCTTCACTGACAACCCGGGAAAATGGACTCCGTAGGCTGAAGGGGTTTCCTGCTCACTTAGAACCAAGCACCCTGCCTTCAGAATTGCAAAGGCCAACTATAGGGGTGACTTACAGGTTTTAAATGCATTGACCCTGAAATATAGTGAGCCTATATCTTTAGTAAGAGGTGGAAGCAACAACTTACACAGGCTGCAATGGCAGGCCTGTAGTTCCATTTTGAATGGTCTATCAGGGGTGCCACAATACATGCTTCAGCCCATGGGAGGCCACCGAGGTACCTATGCCCTGGGTACATGGGTCCCATATACTAGGGACTTATAAGGGTACCCCAGTATCTAATCTGGGATGTACCCAAGTGCTGAACACAACAATTTTGAGAGAAAGCAGATAAACTGGGGTCCTGCTTAGCCGGATCCCAGTCAGACTAGTCAAAAACAGCATCACATGAAGCAAAAAGTGGGGGTAACCATAGAAGTAGATCCTGCTTTCCTACAGCGTCCAATTTGTTACATGTTGAAGTAGGATCCGTAAGGGACTTATTAAAACTTTAAACATTTGAAAGCGAATATGTGCAATATATTTTTAAAAAGAATCTTAACATAGCGTTAGATCTTTCTCAATGCACAATAGCACTTTTAAAGTCTTGGACTATTGCACTTTTGAAGTTATTCTTGAAGAACTTGACTCCAAAAATCAGCTATGATCTCGACGTAAAGCACTGCACTCCGTTATCACATTACAAATCCCATGTAGACACCAAAAAAAATAAGTTTCAGCAAAGATACCTGCGATTCACATTAGTACATAGCATCCAATGCTGTATTATATTGGTTCGATTAGTGATTCTACCACTAAAAGCAAAGAATTTAAATAAATCAAATGATAAGACAGGCTTATGTGAACTTTGCACTGGAGGTGTACAAGATATATCTCATGTACTATATGTCTGCCCAAACCAAATACTGGTAAAGGCCCGATGTCATTTTAAAAACCTATAGGCATATATCATAATCACTGTACAAGGTCTATTTGTGCTTTTAAGATCGCAACCCAATGAATTTGTTAGCCATAACCCGTTTACATTTTTTTATGTTTTTGTCAATTATTCTGAAAGAAATACTGTGATTGGTTTTAAAATGAAAATTACGCTTTTGAAAAAATGCTAATTGTATCTTTTCTGTTGATCTGTAGAAGTCTAGATCAAATAAGAGACTACAAAGCTCTGACTTACATTTGTGTCAGGTCTTACCGGGAAGGAACCAGGGAGGTCAGGCCTTGCAAAATTAGATTTGTCGACAAGGGAGTCCTAGGCAGATAGTGAGAGGCTATAGGGCACAAAATGCAGCCTGCGAAAAAATGGCAAATAGGAGGTTTAAGTACTGTTAGACATTAAGGGTGGACTGCTATTCTAGAAAAGATGGTGGCCATTACTATTCTGCCTGCCCTTGTGTTGGGAACTCCCCTTTCAGGCAGACAAGTAAAGTTTACTTTCAGGTCATTACTGGTAGAGACAATACAAAGCTCCACTTGAAACCTGCAGCCAGCGCCTGCAACATTGCATGCCGGTGGGTTTCTCACTTGCCATGGAGTGTGACCCAGACTTTCCCTTTGCTTGCACCTTCTTTGTTTACTTGCACTACCCTGCCCTCGCTTTTCTGCTGTTCCTGAAGGTCAGGTTGCAGTTTGTGGTAGTTTTCCTTCTTGATTCTTTTACCTTAGGAGCATGACCGCATCTGTTACGATCCATATTTACCACTTTGCCTCCTAAAACTAAGTCCTGTTTGGCCAATGCTTTCTATCCGTATGATTTGAATATAAGGTAGCACTGCACACTTGCATTCCAGAAGGTGGCCAGATCTACCTCCAGCTGTGTGAACACACTCTTTTTCGCTCGCTCTCTTAGGTCCAACGTTTAGCACAGCGACTGCGCCCATTAAATGTATGATCCAGGAGGCTTAATTTTTGCTACCACGCCATCTGGCGGAGCCGTGAGGGGAACGGCGGCAGTGTTTGCACAGTGAGACGCCGGGAGGCAGACCGGAGGGACCGGACCACACTCCCCAGCAGCCTCTGGGGCGGCAGCGCGCCCGTGACGCGCCAGGAGCGCCCGGAGGCGCTAGAAAAAGGCTGACCCCCGGGAGCCTAAGGGGAACACCAGGAGGCTTCATTTTTGCTACCACGCCATCGGGCGGAGCCGTGAGGGGAACGGCGGCAGTGTTTGCACAGTGAGACGCCGGGAGGCAGACCGGAGGGACCGGATCACACTCCCCAGCAGCCTCTGGGGCGGCAGTGCGCCTGTGACGCGCCAGGAGCGCCCGGAGGCGCTAGAAAAAGGCTGACCCCCGGGAGCCTAAGGGGAACACCAGGAGGCTTAATTTTTGCTACCACGCCATCGGGCGGAGCCGTGAAGGGAACGGCGGCAGTGTTTGCACAGTGAGACGCCGGGAGGCAGACCGGAGGGACTGGACCACACTCCCCAGCAGCCTCTGGGGCGGCAGCGCGCCCGTGACGCGCCAGGAGCGCCCGGAGGCGCTAGGAAAAAAAGGCTGACACCCCTCTCGCCCCGTGAGTCGCGCGCGGGAGCAACCGAGAGAAGCCCGGGACAAGGGCGGGCCCTCAGTGGCACGAATAGGACGGGACGGGGCCACCCCCCTAACTTCTAACTTCATCCCCGTAAGGTACCTCCACTCTAGTTTATGTGTTTTGGACTGCGAAAGACACACTCTGTATGAGAAATGTGTGCCACTGACTTTGACTGTGCTCCATATTGCAGCTGGGTGTACCTGCATGCTGGTCAATAATTATCGTACTGTGTTCATTGAGTGGTAATCCTACCTTTCACCCCCCCTAGCTTTTACATATTTGTTTTGTTCATCGTTTACTACTACTGTTCTGTACAACAAACGTTAGCCCATATTGCCTCGGGCCTAGTATACGCTTTCACCACTATGTCTCCAAGGGGCAGTCGCAGCAAAACAGCCGCTGCGGGGGGTGGTTCAGTAATTGGCCCCATAGATAATTTCATTACTAAGGCCAATGATGCCATAAACCAAGGTATTTCGCTCTTAGAGCGCAGGGTCTCTCAAGATCTGGCCCACGCCAAACGCTCTTCCCTTGGTCTTATTGCTGCTGCTACTACACCTGTTCAGGTCTTGCCAAACAATATTAGACCTTTAGTAAACATTTGTGCCGAGATCCATACCATCTCAAGTGAGGTTAATCCATCAGCCTCTATTCCTCTGATAGACTCAGACACAGACATTAGTATGGACTTGGAGAAGACCCCAGATTTACTTATCAACCCTACCCCTGAAGAAATACCGGTTGATAACACAAGACAACTAAGAGGTAGACGTGAGGGGGCTATCCAAAAACATAAGGTATATGCACCAAAGTCCCGGTCCACAAAGGTTAGGAAACATGGTCCGACAAAAAGAAAAACCGGGAAAGGATCTAACTCTAACCTTAACCAAAATATAACCAGAGCTACAGAGACTATCCAGGAGGTTGATAGAGAGAATGAGCAGCAGGGTGGAATGTCAGTTAACAATGATACTATCAATGATAACTTTGAAAGTGCTAATAACCGCATGTTGGAAGGGGTGGCTGAATTATTGAGTATTTACTTATCTCCTATTGAGAGTAGGCTCACTCGGATCGAAAAGCAAATAGCCGATCTGAGTATCCCTATTAAGAATTTACATAAAGAACGCGTTGTAAATGGTGCAACAAACTCTAGCTCAAATAAAACAGTTGGCACCAAACTTAATACTCCACAAGCACCAACCACAAACATTAATGTTACACCCAAAGTCTCATTAGCTACATCAGCGACATTGAAGGGTCCACCTATTAGCCAGCCAGTAGTTACCCTTAGCACTAATAACGTAGCTCTGGATAAAAGGATGGACCAGAATACTAAAAAACTAAATGCGACTACTACTGGCCAACCCGCGAATCCCGCAAGTAGTTCCTCTGTGGCCCAACCGCCACAAAAAACAACCAAGCAAGTTCCCTCTCGCATCAATCTTCCACCAGAATGCGGAGCGTATGTATTGATGTTGGTAAATGTCACCAAATTAAGGAAGGAAAGACCAGGATGAAACTTTTTCATCTCTTAAAAATAAAACCCTCCACTGGTTAATTGCAAATTGCAATTTTCCTATAGATGGTGCAAGGGAGATCATTAACACCCAGCGAGTGGGTTGGATAGGCCCACTCAGGAAAAAGTTTGAGGGTGACTGTGTTACCATAAGTTTCAAAAACCCTCAATGGGCGGAGAAAACACTTGCTAGCGCCCCGTCACCTTCTCCCTGGGAATTTAACACCACACTCCTCCCATTAGGTTATTTTTATAGGCATTTGATACCTCCTGAACAGGCTATGGCGAGTCACCCTACAATCCCTTATCACGAAATGAATTTTGGAGCAAGGATTAAATCACCGCTCTTTATCCAGAATCAGAAGCCCATTGTCAATCATATGAATAGCCACAATTTGCGGAATCAGCCATCAATGTCAATCCCCGCCCCTCACTTTCCCCATTATCCACAATTCCCAACCATGCACCAACACAACTATAGAGAAAGGTCTTACCCAGCTCCTGATCCCTATCAGTTCACACCAACAACATTCAACATTACTACTTATAATCGATTTGATTATTTTTCTAATTTAGACGATCAGGACTGACTGGGAACAGCGGCCAATAACGAAATATATGGACAAGCTGCAACTGGTAAATTGGAGGGACCTCCAGTTCCAGTTGTAGTTTGTCATGACCTGATTGATCCTACAGAAACCATGTCTACCAATAGCATTTTGCCCACTTTGCCCATTTCCCATAAGTCAACTCACCACAAAATTAGGAATATTGGGAGTAGATCGGGTAAAAGTTGCAATGCTTATGGCTTATCGATCTTAAGTTGGAATGTTGCAGGGCTGGAAGCTAAGTTGTTGGACCCTGCATGGATTGAGATAATTAATGATGTGGATATTCTTATGTTTAAAGAAACATGGGCTGTAGGGAATTTGTACATTGAGGGGTACCACTGTTTTAGTTTAACATCACCCAAACCTAGATTTGGTCGAGCAGTGGGTGGCTTATTCATAGGGATTAGAATTCTGGCAGGTGGTATAATCAGAGATCTGCAGATTGTTAACTGTTAATCCCAACATCCAAATTCTTGAATTTAAGCTAAAGTCAAAGACCTTGATTTATTTAATTAATTTTTATAATAATGATTTTTATTGTGTACCGAACAAAAAAATTTTGGCATTATCACAGGTTTTAAGTATGCTTGAATGTTCCTCATTAGTAGACACTAACATTGGTATTTTAATAGGGGGCGATTTTAATGTGAAACTAACAGAGAATTATGGGTCTGATGATCCTATTTGCCCTGACTCAGCAGATCGCAGGGGATCAGAATTGTCTAAAATATTAACTGAATTCAACCTTGCTGATGCTATGAGGGAAGGGCATAACACGAATTTCCCCCATGCCCCCACGTTTATCAGCGGGGATAGTATCTCTACTATTGATTATGTATTCACTTCACCACTTTTAACTGATTGTACAGCAAACACCTCTGTGGTGCAAACTTCCTTTAGTGATCATAATCCTTTGCTGGTGATTTTAAATTTTGCATCTAGTCCAATTTATATGAATCTAAACGGGACAAGGGATATTACACCCTCAATTGATGGCCTTCGATTGAAATGGAGAGGAGTTGACTGTGGGGCTATTTTAGATAGCGTACAAACGTTACACCCAAATTTGATAAAATCTTGCTTGTCCCCCACTGGTAACAATGAGAAACTAATAGCAGATTTTGAAGCATTATGTTATACCATTAAAACTCTCTTGTCAGTCCCACTCCCCAAAGAATGCAAAGAGCCTAGGTGGTTTGACTCATCTTGCTCCTTGGCTAACAGAGAGTTAAGAAAAGTACTCTCTGCCAAACCAAGGTGCAGAGTTGCCGTTCAAGCCGCCAGGAAAAATTATAAAGAGAAAATATCGGTAAGGAAGGCTAACCGGCTAACCTACTGTCCGATCACTGGGACTCTTTGTTAATTAGTGCGAATTTGGGTGGCAGTGGCCCATTCTGGTCCGCTGTCCGAAAAACGAGGGAAATGGGCAAAGAGCTCACCCAAATAAGCTGCAATATAACTAGTGCAGCGTGGGAGAGCTATTTCTCCAAAATATATGAAGCCCCTCCTGAAGAGCCTGATGAGTATTTTATTCCTAAACCAGACCAATTGGATGGTTTAAAGATCTTGGATCATGAAGTTAAAATAGCTATAAGGGAAAGCCTAGGAAATAAAGCACCTGGACCAGATGGTCTCCCTATCGATATTATTAAATATAATGTCGACTTGTGGACACTTATACTTCTTAACATCTTCAACAGTCTTCCACAAGTAGCCATGCCATCTACTTGGGCCACCAGTATTGTCCCAATTTATAAAAAGGGAGACAGGACAGATCCAGCAAACTATCGCCCCATTTCCCTTTTGGACAATACCCTAAAAGTCCTAGGACGCATAATTTACAATAGGGTATTGGAATGGGCGGTGGATACTGATTTCCTGGATCCATGCCAGATGGGGTTCAGGAGTGGGGTAGGAACAGTGGAGCAATGTTTAAATTTGAAATTGATAATTGATAAATATTGCATTGCCCGCTCATCCCCTACCTACCTCGCTTTTATGGATCTTTCATCCGCTTTTGATCTTGTAAACAGATCCAAACTGTGGTCAATTCTCTCATCTAATGGTCTTGATGATACTCTTGTTAGATTTCTAGCCTATCTCCATACTGACCTGAAAGCACGGGTACGTATTGGGATGGGTGGAGAGGTCTCGGGAGCCATTGAGATAGGAAGGGGGTGAGACAGGGGTGCGTTTTAGCACCCCTGTTGTTCATCATTTACATTAATGGCCTATCCAATTGTCTGAAAAAAGCCACATCAGATGTCCCAATGATTTTAGGTAATCCTTTACCCATGCTTTTATACGCAGACGATGCGGTGCTTATGGCCCGCACTCCAAACGCCCTTCGTCTGCTGGCACATTGCTTTGTAAAATTTATGGAGGGTCTGGACCTAAAGGTAAATTTAAAAAAATATTTTATTATGTCCTGTGGCCCGGGTAAAAGGAAACTAAACACAATTCGAATAGGCACAGATAAACTAGAATCTGTTCCTAACTTTCCTTATTTAGGGTTGGTTTTCGCTGCGAACAGCTCCTGGAGTGGGCATTTGGCCCACGCCACGAGCAAGTTCTCGAAAGCCAACAATTCTGTGTTGAGCCTCCCTCGCCCAAAGAAAATTGGTGCCACTAAGGCTATTTTAAAGATTTTTAAATTGCAGTGCTCACCTGTTGCTACGTATGGAGCAGAGGTATGGGGGTTGGGAAGCAGTACATGTATTCAAAGAGAGGAAAACCGTTTCTGTAGAAAAGTACTGGGTGCCCCGATTTCCTCATCTGACTTCATTTGTCACAAAGAACTAAATCTTCCTTATATAAGTGATTTTATTAGAGCCAGACCGGCTCTTTTCTGGATCAGGATCTGGAGAAATGATGCTGCTGTCCTTACACAAAACATTATTAAGGACTGCCTAAATTGTGAACATGGCATGAAGATTCCCTGGCTCACAGAAGTTTCTAAATCACTCAACGAAATTGATAGAGGTACTCTGTTCATCGACCCAATGTTAATTGAACCAAAGGACAAAGTGGAGGTTCAAAATGCACTCTATGCACTTTACAGAAATGGTCGCTTTGGAAGAGAATCCCAGAAATTAAGTGTTACGAAATACATAGGAAATGGACTGTGTGGGCAAACCCTCCCGCCCTATCTCTCCCTCCCTATGTCTAGTTGGGAGAGAGCTTTATTGTTTCGATTGAGGGCAGGAACCGTCAAATTCTTGTTGTCATTTCCTCTGGGGTATCGACACAGTGCTGATCTCACCCCATGTCCCTGTGATGGTACGAGTATTCAAGATGATCTGCACTTTTTATTTTTCTGTAAATTTTATTTGAGATTTATCAAATGGTTTTTAACCCCCTATTTTAAAAAACACAGACCCCTCGCCCTCAAAGAATCATATATAATGCTGCTTACTTTGGACACTGAAGACTTGACTTTTCGCACCAGCACTTTAAGAATGGCTATACGAGCGCGTAAGACGATGGAAAACCCCTGAAATCAAATCAGTAACTAGCCATAATGGTGTCACTTTGTATATAATGTAATGAAATGGAACTTATTTTATTGTTATTGTACAAAATTTTGGAATGTTCTTCTGCATAATTTTTCTATCTGTTTGTATGTATTTTATTTTAATGAATTATTGCTGTAATCGGTACTTTTATGAATTTTATGAAATTCGAATAAAGGTCTTTTGAACTTGAACTTGTATGATCCATTCACTTCCCGACTTCCCTGGTATGTATAATTGCAGAGCGGGTGGAGGCATTTAATGTTCAGTCATGTGTCCCTAAAGCTTCGATATAGTAAATATTCTTGGAGAAACTATCATAAGCTGCTAGAAGGCATGAGGGGCATAGGGGACATAGGCATCTACTGTTGAAGTTGTCTTTGCAAACAGTCTTGAGAAATAAGTGACTTGTTATGAAACTGTACTTGTGCAGATCTTTAATAGCAAAACAGCAGTTTTTCCACATTGTATCTTTGTATTTCGTAATAGAACATTGTATTGTGAGATAATAAGAAAATTATTCTTCTCACTCATCGTTAGATCTTTAGACACTAAATGAAAGAAGTGTGTATATGTTTATAATTAAAAAGGTACTCCTTGTTTTTGTAAAAATGTGCCTTTGACATGGAAAAGGCAGGGAAAAATAATATATAGATATATTTTTGACTATTTGGAGTAATGTAAATAAGTGATTTATAATACGGAGTTTAAAAAAAAAACTCCTTTGGGAGAGTAAACAGTATTAGCTTATTTTCAGCTAATCTTTTCAGAAGACAGCATTGTACGCTACACAAGCGACAATCCCTTGTCACATCGAGCATGCAAAGTATAGTCATAACCAGCCATGTTCATCTCACAGTACACAGAGCAGTAAAACCGTTGGAGTTTGCCGCTTCACAATAATAACTCTCATATGTGGCAGTTTCACGAGTCCAATCTCCGATATCATTGCATCTACACGTTAATCAGCCTCAAAAATTGCCGTCATAAACAGTTAGCTGTTTAAAGTGGTCTGAAAGAGCAATTGAGAGTCTAGCCATAAGTCCGCCAGCAAACCACGTGCTATATAAGCACACACGTTTATCAAAGTCTTGTAAGTAACTTGCACCTTTGTCCACTTACTTATGCTAAATGCCATCTTTGTGATGGATCTTACGAGAACGCAGCCCATGATATGAAGCAGCCTATACAGGTCACGTAAATTGGGTCTCTTGGAATAGAATTTTAGGCATGACTCAATGTAGGGTGTCTTATTTTCGAGCAACATTAGATCAAAAATAGGTATTTACCCAATCTGAAATACAGAGATGCCAAACGAATGCCTGCCATGATCTACCCGATTGCACTAGATTAAAAGGTTGATCAATTATTATTTTTCTTTAATGGAAGGTTGTGTTCTTGATTTTACTATTAATTGCAAAATCTAAATTTTCCACTGTAATAAAAAGAGAAAATTAAAACACGCTTCCTCAGTAAAAGGACACCTGGTGAATAATTTATCGTCACCCAATCTACCCCGGACATAACTTGTAGGGAAACATGACACACCCTGCAAATACATTATTTTCCCCATTATACAATTGGCAACAAACTAAAGATCTTGTAATATAGTTTTTTTCTGCAAATTTATAAAGGTTCTATGTTAGATCATGCAATGTTTCCACAGATCAACAAGCATGCAAACAAAAATGGAAGTACTGAGGCCATACAACTTGTCGATATTGACAAGGCATTTAACTTCCTTAGCTGGAAGTACCTCTTCCAACTCCTCGAAGCCGTCAATTTCAGCCCACTTTCCTAGCATAGGTTAGTTTGCTGTATACAAAACTCACCGCCTCAATACGCATAGCGGGGCATCGCTCAGCCCCCCCTGCCCATCCTTCGCAACACGCGAAAGGGCTGCTACCTGTCCCTACTTCTATTCGACCTGGCAGTAGAACCTCTGGAGGCGTGGGTACGCAGCGACCCAGTGCTCCGGGGACTTGAGTGGCCACAGTAGCGACCAGACTGCATCGCGTCCAATGCGGATGGTGTCCTTTTCTTTATGACCGACCCATGGATCTAGTGGCAACGTATCCTGCAGACCTTCAGAGTCTTTGGTCAGACCACCAGGCTTCATACTAACCCCTTATTTATTTATTATTATATACCAGGGTAGAGGCACCTGGGCTGCCCAATTGACTCATGCAACAGAGGGATTTAAATACTTGGGTATTTTCATGTCGCCTTGCCCAAGAATTTCATGGGCACACAATATCAATCAACTTCTCGCCAGTCTCCAAGATGAGATAACAATACGGTCCTCTCTCTGGCTGTCGCTGTATGTGTGCTCAGCGATTTTTAAAATGGTCTCTTTACCTAGAATACTTTATCGGCTACAGAACTTCTTGTATCACATACCGTGATCCTGGTTCGTGCAATAAATACCATCCATAATAGTAGAATATATCAGTGGCGTCACTAGGGTTGGTGTCACCCAGTGCGGGTAACTCATGGTGTCACCCCCTCATGACTTACATCATGAATCCATGATGCCCCCAGATACCCTTACACAGCTTTACAAAGGGACTAAAATGCACATGGCACCCGCGTGTCATGTGCAGCTACACACATGTCCTGGACAGTACAGGACACACACACACTACGCATGGCACCAGTCTACCCATGCCCAGTTAGACACAGGTTTACTGGCAGCACAAGAACCCTACATGCCCGTTCAGGGCTACACTGTTTCCGGGCATAGCATGTTACGTCTGCACGGACTCAGAAAGATGCGCACAGCAACTTATGGAAACAGGACACCCATGTGCAACTCATAGCCAGTGGGCAGTACGTTACACTTGCACACAATAGCGCAACTACAGACCAAAGCAGTTTACTGCGTATATCGCACGCTCAGACACATGGAACACAGGTTGTAATCCTCAAAGGGCATACTTTCAAACACAGCGAAGGGAAGAACGGGGGTGCCACTTACCAGCTGCAGAGGAAGACAAGCGTGCACCTGGCGCTGCAAAACCCTGGTTCACTTCCCTGGGTCGGTTAGCCAGAGTTCAGCCTGCACTTCTTTTTCCTTTGGTTTTCCTGAAATGATTCCTCTTGCCCGCATCGCAAGAATCTCAGGGGCAGAATCCATCCTCCCCTTTTTTGGTGTTGGGTCAGGTAAGATTTTTGAGGCCTTAGAGTGTTTAGCACGCCACTTTTCTCTTGTAGCACACTGTTTGCTACCTCTCACATTTTGTTTGCTTTAGATACTTGCACAAGTGCCACCATTGCCTACGTAACGTTTGTTCTTGTGCTTGAGTGTCTGCCAGATTATGCAGTATTATACCTTTAATTGTACTGTTTCTCTTGTAACCTGTACACATGTCACTTTTTCCTCCTGTATTGCACCGTTTGCTACCAACCTCATGTATTTTGTTTGCTCACAATTGTCACTTTTGCCACATGTAACTTAACGTTTGCTTTTGTAATATGTTCACTTGTTATTTTCTAATCATCATGTAACAGAGTTCCTATTGTGAAGCGCTCTGACGCCTTCGGGTAAAGTCAGTGCTATATAAAAAATAATAAATAAACTTTTTGGGGCTTGAGGATCCCCACTGCAGGAAGGGTTGGGGGAGAGGCCCTCTGAATGTCTCACCCTGGAGCGTTAGGAGAGGCAGGCAGGACTCGGAGGAAGCCATCCGTCACTGTGGAGACAGGAATGGGCAGCGCTGCCTCTGCTTCAGCATTCCGCCTCCCAGAATAATATGCTGCTCTGTGCTCGGACTGCCCAGGGCAGGAAACTGGAGCCCTCGTTGCCTGGCATGATGAGCAAGGAGTCCGGGCTTCTGAGCAGCCCGCGCTGTTACTTGTAGCATTTGGATTTTTAAAACGTCAGGTCCGGGAGTCACGTCATGACGTGAGTGACGTTTTGAACGTCATTGACGTCCGGATGCTAATTGGGGCAATAATTTTGGCCGGCGGCCGGGTAAGCTTCAACAGACAGAAATATTATTTTGCATTTTGGTGTCACGGACTCCGTGACACCAAAATGCAAAATAATATTACGGTCTGTCAAACCTTACCCGGCCGCCGGCCAAGATTATTGTTGGCACGGACCATGGTGTCACCCCTTTGGATGGTGTCACCCGGTGCGGTCCGCACCCCCCGCACCCACCTAGTGACGCCACTGGAATATATGAACATGGCGACAAGGTCAGGAAGTTGATAGCTTGGCTGGAAAAGGGTGATTGGGGATCTCGATTTGTGCCGGAACTGCGTATCACGGGTGTGGCGGTTTCATCGGACCCTCAGGTAATTGTAGACAAATTTGCCCGTTATTTTGAGGAGGTTTATACCTCGACTGGGGACTTTACAGAGGGAGAAAATGCTGACATGATTAGGGATATCCCGATGCCGGTTCTGTCGGCAGAGCACAGGGAATTTTTGGACTCCGCCCTTACAAACAATGAGGTGGCGATGGCCATCAGGGGGTTCATTCCGGCAAGGCTTCGGGCCCAAACGGTCTCCCCATTGAACTGTTTAAGCTTCATGCCAACCGTTTGGCCCCGCACCTGAAAGACATGCATCTTGAGAGCAGGGACCGTGGCGAGTTACCGTATGATCAACGCATAGCCAATATTGTGCTTATTTATAAGGATGGCAAGCCGCGCCTGGAGTGTTCATTGTATCGTCCGATCTCCCTGTTAAACGTAGAGCCTAAAGTGTTGGCCAAACTGCTCGCCGCCCGCCTAGTGAAGGTCATCACGACGCTGGTGCATCCGGACCAGTCCGGCTTTATGCCACGTCGGAATACCGCCCTTAATCTTAGACGGCTCCACGGGGTGGTGGCGGGTGCATCTCGCGTCCATGTGTCATCCCCTAGGTAGTGGCTGTCCCGATGAGACTCAGTTTGGTCCAACTACGGATTCTGCACCGCTCCTACACCACGGGCCCTGGATTGCTGAGAATGGGGTTGGCCATATCTGGGGGTTGACGGCGATGGTGCGGAATGCCTGGTACGTTCCTTCATATCCTGTGGGAGTGTGAAAAAGTCTGTGGCTTCTGGACCAGGATACATCTGAAGATGAGTGAAGATTGGGGAGTGCGGATCGAGTTGGAGGCGCGTCGCTGTTTGTGGAATGTTTGGGAGCCCTCCGACCTATCGATTTATGGCAAACTTTGGGTCACACTAGCTTGTGCGATAGCCAAACGCAATATTGCACAACTCTGGGGTGCTGCTAGAGCGCCTCGGGTTGGGAAGTGGATGGAGGACCTCGACTGGTGCATGTTCCGGGAGAAGTCAGTGTATGTGTCGAGGGGGCGACCCCGCAAGTGGGGCAAGGTCTGGGGAGTGTGGAACGCCTTCCGGGGTGACATCTGTACGCCACCTGATGTAGATCCTGATAGTATGGAACCGGAGGACACCTGAGTCCGTTCTTTGCATTCTTTATATTCTGTCGATTTATCTCTGTTGGAGGTCTATGTTCTCATTGTATACATTGGCAGTCACTCAATGCACTCTGGTCAGTTTTGTGTTGTGTAATGTCTTTTTTATTGCTTAATAAAAAGATGTTTTTAAAAAAAAATACCACCCATAATAAATTCTTATGGAATGGAGGAGCAGTTCGGGTGGCTCTACAAACCTGTGCACAATCAACATACTGCAGTGTCATCGCTGCGGCGGACATATATTCCTATTACGCTGCCTTTTATTTATTAATTATAAATGAATGGAGATATAGCTCACCAAAAGACCCGGCGTTTGCACTGGAGCATGCAGCGATGGAGGGCGTCCCTCTCCTTCGGCGATTATACAGTGCACAGAGCCTAGACTTCCTACCTCATGCCAGCAGAACAGTTGTTCGGCTCTGGAGGTATACTGTTGGGCAGATAGGGTAGCGAGGTCGTCTGACCCAAGCAACTCTCCTGTGGCACGGTACCCATCTACGCCATGTGGCGGCTCGATCGGGATTCCACAAATGGAACCTAGTGGGTATATCAACACTGGAGGATGTTATTAAGGGCACTACTCTAAAGTCTCTCTAACAGTTACAGGAGGAATTTCAGTTGCACAAGACGCAATTTTATAAATACCTTCAATTGCGCCACGCTCTTACCCCAATTATTCTCACCATGGACAACTTGCCAGAGTTTCACCCCCTTGAAGGCCGCCTCCTCATGGGAGACCTGGGTGCACATAAAAACCGAAAGATCAGACCTTAACGACGCCCTCCAGAACAACACTACACAAGACTAGAAGGGCGTGGCAGGACGACATACCAGACGATAACTGGGATGAAGCCATAGCTAGCCCCCGGGGCGCAGCAGTGTCCTCTCGATATCACCTCATCCAATTCAAATATGTACACCGGGTATACTACTGACCCCCCAGTTAAATCAAAAATGTCACCCTCCAATGGGTTGCTCGGTTGAGCACGCAGTGACTTCTAGGTCCTGCAGTGCAGTCGGTATTTTTATCCAAAATGGGTGCCCACCAATCTTTGCTGTTGACAAAATCAAAGCCCACAGATGGGCCTCAGCACACAAGTCTATTATAAATCCTTTTAAAATGTCCCACAACAGAGCTTCGTTGAATACAGAGCCACGTGGCCCCCAGCATCATAGGGTGGTACGTCTCTTACGGCTGGGCTGACGCGTGAAAATTAAAGCTTTAAGTTGCCCACAAAGCATAGACGCACTCAGACATTTAGAAAGCATCAAGCCTTAGACACTGACTATAAGACCAGGCATGCATTGCATTTAACTCATCTGAGAAGCCCATTGGAGAGCGCTTAGTAAACTAATTGTGTGGGAGTGCCTAAAGTAGCACAAACTCATTGTCGTGCCTCTGAAGAGAACAAAAACTCAGAAACGGGTCAGGCTATTTCTACCGATACGAGAACTGTAACCAAGCTGGACTGCGGAGTTCTTTCTTACCCGAATAAAGCTTTTGGCAACCTGCTGCTGAGTGGTCCTGATCTGTGGGTACTTGGAGCTTTGAGATATATATATTTATTTAATTATTTTTCGCACAAATACACTTGTAAAACATAAAATAAAAACTGTAAGACTAGTAATTCTTAGCATTTCCTGAACCAAAAACAAATATATAAGCTTAGCTAGGTTAATGCAAACTCGCTGTGGAAGTAATGATCGGCTGGGGAGAATGCACATAAAAATGACTTTACCCTCCGCAAAACATACTAATCTATATACAACAAAACAACATACTAATCCCCTAATTCTAACTGCAAAGTTAGTCCGAAATAAGCAATACTTGGGACTAATAACAAGCCACCATACTCGTGTCTACTGTAAGCACATATTTCGAGCCAGGTGAAGCACAAAATAAATTTTCCCTGATGGCATGCACTTATATTGGTAAAGTTATTTGACTAAAGATACTCACCAAACACTACTAGCCTATAACACGTGCATGACCAGACTATGAATGTAAAAGAAGCACACAAATCACGCAGCGACCACTGGAGATAAAGCTGAAATTAAAGGAAATCAGACCGGATCCTCTAGAACTTAGACAGTAATGCAAGATGAACTTCTAGGCATAACATGCACTACACATAGAATTTCATATTTTCAGTTACTATTTGGTGCGATTTCCCCCCCCCCCTCCCCCAATGTTTTCAAAAACTGTAAAAGGAAGGGGTTATCAGTGTTCACTCTTTTTTTCACTCCTCACAAAACCTCCTAGACTGCGTTTCTCCAATGCTGATTAAGACATTTGGTTTTATTTTATTTCTTCCCTCATTCATTCCATTTGTCAATTATTCCTCTCTTCTTTATTGCTCCTCACTCGATTCTTTGAACTCTTATTGAATTTGCTCTTTCAAGTAACTCTTCACCATTCGCCTCACCTCTATGCTTCTCCAATTTCCCAATACTCGGATCCTCTTCCAAGCAGCCATGTACCTCCGCATGTCTAAGATTTTTAATTTTTAATTTATTTATAGTTTTATATCGCGCAAACATGACCCATGGGTATCAGAGCGCTTTACAGTTACATGTCAATAATAGTTTTCAGTACAACAAGTATAGCAGTAGTATTATACATATGTTTCGATGCGTACCTTTCATATTGGTTACGACAATAAGAGTAGGGTCCATTAATTGTAGTAATGTACAGCCTAGGTGCCTTCGCAGCAATCTTGGAAGATTATCCTTACATACATTACTGTCCTGTTGAGGCAGACTCCTATATCAGATCTAACTGGCACCAACTCTTCGATCATTGGCGAGGACTGTTAAGGTGACTCTGATCTTTCTTGTGCAGGATGCATCCATAACTGAAAGGACAAGGCAGTGCCCAGCATATGACCACGATGCAAATGATGATCATTTGTTGTTTAGGGTCGGAATTTACTCATTAGGAAGATCTTCACTTCCCTCTTGAAGGTTGACATGTTTGGAATCTTTCTAATGTTTGGAGGGAGTGAGTTCCAGATTCTGGGGGCAGCTCCGGAGAATGCTCGGTCATACTTTTTCTTCTTCTGAAAGATGGGAGGTTTCAACAACAGGTCTCTGGCACTCCTGGATGGTCTTCTTCCACTGGATAACTCAATTTTCTGGGCTAAGTACATTGGTGCTTTGTAGTGGAGCGCTTTGTGGGTAATACATGCCAGTTTAAGCTGAATTCTGGCTTCATATGGTAGCCAGTTTAACGCCTTCAAGTGTGGAGAAATGTGGTTGTATTTTCTTGAATCTGTAATGAGTCTTGCGCCCGCATTGAAACAGGTTTTTAGTGGGGCTGTGGCGCTCTTCGGTAGTCCTTTTAATGTTGTACAACCATATTCACTCTTTGATATGATTAATGATTGAACTGGCAATTTGAGGTCTGACGTAGTAATGAGTGGTTTCACTTTTCTATGGTAGTTCAGATGAAAATGGGCACTTTTTGCCATTGATCTGATGTGAGCTTGCAGGTCTAGGTTCTTATCCTGCGCAATTCCTAGTGATTTGGTCAAATCAACTAGGACAGGGGTGCAATTTAGCGCTGTGATCAGTTTGGCCCACTTCTCCGCATCTTCTGAGCATTTTGGAGGGGATATTAATCAGAATTCCGTTTTCTTTTGCATTTAGTTTCAAATGATTACTAGTTAACCATTGTAATGACACCTTTAAGGCATTATTCATGGTCTTGATCTACTTCAGCATAGAGATCTTAATGTAGATCTGAGTGTTGGCGTTCTGGAGAATTTCTGTAAGGGGTTCGACATATAGGTTGAAAAGTGATGGAGATAAAAGTTGAGCCTTGTGGAACTCCATTCAAATTTGGGGAAGGCGGAGATTGAGCCTGGTTGACCAAGAATCTTTGCTTTTTGTTCTGTAGGAAGGATTTAAACCATTCCAGCACATTTCCAGATAATCCCATCCTGTCTTCAAGCCGTGCTATTAATTTTTCATGATTTACGGTGTCAAAAGCAGAAGACCGGTCAAGCAGAACTAGTAAGCATGTTTCATTGTGATCCAGAGCCTGTAGTGCATCATCCACTATATGTAGGATTGCTGTTTTGGTACAGTGGCCTGGTCTGAATCCAGATTGGTAGTCGTCCAAAGATGCGAACGGATGGAGATTTGTTAGATGAAGGGTTAATGGTAGGTGTTTAACAAAACGTATTTTCTGCTCTGTCAGACAAATGGAAAAGATCTGCTGAATTAAGATTTTCTACTTAAAACAAGAACTATGTAACGTGGGGGGCTCAGTTATTACAAGTCATGGGCACACTATCCTGATTCTAGCCTCAAGACGCTAAGAAAGGACCGAGCTAAAAAAAAGCATTAACACGGTCTGATCTGGGCCTATTCCTACTCTACACCGTCATAAGGGAGATGTCTGCTAAGCACTGGTACACATACTGGTATGGAGCCAGCAAACTGTGCTACTGTATGAAGAAGCAGTCAGGGTAGCAAATAAATTCAAGACTAGCAGAATGACTTGTCTTTTTTACGTATGCAGTTCACACTGAAAATTATGTTTATTTAACATTTTTCTGCATTTCTATGGGATGTTGTGTTTATTTGAAAGCTAGTACAAAGACCTATAGGCATCGATTTTTACCACACATGTGGTCGGGCCTTTGTCTGAAAATAATATTTTAACAATGGATATCCAAGAATCACTGGGGAAGTGGGGTAATTACTATAACAAACAAGCATTGGCACCTTGGGTCTTATAAGTGATCAGCAAGAGCGATCGGCTTTACTAATGTTTTTAAGCTATGTTGTACAGCATTCTACATTTTAAGGACAACCAATGTGTGGATACACGAGATGAATGGCTGCGTGTGTTTGTTATCGGTGTTTATTTATTGTATGCTTTACACATATTTGAAAGGGAGCGTGTCTTTTGTTTCTACGGGTTTATGTAGCTTGGAAAGGAAGCGTGTCAGCATATGGTTTACTGGGTTTTGTAAGCAAAAAGAGATATGCTGCCAGCATGCAAGCTGATTTTAAAGCCTCACAGGTTAAGGACTATTTTTTGGAATCAAGACGGGTGCGAGAGGGAGGAAGACGTGGCGGGAGAGGACTGAGTCGTTTTGAGCAGGCCCATTTGACATTAGCAGTTAATTTTGTCCCCCCAAAACTGATCGTAATGCTAAAAAGGCGAACATGTTTACAGTAGAACACATCTAAAACGAGCAAGGCCTGCAAATATAAAGGCACAAACTTGTCAGCAGGTTCGAGTCTGAGACTTCATATTGTGAGAACAAAATCACCCCACTTGTGAAGTAGCCCAAAGCTCCCCTGAAAGAAAACCTCTCTCCAGTACCGTGCAACAAATGGAAGGGAGACCAGGACGCCTTCCACCAAGAACCACAGCTGTGAACATGCCAAATATGCCTCAGTGATTCATGAGCCAGCTGCCTGAACCGTCCTTACTGCCCAACCCAGAAAGGGTTCAAACCTGTTAACCACCCACACGGACATACATACATGCTAACGGCATCTACAGACTGCACCACACAGCCCCATACATCTTTCAGCTAGTCCAATACATATTACGCGTACAAAATGTATGGAATATCCGCCAGTCGAAAGAACTGCAGAAATGTCAAGATGATATCCAGAGGAAGAAATTCATCAACAGCGAAGTGTGAGTTATGTAAAGTCCCACTAATTAACTTGGCAAAGCCATTTTAAATCTTGTGCCCAATTACCATAACTGGCCACTCTACCCTTCAATAAACACAGAAAGTTAGGGGGAGGGCCTAAGGGATTTTAGAGACCAAGACACAATCCCTAGCTACATGTGAAAAAACAAAAGTGTCAGAGGGTCTAGTAAATCCTATGTGTGGGTCATTAAACTAATAGAACCGTGTCAGATCATCTAACCAAAACTAAAGATAGGGGGGGGTGGGGGGGGGGGCAAATTGGTGGATACCAGTGATCACTTACAGGTTATCCATCAGTCACCACACAGAACCGCCCTTCATCATTTGGTATTCCTGTTGTCCACAATCATTGGTGCGTCACTGGCTCAGACTCAGGGAGGTCAGATGGTATAACCTCTAGAGAGCCAAGTGGCGACCAAATGGTGGTAGAGTGTCACAAACTACCCATCAATTCGTTTGGTGGGTGACTGATTTGCAGTGCAGTGAGAAACGGGTGTGTGAAAAGGGTGAGTGAATATAAAATTGGGTGAGTGAGCAAAAATAAGAAAACTTTATTAGATAATATGCTCGCTCCGCCAACATTAAAAAGCAGCATAGGTAGTTTTAGCAAATATCTACCCTGGTATTGAATTGGTCGACATGTTTCAGCAAATCTTTGGGGACTAACGAGTCCATTGCTTTCATCAGGACCGAAAGTTATATAGATGCTACTGCAATAAGGTGAAGTGAAGTGAAATATTATAAAAACTTGACTACAATACTGAGATTTCTTACAACATGAAAAAAGTTCACCTGATGTATGTGGTGTATCCTTAGATTTGTAGAAAGTATTGTAGTCACTGTGAGGAAAAGATAAAAGGACACAGACTCAACATAGACAATGACCACTTACATAGGAATCAAGCATCATGGTATTTTACACATAGAGCTAGTGAGCACGTGTGAGAATCACCCATTAATCTCATCGATATTATCATTAATGACATACGAGTATATCGTTCTGTAGCTCCTTCTTACCATGATAGTAGGAGTAGAAGGCTCCACCCCGCCTGGCAACTGCTCAGGGAACGAGTGAAGCACCGCACTGAATATAGGAGGCAAAAAACAAACAAGCTAGTCTGTTAGTGCCTCTCGGTCTTACAAAGATATATGAACATATGGCAGGTATCCTAATGTTTTGAAAGAGGTTTTTTTGTAGCATAGTATCGAATGACCATCCTAGCCAGTAGTGGAGATGGTCAAAAGTATATTAGCAGAGAGCGGCAATGCTCTCAAAAAGAAAAAAGAAAAGACTATGATGTTGCAAGGCGCTTTAGATTTCATAAGCACAGGTTAAAGTCTGTCGGGTGTAATCCTGAGTACTCGCGTACGTGGCATTAGATTTCAGAAAAAGAGCGCCTGCATTAAATTAGGAGAACTAAGTTCTTAAAAGAGGAGTGCCCCCGAGACCCTCGTGCGCCGCTTACCTCTCCGTCGGTACTTCGTTACCTCCGTCTGAGTCAGTTGGGGAGGTACCGGAGCCGGCGTGAGAGACATCTTTAAAGTGTCTGCCGATTGGGCTATCGCGATCACCTGGTTGTTGTGGCCAATAGGAGCGCCGCTAAGAACGGACGGCTGCGTCAGCGTACATGACCTCTGTATCATTGGGGAGTCGCGGTCACCTGATTATTATGGCCAATTGGAGCGCCTTTGAGATCGGATGGCTGCGTCAGCGTGAGAGACCGCTGTCGTGATTGGCGGATTTTACATCACGTGTGTTTTGATGTTCAGTTCTTTTACTGTTGTTGCTAAGCAACGGAGTAAGCCCAATTTCTGTTTATGCCCGTCCATATCCCGTTTTTGTAGCTGCAGTTCAGATGGAGTCATATTACTCCAAATCAGTGAATGGCCCAGGAGAGATCAATCAATCTGCACACATATAGACAAATGCATTATGGTTTAAGTCTCTGGAGTATAACCCTGATTGCTAGCGTATAGCATTTGCTTTCAGAAAAAAGGGGCGCCAGCATTCAACTAGAAGAACTTAGTTCTTAATAAGAGGCAAACAGCCCTAGATCAAAGATCTAGAGGTAGATATTTCGTCTCTAGTCAGGTCTGTTTGTATGAACTCTATTGAGATTGCACGCATGCCCTCAAAATACAGCCGGTGTACATTAGGTTCTAGACAAGGGTATGTGTAGAGACACTACGTGAAAGCTACCAGACGTTTTTTTCTTGATGCCTCCAAGTGATTCTAAGACAGACTTACAGGATGATTAAGATATCCTAACTAGGATACTAGGATTCTCCTAGTTAGGATATCTTAATCATCCTGTAAGTCTGTCTTAGAATCACTTGGAGGCATCAAGAAAAAAACGTCTGGTAGCTTTCACGTAGTGTCTCTACACATACCCTTGTCTAGAACCTAATGTACACCGGCTGTATTTTGAGAGCATGCGTGCAATCTCAATAGAGTTCATACAAACAGACCTGACTAGAGACGAAATATCTACCTCTAGATCTTTGATCTAGGGCTGTTTGCCTCTTATTAAGAACTAAGTTCTTCTAGTTGAATGCTGGCGCCCCTTTTTTCTGAAAGCAAATGCTATACGCTAGCAATCAGGGTTATACTCCAGAGACTTAAACCATAATGCATTTGTCTATATGTGTGCAGATTGATTGATCTCTCCTGGGCCATTCACTGATTTGGAGTAATATGACTCCATCTGAACTGCAGCTACAAAAACGGGATATGGACGGGCATAAACAGAAATTGGGCTTACTCCGTTGCTTAGCAACAACAGTAAAAGAACTGAACATCAAAACACACGTGATGTAAAATCCGCCAATCACGACAGCGGTCTCTCACGCTGACGCAGCCATCCGATCTCAAAGGCGCTCCAATTGGCCATAATAATCAGGTGACCGCGACTCCCCAATGATACAGCGGTCATGTACGCTGACGCAGCCGTCCGTTCTTAGCGGCGCTCCTATTGGCCACAACAACCAGGTGATCGCGATCGCCCAATCGGCAGACACTTTAAAGATGTCTCTCACGCCGGCTCCGGTACCTCCCCAACTGACTCAGACGGAGGTAACGAAGTACCGACGGAGAGGTAAGCGGCGCACGAGGGTCTCGGGGGCACTCCTCTTTTAAGAACTTAGTTCTCCTAATTTAATGCAGGCGCTCTTTTTCTGAAATCTAATGCCACGTACGCGAGTACTCAGGATTACACCCGACAGACTTTAACCTGTGCTTATGAAATCTAAAGCGCCTTGCAACATCATAGTCTTTTCTTTTTGAGAGCATTGCCGCTCTCTGCTAATATACTTTTGACCATCTCCACTACTGGCTAGGATGGTCATTCGATACTATGCTACAAAAAAACCTCTTTCAAAACATTAGGATACCTGCCATATGTTCATATATCTTTGTAAGACCGAGAGGCACTAACAGACTAGCATGTTTGTTTTTTGCCTCCTATATTCAGTGCGGTGCTTCACTCGTTCCCTGAGCAGTTGCCAGGCGGGGTGGAGCCTTCCACTCCTACTATCATGGTAAGAAGGAGCTACAGAACGATATACTCGTATGTCATTAATGATAATATCGATGAGATTAATGGGTGATTCTCACACGTGCTCACTAGCTCTATGTGTAAAATACCATGATGCTTGATTCCTATGTAAGTGGTCATTGTCTATGTTGAGTCTGTGTCCTTTTATCTTTTCCTCACAGTGACTACAATACTTTCTACAAATCTAAGGATACACCACATACATCAGGTGACCTTTTTTCATGTTGTAAGAAATCTCAGTATTGTAGTCAAGTTTTTATAATATTTCACTTCACTTCACCTTATTGCAGTAGCATCTATATAACTTTCGGTCCTGATGAAAGCAATGGACTCGTTAGTCCCCAAAGATTTGCTGAAACATGTCGACCAATTCAATACCAGGGTAGATATTTGCTAAAACTACCTATGCTGCTTTTTAATGTTGGCGGAGCGAGCATACTATCTAATAAAGTTTTCTTATTTTTGCTCACTCACCCAATTTTATATTCACTCACCCTTTTCACACACCCGTTTCTCACTGCACTGCAAATCAGTCACCCACCAAACGAATTGATGGGTAGTTTGTGACACTCTACCACCATTTGGTCGCCACTTGGCTCTCTAGAGGTTATACCATCTGACCTCCCTGAGTCTGATCCAGTGACGCACCAATGATTGTGGACAACAGGAATGCCAAATGATGAAGGGCGGTTCCGTGTGGTGACTGATGGATAACCTGTAAGTGATCACTGGTATCCACCAATTTGCCCCCCCCTATCTTTAGTTTTGGTTAGATGATCTGACACGGTCCTATTAGTTTAATGACCCACACATAGGATTTACTAGACCCTCTGACACTTTTGTTTTTTCACTCTACCCTTCAACAATGCTCCTGTTTAAAACAGGCAGGCTGTCTTTCGACTTCAATGCGGCTTCACATCCCAAGTGTTATGTATCAAGGTTTAGTTCTATAGACACAGCTATCACACAAACCGAAGAAACACAATTCTAATTCAACCCCCTCTCCCACCTCCTGGGTAAATCTTTTGCATTCCCTTGGGGGATTAGCATTTAAATAAAACACACACAACAAGCTTATCAGATTACAATTCCCTATATGCTCAAATGCACGCATCTTCTTTTCCATGGTGGAGGGGGCATGCAGGACATACATCTTTTGGGCAGTACACAAATGACTGTCATTCAAATGAGCCAACCAAGTTTCTACCCATACATAAAAGGCATGCTAAAGGAGCCCAAACATATTGCATCTGGAACACGGGTAAAATGCCACTCTACACAATGCAAATTAAGACATTCCAAAATAGCAAAAGGTTAAAAGCATGTAGAGTTGATAAAACGTCTACGTTCCAGTGCTAATTCTGCAGTACTAAGACCTTGTCGTAAAAGTGACAGATGCCAAATTCAATACAAACTGAGTTTTGCTTTGCCTTCTGTGTCGTTTGGAAAGGAGTACTCCGGAGTCCAGGAGATCCTCTGGCTTTTGTGTCAGATGGCCTTGGCGATGGCAATCAACCCTTCCTTGGCTCCCGCAGTGAACAAGGCCTTTTTTCTATTTTTTAGGTCTCGTCTAGGCAGCGCTTGCGCTGTCTTTTCGAGACATGCTGGATTCAGGATATATGCATAAAGCTCCACCCATTTTCCAACCCATCTTTTTAATTGGCTCCAGTCCCTGTCCTTTTTAGGTCGAGCAGACCTACCCTCAATGCGTGAGCATTGAAGGTGTCTACTTCAGACCTATTGTGGCCCGTATTTAGGAATATAGACAGCTACCAGACGCGCGCTTTGACGAGGTCAGATTTCACCTCGGGAGAGAGCGTCTGATAGCTGCGCATGCGCGGTGCAAAGCCCTTGCTCACACACAGACACAGGCAGCCCCCACCCCTCTGCATGCACGCACGCACACACACACAGGCGCGCACATGCACACGCAGGCATACGGCACACATACAGGCACACTATCCCCTACCTCGCATTCTCTCTCAATCACACACAGTCACGCATGCGCACACACATTCCCTCGCGCACACACACACACACACACACACACACACACACACTCCCCCCCCCCCTACCCTTCCCCCAGGCATACACACAGGCACGCACGCACTTCACATCAGCCCTGGGCCCCACTCACCGACTGCGCTCTTCTGACGGGGCTCCTCACGGCGCGGCGCGTCTCGTCAGCTAAATCGGGGCTCCCTCAGGTCAGAGGAGCCCCGCAACAGGCGCCACACTCCTCCTTCTCCCCGGCCCCCTCCTGGGGACCCGGGCTACCCCGGACGGCAGGGCGCTCCATGCGCCGCCAGCTCGCGGACCTCGGGAGGCGGGACTTCCGGTCGGCCGCAAGCGGATTGGCCGGCCGGCCAAGAGCTTCCGGGTCGCCGCGGGCAGCGCGGCGGCGCTGAAAGGCTGACCTATATCTCTCTGGATGTAATGTGCAAACGTATGCAAAATGAACCTCTGTCTACCTGTGTTACCATATAAAAGCCGGACCTCTTGGATTTGCCAGTACTTGTTTATAAGTGTATATGGAGCGCGCCCGCAGACAAAGTGCAAGTTCTGACAGAAATATTTTTTAAAGCCTGCTGCTGTGAACAGAAAGGAGTGCTTACTACGCAGAAGGCACGTATGCAGTCACCTGATTTGTGGATTCGCTGTACTTGTTTTTACAGTGATTGTTTACTCGGTCTGTGTTCTTTGCCGGTACAGTTTAGGATATTAGGATATGGCCCGAAAGGGACCCGTTTCCTTTCTTACTTACTGCCAGTTCTGAGACCTGGATGGACTCGGGCCACTTAAAGCCCTGAACACTCTCACATACAGGGACGTGCACAGGGCAGCTCTATGGGACTTTTTCGGGGCGTTTTAGGGACGCATAGACAGAGGTTCACTTAAATCCACACCCACGCATATTTTCGCAGTGTTGTATGTATAGTTTATAAAAGAGTGCGCTGTTCACACATGTGTCGTGTGTTTTCATTCGGTGAAGACAGAAGCCGGCAGGTGCCGAGGATTACACCCACACACCGGCTCTGCGCCCGTTCCGGTGTATCCCCCGGCCATTGTGCAACGCTCTTATCTGTAAGAGTCGGTCACTGCCGCCCTGGCTCGAGGTGCGCTGTGTTTTTGGAAGGCCGGATCAGCGCCTGACTCACGCTGGGCTGTGCATTGCTGGTATTTCTTTTAAATGAACTCATCAGGCGCCTGTGGAGTTCCCGGCACTTTTGACCGATATGTAAAGAATTCTGAAGAAGTGGTGCAAGACGGTGCAAACACCTCATTGTGGTAAAAAGGTAAAAAAACGGTTGCCAAGCCACAGCCACCCTAAGCACGGGAGACACCTGTGAGCCGCTGCCCTTTGGACATAAGGCAAGGTCGAACTGGGACTGAAAAAAGGCTCGGGCACCAAAATAAAAGTTGCCCCGATGAGCGAATCAGCTGAAAAAGTTGCCCACATTTTCAAATTGGTGCGTTTTTCAACTTAAAAAGAGACAATGTGTTTTGGAAGGTATGGCAGAGACTTAAGGCATTTGTGCTTGCCTCAAGCAATGTTTGTGGTAATGTGTAATCAACAGTGCAGACATTGGCAATACCAATAAGTCTGGCCAGGGCTTTAAGTGGGCCGGGTCCTGCCTGAACCAGTAGTTAAAAAAAAAGCAGGTGCTGAGATGTGTCCCAATCAGGGTCCCCATTTTTGCCCTCATCTTAACTCTGCAGCAGTATCACCTGTCACTGCCTTTGATATAACTTCACAGAGACTCAGGGGCAGATTTACAAGCCCTAACTGACTCTCACACTCACTGACTCTCACATTCACTGACTGATTCCCACTCATTCTGATTCACTCACTGACTCACTCACAACACATATTGCATTACAAATACAATAGGTGTCACATTTGAGAAAGTTTAAGCTATTGGCATTGTAAATAACAATGCTATTAATGTATCTATTTTCAAAAACAACACCTAAATAAAAAATGTGTCATTTACAATGCCAATAGCTCAAACTTTCCTAATGCGAGACCTATTGCATTGCAAATGCTTGTTAATTATAGCCTCAATGCACTATTTTCTTAAAAGGCTTCAAGCAAGACATGCACACTTGGTCCTAAGCTAGGCTGGAAGTGGTTACTTCGCTCACTAGAACATCTCACATTCATGGGAGACAGTCTATAAATTTCCCTTCATCAGCTCCACACAGAGTACAACCTAATCCGAAGTTTATGTAATAATTCTTTTGTCACATTTCAAAGCGACTAATTGTATATATGGACATAGCTATTTGAATGTACTCATAGTACTGTCTTGCATGCAATGCAATATGGCTAGGGTGGATTAACCATATCTTCGGCAGGGTACAGTACCATAGGGACCTCAAAATCAGCTTACGGTACTGCACCGAGACATGCAGTGCTGGTGCTTTGCTCACTAGAAACCTCTAGGAGCAGCTTGGGGTACTGCAATGAGACATGCAGTACTGGTGCCTTGCTCACTAGGGACATCTAGGAGCAGCTTGCGGTACTGCACTGAGACATACAATGATGGTTTCTGGCTCCCTATGTTGCATTAATTTTTGCAACACCAATACCTCAAATTATCAGTAATGCGAGACCTATTGCTTTGCAGATGCTTCTTTTATTTTTTAAAGGGAGACTATAGGCACTTTTTGGTGAATTAGTTTCTCATCTGCAAAGAGAAACACGCTGCCTTTCATCAAGCACATAAAGAAATTAACAAAATAGGCCTACATGAAGAAATAGCATGCTGAACAGGTTCTAAAGATTTTCTGATATACATTTATTTTTGGAGGCATCATGCCTGCACGCCAAACATTTGCAATTGAAATAGAATAGATAAGTAAGGCTTTAGGACGCGCTGCCTTTTAAAACGCACAAAAGAAAAGAAAAGGCAGCGGACAACAGGATGGGGGCAGGAGCAAAGTAAAATACAACAGGAAGTTAAACAAGTGGAAAAGACAGTGTTGAACGTCATGCCTGCTGTACGAGAACTCAAAGAAAATAGCGCTTACAGACTTAATAACAGTACCATGTTAAAACAGAACTAAGAAGGCGTGGCCAAGATGGCGGCTTGGGTAGACGTGTAATCCGGAGGCTCCCCGTCCTGAGCCCCCAGACCCTACCTAAGTCGCTAGTGACCCGTAAACCGGACCCAGTGAGCTGACCCTGGGAGTAAGGGTTTGCTCCCGAACAGCAGCGCGATCGCCGGGCGACAGCGAGAAGCCGCGGAAAACCCTGACAAGCGGCGCCGGCCCGAGAGGAACGGAGGGCGGCCCGACTCCCGGCCAGTACACGGGACAGAGAGGCCGGCGGTGACCCCACAGCCCCAGCGGAGGGCGCCGGAGCTGCCTTGGGCGCCTCTGGGGGTCCCGCCGTGAGTGAGCGCCGCACCTACGCCCGGGAAGGAACTGAGCGGCCCTCGCAAGCAGGCGCCGGGCTACCCGGCCGGGGGCGCCTGGGAAAGGCCCCGGCTGCGGCCTGATGTCCAGAGGGGAGAGCGGAGCGCCTACGCCCTGTGAGGGGACCAGAAGGTACGGCGGACCCCTACAGCCCGTGGGGGGCTTGAGGAGTGCGTGGGCAGTGGAGGGGGCCAGCCCGGCTCCGTGACCCGAAGAGAGCGAAGGGCGGACAGGAGCACCACGTGACCCGGCGGGTGAGGCCAGGAAAGACCCCGGCTGAGGCCTACCCGCCGAACGACCACGAGTCCGGGAAAGCGGGACGCGGGACCTGGCGGCCTAAGGTGAGCCTTGCGGAGAGTGCGAGGGAGCTGCGCTGCTGGGGGCCCGGGGCGTGAGAGGGAGGCTGTGCCCCGCCGTGGCCCCTGGTGGGGGTCCCTTCTGCCTCGGGGAGTGACGCTGTATAGACTAATGGAGGACATTGCTGACACTGCCACAAGAGGGGGCCCTTCCTGATGACATCGGGCGCCCTTCACTGGGATACGACAGAGCTGGTCGGCTGGCCCTTGGGTGGCATAGTGTGTAGACGGGGGACCTGCATCCACCCCCAATAATCACGGCGAGGCCTGGGCCCCAATGATAGAGGTGAGGGGGGCCGGCGGAACTACAGACTAGAGGGGCAACCGCGTGCCACCAGCTGGACTTGCTCAGCACATCGAGGAGAACCCTCCGGCCCTCAGGGGAGCGGGCAGCGGGGGGGGTCGCCGCGGGCCGGGAACTACTGAAGGGGCCACGGAGAAGTGAGCTGGATTGGGAGCAGTGGCCCACCGAGAGCTGGCCCCCTGGCACTTTCGTAGCCCCAGAAAGACTGGTTGCTCTCCCGGCGAGCAGGCGGGGTCCCGGACGGAGGTGGCTGGAGTGAGGGAAGATGGCGACCAACAGCCGCAAGGGGAACCGCACCATCACGGACCTATTGTCGAAAGGTAAGCTCAAACCCGAGAAAAGCCCGGACAAGCAGACTCAAGGGCCCCCAGCTAAGGGCGCGGATCGTGATGGGGGAGAGGCTCCGGCGACGAAAGCATTCATGGAGGCGCTCTTCAACTCCCTCAAGGAGGACATTCAGTCCCTCCGTCAGGACATGGCGGGGGAATACCGAGACCTCCGCCGCGACGTGGATGACCTGGGGGAACGAGTGGCGGCTAATGAGCTTTCCGGTCAGGCTAGGAGCGAAGAAGTGGAATTCCTCCGTCAAGAGATTGTCCGCCTCAACGATCAGCAGACCGACCTCCAGTCTCATACGGAGGACCTAGAGAATCATTCCAGGCGGAACAACATTAGGGTTCGGAACGTGCCCTCCTCGGCGGAGGAGGGAGATGTTGCAGGCTATCTCCAGGGTCTGTTCCGAGCGATCCTCGAAGTGGGTGACGACTGAGATCCGCATCGATAGGGCACATCGGGTGGGCCCGGCCCGTAGATCACAGGGCCCCCCCCCGACATCCTGGCTTTTCTGCCCGACTACACCTTAAAGGAACGCATATTGAAGGTGGCATGCCTCAAACAGCCCTTTCAATACCGGGGCCACGCTCTGGAGCTCTTTCAAGACCTCTCCGTGATCACCCTGCAAAATAGAAGAGCATTCAAGCCCGCCACCTCGTTCCTGCGCAACGAAGGGGTCCAGTATTCCTGGGAACACCCCTTTAGATTGATCTTCCGCTGGAATGGGACCCTTCATCAACTGCGTTCCCTGAAAGACACTTGCTCGGTGCTGGGGATCCCGTATGAGGAGCTTCAACTCAACCAGGGGGGGACTGGAGGCGCACCGGGGTCTCCGGCCACATCCTCTCAAGCAGCGGGCGATGGCTGGCAGAGGGTCAGACGAGGCCGCTCATCCAAGAAACCGATCAAGCCCGACCCAAAGACAGTGGAGCTGGAGACGGCGGCGGCGATTCAAGAAGTCTCCAGAGACACTGGCGCTGGGACATGAGGCCCGGTAAGGGGGGTCTTACTTAGAATCCTGCTGCGCGAGGGATGGGGAGTAGGGCGGGGAGTCTCGAACCGTCGAGCCGCCACTGCCCAACACCCACTACAAGTACTTTTTTGACTGCAGTTCTGAACTGGGAGGCTGGGGTTGGGAGTTCGGGCCCGGACTTTAGACCTCCAGTTGGGGTTGGTTGTTTTGGTTGTTCTGTTCCTTTGTTGGGGGGGGGGCGCGGGGGGGGGAGGGGGTTTATGGTGAGGCGCTGTGGCCTGGTGGTTCTCGGGGTCTTCTGTTGTCTATGGAGGGGGGGGTCGGCCACGGGCCCGAGCCAGTGCGCTATTGCTAGAGTGTCCTCGGAGGGCAATCCCAGAGCCTTTGCTGACCGTTGTGGAGTGTGGAGATGGGACATGGGAGTGATGGAGACGCCCTGGCTGAGGGGGAGGGGGGCCGGGGAGGGCACCTATGGCAGATTGGTCTGGTTATACCCCTAAATGCCTATAACGATTGGGACATGGAACGTTAAGGGCCTGAACTCCCTGCAGAAGCGCCAGAAAGTATGGAAGTATGTGCTAGACCAACACCTCGATATTGTAGCGCTCCAGGAAACACACCTCCTGAAGACGGAGGATCATCGCCTCAAACACAGGAAATATCCGCTTATTTATAGAGCCTCAGCGTCCACCAAGCAGAAAGGGGTAGCGCTGCTGTTTAGTACGGCCGCACAGTTTGAACCTATGTGCACTCAGAGTGACAAAGAAGGGAGGTGGGTCATGGTCAAGGGCCGCTTGAGAGATAAGGTGTGCACCCGTGTGTCCATTTATGCCCCCAACACCGGCCAAAAGAGTTTCCTGCTCACACTTCAGGGTAAAGTGACAGATTTTGCTGAGGGGCCAGTTTTACTGTTGGGGGACTTCAACCTGGTTTGGCACCCAACACTAGATAGTACACACACTAGGAGGGCTGACATAGGTACATTCCCGGACTCTGTCCAGGCGCGGATGGAAGACATGGGACTCCTAGACAGCTGGCGCGTGGAGCACCCGGACACACAAGACTTTTCATTTTACTCCCATGTACACCACACCTACTCCCGCCTAGATTACATCTTCTTTAGCCAGTCACTTCGGCGTTCCTTACAAGGCGCGAAGATTCTCCCCATCTCGGTCTCGGACCACGGGATGTACACTATCTGCCTGACCTGGCTGGGTTGCGCCCCAAAACCAGCGCGGTGGTACTTTCCTGAAGCACTAGTGCGAGATAAAAAATCGTGCATGCAATGGAGGGGGGCCATCGGGGAGTTCTTCTCCCTCAATGATCCGGGGGAGACCTCGATATATAACACGTGGGACACATTCAAGGCGGTTGTTCGGGGTAAATGCATCGCGCTTAACTCGGCCCTCAATAAGCAGCGCGCTACAGGGAGAGAAGGCCTGGAACAGGAGCTCTTGAAGACCGAACAGACACACAAGCAGAACCCCACCAGGCAGACGCAGAGAGCGCTCACGGCCCTTAGAGGTAAAGTACGAGCCATATACAACAATAGGGCGGAATTCCCCCTCCTTGAATTGCGCAGCCTAGCCTACACACAGGGGGATAAAGTGGGGAAACATCTGGCCAGACAATTAAGGGATAAGCGAGAGAGGGAATACCTAGGGGGCATACGGATAGTGCAGGAGACCTACGACATAGGGATGAGGATAAGGCCGATCTTTTTGGGGAGTTCTATGCATCCCTGTATACTGCTGACCCCCCGGACGTGGACCGGCAGGGCGCCTTCCTGAGGAACCTCCCCGTCCCTCAAGTGTCCCCGGAGTGGAATGACCTCCTCGTGGCCCCTATCACCATGGAGGAAGTTCTGACGGCGATCAAATCCCTGAAGGCTCACAAAGCTCCGGGGACGGACGGGTTCACGGCAACCTTTTATAAGGCCTTCACCACCGAGATAGCACCCCACCTGGTCCGCCTGTTCAATTGCATGGCCACGGAGGGCACGACAGCGGCCTCCATGTGCGAGGCAACGATCTCGGTCATCCCCAAGCCGGGCAAGGATCCCTCCCTCTGCACCTCATATAGGCCAATTGCCCTCCTTAACATAGACGCCAAGCTTTACTCCTCCATCCTGGCCACGAGACTGGGTGACCTTATGCCCCTTATCATCCACCCCGACCAGTCTGGCTTCATCAAGGGGAGGCAAACCCATGACAACACTAGACGCATCATCCATCTGATTGAGAAGGCCAATAGATTCAAAATCCCTGCGGTGTTGGTCGGTCTGGATGCAGAAAAAGCGTTTGACCGCGTAGATTGGAACTTCCTGTGGTCCACACTGCAGCGGTTTGGGTTCTCCCCTCATTTTATTACTATGCTCCAGGCCAACTATAGACACCCGCACTCTAGGGTCTCAGTCAATGGGGTGCAGTCACCCCCCTTTGGCCACTCCCGGGGGACGAGGCAGGGGTGCCCCCTGTCCCCGTTACTCTTCGCCCTTAGCATAGAACCCCTACCTATAGCGATTCGGGAACACCAGGGAATAGAGGGGCTACCCTTTACGGGGGAGACCCACAAAATCTCGCTCTTCGCGGATGATGTCCTACTTTCTCTGTCCAATCCGC
The DNA here is from genome assembly GCF_964263255.1 of Lissotriton vulgaris. Classification (NCBI taxonomy): domain Eukaryota; kingdom Metazoa; phylum Chordata; class Amphibia; order Caudata; family Salamandridae; genus Lissotriton; species Lissotriton vulgaris. The sequence goes on from NC_141691.1 coordinate 959,047,912, forward strand.
TGGGTTCCCTCCCACATGTGCAGGAAGTGCTCGCCTCCTTCGAGGGAGTAGCAGGCTTCAGGGTCAACCTGACCAAGTCCTCCAGTCTCAACTTGACTCTTTCCCCGACCGAGGACTCGCAGCTCAGAGCACTGACTCCACTCCACTGGGCGCCTTCATCGTTACAATACTTAGGGGTGCAACTGACTCCCAAGCTCAACCAATTATATTCAGCCAATTACCCCGGACTCATCACCCGACTCCAACGAGACCTCTCTCGCTGGAAACCACTCTTCCTTTCCTGGCTGGAGCGCATACACGCCATCAAAATGACCCTCCTACCTAAATTACTCTATCTGTTCCAAGCACTCCCTATAGAGCTGGAGGAGGATTTCTTTGCACGTCTTAAGACCATGCTCCTGAAATTTGTATGGCAGGGGGAAGGGCACATTTCTCCTTTTACATGTTAAGGCGCCCGCAGAGTGAGGGGGGGGAGGGCTTCCAGACCTTCGTCTCTACTATAAGGCAGCGCAATTATGCATCCTGGTTGAATGGGCACAGATGGAGTCGGAAAAACACTGGCTCCACATGGACCGCAGCGTAGCAGGCAGAACAATCTGGGATCTGGTTTGGCGCTCCAAGACAGACAGGCCCCTCAATGCGTACATCAGCACCCCAACACGCACCACTCTCAAAGTGTGGGACACTGTGGCTGGAAGGGAGGGCTGGACGTCCTTCCCGTCACCGCTCACCCCGATACACTTCACCTCGTCCTTTCCTCCGGCACTCCGAGAGGGGCCTTTCGATGCATGGAGGACAGGGGGCTGTCTTGCACTCACGCACCTGTTCCACGACTATGACCCACTTACCTTTGACAACTGCAAGAGGGAATATGGGGTGGGGGACGGGGAGCGGTATCATCATGCACAACTTCTTCATTGGGCCCCAAGTCCGCAGATTCGGGAGGGTGCCACTAGACCCCTCACTGCGCTTGAGTTATTCCTGCTCAAGGCCAAGTCCATGAAGGGGGCAATCTCGACACTATATAAGCTCCTACTCTCTACCGAGACTTCACCACGGCCACGCTATATGTCATGGTGGGAGGGTATGGCACAGCGGGACATTGGGGAGGAGGAATGGAAGCACCTGTGGGCAGATATCTGCCGCTTTAATCGCTCCACGAAATTGAGGGAGGCACACAAAGGTAATGGCAGACTGGTACCTGTACCCGTCCAGACTGGCCAGGATCTACCCGGGGACATCCGATAGGTGTTGGAGGGGGTGTGGACTTCTGGGCGATTTCCAACACATATGGTGGGACTGCCCCACCATTAGGCCATTCTGGGAGGAGATCCTTGCTCAGGTAAAATCCATTTTAGGGTACCCGATCCCGATCACAATGGCAGAGGCGCTTCTGGGCCTTCGGGACCCCCAGTTAGAGCACCAAACTAGGGCAGATAAAAGGATTCTGTGTTTATGTCTGGGGGCGGCTAAACTGGCCATTGCAAAAGCCTGGAAACAGAAGGAGGCACCAGCAATGTCCCTGTGGCATTCCCGCCTTTGGCAACTGCTCAGCCTGGAACGCATGTCCGACATTTCCCGGGAGGACTTCAAGAACTTCGAGTTCCGATGGGGACCACTGGTCTCATTTCTTTCTAAGGGCCTCCCTTCTGCGGTATGCCCCTCCACGATCAGGGCCTTACACCTGTTTCAGTTTTAGATATATTACACGGGCCTCAAGGGGGGACGCTACTCTTTAGGGCGCTTTCACCATTGGGGGGGTGGGCGAGGGTGTTGGGGGAAGGGGGAGGGGAGGGTAGTTGGGGTTCTGGGGTTCGTGAGTTGTGGTTAAAATGTCCACCTTTAGCGGTCTGGGCGCTATGGGAGCAGGACCAGGACTAAGGCTCTCACTGATACGGCTAGGAAGGTGTGGCTAGGCAGGTCTGGTCTACGCAGAGATATTGTGCTTGCCAAGGCGCTGGGGGACTCTACCGTCTGGACTTTGTTGAGACTCGACCCTGGCAACCTGAGCGAGGATTGTTATAGTCTCACTATGCATGACCCAGGGGAGCTCTGGGTCGTGGTTAATGGTTGCCCCCGCACCTGGCTACGCTTTGCATGCAATGCTCCTTGTCTTATAGGCCCCTGCGTGGGCATGTTGGCGGTTTGTGCCTTGCATAATTTCTTTTGAATGTGGACAACAATAAAAAAAATTGTTTACAAAAAAAAAACAGAACTAAAAGGGCCAGTGGATATTGGAGGTTACAAATGAAGAGACAGCAGTACTAAGGAGGGACTAAAAAGCCTCTTTGCAAATCAGAAGCCAGCATTTATGAAGAACAATGACAAATATAGGCGGAGAGTGGGCGGGGCTTCTATTATATACTCCACTACAACAAGTCTCGCAGAGCAGCGCATGCGCGCTGAGTCTAGGCTTGACCTAAAAACACATTGGTCCTTCGTAACAATACTATTGATGCAAAGAATCAAAAGGCAAAAATAATGTATTCAAAGGAATTTAGGAAAAAGAATTTCAAGACCTAGCGGTGCAGTGAATATTGGTGCAAAACAAACATGCGTGGCGCTCTGTTTTGAAGTGAAAAACTTGAGTGATAAATCATGATCAACAAACAAGAACACAAGCTGCCCGTTACAGGAAGTTCTCAACACCTATATAGGGTCTGTTGTATTCCTCACGCCCCCTCCCCGGAGTCCTGATTAGGATTGTTCCATTTTTATTGGGATAGAAACGCCATTGACTTTAAAAAGGAGGTACTTCACAAAAAGTCCATATTTTTATCTTTTCAAATATCTCTTTATTCATGTTAAATCTGAAAAATACTACCTCATGTTACTTCCAAAAGCACAACCAACACACTTCTAGGTAAATGGCCCCTAAATCAGGGATTAGGTGTTGAAACTGACCAATTTAAAAAGCTTCCAATGTATTATATCATGATAGAATAGTTCTGCATATCTCAAGTTGTCCCCATAGTGTTATCAGCAACTGAATCTCACTACCACAACCTCATGATGGGCTCCTACAGGGTAGTGAGATCATAGATAATTTGCCTATCGTGATATAACAAAATTGAAGCTTTTTCCTTTGATGTCAGTTTCAACACACAAGCCCTGAGGAAGAGGCTATTTCCCTCAAAAGACTAAGCTTTTGGAATAAACTTGAAGTTGTGCTTTTCAATTTAACATAAATAAAGAGATATTCAATAAACATAAGAATATAGATTTTTTTCTGAAGTACCTCTTTTTGATGCATTCCAATGGAATATGCTGTTAATGTACATACATACTAGTTAGGGAGTGTAATTTAGGAAACAGCAAGTCAGAACATGTACTACACAGCAGACCAAACATCCTGGACACCAAAATGTGATTGCGCCACAAGACTGTGAAATGGAACTTTATCAAGTATCAATCGACCGACACACAACACAAATTCAAAGCAACATTTACCAACTCATCACTGGTCATTCACTAAAGGAACCATCTGACCTTCCAAATTCCACAACCATCCCAGAATCACTACAGCACTCAGAGAAAAGTAACCTTCCACCACAAAATTGCATATGTAGCCCAAACACACACCTAAAGTTCATGCTGCATAACAACCCACAAACCATAGCTCACAACACAGGTCGGACATTTACATACCGACAAGTGTGGATACCACATGGGAGAGGGAGAGATAAATGGCAATTAATGTAGGCAGTAAAGTACCACGTCAAAAACTTTAAAACGACCCGAAAACAGATATGCCATTCGGTACAATTACTGTCACTGGTACATTTGTTAGGTTACTGGTTTGTGTTACAGCACTTTCATTCACATGTATGGCATTGCAGCACTATAGGCCTTCTGATTCTACATGGTTTGTAAGGATTCCAACACCTTGTGGTTATTCTTATGACAACGTGATATGAGTAAGTTGTATTATTCCCTGCTGAGTGACTAATTCGTATTCAAGCTTAGAGTATATAAAAACGAAGCATAAAGTTGAAACTGAAGGATTCTACCACTGGTTTGTGCAACTATTTAGCAAATAGAAGTGTGCTTGCCATTTATTTGATGTGGAATGATCTACACGTTCTGTTACAGGAAAAAATTAACTCCACTGGGAACATATTGAACTTCTGCTGGTCTTACAAATGGTACAACTCAGAAATCTCTGAAAGCTAAATTGTTTTTAAACGTAAATCACTGCACACCAAGTTGACGTTGGAAGTTTTTGTTGCCATGGATGTGGCCTTTCCTTGTTGCTGAAAGTTGCAATTTGGTGTCCCACATGCTTTACTTTACTAGTTTAGGCTGACAGTGTTGGGTGTTTTGAGAAAAGGACCGTGTTAAGAGTAGCACACATCCACCTGTGATGGACAGCAAGCACCCCTCATGAGAAGGAAGCTAAAACTCCCCATGTGAAGGTCAACAGCAGAGGATAGCCCCTGCCCTCCAGTGAGTGTCAGCAACCCTGTGTTGGGCAGCAGGCCCTCTCCAGCCCTGTGATGGGTAGAGTATGCCCACTCCACCGGGCCTCCTCTCCCGCACGAGGGACAGCAAATGCCGGTTCCCCTGGTACTTCACTCCCGCCTCCTCTGTACTGTCCTCTAACCTGTGCCGCTCATCATGCCCATGGATGAGAGCCCGCTGGAGGGGTTGAGCAGCAACACTTCTCACAGTGTGACCAGTGGCGGTCCCTCTTGTGAGCAGCAAGAATAAAGGCACACTCGCCTGTGCACAATCACCCCTCTACCGGGTTCCATGCCGGGTTCCATGTCTCATCCCTCAGAAGATTGAACCCAGAGCAGTCTAATGAACTGCCCCTGCGCTGTGCATCCCAGTGCTGCCTCCGATTTAGGGGCTGGAATAGCAGGCCGAACAGGTTACACTCTCAGGGTGCCATAAAGCCCACATTGCACTTCTGTCTGGGTACCATTGCACTGTGGTGAACCAAGGCTTGCATGTGAGGGAGTTCAAAGGGATAGACAAAAGAGGTGAGGGGCACAGAGGGTGCCCAGAGACTGATCACAGCCTAATTAATATTCAAGGAAGCAAGCACCCTTTTGAGCGATGATGCATACTGCAATCGGCGTTACTCCACAACCGTCCCAGGATGCCAGTCTCCATACTTCCCTTTAAAAGTTCGCGAAGGGTCCCAAAAAAGGGATCAACCACGCCTGGCAGGCTGCCAGGACAAACTCGTAGATGTAGCAGGGCCCTGGCCAAGATACTAGAGATGGCCCTAGTAGCAAAAGAATCAACTACGCCTGTGGATCCAGATGTATTAGCGGGCTGGGCACCGAGAGCAATATGCCTTTCAGGGAACGCCAATTGCGCCATCTCTACAGAGAGATGCAAATCTCGGTTGATGCAGGTGGACTCAAATCTGATTGAACTAGCATCGGCCGTACCTGGTCCTCTTGCAGAGGGTAACCTCTTTGGAGAAAGATTTGTGAAAGACGTTTCTAAATATGTGGGCACATTTACATCATTGGACAAAGCCCAATTCGGGATAAAAAGGGTCTTTCAGGCGGGCCTTTTAAACAGGCCCAGGCGAGGCAGGGGACGCTAGCCAGGCCGCCAATACTACCAAGGTCCTCCCAGAGAAGATTACGGATGCGGTAGAGGTGACTGGGATTCCACTAGAGGTGGAACATTCTACCCCATGAGACAAAGGTACAACAAGCGTTGCTTCAACAGGGGTGGACACCGAGCTGGGTTCCAAGCCCAAAACTCTGCAGGTAAGAGTAATCACAACTTCTCACTTACCCTTGGGGGGTTGCACCCAATTTTTCAGTCACAATTGGGGAATGTTGTCATACGATGCGTGGATTTTGCAGACTATTCAGGGGTTTCACCTAGAATTTTAACAAACACCATTCCAAGACAACTCAGTTTTTCCCAACAAGAGTGTGCTTTTATAGATGCAGAAATAGAAGAATTGCTGCAGAAGCACGCAATTGCTTATTGCGACAACGGACCACGCGGGTTCTGCAGCAATGTCTTCTTAGTGCAGAAGAAGGGTAGTGGTCACAGGTTAGTATTAAACCGTAGAGATTTCAACCAATTTATGACCTACAAACATTTCAAGATGGAAGGTAGCCATCTCTTGGCAGATTTACTAAAGAAAGGAGATTGGATGGTCAGGTTAGAGTTGAAGGATGCCCATCTGACGATTCCTATTCCAGTAATGCTAAGTTATGCGTAGTCCAGTGTCCTAAAGCCTATGAAGGATGTATTCGTCGTTGCGACCAGAAGGTTCAACGCAATTATTGATCACTTTACAAAAACTGTTTAAAAACCAGTTTCAGACCTCCCTCAGCTGGCTGGCGGCTGCGCGATTCCATGCTTAACGCTGATTCTGTAGTGGCGAAGATTAGGGACACTATCACACATTACTTCGCCGAGAACCCAATTGGAGCTACGGCGATAGCATCTATTTGGGAGGCACTGAAGCTGGTGGTTAGGGGGGACTTCATAGCTTTAGCAGCCACGTATGCCAAGCTTCGAAGAGATAAAAGAGGGGAGCAGGAGGGGGAGGTACGGGGCTTGGAGTCTGTCCATAAACGTACTGGGGCTCGCAGGGTTTGGAGGGAACTCGAGACCAAGAGGCGCATGCTGAAGCATCTGGATCTTGATAAGGCGGAATACGCGCTGCTGCGCCTGCGTCACAAGTTCTACCTGAGTGGGGACTAGGGGGGGGGGGTAAAATGCTTGCACATCGCTTGCGGGTCAAGGCCCAATCCCATGCCATCACTGAAATCTGCGACCACCAATCCGTGTCGCGTACCACTGACTCCGAGATCGTGGCGGCCTTCCGCTGTTTTTACCAAACCTTGTACACAAAGGAGGGTACACCGCCCGTAGATGGTGAGCGATATATTGCGGCGGCTGGCATTACGCCCTTATTTGATAATGCTGTCGAAGACCTGAACATGGAGATCCGCGTGGAGGAGGTTATTTCTGCCATTGCCCGACTTAAGTTAGCTAAATCCCCCGGCCCGATGGCTTTTTAGCACTTTTTTAAAAAACCTTTTGCCGGGAACTGGCTCCGTTTTTGACCCGCCTCTTTAATTCGTTCCTGTACACGGGCTCGGTCAGGCCCTGTTTGTCTGATGCCGCCATAACGGTAATACATAAACCTGGCAAGGACCCCGCTGATTGTAGTTCCTACCGGACAATCTCCATCCTCAACGTCGATGCCAAGCTCTTCGCGGGCATCCTTGCGGTGCGGCTTAGCCCTCTCCTGGATGGCGTGGTTGAAACAGACCAATCAGGCTTTGTTCCTACCCGCCAAGGTAGTGACAACCCTAAGAGATTGCTGCACCTCCTGGATGGAGTCCACCGCGCAAAGACCCAGGCCTTCCTCCTATCCCTCGATGCGGAGAAGGCCTTTGACAGGGTTGAGTGGGGGTTCCTTTTCCGAGTATTGCAGGCTTTTGGACTAAAGGGTAATTTCTTGCGCTGGATTCAGGCCCTATATGAGTCCCTGAGGGCGGTCATGCGGGTCAATGGCTGTAGATCGGAACCATTTTCTATCACCAGGGGGATGCGGCAGGGGTGCCCCCTTTCGCCGCTCCTATTTACGTTTTATATGGAGCCCTTTGCCCAGCGTGTCAGTTCCCACCCCGACATTGAGGGCATTCGATTTGGAGCTGACGAGCATAAAATAAGTCTGTACGCTGATGTTATTCTGGGTCTACAGAACCCCGCTGCCTCTTTGCGCTGCCTCTCTGCGGAGATTCGGGCTTTCCATGACGCGGCAGGCTTTAAGGATAATTTTACCAAATCTGAAATCCTAAACATTTCTGTCCCGCCGGAGGAGGTGCCTGACCTGCATCGGGATTTTGACTTCCGCTGGACGCAGTCTGACATCACGTATCTGGGCATCCGCCTTGCGTCGACTGTGTCCCAGACGCTTTCCTTAAACTACACCAAACTGATAGAGCAGACTACCAAATCTATCTCCGCATGGTCGCGCCTCAACCTGTCCTGGTTTGGCAGGTTGGCGGCTATTAAAATGACTCTTCTGCCTAGAATACTTTACGTCTTTCAAATGCTGCCCCTCACACCACCGAGGGGAGCTCTGAAGAAACTCCATGGCTTGTTGAATAGGTTTTTCTGGGACAACAAGCGGCACCGGGCAGCGTTTACAACGACCACACTCCCGAAAGCAGCTGGTGGTTTGGGCTTCCCCCATCTCACGGCCTATTTTCAAGCCACCTGCCTTCGCATGGGGGCTATACTCCTCGCCGGTGACGTCACCAACACTCAAGGCATGGGATCAATTGGTACTCCGTAGGGGTTGGACGACCTTCCCCTCACCCATGACGCCTATTGTAGACAATCCCGCCTTCCCCCATGGCCGTGCATCGCCGGTCTTCCATCGCTGGCGGGAGAAGGGTTGTAAGAGGGTGGGTATGCTTTTTGATCTTGAGGGGCTTGTCCCTTTTTAGGAGCTACGGTCGGAACATTCCCTACTGGATGTGTCGGATGGTTTTGCTTATGCACAGGTGGCACACTGGGTGACGCATCCGGCTAACGTGGCGTTGATGTCGCGCTCCCTCACGGCTTTCGAGCAATGGCTCCTGCACAAAAAAGATGATCGGAGCCTTATCTCTGAACTATATGCCATGATTTTGCGTGACCTGCGGCGGCAGCGTACAAAGGCGGCAGCGTACAAAGGCGCAAGTGCGTTGGGAAGTAGAGCTGGGGCGTCCGCTCTCGCAGAGAGAGTGGGAGCAGGTATTCTATTGCGTGCATCACATTACAGCTAACATGGCGGGTACGGAGTCGGCCTACAAACTAGCGACGTACTGATACTATACACCACCACGCGTTGCATCCTGGGACAGGGCCAAATCCAGTCTCTGCTGGAGAGGGTGCGGCATGTCGGGCAATCTCCTGCATTTGTTATGGCGCTGCCCTGAGCTAGAACTAATCTGGAAAACGGTTCTTGATGAACTAAATGCTGCGTTCCAGATCACACTGCCTAGGCTCCCCGAGCACACACTGCTAGGCCTCCCACATCCCGCTTGTTTTCCACTGCGCACGCCGCTAGGACGACAAATTGCATTAGGAATGCTGACTGCACGACAGGTCCTGATGGGGTTCCCCGGACATCCCAGATGTGCGTGAATGGTTGATGCGCCTGGGGCATGCCTTGGCGATGGAACGTCTTTCCTTGAATATGGATGGCAGAGGGTCCGAATATGCTACCCTGTGGCCCCGTTTCTGCGACTTCTGTCTAAGGAGTTTAGAGAAGTCACATGTCCAAAGTACCTACAAATCCTACAACTGATTCCCCTGGTCCGATGGGTGCTGTGCCGGTGCCCTAGCTTCTAGGGACGGATCTGTCTGGATCAGAGGCGTGGGTGCGATGCACTTACCTTGGCTAGTGGCTGATGCGGAGGGGGGTGGGAGGGAGGGGGGTGTTTCCTCTATTTTCTTTCTTGGTTCTTGTTGGTTTCCTCTTCTATGAAAGTTGCGGACCCCGCCTCGCCGGTGGGGGGTGCCTATGGTTTTTACTACGCAGGACCGCCCTCCGGGTTGTAGGTCCAAATGCTGTGTTTACTCATTGCTTGCTTACTCCCTGCCGGCGAGTCGATGTAGGCAGCTGGGCTGTGTATAATGCTAACTGGCCGCATAATAAAACGTTTGATTCTAAAAACCAGTTTCAGCAGCTATGATAGCCAGGTGGTTAAAATCAAGTCATGCAAAAAGCTGGTATCAATACTCAGATTTTTGGTGCACATTCTGTTCGTGGTACTATGGCATCCAAGACCTTTATGTTGGGTTCAACTGTTCAAGATATTATGAGGTCTGCCGATTGGTCATCAGAGTCTATGTTTAAGCAGTCTTACTATAAACCGGTGGTGATATATCTACAGTAGTTTTTGATAAGCATTAAATGAGCAATAATTCGAAGCCTCCGGTCCTGTAATAGAATAAAACATTTGCTAGCATTTGCGCCAAGAATTTTCAATTCTATTAAGGACACTGAGGCAAGGAATATACCACCCGGTTATATTTAAATGTTTGTAATAATATGCTCGCCCAAATTATTTTTTATACTCCGTGTAGCAGAAGTTACGGGTTTTCATAAGTCTCATTTATTTCAGATTCAGAAAAGAAGACGGAATAGACGGTCTTCTGGTTGAATAAGAGATATTAAATTTGAGTTTCGGTTAAGGTTCTTGCACGTTGGATGTTTATATTGGACTAAAAGGCTCGAGCAAAGAAAGAGGTTCAGGGGAAGGAAATTGTGACTCTCATAGGGTCGGACAGGATATGACGGAATGTGAGAGCATCATGGGAAATGTAGTTTATTTTGTATATCCAAAGTTTTCATTGACTGCTGTGAGTTAACAGTAAAGAAAGAGAAGCAATAATCCTCGCCTCTGTGTCCTTAATAGAACTGAAAATTCTTGGTGAGAATGCTAGCAAATGTTTTATTCATGTGCTACTGTCATTCAGGAGAATGTGCAGCCTAAAATTTGACGTTAGCAGTTTCCAAAAGTGAATTAGTACGATTTTCAAGTAACCAGAAACCTTTACAAAAAGAATGACCAACACACTAACACACTGAAGAAACTCCCTAATACTTAGTATTGTAAACAATAAAATTATGTTTTTCCACAATGTCTATTGTGTTGTTTGGATCAACGAAGAAATGTAGGTGGTGGAGAGGACAAGTACATTGCAGAGGAGAAAGCAAAGGCTGCAGGCAGCCAGGAAAGAGTATGAGAAAAAAAAGGAGTTAAAGGCCATTGGGGGAAGTGGGGTGGAGGCAGTAGAAGGATAGGGGGATCCATTAGAAAAGCAAGATCTGGGGGGGCATGGCTAGCGGCCGTGAACGATGGCGGCTGCCTGAGGGAGCTCCGGAGGCGATGTAGCCCTCAAAGATCCGCACACTTATCCGTCTTCACACAGTCCCACAAGGCCACAAGGCCACAGGCTGGGGCCGAGGAACAGACGGTAGCCGCCGGCGCAACTCCGGTGCCGATCTGATACCGGATTGAACTCCAGTGAGTCAGAGGCATCCCTCCACGCCGGAGCCGGGGCCTAAATTAGTGTCCGGGCCCGTCGCGACCCGAAGGGGAGAACAGACAGCCCAGAGAACGGTGGCGCTAACGGACTGGGCGCACAGGCGGGGAACGGCGGAACAGAACGAGCGGTGTAATGGCCCTCACCACAGGGTGCCGTATCCTCTGGGCACTGCCTGAAACAACGTGAGGCCTAGTGATACACACGCAGCCGGGGACTCTATTTTCGAGGTTCCGGTCACCGGAGCGGATACTGCAGGACTGGGGATTGCAGGTGGATCGTCCCCCGCCCCCTCATAGACCACCTCGGGACCCGCCGGGGAGGACCTGCAGACAACGGCCTACCAGTTGAGAAGAGGGGTGTAACGAGGATGATATGCCACGGGTGCACTCTAAGAACCCGACAACCCCGAGCGGGTATTCACCTTGTGACCCCCCCCCCCTCCCCCCCCCCCCTCCTTTCATTACAGCCATCGCAGCCGCCGGTCTGGACTGGGACCAACAAACTATATAGCTGTGACGCCGAGGAGGAAGGATGCGGCCCCTTTAACTGGCCTGGGGACCGATTAGGAGGAGGATCCCGGACACGCCTCAAATACTGCAGATGAAAGCACTCAGGTGTGCTTGTTCACCGGAGGAGCAGAAGGCGAGTGGAGAGGAGAGGCGTGGAGCGAGAAGAGAGGAGAGGCGTGGAGCGAGAGGAACCAAACGAGAGAGGCGAGGACAGTACCCAGCATACCATCTACGGAGAAAGAAGAAGACGAGTGGAGAGACCCGTCGGCAGTGCGGGAGCCTGGAGGCCAACGGCAACATGAGCCGTACAGCCGCACGCCAGGAGGTGTGTGGCTCTCAGAGGTACGCAAACGTATCACGGACTGGGTTGTGAGAAAGGGTGGATTGGTAACGTAAGCGGCTTCCCTTCGCTTCCCGGAATACCCTCCCTACACTCCCACTTTTCCTCACTTAGTGTGCAGAAGTCACTGTTGGTGTCCCCTCACCCCCTTTCCTGATTACCCGGTGTTGCCCGATAAGTAGAGACCGATATGTCCTCTCTTGTGTTTTCTCTCACGGCGGAGCGCGTTTCACCACGGAGACCGACGTGGGACAGACTCGACGGAGCCCCATCCGAAGAAGGGAGGAAGGTATCCGCCGAAGACCAAAAGAAGAGAGAAGCAGACCTCCGCAGAGGGCTCCTGTACGGAAGACGTGCACTGACTTTGTTTCATCAAATAAAACCCGCAAAAACGAAAACTCGTCTCCTGCCCATTTCTATGCAACCCGCTACAAGGGGGAAAAGAAAAAGAAAGATAAGAGGTGCCCCCTACCCCCGCACCAGAGCTTAGACATAGAAGGTGCAGGATCCCTGCCATACCTCCTTAAAAACTCTGCATCAGAGGGGAATAACTGGCTGGCTGATCTGAGGACTCCGGGATATACATACATTGGTGAAACAGGCACTGCCGCACGTGACCATCTTTTGCCGTTTCTGGCAGTGACCATGACGGGCAGACCCCCACGAGTGTAGAACGCCCAGGCCCGGCTCGACAAATATGCCTACGGAAAATACTTTCCGCCGCTTCCCGAAAGCAAGAATCCTCCTGAGAAAACTGCAGATGGCGATGGCGCCGGCGCCAAGAAAGTGACTAGATGATATAATGGCGGCGCTCACGCAAGTCCAAGCTACAGTAGGTACAATCTCAACAGATGTTTCATTATTGCGGGCTGATTTTCAGAAAATGACAACCAGAGTTGCAGACGTCGAATAGGTCACCAACACACTGGTTGCGGACACGACAGCACTGCAGAAGACGGTGTCCAGGCTCGAAACCGAAAATAAGTCACTGATAGACAAGCTGAACGACCAGGAAGGACGCTCTCGCAAAAATAATGTCTGCATCCTTGGAATTCCAGAAAGTGAAGGTGCTCCGGCCATGGATCTGTATGTTGAGGATCTTGTGCAGACCAGGTTACAACCAAAGGGCCTCTCCAATTTCTTCTCAGTAGAGCGGGCGCACAGAGTCCCGGGAGGGAGCCCGAAGCTAGGAGCATCTCCTAGACCAGTGCTTGCATGACTGTTCAATTTCAGAGACCGGGATGCAATATTACAAGCTGCCAGGATATCTCCCCCAATACGCATCCTGAATTCAACGATATCCTTCTTTCCAGACTACACGGAGGCGACGAACCTTCCTGGACATTAAAGAAGAGCTGCAGGATAAGGGCCTGCCCTATTCAATGATCTTTACGGCGAAGCTCCGAGTTGTGGCCGACGGAAAAACTTGGTATTTTGAATCTCCTGATGAGGCCCGTGACTGGCTCGACGGATGGAAGAAAATGGAAGGACCGCGTCGCGGGCGCAGAGGCGGTGAACATCGCAACGGCAGTGGATCAGAGAGCAGCCAGGAACACCCACGCGAAAAAAAGGGGGGCGACGATTGACGACCTGACAGGGAGGACCTCGGACAAGGCTGAAACAGGATTACAGGACACTGACTCACAGTGTAACTTTCCTACAAAAATCGATAAGGCGGCGACACCAGCCTCGGACACTGGGCCACGGCGGGCTTTGGAGGGAGGAAGGGTCTACGTTCCTCCTTGGACTTCCTACCCCCTTCACGCAAGTACCACGGTTGAGATGGGTTTCAAGCACTCTGCTGTGGTGGGGTGGCGGGCAGTTCAGAGTCCGTCGGGCAGGGAGGCAGGATGGGGGGGTTGGGATGGGAAGTTGGGGTTTTAGGATATTGCATTTCTTAGCTCTCAATTGTAATAGTAATAGAAACACGATGGAAAACACTCACATTGGTAGAACCACATCTAGCACGACCGAACTGTGGCACACTCCCACTATTTACCACGTTAATGGCGATACACACCATGCCGGATCCTACCCGAGACACGGCTCCTGAGGCCACTGTGACCCCTCTCACGCCGCTCACCTGGAATGTACATGGACTGAGTGACAAAATCAAGAGAGGGTTGGTGTTGCAAGCATTGAAACGTCAGGCACCCACGTTAGCACTTCTACAAGAAACACACCTCACAGGCTCGGCATGCAAAGCTTTGGACAGGTGGGGATACAAGATGGTGGTACATTCTGAGTTCTCGACCGGTTCCAGGGGAAGGGGGGATCTTGGTACGCAAAAACTATACCTTCATTGTACTTCAGTGTCGTACAGATGATCAGGGTAGATTTGCAGCACTACAGGGACAATGGGAAGGTAAACTGCTCAATGTAGTTTCGATGTACGTACCTCCGGCGCTCCACGCAGTGGTGCTCCCAGCACTGGGAGAATTCCTACTTCAATTGCCGGCGGGAAACCTAATAATGGGAGGGGATTTTAATGCCACAATGGACGCCAGCGTAGACAGGCATCCAGTAAGAGGACAGACGGCGGGAGTTTCACGCTTGCAAGGCATTACAGAAGCACTGGGACTGGTAGAAGTTTGGAGACACTTCCACCGTGCAGATAGGCAATATACGTTTCACTCTAGTGTCCACAATAGTCTCTCCCGCATAGACTACTTCACGTTGTCAGAGGCCAACTTCCAGAATATCACTAAGGTAACCATCAGACCATGGGGCATCTCAGATCACTCACCCGTGCTACTAACCTTCTCCTACAATCATAGGTCCCGTAAGAGGATCTACACAATCTACCCCGGTTACTTACAGATCCCGACCATTCGAAGAGACATCCGCAAGGCCAATAAAAACTACTTCGCAGAAAACACAGCATCGGTGGATTCCCCAACAACCCTATGGGAGGCCTATAAGGCAGTAATTACGGGCCAGGCCATACACTCCATCACGGGGCACAAACGAGAGAAACAGAGGGATCTCGCAGAGCTGGAACTAGAAGTACACTTAGCAGACACCAAACACTCTGAAGACCCCACTCCTGATTCAGCACATGCACTGCACCTTAAGCAGCAAACATACAGGGACTATTTGAGGCAGGAGACTGTATCCCACATCGCGGCAACTAGTGACAAAATATATGATGTGGGGGATAAGGCGGGACGGCTCCTGGCGTGGCTAGATAGGCGAGAGAGGGGCACTAGAGGAATAGTGCAACTGCAAGCAGCGGAGGGACAGCTCACGGCAGATCCACGGGCCATAGTACATGAGCTGGCGGGCTATTTCCAAAAGGTTTACACCTCAGAGGTGGATGCCTCAGCGGCAGCCTCTATGCACAACACAGACATACCCAAACTCACGCAAGAAGCAGCATCAGAACTCGAGGCAGATATTACGGTGGAAGAGCCAATCACAACGCTGCAGCAGCATTATGACTGGTCTGAGTGCTTTGGTTCGGTGCTGAGAGGAACTGGGAGGCTGTGTGATTTCTCCAGCCAGCCTGTGCAATACAGCTGGTGGAGAACATGCTGTTATATTCTGGTCTTCTCCTTCCCTGCTGCTCAGCCTGTGTGTGTGATGTCATTAGAATGTTCGTGTATGCATGGTTTGAATGTATGGTCAGTTTGAGTGAGTGGGGCTGCGCAGCTGGATGCTGCTCCCGGTGGGGCCTTCCTTACCACCTAACTTATAACTAATAAACTTACTTAAGAATACCTATGACTGGAGGAGCTTCGCGGGCAACCAAGATGGCCGCGTAAGCTCGGAGCTCCGAAGACCCTCCGATCCTCCGTATTGATCCTGCCAACTATCCTGTCCCACGACGGTGGGAATCAGTTGCGGTGTTGATGCCGACGCGGCGCCCGGTTTCAGATTGAGGATCCGAGCTTCCTGGACCGAGTTACACCGTCGGTGAGCCTGGTGACGACAACACCATAGTTGCCTGGCATTGTTGGGGCGGTGACGGAGCCCCTATGCGGCGGCACTTCGAGTGGGACTAACTGACTTGCGAGGTCCGGCGGCCCCGCTGATCTCCCTGGTGGCTTGCTGTTCCCTGGGCACGGTGGAAAGACTTGTTGGTTCTGATCGAGTGGAGGTGGTGTTATTGGCTTGCCCCCTCTTGGACCGTACGATCCCCGTCGCCCAACATGGCGGGCAGAGGAGATCCAGACAAAGGGAAGCCCCCCGAGAGTCAGCAGAAAGCCCCTCCACTCGCAGTCCACCATCCCTGAACGATTCTCTCACTCTAGAGGTTCGCCGGGTGCATCGGGCCATACTAAGGACCCGCAGCGGGACGTGTCCCCAGAAGATACCGAACCCACCCTCCGGGACGTGATGGGCGCCATTGCTGGCGTGAAGGCCGAGATGCATAGCCAACACGAAGCGCTGTCCAGCAAGGTTGATACCCTCAAGATCGAGCTCAATCTCATCAGGGCCGACCTCGGGAAAACAAACGACAGGGTCAAGTCTCTTGACATTAAAACGTCGAGCCTGACCACTGATGTGTCGGACGTGCAGACCGAGGTACGGGACTTGAAGGCCGCTAATTTGATGCTTGCGCGCCGGCTTGATGATTTTGAGGGACGGGCACGGCGCCAGAACGTCCGCATTACAGGTGTGCCGGAGGGTGCGGAGGAGGATGCCGCGGATTTGTTTGTGGAGGACCTGGTGGTGAAGCACTTGGCACCTGGCGGCCTGAGTAAATTCTTTTCGGTCGAGAGGGCTCACAGACTGCCTGGTGGCCGACCAAAGTTGGGTGCGTCCCCGCGCCCCATCATTGCCAGACTGTTCAACTACAGGGACCGGGACGCAATCCTACAAGCGTCGAGGAGTGGCGGCCCGCTGCCGTTTCAGAATGCTGATGTGAATTTCTTCCCCGACTTCACTCAGGCTGTACAGAAACGTCGCCAAAGTTTTATGGGAGTGAAACGAAGACTGAGAGAGATGGGGTTGAGATACTCCATGCTCTACCCAGCGAAACTGCGTATAGAACATGGTGATCGGACGCTGTTTTTTGATTTGCCAGATGCTGCAGGGGACTGGTTGGACACTTTGCCTCAGCGTCGGACTACTCCGGATGATCAGTCGGAAGGGGCGTCGGGAGGCCCAGGTTCCCAGGAATAAACTTTGATATGTTGGTCTTCTTTCTGCGCAGGGCTCTGCGGATGGCATCATTCATTGACTTTTGTTTCTTCTTATTTTTCTTGTGTTTTCAACTTCGGAGGGTGACGGGGGGTGATAGGATGTCTCCTTTCTCCTCTGGGGGCTTTTTGTAGGTTAGTTTATACGGGGCGACAGGCCCACTGCTAGTTGGGGTGGCTTCTAGTCTAATGCAGGGGTGCAGGGTGGGGGGCAGTTGGGTTGTGTGTTCTTCTTTTGCTCTTCCTTTCCTACTTTTCTTATGGCGAGGGAATTACTGTCTTGAATACACCGTTTCGGTGGCTGCTTTCTGGGGGGGATGGCTGGGACCGGGCATCTTTGACGATGGGGGGTAAGACTTTGAATGTACTCAGTTGGAACGTGAATGGGTTGGGGGAATCGTATTAAACGTGGTGTTGTGATACAAATGTTTAAACGTTGTGTTCCAGATGTTATTCTCCTGCAAGAAACTCATCTCGTTGGTAATACTTGTAAGGCTCTGAATAGAAAGGGGTTCAAAATGGTGGCCCATTCCGGGTTCTCCACGGGCTCCCGAGGGGTGGGTATAATGGTGTGCAAGTCTCTTCCCCTGGAGGTGGAGTCCACAGTGGTTGATGATAGGGGCCGCTATGTTGCCGTGGTGGGCAGATGGGAGGGACGTACCCTGGTTTTGGTTTATGTCCCCCCGGGGTTGCAAGCGGCTACCTTTCAGGATCTTGGAGGCGCCATTTTGGGTCTCCCTGAAGGGCTGTTAATACTGGGCGGGGACCTTAACTCTGTGGTTTCGGGCACTTTGGATCGTTTTCCGTCCAGAGATCTACGCAGCGCACAAGCATGGCTCCCGGACTTCATGAGCACCATGGGCCTCATTGATTGTTGGCGACTTTTACATACCGCCCAACGACAGTACACTTTCCATTCCGGGGGCCTACGGTAGTCTTTCTCGAATTGATTACATTCTGACACCCGCGGTTCAGGCACAGACTGTCTCTGGGGCTCGCCTCATGGCCAGGGGTATATCGGATCACTCTCCAGTTTGGGTGTCCTTTGACTTTGGCATCGCGGCGGCGACCAGGGTGGCGCCGGTCAATCCCTGGTATTTCCGCAACCCCAAGACTCGAGACCTCCTTGCTAAAGCTATCGATCTGTACTTCACGGAGAATATAGGTACGGTAACGTCGGCCCTTTCCCTCTGGGAGGCCTTTAAGACTGTCCTTAGAGGAGAGGCCTTCTCCTTGATAGCTGAGGTGCGCAGAAGACGGGATGAGGACATGGTGCGGTTGGAGTCGGATATAGCAGACCTGATCTCCCAATTAGCGCTGGGACCGACACCTGAACTGTTACATGCTCTCTCCCTGAAGCAGTCGGAATATAGTGCCACTGGTGCGGCCAAGGCGATGGGCAGGGAACAGCAAGGGAGGATTTACGACGCCGGAGACAAGGCGGGCAAACTCCTTGCCTGGCTGGACAAGAAGGAGCTGGCTTCTCGTGTGGTGCCTGAGATCCTGGGGGACGATGGTCTGGTTGTGACTGATCCCACTGCTATTGCCGCGGCGTTTGCCGACTACTTTGAGACGGTTTACACATCGGTCTCCGCTCTGACTGAATCGGACTCGACCTCCTTCTTAGAGGGGATTGAGCTCCCTTGCCTGTCTGATACTGAGCGCGATGACATGGACCGCGGCATTACGGTTGACGAAGTGGCGTTAGCAATACGGTCTTTGCGCTCCGGGAAAGCTCCGGGTCCCAATGGTCTCCCGGTGGAGCTGTATAAAATCAAAGCGGACACTATCGCCGCGCCCCTGCGGAATATGTTCTTGGAAGCCCGAGACGCTGGTGAACTTCCAATGGATCAACGCCTGGCTACCATTGTGGTCATCCATAAGGAGGGGAAGCCTAGAGACCTTTGCAGGTCGTATCGCCCTATTTCTTTGCTGAACGCCGAGCCCAAAATCCTGGCTAAGTTGCTGGCCAACCGGCTCGTGGGCGTGATCGCGGACTCACCCGGACCAGTCCGGTTTCATACCTCAGCGCAACACAGCCCTTAATCTTAGAAGACTCCACGCTGTCATGGCGCGGGCGCACATGCTCAGCGAGTCAACAGTCTTGGCTTCGCTGGACGCGACAATGGCGTTTGACTCGCTTGAATGGAACTACCTCTGGGCGGTGCTGTCTAAGTTTGGGTTCGGCCCTGACTTCATCAGTTGGGTTCGGCTCCTCTATTCCTCCCCGATGGCCAACATAACGGTCAATGGCCGCGTGTCAGCTTCCTTTGCCTTGCGCAGGGGTACCAGACAGGGCTGCCCGCTGTCACCACTCCTCTTTGCCCTTGCGCTGGAGCCACTTGCTGCTTGGATCCGCACTCGCCCTGATATTAATGGGATCAAATGGTCACCGGGGTTTGAAGATCGTGTTTCGCTATACGCGGACGATATTCTTCTTTACCTCACCTCTCCCTGTCGGTCCTTGATTGTGGTGTTTGACGTACTGGGTACCTTTGGTGGATACTCGGGCCTGGTTATTAACTGGTCCAAGTCCTACCTCTACGTGCTACGCGGGGACACTCCGCGTCTCCCTAGGGGCTGTGCAATGCAGGTCTCGCAACAGGGCTTCAAGTACCTGGGCATCTATATTTCAACGGATACCAGGCATGGAGGGTTGGAAAAGACTGCCGCTGTCCTTGTTGGGCCGTGCGGCGTTGTTCAAAATGATGTCCCTGCCGAGATTTTTGTATGCGCTTCAGAACACGCAGGACCCGGTACCCTCTAAATATTTTAGAGAGATTGAGGGCTTGCAGCGTACCCTTTTGTGGGATGGTAGGCCGCGCATTGCCGTAGTCAAACTGACCATTCCGTGGTATGACAGCGGTATTGCCCTGCCTGACGTGCGCCGGTACTACTGGGCTTCACAACTGGCGGCCATCAATCATGGCTTTTACGGACCGGTGGTCAATCCAGGATATGCCATGGATCGCTGGCTCATGAACGACGGGATGTACTACAGAGCGCTGTATTCTAGATCTCTGGACCGGAAATTGACTGGTCCCACCAGGACCGCGGTACACTTGTGGAGGGCGGTCACGAAGACTCTGGGGTGGAAGGATAGGCTCACCATGGCTACTCCCCTTTATGACTCCGACTTGCTGGGGAAATTGTGGCACTCTAAAGGGTTCGATCGGTGCGACCTCATCGGTATATCCAAAGTGGCGGATGTGATGGCCAGGGGGGAAATTAAATCGTTTGCTGCTCTACAGGCAGAATTTCAACTGGGGGCCACGGAGTATTTTCGATATGCACAGCTGAGGCATGCCCTTACGTCCTCCTTGCCTGTCAGTGAAAAAGTCCCTGAGTCATCCCCGCTGGAGGACAGGGTGCTGGACGGCCATATGCCGGACAGTGCCATTTCCCTGACCTACAAAAAACTTATTAATGTTCGGACGGACCTGTTGGTGAAAGTGCGAGACCTTTGGATGAATGATGGGATTGAGATGGATGACGAGGACTGGCAGTCTGCGGTTTCCTCCCCTAAGGAGGTAGCTATTTCGGCCAGACTGCGCTTGGTCCAGCTGAAGGTACTCCACAGGGTGTACGTCACTGGCCCCAGGTTGATTCGTATGGGGCTTTCCCAGGATGGCCTTTGTAGGAGGGGATGTGGTGAGACGGCTACTTTCATGCATACCATTTGGGAGTGCCATGCCATAGCCTCTTATTGGGAGCGAGTGCATGCGGTGATGCGGGTTGTGACTGGTGTGAATTTGCCTGCGGAGGCTCGACGCTGCTTGCTGAATGTGTGGGGTCCGACCGACTATAATACTGCTCAAACCCGCTGGGTTACCCTGGGGAATATGGTGGCCAAGAGGGACATTGCCCAGAGATGGGGTGCTCCGACCCCCCCCACTGTGAGTCTTTGGAAAACCAACATGGACTGGTGCATGCTCCGGGAGAAGACTGTTTACTTAGCCCGGGGTAAGCCCAAGATGTGGGGGCTGGTCTGGGGTGCCTGGAATTCGTATAGAGGTGACATTTGTGTGCCCCCGGAGATAGTCCAACCGGAAATTCGTCTCTCACCATAGCTAATCCCTCCACCCAGGTTTTCACGTGCTGTAATCCGGTTTCTTGCTCCCCTTCCACATGTGTGCTTATTTGACATGGTTATTACATGATGCGGGGGTTCCCGCCTCTCCCCCTGGATACGTGCCTTACCGATTTTCTATGCTCCTTTGCCTTGCCATCTTCTTCTTCTTCTCCCTCCTCTTTCTCTCCTTCTCCTTCTTTCTCCTTGTCCCTTTCGGTTTCACCTTGTTTATTGAGTTTCACTTTCAAAATTATAAAATTAAACCGGATTGCTCCTTTTACTGTCTTGTGCACACTTCCCAGTTGTGTTATGATGCTGCCTGGCCTCCGGGATGTACGGCTAAATAGCGGTGTACTTTGAATTACAAATAAAGGTTTTCCAAAAAAAAAAAAATAGAATACCTATGACTATTGGATTTGCTTTCCTCTCAAGATACTTTCATCAATTTAACAGTAGCGACGATCGTGAAAGAACTACGCGTGCAGGAACTATTTTTGAAACATGGAACTACAAAGATGTGAAGAAAAGCTTTAAAAAAAGCAACGCTTTTGATGCCTCACTGGTGTCATGTTACATCTGACAGCCTACTGAAGACATCCTTTCTAAAGGTATGTTTCGAGCGTTGGACTTTGTGTGCCCTATTTGTTTTAAACTTGCTGATTTAATTATCGGGGCCGTTGGAATTTCATACTAAAGACAGAGTCTCAGCGTGAAGCAATAATGGACATTGCGTGGCTGGTATGCCTGGAAACCTTTAATGCCTTTTGTGCTAATTGTTACGATCGGGTCCCAGTTTAAAGTGAACAAGTTTTGTGTTGTCGGGGGCAAAGATCGGGCCCCGATGTTAAAGTTGGAGACTGGAAATGTTTATTGCGGTAATCGAGGGTCAACATCAAGCCCCGGAGTAAAGTGCTGACAACTGGCATAGTGAGGAATTACAGCAATCGGGGAGCTCTGTTCTGAAGTGATTAGCTTTGAGCACTTTAAGGATGTTGCATGCGACGGTCATCGATGCAACTGTTGGTCTGAGTCACACATCAAGTTTGAAGGGGGAGAGGGGGAGGGGGGGGTTTGGGGGGGCTTCGCGCGGGTCCAAGATGGACGCGTGAGCACAGGGCTCCGGAGACCCTCTTTGCCTCCCGCATCTATCCTGTCACAAATCCTGATTTGATCGATGGGTACTTGTTGACTATGCCCTGCTGATTCTGAGAACTTTTTCAGATCCGAAATCGGACGCCGTGATCGGGACTTGCTCCGTCCTTAAGTTTGTGGCCTACATCGTAGACCGTCCCCGGACTGGAGTCACCGAGGTACCCAGGTGGCAAGTCAACAACAACAGCTGGTTGGACACGCCCACTGCCCCTGTGGTGCTTTCGGTTTCGTTTTGGGCCATTGTCGCAACGCTTACGGCTGCCCCATTCATCTTATTGTCCCTGCTGCGAATCCTGAATCTGATCTGGTTTTTAGCCCTCTCGCCCTTGAGGTTCATCGAAAACGTGATCATTTTGACTAGATTGCAACGACTCAGTGGGAGCTCGAAGCCCACTATGGCGGGCAGGCTGGATGCCGAAAAACGGAACACCAAGGGCACGCATCGTGGGGGCCTCATCCAAACCCAGACTATAGAGCGCTTCACCCGCCCGAAAGGGTCCCCTGGTGGAGCGAGTAAGGCTCTTGAAGGGACCGTGGATGATACCCCGCCGTCGGAGGAACCGACACTGAGTGACATCATGGGCGCCATTACCAGTGTTCGGACCGACATGGGCCATCAGTATGAGACTCTTGCTGCCAAGATCGATACGGTGGCGATTGAGGTTAATCTCATCAGAGCTGACCTGGGGAAGACAAATGAACGGGTCAAATCTTTTGATATCAAAACTGCGAGTCTGACCACTGATGTCTCAGACCTTCAGACTGAGGTTCGCACGCTTCATACCTCCAACGACCAATTTGCCCGCCAACTGGAGGAATTCGAGGGCCGGGCAAGGCGCAACAACATTCGTATTGTGGGGGTTCCGGAGACCCCGTCGGACGTCTCTACGGACCTTCTGGTGGAAGACCTGGTCCTTAAACATCTTGCGCCTAAGGGCCTCAGTAACTTTTTCACAGTGGAACGGGCCCATAGAGTTCCAGGCGGGAAGCCGAAGCTGGGAGCTGCGCCGAGACCCATCATTGCCAGGATTTTTAATTTCCGGGACAGAGATGTTATCCTGCAAGCTTCGAGGACCACGGGTCCCACTAAATTGGACAATGCCTCGGTGAGTTTCTACCCGGACTTCACCCAGGCAGTTCAGAAACAGCGCATGGGTTTTACCGGGGTGAAGAGACGACTCAGAGATATTGGTCTCAAATACGCCATGCTTTTTCCTGCCCGGTTGAGGATTGAGTATGAGGAGCGGGCCTTCTTCTTCGATCGCCCGAGGTGGCCAGTGACTGGTTGGACACTTCGCCAACACATCGTAATGGCGGCGAGGGCCCTGAAGGTGCCGAGGGCGGCCCAGCCGAACAGGAGGAGTGAGTCTGCAGCGGCGAACTGGTTACTCTGGACCTCTAGCAGTGGCTTTTTCATAGACTTGCTACTACTGTGGGTACCCGGAGGTGGGGGGGATTCGGGTTTCCTCTTCCTCCTCTGGGGGACTTCTCTCTCTTTTCGTAGGTTAGTTCTATGGGGCGACAAGCACACTGCAAGTTGGGGTGGCTTTTTGGTCTAATGCAGGGGTGCAGGGTGGGGGGTGTGTTTTTCGGGGTTTCCTGGGGGTGGTGGGGAGGTCCTTTTCTTCTTGTTTTGATCGAGGCTGCTACATCTCCTGTTGTCGATTCTGTGTACTTCTTCCTGGGCATGGAGGGATGGGTGTTCAATGCTGGGATGGGGGGGGGGGGAGCTTAAAATGCTGAGTTGGAACGTTTACGGTCTTGGTGATAGAATAAAGCGGGGTGTTGTCTTGCAATATTTGAAACGTTATACCCCAGATGTGATTTTGCTTCAGGAGACACACTTGGTGGGTAATGCATGCCGTGCACTAAACAGACGTGGTTATCGTATGGTGGCACACTCGGGGTTCACCTCCAGCTCGAGAGGGGTGGGGGTTATGGTACGTACTTCCCTCCCACTGGAGATCGATGATGTTGTACTAGACGATAGGGGCCGCTATGCGGCTATTACGGGGCGTGGGAAGGGAAAACTGTCTCCTTTTTGTCTGTGTATGTTCCCCCTGGCTTGCAATCTACCACGTTTGCTGATCTTGGTGATGTGATCCTGGGGCTCCCGGGCGATGTGTTGGTGGTGGGCGGCGACTTTAATTCAGTGGTCAGTGGTGATGTAGATCGCAGTCCCCCCAGGACTTTGCCAGCTGCACAGCTCTGGCTAGGGAAGCTGCTGGATATGTTGGGACTAGCTGACTGCTGGCGGCAGTTACACCCCGGTCAGCTCCAGTACACCTTCTACTCGGGTGCGCACAGGAGCCTCTCGAGATTAGATTATATTCTTATGCCAGCGGCACAGATGGTCTCGGTGCGGGAGGTTAGGCATTTGGCCAGGGGGATTTCTGATCACTCTCCGCTTTTACTAATAATTGATATGCAACTGGGCACAGAAGGCCGAGTTGCCCCGAATAACCCCTGCGCACTTAGGGCGGAATATGCAAAAACAACAGGTGATGGACCGAATGTGGATCAATGTCACACACTCACCCCAGTCCAAAGATCTGGGCCCAAATCCATCGTTTTTTTGCACTCCACACCACCCTGGGTTAGACAATGGCGATATGCAAATCAGCTCTGACCCTGTGCCCCATGGGAACAGTCCAGTCCGAACTACAAAAGCCATGTCCTTCCCAGAACGGAATCAAGCATCCGAGGACCGGACCGGTTTCGAGGTAACACCTCTCATCAGCCCGGCTAGCTTGACTCCAGTGGTGTGGAGTGCCTGGGACCCACGTCTGGGCATCCCCAGCGCACTTAGGGCGGAATTACCGCTATAAGTGTACTGGGGATGCCCAGACGTGGGTCCCAGGCACTCCACACCACTGGAATCAAGCTAGCCGGGCTGATGAGGTGTTACCTCGAAACCGGTCCGGTCCTCGGATGCTTGATTCCGTTCTGGGAAGGACATGGCTTTTGTAGTTCGGCCTGGACTGTTCCCATGGGGCACAGGGTCAGAGCTGATTTGCATATCGCCATTGTCTAACCCAGGGTGGTGTGGAGTGCAAAAAACGATGGATTATGACCCAGATCTTTTGACTGGGTTGAATGTGTGACATTGATCCACATTCGGTCCATCACCTGTTGTTTTTGCAATTACCGCTATAAGTGTACTGGGGATGCCCAGACGTGGGTCCCAGGCACTCCACACCACTGGAGTCAAGCTAGCCGGGCTGATGAGGTGTTACCTCGAAACCGGTCCGGTCCTCGGATGCTTGATTCCGTTCTGGGAAGGACATGGCTTTTGTAGTTCGGCCTGGACTGTTCCCATGGGGCACAGGGTCAGAGCTGATTTGCATATCGCCATTGTCTAACCCAGGGTGGTGTGGAGTGCAAAAAACGATGGATTATGACCCAGATCTTTTGACTGGGTTGAATGTGTGACATTGATCCACATTCGGTTCATCACCTGTTGTTTTTGCAATTACCGCTATAAGTGTACTGGGGATGCCCAGACGTGGGTCCCAGGCACTCCACACCACTGGAGTCAAGCTAGCCGGGCTGATGAGAGGTGTTACCTCGAAACCGGTCCGGTCCTCGGATGCTTGATTCCGTTCTGGGAAGGACATGGCTTTTGTAGTTCGGCCTGGACTGTTCCCATGGGGCACAGGGTCAGAGCTGATTTGCATATCGCCATTGTCTAACCCAGGGTGGTGTGGAGTGCAAAAAACGATGGATTATGACCCAGATCTTTTGACTGGGTTGAATGTGTGACATTGATCCACATTCGGTCCATCACCTGTTGTTTTTGCAATTACCGCTATAAGTGTACTGGGGATGCCCAGACGTGGGTCCCAGGCACTCCACACCACTGGAGTCAAGCTAGCCGGGCTGATGAGACAGGGGTGGGGAATTCATATCGCCCGACGCCCAGGACATATTGTTTGCTGACAGGGACAGCAAGTAATTATGTTTTTATTGTCCGTCGGACAAGTAGGCTCCACTTCCTGCAGCAGAAACCTTTCCCAGAAAAGAACTTGCAAAATCCTTCTAACCTGCTTCCAAATGCGTGCTGCGTTTATTGGCATAACTTTCTACGATTTAATAATCCTTTGATTCACTGACAATACCCAGAAGTGCTTCCCTCCTTTCTGCGACGCTTTTGGAAAAGGAAAAAAGTCTCTGCACTCCCCAAAACCTGCCTCGTGGCCCCATCATTCAGAGGTCATTGCCCTTGTGCCTTTGGTGTAAAGCACATGGCCTATCACCACCAGCTGCCGAGATCACGGCTGCTCCCCAACACTGTGACTATTACTGTGATCGGAGCTATTATCATTCTCAGCCCACAAGGAAAGAGGCCGCAAAAGCGTAGTAACATATAAATGATAAAGTTGCATTTGTAAAGTTGAATTTTCTGTAAACTATGACGGGCAACAAAATATTGTGCCCAGCCCCACATCAAAAAAGTGTTGTCAAAATCCACTTTTTGATGTAGGGCCTTGCACAATATTCTAACATTAAGTTTATGGAAAATTCATCTTTACAAATGCAACTTAAGCATTTATATTTATATTTTTAACATGCTGTTGCTGCCTCTCTTACCTAGTGGAATGAACTCTGATAAAATACCACTCTAACCCTATTTGTGCGTGTGTTTGTGACCAAGGGTGCATTATTTTATAGGATTTTGACAACACTTTTTTATGTTTTAGTGAATTGAAAGCTCGTGCGGTTCTAAAGCTAAATCTACTGATTAAGGGCCCCCCACCAATAAAACCTGGGGCATAGTGAGCCCCTCCCTATAGCAGCTACAGCAGAGGTGAGTTTTTTTATGGGCCTCTCATCTACAACTTGGCATATAAGAGATGATTAACTAAAAGAAAATAGAAGATGGGTTGCTAGAAAAGGGAGAGAAGGATGGAAGAGGGGCAAAGGATAGGTGAGTGGGTGAATGTATGGGTGGATGAAAGGATAGATGGACGAGTGGATAAAAGGATGGATGGACGAGTGGATAAAAGGATGAATGGATGGTTGGGTGAAAGGATGGATGAGTGGGTGAAAGGATGGATGAGTGGGTGAAAGGGTGGATGGGTGTGTGAAACGATGGATGGATCGATCGATCAGTGGATAAAATGATGGCAGAGTAAATAAAAGTTGGAATGGATAAAAGGATTTCTAATAATATAAAATCTGAAAGGATGGGTGTATAGCAAAGTAAATGAAAATGTGAGAGGATGGATGTATGGCAAAGTAAATTAAAATCTGAGAGGATGGATGAATAAATGAATGGCAAAAGGAACAATTTATGGTTGAAAAGGCGTTATTGTTTGAAGGGTAAGTCAAATGATGGATGCACGGGTGGATGGATGCGTGCATAGATAGTGGCTGGGTGCGTGCATAGATAGTGGATGGGTGAACAGATGGGTAGATGTATGGAATGGCTGATGGATTGAATGGGAAGAAAGAATGAATGATAGAATGAATGACTGAATGTAAAGGTGAAATGGTGGACATGAGCAGACAGATGCTTGGATGGAAGTGACAAAGGAGTTTTAAGGAGGTATGAGCTCACTTACATCACTGACTTGGTGCTGTCAGAGCATTGGTCAAAGTGGGGGGTATTTTAACTTTCTGGCTACTCCCTTGAATAAAACCATCAAAGGGCTGTTCCTTTTACTTAGTAGCAGAGTATGATTAAATCACACACCATAATCTCCTTTTTTTAATAAGAACCCCATCTTCGCATCCCTCAGCACGTAGAGGATACTACCTGTCAAAATGGAATAAGCTGTGCAAGCATGGACTGTGCATACCTTGATTTGTGCACTATACTGAAGATGCTAGGAACAATGGTAATGCAAGGCTCAACTATGTCTTACATGTGATCCACATGGTACCTGAGCTACACTGCATATTATCTTTACAGTGACCTGTGCAGGACATGAGCTGTAAAATAGGTATGAACAGTGCTGTGCATCATTCATGTAAGGGTAAGGGATAGTGCATGGGGGAATTGTTAAATAGAAGGTGTAAAGTGTATGAGCTGCACTACAGAGGATACAAGTTGTTCTAGAGATGAGGTGTGTCATGCCCGTGGGTTGTGCAGGAGCTATGCAGAACATTAGCTGTGTGGAGTTTGAGCTTTACTTTGCATGAAGTCTGCATGGTATGACTTGGAGAGGCAACTAAGTAAATTGCTGTGGAAGGCATGACCTTTCTTCTTAACATCTTCAATGACAAGTCAGTGCCTGCTGTAACCATAGTACCTTAATATTTTTTCAATGGCCTGTCTTCGGGGTTTTCTAACGGATGCATTTTTCTTGCTGGCTTCCTCAAATCCCCCCATCGACTCTGAAACAAATTGGTAGTTTCTCAGGGAAATAATATAGTGACAAATTTGCATTTGCTTGCTAGATGTATGGTCGCCCACAGTTTATTCGGCTTGTCGGGATGCTAATGTTTAAAACAAAGTTGTGTAACATGTTCATGGGTCAATTGCATTAAAGTTAGGTCGAGCAGAGAATTCAAGTCAAATATATTCAAACACAGTCAGCGGGAATCTCAGCTTGCATTACTGACAGGGGATCCAATAAAAGCAAGTGTGCATTGTCTGCAACATTTACAAGTTGTGGCTATGTGTATAGCTT
The DNA here is from genome assembly GCF_964263255.1 of Lissotriton vulgaris. NCBI lineage: Eukaryota > Metazoa > Chordata > Amphibia > Caudata > Salamandridae > Lissotriton > Lissotriton vulgaris. Next base: position 959,076,804 of record NC_141691.1, read on the forward strand.
CCAGAAGACTCCTTTATAATGTGCAAGTGTATAAAGAAGAATGGAAGCAATATTGGAGATTTTATTTTGAAAACGGACAATGTACCCCAAACAATGTGCTCCTTGAAAAAGGGATTAAGAGAGCAAAATATTTGCAACTTAAAAATGGTTGTAGTGTGCAGAAAGCTACAATGTAGAGTTTGAAAACATTAACTACCATTGCTCTAAAGAATCATTTAATACATTAGCTTTGGTGCATGTCAATATTTTAAAAACAAAATAAAGGCAAATCAACGTAAAACTACTTTAAAAAAAAATGAGGGGGCTACTTCCAAGGGACTACTTTGTCAAACAACGTACTTTGCCCTTCTAAAGTATATGTTTTTCTGGTATATACCCTATGTCCATCTGCCTACCCTGACATTTCCAATGCTGTATTGGGTGTTTTGATTGGCACTGTGGTTCCTGAGATTACCCGCCTCAAAGGTTTGGGTTCTCTCTCTTTATTATATTAGTATGGAAGTAAATACATGAAAAAAAGTTCCATTGGGACAATAGAACACCAAACGCTGATTGCAGTTTTGTGGATATGTTCTTATATTTCCCATGTTAGGGATCGTTGTCTCTAATAATATAGTAAAATGAGCCCTGGCATAATCAGAAAGGCTGCTATCCAAGCTCTTACATGAGAATGCTGTCATACATTGAAACTTCATTGTTTGGTACCAAATGGGACAAGTTGATTTTTTTACAGGACAAGAAGATTTCTTAAACATTTTGTCCTTTGGACAAGAAGATATTTTATAAAATTCCACACCCCTGTGAGAGGTGTTACCTCGAAACCGGTCCGGTCCTCGGATGCTTGATTCCGTTCTGGGAAGGACATGGCTTTTGTAGTTCGGCCTGGACTGTTCCCATGGGGCACAGGGTCAGAGCTGATTTGCATATCGCCATTGTCTAACCCAGGGTGGTGTGGAGTGCAAAAAACGATGGATTATGACCCAGATCTTTTGACTGGGTTGAATGTGTGACATTGATCCACATTCGGTCCATCACCTGCTGTTTTTGCAATTACCGCTATAAGTGTACTGGGGATGCCCAGACGTGGGTCCCAGGCACTCCACACCACTGGAGTCAAGCTAGCCGGGCTGATGAGAGGTGTTACCTCAAAACCGGTCCGGTCCTCGGATGCTTGATTCCGTTCTGGGAAGGACATGGCTTTTGTAGTTCGGCCTGGACTGTTCCCATGGGGCACAGGGTCAGAGCTGATTTGCATATCGCCATTGTCTAACCCAGGGTGGTGTGGAGTGCAAAAAACGATGGATTATGACCCAGATCTTTTGACTGGGTTGAATGTGTGACATTGATCCACATTCGGTCCATCACCTGTTGTTTTTGCAATTACCGAATAACCCCTGGCACCTCCGTAATCCTAAAATCAGGTCAGAGTTAGTGAAATGTGTGGATTGCTATTTCGCTGAGAACGATGGATCGGTCTCCTCCCCGGTTACATTGTGGGAGGCCTATAAGCCAGTGATTCGTGGGCAGGCCCTGTCCCTCATTGCCAGCGAAAGGAGGCGTAGAAATGCTGCGGTGGTGGAACTAGAAAACGAGATCACTGCTTTGGAGGAACAGGTTGGGACTGGGGACACTCCGGAGGTGTTGCATACCCTGGCCCTGAAACAATTTGATTCTAAGACCCTGGTCACTGATGCAGCTAAGGCGATGCACCGAGAGCAACAGGGGCGCCTGTATGATGTGGGTGATAAGGCGGGAAAGTTGATTGCATGGCTGGATAAAAGGCATCGATTGAACAGAGTGGTGCCTGTTGTTGAGAGTGTGGATGGTGTTAGAGTGGTGGACCCGACTGACATAGTCCGAACATTTGCCCGTCACTTTCAGACGGTTTATGCGCCGGTCTCGGATCTACCGGAAGAGGATTCGCATCTTTTGCTCCAAGATATCACTCTGCCCGGCCTGTCGGACTCTGACATGGAGCTTATGGAGGCGGATTTTTCCACTGATGAAGTAGCGCTCCCTATCCGTTCACTTCGGTCCGGGAAGGCCTCGGGCCCAAACGGCATACCGGTAGAATTGTATAAACTCTGTCCGGACAAAATGGCTCCATATCTCCGTAAGATGTTTTTGACCTCGCGAGATCTCGGCTCTCTTCCTCGTGACCAGAGACTGGCATCCATTGTCGTCATACATAAAGACGGCAAACCCCGTGACCAATGCTCATCATACCGGCCGATCTCGCTTTTAAACGTCGAGCCCAAGATTTTTGCTAAACTACTGGCGAATCGGTTGGTTACGGTGATAGCAGACTTGATCCACCCTGACCAATCTGGATTTATACCCCACCGAAACACCGCGCTCAACCTAAGTCGCCTTCATGGCGTCTTGGCAAGGGCGGGGTCTCTTCGGGAAACTGCCATTTTGGTTTCCCTCGATGCCTCGATGGCCTTCGACATGGTCGAATGGCCGTATTTGTGGGCTGTTCTCGCCAAGTTTGGTTTCGGCCCTAAATTCATCGGCTGGGTTAGACTCATATATGAGCAGCCACTGGCACAGGTGGTGGTTAATGGCAGGGCTTCCGAGCCCTTTACCCTCAGTCGGGGAACGCGACAGGGATGTCCCTTGTCGCCGCTCCTCTTCGCACTTGCCCTTTAGCCCCTGGCTGCATGGCTGCGTTGGGAACCATCGCTTAAGGGCATCCGCTGGTCGGCGGATTTTGAGGACCGTATATCACTCTATGCGGATGATATATTGCTGTACCTTACCTCTCCTCGTAAGTCGCTGGGCGTTCTGTTCGACGTGCTGCGTTCCTTTGGACGGAATTCCGGTCTGGTTATTAATTGGGCTAAATCCTGTATTTATCCACTCACAGACGATGAGCTTCTTCTTCCTCGCCATTGTCCTATACCGGTTTCTAGGGATGGTTTCAAATACTTGGGGATCTACATCTCATTGGACCCCAAGACCCGCTATGAGCGGAATTTGCTGCCTCCGCTTTCCCAGCTTCGTTCGGATGCTACGGCGTGGTGTGGCCTGCCACTGTCCCCTTTGGGAAGGGCAGCCCTGTTCAAAATGATGTCTCTCCCCCGCTTCTTATATGCCATTCAAAATACACTTGATTTGGTACCTGCTAGCTACTTTCGAGAGATCAAGGGCTTGCAGAGGCGGTTGGTTTGGGGTGGGCGACCACGCATTGCACTGGCAAAATTGACTTTGCCCTGGTACGATGGAGGTATCGCACTGCCCGACATCAAGCGCTACTACTGGGCCTCCCAGTTGAGTGCTGTGAATCACACCATGTATGGCCCCATCCCTAATCCCGCTTTTGAGATGGACAGATGGCAACTCCCTGGGGGAGATTACAATCGGGCCTTCTATTCCAGAGCCGACCGCAAGCATCTCACGGGCCCTACGGCAGTGTCTGTTTGGGGAAGCGCGACCGCTGCCAAGGGCTGGACGGATAAGTTGACGAAGTCTACCCCATTGTATGCCTCGGAAGCGCTAGGTAGTCTGTGGAAATCGAAGGGTTTCACCAGCTGGGACCTTATTGGTATCAGCAAGGTGGGTGACCTCTGGGCCAAGGGTGCAGTCAAGACCTTCGAGGCACTACAGCGAGAATATAAACTGAGCGATAAGAGAGTATTTCCGGTACCTCCAGGTCCGCCATGCGATTCAATCGGTTTTTCCGGCTGATGCTTCTATTCCGGAGGCCTCCCCTCTTGAGGATAGGGTGCTTGATGGATACGTCCCCGATAGCACTATATCCCTCATTTACAAGAAACTTATTAATGACCGCTCGGATCTACTTTTGCAGTTGCGGACTATCTGGACCGGAGACGGATTAGAACTGGATGATGAGGATTGGTAGGCGGCCATCTCTTTTCCTAAGGAGGTTGTGATCCCGGCACGTCTCAGACTGGTGCAACTTTAAATATTGCATTGGGTGTATGTCACGGGCCCTCGACTGATGCATATGGGTTTCTCTGTGGACGGGTTGTGTAGACGCGGATGTGGTATGCTAGCTACTTTTCTGCATATCCTCTGGGAATGCCCGGAGGTGGCGGCATTTTGGCGCCGAATGCATGTGGTTATGGGTGAAGTGACGGGTGTAGTGTTGTTGCCTGAAGCCAGGCGCTGTCTGTTGAATGTTTGGGAACCGAATGATTGCACTGTTGCTCAAACTCAATGGGTCACACTGGGTAATATGGTTGCTAAACGTGACATAGCCCAGTTATGGGGTTCCCCAAGGCCACCGATGCTCCTGTGCTGGAAGGAGAATATGGACTGGTCCATGTTCAGAGAGAAAATTGTATATGTTTCCCGCGGCAGACCCAAGAAATGGGGTAGGATATGGGGACAATGGAATGCATATCGTGGTGAGATTTGTACCCCCCCCCAATTCACCGACCTTCCGGATCCTCTTCTTCTTCCTTGATCGTGCGTTCCCTGTACTCAGCTCTTGTTGATTGCATTGTATTGGTTGCTACCAGGTTTCCCCGCCCTGCCCTCCCCGATATTTCTCCTCATGCTCATTGACATATATGTTTCACCCGTCTCCCCCCGGCCATAGGAAACTACCAGTTTATACATAGCCATGCCTTGTTTTTCTTTTTTGTGTTTTTGTTAGTGGTTTTATTTAAATAAAATACAAAATGTGGAACCTTTCACGAATCCTAGCATACCACAGGCTTGTACGTAATCGTGAAGTATCGCTGCTGTACCCCCGGGTTGTCGGCTGATGAGCTGTGTAACTTGATGTTATTATGATCGACTGACCAGCCTCTGTGGTTGTGGGTCTGTAACTGTCCTTTCTTTACATAATAAAGGTTTTCAAGAAAAAAAGTTTGAAGTTTTGAAGTGGGTTTTGCTTGTGTGTATCTATGTTTTACCCCGCTACATAGTAACTAATCAGACATGTAACGAACTTTCCTGAAGGCGTATACATTTGAAAAACGTACCTGTGACGTACTGTAGCTGATTCCTTGAGCGCCAGCCTGTCGGCTCCAAGAATCTTCGGTTCTATCGCGTTGTTCAGATGTTCCACATTCCGACAACAGTGAGTGCTGATGAAAGATGGTGATTCATCACGCAGTCATCTCAGAAGAACCAGTAAACGTAACCAGTAAATGCTTGCACGCGATTACGTTTACCTTACTTGTCCGGAAGCTACTGTGACGTGTCTCAATTTCTAACAACGCTTCTACAACTGGTTAAAATGCACGCAATTGACGGTGATTTCTTTGAGTCAATTTCTTAACAACGATTTTGAAGAGGTGGAGCTGCGCGTAATTGATGGGGACTTCTTAAATTATTTCAAATAGTTGTATTGCCAAGTGTGAATTTTGCAGAGTCAACGGTGACTACATTTATTATTTTAATTTATTATTTTGCCACGCTCAGGTCTTACAGCATTATCGTGACAACGGTGTCTACTTTTATTATTTTTAATTTATTCTGTTGCCTTCAGACTCGTAGCTTATAGTTATATGCTGCAAATTGTTATATTTTTTGTCATGGATGTCACATAATCTGTACCATGTTTAATTTTGGTGTGCGTTTGGGGTAATCGTGGAAGCCGTGTACCCTGTGCTGAGTCGTGGAAGTGCTAGATTTTTATTTTATTGTAGTGAACCACATATGTGCTCAATTTATTTGAGGTGTTCATTTCTAGTTGTATTTGCTTTAATTGGTTGAGCCATATAAGTGCGCAATTTGAGTTGGGATGCTCAATTTAATTTATTTCTAGTGATTATTAGTAGGAGCGTGTGACACTGCTATACGTTTTGGAACTACTTTTGGTAGGTGTTGAGATTTATTTATGCTGTAACCACATTTTCTTAGTGCTCTATTACAATAGAGGAGTTCACATTTACTGTGAGGAGTTGTGCAGGGACTACATTTTTCTTTTATTGTATTGAACCACTTTTGTGCTCAAAATGTTTTGAGGTGTTCAATTCTATTTTGAATTTTCTGAAGTTTAGTTTTTTTTCAGTTTGGACTTTTAGAGTGTATCTTTTGCGGAGCCACGTAGGTGCTAATTTTTTGAGGCGTTCCATCGTTTCAGGTTGAATTATATGGGGCTGCAGAGTGCTCAGTTCTGTTCATGCTCCGTTTTATACATGATTTAGATTGTTGAACCACGTCAGTGCTCTATTCAGTTAGAGGTGTTCAGTTATACAGAGAGCCGCTGGGGAGTCATGTACCCGTGCGCTGGGTGTCATGTACCCTTTGAAGTATGTTTTGCCTTGGTATGCTTTTGAAAAGTCATTGGGGAGTCATGTACCCCATGCACTTGGAGTCATGCACCTTGTGCTGTGTGTTTTATTTTAGGTGTGTTTCGGGGAGTCATGTATCCCGTGTGTTGGGGAGTTAGGTACCCCTTTGATATGTGTTTCGGGGATACCCCATGCCGTTTGTTCTACCTTGTAGTGTTCTATTGTAGACTGTGTTGCGCGGTATGTTGCTTAGCTTAGAACTGCTGCGTCCTGTCTTTGTTATTCTTTGGGGCGCCATTTTTATTTAGTTGTGGTTCCCTTTTTATTGCTTTTCGTGACAGTCTGGCCAACTGACATGATTTGTGATATTTAGGGTTTTGGTTTGTGATGGGGGTTATGTGAGGTCTAATTTGTCAGATTTAATTGTTATGTGATGTTTTTGCATTGGTTTTGTGCGAGGTGATATTATGCCTCTTCATGTTTTGTGCAAGAATTCATAAATTATGCTATATTGTTATTTCATAATTTTTATTTTTGTTAACTGCTTATTTGAAATCCTGACCTTGTCATCGTCAGGGCATACTGTATTTATTTTCTCTTGCTTTCTTTTGTTTTCATTATTTTTAAGGAGGGAGATGTGTTATATTCTGGTCTTCTCCTTCCCTGCTGCTCAGCCTGTGTGAGTGATGTCATTAGAATGTTTGTGTATGCATGGTTTGAATGTGTGGTCAGTTTGAGTGAGTGGGGCTGCGCAGCTGGATGCTGCTCCCGTGGGGCCTTCCTTACTACCTAACTTATAACTAATAAACTTACTTAAGAATACCTACGACTATTGGATTTGCTCACCTCTCAAGAAACTTTCATCAATTTAACACATGCATAGTGCGCATGATAGTTTGGCCGGCCAAACCGTCTGGCGCACTTAAGGTACAGCAACCATTCTTCCTCCCTCTGGGACACAGGAGCCCAGACCCTCGCCCGCCCGCCCTAAACTAACCTGGCTGCAATGCAACTGCAATCTAAATACTAAAAATAAAATGATAACGTTCCTTTATTTTCTTATTCTTTTGCACTGCTCTTAATGCAGTTGGGTGATGCTACTCTGCTTTTTCGGACTAGTCAACGCTGGAGTGATCTATCCAATGTCAGAAGACGCTGCAAAGCTCCTCTATTTATTTAAAGTCAGTAAGGGTACCACCTACACTAGAGCAGCAAAGAGATAATCACCCAGTGCTAGGAGGCTCTTTAGGGAGATGCATCCCTGAGTTGAAAAGACTGTTGCGCCCACCTAAAGTCAGGAGGCTCTCTTAAAAAGATAGCTCATAAACTACAATGATTGATGTATCCAAGACAACACTTCGTAGTGTAGAGAAGTAGTAACCATCCAAAGACAGGGAGGAGCTATTAACAGGTGTTTTCTAGTACTAGTTGCAAGACAAATTTATCTTTAGTCAGGAAGCACTCTTAGGGAGGTAGTTATTAGCGCTACAAAGAGCAATCTATCCATCTTAACTCAGCAAGGCGCAATATAGAGATGCTATATCGTATAGCTAAAACTAGGCTGTCCAAAGTCAAGAGAGCGCAGGGAGAGGTGGATCCTAAAGAAATGAAGACGCTATTGATCTTAAGTAGTCAGAAAAGGAAAGGGCGTCTTAGAGAGAGCAGTAATGAGGTGATCATCCAAGAATATATATACTAAGATTTTGTGAAGGGAATCGGCGCAAATAAAGTGCTTGCAATAATGCTGCAAAATTTCAAATTTTGTGCAGCAAATTTTGCAAATCTATGCCACAATATCCTGGGGAGTCTGCCAAATGGGAAAATACAAAATGTTTTCAGTCCTGTGACAGCAAATGCACTGTGGGTGTTGTAGGCGTGTTTTGCTTCAATTGAACTAGTTAGACTAACAGACCCGAAATCAAAGATTGTCGAATAGAGCAAAAAGGTAGAAGTAGGAGAAAGAGAGGAAGGGCAAAGAGAGAGCAAAGAATAGACATGGTAGAGAGATAAGAACGTTACACATCTTCTCCTTTATGGATATATCATGTCATGACAAAATCTTTAAAGTGTGTAGGTAATTTACAAATTCTTCTTGGAGGTAAAACAGAGTCATTCATTGTAGGAGGGAAAGGGGGCAACAGGAGGAGTAACAACAGAACGAATAGAGAAGCAGATTCTAGAACAGAGCAAAGGTAGAAGAAGAAAGAGAGGAAGGGCAAAGAATGAGAGAGATAATAACGTTACACTCCTTAAGCAGGCAAAGTCACAACTTTGACAGCATCCTGCGTAAGAGCACGCTACCCATCCGCAAACCGCTTCGAAGTCTAGTCGGACAGAAAGCAACAATGGGCGTCTTTATGTCACTGAAAAAAGATTTTGACAGGCGTACACAGTGAAGGTAAAAAAGTTTAGACACGAGTGCCTCACAGACTGACACAACGATACAAACAATTTCATAAGTGTTTTGATGCACTTTTTTGGAACTGCGCAGACTTTGAGCCGTGAGTTAACCCTGGTGTGTGGACCGTCAATCAGAAAACGTAGTAAACGCACGGCAATACGCGCAACACTGCATTAATGCTACCCAGGGGTGCTCGCGCCGCTACCACACACCCACTGCAGGGCCCCCCGTGACATCTGAGGCTGATGGGTGACAAGGGCAGTCTGAGGGTCCCCAACCCTTTTGAGTATAAGCAGGCTCGCCCCGCCTCACTCGCGGCGGACTCGAGGCACTTACCACAACGTGCGCCCCGGCCAGCTTCAGCGGCTTGGGGCTGATGAGCGGGGACACCATGTAGAGCAGCAGCACGAAGGCCACGGTGAAGGCAGCGACCAACAGCAGCATGGTGCGAGCGGGCACTTCCGGGCCACCGGTAGGCAGACGCCAGGTTGTTTACCTCCACCCCCTCGGCATGCAGGGAGCCGGGCGTGTGTCCGAGCCGCAACAGAGAGCGCTCGGGTGAGTTCACCCCGTCTCTGGCCGCAGCACTCTTGTTTTTCCGGTGACTTTTGATGAGGTTTTCCGCGTCGCTCTTCACTTGCGGGAGGAGCCAAGGCTCGGAGGCCGCCCTCTACCCGTCAGAGGGAGTAGTGCAGCCCTGCCCACGCCAGCTTGACGGCCAGGGATGTAAGACGAGGACTCACCTCAGGTTCCCAAATGTCTGGACACACACAGAGAAGGAGTGGGCGGTACACTATCAATCCACAAAATAGCTACCAACTTTGCATTGAGTTTATATGTGACATTTCCATGTTATCAGTGAGATTATGTGTGAAATGTTAATGACAGAGTGACATTTCGTCAAGAAAAGAGCAAATCAGTCTTGTCCGTATCAATATTTGTACAACCTGTGTACTCCATCTAATTACAATAATTCGTTATCTACTTTCATAATTAGAGTTTATATAGCTACCAAGTTTTCATTTATTTTATGTGTGCCTTTTCTGTCTTCAGTGAGATTTTGTGTGAAATTTTGACAGGTGCGACACTTTGAGTGACATTTTTTCAAGAGGAGCACAAATCAGTCCTGTCCATATAAGCACATCAATTTCGCAAATGATCCTTTTGTGCACTGTTATACTGGTTATACAGAGTGCTTAGAAATGGCAGATGCTCAGTTTGAAACCCTCTTGAAAAAATACATTATTATAGTATGAGAGTAATTTTTCACATTTGATGGTAGTTTGGTTATGCATCATACATGGTAAAACACGCTATTTGTCGATACATAACGTTCCTTATGTTTATGTGAAAGGAATGTGTTGTATCTTGAGTCTTCCTGCTGCTCAGCTAGAATGTTTGTGTTGTGGAATGTTGGATGGGTGGAATGCTAGTGGTTTGTGAATGTCAGTTGGGTGAGGGCTGAGCAGCAGGACAGCTGCTCCTGATGGGGTTATCGTTTCTATCTTAACATCTTAACTTAATAAAGTAACTTAAGTAATCTATCTTGAAGTATCCATCTCCTTTCTGAATACATCATTTGGCGATGTTTTGATGAAGAATCCACGTGTGCAACTTATAAGAAGCTGATTAGCTAACGAGAAATGGACTGAAACAGAGTAGTGAAGTCAAAGCTGATTGTGACTGAAACCGGAGAAGTTTGGAAAAAAAAGAAGAAAAAGAAATCTGGAGGTAAATTACTTTAAACACTGACTAAGAGTATTTGTGTGTAACGCTGTCTGGCACTCAAACCCCATCAGTGACCCTACCATCGGTCGCCCGAAAACCCAGTGTGCCAGATCTTCCAGCGTTAATAAAGGGCTTAACACCAGCCGATGTGTAATTTGCTTGTGGTTCGGGGGCTGGAAATCGAGCCTCCGTGTAGATTGAAGGATGATTACCAGCCGCTGTGTGGTGCAGATGTAAAATCGAGCCTCGGAGAGTGAAGTACATGAAAACCAGCTGCTGCCTGGTTTGTTTGTGTTCGGAGGCAAAAATCGAGCCTCGGGGAGGGAAGTATATGAATACCAGCCGCTGTGTGGTGCTGATGTGTTATTTGTCTTCTGTGATTAATTAAAGTGGGAATAGAACCGCGAGGATAGGTGAGCCTACGTTGTGAGAATAAGTCTCGAGACAGCACTGTGGTTTTTGGCAAGATACCAGGAATGGGAAGACAAAAGGAAAATATGTACTTTTGCCTTTCGCTGGTTTTGACTGTTGATTTCTGTGGAGAGAGAGATGACGGTTGCTATTTTCATTTAAAATCAGCACGAGACAAGACTGATTACATTTCTAAAGGTTTACCTCACCAGTGGCCTCTGTGATGAAACAGCACTCCACGTCTGATGCTGGCGCGGCGCGGCATTATTTAGTGCATGTTTGTGCCGTGAACCAGCCGACCCTATGTAGGTGTGCGTGCCTCCATTTTGCGAAATGGGAAAATTGGAATACATTGTCAAGCAGCGTTATTGATATGGATGTGGACGTGGTCAGGTTTGCCGTGAATGTTACTGCATTATGAAGCATACCAGGTACTGACTTTGTTTTAATATTTTTTTTCTGACCTAAGTTTGTCACCCACAATTAGTTTGGATTACTGCCAGGGAATATCGGCAGTGGGTTCTGATTTCGTGTAATTGTAACGTTAAAGAGCTCAGAAGAAGATCAAATAGGACAGAGTTATTGATATTGTCAAGTTTGTACGAGAGCACCGTAGATGCTGCAATAAGACAAAAGTTCAACATATGAGAGCACTGTTGATGCTGCAATTGGGAAAAGTTCCACTCATGGATGTTGTTTGTGAATCCAGAGGAAGCTATTACAAAGGCGATGGAACCAGTAACGGAAGTGGCTCTGTGCACAAAGAAGAACCTGTAACAGGATAAACGTACCAGTGATGGAAGAGGGTCTTAGAGCCCACGTTGGGGACACTTCGTTGGGGACACTTGTCGCAGAACTTGACCACAACTGTGTCGTGTATGAGTGGAGTCAGGATGTTAGGCCACTCTTTGGTTGGTGTTATGTATGAGGTGACTGCAGATTGGTCTGTTCTTTCATTATTTTTATTTTTTTTTATAAATCTTTTTATTATTTAAAGCAAAAATTAAACAGACATATCTGGTGCCATACATACATCCAATAATGACAGGGTGAATTGGTACAATAAAACAGGATAGTCGTGGAACAGCTAAAATATTTGAGAGGTTTGCACTATTAAGCACAAAATAAAATTTGCCTCACTGTAACCGGTTAACAGTTTAGTTGCGGATCCTCAAAGCTTTCCCACCCATAAAATCAAAACAGCAGGAGAATCATGGCAACTAGATACTAGAGGTTAGGTCAAAGTCAGGATATTTCGCCAGTATTACGAATAAAGAAAGACTGAGAAAAAATTGAAAAAGAGAGAAAACCATATGGGCGATAACAGAAAGAAAACAATAAACCCATCCCCCCCACCCTGCAAACGGCTATCGCCTAACCCCCAGTAACAGCGTGCCTGTCGCCCAACTAACAAGGTTCTAAAAGAAGAAATCTACCGAAGTAGAGAAGAGAAGTGGAGGAGGGCATATTCGTACAGGCTCCTTGTCGCCCCCCCCCCCCCCCGCCAGAACCAAGGATCCCCAAATTGAAGTCAAGAAATCAATCGGACAGCAAATATGTGTCTTAACAAGGGAATCTTCAAACACCGCCCAGCCTTACTATAGCATAAGTTTAGCAAATCCCATGCCCATCGATACTTGAGTCAAACCCAGTCTTTCGATCTCATCCTTGCCCCTTCCGATCAGACACATGAGTCCCCTCCTGGTAGACCAACTCTTTCACAAGACAGTCCGAATACAAAAAAGCTATAATAGAACTCAATGCAAGACAAAGTAGTAGAACGAAAGTGCCGTGAACATCGTCAAGTCCAGAGACTCCCTTCCCCGTTGAGAACTCCCAGCGTTGATTCGTCCGCCATCTTGGCGGCTCCGGTACATAGGGAAGTGACGCAGTTTCATTCCGATAACAGTTCTCATCAAAAGTTTCTGGAGTGGGAACATTAAATAGTCCTTCCATAGTCGGCAACGATCGTGGGCTTAACAATCCATTGGTGGCATTGAGCTTGTGTTCATCTTCCAAAACACTGGTCAAAGGCTCCGATACTTCACACAATGGAGGGTCTACTTCCTTCATCAGAGTGGCCTTATTGGGTGTCTTGGTTGTCGCTGTTTCTTGTAATGGAGTAGGGTCCGGTCCGATTCGTAGCATCTCAACCAAGCGATCCATCGTCATCTGAATGCGGTCTTCAACGTACACCTGAAGTGACTCAATGGCCACCAACACAGTTCGCAGCGACGGATCACTCACAGTCTGTTCAACCGCTCTTCGATCGGTATCGATCATGATCGCTTCCCCCAGCAGGCTCGATCTCTCCGAGGGGAACGGGCAAATAGGGAACGGTCGACTGCAGAGGGAGACTTATATATTGTTTCGATGATATCCTGGGGCTGCCACCACAGGCGGAGAACCAAACCCAGCGAACACCAGCGGGCCCGCTACCGGGTCCCCGGGCAGGGCCCCCGACCACAGCTGCAAGCTTTAGGCTGTCACCCCTCCTCCGACCTTCACCAAGGCAGCCAACCGTCATCCACATCAATCCGAAAAACGAAAGAAAAGTTTTTTTTCCACTCCGGTAGACAGGACCCAATCACACCACCACAGCCGATGTTGTTTAACAGAAACCTGGATGGGCCAGTACTCGAGACCCCGGCATCTGGGCAGATCTAGGCCGCAAACTTCCACTCGACATATCTTCGTCAGCCGAGCAAGTAGCGATCTCGGGATAGCACCATTAATCTCACGGCAGGTTCATACACAATGTGGCTGGGCGCAAAGACAGGATAAATGACAGGATATTCCGGCGGGAGGCAGAGGTCGCCGGAGCCGGGAGCCTACACAGCCATCTTGGTTGCTAGCGTGGCTCCTCCCCCCGTGATCTGTTCTTTCATTATTAGTGAAGTTTGGTAGTAGGTGATTAAGTCACCAAGAGCTGTTCAACAACAAGTGTTGTGTGTGAGTTGTGTCAAGTTGTTAGGCAACTCATTAGCTTGTGTTTGTGGGGGCTATGTGTATGTGGTCACCCCTTGTTAGTGTTGTTTGGTTGTAGGTGTTTAGGTCACCCAGAGCTGTTCCACAACAAGTATTGTGTATGAGTTGTGTCAAGTTGTTAGGCAACTCATTAGTTTCTGTATGAGGGGGCTATTTTGTTTGTGGTCACCCTGTATATGAGATGACTATGATGTATATGGTCAGTCTTTATTAAGTATTGTGTAGTGTTATTGGCACAAGAATGAGCTGTGTGAGTGCTTGTTCTTGGTCTGAGGTGTGCACGTTGTTTCCCGGCGCATGAATGAGTTATGTAAGTGCTTGTTCTTGGTCTGAGGTGTGCACGATGTTTCCCAGCGCATGAATGAGTTATGTGAGAGCTTGTTCTTGGTCTGAAGTGTGCATGTTGTTTCTCGGTGCATGAATGAGTTATGTGAGTGCTTGTTCTTGGTCTGAGGTGTGCACGTTGTTTCCCGGCGCATGAATGAGTTATGTGAGTGCTTGTTCTTGGTCTGAGGTGTGCATGTTGTTTCTCGGTGCATGAATGAGTTATGTGAGTGCTTGTTCTTTGTCTGAGGTGTGCACGTTATTTCCTGATGTATATATATGGTGTTAAGGTTGTTTCTGTGTGTCTTTCTTGTTGTACTGGCCCGGCCAACTAGTATGATTTGTGGCATATGGATGTAGGATTGTTGTTTATTTCAGGAAGTAATGTGATGCCTGTTCAGACTGTAGTGCACGAGATGAGATACATTTGTTGAGTGTGGTGTTTTAAATTTATTGACTATATGTATCTTCTATTTGGTCTTTATCTTGATTGTTTCATCCATTTTATTGCACAATGCAGTTGTTCCCCTAACGAAGGGAGACATGTTGTATCTTGAGTCTTCATGCTGCTCAGCTAGAATGTTTGTGTTGTGGAATGTTGGATGGGTGGAATGCTAGTGGTTTGTGAATGTCAGTTGGGTGAGGGCTGAGCAGCAGGACAGCTGCTCCTGATGGGGTTATCGTTTCTATCTCAACATCTTAACTTAATAAAGTAACTTAAATAATCTATCTTGAAGTATCCATCCCCTTTCTGAATACATCAGAATGCACTGTGCAGACAGGCTTTGTAAATAATTATGTGTAGTTATGTTATATTCATTTAACTTATTAACCACACGTTCACTGGTGGTTTCTTGGCGCTGTGGGGTGCATAGTAAAATAAATTACAGGTTAAAGGTAGAAAGATGCTTGTTTAACAAGACAGGTCTTTAGATCTTTCCTGAAGAAGACATACTTGGTTTAAGACCGTGAGGATAAAGGGAGAGCGTTCCAAACAGACAGGGCTAGAAAAGAGAGGCATTTGCCTTTGATCACCGCAACAGGAGACATAGAACAATAACACCAAATTCCATATAGAGGGCAGAGTACAGTGGCAGCCAGTGACATTTGAAAGCGGTGAGGTGAATCAGCAGCAGCAGGTCTCGAAGCTCACAGCTAACAGGAACAACTTTATAGTCCTGTACCCCCGTCAAATTAATTTAAGTAACAGTTTAAAACATTTGATTTTGTTGAAAATAAATAAAACAAAAGTACTTACCAATGTCGGTTTCACATGTGCAGTGAAGACCCAAGAGTCACGGGACCAACATCCGGTTGGTGGTTTCAGAGAATTAAGGCACTCCGCTGTTCCCACAAACCTAACCAATCCTGGAGCTGCTCTCATGCCGTTTTTAGCATGAGAATAGCGCCATGATTGGTCACAGCAGGCTAACTAGACTTTCAGTCTAGGAGACTGTGCCTGCAGTCCGTTCTGCTGTTATACAGCTCATATTGGTATGATCTGAAGTGTGCTTGTCGAGCAGGCCATCGCAAGACAGCCGGCCAATCTGAAATGTATGTATGTATGTATGTATGTGTGTATGTGTGTATGTGTGTTCTTATATAGCGCTCGATTTTACCCTTGGGCATCTTGGCGCTTGCCTTGGGAACCCGTCCTGGTTTTTCCCTGTGAGATCACCCGTGCTGGGCATCCCCAAGGTTAATGCCAGGCATCCCGCCGCGGGGGGCCGTTGTGGAGATTAAGCAAGCTTGTTGCCCAGAGCTGCATAGTGTGAACTCGTGCTTAGAGTGGGCACCGAAGTAAGAATTATCGAGTCCGTGGACAATTGGGTTCAGGACCCTGCCGCGTCGGGAATCGAACCCTGGTCCCGGGTCTGACCTCAGCTTCAGGGTATGCCTCCTCTAACCAGTGAGCCACACTTCTCCACTCATGCTCAATGCTCACTTTAGGCAGAATTTACTGGTGCCAGTAAGGCTACACAGTGCACTTCACTAAAATGGTCATGTCCATTGACCATTCAATTAAATTTACATTTGTTGCAGAAGCTGCTCTCATAGCAAGGAGTGCGACTCTCCACCACCCTAAAGAAGTACTGTCACTCGGGGAAGGATATTAGAAAAAGGAAATAAGGAAAACATACATTTGCAAAAAGGCAATGACAGTAATAAAGCCACATTGAACTGGGTGTTCTACTTCATACAATTAAGGTCCAGAGGTTCTTTTGACATAGTCAATAGAGAGAGCCTGTTAGAACGTTTTAAAGCCATTTCAGCATTCAGTCTTATAAACTCAGAAGATATTTACAAAGTTGGTGTCATAACTTCCATCTCCAACAGAATTTACTAAACAGTTGTTACTTGGCGTAAACATGAGCACGTCGACCTGATTTATTCATATAAGGACAACTTTGCAAATTGGAGTGTGAGTGTGGAGAAGGCTCCAAAGTTATCCTTTTAATATTGAATGACAAGTCACAATTAAAAGCCGAGTGTGGGCAGATCTTCCTTATGAAATCCGGGTAATATGCTTGTGTATTCCATTTATCCATATTTATGTTTGTTTTTTACTGCCATGATCCTCACCTTCCTCTTTTACTGCCACTTAGTAGGGCTTAGAATGTTGAGAAGGTTTTATGTGGGTTTCTGACCGTTGGTTCTAGATTACAGTGCCGACCTCTGTGTGAAGAAACAAAGAAGCTCATCTTGTTTTTACTCTCAATTGCCTGTTCTCCGTTTATTTCAATCAGCAATAGGTGCAACAAACTACGGGGCATCAATCAGCGCTAACTTACATACAATTTCATTGGAGTGCAGACTCACCACAATCCTGCCTATTAACAGCTCCACCAAGAGAAATCAAGGTAGGCCGATTGTGAATTTCACTGATATTACCCTCAAACGATCAAACCTACGTTTTTGAACCTGGGGAGCCTCGGAAACAAACTAAAGAACCTCGAATTGTGAGGGAGCAGCTAACCAGCGACCATGATGGCCGCGTAGTGAGCCGGCTCTGCCGACTACAGTCCCCTGCCACCATATCCTGCACCTAATCCTGGGTCCCAGTGCCGCTCCCTGACTTGGGAGCGGAACGGATGCCCAAAGCTGCTGCCGCTGCCCCCTTCAGTGGCTCCGCGGCGGAGTTGTGCCGCCCGGTAGATTGAGGCCTGGCCCAGCGTGGAAGCCGGAGCCTCGATTTTGACAGTGACCGCCTGGAAGTGTCAACAGCGGGGCCGCGGACAATTTGCCATCGGTCCATCCCGCTGTGTATGAGGGCGCGCCTCGGGGCCCTGGATCGGCCCTGCGCTCACTTTAGGGGGTGTGGAGATCGGAGGAGGAGGTGCGGGCGTGTGTGTTGCCCCAACACGCCCCGGGTGACTCGACCTGCTGATCATCGCTGGGGCCAATATGTTTGGTATTGTGGATGGCCCGCTACTGGTTTTATACACCCTGGTAGTTTAAAGGGGAGCAGTGGAGTGCAAATAGAAGGGCTGTGACATTTGACTGCAGAGCCGAACAATTAACAAATACCCCGGGGGGGGATGGCGCCTAGGGAGAGGAGGAGGCTTCGTTGACCTACAGAGTCCAGAAGTGCTGGACTGTGAGCAGGTGGTATAATAGAGGCGGGCCCGATCGGACTGCATTGGGGGGCCCGCTTGGCTGCCAGTGTTGCTGAATACAACGTGGGAGGTGCCTGTGGGTGCCCTCTGGCGGTGCTTCCTCTGTGGAGATAGGGGTGCAGCCAAGAGGTGGCGTGGCTTGGGTGGCTACGACGCACCCCCTAACCTGAAAGGTGGACATCGTGAAGAACAACCGCTAGGTGGGCCACAGCACTGTTGGACTATTAAGAGACATGTTGTTTCAAGCTGCACCAAGAGAGTTGGCAGAGATAAATCGTTGAGCGGACTACTCTCACCAAAATTGTGTGGCCCTGGGATTGGAGGTGAGACTCTGGAAAGGGGGTAAAGCCCTCAGGTTGCTGATGGCTTCCCGGGAGCGGACGTGATCATCAAGTGCAATTTTGGCAGGGTAACCAGACACAACCTAGTGGAGGCCTGGGGAGGTTCAGAATATATGCGCCCCTCTTGATGAACGGTGGGGGTGGATGATCGGCCGGTAGCCCTGACCACGGAGTCGGACCAAACTTGGGACTGCCCCCCGGGGAGGGGGTGGCAAGATGGCGACGAAATTGGAGACAGACAAGCCCCTGCCTCGGTCCTCCAAGGGGGCCAGGAATGTCCAATCAAACCGGCTGGATCATTACACCTTCCCGAAGGGGTCTCCAGGTGAATTGAGGAAGACCCAATCGGGGTGTGAAGAGGTTACTCCTGCCCCTGCGGAACCGACGCTGGCGGATCTTATGGCGGCCATCACTGAAGTTCAAGCATCGTTGGGCCAGAAGATGGAAACTCTAGATCATAAACTTGACACAGTCACAGTCGAGATGGGGCTGATACGGGCGGACCTCACAAAGGCCAACGAGAAGGTAAAGACACTGGAGCTCAAGACGGGCAGCTTGATTGATGATGTGAACCTGTTACAACAAGAGGTACGGGACCTCAAGGCCTCCAGTGTCCTAGTGGATTGCAAGCTTGATGACTATGAGGGCAGGGCAAGGCGTAACAACGTCCGCATTCTTGGGGTGCCCGATAAATCTGAGGGGCAAGCACCGGATCTCTTTGTTGAAGATATTGTCCTCAACCACCTCAAACCTAAAGGCCTTAATAATTTTTTCACAATCGAGCGTGCGCACAGAGTCCCAGGCGGCAGACCTAGACCGGGTTCACCTCCCCGCCCTATGATAGTCAGGGTCTTCAATTTTTGTGACAGGGATGCAATTTTGCAGGCAGCTCGAGCTGGGCCCCCGTGACATTTGAGAATACAACCCTCTCCTTCTTCCCTGACTTTACCCAAATGGTACAAAAGCAGCGTCAGGGCTTCTTATCTGTGAAGAAGAAATTGAGGGACAAAGGACTAAAATATGCTAGGATGTTTCCGGCCATGCTCCGGGTTGAGCTCAATGGTAAGGCCTGGTTTTTCGACAATCCTGATGTGGCGGCGGACTAGTTGGACGGTGCACACGCGAGGGGAGGCGGAGGGCCGTGGCGGAGGCTAAGCAGAGGATCAATAGACTGGCATATCATCGTGTTCGTTGGGTGTAAAAGTAATATGTTGTCAATGGGGGGTGGGGCGGGTAAGTGCCTCTGATTTGCCGCGTCAGTAAAGATGTAATTATAGATTGACTCGGAACAATGTAGCAGCGGCGGGGCAGGGGACGGGGGGGTTGGCGGGTTTGTTCGGGTCCTCCCTCTATTTCCTATTTTTAGGTAGTTGTAGATAAAAGTAGGGGCAACAGGCACACTGCTAGTTAGGGTCGAGCAAAAGCTACAGACAGGGGTGCAGGTTGGGGGGAGAGGGGCCGCAGGTTGGGAGTTTTATCGTAATTGAGATCTTATTATTTGTTTTTTAGGTCGATGGACCGAAGGCTGGCTTGCCAGCCGGAAATCAAAGATTTTATGTTGTTCAGTACGGCACTTTATCCCGCCTCTCTCCTCCGTCTCTCCTCCATTGGCTGACTTCCTAAACAGAGGCCAGCCATTGGAGGAGAGAGGCGTCACTCGAAACGAGCCCCGTCTCTTTCGGATTCTGGGGCGTAAGTTTTGCTGTTCTTTCGATGGGGACGTCATCCGTCACTCAGAACAGTAAAACACGCCCCCGAATCCGAAAATGTTCGGAAGCTTGCGGCCGCCATTTTGCTGCTCGAGCAGCGTCTACCAGGACATGAGGTAAGCCTCTGACCCACTGTTTGTGCCGTTCTTCGTGCCTCGTTACTTGTGTGCGTGTTCGGTATGCATTTCTGTCTGCGTCTGTCTGTTTGTCTGCTCCCCTGTCTGTTTACATCCATCTGCCCAGCAGCCTGTGGGTCTCCCGGCCCCTGCTCGAGACACATGTGCTGCTCCTCGGTGATGATGTCAGGGCCCTGGGTTCCCATTACATCACCCTCTGCAGCGTGAGAATCGATTGCTCAATTTAAACCCTCCCTGGAAATTGACGTCCAATGGGAGCAGCGAGAGGAAGCCTTCTGAGCATTAGTGCTATAAAGCGAGGACGTTAAAGGGTTTTATTAAAGTGTGTGGTCGCAGAACTAGAAACGCAGGGGATGCCAAAGGCGGGATGGAGTTGCCTGGCACGCTTGGGTTACAAGGGTTGACGAAGGTCAAGGCTGAGGGGCATTGCTTCTGCGCAGAGATATATAGAGAGGCATGCATCGCCCCTGCTCCAGTCGAGCTCTCAGACCAAGACCCCGACACGTAAAGCTCAATAGCATTCAGATGTAGCAAAATGTAAAGCCCCTGGTCCCATGAATAAAACAGAGCTCTCCAGCCTGAGACGGACCAGCCCCACCCCGCCCCCCAGCTGTAAATTAAAAGGAGCTGCTGAGCACTGGAATGAAGCTCGCGAGATGGTTTCTATCCCTAGCCGTGGTGGGAGCGCTCTATGCTGACACCCTCCGCAGCAGATGCTCCCCAATAGAGCGCGCCTAGAAGCGGCACATCCTATATCCGAGGTGCCTCAGCTCAGGGCAGCTCAATAGAGCTCTCTTATGAGATACTCCGAGATAAAGAGCTCTGGACAACAGAAAACACCCCAGCCCACTTGAGCACAAGATGTCCCCGCAGGCTGCTCTTCCTGACACCTCTCCCAGGCATCACGCGTCCAGCTCAAGAGACCCTCACTGCAGGGGGACCTCTTCCTCCCCGAGATGCCCACAGGGGGCGAGCTCCCTCCCCCGAGAAGATGCCCACAGCGGAGTCCTATTTCCTCCCTAAATTGTCACAGCGGGGTCTTGTTCCTCCCCTGAGATGCCCACTGCGGGGAAGCCCTTCCCCCCTAAGATGCTCACACTGGGGGAGCTCTTCCTCCCTAAGATGCCCTAACTGGGGGACCTCTTACTCCCTGAGATGGCCAAAGTGTGTGTGTGGTGGGAGCGGGGGTGGTGTGTGTGTGTGTGTGTGTGTGTGTGGGGGGGGGGGTCTCTTCCAGTCAGATATGGCCCCAGAGGAGCGTTCCGGCTTCTGAAAACATCTCTTTCCCCCCCCGTAGAGTGCGCCTGCGACCTCAAGTACCACCTCTGGAGCCCTCTTCCTGCCCCAGATGTTCCCAGCAGAGCGCTCTCTTTAAAACTAACCCCCCTCCAGATGCTGTACGCATCTCACCCAGATGCACCCACCGGGGCAGTATTCCAGCCTGAGCTACTCTGAAAGAGCGCTTTTCCTGCCCGAGCTTCCAATGTAGGGGCTTCTCCGGTCCAAAGTCCTGCCAGTGTTGCGCTCTCCTAGCCTGCGATGGTCCGGTGGGGTTGTAATATGTTTGCTGTTTGTCCGGAACTGCCCCCCAGGTTGGTGACTGCTCTTGAGATAGTAAAAGAACTCTGAGGGGTGCACTTTGGGCGTTTTTCATTTTTTATTTTGTGCGGTTATATATCGTGCGAGCTAAAAGGTGTGCATGCGCAATTTGGAAGAGCCTGTTCGGTGGGTTGACAAGGTTGGGAGCCGGAGGATGTGTGTGTGTAAGTGCCTCCGTTTTTCTTGCCTCTGCCCCTCTGTTTGTGCCGTTTTTACTGTCTCTGCCACCCTGTTTGTGTCGTTTTTCTTGCCTCTGCCACCCTGTTTGTGCTCGTTTTCTTGCCTTCTGCCCCCTGATTGCACTCGTTTTTCTTGCCTTCTGCCCCCTGATTGCACTCGTTTTTCTTGCCTTCTGACCCCCGATTGCACTTATTTTTCTTCCCTTCTGCCCCCTGATTGCACTCTTTTTAGGTCTCGCCTGTCGATTCGCATGCGCATCGAGCTTGCGAGACTATGGGGGCTTATCCACTCTTTAACCAACTTGCAAGGAATCGTGGCGATTCCTTGCAGTGCACGAGAAATTTAAGCTCAATGCGCATGCGCATTGAGCTTAAAAGCGCGTGCACATGCCCCCAGCCGCCTGCCTTGCCTACTCTCTCTCTCACTGCCTCCCCCAGCTCCGCCCCCTCACTTCTTGATTGCACGGCCGCTAGGCCGTGCCTCCCCTACTCTCCTCCCCCCTCCCCCTCCGTGTTACGGTCTTTGCAACTCCCCAGCCATATGTTAAAACCCCTCGCACTCCAGGCCACCGCTCCGCCCCCTCCCCTGCCCGCCGTGTCGCATTTCTCCTCCCCCCTCCCCTTATCTGCCTTCCCTCCGTCTGTTCCCTCTCCCCGCTCCGCCCCCTCCCCTGCCCGCCGTGTCGCATTTCTCCTCCCCCCTCCCCACAGAAATGCCCTCCGTCTTCCCGTACTTTTTAAGAGTTTATTTTTATAAATTTGGCTTTTAAAATAAGCTTTGGCTGTGCTGTTGACAATTACATATTATTACAAGTAAACAGTGGTAGTAACGTTATGGACTTCAGTAATATTAAAATCACAATGTGCCTGTAAGCTTCGTGTGATTGTGTGTGTATACATGTGATTGTGAGCATGCATATTTTAAGGTCCAGCAAGTGCGTGTAAGTGTGTGTGTGTGTGTATACGTGTGTGTGTGCGCATGTATGCGTGCAGGTTTCTGTATGCATGTATGCAAGCACAATGGCACACTGCTACTAAAGAGTGTGTTTTGGTAAATCTGGCATTTAAAATAGGCTTTAGTCATGGTTTTCACAGGTACATAGTGTTTACAAGAAAAGTATAAGTTAAATTATGAAGACCAGTAAGGCTAAAGTCATAACGTGCCTTTACTCTTTGTGGGATTGTGTGTGTATACATGTCTTTGTGTGCATGCATGTTATTTAAGCACAAACAACTGCGTGTAAGTACGTGTGTGTACACGTGTGTGTGCGCGTGTATGTGTGCGTGTTTATGGGTGCAGGAATGCAAAGACCATGGCAGACAGCCATTACCAAGTATGTTTTTGTAAGTAGGCATTTTAAATAGGCTTTGGGCATGCTTTTGACAAAACATTGTCCTTATAAGGAAAGAGTTAGCAATATGACGGAGTCTAGTTTGCTATTTTTAAATAATAAACATGATACAAACAGAACAAGAAAACGTTTTGTTTCGATTTCACACAAACTTGCTTACATTTCTCAGTAAGTGAATCGCATCTAAGAAACAAAACTGCTTACATGCTATGGTTCACCTTTGGCCTTTCATTTGCATTAACATTTAGCAGACAAGGCCCCATGTCATCAGCCATTTCCCTCACACGCACGTCGCATTTCTCCTCCCCCCGCCCCCTCCCCTGCCCGCCGTGTCGCATTTCTCCTCCCCCCTCCCCTTATCTGCCTTCCCTCCTCGAGGTTCTCCGACGCCCCGCACCCTTCACTTTCCGGGCCACTGCTTGTGCTCTCGTCAGTCACTCTCTGCCGGCCTGTGTATGCCATTCTTGTTGGCATGCCTCTGCTCTTTGGTAGCCTCGCTGGGCCCCTCTATGCCCGAGCTTCCTCCATTCCTTCCGTATCGCTGCCTGTCCTGTCCCCCCACCCCTTCGTCCCTCCCTGAGCCCCCCCTCCCTCCCAGCAGAGCCCCTAACCTTCGCACCCCGCAGCTGATGCGCCCTCCCTATTCTCCTTGTCTTACCAATTCCTTTACTCTGCCGACCCCTTTTTCCTACCACTTACCCCTTACGCCAGGTCTTCTGTGGCTGCCTGCGTTGGTGCCCCATCCCCCCAATCCCTTTGGCGCCCTTTCCTTCTACCACAGTTTCTCTTTTGCACCCTGCTATCACCCCGAGCCCAACCACCCGTACATTTCACTGGGACCGCTCTTAATGACATTCTATGCATTAATCGCTCCATTTACTGGTCGCCTCTGCTGGGAGCCCCCACCAGCTCCGTACTCACAAATATATGCCTAATCCCTCCAGTATACCTTGCGTGCCTCTTCACCAACAAGTGACCTCTAACAATATGATGTTGCTACACATGTAATATCCGCCTCGTCCTTCCCTTTAAACGGTAACTTTCACAATTACTTGCCACCCCGCGATGTCCTTGCCTGCGTGCAGCACAAGACCCCTTGCCCCTACTCCGCCCATCACCAACCCACAAGCTAGCCTAGGACCGACCCCCACGGTCCCGGGCCAGTGAAGCCAGCACCAAGAACCCCAGCTGCCCCCCCTATCCTCCGACACCCCTTGCTGTGCTTCTCTCCTCTGCTGCACTCTCCTGCTCTCTAGAGATGTGGCCTAACGACCAGAGCTGCCATCTAAGTCACGTAAATACAAAACATGTTGCATTCCAAATGCTATAGGTGTCACATTCGCGAAAGTTATAACTATTGGCATTGTAAATGACAAATATATCAATTTAGCTATTTTAAAAACTAACAAATAAATAAAATATTTGTCATTTACAAGACCAATAGCTCCACCCTCACCCTCACTCAACCCCTCACCCTCACGCTCACCCACCCTCACCCTCACTCACCCTCAACACCTCACCCTCACTCACCCTCAACCCCTCACCCTCACTCACCCTCAACCCCTCACCCTCAACCCCTCACTCACCCTCACTCTCACTCATCCTCACTCACCCTCAACCCCTCACCCTCACTCACCCTCACTCACCCTCAACCCCTCACCCTCACTCACCCTCAACCCCTCACCCTCAACCCCTCACCCTCACTCACCCTCAGCCCCTCACCCTCAACCCCTCACCCTCGCCCTCACTCACCCTCAACCCCTCACCCTCACTCACCCTCACCCTCACTCGCCCTCAACACCTCACCCTCACCCTCACTCACCCTCACTCACCCTCACTCACCCTCAACCCCTCACTCACCCTCAACACACTATCACACTACAACAACACACAAACACTTAACACCACAGCACCACTCATCACCACTACAGCATTACTCAGCAGACAAAGGTCATACAATCAAAACATGTACGCTTTTAACAGGCACACACACCAACAGCTATCAATGGACGCTTTCACCAGGCATACACACACAACAGTCATCAGTACTGCAGTAGTATGTATAAATGAGACTGTTGGTGTGCGAAATACGGATGTGTGGTGCAGTGATATGCTGTGTTGTTGCTCAATGGTACTGTGGGAGTGCAGAATGATAAAGTGGTATTGCTGCGTGTTGCATTGGTGGACATCAGTGATGACGTTGTTGGGAGAAGTGCAACTGTTGTGGTGCTGAGTTATGCTGTGGTGGTAATCATTGAACACCAACACAGCACCACTCCTCACCAGCACAGAACAACACATCACAACAACAGCATTACTAAGCACCACACTAACATCACTCAGCAACACACCAACATCACTCTACACCACCACAACAGCATCATTCAACAACAACACACTATCACACTACAACCACACACAAACACTTACCACCACAGCACCACTCATCACCACTATAGCATTACTCAGCAGACAAACGTCATACAATCAAAACATGTACGCTTTTAACAGGCACACACACCAACAGCTATCAATGGACGCTTTCACCAGGCATACACACACAACAGTCATCAGTACTGCAGTAGTATGTATGAATGAGACTGTTGGTGTGCGAAATACGGATGTGGTGGTGCAGAGTGATGCTGTGTTGTTGCTCAATGGTACTGTGGGAGTGCAGAATGATAAAGTGGTATTGCTGCGTGTTGCATTGGTGGACATCAGTGATGACGTTGTTGGGAGAAGTGCAACTGTTGTGGTGCTGAGTTATGCTGTGGTGGTAATCATTAAACACCAACACAGCACCACTCATCACCAGCACAGAACAACACATCACAACAACAGCATTACTAAGCACCACACTAACATCACTCAGCAACACACCAACATCACTCTACACCACCACAACAGCATCATTCAACAACAACACACTATCACACTACAACCACACACAAACACTTACCACCACAGCACCACTCATCACCACTACAGCATTACTCGGCAGACAAACATCATACAATCAAAACATGTACGCTTTTAACAGGCACACACACCAACAGCTATCAATGGACGCTTTCACCAGGCGTACATACACAACAGTCATCAGTGCATCCTTTCACCAGGCATACACCCACACAAACAGGCATCAGTCCACGCTTTCAACAGTCACACACACCACCGGCCGTAAGTGCACGCTTTCTAACCATTTTTTAACGTAGCACACACAATTACAGCTATACAAGCATGCTTTGGTGCTGTACAGTACTGCAGTAGTATGTATCAATGAGACTGTGGGTGTGCTAGATACGGCTCTAGTGGGGCAGAGTGATGATCTGATGTTGCTCAATGGTACAGTGGGGGTGCAGAATGATAATGTGCTATTGCTGCGTGTTGCATTAATGGACCTCAGTGATGCCGTTGTTAGGATCAGTGCTACTGTTGTGGTGTAGAGTTATACTGTGGTGGTAATAATTGGACAACACTCTACAACGACACTGCACCACTCATCCCCAACACTCATCAGCACTACAACATTACTCACCAGACAAACGTCACAGAAACAGAACATAAACAGTGCATACATACTACCAATAAAAATACTTCAATGTGAACAACAAAAGGACAATGCAAAGCGGCGAAACAAAACACGTACGGCGAAACGCAAAACAAAAATAGCCAACAGCAACATAAAAATATTTTTTTACAGGAGGCGAGTTCAGACGGAAGTACACTACAGGACCCGCATACCAAAACGACACGCGCAAACATAACTCAATGCATGGCAAAAAAACGAACTAAATAGCAGCCATTGATAACATGAAAAAACACACTCTTAAGAAAGGAGCCGGACAGAAACCAAGTGCGAGCAAAGCAAGACCCCAAACAATAATTAGATTCATATCACAAAAAGCAAATTCATAGACAAAAGTGTAACAACTCACAAAGGCACTCTTTAATAATATGAAAATAAAATAGTAATTACCTGTCGATCGTAGCAGCTCATTCACTGAAATGTAGAGAAAAAAAAACAACACACAAAGAGAACATAAACAGTGCATACATAATACGTTTAACTAAAACAATAAAAAAAAAAAAGGCCAAAGCATAGCAGCGAAACAAGTCACATACGGGTCAAAACCACACAAAAAACAAGCCAAGTCGGAGAAAAAATAAACATCAGAGTGCGAGCTCAGGCGAAACGAAACTACAGGAACTGCATACCAGGAAGACACTAGCAAACATTAGTCAATGCATGGCCAACAATCAACTTAAAGACGAGCCAGTAATAGCATAAATAACAAGAAAAATGCCAGACACAAGGCAAGTGCGACCGAAAAACACGTACGGCGAAACGGAACTCAATGCATGGCAAAAAAAAGAACTAAATAGCAGCCATTGATAACATAAAAAACACACTCTAAAGAAAGGAGCCGGACAGAAACCAAGTGCGAGCAAAGCAAGACCCCAAACAATAATTAGATTCACATCACAAAAAGCAAATTCATAGACAAAAGTGTAACAACTCACAAAGGCACTCTTTAATAATATGAAAATAAAATAGTAATTACCTGTCGATCGTAGCAGCTCATTCACTGAAATGTAGAGAATAAAAAAACAACACACAAAGAGAACATAAACAGTGCATACATAATACGTTTAACTAAAACAATAAAAAAACAAAAAGGCCAAAGCATAGCGGCGAAACAAGTCACATACGGGTCAAAACCACACAAAAACAAGCCAAGTCGGAGAAAAAATAAACATCAGAGGGCGAGCTCAGGCGAAACGAAACTACAGGAACTACATACCAGGAAGACACTAGCAAACATTAGTCAATGCATGGCGAACAATCAACTTAAAGACGAGCCAGTAATAGCATAAATAACAAGAAAAATGCCAGACACAAGGCAAGTGCGACCGAAATAATTGGAAAATCCAAAATTACATTACATTCACAGAAATAAAAACTTATACAATTTTAAGGACCAAATAACAAAGTCACTCTTTATATATATTTTTACTAAAAAGGGAATTAGCTGTCGCGCGTAGCACATCAGTGACTAAAGTATAGAAATCCAACAAACTACACACAAACAGCCCCAGTGCATACATAATACGTTGAACACAAAACGTAGCACTGCAATTTGGCTACATAGTAAACGCGAGACGGGGGGGCGTGGCCAAGAGCCGATCATGGTGGACGTGTAGCTCCGGAGCTCCGTCCTTAGCCCGTTATATTAGCTGATTATCCTGCGATCCTACATAGCAACCCACCTACACACGGTGCACCGAAGCCCCGGGAACGAGCGGAGTGCAGCGGAGGGGTGCTGCCCCCCCCCGGACCTCGCCAGTGAAGCGCCGAGTCCGTGACACCTGTTGCGGCTTGCAGAGCAGAGTGAGGCCTCGGCCTCAATTTGGGACCTGCCTATCCCGTCCCGGGCTGCCGGCTCACTCCGGGCGGACCCCAGACCGGAGGTGCGGCGGATCTTTCACCGCGTTACAGGGGCACACAGAAGGGTCCCCCCGCCCCACCTGCAGCCTCGCAGCTCCTTACACTGGGCTGCTGGACGCCCGGAGGCCTCCCCCGCTGTGAGACCCTCTGCGTAGCCCGGGACTCCGGCCCCTGCCGTCACCGGACTGAGCCCAGCTGCAGCGTCCGCTCCCTCGACTCCACCGGTGAGGGGGACGGATCTTGAGAACTACGGGACCCGCCGTCGGCGCTTCAGGCCCAAAGTCCGTTACCTGTGCAACGCGCCGAGAGGCGGGGGACAGCTGGCACCAGAGCGATCCTGCAGGCGCCATTTTGACTGCATCCCGGAGCTGGGTCCGGGCCCCGGGATACTGTTCTCAACACCCTGCTCACCTCAGGCTCCAGCAACGGCAGGCATCACACAGGGGGAGAACCCGAGGCGGCACGCACCCACGGTCAGTACACGCTAATATTGCAGCGGGGCCTGCGACCTCACACAAAGCTGGGGTGACCGGGCACACGCGGGTGGAAGAAGACGCGCGCTGTGTACCCGGCGCCTGCTACGTTACCAGCCACTAAAGTGACCCCTCATAGTCGTGATCTAAGGCCTATGGACCCCCCCTGTACCTCACACGGCCAGGACACTAGCGACTAGCAAGGCCGCAAGCAGATCACCACTCCGCCCTGTGACAACGCCGCGACCAGCCAGCCAACACCTTGCAAGTGCTGACCATTGTACTTCGTAACTCACCCGAGGTCTGTACCGTGCTAGCCTGCATCCAGCTGAGCCTGGGCACACTTTGCGTGGACACGTGCGGAGGGAGAGATCAGCGACTGCAACTACCCCGGCGCTGCCCTGCATACCAGGTCGATGGGTAGGAACAGGGGCAGGAACCAGGACCATGGCGCTGCAGCAGACATGCAGTCCACGGGCTCCGAAGACCCACTGGCCTCCTCGAACGCGGACATTATCCCGCCAACCGGAAAGGGCTCCCAGGACGCCAAGTTGGATCTCATCCTTAACGAAATACGCGCCACACGCGAGGCGTTGGAATCACGCATAGACAGCATGGCGACTGGCCTATCCCTACTGCGGGCGGACCATAACAAGTTGGCGGAGCGGGTCTCGGAACAGAAGATAGCGCTGAATGACCTCATACCCCAGCAGACGGAGCATTCCACGAAACTGGAGACCGTGGAGAAGCAGCTGAGACAGCTATGGGACAAGGTGGACGATGCGGAAGGACGTGCCCGCCGCAACAACGTCCGCATCCTGGGCATTCCAGAGAGAAGCGAGGGGAGGGACCCCACCCGATTTGTGGAGGATTGGCTCCGGACTATGGTGGGCCAGGAAGACCTCACGGCCCTGTACAGTGTGGAACGGGCGCACAGGATGCCATTGCGACCCCCGCAGCCTGGGGCACCCCCTCGACCGCTGATTGCGCGCCTACTCCACTACAAAGATCGAGACACTGTGCTAAGAGCGGCGAGGGAAAAGGCTCCCATACGCTTCGAAAATAAGAACGTATCGGTGTACCCCGATTTCACACCCACGGTACAGAGAGCCAGATCCACTTTCATGGGGGTGAAGCGCAAACTCAGGGACAGAGATATGAAATATGCGCTTTTATTCCCCGCAAGGCTCAAGATATTGCACGGCAACAAGTCCCACTTCTTCGACTCGCCGGAGGAGGCGGAGGAATGGATGGAAGTCGCACTCACCCCTCCAACCTCCCAAGACCCAATCGAAGGCGACCGTAGTGAGGGTCGCAGGCCCTCGCAGGATCGACGAGACAATCCTTCCACCTCCAACCAACACCCCCCACAGAACGCGCCAATGAACACCCAATCGCCGAGGGACCGGGCAGCAGGTCAATCTCCATCACCACGGATGCGACTGACGGAGGAAGCGCTGGCCGCTCACGACGAGGGAGCAACCGGGGATAGGATCACAGTCACCACCGACACCCACACTGAGGTTTCCGGGTCAGTGGACAGTCTGCAGCTGTTCCCAAAGATTACAGCCCAGATGGCAGAGGAGTTCTGATTGGCGACACGATTGACCCTCTCCGGGTGGTAACGTATAACTGACCCCCCCCCTTTTTTTTTTCCGCATCACTGGTGGGTTGCAGAAGGGCACACCCTGTCAAGGGCTACCTCGCCAGAGCGGGCCATCAAGTGACAGTCAACAGAGGCCTGCTCCCCCCGTCCTGAATATGGAACACATTGACTTGTGCCCACGTTGGGCACCCTTGTTTGGCTCCCGAGCCCGTTGGCCTGGGGACCTTTTAGTTAAGGGGATATATGTTCACAAGGCACTCTCACCTAGTACCACGACGGACCTAACATGGTCGCTCATGAGCTCCGCTCTACTACCACACACGGAAGGTTATGGGACCTCTTAATGCCTATCATTTGTGCACCTGGAATGTACGGGGACTGGGCTCAGTTCACGAACGCCACAGAATTTTAGCTCAACTTAACCGTAGAGGAACTCAGGTTGCCTGTCTGCAAGAGACACATTTGAACAATGCTGAAAACGTAAAGATGCGCAAAAAATGGCGAGGACAGCTCTTTGCTACCTCCTATTCTGCGTTCTCCAGGGGGGCGGCGATCTGGCTTCGCAACTCTGTCCCCTTCAAGGCGTTGGAACAAAAGATTGATAAGGAGGGGCGTTATGTATTTGTGCGGGGTTTACTGGATGGGGATGCCATTGTACTCGGTTGTGTGTACTCACCAAACACGGGCCAGTCGGACTTTTTGCTAACTTTAAACGGGATACTTGCTGATTGGGCTGACCACCAGTGGATTATTGGCGGGGATTTCAATGCTGTACTTGATATTACATAAGACAGGTCCCACCCCCCCCTGTTGGCCACTGAGAGCAGGAAACAAGCAGATGCACTAGCACGCTGGGCTGAGGGCTGGGATCTAGCAGACGCATGGCGCAGCACACACCCACAGGAGAGGGAATATATTTTTTTCTCCCCGCCCCACCAGCTCCACACCAGAATTGACCATGTCTTCTGCTCCCGCTCCCTGACGACCTCAATTGTCCTAGCCCAACACATGGGAAAAACCCTGTCCGACCACAACCCCGTTGAGCTCTCTTGGCAGTGGGGCAAGCTGCTGCCCCCCATCCCGGCTTGGCGTCTATCCCCCGACTTGCTTGAAGACACAGTCTTCCGATCATCCCTATCCGATACCTTAGAAACCTACTTCACCACAAATGCAAACATTGCCAGCACCCGTCAGATCGAATGGGACGCATTTAAAGTCTGTCTAAGGGGGGAGGCGATGGCATCTCGAGTGGGTAGGAAGAGAGAGGTCATCAGCCAATTGAATGAAGTAGAGGGTTCCTTGGCGTCCCTGGAGAGCGAGGCAGCGGGCACCAATGCACATTTCACGCCACTGCAAGAGGCTCACATCACAGGGCTCGACAAATCCACTCGCCCGCTCGCATTTGCGAGGGAGAATGGATGAGGTCGAGCTATTTTTAGGTCCTACTCGCCCTTTCTGGCGAGTAGGAAGCAAACTAACTTTTGTCCTCTTTCTTTGAAAATGGAGCAAAAGTGACAAGATAACATGATTTAAAGGCATTTTTATTGCTCATTAAGGGAATGAGCAATAAAGATGCCTTTAAATCTTGTTAACTTGTCACTTTTGCTCCGTTTTCAGAGACGGAGGTCAAGTGGGTTGCAGTCAGGTCGAGGGGATTTTCCATGGTACTAGACCAGCAGGACTAGTACCATTTTTCGGATTTGTCGAGCCCTGCATCAGACATGCAGAACTACTAGAAGACTTGAGACTCCTAGACTACAGAGAACACACGAATAGGCAACATACACAGGCAGACCGAGCTGGCACCCTCCTGGCCCGACTCCTACGTGACTCCCCGCCTTGCCACCCAATCTTAGAAATACTGGACCAAGAAGGCTCACCGGCCACTACTCAAGCAGGGATTAATACGGCGTTC
Source organism: Lissotriton vulgaris (assembly GCF_964263255.1). Classification (NCBI taxonomy): domain Eukaryota; kingdom Metazoa; phylum Chordata; class Amphibia; order Caudata; family Salamandridae; genus Lissotriton; species Lissotriton vulgaris. The sequence goes on from NC_141691.1 coordinate 959,109,245, forward strand.
AAAGATTATTATACCACGCTGTATAGCCCCCCGCCGCCCCAATCAGAGCTCACGTTTGAGACCTTTATGGGGGAGCTGGACCTGCCACGGCTCACCGACGTACAAAGCAAAGATCTACAGCGCAACATCTCCCTAGCAGAAATTAGACAGGCAATACGGGCCCTCCCTAGGAACAAGGTCCCTGGGACCGATGGCCTCCCAGCCGAATTCTATGCGACATTCATAGATCTCCTAGCCCCGCGTTTACATGCTCTCTATTTGGAAGCCTTACGGTCGGCCTCCCTACCACAGTCATCCATGCAAGCGTTGATCACATCCCTCTTAAAACCAGGCAAAGGCGGCCTGCAGCTGGCCGACTACAGACCCCTGTCCCTCCTGAATACTGATTCGAAGATCTTGAGCAAAGTACTGGCGACGAGACTACTACAATATATACCTGGGTTGATCCATCCGGACCAATGTGGCTTTGTGCCGGGCCGGAGCACGGCCATGAACCTCAGACGTTTGGCCCAACTGATGTTGGGTGATATGGTGGACGCGAGCCCGGAGGGCTGCATCTCGCTAGACTTGAAGCAGGCGTTTGACTCCCTTAAATGGGACTACATGTTTGCCACACTTTTGAAATTCGGGATACCGCCCGAATTCGTTGCCTGGGTCAGGCTTCTGTACACTCTCCCTACGGCAAGGGTGCGTACTTCCAGACACATCTCGGGACCTATTGCTATAGCAAGGGGCACCCGACAGGGCTGCCCGCTTTCCCCTCTCCTGTTTATCCTCGCCCTCGAACCATTGCTTTGCAGACTCAGGACGGTGGCACCCCGCTATGGTATCCGGAGACATGGGACGACACATATTGTGTCCGCCTATGCCGACGACATCATATTGTACCTTCGGGACCTACGGGGCGACATGGGCCCCATACCCCAAATGTTTGAGGACTTCAGGGAGATTTCGGGCCTTACTATAAGCGAATCCAAGTCTTATGGATTCACCTTCAGGAACACAGACTCCTCCACCCCACTGCCCTTCGCCCCACACGAGTTCCAGATGGCGGGTACTACCTTCCGATAACTAGGGATGCACATCTACAGGGAAGCTGACATGATGATTGACGGCAACCTTGGAAGGACCTTGAGAGCACTGAAGTCACAAATTCAATTCTGGCTGACGCTGCCCCTCTCTGTTGCTGGCAGAGTGGCCATTTCTAAAATGGTAATGCTCCCTCGCCTCGTTTACCACTTCACCAACCTGCCATTCCTGATCCCAGCTGCGACATTTAAACACCTCGACACGCTACTCACGGAGCTGGTGTGGGGACATGGGCGCAGACGTATTGGCCTAACTAAACTGCAGCTCCCCTCGGGCTCCGGTGGCATGGGCCTTCCGGACTTTAGGGCGTACAACTATGCATGCCAGCTACAATGGCTAGCCTACTGGGTGGCGGGCCGCAACCTTCACGAGATCAACAAAACGGAGAGAGAACATGAAAGAGGGGACATACATAAGTTGCTCCTACCCCATTCGAACATGCCGAGAGACACCCCTCCGCTCCTCCGGCTGGCGGTGACATATTGGCGGAAGGCAGTGAAATACACTTCTCCCACAACATCATATGCTCCCACGATCCCGCTTCTGGGCATTCCGCTGGGCTCGGGGACGCTCACAACAAATAGGCTAACGCCATGGCAGGACGCAGGTGTGACACATGTGGGGGACCTGTTCGCGGAGGGGCACCTGTTGTCCTTTACAGATTTCAGGGCTATACATGGCGTTCCTAGAGGCTCATTCCTTTTACACGCAGGCCTTTGCCACTACATAACACACTCCTGGGCGCCTGGAGAACTTGAACCTACTACTAACCCCCTGATAACTATGCACTACCTTATGGGCACAGGCGGCCACCTCACCAAATGGCTCACTGCTAGCATAAAGGCCGGAAGGGCGATCCCACTAACACCACTTAGGACGACATGGGAGGGAGACATTGGTAGACCACTGCGAGACGCAGAATGGGGACGCATTCTCCAGTTTCCCAAGAAAGTAGCCAGAAACCCCAAATACAAGTTTATCCAGCTGATGTTACTGCATAGAGCCTACCTGACCCCTCACCGCCTGCATAAGATGTTCCCCAACGCAAATAGCACCTGCCCCCGGTGCGACGCTGACGATGCATCACGAATACATATGTTATGGTTATGCCCCAAGTTGGGTCATTACTGGGCCACCATCGCTGACGCGCTTGAGAGTGCTGGCACCCTATCCCAGTCGCTCACCATAGAACATGCACTACTAGGGCTGGGACCGTCGACACACACTAGGACCGTGGCGTCACGTTTCGCAGACCTGGCCCTATTACTGGCAAAGAGGGCAATCACGATGAGGTGGAAATCCCCCAGGCCCCCTGACCCGGACTTATGGAAAGCAGAGGTAATAAGGTGGGGCAAGGCAGAGGGTGAGGCGCTGCAGCGAGAGGAACACAGAGGTCTCAGGAAAACACTGATCTCCTTAGACTGGTTCACCGTGTTGGGGACCTTTGAGGCTGGAGGGGAGGAGGATGGGGGGGATACGGATAGTTCGATTCACACGGGCTGATTGGGTCCAACCCCTCAGGACATTCAAGATATGAGGTGCACTGTGTTGAGGTACGGTGAACTCCGTACCATTGACGATTTATCCCAGCTTACCTATGTGTGTGGGAACGACGAAAACTGTACTGTGCAGAGCAATAAATGACCAGGATGTAAATATCACTTTATGCGCATGTTAGTAGAGTGCCGGGAGGGTTCCTTGCGGGTGGGGGAGGGTATGGCTATGTTCAGGGTTTGTTCTATTGTAATGGTTCTGCGCGAAACGGAAAAATCAATGATACTAGCACCTGTAAATACTGAGCAGACATGTGAATGTGACGTCCTGATTATTGCTATGTCCCAATATGTGTGTAACTGCTCCAATTACTATGCTAATAAACAGATTTTCAAAAAAAAAAAAATAGTAAACGCGAGACAACACTTTCAGAATTTTTTTTAAACATATATATATAACAATTAAAATTCACACATAAAACATTACATAAACAAACAATAATTGGTCTTACCTGCAAATACACACAGAAGATATACGTAACTGACGTTAGCGTCAAAAACGTGCCACAAGAAAGACGTATTACATTCAAATATTCGACGATAACAATTTGTGTAAGCACTTTCGACAAATAATATATTTAATAAATTCATTACAAATGGATATTAATAAAAAAAACATAAATAAAGGAAAATACCAATAAAAATACAATACACTCAACAGCTTTATAAAAAGGGATTTTAGCCAATAAAAACAGTATGTTGCACCAACTCGCACATATGCAAAACATCAAAAAGCAATACCCTCACCCACCCTCAACTCCTCATCCTCACTCACCCTCACCCTCACTCACCCTCAACCCCTCACCCTCACTCACCCTCAACCCCTCACCCTCACCCTCACTCACCCTCACCCTCACTCACCCTCAACCCCTCACCCTCAATCCCTCACCCTCACTCACCCTCAACCCCTCACCCTCACTCACCCTCACTCACCCTCAACCCCTCACCCACACCCTCACTCACCCTCACTCACCCTCACTCGCCCTCACTCGCCCTCACTCACCCTCACTCACCCTCACTCACCCTCACCCTCACTCACCCTCAACCCCTCACCCTCACTCACCCTCAACCCCTCACACTCACTCACCCTCAACAACTCACCCTCAACCCCTCACTCACCCTCACTCTAACTCAACCTCACTCACCCTCAACCCCTCACCATCACCCTCACTCACCCTCACCCACCCTCAACCCCTCACCCTAACTCACCCTCACTCACCCTCAACCCCTCACCCTCACTCACCCTCACTCACCCTCAACCCCTCACCCTCACTCACCCTCAACCTCACTCACCCTCACCCACCCTCAACCCCTCATCCTCACTCACCCTCACCCTCACTCACCCTCAACCCCTCACCCTCACCCACCCTCAACCCCTCACCCTCACCTTCACTCACCCTCACCCTCACTCACCCTCAACACCTCACCCTCAATCCCTCACCCTCACTCACCCTCACCCTCACTCACCCTCAACCCCTCACCCTCACTCACCCTCAACCCCTCACCCTCACTCACCCTCACTCACCCTCACTCACCCTCACCCTCAACCCCTCACCCTCACTCACCCTCAACTCCTCACCCTCAACCCCTCACTCACCCTCACTCTCACTCACCTTACTCACTCACCCTCAACCCCTCAGCCTCACCCTCACCCTCACCCTCAACACCTCACCCTCACTCACCCTCACTCACCCTCAACCCCTCACCCTCACTCACCCTCACCCTCACTCACCCATAACCCCTCACCCTCACTCACCCTCAACCCCTCACCCTCCCTCACCCTCAACGCTCACCCTCGACCCCTCCCACTCAACCCCTCACCCTCACTCAGCCTCACTCACCCTCACTCACCCTCAACACCTCACCCTCACTCACCCTCAACCCCTCACTCACCCTCACTCACCCTCACCCTCACCCTCAACTATTGGCATTGTAAATAACAAAGCTATTAATTTGCTATTTTCAAAACAAGCACATAAATAAAAAATGTGTCCTTTACAATACCAATAGCTCAAACTTTCCTAATGCAAGACCTATTGCATTGCTGTGCTTCTCTCCCCTGCTGCACTCTCCTGCTCTCTAGAGATGTGGCCTAACGACAAGAGCTGCCATCTAAGTCACGTAAATACAAAACATGTTGCATTCCAAATGCTATAGGTGTCACATTCGCAAAAGTTATAACTATTGGCATTGTAAATGACAAAGCCATCAATTTAGCAATTTTAAAAACCAACAAATAAATAACATATGTCCTTTACAATACCAATAACTCCAACTTTTCTAATGCGAGACCTATTCACACGGAATTACATCAAATATAAGAAACATATTACGCAACTTGGATTCAGCGCTAACAGCATCAATAAACATTACATAGGTCTCTTAGCTTCACAAAACAAATGTGAGCGACAGCATGCAATGATGTTTATCGGGCTTTAGGTCACAAAACAACCTCCCCTACTCTCCTCCCCCCTCCTCCTCCTACTCTCCTCCCCCCTCCTCCTCCTACTCTCCTCCCCTGCCTGCAGCCGCCTGCCTTGCCATTCTCATAGACATAAACAACTTTTAGGACAGAAAAAAAAGGGGGTCTACGGAGTAGTGCATCAGATACGTTACACACAAAATATACTTCCCAAAAGTGAGCTACAGCATGCAAGGATGTTGATCAGGCTTCAGGCAAAAAGCAAAAAACATTCGTACAATATTACACCAACAAAACAAAGAGAAATATGTGGCAGGAAGCGAGGACGAGGATGTACAAACACAAAAGTGAAACAGCCAACTTTTGATTGGGGCAATAAACAAGCAGTATTCATCCGGGGAATGGGACGGATTAAAGACAATGGTCAAGAGTTACACAAAAAGCCGTACGCATATAACAATAGCAGTTATTCACACGGAATTACATCAAATATAAGAAACATATTACGCAACTTGGATTCAGCGCTAACAGCATCAATAAACATTACATAGGTCTCTTAGCTTCACAAAACAAATGTGAGCTACAGCATGCAATGATGTTTATCAGGCTTCAGGTCACAAAACAAAAATTATTCGGACAAGATAACACCAACAAAACAACGAAGAAATATCTGGCAGGAAGCGAAGACGAGGATGTACAAACACAAATGTGAAACAGCCTACTTTTTATTGGGGGAATAAATAAGCATTATTCGCCCGGGGAATGGGACGGATTAAACACAATTGTCAAGAGTTACACAAAAAGCCGTACGCATATAACAGGAGCATTTATTCACAGGAAATTACATCCAATATAAAAAAAAAAAAATTCCCTACTCTACAGTAATGTGGACATAAGTCAAAATTCTGATAGCAACATGGAGAAAGCATATATAACAAGACAATATTTCTTTAAAAATACATCGTAACACAAAGCGGAGACATTGCATTAATTATTAAAGAAGAGGAAGTATCACAAACCACAGCACGAAATTTAAATACACATCAAAATAAAAAGCTATACAAACATACATTTAATAATAACTGAAATAACAGAACGTAGAGATGAAACAATATAAATTATTCACGCTGATATACAACATACTACACAATTACACACAAAAAAAACCTGCTCTAATTATTAACACAACTACTGACCAAAAGCAACCATTTTAAAAATTAGATCTGAACAATAGGATACAATGCATTACATACATAAAGAGCCGACAATTCGAAATAAACATCCTTCGTTGCAAAACAAAGACACTACTATGCCAATAAAACTAATAGGAAACAACAAATCGAATAAGTCATAACACTATACACACACAAAACAAACAACAAATAACAACTTACCTGTCGAACGATGCACGGAACAGACAACGAAGCCAACACTCCTTACACGGGACCCGCTTTCAACAATATGGGGATTTCCAATTAGACGCGAGTAAATTGTTACGCAACGTGAGAGGATTTTGAAATCTCATTGGCTGACACGGACGTCAATCAAAATAGTACGGGATTCAAAATAACAACTAGAACGCAATAACTTAAATACTTTAATATAATTATGGGACAGTCACACAAGCACACACACCACAATCACACAAATACACAACACACAAACACCCTCACACACCCTCACTCACACCCACCCTCACCCCCCCCACCCTTACAACACACTCACCCTCACTAACCCTCACACACACACCCTCACACACCCTCACACTCACACACCCTCACCCACCACCACCCTCACTCACACACCTTCACACCCTCAACCTCACACATCCTCACTCACCCTCACACCCTCACTCACCCTCACTCACCCTCATGACCTCAACCACACACCCTCACATGCCCCCACCCTCACACACCCCCACCCTCACACACACACCCCCTCACACACTCACACATCCTCACACACCCACACACATTCTCAATAAGCCTCACACCCTCACCCTCGCCCACCCTCACTCACCCTCACCCCCTCACCCTCAATAACTCTCACCCACCCTCAACCCCTCACCCTCACCCTCACTCACCCTCACCCTCACTCACCCTCAAACCCTCACCCTCACTCACCCTCAACCCCTCACCCTCAACCCCTCACCCTCACTCACCCTCGCTCTCACTCACCCTCACTCACCCTCACCCTCACTCACCCTCACCCTCACTCACCCTCACCCTCACCCTCAATGCCTCACCCTCAACCCCTCACCCTCACCCTCACTCACCCTCAACCCCTCACCCTCACCCTCAACCCTTCACCCTCAACCCCTCACTCACCCTCACTCTCACTCACCCTCACTCACCCTCAACCCCTCAGCATCACCCTCACTCACCCTCACCCTCACTCACCCTCAACCCCTCACCTACCCTCACCCTCACTCACCCTCAACCCCTCACCCTCACTCACCCTCACTCACCCTCAACATCTCACCCTCACCCTCACTCACCCTCAACCCCTCACCCTCAACCCCTCACTCACCCTCACTCTCACTCACCCTCAACCCCTCACCCTCAACCCCTCACTCACCCTCACTCTCACTCACCCTCACTCACCCTCAACACCTCAGCCTCACCCTCACTCACCCTCACCCTCACTCACCCTCAACCCCTCACACTCACTCACCCTCACCCACCCTCAACCCCTCACCCTCACTCACCCTCACCCTCACTCACCCTCACCCTCACTCACCCTCACCCACACTCACCCTCACTCACCCTCACTCACCCTCAACCCCTCACCCTCACTCACCCACACTCACCCTCACCCTCACTCACCCTCAACGCCTCACCCTCACTCACCCTCAACCCCTCACCCTCACCCTCACTCACCCTCACCCTCACCCTCACTTACCCTCAACCCTTCACCCTCAACCCCTCACTCACCCTCACTCTCACTCACCCTCACTCACCCTCAACCCCTCAGCATCACCCTCACTCACCCTCACCCTCACCCACCCTCAACCCCTCACCTACCCTCACCCTCACTCACCCTCAACCCCTCACCCTCACTCACCATCACCCTCACTCACCCTCAACACCTCACCCTCACTCACCCTCAACACCTCACCCTCAACGCCTCACCCTCAACCCCTCACCCTCAACCCCTCACCCTCAACCCTCACTCACCCTCACCCACACTCACCCTCACCCTCACCGCCTCATCCTCACTCACCCTCAACCCCTCACCCTCACTCACCCTCAACCCCTCACCCTCACACCCTCAACCCTTCACCCTCAACCCCTCACTCACCCTCAACACCTCAGCCTCACCCTCACTCACCCTCACCCTCACTCACCCTCAACCCCTCAGCATCACCCTCACTCACCCTCACCCTCACTCACCCTCAACCCCTCACCTACCCTCACCCTCACTCACCCTCAACCCCTCACCCTCAACCCCTCACTCACCCTCACTCTCACTCACCCTCACTCACCCTCAACACCTCAGCCTCACCCTCACTCACCCTCACCCTCACTCACCCTCAACCCCTCACACTCACTCACCCTCACCCACCCTCAACCCCTCACCCTCTCACCCTCACCCTCACTCACCCTCACCCTCACTCACCCTCACCCACACTCACCCTCACTCACCCTCAACACCTCAGCCTCACTCTCACTCACCCTCACCCTCACTCACCCTCAACCCCTCACACTCACTCACCCTCACCCACCCTCAACCCCTCACCCTCACTCACCCTCACCCTCACTCACCCTCACCCTTACTCACCCTCACCCACACTCACCCTCACTCACCCTCACTCACCCTCAACCCCTCACCCTCACTCACCCACACTCACCCTCACCCTCACTCACCCTCAACGCCTCACCCTCACTCACCCTCAACCCCTCACCCTCACCCTCACTCACCCTCACCCTCACCCTCACTTACCCTCAACCCTTCACCCTCAACCCCTCACTCACCCTCACTCTCACTCACCCTCACTCACCCTCAACCCCTCAGCATCACCCTCACTCACCCTCACCCTCACCCACCCTCAACCCCTCACCTACCCTCACCCTCACTCACCCTCAACCCCTCACCCTCACTCACCATCACCCTCACTCACCCTCAACACCTCACCCTCACTCACCCTCAACACCTCACCCTCAACGCCTCACCCTCAACCCCTCACCCTCAACCCCTCACCCTCAACCTCACTCACCCTCACCCACACTCACCCTCACCCTCACCGCCTCATCCTCACTCACCCTCAACCCCTCACCCTCACTCACCCTCAACCCCTCACCCTCACACCCTCAACCCTTCACCCTCAACCCCTCACTCACCCTCACTCACCCTCAACACCTCAGCCTCACCCTCACTCACCCTCACCCTCACTCACCCTCACCCTCACTCACCCTCAACCCCTCACCCTCACTCACCCTCACTCACCCTCACCCTCACCCACACTCACCCTCACTCACCCTCACTCACCCTCAACCCCTCACCCTCACCCTCCACCCTTCACCCTTCACTCACCCTCACTCTTACTCACCCTCACTCACCCTCAACACCTCCCCCTCACCCTCACTCACCCTCAACACCTCACCCTCACTAACCCTCAACCCCTCACCCTCACCCTCACACCCTCAACCCTTCACCCTCAACCCCTCACTCACCCTCACTCTCACTCACCCTCACTCACCCTCAACACCTCCCCTCACCCTCACTCACCCTCAACACCTCACCCTCACTAACCCTCAACCCCTCACCCTCACACCCTCAACCCTTCACCCTCAACCCCTCACTCACCCTCACTCTCACTCACCCTCACTCACCCTCACTCACCCTCAACACCTCAGCCTCACCCTCACTCACCCTCACTCACCCTCAACCCCTCACACTCACTCACCCTCACTCTCACTCACCCTCAACCCCTCACCCTCACTCACCCTCACCCTCACTCTCACTCACCCACACTCACCCTCACTCACCCTCAACCCCTCACCCTCACTCGCCCTTCAACCCCTCACCCTCACTCACCCTCAACCCTTCACCCTCAACCCCTCACTCACCCTCACTCTCACTCACCCTCAACGCCTCACCCTCACCCACCCTCACTCACCCTCACCCAACACCTCACCCTCACTCACCCTCAACCCCTCACCCTCACTCACCCTCAACCCCTCACCCCCTCACCCTCACTCACCCTCAACCCCTCACCCTCACCCTCACTCACTCACACTCACCCTCACTCACCCTCACTCACCCTCACTCACCCTCAACCTCACTCACCCTCAACCCCTCATCCTCACTCACCCTCACCCTCACTCACCCTCAACCCCTGACCCTCACTCACCCTCAACCCCTCACCCTCAATCCCTCACCCTCACTCAACCTCACCCTCACTCACCCTCAACCCCTCACCCTCACTCACCCTCAACCCCTCACCCTCACTCACCCTCAACCCCTCACCCACCCTCTCCCTCAACACCTCACCCTCAATCCCTCACCCTCACTCACCCTCACCCTCACTCACCCTCAACCCCTCACCCACCCTCAACCCCTCACCCTCACTCACCCTCAACCCCTCACCCACCCTCACCCTCACTCACCCTCAACCCCTCACCCTCACTCCCTCACCCTCAACCCCTCACCCTCACTCATCCTCAACCCCTCACCCTCAACCCCTCACTCACCCTCACTCTCACTCACCCTCACTCACCCTCACTCACCCTCAACCTCACTCACCCTCACCCACCCTCAACCCCTCATCCTCACTCACCCTCACCCTCACTCACCCTCAACCCCTCACCCTCACTCACCCTCAACCCCTCACCCTCACCCTCACTCACCCTCACTCAACACCTCACCCTCAATCCCTCACCCTCACTCACCCTCACCCTCACTCACCCTCAACCCCTCACTCACCCTCAACCCCTCACCCTCACTCACCCTCAACCCCTCACCCACCCTCACCCTCACTCACCCTCAACCCCTCACCCTCACTCCCTCACCCTCAACCCCTCAGCCTCACCCTCACTCACCCTCAACACCTCACCCTCACTCACCCTCACCCTCACTCACCCTCACCCTCACTCTCACTCACCCTCACTCACCCTCAACCCCTCACCCTCACTCACCCCTCAACCCCTCACCCTCACTCAACCCTTCACCCTCAACCCCTCACTCACCCTCACTCTCACTCACCCTCACTCACCCTCAACGCCTCACCCTCACCCACCCTCAACACCTCACCCTCACTCACCCTCACCCTCACTCACCCTCAACACCTCACCCTCACTCACCCTCAACCCCTCACCCTCACTCACCCTCACCCTCACTCACCCTCACCCTCACTCTCACTCACCCTCACCCACACTCACCCTCACTCACCCTCAACCCCTCACCCTCACTCACCCCTCAACCCCTCACCCTCACCCACCCTCAACCCTTCACCCTCAACCCCTCACTCACCCTCACTCTCACTCACCCTCACTCACCCTCAACGCCTCACCCTCACCCACCCTCAACACCTCACCCTCACTCACCCTCACTCACCCTCAACACCTCACCCTCACTCACCCTCAACCCCTCACCCTCACTCACCCTCAACCCCTCACCCCCTCACCCTCACTCACCCTCAACCCCTCACCCTCACTCACCCTCACTCACACTCACCCTCACTCACCCTCACTCACCCTCAACCTCACTCACCCTCACCCACCCTCAACCCCTCATCCTCACTCACCCTCACTCACCCTCAACCCCTCACCCTCACTCACCCTCAACCCCTCACCCTCACCCTCACTCAACACCTCACCCTCAATCCCTCACCCTCACTCACCCTCACCCTCACTCACCCTCAACCCCTCACCCACCCTCACCCTCACTCACCCTCAACCCCTCACCCTCACTCACCCTCAACCCCTCACCCTCACTCCCTCACCCTCACTCACCCTCAACCCCTCACCCTCACTCCCTCACCCTCACTCACCCTCAACCCCTCAGCCTCACCCTCACCCACTCACCCTCAACACCTCACCCTCACTCACCCTCACTCACCCTCACCCTCACTCTCACTCACCCTCACCCTCACTCACCCTCACTCACCCTCAACCCCTCACCCTCACTCACCCCTCAACCCCTCACCCTCACCCTCACTCACCCTCAACCCTTCACCCTCAACCCCTCACTCACCCTCACTCTCACTCACCCTCACTCACCCTCAACGCCTCACCCTCACTCACCCTCAACACCTCACCCTCACTCACCCTCAACCCCTCACCCTCACTCACCCTCACCCTCACTCACCCTCACCCTCACTCTCACTCACCCTCACCCACACTCACCCTCACTCACCCTCACTCACCCTCAACCCCTCACCCTCACTCACCCCTCAACCCCTCACCCTCACTCACCCTTCAACCCTTCACCCTCAACCCCTCACTCACCCTCACTCTCACTCACCCTCACTCACCCTCAACGCCTCACCCTCACCCACCCTCAACACCTCACCCTCACTCACCCTCAACACCTCACCCTCACTCACCCTCAACCCCTCACCCTCACTCACCCTCAACCCCTCACCCCCTCACCCTCACTCACCCTCAACCCCTCACCCCCTCACACTCACTCACCCTCACTCACCCTCAACGCCTCACCCTCAACACCTCACCCTCAACACCTCACCCTCACAAGACATATTGTGTTACAAGAGGTTTCACATTTGCGAAAGATAAAACGATTGGCATTGTAAATAACAAAGCTATTATTTCGCTATTTTAAAAACAAGCACATAAGTAAAAAATGTGTCCTTTACAATACCAATAGCTCAAACTTTCCTAATGCAAGACCTATTGCATTGCTGTGCTTCTCTCCCCTGCTGCACTCTCCTGCTCTCTAGAGATGTGGCCTAACGACAAGAGCTGCCATCTAAGTCACGTAAATACAAAACATGTTGCATTCCAAATGCTATAGGTGTCACATTCGCAAAAGTTATAACTATTGGCATTGTAAATGACAAAGCCATCAATTTAGCAATTTTAAAAACCAACAAATAAATAACATATGTCATTTACAATACCAATAACTCCAACTTTTCTAATGCGAGACCTATTGCATTTCCAATGCTTGTTTTTCTTGCCTTCTGCCCCGATTGCACTCGTTTTTCTTGCCTCTGCTCCCTTGATTCTGCCATTTTTCTTGCCTCTGCTCCCCTGATTGTGCCATTTTTCTTGCCCCTGCTCCCCCGATTGTGACATTTTTCTTTCCTTCTGCCCCCTGATTGCACTCGTTTTTTTCTTGCCTTCTGCCCCCTGATTGCACTCGTTTTTCTTGCCTCTGCTTCCTTGATTGTGCCATTTTTCTTGCCTCTGCTCTCCTTGTGCCATTTTTCTTGCCTCTGCTCCCCCGATTGTGCCATTTTTCTTGCCTCTGCCCCCCTGATTGTGCTCCTTTTCTTGCCTTCTGCCCCCTGATTGCACTGGTTTTTCTTGCCTCTGCTTCCCTGATTGTGCCATTTTTCTTGCCTCTGCTCCCCTAATTGTGCCATTTTTCTTGCCTCTGCCCCCCTGATTGCACTCATTTTTCTTGTTTTCACTGTTACTCAGGAGTGCATCTTCTGTGGCCCTCCACGGCCAGAGGGAGCAGAGGGTAGGGGGGCAAGCATGTGCCTTTGGCATCCATAGCTACCCTGTGTGTGCGGACAGAGATGGGTGGTTGTCCTGCATAGAGGGATTGTTTGAGAAACGTGTTTACGTGCACATAACCTCATGCGTGCTAGCGGTTTTCCCGCTGTGCGCTGAGTTTTTTAAAAACCCGCGTTACATGACGAGCGTACGACAGGCGTACCTCATGACGAGCTGAGCTCGTCATAAGTGACGAGCTGAGCTCGTCATGAGCGTCGAAGGGGTTAAAAGACTTGCCGGGAATAGGTCTATTGATTTGGGGGCATGATGAGCATTGAGCAGGCCAGGGTTTAATACCTATTATTAAGCCCTACATTATTAGTCATATGACACAGAATGTTTAAGTAGATGTCTGATAGCCCACGCGGGCCCACCAAACTTTTGTCATCCTGTTTCCTCTGCTCCGTAAGCCATGGTGGAGTTGGTAAACGACCTCCTGCAGCTGCAGGCCGTGGGTGCGTGGAGGGACCTGATGACCAGTGACCAGCTGCGGGCCGCCACCATGCTGCTCGACACCGTGGAGGAAGGGGCCTTCGTGCTGGCGGAAATAGTCCCGGAGAACACCGACAACCACCGTGAGTACCACTTCCGTCCCCTTTTAGAGTTACACAGCACGATGGAGGGCACAAGCACACTCCTGCCTGGCAAAACTTAAACTGCACATTTCCTGACGAACTGAAAACCAGCAGCTTTGTAGTTTTTGTGAAAAATCTATATTGTGTAGGTAGCAATAGCGTTTATTGGTCCCACAAATGAAGCAAAATGTTTCTTTTGGGGGTCTAAAGAACGTTATCAAACCTCTTCCAAGTAGAATTCATCCCTAAAGCACTACAGCTGAATGAGTTGATTAGGTGAAACCCTCAACACATTCTTTGACTCACTTATGCAGTGATCAGCTAGCATATACACACTGCATTTATGTTGTCTGTGTGTGGCTCTGTGTGTGCGTGGCTCTGTGTGTGTGCGGCTCTGTGTGTGTGCGGCTCTGTGTGTGCGCGGCTCTGTGTGTGTGCGTGGCTGTGTGTGTGGCTCTGTGTGTGTGTGTACGGCTCTGTGTGTGTGTGGCTCTGTGTGTGTGTGGCTCTGTGTGCGGCTCTGTGTGTGTGTGTGTGCGCGGCTCTGTGTGCGTGGCTCTGTGTGGATAGCTTTTTTTGTAGGTGGCTCTATGTGTGGGTGGCTCTGTCTGTGTGAGGGTGGCTCTGTGTAGGTGACTATGTGAATGACTGTGTGGGTGGCTCTGTATGTGTGTGTGGGTGGCTTTATGTGTGTGGCTCTGTGTGGGTGTAATAGGTCATGCATATGTGAGCGATTAAGCTATTGGCATTGTAAATGACACTGCCATTTATTTAACGATTAAGCTATTGGCAATGTAAATGACAATTCCATACATTTTTGATGTAAAAAAAAAATTTCATGAGTAATGCCAATTACTCTACCTTTAATAATGCCGAGACCATTGCATTGTAAATGCTTGTTTATTTTGCATTGTTGATGGCATCAATATATTGTATTTGACCAGCATGCAGCAGACAGAAGATTGTCACTTTCTTTTCATACACGATGATGGGGGGTAGGGAACTGAAGGTTCTGTGTTGGAATGTGAATGGATTGGGGGACAAAGTGAAGCGTAGTGTCGTTCTTCAATATCTTAAACGCCATGCACCAGTGGTGATTTTGCTTCAAGAAACACACTTAGTTGGTAACTCTTGTAAGGCGATGCATAGAATGGGGTACAAGTTGGTGGCCCATGCGAGATTTACGTCTGGATCCAGAGGGGTGGGCATCCTGATTCGGAAGGCGCTCCCTTTGGTAATAGACTCCACGTTGGAGGACGATAGTGGCAGATATGTTGTAATTACAGGTCGTTGGGAGGGGCATGTTCTTACCCTTTTGTCTTTTTATGTTCCCCCGGGTATGCAGTCCACTTCATTTGCCGATTTGGAAAATCTTTTGCTTGAACTGCTGGATGGGCTCTTGATCTTGGGGGTGACTTCAATGCTGTGGTCTCCGGAACTATGGATAGACATCCCCCGCAAGATGCGGGGTGCACCCAGCGATGGCTACCAGACTTCATGGAGGGAAAAGGCTTGGTGGACAGCTGGAGGATGCTCCACCCTGAACAGAAGCAATATACATTTCACTCTGGTGTCCATGGCAGCCTCTCCCGCTTGGATTATTGCTTTGTTCCTGCGGCCCAGGCGTCTTACGTCACTGAGGCTGTCCATCTTGCCAGGGGTATCTCTGATCATTCCCCGCTCTGGTTCCGGTTTAGTATCACTTCGGGAACGGCAGGCAGGGTGGTCCCTATTAACCCTTGGTACATACATAACCCTAAAATTCATAAGGATTGGATGATTATTTTATTGATAATGAAGGATCGGTGTCCTCCTCTTTGTTTCTCTGGGAAGCCTTTAAAAAGGTCATTAGGGGTCAGGCTCTATCACTGATATCTGGAGCTAGGAGGGAGAGGAACAAAGAGATTACTGACGGAGAGACTGAGATTAGTCTGGAAGGGGAACTGGAGCGGGAGATAACACAGGCTAAATTGCATATTTTGAGCCTTAAGCAGCATGAGTATAAATCTCTGGTCACTGATAGTGCTAGGGCTCTTAGCAGACAGCAGCAGGTAGGCTTTATGACCTCGGGGATAAGGCAGGGACACTTATTGCCTGGTTGGACAGAAAGGTTAGGGCTGAATGTGTTGTCCCCGAACTTGTTACAGAGGGGGGCGAGTTGCTTACGGATCCCCAGAAGATTATTGACAGTTTTGCGGCCAATTTTCAAACTGTTTATACCTCGGTCTCGGATCGACCGGTGGATGACTCCTATTTATTGCTTGGTGATATACAGCTCCCTCGGCTGTCCAGTGAGGACACAGATTTTATGGATAGTGCCTTAACAGCCGATGAAATAGCCCAGGCTATTCGCTCCTTGAACTTGGGTAAGGCGCTGGGACCCAATTGGCTCCCAATTGAACTTTATAAGCTCCGGCCAGATAAGCTAGCCTCATACCTCAAAGACATGTTTGTTGAGGCCTGGAAAGCAGGGATCCTGCCCCTTGATCAGAGAGTTGCGCGGTTGTGGTGATTCATAAAGAGGGTAAACCCAAGACTAACTGTGCCTCTTATAGGCCTATTTCTTTATTGAACGCTGAGCCCAAAATACTGGCTAAGTTTCTCTCAAATAGGCTGGTGAAAATGATAAGCGGACTGATACATCCAGATCAATCGGGCTTTAGTCCCCACAGAAATACAGCCCTGAATTTACATATGCTGCACGGCGTGATAGCCAGGGCCCACACTTTGCAGAAGCCAGCCGTAATCGCCTCACTTGATGCAAACATGGCTTTTGATAACGTGAATGGTCCTATTTGTGGGCGGTCCTAACCAAATGTGGATTTGGCCATGAATTTATCGGCTGAATGAGTTTACTGTATTCTGAGCCACTTGCTCTAATATTTGTTAATAATCAGGTTTTGGCGTCCTTTCGTCTCGGTAGGGGCACCCAGCAGGGTTGCCCTCTCTCTCCCCTTCTTTTCTCGCTGGCATTGGAGCCTCTGGTGGCTTGGATACGCTGGGAGCCATCTATCCGGGGCATTCGGTGGTCCCATGACTGGGAAGACCGGATCTCCTTGTATGCGGATGATATTCTGCTTTATTTAGCCTCTCCTCGAAAGTCCCTCATTGTTGTATGTGATGTTTTGTCCTCTTTTGACAGGAACTCCGGGCTCTCCATAAATTGGGGGAAATCTCTGTTGTTCGTTCTTAGAGGGGACCCCACCGGTACCTCCGCGAAACTGTCCCATTCAGATTCAGACGGGCTTAAATATCTGGGGATTTTCATTTCACTTGACCCGGCACTTAGGTATGCCAAGAATCTCCCCCCCCCCTCTGCAGAGGCTCAGGAGCGACATTGCTAATTGGAGGAAACTCCCACAGTCGTTGTTGGGGCGAGCGGCTCTTTTTAAAATGATGTCTCTACCTCGCTTCCTTTATGCCCTTCAGAATACCCTAGATGTAGTACCGGCTAGTTATTTGCGTGAGGTGGAAGGGCTGCAGCGTAGTCTTTTGTGGGAGGGCAGACCCTGAATTGCTTTAGCCAAGCTTACGCTCCCATGGTATGATGGAGGCGTTGTCCTCCCTGATGTTAAAAGATACTATTGGGCCTCCCAGTTGGCCGAAATCAATCATGGAACATATGGCCCTGTCGCTGACCCCGGCTACGCTATGGATAAATGGCTCCTCCCCGTAGGTAGTTACAATAGGGCACTGTACTCTAAACCAACGAAGTTGAACTTGACAGGGCTGACTAAACATGCCGTGCGGATCTGGCACGATGCCACAAGTTCTTTGGGATGGAGGGACAGACTGACGCTAGCTACCCCACTTTTTGATTCGGAACAGTTGGGTAAGTTTTGGAACACAAGAGGATTTGATAAGTGGGACATGATAGGGATCTCAACCATTAAAGACATCTGGAGAAAGGGAAGGATTAAATCATTTGATGAAATGCGGGTTGAATTTGAGCTGAAGAGCTCTGAATACTTCCGCTATGCGCAAATTCTACACTCACTTCAGGCGGCCCTACCAGTGGACGCGGACCTACCGGAGGCTTCGCCTCTCGAGGATAGAATTTTAGATGGTCACCTCCCCGAGAAAACGATCTCCCTAATTTCTAAGAAGCTAATTAATCATAGGGCGGATCTACTTATGGAGTTGAGGGATAAGTGGACACAGGACAGAATAGAATTAGATGACGAGGACTGGCAATTGGTGGTGTCCTCTCCAAAAGTGGTTGCCATTCCTGCGCTACTGCGGCTTTTTCAATTAAAAATACTACATAGGGACTATGTCATGGGACCTCGACTTGTACGGATGGGGTTGTTGGAGGCCAGATTGTGTAGACAGAAGTGTGGTCTAGTGGGAGCATTCCTACATATCATCTGGGAGTGTTGATATATCGCCAAGTACTGGGGTGAGATTCATGATACTATACATTAGGTCTTGGGGGTCTCCTTGCTGCCAGAGGCGAGGAGATGCCTTCTGAATACATGGGAACCTACTGATCTTAACTCTGTACAGACGCAGTGGGTTACATTAAGCTTCATCATAGCAAAAAGGAATATCGCCCAACACTGGGGATCTGAACAGCCTCCTACCCTTGAGGGCTGGAAGAATGACTTAAATCTGGGGACCTTGGAATACGTATAGAGGAGAAATCTGTGTACCACCTAGGGTTGCCGTTTTTGATGTACCCCATCCCCGCAAGGTTTTTGACATGTATGTACTTTGGTCTCCTGTCCCCGTTCCCACCCCCCCCTGAAGAAGTGATATTGGCACTAATGTGGCACTCTGTATTGTGTATCTTCTTGATGCCCTGTTTCAATAAAAACAATTATTTAAAAAAAAGAACCTCCAATTGTGAACAATCAAAATGCAGTTTGACTTCTCGGTCGCTAATGATTATGCCAAGAATGTATACCTCTCTATTGGGCTGTCCTATCCCTTTCTCTATTTCATTCCTACTTTGCTGTACTTTTCCTCCTTACATCTCTTTCTCTATCAAACCGAACCAGCAAGAGGGTAAGCACAGCTATAGCATTGCACTAACAATTAATGCCAATTGCGGTGCACCCTGCAACAGTTTTTTGATGATTGTATACGGTATATAAAAATGCTAATAAAAATATATTTAAAAAAAAAAGAAAATGTTTACCTAGCAGAAAGCAACTAAAGTGGCGCTCCCATGAAATAAAGACCCATTAAAAACATTATCCTTTAGCTCCTGGAATGTGGCTAGTCTTTAAAGGATAAAAAATATTAACTATGCAATTCCACTCATCAAAACATGATATTTTCTGCTGCTAGGAAACTTGGTCCTCAGAGCCTTTATCAGTCAATGGCTTTTAGTCAATCCAAATTCCATCTTAAAAAATAGAAAAAAGAGGATGCCCAGTGTGGTGTTCTCCACTTAAGATTACATAAACGTACACCAGATAAGGCTCAGGTCCGATTTATTCACGCCATCCATCAACAGCTGTCCAGTAACTGACAACAGTAGAGCCTCCTTACATAGTGAGGTTCCACATTGAATACACAGGAGGATTCCACATAGCACCAGGAATGATGTCACTCATCTTCCCTCTTTACAACAAAAGAAACTAAATAAAACATGAACAAAAGTGAGAGAGGAGTGTAACAAACATGGCAAATAAAGAATGATCAGAAGAAAGAAAACAACACTGCATAAAAGAGAATTCAACAAACATAGTCTTTCATATACAAAGGTTGCCTACGCACTCTCCGACTCCTCTCTTTAACATTAACGGGCAAAGTATGAGACCTTGACAGAGAAGAATCAACATCATTTGTTAAGGAATAAATGCTAGTGTGACTTTTCTCCCTGAAAGCAGGATTTGGATTAGTTGTGACCATTACAACTCTGCTCTTATTCCAAATCCTACCATCATTAGTCTTTACCACATTCCTAAAATTTTTAACAACTTTTCTTACCCTGGTAAACTTTGACCAAGGTTGACATCCAACAGGTGCCTTAATTTTTACACAGTCACACACATTCAGATCATTGGTTTGAACGCACTTCTTTTCATCAAAGTACAGTTTCCTTGCCCACTGTTTATCATGCTCTCTGTACCTCCAATCTCCAAACTGGTTGTTTTTAAACCCTTTGTTCATAACCATCCAACCTGGACATAACTTCGAGTTTGAGGCCCTTCCCTTGAACAACTCAAAGGGAGTTTTACCCGTGGACGAGTGAGGTGACATGCAATAGGCAGTGATCCTGTCTTGCAGGACAAATTTCCAGTTTAAATTACTCGCCCCGGCTAATTGGATGCTTTCTTCGAGAGTTTTATTCACCTTCTCTACAGCTCCATTGGTTTCTAGATGGTAAACTGAACTTCTCTTATGAACTATCCCACAATCCTTCAAAAAGGTCTGCATTTCCGAAGAACAAAATTGTGGGCCGTTATCAGAAACAATACTATTAGGATAACTTTCTCTCTTGAATATTTCTTCTAAGAATTTTATTACACTTGCCGAGGAAATATCACTGACTGAGCTTACTTCAATCCATCTTGAATAAAGATCCAAGACAACAATCAAATAAGGGGTATCACTCACACCATTCAATGGTCCAACGATATCAATAGCAATTTCATCCCATGGATGTTTTGGTAACTTCCTGCAGACCATGGGAATTTGCTTTGTTTTCAAAGTTTTGTCACTTGCAGAACACTCAAGGCAATCTCATACCATCCTCTCAACTTCTTCATCTATCCCCGGCCACCAAAATTGCATCCTCAAATACTCCTTAGTTTTTACTATGCCTATATGACCAACATGTGGAAGATTGAGGAGTTTACTCCGTACACCCAACCTTGGAATACGTTTAGTACCACGAACAAGCACACCATCCATGACAGATAACTCCTCACAAACCATGGACCAAGGTTTATCAAGATGCCTATTCTTTCCTGACAACAGCAACACAACCACCCTGGAAATTTCTGCATCCTTGTTAACCTCAATTCTAGACTCCGTCTCATCAACTGCACCCCACGTGACCTCACAGACATTTATCACTTCATCAACAAGACTCTCCTCATCCAGATCAATCTCCTTGACATCTACCAATCGAGATAAAAAAATCGGCGGAATTGTTAATCACACCTGGAATATATTCAACATCAAAGTCATACTCTTGAAGAGAAGTGATCCACTTCTTTATCCTTGAAGAAATAGAATCTAGACCTTTTTTTAAAAAACTTCTTTTAGTGGCTTATGGCCTGAGAGTACTTTTACCCTAGTACCCCAAATCAAATTCCTATACTTCCTCAAAGCCCAAAAGATGGCCAAAGCCTCTTTCTCAATTACTGAGTAATTCAGCTCTGAGCCCCTCAAGCATCTCGAAGCACAAGCTATCAAACGTTCCACTCCGCAGCTCTTCTGAAGCAAAACTGATCCCATGCCCTTCTTACTAGTATCAGTCAAAAATGTGAGTCTTATCACCAGGTACAAAGGCCTGTAAGCAGGTAGGCAGGGAGCTTTCCTCAAATCCTCCTTGATGGAGACAAATTCCCTTGCATAGTCCATACTCCATTCAAAAACACATTCTTACCCATCAATCTCCTAAGACTGTGTCTTGTCAGCATAAACTGGAATCAATTTGCAATAAAATTCAACCATGCCCAAAAAGGATAGTAACTCCTCCTTGTTACACAGTTCGTTCAACTTCACAATGGTATAAACTAGATTTCTCTTTGGGAAGACACCTTGCCCAGTGATACAATGGCCCAGATAATTTCCCTCCTCAACATCAAACTTGCACTTATCCTTCTTAAGCGTTAAACCCGTTTTCCTAAGTCTTTCCAACACAGCACGAACCCTTGAAAAAGGTTCAGCCTTAGTGCTACCATAAATTAACAAATCACCCTGATAGCATTTTACCCCAGAAACACCTTTAAGTACGTTGAACATGATCCGCTGAAAAACAGACGCAGCTGATACAAACCCAAAAGGCATCCTAAGGAATTTGAAGGTACCCATGGGTGTCACAAACGCTGTCTAATCTTGTGACGCCTCATCCAACTCCACCTTATGGTAGGCAGATGCTAAATCTAGGGTAGTAAAAATGTTTGCGCCTGCTAAGGTGCTGACAATCTCATCGATGTTAGGTAGGGGAAATCTATCCACAACTACCTCCTTGTTACGTGAGCACAAATCAATGCAAAGGTGAATCTCGCCACAGGTTTTCATCACAACAACAATTGGAGACAACCACTCAGTTGCCTCGACAGGCTCAATGCCTCCTATATTAATCAATCGCTCAATCTCCTTCTGCACACTGGCTTACTCATTCAATGGTGCCCTCCTAACCTTAGCAACAATGGGGACAGCACCCTCTTTAAGTTTTATGTGATGTTTGTACCCCTTCAGACATTCCAACTTTGTCTTGGAAAACATCGGCAAACTGTTCTCCTAAGACAGCTGCAGGATTGTCAACAACCTGTACTTGAACTTACGGCAAAGCGTTCGGGTTAAGAAGAACCCCAAGCAAGCATTGGTGAGGCCACCCTAAGAGTGCATCTCCTCTCCTGGCAACATACACCTTACCAGCAGTCATACATCTACTAAATTAAAGGCAAGCCAAGAAATAGCCCAGCATGTTTATCGGCAAACCATCATAAGCAACGGGTGAAACATTGTTTTTTAGAAGGGTAACCTTGTCTTTAAAATGATCGTCAAATGTGTCCATGCTAATCATGGTGAGATGTGAACATGAGTCAAACTTCATCTCAATTTCAAACCCTTAAATGATGACTACATGTGACGGATGCTTTATTTTCCTGTCATTTACTTGATAAATAATTTCTTGATCCTGTGGTTGTTCCCTCCTTTTCACCTTGCTCTCACAACATTTAGCAAATTGGCTTTTCCTCCCACAAGCATTGCAAATGACCTGCAAGGCCGGACAGAAGGAGACATTCGCTCTATGGCCTGACACGCTACATGTAAAACAGATAGACCTGTTTTCTTGCGAACTGGTTCCTTCTGTGACACGAGAAATCTTTCCTGAACCTATCTCAACAGGTGTCTTGCTTTTTACTTGACCAACAACTTCTTCAACATTAGCGGGCAGAGCATTTGTCTTGCTTTATGCATTACTTAACCCGTCTACACATTTCATCATATGTTCAATCCGCTTGGCTATCACCAACACCTCTTCCAAAGGAGGCTCATCTTTCAACCATAACTCCTCTCTAATTTTATGATGAGCACACTTGAAAACAAATGGATCCCTAATTCTTTCCTCTACTGCACCTTCAAATTTGCAGGATGCAAATTTGGGGGTGCAGTAGAGGAAAGAACCCCATCACAAACTCCTCAACGGACTCATCTTTTTTCTGCTCACGTAAAACAAAAGGGTATCGTTCCATTATGGTGCACACACGTGGGAGATAATGTTGATCCAATTGTACTATGCATATCTCATACTCATTTAATGTCCTCTGATAAGCAGCACTTAGTTCTGGTAAGTGCTTAAGTACCTCCTGTTCTTCCCCTCCTAGACAGTGAAGTAACAAAGAATGTTTACGTTCAGTGCTTAAGTTCGTTCCACAAACTCTTGTATAGTTTACGGAGATCATTTCCCATTTTTGCCACTTTATTAATGGTTCACCTGGACTGGTCAAGAAAAACGTGGTTGAGTTACATTCTGCATTTCAACCTGGTATCAACAAAGTAAGCTAATGACCCCTTACACAGTTGAGATAACACAAGAGTCTTGTAATTCCCTTTTGCTAATTTTTAAAATTTTCCCTTAATTCCAAACACACACAAATTGTCTACACCTTCATCTTTTTTTAAAATTCCACCAATAAAGGGTAACATTTGGCTGAGATAGAAGGATTACTTACTGTACCAGTTCCAAAATAACTGTGTGAAAAAAACACTGCTATTCCTTGACATCGGCACCCAAAAGCAGATGAAAAGGTGTGCCAATCACCATAGTTCGTAGCGCAAAGAAGCTAACATTAAGCTTTATAGCAAAGAGAACAGGTGGTGTGTCATACCACGTTATCAGCACAAAATATCCTTCGTGAAAGCAGACCGAAGATCGTTGAGCAAGTGAACTGCCGTGCATGTTTTTCTACGTAGAGACGAAATGGTGTGGGACACCGTTGCTTCGCAACACACAACACTGGCAGGGAACCACACGAGATAAGCGTCGTTCTGTGAAGAGCTTCTCAATCCTCAAAGATGGGGCCCTTGCATGACCACACACGTCTTGATGCTCGTAGTTAGACGTTAGATGCATAGATGCACTATCGCATTGGAATGTAAATGTGTATCAACCCTTGCTCGTCTCACTGATGATCTGAAGACTAAGTATTCTGCGCACAGGAGAAGTGCAAAAACAGTGGCTTGATGTTGAGGTGAGACGACGCTCGTCGCCAGATAAATGGGGTGTTCTACATATAAGATTAAATAAACGTACACCAGATAAGGCTCAGGTCCGATTTATTTACCTCATCCATCAACAACTGTCCAGTAACTGACAACAGTAGAACCCCCTTACATAGTGAGGTTCCACATGGAATACATGGGAGGATTCCACATAGAACCATGAATGATGTCATACCCAGCTGTGGTTTGGCCACCTTTATAGTATTATCATTAGATCTTAAAGTAAAACTAATCTTAGAAAACCATCCACATTTACAAGCATCTCCTTTTAGGTTTAGAAAAGAAGTTTCAAGGCATGTGTCAGACGTCATAACAAATGTTTATGCCAATCCAGGCCCACAATTAAAAAAACAAGCACTATTAGAAATTAAAGACCAGCTGGAAAAATTGAACAAGACTAACACAGGAGCAGGTATAACAATAACTAGGGATTTTAACATGAATCTATTAGATAACAGTACATGTAATGAAGAAATCCCCACTCAAGGTTCAATCTATGGGATTCCTGAATGTGTTTTCTTTAGCTAAAAACAAAGAAGACATTTTGTGACTTGTCTTCATAACACAGGTGTTTGAACCCCTGTCAGAGGGTCACTGGGCACCCAGGAGTTACTGGGCCCAACCGTGGTGACTGAGGCCTTTTACTCCTGTTGTAATGGTACCTGACCAATTTTGGATCCTGAGCAATGGGGCCAATGACCCCTTCTGCACTTGACTCTCAGTGGTAACTGTGGATGAGCAGGCAAAGGCTTCCAGTGTGTGAAGTGTGAACACTGGTTAATCAACACGACTTGCACAGCAGTGTCAATATATCAATTCCCAGTCCAATACTTATTTTTATAATAAAAAGGACATATTTTATTCCTAACTCTATGCTTTCAAAACTATGTTACGACATATATTAAGAATAATACATTTCCCCTTGAGGTTGGGGCCCCAGTGTTTCATTGGCAAATTCCTGTTCCACCCACAATTCATAATAGAGACATGGCTATGTGCCATTCACTGGTGGCTGCATCCAGAGCATGCTCACTAGTAGGCCTTAACAGAAGAGTCCACTCCACTCCGACTTTTAGCAAAATCAAAGTAAAGTGTCTTAGCACCACATACCCTAAGGGCGAGTTTTCCACGGCCGTATAGGCCCTGTAACAAGTCATCCCCGCTCCAGCAGCAAGGAAGTGTGCAGCGGGGGCCCTGTCTGCTGGCACTCACAGTGCTCCAGTCCTGTTTGGAGAGGTGGCTGCACATGGGAGAGGTGGCTGCATATGGAAGGGGAGGCAGCACACTGCATGTGGGCTCACCTCTGAGCTTACGTGGGTGGCTCCAACAGTGTTCAGAGGTGCTTGGGTACTCCTCCTGCATGGTAAGTTCTGCACTTCGCAACAAGGGATGAGAATTGGATTCTGATGTGAGGTGGTGATGCATCCTACATCCTACTCAGTTCATGGGGGCAATTCGAGTACAATCCTCAATGCTTCCTTGTGACCTATGAGTCACATGACTTTACACCTCTCGGGCGACGGCCCTATCCTCACAAAAATCTTATATCCGCAGCCTCTCCTGGCATACCGAGTGCCGCAAAACTATCAGCCAAGACATCAGCTCCCCGCACTGCAGGCCGTATCACAGCGGCCAGCCTTGGCATACTGGTTCACCTCTAGGCTCCATAACAGGCTTTGGCCATCGGTATCTGGCAACAATTTTCACAATGGCCCATCCGGGCATATGGGGTTGCCGCAACCTGCCTCACACAGGCTTTACTTGTCCTGCACGGCACTCTGCTATTGGCTCTCTTCACTGCGGCCCTCTTCTGGCATACGGGTATGGCAGACGAATCCGCACACGGGCAACAACACAATCAGTGCAGCATCCATCTCCTCTCACCTCGCACTGGGAGTCCAACCAGACCATGTTCCCTCCACGGTTCTCCTCCTCTTCGATGGGCACACTAGTTTTGGCAAGCAGATTCCGCTTCTTTTTAAGTCCATACTTCTCCTTTTCATCTTCTTCTTGAAAGGCCCTTTGTCGCAGCAGGAAAGACTCTGAAGCTGATAGTCCCATAACACAGGCCATTGAATTGACTACAGTTTAAACCTGGATGTTAGCCATAATGATATGTACATCACAAGGTTAATCCCGACCTCCCAGCCCTACTCTTTATGATTCCCTTATTAGCCCCATCTCCTTCCTGAGATGTTTCAGCCCCCTACCTTGTGATCTCTCACTGAATCAAAGAGCACCCTTTCAGATGTACGGGGGGAGCCTCTCTCCCCTCCTTCAGTATGTCCCACCCGGTTCACAGGAATACAACACTACACAAATCTGCAAATCGCAAAAAATGAAGACGCCTTCTGGTGCATCCTGAGGGCTACACATCAGCATCCTGCATTCCCTCTCGGGCATTGAATTCACTCAGCCTGTCCTTTAGGCCTCAGCAGCTGAGTTTCAAGGGACGGTGATCTACACACCTGGTGTGGGGCTTTGCCAAACTGGGGGCGGCTGGGCGTGGGTGACAACACAGCCCCATCCCCTATAAATGACACTTGCTTAACTCCCTCACACTGCTATGCAGAAGGGCAAATCCTCCAGAGATAGCTCTGTTGCTTCTCTGTAGTCCAAGCCCTCCCAGGTAGTCATGAACAGCAAGGGTGAATCATCTTCACAAGCCCCAGTAATGTCTACTGCCCAGCCTATCTTGAACAACTCAAAATTGGCTCCCTTAAAATGGATTTTAATATCGACAAGCAGGATCTTCGCAGAGGCATTTTGGAAGTAGGTACTAGGGTGGCAGACCTCGAGCGCATCATGGACTCTTGCACAGAGGACCAGGAGGTGCTTTGGCGCCATATTGCTACCCTGGAGGACCAATAGATTGAACTTCAGGCCATGCAGGAGGACTTGGGAACCGCAGCCGCAGGAATAAAATCTGCATCTGGGGAATTCCCACGAGTGCAGAGGAGGACGATATCATGGCTTTCACAAGAGATGTGCATCGGGCCGTCCGGGGAGGCTCGGAAGGAAAGGCCCTGCACCTGGATAGACCCCATCTGTTGGGTTTAGGGTCTGTCTTACCAGTCTGAAGGTGTTTGGACGCTTCCCAGCTTCAGTTCTTGTTAGTCCCGGTTTGACTGAGATAAGGGGACCATGGTGCTGCCGACAATGAAAACCTAAGCAGCCAGTGCCCTCCAGAAGGAGTCCCGAGAGGAAAAATCCCTTAGGGAAAAAACCTCTCATGATGATGAGACTCCAGGAATGACGGAGAAGACAAGGAGCCAGAAAACACTGGAAAACCAGTTGCCCAAAAAAGGACCAGCAGAAGACTTGAAGACAAACTGGAACAGAAGGTGTAAGGGGAAAAATAAGCGCCAACGGAAGGAGGGAATCACCAAAATAGGAGACACAGAACCAACAGTAGTGAGGACACACCAGCAGGAACCAATAGGAGCGAGGACACACCAGCAGGAACAAGGAGTGTTGCAACACAAGGAAGGAAAGGTTCTAATCCCTTATATACATAAAAAAACAGGAAGTGACATACAGGAACAGGAAGTGACAAAACAGGAAGGAGAGGTGTCGCCATCTTGGATAGGGAAAAGAGTGAAGTGCAATATTATGACCCCAAAGAAGGGGAATCGCCAGACACCCACACCTGGTGAGTGTAATGTCCCAAGGTATCTCGGGACCTAGATGGGCTGCCATGCAAGTATGCGGCATGCCCAAAAACCAACAGTCATTGCGGGTGCTTTCCGCAACGCCGTTGAAATGGCCACAGCGAGCCGCGATGCTGTACAGTGGTGCCCCCGAAAAGGAGGGAAGGGCGCCACAGGCTGCACCACGGCTGGCGAAGAGAAAACAGGTAGCACAGTGGGTCACGAGTTGGCCCGCGGCGTAACACCATCTCATTACGGCTATGGTGGCTACCCGGATAATACCCCTGATATTTTAACCAGAGTTCATCTTTTGCCAGAAAAAGAGACCATTCTGCAGGCAGCTAAGGCAAATCTGGTTTTCCACGGCCATTCACTACAAATCTTCTAGGACCTTTCACCTCTGCCACTCAAAAAGCAGAGAAACTTTAAGCCAGTCACAGAGAAGTTGCGGGAACAAGGGCTCTGAAGGGGTGGGCATGTTCTCCATGCAGGCTGTAATGCAGCCTGCATGGAGAACAGGGGAAGTGCGCATGACTGTTTTAGGTGGCCCAAGAGGGCCGACTAAACAGTCATTGAGCACTTAGGAGGGTTGTACCGTCCTCCCCTGCTCTTCAGCCCCGCCCCTCATGCCAACTGCTGCAGCCGGACAAAATAAAATGATAATAACATTAGGTTATTATCATTTAATTTTTTCCTTTGCTGCATAAAGGCAGTAGGGGTAGCGGGAATCCACCACTGGAAAATAATCTCACTGAAGACATTCGCTCCTTAGAAGGCATTGACAAGAGAAACCCTCCTGGGCGCAATAAACGGTAGTTGGTAGTGCTACGTGGCCAACTATGAGACCACTGGGTTAATAAAGTGTAATGCTCCTTACTGGCACTTAAGCAAAAATACTATGATGGAGAGGGATAAAGTTAGCACACTCTTGGCAGTAGGTTGCACTATCAAGGCACTCACTCCCATATTATCCATCTATGCACGGGAGCCTCAGTATGGACAATTCGTAAACCAGATAAACAGGAGGCCTTTCGGACCTACTACCAGACATTCTATACAGGTGAGGGGAGACCAGGCCACTATCCACTTGTATCTTTGGCACTGCCCATGGCCACTATTAGAACTCCAGATAGCCCAGGACTTGGAAGTGCCTTCTACGGCAGCAGTACTTAGGAAAACCCTTGGGGAATCTCGGTCAGGAAGGCGCCGGGCCCTACTTGAAGGACCACCTGCTCAGCAATTTAATTCTCTTACTAACAGTCCTAGACTTACACCCACTGTGGCAGCAGTGGAAATTACACTGATCCCTAAACCTAACCTAGACCTTATTCTTTGCTCCTTTTACCAACCCATTGCATTATTAGAATGCTAGCGTTGCGGCGGCGAGCTTGCTTCTCCTTAACACTTTATTGCACAGAGCGAATCTTTTACATTTGTTAGAGGGACTGCTGCTACAGTTTAAAATCATTTTAAAAACCATTTTACTTAGATGCCTTGTAAGGCAACCTCTGCCACTTTTTAAACTTTTTATTCTCAAGTTGTGTCTCTCACACCACGTGGGTGTGTGATTTCTTTGCTTACTTGCTCATTTGCACTTTATTTCTGGCACCTTCTTCTCCCCAGTTCACCGCAGCTCCAGGGCTGATTGAGTGGAGGGAGAGGTAGAGGGAGAGGAGTCGGAGACTCGTCTCTCCTCTTCCGGTCGCGTGACCGTGGGCAGAACTCTAGTTGTCGGCATCACTGGGATTGGCCCGGTTTCCTGCCATCACAGCTTATAAAATAGTCGATCTCACCGTCGCGCAGCGGATGCGCAAAGCAGGCGCGCCGCCGTCGCCAAAGGCAAGCCTGTCTGCGCCCGACCGCACCTGGACCGGGCCTAGGGCCATGCCCCCTGGGCCTAACAGAACAAGAGCTCATGGCAAGACATTAACAACCCCATCTATAGCAAACAGACTTGCCCATGTTGGAACATAATGTCCCTAGTTACTCAGTCCATAGCACACTGCCCTAACTGCTTGATCAGACTGGAGGTCCACGACAAGATGCCAACCACACATTGGTACTCGACCCACTCAAAACAGGAAAAAATGCATTCAGCCCTGATAAACGTGCGCTCCCTCCCTAAACACAAATACGCAATAGCAGACCTCCTATATAATTACAATTTGGATCTTCTATTTATCACAGAAACTTGAGGTGATCCCTCATCCGGTCGAGATTTCTGCATCGCCACCCCCAATGGTAGGCGGGCAGAATTTCTATCAGCCATGGGTGGTCTACTTGAACCCATAGTGGGAGAACCCAACTTTACTATCCTGGGAGACTTCAACTTTCATTTGGAGGCCCATGATGATAAGGACTCATCAACCTTGTCAGCAGAATTAGAGTCGGTAGGACTCTCCCCAAAAGTGATGAGTCCCACACACTCTGCTGGCCACACGCTGGTTGGTTTGTTCTTGAATAACAAGCAAATTTCAATAAGGAACATCCTCTCTCTAACATGGACGGATCACTGTGCGGTACTGTTTGACATCCAGTCTCGAAGGAACACTCCACAGCACTCTAGATCCACTCCCACCAATTAGTTCAACGCTTGGAGCAGTATTGACCAAGCCAGTCTTAAACAATACCTACTATCAGGAAACCAGGTAAGATCCTGAGTTGGCATCTACCAACTACACAGAATGGCTCCAAAACGCATTTAGTAGATTGGTACCCCTCAAATCTGCCTCCAAAAACAGGAATACCTCTTCAGCCCCATGGTTCTCTGAGGCACTGAGACTCGAGAAACAATGGTGCTGGAATCAAGGGAGACGCTGGCGCCGAGATTAAGATAAAGCGGCAAAACTTCTCTACAAGGAGGCACTGACTGAGTATAAATGCCTCATAATCACAGAGAAAAGCAATTACTTCCCAAGACAAATCGAAACTGCCCAAGACTCCACTAAGCAGCTTTATCAGGTAGTAGCCAAGTTCACAGGGCCAGAGACTAATTCTAACAAGGAGGCCTCCCAATCTCTCTGTACTTCCCTGGCCAGCTACTTTCAAGAAAAGGTGTGCCAAATTTACACCAACTTCTCTGCCCAAACGAAGGATGGGACCCACAAGGACGACCTCAGCAAGAATATATCCACCCCTAGCTTCTCAGAATTTAACTAGGTCTTCCTGGAACAGATCATGGATCTGATTACTACAGTCAAATCTGGTTCTCCTGACGACCCATGCCCTCCATCTATTCTTAGACTGATCCCTGACCTGATAGGCCCTAACCTTACAAACATCTGCAACTTGATGGTTTGTACAGGCTACTATCCCTCCATCTGGAAAAAGGCCATCATCAAGCCTCTGCTAAAAAAGAATAATCTTGACCCAGCAGAGACTAAAAACTACAGGCCAAAAGCATGTCTTCCATTTCCAGCAAACATCTTTGAAAATATCATGAACACTCAACTGGTTCATTTAATTGATGAATACAACTTACTAGATGACACACAATTTGGCTTTAGAAAGGGCCATGGTACGGAGACCGTTCTCATCAAGGTATCGGATGAAATCAGGACAGTGTTAGACCACGGAGGCGCCGCGGTCCTTGTGCTCCTGGATCTATCAGCAGCCTTTGAAATGGTCGATCATGCCACTCTAACCGACCAGGTCTAAGCCATTGGTATCAGACACTGTCCTCTTTTCTATCTAATCGGACCCAGCTAGTGCTCCTAGGTAATGTAATGCGTCTTTTATACCGCGCTACTGTCGCTCCAAGGAGCATCTAGGCGCCGAGGAGTGACCCAAAGATGTATGAGACGGTCAGACTGCTTATGTTAACTAGTCCAACTATCACACTAGTGCTCTAGTGCTTTAGCGCTGGTGTCCTGTAGCTTAAAGCTCCAGGTTTTCAGTTCCTTTCTAAATTCCTTTTCCCTCTCTGTTGCCCGAAGGTGAGGGGGAAGCGTATTCCAGGCTTTTGATCCTACTACTGGTAATGTCTTACACCCTCTCGTGCTAAATCTGAAGGCTGGAATAGACAGCAGATTAGCATTTGAGGAACGTAAGGTACGTGTTGGGTGATACCTAGAAAACTTCTTCCGTAGGTACTTTGGCCCTAAGGAGTGGATGGCTCTGAAGGTAATGATCAATATCTTAAAAAGGACCCTTTTGATTATAGGTAACCAGTGCAAGGTATTTAATGAGGCAGATGCTGAAGATCTCTTCGGCCATTTCAGCACCAATCTGGCTATCTGTGTTTTGCACCATCTGGAGTTTGTGGGTAACCACTTTGTTAGTCCCTGGATTTAGACTATTACAATAGTCTATCCTTGATGTTACAAGGGCAACTGGGACCGTTTTTCTAGCCTCCAATGGAAGCAGATCGAAAAACTTCCTTAGTCCCTTGATGATGCCGAAACATGTCCCAGCTACTTTCAGTGCCTGTTGCTTAAAAGACAGGGTGGTGTCAACATTTATTCCCAAGTTCCGTGCCGAGTCAGTGGGGTGAGGCGGTTTTTCTGCCTTCTCTGGCCACCATAGTTTGGGCACAAACTCATTTTGTGGGCCCACTGGCATGATGTCAGTCTTGCCCGTATTACATTTCAGGTGGATTGTCCTCATCCGATCGAATGTAGCCGTCAGGCAGCATTTGAGATTTTCTTCCCAGTCCTGAGTGTCTTTATCAAGGACTAGGATCAGTTGGGTATCATCGGCATATGCCACCACATCGATGCCAAATGATGATATCTCCTGATCAGAGGGGTAGTATAGCCATTAAACAATGTCGGGCTCAGACTGGACCCTTGCGGCATTCCCTTCGTTAGGAGTTTCTCCTTTGAGCAAAATTCACCCAAAGTGACCACTTGTCTCCTGCCACTCAAGAAGTTCTTAATCCATTCCAGGACTGTGCCAGTAATGGCAGATGTTATTAGCCGGTCAATCAGGATGGCATGCGAGACCGTATCGAAGGCCGCCGACAGATCCAATAAGATCAGGACGGCCTTTTTACCCTGGTACAGAGCCATGCGGATGGTATTGGTGGTGAACAGGAGAGCTGACTCGGTAGAGTGCTGTGCTCTAAAACCTGATTGACTGGGGTGCCATGCCTCGCTATCCTCCAGAAACTTGGTAATCTGTTTGTTAGCAAAAGACTCTGTGATCTTACATAGTACAGGGAGTAATGAGATTGGTCGGAAGTTGGATAATGTGGTGGGGTCGGGCAGTTGTTTTTTCTGCAGCGGTTTAACCGCTGCTAGTTTCCATTCTGGAGGTATGTTGGCTGTGGCCAATGAAATGTTTACAATTTCATTGATCACTGGGTTAGCTACCTCCACAATCAAGTGTAGGAGCATTGGGGGGTATGGGTCAAATGGTGAACCGGAATTGGCCGCCAGTATTGCCCGATGAGTCTCCTCCAAACTGATTGGCCGAAAGGTCACCAGCTGGTCCGCTGCATGGTTCCCCTCACGGCTACCATCTCCTGACTCTAGGACAGGGACTGCGAAATCATTTGTAAGTCCCTGTACTTTCTCCTCGAAGAAATCTGCAATGGTATTACAGAGACTCTTTGAGGGCGGAATTTCTTGCACTAATATTTTGAGCTTATTAAAACAATTAACAATCTTAAAGATAGCTTTTTGTTTGTTACTGGCAGTCTCAATCGCTGTCGTATAAAACTTCATTTTAGCTTGTCTGATCAGTGCATGATATGCGCTCCTAGCTGTTTTATATTTCCTGCGCTCCTCATCGCAGTAGCTTTTCCGCCATCTACGCTCAGCTTTCCGTACCCCCCCTTGTTTTGCTTTAAGCAGCCAGTCAAACCACGGAGCTGATTGTCTCTTTTCGTCAGTCCTATTTCTATATCTTACCGGGCCTGCTTTGTCTTTAAGTTCGGACATCCATTCCCTAAAAGTGTTGTTATCCACGTCTGGACGTCCTATCAGCTGAGGCCTACAATCCCTGGCCAACTCAGGCAGTTCCGGGTGTCCCATAACAGCTTTCCATTCCTCCTGCCTAACCTGAGTGTTTTTTCCATACAGCTTGCCTTTCCTAGACCCTTCTAGTGATAGAGTGAAGGGTACCAGCGCATGATCTGTCCATGTTTCGGCCATAGGATGTTTGGCCTTAAGTGCAGTTAAATTGGTAAAAAAGCAGTCAATAGTGTGGCCTGCCTCATGAGTGGGCTGTGTGGTATGAATATCTAGCCCTAGGACGTCCATGGTGTCCCTAAAAGAGATTGCCGACCCATCTGTGGGGGACTCCAGATGGATGTTAACATCCCCGAGTATCGTGAAATTAGAGAACCGGAGTGCCAGGGTGCTCAAAGCCTCCCCAATGCTCTCCAGGAAGCCCTTACACAGGCCCGGGGGGCGATAGATCAAGGCACCCGCAAACGTGAAAGAGTCATTGATCTTGATGAGAAAGCCCATACCTTCGGCCTCCTTAAGATCTGGTAGTTCAACCACAGTGCAGTTGAGTGAATTCCTATAAATAATGGCCACTCCTCCCCCCGTTTTTCCCCTCTGTCCGCTCTTTGTATACAATATCCCGGTGGTAGGGCTTGCCCGATGTCAAGGGTGCACCATGATTTAAGCCACGTTTCCGTGACAAAAAGACAGTCTAAGTTTTCTTCAATGAGTAAATCATATATATGTAGTGCATGTTTGGGCAGGGATCTAGCATTAATTAATCCCCCCATTAAAACATTTTTCCTAGCTGTAAGAGCGGCAATTTGCGTCAGGGGAAGGTTTTCTGACATCCGCGGCATCTCACCGGACTCTTCCATAATGATACATCCAGTTGATGCCTGCAGATGTGGGGGCCATACTTTAGTGATAGGAGCTCCTCCCTACTGAATTTCTTAGTTTTGGCTAAGCCGGCAGTCTTTCTAGCCCTCTGCCCGGCTTGTGCGCGGACGGGCGCAGACGGGCTTACCTTTGGCGCACCTTCGGCGCGCCGCTGCGCTCCCCAAGTGGGGGGCCATTTTGTACCTACGAGGGCGGGAGGGGCCGAGCACTAGACCGCTCGCCTGCTCCTCACCCAAGATAGAGTCGCCTAAAGGCTGTACCCCAGGCAGCGCCTAATCGGCAACAATGAGGCAGCAACAGGTCAGAGAGGCTAATTAAGGGCGTGAGCGGTTCCTTATCCGCTCAAGAGTACAATACCACAATTTAAAAAACAGTAAGTGGAGTAGAAAAAATACGTGCGCAGTGAAGTTTAAAATAAGTAATTGCAATGCACACACACTCTCACGTCCCGGCTTTCCGCCTCAGGACACCACTAGCACTCTGTCATCTCTACACCGTTTGCTCTCCCGTGTGGCGTGCCGCAAGGATTACCTTTGAGTCCGACCCTATTTAACATATGTGTCGGACCTGGCGCGAGTAATCAAATCATATGGGATGGGTCTAACCTATTACGCAGATGACACACAACTGGTGCTAGCGGTGCACAATGATGGAGGGGCAGTCGCTGTAGGATTTCAAGATGGCATGATGGCCATCAGTGCCTGGTTAGCAAATAATTGCCTTAAATTAAACTCAGATAAGACTGGGGTGATCGTTTTTGCAACCTTTCCCCTGGATGGTCCCCAACTTGGTGCCCAGATGTGTTGCGTTTACCTGCATCCCCTGTCAAGTTAGAAATTTGGGTGTCATGTTCGACGACAAGCTGTCTTTCATACACCACGCCAACACAGTAGTCTCCTCATCCTTCTATGTACTAAGGATGATAAAAAACGTCTACCTTTTCTTGGAGTTGGGGCATGCAAAACTCTTACAAGCACACTGGTTATGACAAAAGTTGACTACTGCAACGGTCTTTTCATTAATGCTCAGGAAAGGGTTCTAAGCAAGCTGCAACTGGTGCAGAATGCAGCCGCGAGGATATTCTCAGGTACCCCTAAGTTTATGTCCATATCCAAGGTGGTCTGACAGTTACATTGGCTGCCCATAGGAAGCAGAACCAAATTTAAGGCGCTATGCATTGCCTATAGGGCTTCCCACAACATGGGACCTGAGTTCCTGAAGAAAGCTCTTTGAGCACACCCACCCAGCAGAACTCTGAGCTCCTCAGAAGCCAATCTATTGTTTGTCCCAAGGACTAAGAAAGCGGCGTGGGGCGACAGACGATTTATAGTGGTCACCGCCAGGCTCTGGAATTCACTTCATCTGCAGATCGAGACCAGCCCCACCATGCTAGCTTTCAGGAAACAAGTAAAAACCTGGTTTCCGATCAATAAGCAGCCCGCTCCACTCCTTTCCTTTCGGTCTTTCGCACCAAGACATCCAAGGGTATTTGTGCGCTTTAGAAGTTGTTTAAATAAATAAATAAATTAAATACAGATGCCAAGATATACCCCAATATGCTGGCTAATCAGTTAGAGCCTCTCCTGCCTGGTTGATCCAGTCCAAGAGGGCTTCATTCACCACTGGTAAGGCCAAGTCAACACAGGCGCCTCACTCACTTGGTAGAAAAGGCACATAAGCATAACATTCTCTCCCTTCTGCTGTCCTTAAATGCAGAGAAGGCATTCAACAAGGTCAACTGGGCCCTCCTGCATGACGTTCTTATCAAGATAGAGCTGGGTCCCATCTTGGTTAGCAAAATCATGGCCTCATACACCGCGCTGACTGCCACCATCTGGCTTAATGGCCAACTCTACAAATCCATTGCACTCCAGCGAGGTACCCAGCAGGGCTGCGTCTTGTCCACTTTACTTTTCGCCCTGGTCATGGAACCGTTGGTGATCCACCTTCACCAGCCTCAGGATATTGCTGGTATCCTGTTTGGAGGGCGAGAACACAAGGTTCTGTTCGAGGCCGACAATCTCCTGTTGAGTCTGATGGAACCACTAACCGCCTTTCCGGGAGTGGTGCAGAACCTGCGAGAGTTTGAAGTAGCCTCCGGGTACAAGATCAACATGGCTAAATCAATCAGGATTCTTACAGAGCGCACTAATCACCCGTTAGGGCCTCAAGGTGCTGGGGAGGGAAGGGTGGATCTGCAGTACAGTCGAAGAGCCAGGTCTTGAGGTCCTTCCTGAATTGAGGCAGTGAAGTCAGTAGCGGCTGGCATGGGGGTGGGGATGGGGGTGGTCAGCAGGCACGTGGGTGTACCGGGAGCAAGGTGCTTATAATAAAAAAATTAAACAACTATCTACCTTTCCGCCAGGTCCCGAGTCTTCACTGCTCCTGCTCTCCTGCCTCCGAAACAGGAAGCAGGCAGCCAGGCTCCCTCCCCAAAGCCAATCACAATGCTGCATGCAGCGTTATGATTGATCTGGAGTGCCGTGACACGGCGTTCCAGCCAGGGGCTAGAGGAGTGTGCAGCCTGCATGGAGAAGGGCAACATGCGCATGACTGGTTTGGGCGGCCCGAGAGGGCCGACCAAGCAGTCTTTGCGCACTCAGGATTGGGTAAACCACTTCTCCCCTGCCCTCCTCGGAGAGCAGAGCAGCCCCGCCCACCTGCCCGCCCGCAAAGTAAATATAAAATGGTAATACCTAAAAGTTATTACCATTTTATGTTTTGGCTTCTCTCACTGTGAGAAAGCAGTGGGGTAAAGCTCCTCCGCCATAGCAGAGGAGCCGACCCCGAGTGAAGTTGGTTGCCTGAGATGTTGGTTGCTTGGGATGTAGAAATCAATCAATCAGTCACAGGCTCTCAACCTTACCATCCCACTACAACAACTCCTACGACTGCAGAGATTCACTCTGTTCGAATGGGCCAGCCACCCCGTCCAATACCTTGGCCTCACTATCACTAACTCCTTGCAGACGTGGACCCAGACTAATGGGCCATGCTGGCACAGGGCCATACTGGAGGCCTTGTACCAGTGGAAGCCACTGCATGTCTCTTGGTAGTGGGGGGGGGGGGTCGGTTAAACGTGGTGTGGGAGGAATGGGAGGAAAGAGAAGCTAGGAGGCTTGATGTTCTTATCAATTGTTATGCTTTATTCACAGGCTAGATTTAGAAGTCCTTCTCTGGTCCTTCTCAGCATAGTGGGTCTTCACGCTTTTCTTCTTTTGTATTTCAGGTCCCTCATCTTCAGGCGGTCGTCCCCAAGAAGCTCAAAAGAAGAAAGAGGACGGTGAGTATCTTGTGGTAGGTATGTTCTATTTAAAAAAAGGTAGGATAGTGTCCTCCACCACACCAGGAATGAAAAGATAGGATCTCAGGCTCTACCATAGGTCTGGTGTAGGGTCACAAAACATTTTTAAAAAAAAGGTATTTCAGGACCCCTTCTCCTCACTAACTTTGTCTTCACCCCCTTACAACCTCTCTTTGTGACCATAACTTGTCATTTAGCAGAGCTCCAGACTCAGAAGCCCACAAGGGTATTTCCACAATCTAATTGCACCTGAAGATATGGCCAAGTATCAAGATATTTGTTTGTCACTTCTTTACATCAAGAGAAATAATGCCTTGCCACTGTCTTGGTGCCTAAAAGTGCTCTTGTGCTTAGGCTACTTCGAGACGCATATATAAAAGGGAAGGAAGCGACAAGGGGGAAAACAACAGCAACACAAAAAAGAAAGAGGGGAAATAATACATTCCTTGGTACTTTGAGGGATTTTCTGCCTTGTCCCCTCACTATTCACCCCGCCCCCTTGAGACTCTCTCGGTGTCTCCCGACGCAGCCCAGTTACGGGTCACTCACTGTGCGGGCTGCAACACTCCTGAATTGCGGCAGCAATGTTGCACCTGCTGGGGGGGGGATCCACCAGTCCTCCCTCCACTCTTCGGTTACCTCGTCGAGGCAGTCTTCTGTTTCCCCGCTTTTCCTCCATTGAGTCTCTCCTGCTCCTTCGTCTCTGGCGTGTTGCAGCTCCTCTTGGCCTTGCCTTTCGGTCTCTGCTCTGTTCACCACTTCCTGTTTCACCTTTTCAACTCCCCAGTGGTTCCCCGCTTCGAGAACTTCTCCTTCTTCCTCTAGGGGAGATGTTGGTAGCAACAAGTTAAGTCTTGCTGGTTTTGACTGTTCCTCAGTTCCTGGCAGTCACGGCTGCTTGTCACGAGACAGCGATTGGGTACCCTGTACGTGGTGGGTTTTGGGTGGCACGATGTTGGATTTTCCCTTACACATGGTCAAAATGTATGTCCTGCCTCGGTTACTCTATCTCTTTCAGGCATTAGACATATGCAAAGGGATTTCTGATCCCTAACCTGGAAAGGGAAGAAGAAGCGTATCTCTAATACCTAACTCATGCTCCCTAGACATCGGTGCAGCCTGACCTGCCCCAACCTTTTAGAGTTCTATGCTTCATCTGGGAGTCTGTGGTCAGAGAGAGCAAAAAACATTTGTTCCATATGGACCAGCGGTGACCTGCAGACCACTCTCAAACTTGGCCTGGCTTCCTAAGTCTCATCATCCCCTTTGCACGTATATAGCGACCTCAAACCGGACGGTACTTGAGATATGGGACAGGGTGGCAGTTGAGGGAAGTTTGACTACATTTCCTTCCCTTAACACCCCCATAGCTCCCAGTCCTGACTTCACAACTGCACTCTGCTTAGGTTCCTTCCCCAATTGAGACAAGGGTGAATGCTGGATACTGTAATATCTCTTTCAACACTGGGCACTTTCCCTCCAAATGCCCTATCAGCAACCCAGCCACTAACACCCTTTAGGGCTTTGGGGCCTATTTACAAAAAATTGGCATAGGTCAGTGTCGCAAGTCTTTTTGCTGGGCTGCCCTATGCCAATTTGAAAGGGCAGGAATGCAACATATTTACGAGACATGGTGCATTTCTGTTCTTTCTGCAGTTGGGAAGAGATTCGAAGTAGTGAAAGGATGTGGACAAAGGTCGTAAGAACCAGACTAAGGGGGTCATTATGATGGTGGACGGAAACGGGTACCGTCTGCCATGTTCGCGGAAAAAATACTCCAGATCGCACTGCGGAGAAACCGCGTGTACGATTAGGATATAAATGGCAACACACAACGACCGCGGCGGACGGATCACCACAATGTCCGCCGCCAGCGGACAGAACCACATAAACTGCGTCCGCTGCGGACGCAAAGGCCTCGGAAACAGTCCCAACCGCCGCAATACCTGCGGAGTGTCCGTACGCACGATTAGGATCACCCCGCCATCGTAACGGAACTCACCACCTTCCACGACCGCTGCGGAAACAAAGCATCGACAAACGGAGCATGGCTGCGGAAGGACCAAACAAACACCACCCTTGCAGTCAAACCAACATAAAAATGGCGGACGGAAGTAAATAGTAAAAAAAACAACAAGACACACACCCACCTGTAACACCTACCTGGAACACCCACCTCCAACAACTAGACGCTCCAATGACACACCCCCAGCACAAACAAGTGCACCCAATCAACCACACCCACAGAACTGACCGCCACAAACCATCGTCACACAACCACCACACAGAGTATAAAATGAATCCCTCCCATCACCACAATCCTATGCACATCAGCACAGCATCAACAGAGACAGAGCACCAGAAACAACAGAAAAACACAAACACACATACAACCTGCACAACAACACACCCACCACACCAACCCCCACAACACCATCCCCACATACCACACACCTGCACACCCCACCCCACCCACACCTTGCACATCACACACCATGGCACCCAAGAAAAATCCAAAATTCACAGAGAGTGAGTTGAAGGTCATGGTGGATGAAATCATCCGTGTGGAACCACATTTATATGGTACCCTAGTCCAGCAGACCACCTTGGCAACCAAAAACACCATGTGGGACAGGATAGTTAACAGAGTGAATGCATCAAGGGCCGTGCCACGCACCAAACACGAGATCCAGAGGCGGTGGCACGACCTCAAGGCAAGGGTGAAGGGCATCAGGGTGAAGAACCACCTGCGGGCAACCCACACTGGCGGTGGCACTCCCCCGGAACCCATACCATACGCCGAATCGGAGGAGAAGGTGCTCGGCATACTGCACCCAGAGAGCCTGGAAGGAATCGAAGAGGGACTCAAGGCTGGTAAGTACAAACCAATGACCACTATCACACTGTAATTGTCTGCCGTGCACAACTGCCAAAACACATCTCCCAGGCCACAATCCATGCATGGAGACCACACAGTCACACAAATGTGAAGGCCAGGGCCCAAATGCACCCACCATGACCAACCACAATTGTAGGCTCCTACGTCCTCAGGCCAGCATGTGGTCAAGCAGCGAACACCACAACTCCCACCAGTCCCACATGTCTCCAGGGAGGGGGGGTTTGGGGTGGGTGGGTCCAGCCCTACAACTCCCACCAGTCCCACATGTCTCCAGGGAGGGGGTGGGTGGGTCCAGCACTACAACTCCCACCTGTCCCACATGTCTCCAGGGAGGTGGGGTTTGGGGTGGGTGGGTCCAGCACTACAACTCCCACCAGTCCCACATGTCTCCAGGGAGGTGGGGTTTGGGGTGGGTGGGTCCAGCACTACAACTCCCACCAGTCCCACATGTCTCCAGGGAGGGGTGTTTGGGGTGGGTGGGTCCAGCACTACAACTCCCACCAGTCCCACATGTCTCCAGGGAGGGGGTGTTTGGGGTGGGTGGGTCCAGCACTACAACTCCCACCAGTCACACATGTCTCCAGGGAGGGGGGGTTTGGGGTGGGTGGGTCCAGCACTACAACTCCCACCAGTCCCACATGTCTCCAGGGAGGGGGGGTTTGGGGTGGGTTGGTCCAGCACTACAACTCCCACCAGTCCCACATGTCTCCAGGGAGGGGGGGGGTTGGGGTGGGTGGGTCCAGCACTACAACTCCCACCAGTCCCACATGTCTCCAGGGAGGGGGTGGGTGGGTCCAGCACTACAACTCCCACCAGTCCCACATGTCTCCAGGGAGGGAGTGGGTGGGTCCAGCACTACAACTCCCACCAGTCCCACATGTCTCCAGGGAGGTGGGGTTTGGGGTGGGTGGGTTCAGCACTACAACTCCCACCAGTCCCACATGTCTCCAGGGAGAGGGTGTTTGGGGTGGGTGGGTCCAGCAATACAACTCCCACCAGTCCCACATGTCTCCAGGGAGGGGGTGTTTGGGGTGGGTGGGTCCAGCACTATAACTCCCACCAGTCACACATGTCTCCAGGGAGGGGTGGGTGGGTCCAGCACTACAACTCCCACCAGTCCCACATGTCTCCTGGGGGACTGGTTGGAGTTGGTGTTTGGGGTGTGTGGGTCCAGCACTACAACTCCCACCAGTCCAACATGTCTCATCCCAGAGCAAGATGGAGTCCATCCACCATTTGGTGTCCAGTGCATCTTCCCCTTCAAACTCACAGGTAGGTAGGCATCGTCACAGGGGCACCATCCAATAGCAGGACAGGACTATACACATCCAAGTATTGTCCACCCACCTCCACACCAACAAAGCATCCACTACTGTGTACAACACCAATATGATGACACCAACAACCATGTACTGATGTGCTAGATAGATGTAATGTAACAACTACAAACCTGTCATGTCCACAGCATTGATTCCTACATTCTTGTCCCTCAGGTGATCGCAACTTGACTGGCGAAACCAGCACCCGCCAGCACCAGTCGCCCCCCTCACAGCCAAGTCCCTCAAGAGAGGAATCCGAGGACAGCTCGGGTGCAGAGGACGATGCTGGGCCCAGCACACTGCCAGGGACATCTGGATCACAGCCCATCCATGCCTCCACCACCTTGTCCACTGTAACTCCAGCAACAACTCCCATTGTGAGCTGTACAGCTACCGCCACCAGCACCAGCACCAGCACCACCACCACCACCACTCCTGCCAGTGACACCCTCCATGAGGCATCGGACGATGATGGGCCCTCTACTTCTCAGACCATCAGGGAGAGTGGACGTGGTATCACAACGGTGAGGCCACATCTCACAACTAGGAGTGGAGGTGCAAGGGGAGTTGTGATCAGCATGTGCAGGGATCAATGTTGGTTTCATTCCTGGATCAGTGTGTGACCTAGGCACAATCAGAGAACAAGAAACACACGTCAGTAAACAGATACACAACCATCACAAATCAACGTACAGTAACAACACACAAACCACATTCATCACAAAGTTAGCGGATCACAGGACACACATCAGGGTTCAATGCTGGTAAACCATGTCCCACACACATTAGCAAACATGCCATGACAGTCAGCAATCACACACCACATCCAACCATCTCCAGCAGACATACGTCACGCATTGGACAGCAGCACAAGAGGCAATCACTCACCTTCATGGAAAGTAGTGATCGATGAGCTGACGCCTCTGGTCCACACCTTCTTCCTCGCCACTATCCTCATCACTGGAAATGGGTGGGATGGGATGTGGAGCAACCTGTTCTTCAGGGTCCAAGATCAGTTCAATATTCTTGCGCAAGGCCAGGTTGTGGAGCATGCAGCAGGCAATCACAATTTTGCATACTTTGCCTGGTGAGTATGGCAGGGCCCCTCCGGTCTTATCCAGGCATCTAAACCTAGACTTCAGCAGTCCAAATGTACGTTCTATCACACAACGTGTCCTCCCATGTGCCTCATTATAGCGCATTTCACCTGGGGTAGATTCCGTAAGGGACTCAGCAGCCACGGTCGGTTTGGGTACGCAGAGTCACCTAGGTGGGGTGGTGACAGAAAAAACATCATCACCAGGATTGTTGTGAACAGCATGGCACACATACAACACAGTAGTCAGCACAGCACACTCACCTACAAGCCACGCACGTTCTTGACGTAGATTAGCCATCAGTTGTGGGACAAATGCTGCTCTGCAGGATGTGGGAGTCATGTGCGGACCCGGAAAAATCTGGCACACACATGGGACATGATGTTGTCAGCCTGGCACACCACTTGCACATTGAGTGAATGGAAGTGCTTCCGATTGCGATATACGGGTTCACGATCTTTGGGTGGAATCAGAGCAATATGTGTGCCATCAATGGCACCCACAACGTGTGGAATGTTGCCCAGGGCATAGAAGTCCCCTTTCACTGCAGCCAGCTCTTCCGGACGTGGGAAATGTATGTAATCATCCCTGTAATGCACATCACGCAGCACCATGCGGACCATGGATTGGGACATCCCCGCGGCTTGACCAATTGTGTACTGGAATGTCCCTGTTGCAAAGAAGTGAAGTGCTGCCATCACCTTTGCAGTGGGTGTAAATGCTCCGGGATATGTCCTGTGTGGCTGCAGATGTGGTTCCAATTTTGCTACAAGTTCTAGCAATGTCCAGCGGTCAAGGCGGAATTTGCGTATCACCTCCTCTGCAACCATGTCCTCAAGCACAGTGTATGGACGATGCACATTTGGAGCCCTCCTGTGTGGGAGTAGATGGTAGCAGATGTCAATATTCCAACACCGCACAACTGTGCCACACTATCACATCTTGAACAACACAATCCAAATGATACGATTTTCAGACACTGATTGAATGTGTGACGTCACATGTATGTGAGCCACTAAAGCCAACTACACAAACAATGTACACGAACAAACAACATCCTGTGTGCAAACCTGGTACTGCAATTGTACGTTACATCTGCTGCATGGTCAAGGTCCATCACGGTCACACCCTGGAAACCGCATGTGCGCGCTACCGCGACG
The DNA here is from genome assembly GCF_964263255.1 of Lissotriton vulgaris. Lineage (NCBI taxonomy): Eukaryota > Metazoa > Chordata > Amphibia > Caudata > Salamandridae > Lissotriton > Lissotriton vulgaris. Next base: position 959,154,201 of record NC_141691.1, read on the forward strand.
GTGCATCATTTAAAATACATCACTCACTGGCGTCGCAATGGCGGTGCATGCATTCCGCGGGGGCGGGACAGGCAAACACATACATTTGAATGTGAAAGTGGAAGTGACAGTTGGTACCCCCCCTTAATGATGGAAGGAGGGAAAACATGGCGGCCGGCTAGGTAGCGGGTCGCGGATGTCCGGAGCAGTGATGGTGTCGAAGTGAGACTTGCGGTCAGTTGTCAGTAATTCTGGAGGGCGCACATACTTTGGTGCAAGCGGGGACTGTTGAGCTCCCAAAACGAGTTATCGAGCGATCCTGGAGGCCGTTTGTCGGCCGGTGTTTGGAGACCCACAGCGGATGGCGGAGAACTCGGCTCTGCAAGCCGCCGAGAGTGAGGTGGCGGAGTCGCGTCATTTGCCGGCTGGGAGCTGGGAGAGAGCGGCGCAAGGAGTCAGCAGGGGACGCTGAGTGCTGGTGAAAATTGGAACGCCAACAAGCGGAGGCAGAGGACGAGGAGTGGAAGCCCTAACGAACACCCCCCCCCCCGCTTTTTTGCTGGGGAGTAAAGCTGGCGAGTAAGCCGAGCAGCGAGTTAAGGAGGTTGGTTGGAACACTGATACTGAGCAAGTAAGCAAAGGGCTGGAAGAGGGGGGCAAAACAAGATACCAATTGAGGAGCAACAGACTGGAGGGACAGGGTGGTTTGGTGGGTTTAAACAAAGTTGATAAAACTCAAGGGGGCTTGATTTCTTATCCGTTAGAGCTTGAGAAGGGTGCTAAAAAGGGTGCGACAAAAGAAGAGGCTACTTCTAAGCCCGCTTCTTACAAAACCAAGGATTCCCCATCGAGGAAAGAAAAAAAAAGAGACAAAAAAAAGAAAAAGCTGGTCTCAAGCCCCCAATAACCCCTTCGCTTAATTCATATTTTAAGCCAGTCCCAAAAGTCCTGGTGTTGAAGCCTGATTCTATCTCTCAATCTCAACCTAAGGTTGGCGAGTGGGCTGAGTTGGATGAGGCGGCTGATCATTCATTGAGCTCTATAGAAGAGGAACGGGAGCAGGAACAGGACTGGTCAACCCTCTTAACACCAAACCCCTTCCAGGTTCTTGTAACAGAGATGGAGGCAGATAAGGGGGAAGTTATTAGTGTGGACGCGGAGGCATCCATTGAGCAGAGATTTCAATCCACTTCACCCGACTCATTAGCTGAAAGTTTAACTGTTGTCTCTGCTGAGCTGGAAGATAATGCGAGAGAGGATATATTCACAAGGCAAGATGATACTAGGATCAGTGGAAAAACGCTGATTTCCTCAGAAGAATCTGGTTTACGACAGCAAGAGAGATTTGAAACAACAGATGTGTCTGTTATGGAGTTGTTAAGGAAATTGGAACAAGACATTCATCTAGGATTTGAAGCCTCCAAAAGGAATCAGGAGCGCATAAGCGCCACATGTACATTGTTAGAAGATAAGATTGACAAATTAACTATACGTACAGGAGAGATGGAATCGGAGATGAAAGTTGTACAGGGAAGAGTTCTGGATAATCGCAAAGAGATAGAGAAGCTATATTCTAGGGACAGAGAATTGGATGAAAGAGTAGAAAGGTTGGAAAACATGCAAAGGCGCAACAACCTAAAAATTCTTAAACTTCCAGAAGGAAAGGAGGGTGCGGATATAAAGAGCTTTGTAGTGAAGCTATTGAAGAAGGAATTCTCATTAGTTGAAACTGAGGAAATGTTGGCCCGAGATATTCAGCGAGTACATCGCGATCCCTTTAGGTTGAACCCAGACCGTGCTAAGCCAAGAAAAATTCTGATTAACTTTGCGACATATTCGCTAAAAGAAAAAATTCTGTCACTTGCTCTTAACAAAAAGTCTATAATGATAGACGGAATAACAGTAGACATTAGGTCGGATTTGTCTCCAGCCACAGCAAATAGGCAATGGGAATTGGGAAAACGATTGATCCCCTTAAGAGAAATAGGAGCCACGGCCCAGCTAAAATTTCCTGCTTTTTTAAAAGTAATGTGGCACAATAAGATGTATACATTTCGTACAGTTGAAGAGGTAGACGCCTTTCTGGATGTCACTCACGATGGATAGAAGTAGAATACTGACCGTGTATATACAAAATAGTAGCAAGAGACATCACCACTGTGACATCCACTGGCCTAGGCCATGGGAGTTATGGTTGGGTTTTCCGGGGAGGGAAAGGGTTGTGAGGGGAGGGAGAGGGTCAAGGGAAAAATTTTTTAAAAAAAATATTCCTCATGAGCTGCCTTACTGTCACATAATTAGAAGGCAAATTTGGGCAGTGCAGGATGAGCAGGATTACTAATAAGGAGCTAAGGTTCGTTACATGGAACGTGAATGGTCTCCGGGTTAAATCAAGGAGATTACTAATTTTGAAATATTTAGAAGATTCACCAGCTCAGGTGATCATCTTGCAAGAGACACATTTAACACAAAAGGAAAGTAAGGAGATATTTAGTACTCAAAAGTGGATTGCAAATGCTATTTTTACATCTCAAGATTTGGTTACAAAAGGGGTGGCTATTTTGATTAGAAAAGGAGCTGATATAGTAGTTGAAAATAATTCAGTAGACAGTAGAGGAAGATGGGTGATTTGTAAGGTACGACTGGCGGGGGAAGTGCTTGTAGTAGTCGGTTATTACGGCCCGAATGTGGACGATCCCACAATTCTAGAAAAAATTGAATTGGAGTTGCTGGAATTTTCAGGTAAAATTATCATGGCAGGAGACTTCAATACAGTATTAGATGGCAAGTTGGATAGAACTGGCAATGTTAGGGCAATAGTAAATAGTAAAATGACTGCTAAGGTAAAGTCAGTTATGGTCCAGCAAGGGCTTTGTGATATTTGGAGATTTAAATCAGCACAGCAGTTAGGATTTACTTTCTATAATAAAAAATATAAGCATAATTCACTGATAGATTTTTTTCTGGTAGACACTAGGTTGAAAGAGCGAGTTACAAGCGTAGAACACATAGGGGCACATTTATCAGATCACTCTACAGTGAGTTTAAATTTAAGTTTAGAATTAGAAGAAATGAGTCCTGTTTGGAGACTAGATCGTACAATTTTAGCTGATGAAGAAGTTCTAGAAACTCTTAAAGAGGAGATACAAGTTTTCCTAGACGTAAATGTGGGTTCAGCTAAGGAGGATATAGTTTGGGAAACTTGCAAAGCGTTCATGAGAGGGAGAATGGGAGCTCAGGGTGCAAAAAAGCGAAGACTGTATTACAGCCTAGTTTCGAATTTAGAAAAAGAGATTCGAAATTGTGAAACTAGTCTAATTCCCCAGGGCGGTATCATTTCAGAGAGTTCATGGAAGAAAAAGCTCTTAGATTTAAAGGTTCAACTTACGGCAGTACTTACTCAAAGAGTTAAAGAAAGATGGGAAGCCAGCCAGTTGGCACACTTTTCATATGGAGAGGGATGTGGCAAGTTATTAGCGTGGAAAGCCAAGAAGGATGCTATACGGAATCAAATTAAAGAGATTAAGATATTGGGCACAGGTCAAGTCATAACAGAAAGGAAACAAATTGTAGAAGCGTTTCATGATTATTTTGTGAATGTCTATACAGAGGACCTCTGTCCAAATAAGGTTGAGATTGAGAGCTGGTTACCCCTAATAAAACCACTTGCAGCGGAGGATATGTTGGAGCTAAATAAGGAAATTACTCAAGAAGAGGTGATGAAAGTGATTAAGGAAAGTAAAAGGGGGAAAGCCCCTGGGCCAGACGGCCTCCCAGCAGAAGTATACAAAGCTTTAGGAAATACAATGGTCCCTACACTATGTCATCTGTATAATAAAATTTTTAGAGGGGAAGTAATAATTCCAAGCTCATGGAACGAGGCAACTATTGTATTAATACTTAAACCAGGGAAATCTCCAAAGAGTTTGGATGCTTATAGACCTATCTCACTCTTAAATTGTGACTACAAATTTTTCTCTAAAATCCTAGCTGACAGACTTGGTAAAATCATTCATAAACTGATTCATGAAGATCAAAGGGGTTTTATTAAGATGAGATATCTAAAATAACTTACATACTCTTTGATAGGTATGATAGATTTAGCTTCCAATTATGAATACCCCTTGGCAGTGATCGCATTAGACGCTGCCAAGGCCTTTGATCGAGTTAATTTCGTATACCTAAAAGCACTCCTGCATTATCTTAACCTAGGAGACAAATTCACGCAATCTATTTTTTCTTTGTATTGTGCACCGACATCACGAGTATTGGTAAACGGAACTCTTACACTTCCGATTAGAGTAATGCGGGGTACCCGACAAGGATGTCCCTTATCACCCTTGCTTTTTAACCTATATATAGAGCCTCTTGCATGTAAAATTAGAGCTTCAGAAGAGATACCCCCCTTTGTTGTGATGGACTGGTCAAAGAAACTTGGACTATATGCAGATGATATTATTGTTTATTCTTCTAATTTAGTTGGCTCTTTGGAAAATCTAGTTAAGACAACAAAGGATTTTGGTAAGATCTCCGGTTATCAGTTAAATCAAGATAAAACTGAAATAATGACTTGGAATCTTAATACGGGAGGGGTAAAAACCACAGCAGTAATGAGATATCTTGGGGTTAGGATTACGCAAAAAATTGAAGATTTGGCAAAAACTAACTTTGATAGAGTGAAAAAAGAAGTTGGAGACACACTAAAAGGCTGGATGAATTTACCCCTTTCAATATACGGACGATCTAATCTTGTAAAAATGGTGATTGTACCTAAAATTACTTTCTTGTTTGAGACTATTCCGTTGGGTTTTAAAAAGAAATGGCTGGTTAAGTTACAGAGTATGATAACATCATTCATTTGGGCGTCAAAGGCCTCTCGAATCTCATGGAAGAAAATAAGGAGGAGAGTAAATAAAGGAGGGTTGGCGGCTCCAGACATACAAATTTATGCATGGGCTTTTTGTTTAAAAAACTGCAGGATGCTGTTGGGTACCCTTCTTAGTTCTCAGATTGGCGGATTATTTGGAATAATGCTGAAAAGGTCAGGATATCATGAGTTTGGTTTTTTGTATAAGTTTGCAGACCCTAAATTTTTTAAAAAGGTGAGACTTAAGACTTTGAGAGATTTGGCCGAGATATGGCATAAAATCAGGAAAATATCTAAACTGCCCTATTTTAGCTATATGGCTCCAATATGGGAGTCTCCTGGAGCTCCTTCCTGGACAAAAGACGCGCTAGCACTACATCTGAAAAAGGAACCTACTTTGCAAAGGTGGAAAGATTTGTTTCAAGATGGCAATTTAATTTCTTGGGGTTTTTGCCAGCAAATGTGGGGTCCAGTTTTCTCAAAATACAAATACCTACAGATCCAAAGCTGGGCAAATCATTTGGAATCAGAGATCGGAACGGAAAATGACTTCGAGTTAAAATTGGAGACAGAGACCTTTAAGAAGGAAGTAGCTTTCTGGTATTGGCAAATACTAGAAATGGAGGATGGACCATTCGACCTGCCAGAGACCCTGTGGAAGGATAGCTTGCCAAGGATCGCGACAGAAGACCAATGGCAAGTAACTATGTGCATGCTATATAGAATTGTTAAACCTGCAAACGTAAGGCGAAACCTTTTATTTACCATTCACAGGGCATATTGGTCTCCGTATAGACTTTCTAAATTTAAGGATGGAGGGATTGTCGGATGCCCATAATGTAAAGCTCCAAATGTTGATGACTTACACATGTTTGTGTCTTGCCCAAATATCAAGCAATTCTGGATTGACGTAAGTAATTCTCTCTCCAAATCTCTGAACCAATGCATTGAGGTAAGCCCTGAATTAATTATTACGGGGAGATATGATTTACAAAACAGACTTTTGAATAATAATGTTAGACTTATCTTTTATGCCATGTTGCTAGCACGTCGAGAGATATGTAAACTATGGGTCTCACCACTTAGTCCTACTTTAATGGATTGGATTTTAGCCATGAGGTACATGGCTAAGCTTGATATGTTAGACCGTTCTAAAAGAAATAGAGGATTTTGGATACCCTTCCTGTTAAATTTTGGTTGAATTACATTTATGTTAAAGTCCGATGATTAAGCCCGTGCCTGTCTCGCTGGTATATGGACTTTCCCAGGACGATAAATAGAGATGGTGGAGGACACACATGTTGGGTCAAGAAGGATAGTTTAGAGGAAGGCCAGACTCAAGAATATGTGTTGTCTACGCCCCATTACTCTAATCCAGCCTAAGAGATAAAAACAGCCCAGGGGTGGATTAAGAAAGAAGTTATGGGCGGCAAGACAACAAATGAGGATAAAAAAAAAAAAAAAAAAACACAATCCAAATGATACGATTTTCAGACACTGATTGAATGTGTGACGTCACATGTATGTGAGCCACTAAAGCCAACTACACAAACAATGTACACGAACAAACAACATCCTGTGTGCAAACCTGGTACTGCAATTGTACGTTACATCTGCTGCATGGTCAAGGTCCATCACGGTCACACCCTGGAAACCGCATGTGAGCGCTACCGCGACGGTGCATCATTTAAAATACATCACTCACTGGCGTCGCAATGGCGGTGCACGCATTCCGCGGGGGCGGGACAGGCAAACACATACATTTGAATGTGAAAGTGGAAGTGACAGTTGGTACCCCCCCTTACAGATACATTGATGCACCCACCGTAGACCGCATGTTGCGGGCGGTCACCCACCGCCTGTTGCGGGCGGTCACCCACCACCTGTTGTGGGCGGTCACCCACCGCCTGTTGCGGGCGGTCACCCACTGCCTGTTGCGGGCGGTCACCCACCGCCTTTTGCGGGCGGTCACCCACCACCTGAGGCGGGCGGTCACCCACCGCCTGTTGCGGGCGGTCACCCACCGCCTGGGGCGGGCGGTCACCCAATGCCTAGTGCGGGCGGTAGGTGACTGGACATGGCCATCCATGCCAGGCCACCATCGATATACAGGGCGGTCACCCACCTCCTGCAGTAGGTGACCGCCCGCACCAGGCGGTAGGGGAGCGCACATGGCTATCCATGCCAGGCCACCATCGATACACAGGGCGGTCACCCACCTCCCGCACCCCGCGGTAGGTGACCGACCGCACCAGGCGGTGAGTGACTGCCCGCAACAGGCGGTCTACGGTGGGTGCATCAATGTGTATGTAAGGGGGGGTACCAACTGCCACTTCCACATTCAAATGTATGTGTTTGCCTGCCCCGCCCCCGCGGAATGCGTGCACTGCCATTGCGACGCCAGTGAGTGATGTATTTTAAATGATGCACCGTCGCGGTAGCGCGCACATGAGGTTGGCGGTGTGTGCCCGTGATGGCCCATGCACATGTAGCCAATGGGAACAAGTTAAGCGGGACGCGTAATCGATTTCAAAAGTAGCGGAAGCCGTACAGCGCCACAGCAGGGCCAGTCATTGGACAATTTTGAATGAGGCAGCCGGGAAATCCAATTGCTGCAGACGTCTGCCACTGATATCAGCTCTGGGCCCTATGTATGTGTGGATTTTAGCAGCAGACATCCACTGCTCCTAGCCACTGCTGCCTGCACCCATCACCTCAACTTGCTGCTGCTGAGCACTCCGACAACTGCTGCCTGCACCCATCACCTCTACTTGCTGCTGCTGTGCACTCCGACAACTGCTGCTGTTGGGCCATACTCCTTGATCTTGCCATGTCGAGAGTCAAAGAGATCCAGTCTCGACCCTTCACCGCAGCGGAGCTGGATGTCCTCATGGACGGTGTGCTCCGCAGCTTTCAACAGCTCTACGACGCCCCCGGACAGGTGGTAAGTGCAGTGGGGGACATGTTGGTGTGCATGAGGTGGTCACTGACTCCTGGCTTCTGCAATCTTGGCTGTGTGTTGTGGGCCCAACACATATGTCGGAATGTGCATGGCTGCTGACAGATACGCGTTGCCCCTATCTGTGTGACTGGCCAGCTGTCCACTGACTTTCCCCCTCTTGTCTCCCATCATGGTAGGTCAAGCTGCACCATCGCAAGGCCGTGTGGAGGTCCGTAGCACGTGATGTACGGGCAGTGGGGGTGTGTAATAGGCGACACACACACTGCCACAAGCGCTGGGACGACATCTCCAGGCTCAGCAAGAATGTGGCGGAGATGACACTGGGGCAGATTCCACGTACATCCCGGCTTACACGACGCACCATGACCCCTCTGATGCTCCGTATCATTGCAGTGACGTATCCTGACCTGTCCACCCGGTTGAGAGGGGAGCAGCATCAGCAAACTAGCGGTAAGCACAGTGATAGCGTTTGTGACTTGTGTGAGCATGCATGTTATTCCGCTCACACACAGTAGTGACATCCCTGGTGTGTATGTGGTGTTGCAATTGCATGTTGGTGCCATTTGCCGAGTGACCGTTAGCAACCATGTCAGACAGGTGGACAGACCAGTTGCAATGTAGTGCAGGGTCACAGGACATGCCGTTGAGGTCTGTGGACCCATGGCATCACATGTGTGGTGGGCTGCATGCACTGTGCAAGGTTTTAGGGGGTCCATGTTTCCGAGGCACCCTGGGTTCTTTGACATGCTAATGTCTGCTAGGGGTGGCTCGTGTTCAGGATGGGTGCTACATGTTGTTCATCAGTCAAGGAAGTTCTGATTGCTTTGTGCTGTACGTGAGATGGTCACTTATGTATACCTCTTTGCTATGTTTCTTTCCGCTTTGGACGAGCGCACTGAGCCACAAACGATGGAGGTCAGTGGTGGCAATGCATAGGAATCTGAGACCACACAGACGCAGACTGAGGCAGAGGAGAGCAGCCCCGGAGAGGGGGACAGGACTGTCCCTGAGGACTCGCATGTGGAGTCACCATCATCCTCATCTTCAGACAGTGGTGGTGAGTCAGCACTGTTGGTAGACACAGGGAGTGGGCAATCTACACCTTCAGTCGGTACACAGCACACTGGGCCCACACTGCCACCAACTGCAACAAGTACTGCTCATGCTCGCAAAAGTAGGGGGAGAAGAGTGGCCTTTGGTGCAGGCACCGCTGCCCCTGCACCTGTGACACAAACTGCCCTTTGTGCGGAGGCGGTTGATCTGCTGCGACAGCTGTGTGTAGAGCAAACAACCATGACAAATGCATTCCTAGACCACGATAGGAAGTTAGGGCAGGTGGTAGCATTCATGGAGGGGATGCATGGCGATGTTGCTGGTCTCCACAGGACAGTACAGTCATTATCCAACACAGTGTCTGCAGCCATTCAACAGTCGCATGGCCACGGATCTACTTCTGCTCCCCCACCCACACCACTTGTTGTCTCAGGGGACAGTGACTTTTCTGACGAGTCCTCGTTTCCTGGGTATAGCACTAGGAGCAGGGACAGGCAGCAAGACAGGGCACGGAGGCCACAGACACCATCCCCTTGGACTGTAAAGTCTTTCACAGGACACATCAGCCACCCTGGAGTTGGCACAGAGGAACCTCAAGGGGTGTTGGGGGACAGGGATTCACATGGCACACAGCCATCCCCCTCAAGTAGTTATCCCAAGTCAAGGGCACCTCACAAGCCTAGGGACACTCCCAAGGAGAAGGACACTACAAAGGGCAGGGCACCTCCCAAGGAGGAGGACACTACAAAGGACAGGGCACCTCCCAAGGAGAAGGACACTACAAAGGGCAGGGCACCTCCCAAGGAGATGGACACTACAAAGGGCAGAGCACCTCCCAAGGAGAAGGACACTACAAAGGACAGGGCACCTCCCAAGGAGAAGGACACTACAAAGGACAAGCCAACTCCCAGGGACAGGGCACCGCACACGGATCAGGCAAATTCCAGAGACCGGAGAACTCCTACGGCGAAGACACCTCCCAGGGCCAAGGGTTCTCCCATGGACACGAGCTCCATCAAGGACAGGCATACATCACCCCTACATGCTGATGTTGGAGAAGGAACGTAAAACACATGTGTCAGTGGTGAAGTCCCCCATACCTCTACTTCCATCCACACCCCGCAGAAGCAGAGGAAGGAGTACACTGTTGTTGCATCCCCCATAACACATGATGCAGAGGGTAGAAGACAGGGCCACAGCAAACGTCATGCAGGGTCCAGCACGTCCCCAGAGAGCAGACCCACACCAGCACATGATCCACCTTTGTTGGGTGATGTTTCTGATGAGGCCACACCACTTACCAGTCCAGTCAGGTCCAGGGTGCCCTTCCATATCCCAAAGAAATGGAGACACACACCAGTGACACCTGCCCACCCCAATGTCGCTCCAGTACAGCTGTCCCCGGCTCCCAGAGCCACCCTGCCTCCTGGACCATACAGCCCTGTGGCACATCATTTCAGTGGTCCTAGTGGGTCAGCTGCAGTTCACTCTCATGTGTCAGATAGTGGCACTGTGTCTGTTGTTCGCCGTCATGCCTCATGTAGTAGCACTGTGTCAGTTCTGCCTTCTCCTGTCTCAGGTACTGGCACTGTGTGTGTCCACCACTCTCATGTATCAGATGCTGGAATGTTTTTTGTTGGACAATGTACAGGGACATGTCCTGGCAGTGTGTATAGGTCTATGGCTCATGTGTCAGTCAGTAGATCTGTGGCTGTGTCTCACACTCCTGTATCTGGTGCTGCCAGTGTGTCTGGGTCAATGGCTCATGTGTCAGTCACTACAGCTGTGTCTCACACTCCTGTTACTGGTGCTGGTTGTGTGTCTGGGTCTATGGCTCATGTGTCAGTCAGTAGTACTGTGGCTATCTCTCCCAATCCTGTCCCAATCCTGTATCAGATCCTGCCACTGTGTCCGAAGCTCCTAGGTCACACAGTCCACCTGATTCTGTGCTGTGAGGTGCAGTTCACTTCACTGATATGTGATTGTAGTTGGTGTCTGGAATGTACATTGTGACCACCCTTGCATTATTCTTGTCCATGGGACGTTGTGCAGGACACGCATCCTTGTGCTGCCTCTGATGTACCTGCTCTGGACTGTTGATGCTCTGTGCCCCTCATGTACTGCCTCAGATGTACCTGCTCTGGACTGTTGATGCACTCTCATGTGCAGCCTCTGATGTACCTGCTTTGTGCATTGCCATGGACTGTTGATGCTCTGTGCCCCTCATGTGCTGCCTCTGATGTACCTGCTCTGTGCATTGCCATGGACTGTTGATGCTCTGTGCCCCTCTCATGTGCTGCCTCTGATGTACCTGTTCGATGCCATGGACTGTTGATGCACTTAGCCCCTCTCATGTGCTGCCTCTGATGTACCTGCTCTGGACTGTTGATGGACTTAGCCCCTCTCATGTGCTGCCTCTGATGTACCTGCTCTGTGCATTGCCATGGACTGTTGATGCACTTAGCCCCTCTCATGTGCTGCCTCTGATGTACCTGCTCTGTGCAGTGCCATGGACTGTTGATGCTCTGTTCCCCTCTCATGTGCTGCCTTTGATGTACCTGTTCGATGCCATGGACTGTTGATGCACTTAGCCCCTCTCATGTGCTGCCTCTGATGTACCTGCTCTGTGCATTGCCATGGACTGTTGATGCTCTGTGCCCCTCATGTGCTGCCTCTGATGTACCTGTTCGAAGCCATGGACTGTTGATGCACTTAGCCCCTCTCATGTGCTGCCTCTGATGTACCTGCTATGGACTGTTGATGCTCTGTTCCCCTCTCATGTGCTGCCTCAGATGTACGTGCTCTGTCCTATCCAGTACCCGTGCTCCTGGCTACTGTGGGAGTATATCCATATTTTGTTTAATAAAGCTAGTTACTCCTGTGAATTGGTTTCTCTGTGTCATTACTGGTTGTCTATTGTCATTGTTGATATATTGGTGCTATCGTAAATGCTGTTTCCACAACATGCACCTCCCCCTCCCCACGTCACGGCCCAGGCAGGTACTCCCCTTCGGACAGCGATTGGTGTGTTGGCCTACCTCCGTCGTCGACCTTCCATGACTTGCTGGTGGTGGAGCACGAAGAGTATCGGAAATGCGTTTAGAGCTGGGTCCATGACGGCGAGCTGCCTGTGGTGGGTATCTGTACAATGATTTGCCTCTGCGCTGCGGTGATTCCGCCGTGTTCAGGCTGTTGGTTTTTCTGCTGCGATTTTCTGTGTCTTTTCCGCATTCGTAATCTCGAGGACGGTCGAGACGTCATTCCGTACGGCGGTCTCTCGGGATTGGTTACGTCCGCCGCGGGGTCGGGTGTGTTTGCACGGCGGTGCTTGTTCTCCCGCGGTGTACGGGAATTTGGCTGTGCTTCCCATCCTAATTTGGCGGACGGACTGTCAGTGGCTGGCGCCATCCTAATCAGCCCCTAAGTGCAATTAGGAACCTCCATTAAGTTAGTGGTACAATTACATCTTGGTTCCCTTTTCCAGGCAAGCATGCACTGAGAGAATCTGTCGCTATTGTGTCTGAATCAATTGACCTATTGTATCTAAGGAAGAAATCATCTATCAGCTCTACACTGGGCCAGGATAATGTTTTTTCCTATTTATCGCAGTTACCAGACCCAGGATTGAGAAATGACACATTAAAGGTTAGGGTGAGATGCAATCCAATAAATTCATCCCGCCCACACAGGACCAGGGTGCAGAACAATAGTGGTCTTTTCCCCTGCCTCTTGCAAGTTAAATGCTCCCTTACGCATATTCTCATGGACTGCGTCTTTTATCTTGCAAATCAATGTAAGTTTTTAAGACCTTTGTTTTTTTAAATATGATGCTCTCCATAGGTGGAAAACTGTGGAACTGTTGTCAGAAAGGCTCTATTTAGATGTGGCAGTTGGAATTGTTCGTTTTTAGGATCTGATAAACAGAATTTTAAAGATGAAATGTAGGGGGTGTCGGGTAGTTAGGAGTTTTTTGTAAAATGATTGTAATTGTCAATTGAGTTTTTAGAATGTTTTATGGACAATTGTCTAAATAAACTTTTTTCCTCCCTCCCTGTTCTTTTACCGGCGAACAATTGGGTGCCTAGCGCCAACAATGGCACCCTTGCACCATGATGCAAGGGAGTCTGCATTGTTGATAAGATTGTTTTTGTGCAGGAAGGGGCACTTTCCTGCACAAAAACAATCCATGGAGGCATTTTCCTTGTCTATATGTGTTGCAGAATGCAGCACACATGGAATGAGGAAAAAACGAGGAGAAATGAAAACATATCTCCTCATTACGCCTGCTCTGGGAAGGGGTAAGGTTTTGGCACTGCCCCAGGTTTACATGATTTTGTAAATCTGAAGCACCATCAAAATCCATGAGTATTGCATGGAAAGACTCACTGCAACGCCCATGGAATGCCGCCTTGATGCAGAGTAAGCCAACGCAGCGCCTTGCACTGCCTTGTCTTACTCTATATCTATGACGCCATAAAAAATCACACAGGGTGGCTTTGCATTGCCTCATAGATAGGAATGAGAGAACTGTACCACCAAGTGTAAAAAGAAAAGTGACAGTGCAGGTAAATAAGCCCCTCAGTTTGTAACTTCGAAAGGTCCGATATCAAAAACATACAGTGTACTACAGCAGTCCCACCTCCTCCCGTCTTCGGTATCAGACAAAATGAAAACTTAGTAGCATGTCAGGCATTACACAGGAACAGTGGAAACGTCTGTGCTGCGAGATCCCTAAAACACACAGGAGCATATTGCAGCAAGAAACGTCTTACAAACCCCGTCCGATTGTGCTCTATGTTCCCCACGGCTTCAGCTTCCTGTTAGAGGTGTGGAGCACATGTGAAAGAGTTTCAACAAATATGGCAGTCATGTCCTCACCTCACTGTCTTTTGGAAAGAAGTCCTTGAGCACAGCAAAAACACTTTGGGGTTCCTGATCTCTGCAGCCCCTACTTGATTGCATGTCTAGGATGGAACACCTCTGTTTCCAGCCACCCAGACTACGCGCCCTCCAATAGTTCGACTGGTTACGCCATGTAGTCACCTTGGTCTTTCCTTCCCTTCACGTTTCAATGTAGAAGAGATTCCCCCGGACACTTTCGGCATTGATCCCGTTTCTGCCTTCCCCCCCGGATTCATATTCATATTCTCTCTTGCCCTCCTTGCTCCACATCTACTACTTGCAGTGATACCATTACCCTGTTTTTTATTTCATTCAGTTGGAGTCGTTCCACAAGTTTGATTTTTTGTTTTTACTTCCCTGTTATCCACCGTTGGGCTTGTTGGCCTCTTGTTCATATCTTAAGGTGATGCTGGACAAAGCCTCACCACTGTCCCGCCTCCATTCCATGATTCCCCCAGAGCTCTCGTAATGGAGGTTCGGGCAGGTGACACTTGAACACTCGACTCTTGAATCACAAGATACCTGGCGGGAATGCAGGGCCTACCCTGCCAACAACACTTACATGTGCCATGATGCCCCTACATGATTTTTGTAGGTTCACTCCATTGTTGTTGCTATGTTACTGGCGAGGAGAGAGAGCTTCGTGTCTAACATTTCTAAATACATAACTAGACCTGTATTTCAACTCTTTCCTCTGGTCGATTGACCAATTAGTTGAGTAGTTGATGGTAATAATAGCACTCTCTAACTATCTAATTAGCTAAATAATCACAGACTCGCGGTAAGATTAATAAAGTTTACCTCAAATAAATGTGTATAATTAATGCTCAATGCATACAGGTTACAAATGCAAACAAAGAATCCCACAAAAGGGAGAGAAAAATATCAGCAAATTGCAAACAGTGTCATACTCATCATTGAACGACATGCATATAAAGGAGTGGATAGATGAAGAGACATACGTTTCAGCAAAATAATGTGAAACAATATACATAGATGAAGAGACATAAGTTGCAGAGACAAAAATAAATTTGCAAATGATTATGCAAAGTATGAGTCAAGGGGATACTACCAATCCAAAGGATCAGTGAAATACCACCTCCCCTGGCCAAGGAGATAGTAGGGGGGTCTCCTGAAATAGAGTCAGGGAAAAAAGATTTCAGGATTCAGGAACGGGACAGGGACAGAATTAGCTAAGCCTCTCAGTAAACCGATGGACTGCGACAAATCACCCTCTCTCCTCTCCAGACGACCTAACCTCTTCTCCAAAATCTCTAAACCACACCCTAAAGGCACCCCAGTTATACTCTAAAACCTACTTGTCCAACCCACATTAGTTGAAACAATTAATAAAACTCGGCTTTTTATTGGATGCTTTGGGAGGTGGTCTATCACACCACCATAATCACATTCATAATTCTGCATGATCATTGTTATATAATACTTGTAACTTTTTCACTATTTCACATGAGTCTTTCAGATAGGTCTACGGAAGAAGTCTTGGGTTCCACGGTGAGTCTCATCTTTTGGCAGACAAACAATGATCTCTGTAGCAGAACAACCTTGACCTTTTCAGGCACTTCTGCAGCGCTCAGCTTTTCTGTCAGGTTATTCATGCTCTCTCCAGCCCCTCATCTATCATGTCAATTTTAGGAAAATGAAAGCCCATTCGTCTCACTATGATGCATAAAACATAAGCATTCATTAATTCATGAAAATGCACTTTTCACAGTTTACCACCCACCTTTGCACTATCCCATGTTAATATTTTTCTTAGCAAAGCTTTAAGCAAAAGCTGTATTATTTTTAAAAACTAGATGCAAAATGCGAAATGCAGCCTAGTTCTTTCATGCATTGGTTCACATTAGTGCACCCATGCGCAAAGGGGTTTCCCTTGTATTTCATATGATTTGGATGTTAGTTTCCACTGCACACTGTTAGTATGTATTACGGGGTTGTCAATCTGAGCAGGTTTCATTTTGCAAAAAGCTGCTCTATCACCATCTTCCAATAAATTATTGCATGATAGTGAGTGCTTCTGGACTTAGAGGACAAGCAGTGCGCCAAACTCCTTTCAAACAACCTAAAGATAAAGGCAGAGGAACAGGCAATGATACAATGGAATCAAAAAGGCTTGAGAGAAAATTATGGCACAATATGGTATATTAGGACATTGTCAATTCTAACTAAAAGCAACTAGCGCCATACATTGCAGACATTTTTACCTGCTTCATTGATCAGCACACAGTATTTGATATGATAGATAGGAATGCACTACGGTATAAACTAAGTAGTGGGGAATTATCCCTAGTCTCCTCAAAACCATCCAGGTGCTATAGACGAATACCGGGAAACAACCGTTACAACGCAACTATTACAACGGACTACTTTTACTACACAACCATTACAACGCAGGATCCTTTACAACGAATGACATTACAACGCATGACATTACATCGCAGATGCTATTACAACGCATGCCATTACAACGTAAGTATAGGTACGTTTATCTTTTTTCTACACATTTATTTAATTTAAAAAAATTATTTAATTAATTTAATAAATATTAAAAATAAATTAAATACATTAATTTAAGTAATTTTAAAAAGTAAGTATGAGTATAGGAGTATATGTTTTGGGGTTCTCAGGTATATGTTTTGTGGTGTTTGGGTATTTTGAGGGTTCAGGGCTAGGTTTGGGTTATGGGGTACAGGGGTATTTTTAGGGTTCAGGGCTAGGTTTGGGTTTTGGGGTACAGGGGTATTTTTAGGGTTCTGGGCTAGGTTTGGGTTATGGGGTACAGCGGTATTTTTAGGGTTTAGGGCTAGGTTTGGGTTATGGGGTATAGGGGTATTTTTAGGGTTCAGGACTAGGTTTGGGTTATGGGGTACAGGGGTATTTTAAGGGTTCAGGGCTAGGTTTGGGTTTTGGGGTACAGAGGTATTTTTAGGGTTCAGGGCTAGGTTTGGGTTTTGGGGTACAGGGGTATTTTTAGGGTTCTGGGCTAGGTTTGGGTTTTGGGGTACAGGGGTATTTTTAGGGTTCAGGGCTAGGTTTGGGTTTTGGGGTACAGGGGTATTTTTAGGGTTCAGGGCTAGGTTTGGGTTATGGGGTACAGGGGTATTTTTAGGGTTCAGGGCTAGGTTTGGGTTTTGGGGTACAGGGGTATTTTTAGGGTTCTGGGCTAGGTTTGGGTTATGGGGTACAGGGGTATTTTTAGGGTTCAGGGCTAGGTTTGGGTTATGGGGTACAGGGGTATTTTTAGGGTTCAGGGCTAGGTTTGGGTTATGGGGTACAGGGGTATTTTAGGGTTCAGAGGTAGGTTTGGGTTATGGGGTACAGGGGTATTTTTAGGGTTCAGGGCTAGGTTTGGATTATGGGGTACAGGGGTATTTTTAGGGTTCAGGGCTAGGTTTGGGTTATGGGGTACAGGGGTATTTTTAGGGTTCAGGGCTAGGTTTGGGTTATGGGGTACAGGGGTATTTTAAGGGTTCAGGGCTAGGTTTCGGTTTTGGGGTACAGGGGTATTTTTAGGGTTCAGGGCTAGGTTTGGGTTATGGGGTAAAGGGGGATTTTTAGGGTTCAGGGCTAGGTTTGGGTTTTATATTTATATATATTTACAAATACATTTAAAAAAATTAATAAAATAAATAAAATATTTATTAATTAATTTTTTTTTTAAATTATATACTTACCTATACTTACGTTGTAATGGCATGCGTTGTAATAGCATCTGCGATGTAATGTCATGCGTTGTAAAGGCATTCGATGTAAAGGATCCTGCGTTGTTAAAATTGCGTTGTAATGGTATGCGTTGTAACGTCATACATCCACGAATACCTGGCCAAAGTGAAATTGGGCCATAGCCAATCAATGACTAAATTGTTTTCGACTACCCGTGGCCTTAAGCAAGGCTGAGTTCTCATCACCAACACTCTTCAATCTTTACGTGGCCATATCACAACACATTTGCTCAACAATTAAGTCTGCATCCTTGAGGTTGGAGGAAGCATTAGTCAGTTTTTAATGTATGCAGATGACACCGTTATATTCAATAAAACGAGTGTCGGTGTGTAACACACTCTGAATGGCTTTTAAATCTACTGTGCCAAAGGAAGGAGGAAAAGGAACATTAATGGATGATTTATAAACAACAACAAAAAATATGTTGGCAAGCTCTATGAGGAAAGTGGATTGTTATATTGTGTCGTTGTGCAACTTCACCATATAGTAAAGGTGTTCTTTACACAATTCTCTATCAGATCCAGTCTGGTGCGCTTGTAAAACCTTAGCTCTGTCCTGGGTAGATGTGGCTCAGAGCTGTCAGGCTTTATCAAAGGAACATGTGTAAAACAATAATAAGTACCACGACAGTTGAATGAAAAGAAAATGCAAGACAATAAAAATACAACACCAATTTAGGACTATAGATTTTTTTCATCTTTAAATAGACTCCTCAACGGCAAAATCCATCACAGCGTTCTAGAAATATGAACTTTTAAAGAAACAGTAAATCACATCTTTTCACCAAGTGCATTAAATTATTATAATCTACCCTGACTTACAGTTTAGGGTTAGTCACAACAAGTAACACAAAATGGCTACAAGGGCACTCTTAAGGGGACCAGCTCCAATAGAGGCTCATTCACAGGGGCCAATAGGTTGCAGTGAGCGGTTACCTTGCAGTTGAAGCAGTCTCCAGACCACTTCCAGACTCTAGTGTGAACTACTATAGGAATCAATGGATTGGTTCTGATGCAAAGGGTACAGGATGCTGAAAATATCTTGTTTTTCGGGGTATAGAACATATGAAGCCTGGCGCCACAAACCTCCCGCACAGAACCCCTCCAGTGTGTTCTGAATTACATTGTTCCTTAACAACTGTGTTGTCGTTGATGACTCCAAGCTGTCCTCCATACCGGTCCTTGTGTGCCAAAGATGGCTCCAGGCCGTCCTCACACTCGAGGCAAGAAATCCCCCTAGTTCGAGCACCAGAGGGATTTCATTTAATTTAAAATGGCCTCTGGAGCAGAGGAAGAGCTTCTCTAGTTCCCAAGGCTGTTTATATTTTTTCTCTGAAATGGCTATTTACATTTTTTTCTCTGAAATGACGATCAATATGCGTGACTAGTTGATGTAATTTCAGAGAAAGTGAAATGAGCCTGAGCCGATTGGCTCATTTCACTTTCACTGCTTTGGTGCTCGAGAGCATATCTCAACACCCAAGCACACAGGAGAAAATCTCCCCCTTCCGATGGTACCTTTCCCAATTGAAGTCCTGCCTGGGGATGCAGCAGGAGGGTAATACCCAAGCAGCAATCCACTCCACTATCCAACAGGGATTTTAATTTTGCTGCAGGGATTACACCAGGGCCAACAGTAAGGACTACCATTGACTCTCATGCGCTCCGTTCCCATCGTGGAAACTGGGCCCAGTACATAAGTGGGGGAACACTGGGTGGTAGGAAGTTTGTGGATCCTTGCACACTCCTGTAGTTTACGTCACAGAAATGCAAAGAATATTGCAGCTTTTATTTAACGTTTCACCTTTGCAGTGTATTCTGGGTAAGAAAACGTTGGGGTATCCACAGAAGCGACACCTCCCTGAACGCGCCTGGATGTCTACTTCCAGAAATGTTTGAGTTGAATAGGTTTCCACTCATTGTTGCCGACCCAAGGACTAATTAGTAAACCTACCCCAGTTATCATTATTGCCACAATATGTTTTGGGACTTTCCCTGTCGCAGGCACTTGACCCACACACAAGTGAGGTATCATTTTACGGGAGACCTGAGGGGACGCTGGGTGGTAGGTAATTAGTGATCCCGCAACTTTCCCACACAGAAAGGTGAGGCAAATGGGACTTTTTAGCTACATTTGAGGGTTACAGGGGATTCTGGGCAAGAAAACATTGGGGTTCAATGCAAGCCACACCACCCTGGACTCCCCAGGGTGTCTAGTTTCAGAAATGTCTGGGTTTGGTAGGTTTCCCTAGATAGCCAACGAGCCTGGGACAAAAAACGCAGGTGCCCCCTTGCAACTAGGTTGTTTTGTAATTGATAATTTTTAATTTTGATGTTTTCACAATATGTTTTGGGCCCCTCACAGTTGTGGGCATTTGGCCCACCCACATAAGTGAGGTACCATTTTTCTCTGGAGACTTGAGGGAAGGCTGGGTCCAGGAAATATGTGGTTCCATGCAGATTCCAGGAATTTTACTCACAGAAATACAAGGAAAATTTCTTTTTAAGGCTAAGTTTGAGCTTTGCACAGGTTTCTGGGGAAAAACCTGGCGAGAGCCACGCAAGTCACCCCACCCTGGACTCTCACAGGTGTTTAGTTTTCAAAAATGTGTTGGTTTGGAAGGTTTCCCTAGGTGCTGGCTGAGGTTTTTTTTTAAACTTTGTTTATTAGAGTTTTCAGTTACTCACAGTACATACAGTAGTTGAAAACAGAATATAAGTAAGACACATGTATTATGCGTATGACTGAGTTATACACAAGACATGAGAAATGTATAAGGATCAGATTAACCAAACAGGCAGCTGTCAGCACTGGTAAGCAATATTACAATGAAAATTAAATATTCGTCACAAGTCAAAACATTCAATGTCGAATGAGGCAGAAGAACACAAGTGAGGAACGGGTTAGCATATCATAATAAGCATATATAAGGATCATCAGTGCATGGAGAATAGCGACACACAGAAGGACAATAGGCTAGTTTAAAGGTCAACAACATGGAAGCAATTTATAGGTCATTATCATCTGCGCCCAGTTGAGGCGGTATACTCATTCTCTCCGGACCCTGATCATGTACATCACTTTGGCTATTTTGACCTCCCATCCCAGGCAATGTTTGTGTAGAAGACGGGGAAGTCGCTCTGGCTCGTGCCCAATTTATAAAATGGTTCCCATATATCGCGGGGTCTAGATGCAGTAGGCATCAATTCCCAGAATGTGGAGAGTTGTGTGTGCCCGTATGTAACATCAGACAGCCAGGCCGCGAATGTAGGTAAGACTCTGCGACCCCATCTGATAGCAACATGTCGTCTGGCATACAGCAGAAGCAAGGCATGTAATTTGCGTCTTGAAGGCTCCGTGTCAGTTATCAACCCCAGAATCCCCATGTGCGGTGTTGGGTCATCCGATCTATTTACGATCTGATTTATAGCATCAAAAATTGCAGTCCAATAAGTGGGGAGTAAAGGGCAATCCCAAGCCACGTGTAAGAACGTGGCGTCTTCCATGCCACATCTCCAGCATCTTGTGTCATCCCTCAAACCCATGTGATGTAGGCCTATTGGGGTGCGGTAATATCTATGCAAGAATTTAAAATGCACTAGGCGTAATTTATAGTTTGGCGAGAGTTCTAGGAGTTGTTTGCAGCAGAAAGACCACTGTATTTCACTCAATGGCGGGTTCAGTTCTGTATTCCAAAGGTGCATAGCTGTAGGCTGTGTAATCGGGGCTTGGTCTTGCATGGCAGTGTATAGGCGCGTCACAAATTTTTTGGGTGAGGCCCTAGCTAAAATGTTTGAGTGCAAGTAGTGTCGGAGGCTCATCCGGAAAATCTTTCCATAGCGCACAACAAGAGGATTTCAACTTGTGGTAGGTAAACATGTCTCCGAATGGTACAGGTGATCCCTCTGCTTCAGTTTGTTGAGCTTTAAATTTCCCGTCAGGGTATATATCAGCAAATGTGCGCAATGGAGTGCCAGCCAGAGATATCTCACCCCTACTCTCCGCCAAACAGGGAATCATCGGGTTCTGTTTCAGGGGAATGGCCGGTGCATACAGTATGGGGAGTCTAGCTCTATGTTGTAATTCTCGCCATACCCAGCACAATGTGCCTGCCGAATCGACATCCGTGGTGGGCCTCGGAGTTTTTTGATAGAGCGCCACACTTAATGGAAGTGGGGCTACCGAGTCAGACTCTACCGCCACATGTGGCTGATAGGGCGTAGGGTATGCCCAGAAATGTAAAAATTGGGCCTGCACACATAGTGCATATAAATGCATGTCTGGAGCGCCTAACCCTCCCTGCCGTAACAGTAATGTTAACAAGGCCCAGGACACTCTGGCCTGGGTGACTGCCCATACCAATGACAACAGGTGAGAGCGCAGGCAAGTAAAAAAATGGTTTGTGAGCGGAATTGGGATGTTCGGAAACAAATATAGGAACTTGGGCAGGATTACCATTTTCGTCAGAGCTATCTTGCCTGCAATAGAGAGTGGCAGTTTTGACCAGATTGCTACCTTAGTCTCGAGCCAATGTACAATCAAACACTGAAAGGGGACCTGCCCGCAATAATTTTAGTCAATGGCCTAGGAGAGGTCCTTTGTATTATAAAAATTGTCCTGAACCCAAGCAACTCATATAACAAGTTCGATTTTATCAAAATATATTTTTTATTTTCATGAATTCATTATCATTGTATATAGATATAAATAGTTATACATCCAAATAAATAAACATCTTGACAACAATTAAATGGTGGTTCTGACTTCATACTAAAATACCCTTCACATTCTTACAAAAAACATTCACACATCATGCATCCTACAACACTAGGCAGAGATGATTTTTAGATGACAGGGGGACCGATGATCAGATGTCCGGGTTGGTTCAGAAGGTTCCTAAATAGGAACAGACGCCAACGCGCGTTTCGGTGTATGGCCCCGTCCGGGGCAACACCTTCATCAGGGCAAAGTGGGGTAGAGAAGAAGGAACCACACATGTACAGAAAATCTGTATGGAGAAACATATTAAAAACATATATTTTAGAACACATGCTTGCGTGGGTTCAAGGCACAATAAGGCAGAAATATATAAGTACTCATACAAATAATGACTAACAGTTTGTACCGTCCAGACTAGGCCCAGAGACAACAATTATGCAGTAGAGGAACCACACCAATATATAGACATTTTTAGAAAAAGAGAAGAAAAAAGCACTTTAATGCCTAGATGGAAATATTAACGAAGGACATCTCCTTTAGCCTGATATAATGTTAGTGCTGTCTAAAATTTTTTTACCTACTGGTAGCGGAAGGAGCTGGCGTATGGTTAACCACAGTTGAAGGCAATTTGCTTATGCCTGGAAAAGATCGTGTTGCCGTGGGTGAATGGCTGGGATAGAGGGAATCCCGTCCCCAATTGTATGTGGCGGAGTCAACCCCAAGGGGGGTAACGCAAGGATAAGTAAGATTGTGAGTCCCTGGGGTGGAACAAAAGGCACATAAGTATGCTTGTCTTGCCCTAAATTAGTTTTTGCCTAAAAGTGAAATGGTAAGGTACAGTATCACAGTTTTTAAACGCATACCTTCACATCAAGAGGGAGATACCGTGGAGGACAGTTGGAGGATGCTGACCTTGTCTGCTACCCGTATAGAATAAATATACCTGAAACATCGGAAATGGCAGTTTAGTTTAAACGCTAACTATTAGTATCGTCCTGACGCCAAGAGGGACACACGTTATAACAACATAGGGAATTATTTCAGGGGTACCTTTTCTAGGTTGGGGCGAAAACCACAGTTGGATTCTGGTCAGAGCTGGGGCCGCCGGCTGAGAGTGTAGGTTAGACTTATCTACAACAAAGGGAAGAGAGGGGAGGTGGGATGAGTGAAGATTAGGCTGCAAGGAGCATCGGCTGAAGGTAAACGTTAAGATAGGGGCTAGCCTACCACAGAGGATGTCTTGGGCGAATTCGTCAGTACTGCCGTCAGGTTGGTTTCGAGTTTAGTCTGATCCCTTCTAGATGGAACCTGGGGGGTGACAAACGAGTATTACCGAAATGCGGGGATTATACAAAGAAGGCGGTTATGGGTTAGAGCTGTGACTGCTCAATTTAGTCAGCAGACTTACCTGGCGCATAGGCAGGGGGCAGTCTCCAGTCGGCGGTCCGGGTCGCTCGCACGAGGATAGGCAAAACGTACGGCGTTTGAGTGTGACTATATACACTGAATATGGGTGCCGGTATTGGGTTCAGGTGTAGGGACGCGAGGGAATCCTAGCGTTTACGCGACATAGAGGACGGGTTTAGAAAGGTATACATTCCTGCGGTGAAACCGCGGCGGCCATCTTGTAATGGGGACCCATCATTACAGAACAGAGGTTGAGATTTAGAGTACTTTAAGACGATCGACAGACCAGAGGAATACTCTAGGCAGATAGCGAGGTACAATTAAACCAAAATTTACAGTAGGGCATTCGCCCATGGGCATTCCTCGTTCAGGCCCTTCTCCATGCTGTTGAGAAAAAAGATCCAAAAGACCTCACGTTTTTTTCTCAGCGATGTGGGGTTAGTGCCTGCAGGAGTTTGAATTTTTTCCAGTATGGACCATCTGAGGTCGTTTTCGGAATGCCCCTTGGATATCCAGTGTTCAACTAGAGGAGCTCCTCTTTTGCCAGTGCGTATGTTGGATTTGTGCTCTCCAATGCGCAACCTGATCTCCCTTCCTGTTTCACCAACATATGGTGTTTTGCATGGACATATGATGATGTAAATACAATTGGAGGACCTACAATTGCTCATTTTAGAGAGGTGGATGGTACGGGTGGGAGTCACTATTTCATTTCCCACTAGAGCATTTGGGCATGCATGGCATTTACCACATTTATGGTTTCCCGTCACTGGACCGGTCCCAGTGATGGAACTCTGTGTTAAAGGTTCCGGTCCTCGCATTTTACCTCTTACTAAGTGATTTTTGAGGTTTTTGTTGCGTTTAAATGCAAAAATGGGTTTCGGTAGCGCACTTTGGTCTTGGTACACCGAAACGCGCGTTGGCGTCTGTTCCTATTTAGGAACCTTCTGAACCAACCCGGACATCTGATCATCGGTCCCCCTGTCATCTAAAAATCATCTCTGCCTAGTGTTGTAGGATGCATGATGTGTGAATGTTTTTTGTAAGAATGTGAAGGGTATTTTAGTATGAAGTCAGAACCACCATTTAATTGTTGTCAAGATGTTTATTTATTTGGATGTATAACTATTTATATCTATATACAATGATAATGAATTCATGAAAATAAAAAATATATTTTGATAAAATCTAACTTGTTATATGAGTTGCTTGGGTTCAGGACAATTTTTATAATACAAAGGACCTCTCCTAGGCCATTGACTAAAATTATTGCGGGCAGGTCCCCTTTCAGTGTTTGATTGTTACTTTCCCCATCGACCTGCCTAAATTGATGTGGGGTCCCCCTCCGATTTCGAGCCAATGTACAGCCCGTCCAAAGTTAAAGGACCAGATGTTCTGGATGTTTCGGCTAATCCATATCCCCAAATATTTTACTTCCTCTGCCACCCAGCGCAGTGGGAACTCCGAACTCACCTCCGGTGTGTTGTCCGTTAGAGGAAATATTACCGATTTGGCCCAGTTTATGGACACTCCAGCTAGGCCACCACATTTCACAAACTCTCGCAACAGAAGGTTCAGGTTATCAGCCGGGTTCAGAACATAGAGGGTCACATCATCTGCATAAAGGGAAATTAATAAACTGCGAGCGTTAAATCCGATTCCCCTGTTAGTGTGGTGTTGCCTTATTTGGGCTGCGAGCGGTTCCATAGCAATGGCAAACAACAAGGGAGATAGGGGACATCCCTGTCTAGTACCTCAGGAGATCTCGAATGGTTCTGATATCATACCGTTAACTCTAACTCGTGCTGTCGGCTTGGTGTATAAGAGGCGTATCTGATTAAGGAACAACGTGCTAAATCCCATACGTTTTAGTATGCGAAATAAGTAAGGCCATTCGAGTGAATCGAAAGCCTTTGTGGCATCCAGAAACACCGCAGCCGCATTGACCGTTGGGTGGAGATAATGCAATTTGCAAAATATGGTTCTCAGGTTATGGGAAGTGGAGCGACCAGGACTGAAGCCAGACTGGTCCGGTAGGGCTACCATTGGAAGAAGAGGTTGCAGACGGTCAGCAATGATTTTCGCAAAGATTTTTACGTCAACATTAATTAGAGAGAGGAGCCTATAGGAATCTAGAGATTGGCTATCTTTTTCTGGTTTCAGTAACGTAATAATCATAGCTTCTCTCATCGATGCAGGGAGGATTTCTAATTCTAATGATTCTGCAAATACCGTATGCAATCGTGGCGCTAGTTCCTCCACATATGTTTTATAGAAAGCTGTGGTGAGCCCATATGGGCCCGGCGCCTTATTTAACGGCAACCCTTTAATGACCTTCGCTATGTCCTCGACCGTCACCAGGAGGTCCATGTATTGACGGTGTGCATCATTAAACCAAAACAACGCAATGGAATCAAGAAATCCCTCAAGGTGTTCTAGAGTGGAGGTGTGTCTGGTTGTATACAAGTCAGAATAGAAATTTTTGAATTCCTGAAGAATGTCACTTTGACCCACTATAGTATGTCCTGTGGGGTTAACGATTGTGTGTATGTAGTCAGATTTTGTGGTATTTCCAAGCAACCTCGGCAGGGTTCGGCTTGGTCTATCCCCTTCCCCATATCGCCGGCTTCCGCATGTTTACCCAGGAATTTGAGCTCACGCTGCGCCTCCTCTGTAAAGTCTAGTATCTTAGCCTTCAGTTCTTCTGCTGTTTCCGGTGAGGGGTTCGCGCAAAATAAATTTTCTAGATCTTTTATTTAGCCCTCAATCGTGCTAATGGTGTTCCTAATGGCCTTTAGGACCCCCGCCTGTCTTGCAATACACTGACCTCGTATAACCACCTTAAATGTGTCCCACACCATTGAGTCAGTAGACACAGATCCCGACTTGGTATCAAAGTAATCTGTAATATCCTTTCTAATCTCTTCTTGAAGGCCTCGTCAAGTAGTGCATGTGGCGGCAGTCGCAGCTAAACGCACGGGTGTGGGTGTCGGGAATGCTCAATTCCAGCAAACAGGGAGCATGATCAGATAACGAGCGCGCCATGCCATATACCCGTACAGTCCAGGCAGCCACATCTGGGGTGACTAACCGAAAATCTAATCTGGACCAGGCAGCGTTGTGGCTAGAAATACATGTACCCTTACGTGCATCAGGGTGTCTCACTCTCCAAATCTCTATTAAATACCCTTCCAGCATAATGTCATGTAGGACCCGATTGGCGTGTGAATGTAACGGTCTAGATGAGCCCCTTCGGTCAACGGAATCATCAAGGACCACATTAAAGTCTCCTCCCCAGATTATTGTATCACAATCCATTCCAGCAATTCGAACCCAAACATTCCTGAAGAATTCAGGCTCATCCACGTTTGGACCATACACAGCTGCTAGAGTCACCAGTTTACCACCAAGTACACCATTCACAAGAACATATCTGCCATCCGGATCAATGTACGTGGTACGTTCCCTCCAGTCTAGTCCTTTACGTATCAAAATCGCCACCCCTCGAGCATAGTTTGAATATATGGCAGAATATGTGGCCCCCCATCGGGTATGCTTAAGTTTTACTGAGGGCTGAGAGTTAATGTGCGTTTCTTGTAGAAAGCAGACATCTACTCGTGTCTTTGCAAATAAGTATGCATCAACCTCGCTTTTCTACCATCATTTAGACCTCGGATGTTCCATGTCAATACTTTAGTCACTCCCATGCGAACTTAGTAAATTGATTGCTTCCGTCCTCAACATGGCCCTCCATAAAGGCGTATCTCATGACAAATTTAGACACATTGCTATCGTACTGACATCTTACCAAACACCCAACTATTCCCACCTTCCCCCCACCCACATCAACCCCCCAATCAGGTCGTGTCTGAACCCTCCATTAAACACGCAAAGCGTGAAAAACTACAGATAATGGGAAATTTCCCGTGGGGGCGAGGAGACAGAGGCATACTCCCCCGTTCACACAGGGTGGCTTAGCCGTCAAGAAGCAGACCTTCCCCCGGAGCAGCACAGATCAATCATATATAATATTTAAAATACACAGAACGCATATAGAGAGCCCACATAGTTTGAGGAATGTATAGGATAATGGCGTATTTTCAAAACCAATTGCATTTCTTATTACCATAAACGGAACATGGTTGCTGTCAACCTAAGCATTAGTCCTAATTCAGAATTAGCGATCTGAATATCACAGTAAAAGTTTACATGAACCATGCCAGCATTCAGTCATTATCACTCATACGGTTCACCAGTGTGTCGTCTCCGTTTCCTTTTCGCAGTAGGCCCACAGACATGTTTAGCAAACTTGAGTGCTGATTTGGCATCTACAAAGAAGTGAGAGGTGCCGTCATGTGACACCTTAAGCTTAGCTGGATACAGTAAGGAGTAAGGAATTTGTGCTTGTAAAAGTAAGCGCTTGGCCGGAAGGAACTCCCGACGTGCTGCCTGCACCGTAGGGGTGAAATCTGGTTAGAGCGAAATGTTGTTTCCTTTATGGGTGATAGGGCCACGTTCTCTGGACAGTCTCAGGATGGTGTCTCTGTCCTGATAGTTCAGAATCTTCGCCAGGATGGGCCTGAGGGTACCTCAAACTGGTGGCTTAGGACCCAGTGCCCTATGAGCTCTTTCTACTGCAAACACTGAGGATAGATGAGGGTCAAAGAGCTCGTGAAGCAGATCAGCCACAAAAGTCTCCATCTTGGGCATGGCTGTAGTTTCCGGAATTCCTATAAGGCGTAGGTTGTTTTGCCTAGAGCGCGCTTCAAGGTCATCATTCTTTGCCCTTATAACCGTGAGGAGTTTGTCCATGTGTAGGAGTTGTTCCTGTGTCTCTTGCCTGAACTCATGCGATTCGGTTTGCCTGTTTTCCAGGCAATCTAGCCTAGTTTTGTGCGTTGTGACCTGCGATTTTACCATGTAGAGTTGTGAGGTCAGAGTGTCCAATTTTGCATCTATACTTTTCAAGCTCTATCTCATTTCCAGCATTAGCGATTTCAGGTCCCCATCTTGGTCGTCAATAGCTTCACCACCTCCCGATGCACCTTGGTCCTGTTCAGGTGCTTTCCAGCCCTTTGCAGTTGGGAATGGTATTTTGGACTGTCTGGCGTCTGATCTGCCCATGATGTGCACGTGTCGCAAATCCGATGTACCAGTGCAGATATTCACAGCACACAGGTAGCCAGGCCTCTAAGCAGGATGTATGTCCAATCTGCCCACTCTCGTTGCCTCAATCGCATGCAGTTGGTCTCGCAGTTAGGCAGTTGGGGGGGGGGGGGAGGGTACACAATACTCACAGGATTTAGCATGGAATTTGGGGCAGCAGTAGACCGCTTCTTACGCCACTCCAAATACGTGCGTAAATTAATTCTGTGGCATATGTAAAAGGACCCATGACCCGGCCTCTATCAGAAAGTCCAGCTGATACTATAGTCGTACCTTCAGGCCTCGTCCACACTGTGCGCGACCGCTCCACGGTCACAGATTCCGACGCCGAGTAGTTAGGATAAAGCGCGACGCCACAGCCAGTCCAAGTAGGTGCCAATATAGATAAAATGGCGTCTCCGTGCACCCCAGCCCCTCTGGCGGCGATGTACCAGTGTCCTCGGTGTCAGGGAGCAGCCCGCCCAGCACTCCGGCTCAAGGTCCGTTGGATCGCCTCACCGCGGGTGTCCGTTAAGAAGTCCCTTATGCCGCAGCGATCATCTCCCCATCAATTATGTGGTATCAGGTAGTTAGGCACGTCCAGTGTTACAACGTGCCAGTGCAAATTACATACCCGGGTGTAGGGGCAAACCTTAGTGAGTGCCCAGCATTTCTGCGCTGCCGGGGATGAAGACGATCCCTCAGCACTAAAACGAGCAGGTTTACGCGGCGACAGGGCCTCAGCAAAGATGGCTGCCTCACCGTTCCTCTCCGTCAGTGTCGTTTTGCAATATTCCCAGGCCTGTTGCGCAGTGTAATCCACGGGGGCTCAGCACCCCTCTCACAAGCGGGGGGTCAGCAGCGCGCTATGTGTAGGTTTCGCGCCTCTTACTGCGGACCTCCGCTGCAGCCTCCGGTCGCAGCCTTCTCGTCCCCGGGCTCAATTTTCACATCAGGGCCGGAGCTCCTGTCTCCGCCCTGGCCCTCTGCTTGGGTTTCATTCCGCTAGGTTATTTTCGGCAATATCTCGCTCCTTCTGGCCATTTGCAGGCTGAAATTTAGCTCATTTGTTGCGCCTGTGTCTCTGGCTTCAGCGCTAGTGTCTGCGCCGTCTCGAGCGAAAGTTTAAGGAGGATTATTTCAGGATAATTAGCTTAGCCGGTGGAGCTCGCCTAGGTAGCAGCCATTTCGCAGCCCTGCAAGCCACGCCCCCAGGTGCTGGCTGAGTTGGTGCCCATAATCCACACCTACTCACATTGCAAAAAATCCCATTGTTTTTAATAGGAAAAAATTGATGCGTCTACGTTGTGTTTAGCGCCCTTTCCTGTCACAGGCACATGGCCTAAACACACAAGTGTGGCACCAATTTACTCAGGATGACTGAGGGATTCCTGGGTGGTAGGAAATTTGTGACTGCCTCCAGATTCCAGGACTTTTCCTCACAGAAATGCAAGGAAATTGTGTTTTTTTAGGCAAAGTTTGCGCTTTGCCTATGATTCTGGGTAAAAAAAACCTGATTAGAGCCACGCAAGACCCAAATCCTGAACTCCTCCAGCTGTCTAATTTAAAAAATGTGCTGGTTTGGTAGGTTTTCCTATGTGCCAGCTGTCACAGGCACTTGACCCACCCACACAAATGAGGTACACACTGGGTGGCAAGAAATTTGTGACTGCCTGTAGATTCCAGGGCTTTTCCTCAAGAAAAAAGTGTGTTTTTTAAGGCAAAGTTTGAGCTTTGCACAGATTCTGGGTAAAAAAAAAACTTGGTGATAGCCACTCAAATAACTCCATCCTGAAATGTTTAGTTTTGAAAAGTGTAAAGGTTTGCTAGGTTCCCATAGGTGCCAGCTGAACTAGGGCCCGGACGGCGGATTAGAGCCCCTGGCTGGGTCCGAAGCGTGGGCGGGAAATGGTGCAGCTTGGGGAACTCAAACACAAGACGAACACAAGATCAGCCCCTCGCCAGCCAGTGCGGCCAATACGGCTCAGTATTTTCACTGCTTGAGCAATTTATGTTACAGGAGGATTTCTGTAGAAAAACAACCACATCAGCCAAATTAGCTTCGATTCACGCGGTAACATAACCTGTGCATTTGCTTTTTCAAGTCTGGAGATTGCATACAAATTTCATATTTTATACCTATTGCCAAAAAAACATGTGCTCTGATTGCGTGCTCGCGCAGTGTTTTATAATGCAGAAGCAGGTCTTACACCTTCGGGAGTAGTCCGCGCTATGTAAAAAACGCATGAAAACATACCGTCAAATTTGGCACCCGGCGTATAAGACGACCCCCGACTTTCCAGAACATTTTAAGGGGTTAAAAAATCGTCTTATACGCCAGAAAATACCGTACATAATATTTTTATTCTTTATATATATATTTTTGCGTT
The DNA here is from genome assembly GCF_964263255.1 of Lissotriton vulgaris. Lineage (NCBI taxonomy): Eukaryota > Metazoa > Chordata > Amphibia > Caudata > Salamandridae > Lissotriton > Lissotriton vulgaris. Next base: position 959,185,369 of record NC_141691.1, read on the forward strand.
AGTTCAAATAAATACTCAATAATAAAAAAAACACCAACATATAATGGATGACCACATGACAGTGTATACATAATGAACAGAAGGAGCCCTGGGTCAGAACTGAACAACCAGCAAATATATACATATATATATATATATATATATATATATATATATATATATATATATATATATATATATACACATATATATACATACATACATATATACATACATATATACATAAACACACAAGTTTTCCCATGAAGGAGAGGAGAGCCACCAGCAGGAGGTAAGTTTTACCGTTTTTATTTCATGATGATACAGCACTGCAGGAAAGAAATCTTCAACAGATAGGCAGTTTGCCTGACGCGTTTCATGCTACTTGCATTTCTTCAGAGGCAATCCTTTGGCACACAGCGTGGAAAGGCGGTGATATTTATGATAGAAATCACCTGCCATGTGGGCGGAGGCTCGCACTGAGCCTTCTGGTCTTTGTTGTCCAATTTAAAGTTCCAATGAATTATCGCCACGCTGCTTGTATTCCACCATCAGTAAAATGTCTTGCTTGCTGTTGCTGCACAAATATAAATTCATGAAAGCGGCCTCCTGCCCCCAGCGCTGATCGTCAATTAGACTCCAGCAGGTCCGCTTGGCAGCTTCGGGGCTCTCCCGCGGCCGGGACCAGCCGTTTCAACATAAACACACAAGTTTTCCCATGAAGGAGAGGAGAGCCACCAGCAGGAGGTAAGTTTTACCGTTTTTATTTCATGATGATACAGCACTGCAGGAAAGAAATCTTCAACAGATAGGCAGGTGATTTCTATCATAAATATCACCGCCTTTCCACGCTGTGTGCCAAAGGATTGCCTCTGAAGAAATGCAAGTAGCATGAAACGCGTCAGGCAAACTGCCTATCTGTTGAAGATTTCTTTCCTGCAGTGCTGTATCATCATGAAATAAAAACGGTAAAACTTACCTCCTGCTGGTGGCTCTCCTCTCCTTCATGGGAAAACTTGTGTGTTTATACATATATACATATATACATATATACATACATATACATATATACATACATATACATATATACATACATATACATATATACATACATATACATATATACATACATATATACATACATATATACATACATATATACATACATATACATATATATACATACATATACATATATACATACATATGCATATATACATACATATACATATATACATACATATACATATATACATACATATATACATACATATACATATAGATATATACATATATACATACATATACATATATACATACATACACATATAGATATATACATATATACATACATATACATATATACATACATACACATATAGATATATACATATATACATACATATACATATAGATATATACATATATACATATATATACATATATACATACATATATACATATATATATACATACATATACATATATACATACATATATATACATATATATATACATACATATACATATATACATACATATATATACATATACATATATATTTTTATTTATTTTATGTAGTTTGTAGAGCGCGCAGCTACCCCCGAAGGGGTGTCCCGGCGCTAAAATCCAGAGTTTACCAAGGGAGAGGGGAAGTGAAGCAGGAGGAGCAGTGGGGAGACTAGAGTCCGGAGAAGAGCCAGGTTTTAAGTTTGGCTCGAAAGATGGATTCAGAGGGACAGAATCTTAGTTCAATTGGAAGGGAGTTCCACAGTTTGGCAGCAATGACGCTGAACCCTCTGCCACCAGTTCTAGATAATCTAAAACGGGGCGAGATCAGGAGACGAAGGTCATTAGATCTCAGGGATCTGGTGGAGCGGGATATCGAAACCCGTTTTTTCAGATAAGTAGGTCCGCAGTCGTTGACAGCTCGATAGGTGAGGGTGAGGACCTTAAACTGAATGCGGCTAGCCACTGGAAGCCAGTGGAGTTCCCTCCGATAAGCAGAAACAGATTGCCGGTACGGGATGTTACCGATCAGCCTGGCTGCAGCATTCTGGACAATCTGCAACCGGCCTATCAGGTATTGGGGGGCACCAGCATAGAGGCTATTGGCATAGTCCAGGTGGGACGTGATGAGGGCTTGGGTGACTGTACGTCGGGAGTCCAGGGGGAGATAGGGAAGGATTTTTCTGATCATGCGTAGTTTCATAAAGCAGGCGGAGGTAACTTTATTAACCTGGGTTTTGCATGACAGGGAGTCATCAAATTGGAAACCAAGATTCCGCGCCGAGTGAACGGGGGAAGGGGCAGGATCAAGCGCCGTGGGCCACCACCAAGAGGAGGGGATGGAGGTTTTCTGATTGAAAAACAGAACCTCCGTTTTATCTGCGTTCAATCTGAGGTGGTTCGAGGTCATCCAGACACTGATGTTATTGAGGCATTGGCGAAAATTGAGGAATGCGGAGTCCGAGTGGTCCCTGAAGGAAAACACCAACTGTGTGTCGTCAGCGTAAGAGACCACCCTGACTCCGTAGGACTCCACAACGTCGGCCAAGGGGGCAAGATAGACGTTGAAGAACAGGGGGCTGAGGGCGGAGCCCTGCGGCACCCCGCATGACAAAGGTTTTTTCTCAGACTGAAAGGGACGCAGCAGTACCCTTTGACTTCTGGATGAGAGGAAGGACTCAATCCAGCTGAGGGCAGTGCCACCAATGCCTATCTGCTTGAGACGGTCAAGGAGGATGGGGTGAGAGACCGTATCGAATGCTGCGGACAGGTCGAGGAGAACCAACATGGCCTCCTCGCCCCTGTCCACGCATTCTCGGATGGTTTCAGATACTTCCAGCAGGGCCGTCTCAGTGCTGAATCCGGCTCTAAATCCAGATTGTGATCCATGCAGCAAAGAATGGTCTTCTAAGTAATCCGTGAGTTGAAGCTGCACGGCTTTTTCCAGGACTTTGGCGGGTTTAGTAAGAAGGGAGATGGGACGGTAATTAGCAAAGACAGTGGGATCTGCGTCTGCCTTTTTTAGAATAGGAATCACCAAGGCCTCCTTCCAAGTATACATACATATACATATATACATACATATACATACATACATATACATATATACATACATATACATACATATACATACATATACATACACATATATATATCCATATCCGACAAACTAGTAAATCATGTGCAGTGAAACAATACACAAACCCACAACACGTAGAATGAACGTGTACAAAGAACAATGAAAAATTATATATTAGGAAAAACGCAATTACATGTAAACAAATGACAACAAACAGAAAGACTGAGTGAATGCGCCGATGCGCATTTCGGAGGTACCAAGTGTTACAACTCCTTACTGGGGAACCTTGCCTTATTCTCATCCTGCACATTGCCTCAATAGGATGTTGGGAAGGACCTCTATTTCGTAATCGCTACTTTCAGCCCATATATGCCGGTGGGCCACTACGTCCCTTATCCACCACATATTATAGGGACAGGATATCATAGGGACTTCCATCTCCTTCATTTGACTACTCTCATTTGGCTGGACTTAAATATGTGTCTCTGTATTGCTTTTTATCTACGACCCAAAAATTAGGCCTGTGGCTCCCAAACTTATTAAGGAATTCAGTTAATTCTGCATCCGATTTACGGAACTGCATATCTTCACATGTTCCTTCTGTCATCCAGCGTCTATTATATTTCCACAGTTGCTAAGCCCCGCTTAGTCTTCAGCCTGGACATGATATGCACAATTTAATAGAGCCCTGTTGTTTCTGCATTGTTGTTTATGGATCACGGCTGTCACGGTAAGATAAGATGGAGGAGTTCAACTCGAGCGCCCTCAGAGGTGGAAGAGAGAAGAGACTAGGCAGAGACCCAAAGGACAGAAGTAGCCTGAGCCAAGACACACACTGTATTGATGGAGCTAGTGGAGGCGAAAATATTACGACTCCAGCCATCTGGACTCCCGGGAGGGAGGAAGCAGCAGCTGAGGCAAGGAAGGAAAGGCAGCTTGCAGAACAAATCCCTGAACGTCTGGATGAACAAATAAGCAGGCTGGATCGTTCGAGGCAGAGCAGTGGCGGTGCATGATAGAATGAGCCACCGGATTGGTCAACACCAGCTGAGCCCAGGTTTCAAGAAAGGCATCATGAAAAGAGGCTTCGAAAGGCAGAAGCAACTCTACATTCCCACAACCCTGGTGGAGGACATCCAACAGGGGATCAACAGGCAGGGGGACTGAAGGGGGTTGCATACTTAGAATGCGGCCGGCCAAGGAAACAACTCTCATAAATGCTGCACCAGCCTCGGTAACCCTCCGAGGAGGGGACAGTAACTCCTCCGTCGGTGATGGCTGTAAACTGAGCCTCCCACTCCAAGGGGGTTGTCCGATGAACGGAGGATTAGACCAATGTTCAAATGAAGGAAGCCCCATGGATGAATGAGGGTCCTGACGGGTCTCTTGAGGAGGCGGCGAGTCCGCCTGATCCACAAATTCCAAGAGGGGGGGAAGAGGCAATGACGGATCCAACGTCGACAGACATTGGGGTGACGCCGAACTCCCCCGGGAAGCCTCCGGAGAGGAGTGAATGATCCAGCATCGAGGCGGCGCCAGGGCATCCTCGGCCAGTGCTGACTCAGCTTCGTCCGGTACGACTCGATTTCAACTACAACAGGCTCTGGTTCCGAAGAAGGGAACGGTGCAGGAGCCAGGGAGGCAAGTCTACGACTCAGCCTAAACCACAACTGGCTCCAAAGTAAGGGACGGAGCCGAAGAAGGCAAGTCCAGGGTGCCGAACCGGCGCCGGCTCGGCCTCCAAAAAGGCAGCCGCCTGTCCGGAAGGCCAAGGTGCGAGTACCAGCCACCACCTGCGACGCCAAAGGGAGCCCCACTGGACTATGCGGTGTGGTAGGGGTGCTATGGGCCAAAGAGGGGGACCCAGCCGGGCTGCGTCCAGATAATGCCATACCGCCATGATCCCTAGAGGCACGGGGAAGAGTCCACCGGAGAGCTCGCACGTAGCGGAGTGTCCGAGGACGCCCCAGGGAGAGGAGGGGACCTAAGGGAGGCCTGCAGGGCCACAGCATAAGCTGCCATCTGGGTCCAAGTCGCCCCAGCGCCAGGGAAAGGAGCATAGGGGAGGGATGACTCTCAGGGGTGCACGTCCAGAGAAATCCGGGAACTAGTGCGACGCACATGGGGACCAGACGTCAACCGTCGCAGCAAACGGAACCCGCTGCCACCGGGACCTGCCGCCGAAGAGGAGGCCGGGGGCCGTGACAACTCCAACCGGGACAGGTAAGCCTTAAGTAGCTTCATCCGGCACTCCCGCCGGGACTTCGACTTGAGTTGTTGGCAGGTGTCGCAATCTGTCGAGTCGTGGTGTTCGCCCAGACACCACATGCAGATAAGTTGTGGGTCCGTCGTGGAAATTTGCCGCGAACAGGAGGCACACGTTGCAAAGCCCGAAGGCATCGCACACTGTTCCAGACGCGAAGCGTCAAAGGGGACTGAAAACAGACCAAAGGAACCGCTTACTCCGGATCTGCGTTGCACACGAAAAAGAAGGAAACTGACGTCAGCACGCCGGGAGGGACTTATATGACCTCACTGATGTCACATCTGTGGGTGACGTCAGGGCGGGGTCATGTGGCGCCATCCCGCGGCGCGCAGAGGTGCTGATGCAAAACAAATTCCGGATCAAGCCTCACGCCTGGGGATAATTCTAAGTTAAGGAATCTGCAGCTAGATGTCTCTATCAGATCTCTGTATCTCGAGACTTGTAGTCCTGAGTTCAGAGACCTAGGCGTCTCACACATTTGGAGGTAGAATTTTTTTTTTTTAAAACCTATACTCATCAGTTTCAGTGTAACCAACAGTGAGTGATTACCATTCGTCACATTATATAGCGGCAATGGGTAAGGATACTGAAACTCTGAACAAAGCTATGACAAGAGCACATCGGGCCCTATTTCATCTCCCAGCGAATGAGTCTTCGGCACAAATAAGGCTGGAGTTCGAACTAACAAATCATCAGTATGCAAGGCAAGGTCATTTCATAAAAATCTGGAATCTAATAAAAAATGACCACGAAAATGAGATGTCGCAGCTAATATGGAGGGAAATAAATAACAACACAAACTCAACCGCATGGCACTACCTTAAGGAAGCAATAAGGGATTTTGCAGTCACGTCCATTTGGGAAAAAAATATAACCAAAGCATCGTTTAAGAAAATAATTAATAAAACTGCAAACCAACTATCCATTGTAAACGATAAAGCTGTCCTTACAAAGAGAAAACATGCCTGGACAATAATAAACGGTTATAAAAAAAAGGAAATTCAACAATATCTGGAAACACTCTGGACGGAAAAAAATTAACAAGTGCTCCTTAAAGCAAGATTTGGAATATTGCCAGGGCTGCGTCACCTTCCACCGTGGGAGAGAGTGAAAACCCAAACGTTATGTAGACTGTGTAATAATGGTGAGGAGAACATTCTCCATTTATTATGTATTTGCCTGGAGCTCATACAAGAGAGAAGAACATTGCTTAAGCTCCAATTTAAAGTACGCGGCATAAGGACATGCAGGCAGGCCCTGATTAGGGGTCTTCACTCGAATGACAATGTTGAACGCTACCTTTGTAAAAATTTTATTGACAGTTAAAAGGAAATTAGTAGAATGATTACTTAGAATATGTATTTTACTAGGAAACCAAATGAATTTATATGATGTAATGGTATTTTAAGTGTTTTATATTTGAACATAGTTTTTACTGTTTTCTCGTTTTAGATGTGTAATATTGTAAGATTTTAAATAATCAACACAATAAAATTACTACTACATTATATAGTCTGAAGGGAAAGGGAAAAAAAGCTGACCCACAGGGGAGAAGGGAAAACTACTAGTTGAAATACAACATAATATCTGCCTACTCAGGTTTTACCCCTTACACTATTGTCAATTGGCATTTCAGTTTTCCAAATCAGTAGAAACCTCACTTGATGAAACGTCTTCCAGAGCCGTGAATTTGTCTCCCAAGGCCCTCTATGCGTCTGTCATCCTGTATCTTTTCATACCTCCTTCTTGATTTCATGTGGAGCTCTTCCGCTTGTGGGAGTGATGTGCAGATGGGCATTAGGACCCTGCACAGGACACAAGGGGAGGGAGTTAGACACCAGACAACTCTTCCGGTCAAGGAAGGGGGACAAGGCATTACAACACATTCCCCGGATGAGAAAGGTAGTGCCTGTGTGGACTATGAGGCAAAAATACAATAAAGAACATGTGTAACACCTACCTGCATCCATGGGTGCTGAGGGCGGCAACTGGCGACAAAGGTGAGATCAACGGACTGACTCCAGGCGTGTGTGCCTGTGTCCCTGCTGAAAGAAAATCAAACAGAGTCAGTAGCCCACCCTGGTCCATCTGCGAGAGGAAGAAGCAGCGCCGGGAGCCCACCCCGGGTGCACAGATCATAACAGCAGCAGTAGCCCACCTTGGTCCATCTGCCCGAAACAAAAAAGAAGAAAAGAAGTCAGGAGCACACCCCAGTCACACAGCGAGGGAAACCTAGGAATGAATGTGGTAAGCAATATAACCAAACCCGCAAAGGAAAACCCCCGCGACCGCTCACCAGCAAGCTGGGCACACCGCTGTGACCGCAGCCACCCGCCGACCACAACTGTGTCTCCTGCTAAGATTTTATTTGCAAAATGAAATCTCGCAAGACCTAGGCAGCCATTGCAAGTTCATATTCTGCAGCCAATAACTAGGCAAGAAGCCCCGGCTGCCATTTTAGGGTCCGGCACACAGGAAAAAGGCCAAATCTTGCTCTTGCAGGACCTCGGTGGCCATTTTAGAACCAGGCAAAGGAGCCAATCAGCAAGATGAAAGCCACAACGGCCATTTTAAAGTCAGGCCTAGTGGATCAGTGAGCAAATAAAGTGAGCACAGAGAAAAACAACCAAATAAAGAAATAAATGAAATAAATTAAGGCCCACCAGCAAATCAACAAAGAGGAACAGATCTGTGCAACCACTGCGATGACTGAGGAATTGAATGAAAGCACAGCTCCAAGCGCAATTTTCTGCAGACTAGTGTCTTCCGACCTCTCTGACTCTCAGATGAAAGGCACTCGCTGAGAGAAATGGATCAGACAATTTGAGCGCTACATGCATGCCACATGCAAAAACAGATAAACAAAACAGGGATCTGTTTTTAAACTTTGTGGGCAATGAAGTCAAGGACCTGCTCGTAACATTCCCGCCAGAGGCAATCACAACATACGAAGACCTAATAAAGTGTCTCACTGACAGATTTGATCCCCAGAGAAATGTAGACTTTGAAAGATACTCATTCAACACAGCACATCAACTGGCAGATGCGTCCATGTCGACTTTGTGGCCAGATTGCACAAACTGGTAACTAACTGCAAATTTGAAAATGTCGACAGAGGCAGCAATACGACTGCGCATCATTGAGGGCTGTCAGTCAGTTGACTTTCCCACAAGAACATTAAAGGCACCATACACTCTTGACAAGGTACTTAAAATGGCTCAAACAGAGGCAAGAGCCACAGCACATGCCAGGCAAATGGAAATTGGTAGAGCGAGGACAATATAGCAAGCTAAACGCATGGCTGAGAATGCTAGTTGACATGACAAAAGACCACATAAGCAGAAACAAGATCGGAAATGCTATCGCAGTGGAATCAAATTCCCGCATGTTGGTGCCTGCCCTGTCATGGGTCACAAATGTCAGAAATGCAACCATGAAAATCACTTTGCGGGTGTCTGCATGCGTGGACAGTTCAAAATGGAGTGAGGACAGCCAGCAAAACAACGAACAACGCCAAGCAGATACACACAGCACATGAACACGCAAAAACTTAGTTCGTCAGCTGACTCAGATGGCGCAAATGCATGCGAGATAAGAGAACGACTATACCTAATGTCAGATGTCCCAGCACAAGGTTGTATGCCCAAACACATCCAGCTCATGGACAAACAACAGATACAAAAAGACATTGATGGTCGACATTGAGGTGAGAAATCACTCCACAAGCTTTGTGCTAGACAGTGGCGCCACATGCAACATCATGTGCATATGAGAAGATGAAGCACAAGCCTCCGCTGTCACCGTCCACTATTGATGTTTTTACTTGGGGTTCGAGGAAACCAGTGGTGAACATAGGGAAATTTGTAGACACAATTACATACAAGGAAACGTTTGAAAAAAAGAAGTGCATTTTCTTCCGGGAGACATCCCAGCACCATGTCTACTAAGCAATGTCACTGCTCAGGTGATGGGTCTCCTAGCAATGACAATTCACATGTCAGAGCATCACAGCGCTCAGAGAGAACCCCGGCAATACTACAAGGACTAGGGAAGTTGAAAGACATGCAAGTAACAATGCAGATCGACGAAGCTGTTAAGCCAGTGGCTCAACAACACCGAAGAGTGCCTGTGCACCTAAAACCACAAGTGGAAGAACTAAAGAGACTACTGACACAGGACATCATAGAGCCACCTAATGGACCAACTCCATGGGTATTCCAGACAGTGGCGGTAATGAAGAAAAACACATCGAAAATACGCATGTGTTGACATGCGCATACCAAAGACGGCAATTGAAAGAGAAGGACACCCAGGCCCTTAGTTGAACGACATGATCAGCTGCCTCACTGGAGCATGCATATTCTCAAAACTAAATCTATTCAAGGGGTACCATCAACTGGAACTTGATCCGCAATCAAGCTACATCACAATGTTCTCCTCTCACCAGGGTCTTTTTCGCTACAGGCGACTAAATTTCAGGCTATCATCCATCGTGGAAAACTTTAAAGAGACAGTGAGGCGGTGATGAGGCCTGTAAAAACAGCCTAAATTACAGCAATGACATCTTGGTATTCGGTCGTTCTGATGAGGAGTACGACAAGGCTCTACGAGAAGTCTTCAGCCACCTAAAACTCGCTGACCTGACTCTGAATGAGGACAAATGTGGGCTGGGGAAGGGGGATCTAGTGATACATATTTTCACGGAAAAAAATTAGACCGGATCCCAGCAAAGTAGAAACGTTGCAGAAAACAAGGCCTCCAGCAGATGTAGCAGTAGTGAGGTAATTTCTTGGGCTGGGGAGCTCCTGCGCTCGCTTCATTAAGGATTTTGCTACAGTAAGCACCCCACATTGTGAACTAACAAAACAGGGCGTCATTTCTCTGGAACATGGAATGCGACAGGGCATTTGAAGACATGAAGCATTCAGTCTTAACAGTGGACCACCTTGCCTTCTTCATTGCATCCCTATGCTCTGAGCCCACTGATGAAGCCGACCTGGTAGGGCTAGGAGCAATTCTTGCACAACACATGCCAGGAAGAGACTCGCCCAGACAGGCTGTTGCATTTGCAAGCAAGAGCTTATCAGATATAGAAAAGGCACACTCGCAACCAGAGACGGAGAGTCTAGCAGTAGTTTGGGCATGTGAACACTACCACATGTTCATATATGGGAAACCATTCACCATCATGACCGAACACTAGGCACTAGTCACTATACATGAAAACCCCAACGCAAAGAATCCACTGTGCATTTAAATATGGGGGATACGCCTCATGGATTATGACTTCAAAATAGTGCACAAACCAGAAAAAGAGCACAACCTTGCCAACTACATTTCAGGGTATCCCCTACCACTTGAGACAACGTCCATGGCGGAGGAGTACCTCAACGTTATGCTTCGCCAAGACACACCTGTCGCAGTAACAATTGATGAACTGGCGTAAGAGACAATGAATGATACCATGCTACAAGCAGTCAAAACGATTCAGAAAAGGGGGTGGTGATGGACAGAGTATCTGAATTAAACAGACCACTCCTACCCAGTCCAAAGATCAGGCCTTGCTCACTGCACCATCAGGATTCAAGCAAGCCGGGCCGAAGACGGCTGTAATGCCAGAAACCGGTCCCCGGAAGCTTGTTTCCTTTCCAGTATAAGAATTGGCTTGGTAGTTTGGTCTGCCCTGTTCCCATGATGCACTGGGCCAGGGACAGACTAATTTGCATGTAGCCAGGTTCTGAGGTGGGATGGTGCAGTGAGCTAAAAAACGGTGATGGATCAAACCCTGATCCTTGGACTGGGTAGGAGTGGTCTGCTTAATCCAGACACTCTGTCCATCACCACCCCCTTTTCTGAATCGTTTTGTCCACCATAAGCGTGGAAGGGTATACTCAGATGTGAGTCCCTTGCTCACTGCACCATCAGGATTCAAGCAAGCCGGGCCGAAGACGGCTGTAATGCCAGAAACCGGTCCCCGGAAGCTTGTTTCCTTTCCAGTATAAGAATTGGCTTGGTAGTTTGGTCTGCCCTGTTCCCATGATGCACTGGGCCAGGGACAGACTAATTTGCATGTAGCCAGGTTCTGAGTTGGGATGGTGCAGTGAGCTAAAAAACGTGATGGATCAAGCCCTGATCCTTGGACTGGGTAGGAGTGGTCTGCTTAATTCAGACATTCTGTCCATCACCACCCCCTTTTCTGAACAAGCAGTCAAAAGCACAAAACAGCAACAGAGGTGGAGACATGTAAACAACAGCAGTCCAATGAGTGAAGGAGTAAGAAGGAATGAAATACTGGCATTCAAACAAATACAAGTGGAGCAGTGGGAAACGGAACAAGGAATCTACTTCTAGGAATAAGGATAGTAATACCATAAACACTACATCGACAGACCGTAAGTCTGACCCATGTGTCCCACAGGGGCATAGTGGCAACCAAAAAGATGCTTAAAAAGTATGGTTGCCAGGACTTTATCGCTTGGTGGAATAAAAGATCAGTAACTGTCACTTATGCTAGATAACAGGAAGGCCAGCAAAGCCAGAACAACTATGCATGTCTGACTTCCCCAGGGTGGTGTGGACAACACTGGCAGCTGACTTCTATGGGCCGCTGGACACCAGAGGCTACCTGCTAGTAGTCATTGATGTACACTCACAGTTCCCCATAGTGCGACAAGTCTCAACAACATCAGGCACAGCCACCCCACCAATACTAGATGACATATTTGAAGTATGGGGCGCCCTGCTGACACGGAAGACAGACAATGGACCACCATTTTCAGGAGAAGAATTTTGCAGGTTCATGGCGTACCTGAGAATACATCACTGAAAATAACATCTCTGTGGCCACAAGCAAAAAGCAATCAAGGAAGTCGGACAGTCCCTTCTCAAGTGAACCGTTAACAATAACAAATGTAAAAGGGCCCATGATAACGGCGACATCAGGACATTATCGCATTACCAAAAATAGCTCAAACTTCAAAGGATTCAGAACATCAGACAACGAAGAATGAGAGACAGCGAAAAAGAACAAAGCAACGATAATAAAAGACGAAGCTGAGGATGGAGTAGAAGGGGTGCCTCACAGCAGTGAAGGAATGGACAGAGCTGGAGCTACAAGAGAGATAGCAGAAGAGGAAACTGAAGTGTCCTGAAGAAAGAAAGTGAGCAGAAAACCAAAAAGGATCATTGAGGAACTATAGTGATGGGACAGAAGGTTGCCATTGTCGGAGACAAAGCAATCAACTATAACAGTTGTTGTCAGGATGATGGGTGTGTTTTCTTTTTTCTCCTTTCATTTCTTTTCTCTTCTGTTCTCTCTTCCTTTCAGTCACGGGTTCCTGTCCTCTCACTAGTTTTCTTGGCATTGTTTTCTTTTCCAGAAAGGGGGGAGATTTTGGAGCAATACGCAGGTGGGCACAAGGACCCTCCATAGGAAACAAGGGGAGAGAGTAAGCCACCAGACACCACTTCCAGTCTGGGCATTACAACACATTTCCAGGACAAGCAAGGCAGTGCCTGCATGCACTACGAGGCAGAGATACATTAAAGAAGATGTGTTACACCTACCTGTGTCCATGGGTGCTCTGAGTGCTGGGGGCGATGCAGGATACACCTGGAGTGTGCATTCCTCCACATCCTCATGCTAGTACTCCACTTCTGGGGCACGCCAACCCATCCATTTAATGGTCACCCTGCGGCGGCCGAGACCCCGCACAAGTTGTAGGCATTTATACACCATCCTGCACCCTTTCGGCTTGCTGATATTACCCATTAAACAAAATTGTGGCGGGAGGGTGCCCCACAACGAAATGGAATATACACAAGTTTCTCCAACACTTATAACTAAAAAACCTGCACTGTCTGACACCTCCTGGCCAGGTATAAGCAGTCATCCCCGGCACACCCACAACATGGACATGTGTTTGACTTGGTTCGAGATATCCAATAAAGTGCCAGGAGAGTCATACAGGTGTGGTGTAAAGAGTTGTAATGGACCAACTTGAAGAAAAAGTTACTTAGCTTTGGTAACGATATATCTGTAGGAGACATAGGTTAGTTATGGATTCCTCACCTTAGAATTACCCCCAGGCGTCAGACTGGATCCGGAGAATTTCTTTCCTCAGCAGTACCTCTGTGCGTCGATACATGGCGTCGCTCGACTCCACCTTTGTTGTTGGCGTCGTGGTCGCCGGAATGACGTTGCGGTATCTACTTAGACCCCACCCCCGGGTGCTGACGTCAGTTCTTTACAAGACATTCCTTGCCAGAAGCGCAGAGCCATGCAAACACTGACCACTGGTTTACAAAAACTAGGGCCCTGAAAGGGGAGTCCCTTACCCTAGAAATCAGTTCGTAGAACGGACAGGATGGGTTGGGTAGGGAGGAATCATTAACTAAACTATGTATCTTACAGATATATCGTTACTGAAGGTAAGTGACTTGTTCATCAGAAAGAGACAGTTACTAATGGATTCACCTTAGAATAGATACCCCAGCAATCCCAACCCCAGTGGTGGGTCTGCGAACCAAGTTCATACCAGAAAGTCCTGGAGATCTGAACGGCAGAAGAAGCCGTCCCTCCAGACCTGGCTGTCCAGACAATAGTGTTTGGTAAACATGTGCAGTGAAGCCAATGCCCATGTATCTGCCTAGCATATTTCAAGAAGGGGGACTCCACATCTCAAAGCAGTAGTGGCTGCCGTCGCCCTGGTAGAATGGGCACCCAACCCAACTGGAGGTTCCTGTTTCGCTAAGGAATAGCAGATCTTGATGCAAAGAACGGCCCATTGGGTGATGGTTCATTTTGTCACAGCCCGACCTTTCTTGGCACTCACATAACCAACAAAGAGCTGGTCATCCACTCGGAATTGCTTTGTGCGATCCAGATAGAAGGCAAGGGCACGTTTTGGATCCAGACGGTGGAGCCTCTCTTCCTCTTTAGAAGGATGCGGAGGCAGAAAGACGGTGGGCAAATTGATGGTCTGTCCTATATGGAAAGAGGTAAGCACTTTGGGAAGGAAAGAAGGCCTAGTGCAGAGGACAACCTTGTCCCGATGAACAGCCAGGAAAGGAGAACTAGAAGACAGGGCCTGTAGCCTACTCACCCTGCGAACAGAGGTGATAGCAACCAGTAAGGCAGTTTTAAGTGTTAAAAGCAGTTATGTAGCAGCTTGAAGGGAGCACACATGAAATAAGTAAGAACCAGGTTCAAGTCCCACTGGGGCATCACGAAAGGAGTAGGAGTCAAGTCAAGTCAAGTCAGAGGATTTATATAGCGCACTACATACCCGGAGGGTTTCAAGGCGCTTAGGAAGGGGAGGAGAATTACTTGTCAAATATCCAAGTTTTAAGTTGCTTTCTGAATGCTAGGTGGTTCTGGGTAAGGCGAAGGTAAGCGGGGAGAGAGTTCCATGTCTTAGCAGCCAGGTATGAAAAGGATCTGCCTCCCATAGTGGTCTTGTTGATGCGAGGTACAGTGGCGAGGGCTTGGTTGGAAGAACGTAGTTGGCGGGGGGGGGGTGTAGAAGGACAGTCGTGAGTTGAGGCATTCTGGACCGACGTCGTAGAGTGATTTGTGTGCATGGGTAAGCAGTCGGAAAGTGATCCTCTTATTGACTGGAAGCCAGTGGAGGTCTTTAAGGTGACCAGAGATGTGATCGTTGCGTGGGATGTCTAAAATGAGTCTGGCTGAGGCGTTTTGGATTCGTTGGAGTTTCTTCTGGAGTTTTGTGGTGGTACCTGCGTAGAGGGTGTTTCCGTAGTCCAGTCGGCTCGTGACCAGAGCGTGGGTGACTATTTTCCTTGTTTCGGAGGGGATCCAGCGAAATGTTTTCCTAAGCATGCGAAGAATGTTGAAGCAGGAAGAGGATACGGCGCTGACTTGTCTGTTCATTGAGAGTGAAGAATCCAGGATGACGCCTAGGTTCCGTGCGTGGTCAGTAGGGATGGGTGCTTTTCCGAGGGCTTCCGGCCACCAGGAGTCATCCCATGCAGAGGGGGATGTACCTAATATGAGGACTTCTGTTTTGTCTGAGTTCAGTTTCAGACGGCTGTGTTTCATCCATTCGGCAACTTCTTTCATTCCTTCGTGTAGGTTAGTTTTGGCGGTGCAGGGGTCATTGGTGAGAGAAAGGATCAGTTGAGTGTCATCCGCGTAAGAGATGATGTTGAGGTTGTGTTGGCGTGCGATGGCCGCGAGGGGGCTCATGTATACGTTGAAGAGGGTGGGACTGAGTGAGGATCCTTGTGGTACGCCGCAGATGACTTCAGAGGCCTCGGACTTGAAGGGTGGGAGGCGCACTCTTTGGGTTCTTCCGGTGAGGAACGAGGTGATCCATTCAAGTGCTTTTCCTTGGATTCCGATGTTATTGAGGCGTTGTAGGAGGGTGTTGTGGCAGACTGTGTCGAATGCTGCAGAGAGGTCGAGGAGGATGAGGGCGACTGTGTCTCCATTGTCCAGTAGAGTACGAATGTCGTCTGTTGCTGCGATGAGGGCGGTTTCAGTGCTGTGTTTTGCCCGAAAGCCAGATTGTGAGGGGTCGAGGGATTTGTTGGCTTCGAGGAAGGCGGCGAGTTGGTTGTTGACAGCTTTCTCGATGACTTTGGCCGGGAATGGGAGAAGCGAGATGGGGCGGTAATTTTTTAGTTCGGTGGGGTCTGCTGTGGGTTTTTTCAGAAGGGCGGTGAGTTCAGCGTGTTTCCAGTCTTCCGGGAAGGTGGCGGAGTTGAAGGAGCAGTTGATGACGTCTCGGAGGTGTGGTGCTATGATGGAGTCTGCTTTGTTGAAGATGTGGTGAGGACATGGGTCTGTGGGGGATCCTGAGTGGATGGAGTTCATCAGGCGGATGGTGTCCTCAGTGGAGATTGGGTTCCAGTCGTTAAGGGTGTTCACGGGGGGAAGATGATAAGCAGATGGTAGGGTGGGTTGGTTTCCGGGTTGGTTGTCGAAGCTGTTGTGGATGTCTGCAATCTTGTTGTGGAAAAATGATGCTAGGGAGTCGCAGAGGGTTTGAGAGGGGGTGATGTCGTTGGAGTTGGCCGAGGGATTGGAAAATTCCTTGACGATGTTGAAGAGTTCCTTGCTGTTGTGAGCGTTGTTGTCGAGTCGAACCTTGAATGCTGTTTTCTTGGCTTTCCGGATTAGTTGGTGGTGAGTGCGGGTGGCGTTTTTGAAGGCGTCCTTGGTGCTGGTGGTTGGGTCTTTTTTCCAGGCCTTTTCAAGGGAGCGGCAGAGTTTCTTGGATTTCTTGAGATCATCGTTGAACCATGAGGCCTTCTTGCTGCCAGGTTTGTTATGACGCTTTTTCAGTGGTGCTAAGGTGTCAGCGGTGTTGGATAACCATAGGGTGAGGTTAGCGGCGGCTTCGTTAGTGTTGGAAGAGGGGGCTGGGGTGTGTTGAAGGAGCGATGCGGAGATTTGGTCCGTGGTGATTTTGTTCCAGTTTCTTTGCAGGGTAGGTTGGAGGTGGATGCTGGGTTTTGGTTTGTTGTAGGTGAAGTGAACGCAGCTATGGTCAGTCCAGAGGAGGTCCGTAGTGTGGCTGAAGGAGACATGGTTGCTGGATGTGAAGATGGGGTCGAGTGTGTGACCTGCGATGTGGGTGGGGGAAGTGACTAGTTGTTTAAGTCCGAGGTTGGCGAGGTTGTCCACGAGGGTGGCGGTGTTGCGGTCGTTGATCTTTTCGAGGTGAAAGTTGAGGTCTCCCAGAAGGATGTAATCTTTGGAGGGGAGCGCGTGTGGGGTGATGAAGTCCGTGATATCTTCACTGAATTTTGCGCGGGGACCTGGAGGTCTGTAGAGGAGGGTGCCTCTGAGTGTGGTCTTGGGGTCAATGTGGATCTGGAAGTGAAGGTGTTCGGAGTTAGCGAGGTTGGCGTCAGAGCTGGTTGAGATGCGGATTGATTTCTTATGAACGATAGCGATTCCTCCTCCTGTGTGGCTGGTGCGGTCCTTGCGTGTGATCTTATATTCATCAGGGATGGCAATGGTGATGTCTGGTGCGGAGGAAGCATTCATCCAAGTTTCCGTAAGGAAGGCGACGTCCGGAGAAATGGTGTCTAGTAGATTCCATAGTTCAGTGGCGTGCCTGTGGACTGATCGGGTGTTGAGAAGGATGCATTGTAAGTGGTTGGGGTCGGGAATCTGTGGTGTGGTTGTAGCGGAGATGTTGTCGGTGCCGATGAATTTGCAGGAGAAGCAGGAGAAAGGTCCATGGGTGTGTCCAGGGGCGGCTTGGACGCAGTTGGGAGCGCGACCGGGGTTAAGGGCTAGGAGGGTTGCGGCATCGTAGGTAATGCGAGGGGGCTGGGAGGGACGGAGGTCAGGGGGTATGGCGCTGGGCGCGGTCCAGGCGCGGACGGGCGTAGACGGGCTTACCTTTGGCGCACCTTCAGGAAGCGATTTACAATAGGGGACTTGAAAAGAGAAGGCTGGTCAGGCAGCCAAAGGAATGCCGAAATGGCCAAAAGATAGCCTTTAGGAGTGCCCAGAGCAAAGATCTGCTGTGCCAAAGAAAGAATGAAGAGGAGAACCTTTGAAAGGGGGGGCAGAAAGGGGATCCACAGCCTTTGCTGTGCATGCCACACATTATTTTCATCTACAGGCGTATACCGTTATAGAGGAGGGACGCCTGGCTGCCAAGATAACATTACAGACTTTGGGAGGAAGATTGAAAGCTGTCAACTGTTGCCGTTCAATCTCCATGCAAGGAGGTGGAGGCTGGACCGGTTCGGGTGGAGGACCATCCCCTGCTTCTGCGACAGAAGATCCTCCCGAAGAGGCAGTCTGACCGGAGGATCGATGGCCATGTGTAACAGCTCAGGATACCAGACTCTTCTCGCCCAATCCGGAGCCACAAGAATGACTTGAGCCCGGTAGAGCTTGATCTTCAGTATTCTGGGCAGAAGTGGTATAGGCGGAAAGGCACATAGAAGACCACAACTCCACTCGCGATGAAAAACGGCACCTAGCAAGTGCCGCCTTGGAAATTCCAATGCGCAGTTCTGCTGTCATTGTGCATGCTCTTCGGTGGCAAATAGATCTAACCAAGGCTCTCCCGACTGCTGAAAGAGACCTTGCACCACCTCAGAGTGAAGACGTCATTTGTGATCCTTCATTTACCTGCAGCTGAGTTCCTCCGCCCTGGCGTTCACAGTACTTGCCAGGTGTTGAACCACCAGGGAAATGCCCTGATGTTTCAGCCATGTCCAAAGGCGGATGGCCTCTTGACATAGGGTCCACGACCCCACCCCACCCTGTTTATTACCGTACGACATGGCAGTGGTGTTGTCCATGAACACCTGCACCACTCTTCCCCGGACCGAGGGAAGAAATGCTTTTAGTGCTAGACAAATTGCCCGAAGCTCCAAAAGGTTGATATGGAGCCCGGACTCTGCCGGAGAGCAGAGACCTCTGATCTCAGCCTCTCCCATGTGGCCACCCCACCCTAGCAGTGATGCATCTGTCACCACTGTGAACTCTGGTTGGGGAAAGGAGAGGGATCTGCCATCGACCTAATCTCTGTTCGTTAGCCACCACTGCAACTGGCCTTCAGTGCCCTCCGAGATCTGGGCTCAATGGGAAAAATTCCCCTGATTCTGTGCCCACTGGAACTTCAGGTCCCACTGCAGAGCCGGCATATGCCACCTGGCACAGTCCACCAGCAGGATGCAGGATGTCATGAGGCCAAGTAGCCTCAGAGTCATTCTGACCGAAACCCGGGATAGAGGCTGAAAGATCAGAATCATAGCCTGAAAATCCCAGACTCACTGCTCTGGAGGATAAGCCCAAAACTACAATTTGCCCAGAACCGCTCCTATGAAAAGGAGCTTCGAAGAGAGAATCAGGCGTGACTTCGGCACATTGACCGTGAACCCCAGCCAATGCAGGAGGTCGGCCGTAGTCTGGAGATGGGAGACGACAGTCTGGGGTGAGCCCGTCTTCAACAGCCAGTCGTCCAGATAGGGGAAGACTGGAACCCCTGATCTTCACAAATGAGCTGCGACCACCACCATCACTTTCATGAACACCCGAGGGGTACTGGTAAGGCTAAAGGGGAACATGGTAAACTGAAAGTGCTTGTGGCCTACCGTGAACCGCAGGTAACGCCGGTGGGCCGCCAGGAGAAGGATATGCAAATAAGCGTCCTGCAAGTCCAATGCTACCATCTAGTCTCCAGGGTCGAGAGCAGACAGGACATGAGCCAGTGTCAACATCTTGAACTTCTTCCGGAGGAAGCAGTTGATGTTCCCGAGGTCCAAGATAGGACACAGGCCCTTGTCCTTCTTGGGCACCAGAAAGTACTGAGAATGACAACCACAATCTACTTCTGGGCAGGAACGTGCTCAATGGCTCCCTTGGCCAAGAGAGCCGTAACTTCCTGTTGAGGAAGAACCAGGTAATCCTCCGACATGCGGTGGAATTGAGGTGGCATGGATGGAGGGGTAGTCTCGAAGGAGAGGGAGTAGCCCCATATAGGTACCCTAATATAGGCTCAGGTAACATCATAATCCTTCACCTATATTCTTCCCTACATTACATACATAACGGTTCTTAGGGACTGACCTTTTACCTAGATACAACACTGCATTCAGAACGCAGGATTTTCCCTGGTAAAACCCTCATACATTTTGCATGAGGATTCTTGGAAGCACAGCAGGACTAATATCTCCTGTATAATATCTATGTACAAAGTTCATTCTCGTCGTCACCCTAAGTCTGACAAAGTAATACAGCGCGGTAGAACCCCTGGGGAGACCTATGGGTATATATACACACATCACATCTTGCTAGGATAGCTAGCGGAGACCAGGATTTTCTGTCCGACACCGACGCTAAGTTTTCTGCATGCAGACACTCCAGCTCGCATTGGTCCAACATCCCTTGCGGGTGTCCAACCCGAGACCAGGAATGGGTCCCACAGTCTCTCAATTCAGGTAATAGGGTTGAATTTATCCTAGAGGGATTTTTAGCTTAATACCTACACACACGCTAGGTACACTTAGGTACATCTAGTTAGGAAAGCATCATAGGAGTATGCATTCTTTTATTATCATGTATTTTATATACTTGTATGTATTCATGATTACTGCAAGATGGTAGAGCTTTACCATCCGCTTACTTTCATAGTGCTTCTAATCCTATATATCTGCTACTGTCTAACGGTTGTCGCAGCTCATCTATTTTACACCAGAATAACAACTTTTCAATAAATACTTATTGAAAACTCCCAGCCTGTTTATCCTGTGTATCTCTCTAAGACAGACTAAGTAAGCACGAGTGACTGAGCGAAAAGTAGTTTATCGTTTCCACTGTCCTGAGGGATCAGGGTGGTCATGTTCGATGGTTGCTAAGAACTTTTCTCTCCTTGGGAAGAGGAATATTTTAGTGGCACTGTGAGGTATCTGGTACAAAAGGCCAACATACCCAGTGGGAGTGTTCAGAATCAGTCTGACACCAATCCTACAGTGTATGCTGTCTGAACGTGCAGATCCTGTATAGATTTTATAGGAACTACACGACAGCCCCTTAGGACTATCTTCAAAACCCACCTGTCCGATGTGATGTTGAGCCAGTGCAGGAGGTGATGGCGAATCCTGCCGCCCACTGGAGAGTGATGGGCTTAAAAGGTCGGACTAGGAGGGTTTGGAGGCTGCTGTTGAGGGGGTGATGGTGGACTGGCTGCCCACTGGCCCCCTAACCCACGGCGGTGAGATCCACGTCCCTGGCCGCGCAGAGGCTGGACAGCTTACGAAGGCCTGTGGCTCTGAACGCAAGGTCGCAGGGCACCCCTTCCGTAGCCACAAAAGGGGCGAAAAGCACCCAGCGCTGGGCTGGAGGTGGAAGAGAAGCCTAAGGATCTGGCCATAGCCCTGAATCCTTAAAGCGATTGAGCGCATTGTCTGCCTTGTCGCCAAATAGGCGACGGCCATCAAAGGGCAGGTCCAAAAGTGTTGCTTGGACATCCCCTGAAAGGGCAGTGAACCTCAACCAGGCGTAGTGTCTCAATGCTACTGATGTGGAAATCCTCCTGCCCAGTGAGTCGGCGGTGTCCAGCCCACACCGGATGGTGAACTTCGCTGCGTCTCTCCCTTCGGCAACAGCACGGGAGAGCACGGCCCGGGCCTCCTACGGGCAGTGTGGCAGCACCTGCGCAACAGTTTCCCAAACAGAGTGGGTTCAACGGCCCAATAGACATGTGGTGTTCACCGACCGTAGTATCAAGCTGGAGGAAGAAAACATCTTCTTCCCAAGAGGTCCAGCTTCTTGGATTGCCTAGGGAATGCACCCTTGGACGTTGAGGCTTTGGACTACCAAGCTCTCAGGGGTAGGATGGGAAGAGAGGAAAATGGGGCGGTTGTATAGGGCAATCATCCTGTCCACAGGAGCCCCTGTGTTGGGCGTGGACTAAGTGCCCAAAAGGATGTCTGTAAAAGCCTCACTGAACGGCAGCAAGGGCTCCGAGGAGGCCGCTGTCGGTTGAAGCACCTCTATCAGGAGGTTAGTCCTGATCGCCACCGTAGGAAGCTCTACTCGGCGGCTGCCCTACGCAACACCACTGTGTACGATGCACCTTCTTCTGTAGCCACGGTAGGGGGAGATAGCATGCCAAGGTCTGGGGAGGTATCCAAGCCATTGGCCTCACCAAACTCCTCTCTCCAGTCTGGTGCCTCCAACTGGTCTGCAAGAGGGTCCAAAGACACCTCCTAACCCTTTCCTGTGAGCCACTCAAGGCAGTAGGAAACATCAGGGGAGAAAAGGGTACAAAAGTACCTGTCCCGACATCGGTCTGGCTCCATGTCCTCATCAAGGGTAAAATGGTAAATGATTTTATTTGTACATGGTTAATTAAAACCTTTACAAACCAGTTAGAACATTACTAAAAATTAATGTAAAAGTCATTTCATGCAACTTTCTAAAAAATTAAAATGTGCTTAAATATCAATGTTTTGTCTGTCTTTAAAATTAAAAGTTGGGGCGTGGCTTAGCGGGCGATCATGGCGGACGTGGCTTGCTAGAGCTCCCGCCGGCCCGACACTTATCCTGGCATTATCCTGGTCCCTGAACCCCTAAAAAGTGTACCACGACCGAGGTGACCCGAACGGACGTCGCTGGGAGCCGTCCGGTGCCCGAGACAACGCGCAGAGACCATCTGGCGCGAGGAGGCGAGTGGGTGCAGCGAGCGGCCTGGTGCCCGCCGGACAGGCCGGGGCCTCAATTTTGGCGTGCCCGGGCCGGACCCGGGGCAAACGGCGCCGCTCCCGGACGGCGCTCCAGGGCTACCCGTTACCAGCGGCCCATCGAGGAGTGCCCTATCTCTCCCCACATTGCCAGCGGTGGGGGCCCGTGCCTCTGTGGGAGCCTTGGTGGAGCTGCGGCCTTCCTGACCTCGGCGGAGCCGGGGCCTCGAGTTTGGCGGCCCCCGCCCATCGTTGTCCCTTCGATCCTGGGACCCTCCACTGTTGGCGCCTACAGCGCCCTACATCCTTGGGCGCATTCTGCTGCCAGCGGGCACGGAGCTCTTCACTGCAGCCGACAGCGGTGCCGGGCCGTCGGTGCGCGCTGCACCCTCCGCCCTCGCGGACCGAGGCGAGTCGGGCAGGGGCGGCCAGTGCCCGTGACGAGCCGGGGGTACCGGTGAGACCGGGGTGGACCGGGCGCCGGCCCGCTGAGGGGACTGCCGAACTGTGCAGGAGCAGGTGCAGGACATTGTGCCCCTACGTACATTGGGGCTCGCTGGTTCCACTGGCATTGAATGGAGGAGACGGACACCTGGGGAGAGGCGCTCTGGGTGGCGCTTACATGCGCTGGGATCTAGCGGGGCTGCACGACCTGAGTACCTCCCTGTGACCGACGGCTCGGCGACGGCGAGATCCTGAGGGGACTGGTGTGCATCGGCCGCCCCGGCTGGGGCCTGAGCGGAGGACCTTCAAGCGGTGCGACCCCCCTACAGATGCGTGCTACTGATAGATCGCCTTTGCCGCCGCCATGACCAGGGGCACGGCCGCCACAAAGACTGGGCCAATCGACAAATTTACCGGCCCTGGTGGAAGTGCTGGAGCGGCTGGTGGAGGCCAGAGTGCTGGACCGGACAACGCGGCGCTGCTGACGGCCATCACCCAGTCCCGCGATATGTTAGATGCGAAGATTGGAGCGGTGGGAGCCGATGTGATGCTTCTGCGCCAGGACCTCCGCAACGCAGTCGCTCGCATTACGGAAACGGAGACCAGGGTCACGACAGTAGAGGGTGATGTTGGCGTCCTTAAGAAGAAGATTGCCGACATGGAACAGACTCAACGAGGCTTGGCACTGCGGGTGGAAGATGCCGAGGGGCGGGCGCGACGGAACAACCTGCGCTTTGTTGGCTTTCCGGAGGACTGTGAGAAAGGGCCCATGGATGTCTTCCTGTCTCGGTGGCTGGAGAGCTGGCTGCCCCCGGACGCCCTGTCGAGCTGCTTTGTGGTGGAGCGCGCACATCGCACCTTGACGCAGAAACCGCCGGTTGGGGAGCGACCTCGCCCGATCATCGCAAGGCTCCTTAACTTTCACGACAGGGATGTTATTCTCCGGGAAGCGCAGCTTAAGGACACGCTGCTCTATGACAATCATAAGATTATGATATTCCCTGATTACACCAAACTGGTTCACCAGCAGAGGCATTCCTTTCTGGAGGCAAAGGCCAAGCTGCGAGGTCTCAAGATCCAGTATTCACTGCTATACCCGGCTCGCCTCCGGGTGGTCTTCAACTCAAAGACTCTCTTCTTCGATACACCAGAGGCCGTCTTCAATTGGACTGATGAAACTGTCAGGCTTCGTCCGCACGTCCAGCCGGGGTTGCACTCCGGGTCGCCACGTAGTTCCTCGCAGGACCGGAGCGACCCGCCTGCCAAGGGGAAACGCCATCGCAAATCCCGCTCCCGACGGAGGTCCCTGTCCCGGGATCCCTTGCTGGGGGACACACAACTTGACACAGATTAGCCTGGCGAAGACTCAGGATTGTCGCAGGCCGGGGCTGCCTGCTGGTGGCCTCTCATCGATGTCCATACCCCGTGGCTGCTGAACTCTGGCCGATGGAGCAGCCGTTGACTGGTGCAGTATTGACTCCTTTCCTGGCGGGGGTGTGGACGCTTGCGGTCTGACACCCCTTGGTTCGTGGTGCCTTACTACTGATGTTGCTGTTTTCTTGGAGTGGGTTCGGGGTGCACCTTATGGGCTGCCTCCTCCGGATGGGGTTGGGGGGTGGTTCTGGGAGTGTGCCTGGTTGGTTTTAAGGGGGGTCTAGTTGGGATCCATTGGTATGACTGGCTTTAGACGCTGTGTTTTGGGTCTGAAGTACCGTATACCGCGACAGATGCTTCATTGTTTATTGAGGTATTGGGGTGGGGGAGGGGGTTCTGGGGTGTTTGGTTGCTGGTGGATTGGGTTGGGATTAGTGGGGTAGCGGGGGTTGGGAATGTGTTCTGTGGGATGCACGTGTTTCGTACGCTGTCGGCGGCTGGAGGGCTGGGAGTCTGGGTTGGGTTGCGGGGATTGTGGACACGGACCCATTGGGACAATGGCTGACGCCCCACGACTTGTGCCATCTACTGCTCTCATGCGTGTATTGAGCTGGAATGTCCGGGGGCTCCTGGACAAGATCAAACGGGGGGCTGTGCTTCGCTGGGCAAAAAGGGACCTGGCTGACGTGCTCCTCCTCCAGGAAACGCACATGCTGGGTAATAAGGCTCTGAGCCTGCAGAGGTTTGGCTTCCACCAGGTGTTTCATGCTGGGTTCGCCAGGGGCTCGAGGGGGGTGGCCATCCTGGTTCACAAACGATTAGCCTATACCCATGAGCGTCAGTGGCTCGATCCGCAGGGCCGGTTTGTGTTTGTGCAGGGGAAGATTGGTGTGGAGCCCGTAATCTTTGGTAGTGTGTATGCCCCCCCCCCGCTGCAGTGGGCCCTTGCGGAGCGACTGTTTACCCTGTGGGCCGAACTTCCCCGTTCTCTGGCGGTAATTGGTGGCGACTGGAACGATGTGTTGGATGTGGCTCTGGACAGGCAGAGGAGGCAGGGGGTCGCGGCTGCGGCCTCGCCTACGAAGCTGAGTGCAATGATTGATGGACTTGGATGGGTGGATGCGTGGAGACACCTTCATGCGGAGAGACGAGAATACACCTATGTGTCTGCTGTGCATGGCTCCCTTTCACGCTTAGACTGTGTATTTGTACCGGGGACCTTCCTTGATAGAGTAAAGGGGGCGGCGATCCGGCCTCGCGGGCTGTCCGACCACTCCCCTGTGGCGGTTCAAATTGACCTTTGCAGGGCGCGCCAACCATTCAGGTGGCGGATGTCTACGTGGCACCTGCAGCAACCGGGTTATTCTCGGCATTTGCGCAGTGCGATCGCCTACTATTGGCGGGACAATCTAACGGAGGAGGTTGATGCAGTGACAGTGTGGGAGGCCATGAAACCCGCCCTGAGGGCTGTCGATATTGCCTGGTGCGCTTCTGCTCGCCGGGCCCGACAAGAAAGTATTGCCACCGCGGCGGAGAGTGTGGACAGGCGGGAGGCACGACACAGGGAGGCGGCCGATGATGTGACGCTGCGGCTGCTTTTACAAGCTCAACAGTCTTACTCCTCGGTATTGTTGGATGAGGCCCGTCAGGCGTGGCTGGCTACGCGTAGTAGGGTGTACCAGTGGGGCGACAAGTCCTGCACCATGCTTCACCGGTTGTGTCAGCAGACTTTTCAGCCGATCACCCTACCGGGGCTGGTCGACGGCGCGGGGGTAGCGGTGACAGACCCTTCGATCCTTGCTGCGAGCTTCGCGCGCTACTACGAGCGTCAGTATGCCCCTCGTGAGAGCCTCTCCCCCGATGGCATTGAGGCTTACCTCGCGGCGGTCCGCCCACAAGCGGTACCTGACGAGGTCCGCGATGCCCTGGATCTCCCCCTGACAGCTGAGGAATTGGGTGACGCGCTGGGTCAACTCAATGCGGGTAAAGCACCTGGGCCTAGTGGGTTCCCCAGTGAATTCTATCGGAAATTCCACCTGCAGCTTGGGCCGCATTACAGACGGGCACTGGAACTGGCTCGGGAGCGGGGTAGCCTCCCCCCGGACTGGCGTCACGCCGAGATTGTTGTGTTTCAAAAGCCGGGCAGACCCCCCGAGCGCCACGAGTCCTACCGCCCCATCTCCCTTATTAATTTTGAAGCCAAACTCCTGGCCAAGGCGCTTGCGAATCGCCTGCTTCCCCACATTTCGGCCCTTGTCCACCCGGACCAGGCGGGATTCATGCCGCACCGGGCGACGCGACACAACATTCGGCGGGCGCAGGCGGCGATTGACGCGATCGGGACGACTGGGGACCAGGCGGCGCTGTTATTGGCTGACATAGATAGTGCCTTTGACTCGGTCAGCTGGACCTACCTCCTTACCCTCCTGCCACTACTGAACCTGGGTCCGGTTTTCGTCTCCTATGTAAAGCTACTCTATACCGATGTCACCGCCTCTGTGCGCGTCTCTGGGGCGATTTCCGCGCGATTCCCCGTGGCCAGGGGCACTCGTCAGGGGTGCCCCCTCTCCCCGTACCTCTTCGCGCTGGCCATGGAACCTATGGCCGCCCGAGTGCGCCAGGACGCGCTCTATCGGGGCTTCGTGTGGGGGTCGGGCCACTCGGACCGCATCGCCCTATATGCGGACGACGTGCTCTTCTTCATGACTGACTTACACCGTACAGGGCCTCGTGTCCTCGACATAATGCGGGAGTTCGGTCAGGCGTCGGGCCTCTATCTTAATCCTCGCAAGTCAACCCTGTGGATTCTGGGGGGTGCCTCGGTGAGTTGCCAGTGGGCTGCGTCTCTTCAGGTGGCGGTCGATGGCATGAAGTACCTGGGTGTTTACCTCTCGGCCTCGCCTGCCGTGGCATGGGATCGTAACATCCAGCCGGTGTGGGACAGGGTCCAGGTTGACATTAAGACCTGGACGCGTATGCCCCTCAACATCTATGGCCGGTCGGCTATTTTCAAAATGGTGGCCCTGCCTCGGCTCCTCTACCAACTACAGAATCACCCGTATAAAATAGACCCGCAGTGGTTCCGTGGTGTCAACTCGGTGCTGGGCAGATTTCTGTGGGCCGGGGGTGCCTCTAGGGTGGCACTGCGTACCTGCTTTCTCTCAACCTACTGTGGCGGCTTGGCGTCCGCGGACCTGCTATCGTATTACCAGGCCTCCCACCTCCTAGTGCTCAACGAGTGGTGGTATGGGGATCGTAGCGATCCGGCCTATGCACTGGAACACTCCTTGATGGGCGGTGCCACACTCCACACTCTGCTGTACTCGGCCAGGCGGAGGAGGGCTTTGCCAAGGGTCACCCAGGTGGTCTTCGCGATCTGGCGGCAGGCTCTGCGCCGTATGGGGTGGTGGGGCAGGTTGACGGCCGAGACGCCGCTGTGGCATAACGGTCTACTACCAGAGCTGGCCTCCTTGTCCGGGTTCGGCGGCTGGGACGCGATCGGGATTTCGTCCCTTGGTAATGTTCTCAACGGAACCACACTTAAGTCCTTCCAGGACCTTAGCTCCGAGTATAATTTGTCCAGGTCCCAATTCTTTCGCTATCTTCAGTTCCGCCATGCCCTTGGCCCCAGCCTGGTGGGGTTGGAACAGCTCCCCGACTTTAGTCCTATTGAGGCTAAACTGTTTATGGGCGACCTGGGCGACAAGAAAGTCTCTCAGATATACCGCTCCCTGGTCGTCAACTGCTCCCCCTCCCTCTCGACTTTGAAGGCCTCCTGGGAGAATGATGTTGGCCCCTTGGATGATGACGATTGGCGGGAGGCCCTCGAATCTCCTCGGGGCGCAGCTATAGCCGTCCGTCTTCGGTTCATTCAATTTAAATACCTCCATAGGGCCTATTATACTAGGGAGCGGCTGTGGCGTGCGGGCCTCATAGCTACCCCTGAATGTCTGAGGTGTGGTGCTGAGAGGGGGACGCTTTTTCATACCGTATGGTCCTGTGAGAGGCTGACCCGATTCTGGGCGGGTGTGTGGGACTGCCTGTCGGAAGTACTGGGGTGGGACGTTCCCCATACCCCTAGGCTGGGTCTCCTTCATATTCTGGAAAATGTTGGGGGTAACATTTACAAGCGCCACCTACTGCTGTTGGGACTAGTGGTGGCTAAGCGTGACCTGGCCCAAGCATGGAAGTGCGAACGTGCCCCCCCCCTGAGTGCGTGGAGGGCAGGCTTAGACTATCTGATGGGTTTAGAATTACCCGTGTTTGTGGCCAGGGGGTGCCCCCGGAAACACTATAAGATCTGGAAGCGGTGGGCAGACTACAGGGGTCTGGACCTCGATCCCCCAGCTGATATTGATGATGTACTGGCCCTTGATGTGGACCCCGGGCCCTAGGCTATTAGCCGACTCTGACATTGCTTCCGTCTCCTGTCGCTGACTTGCGATCACGTGCACTGGGTTAGGGTGGGATAAGGGGTGGGTAGTTGGGAGGGGTGTTGGGGGATGCTGTTGGGGATGGGTGGGTAGGGGGGTTTAGGGGCGTGCCCCTTTTGTTTCCATAAAACTCTGAGTTCACTACCATGCCTTTATCTGTCTGTGTTGTTGACAGTCTCCTCCTGACTGTGGAGGGCTGTCCTGAATCTTGATTGAACTCTTAATAAACACGGTTTTGAAAAAAAAAAATTAAAAGTTCATGGCTCCAGGGCACCATATCAATGATCAGTCCGGCTTTATTTATTTTTTTTAATTTTTTTTATTGATCCGCGGTCAACATGTTCTTCTGTCTTTTCGATAATAGTTCGAAAAATTTTGTGACCCGACAATTAAATTTTGTTTTGGTGTGATTAAAGCACAATTTGACCACCTGCCTACATGTTCGGATACCATGAAGTTTAAACGATGGACGCAGTAAATTACACCTCAGATCCTTTAGTTTAGGGCAGATGCAGATTACATGGATAATATCTTCCTTGCCAGCTTTGCACCACTCTGCGACTCTGGGCAATAGCTTGCTTAATCTCCACTACGGCCCCTCGCGGCGGGATGCCTGGCTTTCACCTTGTGGATACCCTGCTGGGGTTATCTCACAGGGGAATACCAGGACGGGTTCCCAAGGCAAGCGCCTTGATGCCTTCGGGTGATACGTGCGCTATATAAATCGCAATACATTTACATTCACAAGCAACAGTGTTGCAGAGAGTTTTTTCTTTCCCAGGGCGGCAGATGGGGAGCAGCTGGGATTACACCTAGACGTAATTTTAAAAACTTTTCCTTTGTCTTTAGATTCATTCTAATATTAAGATACTCTTGAGGTTTCAGTATTGCATAGTCGCTGAGTGTAATCCAGCCGTGCGGTCTTTTGGACAGTGTCTTCTTATCCTCGATAGAAGAAATGATACATGCTGATTTTTTTTAAAGACAAAAGATCAGTAGGGGTGTCCCAGAGGTCCTCATCGAGCGGAGGCCAAGGGGCAACGCCGGCTGGGGACACAAGCACCGTCGGAGGCGCTGAAGAAGGTGTCACGAGGTCAACCAGCTCCGATCCGGATACAGGCCTGGATCCTTAGGGGCCCTGCGGCGCCGAAGCCGCTGACATCAATGGCCTAGAGCTCCCAACTGAGTCCGCAGGGCCGGAAGGCACGCCAGCGAGGTCGGACTGCCCAAAGATGGAGTGCAAGGCTTAGTAAAAGCTTTGAAGCTGGGCAGGGGTCGCTCGGGTCCCTTAAAGGCCGGAGTTCACCCAACAGGTTCCGCGGGTGGAGCCAGACGACTACCTGCCGCGTCCCGTCAGCCAACAGAAGGGGAGAACTCGAAGAGCGACAATGCTTCTTCACCTTCTTCTTATGCTTAGACATTACCAAAGACAAAGACTTTGATGACGAATGGTGGTGATGGCTCCGCGACCAGTCTGGCGATCTCCCTCTAGACTTGGACCTCAAACGGCGCGGAGCGGACTACCGGGCTTCGAGAAGCTTTCAGGACCGCTCCCGCAAAGACTTCGGGATCATGGCCCAGCACTCGGAGCATGACTTCGGGTCATGGTTGTGCTCCATGCACCAAAGACACACGAGGTGCGGGTCCGTAACAGACATCAATTTGTGACACGCGTCACAAGCCTTGAAGCCAGTCTGACGGGACATCCCTCCATGCACCAGGAATCGATCCACTCAAAAAAGGTGTCTACAGAAGTCGCAAAAAGTGGAATCAAAAAGTGATTCGAGGCACTGCTCTCTCCGGATCTCCGCTGGCTGGCGCTGAAAAAGAAAGAACGGACATCAGCGAGCAAGGGCCGCGTCTAATTAGATACTGCTATGTCATTCCGGCGACCATGACGCCAACGACAAACGCAGAGTTGACCGACGCCACCTATCGTCACGCAGAGGTACTGCGGAGGAAAAAATTCTCCGGATCCACTCCGACGCCTGGGGGAAATTTTGAGCTGAGGAATCCATAACCAACTGTCTCTTTTAGATTAAGGCTTTACGGGAAACTGTCTTGATAAGGGTACATTTGCGTGTCCAATCAGTGTCTACCAGAAGTGCTCCTAAATCGGCCTCCCAGCTTGTCTGAGCCCATAGCGAGCATCCTTCAGCACCAGCCACCATTGCTTTGTATATTAGGGACACCAGGTGCTGCCCAGACCTGCAGGTCAACCAGGTTCCCAATGGGCTTGAAGGCACTGGCGCTACAGGGTAAGTATTACAGGTCTCCCTGGTTAATTCGGGCAGGCAAGCATAATGTAGAAAGTGCCCTGGACCCAGTGTGAACTTCACCTGCGCATCCTCAAATGTAATAAAATGCTCACTGGGGTACAGGTAAATGTAAATGTAATTTGTACTTGTAAAGCGCACTAATACCCCAACTGGGGTGTCCTGGCGTTGTAACGCATACCGCTGTGGAACCCTTCCTGGTTTTTCCCTGTGAAATGTCCACTCCTGGGCACCCCCAAGGTGAAGCCAGGCATCCCAGCGCTGTTGGGGCCGATGTCGAGATTAAGCAAGCTATTGCCCAAAGTTGCAGAGTGGGACCCATGATTAGGATAGGCACCGAGGCGTGAATTATCAGGTCCGCGGAAATTGAGCCCAAGACCCGCCGAGGCAGGAATTGAACCCTGGTCCCAGGCCAGACCTCTGCATCAAGGTCTGCCGCTCTAACCATTGAGCCACACTTCTCCAAGTCTCTCACAACCACCCTCCTTTCAGGTGTGAAAGGACATGTTTTCCGCCATATGCCAAACCATCCCTAGGATCCATACTGGTAACTCTCAATGAAAGGAAGCCCTCAAAGAACAACCGTCATGAGTTTCTGCCATAGAGGAGTGATCTGTCTGACCATCAATGGCAAGTCGGGTGGCACACCAAAACCCTCCATCAACAGTGCTGAGAGCTCCGCAATATCAACCACCTCCGCCAGCATAAGCTTCTCTCAGCTGTCCCCACCCTCCAGATAGTGGGTTGCCTGTTGCATTTGTGCAGCATAATAATAGAATCCTAGCCGTGGTACCACCAGCCTGTCCTCCTTGTATCAACATGTTACTCGCCCAGTTAAGCTGTATAAGTATGGAGTACAATTTCCTGAACACCCAGGAGGGCCTCGAACAAAGGAAATTCTGTATGATATACATGCAACGCAGAAGAAGCACCATTTTGGAGATCGCTACTCTGCCCACGGAGGTAGGATTGAGATCACACTTACACCGGGCTAAATGTTGCTCCTACTGCAATTGGCTATGGCATGACTTCTGAATGTGGCTCTGTTGTTTGCAAAGCAGTTTCTGGGAGCTGTTGAGGCATCATAAAGCCCTCCCACCACATTGAGAGCCCTTCAGCAGATGCTGCAGTAGGCAGGAGGATCCCCATTGGGGATATTCGATCTGTGATAATATATCTCCACCATACATTATAAGGATATTGCTCGTCACAGAGTTCTGTAACCATATAGAGGACTGAAGCACAAGGCAGACGAGTCCTCCATAATGTCAAGGACCCAGTGCTTAGTTTATAAAAAGAAAATAAGTGTTGGGTCCTCGTTGTGGGGCCACTGCCGCTTGGACCACACATTGCCCCTGCATCAAGGCCAATTACAGTACCAGCCTATTTGCTAACCATTACACTCTACACATGACTATTCCATGCCCCCATAGCCATAAGAATGGCTCAGTGGCAGGTTTAATCATTTTAATGTACATTGAATTAATAAACAACTGTTGTGTTTATCTCTAAATAAGACAAACAGAGGCACCATGTGGCAGACTGTCATTAGTGTCAGTGCTAACAATTAAGAGCCTGTGCCAAGCTCTGGAAATCACTGTCAAATTAAGCACAGCAAGGACCTCTGAGATGCAATATCCTTCTTTGGTAGAGGTTACTTTATTGCTTATAATACAAGATCACACCATTACCTGTCCCGCAAACTATTTAAATCACTGGTGTGTTGCATTTTTATATAAAGGAGATAGCATGGTTGCAGACATGAAGAATAAAAGCTGAATCTGGAGTGCGTAATTGAGTACACCAAAAATGATTTGCTAACTTGTTGAAAAAATATAGCAGAATCAATCTAATGCAAGTCAGATAAAAAATGTAAAAGATTCGATCTTGAAATAAAAAATGTCGCTGTACTTCAAATACAGAATTTCGCCATACTAATCTTATTTCTGCTGATCACTATTTATTTTAGAAAAACACACAAGACTGAAAAGGCAGTACTCCGAGTTGTTGACATACTTTTCAACTTGGCCACAGACTTTAGCAGCAACCAAGTTGCTCAATATGGTATTGGTACTTTTCGGTGGCTTGCAATATCTTTATAATGTATGGTGGGGTATAACTAGAGATTTCACAAACAGACTGTAGTAGGAAAATCAGAAAAAGGCATTTATACAGGGATTGCAGGCTCCCATGTGTTCTATGTACTGTATTGTAGCATTTGTAATAGCGCTTACTAACCTATACGTATAAACTCACCTGCATTTGGTGGCTGTCACTCTCTTATTACTTTTGTTCACCTGCCTGACTAATTAAATACCCTAATAGGTGTTAATGAGTTAACCAGCTTTTGAAACCCACTGAACTGTCCGAAAAGTGTTTATTCTGCATGTACCGTAATGGGGTCACAATGTTCAACCTCTGACTTTACCTTTGTGTCAAGAGGTTGACAGGTAAGCCATCATGATGTGGGATGCGGATGTGCTTACCCACACAGATAGCATGCTGCACTATGTTGGATACTATGTCCAACATTTAATCTGGACAATTGCATAGAATGTATTTTAGGTACAACTGTAAGAGATACACCTATTTTAGTTATGTGTTGGAGTTACGGTCTTCATTTTACATCTATCTTTACGTTCATTTTAATATTATCAATTCACAAATGTCATTTTCAGTGTTGTCATTCATGCAACTTTCCGTTAGGTCATCACATGTGCTAATTAGTACTCACGCCTGTGAAGTCTCAAAACTTGAGAGCTCTGTGAATTTACAATGGTATCAAATAAGGCTGCAAATAAATAATGTCAATGATATATGCAAACAGAAATAGTAATATAGTAAAAAGCCAAACTTTGTGGCAATTCTTGCATGTGCTTTTGTGAAACGCAAGACGTATTGTATTGCATGAAGTGTCAACAAGTTTACTACAGGGCCATAGCATGGAGTAGTGTCCGTGGTCTTATTCGTAATATTAAGTTCACTTTATTTTAAATGGTGAGACATAACTCATAAAAGGTACTGCTTATTGGGGCTGCGAGTTTTCTAGACTCCCTCTCGCAACTATGCCTCTTCCTTTTAATGTCTAATTTTCTGCATTGACTGCTATTTTGTCTGTGCTGTTTTTGTGTATCTAAATTATCTCATTTTTTTTAATTCAGTAACTTTTATGAAGCATTTTTAAAGAACAAAAGTGCATGGTAAAGAAGGTATGAAGAGGTTAAAGCAACAGTCCATAAATGAGGAGGAATATTAATTAACTAGTTAATTAATTATTAACTAATGACGTGACAATAAGTGAGGGGTGGCTTTGGAGATGTGGGTATTGTATAAGTTCATGTGCCATGGTTGGGAGATCCTGCAAACATGCTAGCAGTAGCACTCCCAATCTAATTGTAAGACTCATTGATTTTTTTAAACAAAAAATGATGGAAGTTTACCGTTGTCACTTAAAACGTGACGCACTCCAACGCAAGTTGATGGGGAAATACATTTCTTACAAATTATTTCCAACTTTCCCATCTCAATGTTGACATGCATGGTCCCGAGTCTGGGGCAGACTACTGTAAAACCATGCATAAAATTATACATTCAATAGAAAACATGAAAAATGGGTGGGTGTAGAGCAACAAACGTGATCTTAGACAAAGTTCACAAGATAGAGTGAGTTGCAAGATTCCATGAAGAATCACATTCACTTTGAAACTTCCTTGTGAAATTTCTTTGTTCAGCAGGTTTCCACTGAGATGGAGACTGGATCAGAATTGAGTCTTACAGAGCTGTTACTGCAAAGGGGACCAGATCAGATTAAAGATTTGTTACGCTTGGGTGCCTCAAGCTGTTCTTCATCTAGTGAAGAAGGCAAACAGAGGTCTTCTGGTGAGAGTGAGATGGGATGTTCAGTTTTCCAAAGGGTCAAATTTTGTTTGTACAAACCTAAAACATACCATCAAGACGTCCTGCTAGGTTTATAGAGGGGGGAGTTAACGGTTTGCAAAGCGTAGATGCAGCAGGGAAGGGAGCATTTTAATGATAGAAGACCTTAGTGTTCTGAACTTGCTGAAGAGAAAGAAAAAAGAAATGTATGTGTACAAGTATTGTCTCCTATTTTAACATTTCGAGCCTCTTTCTTTGTCAGTGGAACCTCCTTTAAATAGTTTATCTGGGGTTCAGAGGGCTTAATGAGCTATGAAGAGTAGTGAGTGGGAGATCGAGGTTGACCTACGGGACCTGCGCAGTCTCAGACACTTCTTGGACCAAATATTATGATCTCCCGGCCATGCTCAGAGTGTTGTGATTCGCAATGTACCTCATCATCAGCCTGGTAGTCTCCTAACCTTTCACAAACATTTACCCTGCCATTGTTCTACATAACCGTTTTGGTGCTGACCTTTTACCTAGTTCGGTGCTGCATAAATGTTGTGTGATTTTCTCCGAAAACTAGCCTCATTCATTATGCATGAGGATTCTCAGAACCACAGCAGGACTACCATCTTCTACATAATAACTGTGTATAAGTGTCAGGAGATGCTGTCATCTAGCCAGTTACCTGAGGAAGAAGAGGGTAAACTACCCCCCTATGTCTCACCAGTTTTTTACTTTCAGTCCAGAGAGAGCTGCAACTTATGGAGGCGGACGGTCCCTTTAAGAAAGACCGGGCTTGTCCCATGTGACAGCATCACATGCTTTCAGAGGGGAGGATTTCTCCAACGCGCCGGTATTTGAGCCTGAAGAGGAAATTGAACAGGGTGCTGCTTTCTCAAGAAGACGCTTTTGAGAAGATGAAGAAACCGGAGAGGAGCCCAATACCTACTTTTTGCCGACCATCGGTCCTCCATCCGGACCATCTGGAGCGGAAGCCATGGATTCAGACAGGACCCCGAGGAACTGGGGATGTCGCCGCGAGAGGGAGCTGAGGACAAAGCTGGAGAGCCAGTGCCTTCCACAGGAAAGGGAGCCGGACCTGTTCCGGTACCACGAGTACACCAGCCGCGTACCCGGAGGTGCGTGGCTCCCTGAGGTACGTGCCAGGGTCCGTGGGTGGTTGAACAGACGGTCCTCCACTAGTAATGTTCCCTTCGGGGTAGAGGAAGGGGACTATTGATCGTTGGGCTGTCGCTCTGTTCCTTGAAGCAGCGGGACACACTTGGTGACGGTACAGGTGTACTTCACTCACCCCCACTCCCCGTAAAAGCAACTCATTATAGAGTGAGAGGACGAAACCCTAAAACGTTCTTTTCTTTTTTTGTTTACTCTTGTTTCCTGAATGTGCGGTCCCCGAGAAACCTCGCTTCCCTGGCGATAAGGATAAAGAAGCCAAAGAATCAGAGACCAAGAGCCCTACTACGCCCGAACCCAAAAGGGCATGAACTAAGACTGTTTGTTTTTTAGACTTTTGTCAATTAACCCTCTAAAACTCATTATTTCTTCTCTGGACTCTGCGTGTTATATCACAATAAGGTTCATCACTATCGTCATCCTCGGCCGATACAAGGTAGAACGCCTGAGGGTACCGTTTGGGTAAATAAACACCATATCTTCACTGAGCCACGCAGAGGAGAAAGACTTCCATGCTGACACGAGACGCTAAGGTCCTAGCACGCAGACACTCCAGCAAGCAGTTATCTGACATCCCTTGCAGGGTGTCCATCTCAAGACCAAGACAGATTCTTCGCTCTCCCACATCAGGTAATTGGGTTGGTTCTATCCTAAGGGGATTCTTGGCTATACACCTACATACATGCTAGGTACACTTAGGTACATCTAGTTAGGGTTTGCATCATAGGAGTACACATTATTACTATCATGTATTTATATGCTTTCATATTTTCATTCTTTTAGCACTATGGTAGAATTTTACCATTTACTCTGTTGGTGCTTTTAACCGTATATATCTGTTTCTGTCTTATGGCTGTTGCAGCACAAGTATTTTACACTAGAATGACACTTGTTAAATAAATGGTTTTGAAAACGTCCCAATTGTTTATTCTGGGTTTCTCTCAGAGACAAAGTAAGCACGAGTGACTGAGCAAAACATACTGTACTGTTATCACAATACCTAAAGGGTCAGGGTTGTCATGTTCGATAGTTACCAGAAACTATTCGCTCCTTGGTAAGGGGGGCGAATAGTGGCACTGTGAGGTAGCTGGTCTACAGACAAACATATCCTTCAGGGGTGTCTGGAATCAGTCTGGACACCTGTCTCTTAGTTTATGTTGTCTAAATGTGCAGATCCTATATAGATTTGTAGGAACTACACAACAAGAGTGAGAGCTCCATTTCAGAAGGGCACAGGTATCTTTGGGGTGAGTGAAGGAGCAAATAATGGCCTTGTGAAAGAAGGCAGCCTTGAGTAGTGGAGACCTAAAGTGAAGAGCCTAGTATAGGTTGTTGGTGCACAGGTGAGGTATCAAAGCTTTTGCTTTACCTTTCCTAGCATACATTTTCATTTCAGAGTTTGGGAGGTGAAAGAGGTTTTGATTTTCTCATAAATCTCATCCCACTGTTGTCAGCTAAGGAAAAATGTAATTGCTGTATCCTCTTTGTGGCTATAACTCACATTAACCTGAAATAGGGCTCTGTCCTGGATTCCATGAGGGCCATGTTTGACATTTACTCATCAAGCCCAATGCTGACCCAAAGTTATTTGACAATTACAGGCCAGTGACTGGTGCCCCCTTCCTCTGTAAAATCTTAGATGTGCTACCGGCCACGTTGAAGACTACACAAGTAGCTATCATCTCTTAGGAGTGTTTCAATGTGGTTTCTGATCTGGTCACAGCTCAAACTTTTGTCCTCAAAATTGTAGACAAAGTACTGCCTCCTAGTCCTTTTTGACTAAGGATCAGCCTTTGATAGTGTTGTCAACCATACCTTCAAAAAATTCTAAGGGATAGAATGGATATTAAAAGCAAAGTGTCAAACTGGCTCTCTCTTTCAGGCAGGTTCTAATGCCTCAAAATAGGAAACTCTCTCTCAACACATGAAAGTCCCATACAAAGCACCTCAAGGGTCAATCACAACCTCACTTTTCAGTCTTTATATGGAGGGACAATGCATTGTCTTAGCTCATGGGTAAATGCAAAAACAACAATTGGTGGACAGACTGCAGAACAATGTTATACATCCACCCCAGTACAAAGATCTGGTCCTAAATCCATCTTTTTTTGCTCACCATGCCATTCCAGTTTGAAGCCAGCCATAAGCAAATCAGTCTTGACCCTGTGCCCAATAGAACAGTCCAGCCCGAACTGCCAGACCAGGTTCTGCCTGGACTGAAAACAAGCATCCTAGGACCAGTTTCGGGGTTTCATCCCTCTTCAGCTATGAAAGCGTGACTCCAGTGGCATGGAGGGCACGGGACCCATGTCTGGGCATACCCGTCCCACTCGGGGTGACAAATGCAAAAACAACCCTTGCTCACTGTGCCACTGGATTCAAGCTAGCCTGGCTGATGATGGGTAATACCCAGAAAACGGTCCCAGGATGCTTGTTTCTGGTCCAGAGAGGACCTGGCTTGGCAGTTCAGTCTAGACTGCTCCCATGAGGCACAGGGTTAAGACTGATTTGCATACGGCTGGGTCTAAACTGGGGTGGCATGGTGAGCAAAAGATGAAAACTAGTTACTTACCTGTAACTTCAGTTATCCAGTTTTGGTATCTTTCATAGATTCACATGCTTGAATTATCCCCACTCGAAGTGGGAGTCTCACGGTACAAATAAAATATATACATAATAGTAATAAAATATCATACAAAAGGCTATAATGGACAATAAATTCACTACACTAGCCTATCCTTGTCCTTTTGTAAAAAAGAACTACATTTGGAACACAGCCAATCAGGCTCCAGCAGATTTTTGTAGCACAAGCGACAGTAAGTGTAACCTAGTAATAAGGGAAGCCATTCCGGGGAGGAGGGTGGGTTGCATGTGAATCTGTAAAATATACCAATACTGGATAATTGAAGTTACAGGTAAGTAACTAGTTTTCTTATCCAGTATTGGGGTATCTTTCATAGATTCACATGCTTGAATCAGAATAGCTAGCAGTAAAATTCTTAGTTCCTTGGCGGATGGTGGGTATTATACAGACCACATTAGATGGTTTGTAAAATATACTTGCAAACATACTTATAACATATGCCATATCACATAAGAGAGACATTAGTAACATTAACAATTAAAAGAGACCGCATTCAAAAGCATGAAATAAGATAGTCACTTCTCAATAGAGGTTTACCTTATTTGAATAGGTTACGTAACACTGCTTAACCAACTGCTGACTTAGCTTCTGTAGCCAGATACAGACAGTAATGCCGTGTAAATGTGTGCACATTCTTCCAGGGTGCAGCACGGCAAATCTTCTCCAACAGCACTCCGGCAAAAAGCGCTGCCGATGAGGGCACAGCCCTTGTGGAATGAGCCTTAGGCTGCACGGACAGAGGACTTCCAGCTTTAGTATGGCAAAATTGAATCGCTGATGCAATCCATCTTGCAATTGTTGACTTTGTTAGTGCTGTACCTGGTTTTTCACCACCTTAAGATACAAACAATTGATCCAAATTCGGGATGGATACAGTTTGTGATAAGTAGAATTTAAGGCACCTTTTAACATCCAAAGTGTGTAGAGCCTTCTCAGCCGGGATGGAAGGACTGGGAAAGAAAATATGTAGAATAATGGGCTCATTAATATGGAAAGAAGATGGAACCTTTGGAATGAAGGTAGGATTTGTTCTTAGGAGAACATAGTCATTGGTTAACCTTAGGTATGTTTGTTTGATAGTAAATGCCTGAAGTTCGCTGACTCTCCTAGCGGAGGTAAGCGCCAACAAAAGGGCAGTTTTCCAGGCGAGATATTTAAGCTCAGCTTTGTGCACAGGTTCAAATGGGTACTTCATGAGCTGAGATAGAACCAGGTTAAGCCTCCGTTTAGGAAGAGGAGCTCTGATGGGCGTAAAAGCTCTGAAGAGACCTTTCAAAAAATGCTTGACCAAACGGTTAGAGCCGAGAGATGGGACGCCAGTAGAGTGCCTGTAAGTTGAGATTGCGGCCAAATGCAGCTTAACATATGCAAACTTGAGTCCAGACTTAGCTAGTGAAAGAAGATAAGGGAGAACCTTTTCCGGAGAAAGGGTCCAGGGGATGGGTATTATTATCATGGCACCAAGAACGGAAATGTTTCCATTTCAGAGAATACGTTTTTAGAGTAGAAGGAGCTCTTGCATTTGCAAGCAAGAACCTACAGTTTTGCGCTAAATCTAGCTCCTTGAAATCTGTGAGCTCAGAAGCCAGGCATGAAGCTGCAGAGGGGCTGGATGCGGGGGAGAAGCTGGCCCTTGCTCATTGTCAAAAGGGTTGGAGACACTGGGAGGCGAAATGGGTTGCATTCTGAGTGTAGGAGAAGCTCTGTAAACCAGGGCTGACGGGGCCATTGTGGGGCAATGAGAATCATTCGGCACGGTTCCAGCTTCAGTTTTTTTAGAAACCTCTGGAGCAACGGAAGGGGGGGGGGGGGGGGAGTATGGTCGGGGGAGCGTAAGCGAAAACCCCCATCCATCTCATCATGAAGGCCTTTCCCCAAGAGCACTTCTCTGGATCCCAACTGGCATAGAATGAGGATTTCCGATTTATCTTGGAGGCAAAGTGATCCGAAGTGGGTCTTCCCCACATCTGAAAAATGTGTTCCACAACTGACTGGTCCATTTCCTATTCGTGGCAAGAATTTGATGTTCTGCTCAAAGTGTCCATCAGAGTGTTGTTTACTCCTGGCAGATGCTCCACCTTTATAGTAATGTGATGAGAAAGGAGCCACTTTCATATGTTTTGCGCTTCCTGAGATAGGATGTGAGAGAGAGAGTCCCCCTTGCTTGTTTAGGTAATGCATGAAAGTGGTGATGCCGGTTCTTATGAGAATTGATGACCCCTGAAGTCTTGGGAGAAAAGACTGCAAAGCCAGAAAAATAGCTTGAAGCTCCAGGAAGTTGATGTGCATTCTTGACAATGCTTTGGACCATTTCCCTCTTATGCAGAGATCTTGGAGGTGCGCACCCAATCCTTCGAAAGATGGGTCTGTAGTGAAGATGAATTCCGGTTGGGGAGAAAGAAAGGTAAGCCCTGTTGAGACATTGTTGGAGCGCTGCCACCAAAGCAGAGCCATCCGCATAGCCGGGGTTATCCTCCCCAGGTCGTCGAACGACCCAGTTATTTGAAGCCATTGACTGTCCAGTTCTTCTTGTGTAGGTCTCATTCGGAGACGGGAGTGAGGAACCAAAAGGTTTGCAGAGGAAAAGATTCAGAGAAAGGATTTTATCTTCCTCATAGAAGCGAACCTTCTTTTTCGTTGGTCTGTTGGTAGAGAAACCAGATGTGATAGTCTTTCTGTGGACAAGGATGCTTTGTCCTGGATAGTGTCCAAAACTGCTCCCAGAAATTGTATCCTTTGAGACGGAAGAAGAAATGACTTTTGGGAGTTGAGAGACAGCACTAGAGATTGAAACATGCGAAGGGAGGTGTGCGTTGCTTCTAAGTCCTGCATGAAATAAGGAGCTTTTATTAGCCAGTTGCCCAGATATGGGAAAAGCAGCAGGCCCTGCAGCCTGAGATGAGCCACAACCGGAGCAAGGCATTTTGTAAAAATTCTTGGAGCTGAACGCAGGACAAAAGGAAGAACCCTGAACTGAAAATGCGCACCTGCCACAGTAAAACGGAGGAACTTTCGATGTTTGGGGTGGAGTGGGATGCACAAGTATGCATCCTGCAGATCTAATGTCATGAAGTGTGCATGGTCTAGGAGTTGCAGGATCTCTTGAAGAGTAACTATGCAAAAGGATTTATTTTGCAGGTATTTGTTCAGCTTCCTCAGATCCAGTATTGGTCTCCATTCTCCCGACTTATTCTTGACTAAAACAAAAACAGGAGTAAAAACCTCTTCCCACTTGAGAGAGAGGCACTTTGTCTATAGCTCCTTTTAGTAGCATACTCCTTGCCTCTTTCTTGAGAAGAGCTATATGTGATGGAGGGAGGTTGACAAATTCTAGGGTGTGTCCGAACTTGATTATTTCCAAAACCCACTTGTCTGGGGTCAGTTTTTCCCATTGGTTGAAATGACGAGAAGTGTTCGCCATCCTGGTGTTGAAGTGTGGCTGAACTGTTGCAGGTGCTGGGGAGACATCACTGTTTCCTACCATTATCTCTGCCCTGTTGGGGCTGTTTCCTCCTGTTCTGTTGTCTGTACGCAGCAGCAAGGGGCGCTCTGTTAGATTGTTGTTGCTGTTGAAAACCATATCTCTCCTGAAACGACTGGGGTTGGGACTTTTGGTAACCTCTACGAAAGGATTAAGACCCTCTGCAACGGGCGCCTCGAAAAGGTGTCCTCCTGTACTGAAGCGCACCCCGAGCTTTGGCAGTGTCAGTGTCTTTTTTAATCTCTTGCAGAGCATCATGGATGAGCTTGCCAAAGAGAGCATCTCCATCAAATGGCATAGAGGATTTTGCTTTACATCTCCAGGCGGAAAGTGGTAGATTTAATCCAACCCTGGCGACGGCGGACCGCTGCTCCAGCAAGTAGTGAGAAGCCTATGGAGGCTAGATCCATGGAATTTCCCCCTCCAGGAGAATTATCGCCTCCTGCTTCTTATCCTCTGGTAAAAACTCAGGTATAGTGCAATATCTGACCACATTTGGCGGTCATCTCTCCTTAGGAATGCCAATGAGTTAGCAGCATGAACGGAAGCACCTGCCATGGTGGTAAACCTCTTCCCTATATTATCGAGCCTCCTACCATCCTTGTTAGGAGGAGCAGTGATCGGTACCGATGGATTCTTTGACCTGCGCTGAGCAGTCAGAGAGAAGACAGAGTCAGGCCTACGATGACCAGACAGGCAAGCAGGGGCATCATCCTGGGAATTCTATTTTTGATTAATCCTGGGAAGAATTGCCGGTACAGAGAGAGGGTTCCTCATAATCTTGACGCCCTCTTCCCAAATATGGTCATTTATGGGAATGGCCCGGACCAATTTCATGCTGTGATCTTTAAAATCATAAAGAAAGCAGTCAGACTGCTTAACAGGCATAGTATGAAAAAATAGGGGTACCCCTGAAACAAGGTCCTAAATCAGGGAAAATATCTACGTCGTAAATATCATCATTCAGGAACAAATTACTTTACAGTGGACCTAAGCATAAACGCTATACATCAGATACATATCATGAACTGTGTCTGTATCAACCACTTATGTTTTAATATCTTTTCATTAGGTCTTTTCTAAATATATATGTGCAATAAATACAAAAATGATCACAAAATAATTAACAATTTACTTTCAATTAATTCATCCATAAGTGTCACACAATAGAGTTGACAATCACAATTCAGTTTCTTTGCATCAAAATGTTCAAAATACAAACATTCGATTGTTCAGATTCTTAATTCATACAAATGTCATATCATAAGGTACAATTTTTGGCATGGCTAGGAAATTCGTTCCTACGCGCATTTCGGTTGGGTGCCTTCATCAGGAAGCATGTTTTTGCAAACAAATGTGACCTAAGGGATGAAAAGAGACAGACTCTAGTGTATGTATCACAATTAACTGTTTAGGTTTAGACAGGGACGGTCCTACACAATTTAAAATGAGATCAATGGCAAGGAATTTTATATTTAAATACTAGGAGGATAAAAACACTTGTTGCAAGCCACTTAAGTAGTTTAAACTAAGCTTTAAATACCCTGAGTGTGGTATACAACCACCACCAAGTGTTCACGTGAACAAAGGAAAAGAAAAAAGGTAAAAAGGAAAATAAAGTAAAGTGAAGATCAAAACCTGAAAAGGAGTAACAGTAAAAAAAGGGGTGTCTGCAGTTCTACGGTATCTTGGTGCTGGTGTGGGAAAGCTGTATAAGACTGGTCTGAAGAGCTCAGTTGTATGCTAATGAGAAGAGCCAAGTTTTCAAGGATTTTCTAAAAACTAGCATAGGAGGGAAGAAGACGCAATGCAGGGGGGAGGGAATTCCAGAAAAGAGGGGCCTGTGTAGAGAGCCGCAATCCGC
The DNA here is from genome assembly GCF_964263255.1 of Lissotriton vulgaris. Lineage (NCBI taxonomy): Eukaryota > Metazoa > Chordata > Amphibia > Caudata > Salamandridae > Lissotriton > Lissotriton vulgaris. Next base: position 959,229,454 of record NC_141691.1, read on the forward strand.
CATGTTTTTTCCGTCTGAAGGAACGGGGGGTGAGGAGATTGTGAGAGGAGGAGAGGAGGTTGCGCTGAGGAACATATCGGTGCAAAAGAGAAGAAATGAAAGAGGGTCCCTGAGAAGAAAGAGCTTTATGAATCAGGCAACCAAGTTGGAAAAGGCTGCGCTGAGCCACTGGGAGCCAATGAGGGCTCCTTAGCAGGGCCTTAGTATGAGTGGATTTAGGCAGTCCATAGACCAACCTGGCCGTCTAGTTCTGGATGAGTTGAAGACTTTTAACTTGGTATGCTGGGATGCCCACGAATAATGAGTTCGCATAGTCGATTCGCGAGATGACCAGCCCCAGGGTGACCTGAACAAGAGCTTCGTGGGAAAGAAATCTGCTGATTTTCCGTATGCGACGCAGGTGGTAGAAGCAAGTGGAAACCACAGTCTTGATTTGTGCCCTCATGGAGAGGTCTTTAGAAATGGTAACCTCTAAACTCTTGACAGTGTCAACAGGGGAAGGAGAGGGACCAAGTGAACGGGGCCAAAACAGCGAACTCCAAGGGTTATTATGGGGACCAGTGAGGACTAACTCCGTTTTGTCAGGGTTGAGTTTGAGTTGATTACAATTCATCCAGGAGCTTATAAAGTTCATTACAGAATGGACATGTTGTATAGTAGACGGAGAGGAGTCAATACTGAAGATGATCTGAAGGTCATCAGCGTAGTTGAAAATGGTGACAGATTTTTGTTGAAGCTCCGAGATGAGGGGGCGAATATAAAGATTAAAAAGAAGTGGTGAAAGCGAGGAGCCCTGCGGGACTCCACATGTGAGGTGTTTTCCCATTGAGGAAAAAGGTGGGAGGGACACTGCTTGAGTACGATCCTGAAGAAAGGAGGCGATCCACTTCAGTGGTAGCCCCTGGATGCCGGTGTGCTCGTCACGTTCAAGTAAGATGGAATGATCTACTGTGTCGAACGCTGCTGACAAATCCAGGAGCACCAGAGCCTGAGAGATGTTCTGATCGGCCCCCCTTCTTAACTCCTCATGAACGGCCATGGCGATACTCGGTGGAATGCTGGGGTCTAAAGCCGGCCTGATGGGAGTCGAGGAAGTGAGAGGATTTAATAAAGTTGCTCAAGCAGCTGCCCACATAGGCTTCCAAGACTTTTCCCAGGTAGGGAAGGAGGGAGATTGGACGGAAATTGGAGGGAGTGTCGGGATCTGATCCAGGTTTTTTCAGAATTGGAGAGACTACCGCCATTTTGAAGGAAAGGGGAACCACTCCAGAAGAGAGAGAATTGTTTAGGAGGGCAAGAGGGGGCATGAGGATGCTGCGGAAAATCTCCCGACTGATATCAGGAGGGCAACAGTCCTGAGGCGAACCAGACTTCACTTTCCCTAAAAGAGAGAAGAAGGTGTCAGCAGTGAGAGTGGGGAACGCACGGTAATGCAAAGGATTGGGGGCAGCTATGGAGGGGTGTGGCATAGTGACAGCAGCGGGGATACTAGTTTTTATTGTTGTGATTTTATCAATAAAATAATTATTAAGAGAGTCGCATAGAAGTTGCGATGGGGGGGATTTGGCGGTGACCCGGTCAGGTTTGACCAACTCGTCCACAATGGAGAAAATAGTTTTAGATTTGCAGCTGGCACCAAGTATTTTCGCAGAGAAGTGTGCTGATTTGGCTGACACGATGGACGACTTATAGTCCTGTAAGGCCTTCAGGAACAGGATTTTCTTAAGGGGGCAATAATGAAGCCTCCACTTGCGCTCCAGTTGACGCAGAGCGAGCTTCCTGTTCCTGAGGTCTTTAGTGAACCAGAGTTGGGCATCATGGGGTCGCTTGATTTTTAGGATCTTAAGGGGGGCAAAATTATCTCTCGCCTGGATCAACCAGGAGGAGAGAGCATCTGCTTGGGCGTGTAGCGAACATTGAGAGTCCGAAAGATCAGGAAAAGCAGAAAGGGTGGAAGTGAGATCGGAGCACATGGAAGGAATATCTACATGCTTCCAGTTTCTAATCATGGTGGGAGCAGCTGAGTGTGTAGGTATAGTAGCCGGGAGGCTAATAGAAAGAGAAACAGAGTAGTGGTCGGACAAGGCACAGGGGGATACCTGAAGCTCAAGAATATCTAGATTGAGACTCCAGGCCTGGTCCAAGGTATGGCCTTTAATGTGGGTGGCTACAGTGATGAGTTCAGAGAAGTTTAGCCCAGAAAGCAGATCTCTGAACTGTCTAGAGCAGGGGTTCTCAAGGGGATCGTGTGGCCAATAGTTGAAGTCACTGATAATGAGGAGCTTGGCATGATTAATTACAAGCTCTGCGACAAGATTGGTAAAAAATTGAACAAAATTTGGGGAAGGATTGGGTGGGCGATAGCAGAGAACACATGCCAGTTGAAAATTTTTGGAGTGCAAAGTGACTGCGAGAATCTCAGCCAGCGGGGTGTTGGGGATTGTGAGGGAGGTGAAGATGTGCGGATGAGCGATGATAGCAGCGACTCCACCCCCAGTCCTCCCGTCTGGTCGGTTAGCCTGGAGAATGTAAAAATTACCGGGGAGGGCAGCCAGAATATCTGGTGTGGACTCCGACGATAACCAGGTTTCCGAGAGGAACAGGATGTCTGCGTGGAGGGTGTCGAGTAGATGGAAAATCTCGACCTGGTGTTTGGCTAATGAACGAGTATTTAAATTAAAAATAGAAAGTTTGGAAGGGGTTGAGACATGGTGAGTGGTTGTGATAGAAAAGTTCTGTGGGCCGCACAGAGGTGCAAGGGGAATGGAAGGGGACGAAGATAGAATTCCGGTGATTGCCAGGCTTTCACTGAGTTCACGGATGATGGTCCAAGGTCCCCTAAGGGAAACATGAACAATGGGACCCCCTCAAATATATAAATTATGGCCCTGGAACGGAGGGGAGCAAGAAAACACAAAGAAGAGAGGGTGTTCCTACAGTGGCCGTATCATTCAATTATGTGTGTACATCTATAAGTAATCAAAGACAGTGACAGAAAGAGGTAAAGTATAAGCAAAGTTCATTCAAAAAATATTTATTTTTTCTTTTTTTATAGATATAAATTCATATAAATACTGTTGTTGATCAAAAAAATTTTTTTAGTAGACAGTACATATATTGATTGAGAAAGTTCATAAAGGACACAAAAAAGTCATAAAAACAGCAGCAAACTAACAGGCCCCCTGAAAAGCAATCATACAAAGCAACGCGCTCGGACACTAAGGTAAATACATCGGAAACGCATCTGAGTCAGAGGAGCACAGACCAGCTGCCCTCTGAGATTTAAAGATAGGACTCTCCCTACGCGTGCGCACTGACTTTGAATTTGCACATCGGGCTTAACCCGTGGGTCTTCCGCGGTGTCTACACTTGGACGGTAATGGACTTTGGGATCGCACTAGTTTGGGGCTATGAACACCCATTCTAAGCATACATCTCTGGATAATTCTGAGTATGTATTTACCACCTTTGCCAGCATGCCCTACTCAGTGCGTGTTATTATAAAAAAAATTTTTGGACACACCTATATGCCCGACGATTACATCATACGTATATTATTTTCGTTTCTCAGGGTCACGGTTGCTGGATAGTGCCAATTCATCTACAGAATATCTACTCACAGAATATACTATCACCATTGATAAATGTAAGCCCTCATCTAGTCTTATTGGTTTTTCACGTCCTTGACACTTTGACAATGCTTATGGTGTCCCTTACAAGACTTGTCGGTATCTCTTTGTCCTATCAGAGACTGGGAAGTAACAGGAGTCAAACTTCTACGTGGACTGCCGTAATCTGAGACCCTCCCCTTGATCATATGAAACAAAGGCATTTTTTCGGAATTTCTACCGAAACGGAAACACGCACGTCTCGGTATGTTACCCTTAGTATTGAACAAGGGTGGGTCTGGTAGACTCATAGTACTAACTATCATCACTTCCAGAACTATTATGACATGGGGGTTGTACATTTCTCTTGTAGCTATCTACATGGAATACAGCGTCTAAATCTTTAAGATGAAGCTCTGAGGGTCACATACTCCATCCTACTTGGCGTGCTGGGTAAGCCTATTAACTAGGGGTAATATATGAGTCCTAGCTAGTCTTTTGATCACAACTTTCCTGATAGCCTCCCTTGATTTTCTCGCAGATGCGGTGCACTTGATGTGACTTTACCTCTAAATCTTCAAACAGAACATGTTTTAGTGATAGGTGACTTATCACATTGTAAGTATTTAACATGAATGGATATGCCCTTGTACATAGAAACGTTTGTGATAAGATTTAGTGTAAAATAGCAACTTGATTGTATAACCAGTCTCTTTTAAATTTATTCTTAGAGTGACCAGTCACCTGCCGTCAGCAATGTGTCCCCACATGACTAGATACCCTATCCCCATGCCTGCCACTCTAAAATGTAGATTCCTTCACTCTAGTCACAGTGATGAACCCTGGGTTCCAACCCAACAGTGAATGTATTAATGTTTTTTTGTAAAAATTCTTTTTTTATTGCGTATGTGACAGTGACAGATTTGTCTTCTTTTTTAGGCTATTCTCCCTTTTTGTCTGATCCCCCGATACCTGCACAATATGATGAACAAGGTCCTGATGAAGGTGGCTTGATCCACCGAAACGCGCGTAGACCCGCCACAAGGGCCAACAATTACATCTTGGTGCCCTTGGATCACATTAGCTTTGTTACCTTGCTAATTGGAATCCAGTTCCTTTGCCATCAATGTATGTGGTGTGAATGTAGAATGATTGATAGCACGTGAGCGAGTTGCTTTGTATGATTGCTTTTCAGGGGGCCTGTTAGTTTGCTGCTGTTTTTATGACTTTTTTGTGTCCTTTATGAACTTTCTCAATCAATATATGTACTGTCTACTAAAAAATTTTTTTGATCAACAACAGTATTTATATGAATTTATATCTATAAAAAAAGAAAAAATAAATATTTTTTGAATGAACTTTGCTTATACTTTACCTCTTTCTGTCACTGTCTTTGATTACTTATAGATGTACACACATAATTGAATGATACGGCCACTGTAGGAACACCCTCTCTTCTTTGTGGTTTCCAAGGTCCCCTAAGGTTCTTTAGCTCAGCAGAGGTGTAGGTGATGGTGGATCGCACAGGGGTGGGGCCCTAGGTCTCGGCCGGGCGCAGACGGGCTTGCCTTCGGCGCGAGCGCATGAGGCTGTGCTTAAGTGGGGTTAGAAGCGCAATGCCTGCAGTGCTAACCCGTGTGGCCTCGACTGCCCTTCCCAAGATGGTGGCAACCAGCAACCCCGTCAGCCCTCCGGAACAAGCGGCACTCAGCCGTGCCGGACCGGGGCTAGGGGAGCTGGATGCTGGACAGGGAAGACTGCAGCAAAGGTAAGCCACGGAAATGAAGGAAATAAAAATGAAAAGCAAACAATTTTAAAATCACAGTTTTAAAAGTAAGGCAGCCCACATGCAGCCACAGCGTCCGCGATCCCACTGCCACTGGGGTTTAGGCGTCCCTAGAAGAAAAAAGGTGGGCAGGCCAGTGTATTGAGGGCACATATCTAGCTGTGGGAACATGTCTCTAGGGATGGTCCTTATAAATGTTACTGTTGCCCAAATCTTTGCTTAACAGGCATAGGCAGGTGAAATCGTGTTGCTGCCCTCTCCATGATTGCATGAAAACCTCTGATGTCCTCCGGAGGGGAATCAATTGCCTCTGGAACTGGCAATGATGGTGTAGGGATTACATAATCCTGCCATTTATCCACGGTTGTTGGCGATTTAGAGAGTTCACCCTCTTCGGCGACTGCATCCTCGTCATCATCTTGTACCCCTTGGTCTTGTGGTATAGGTACAATATCCCGAGACCCGCCAGCCGGAATAGATGAACCTGAAGTATGCAAAATAGATGGAGGAGACGGCTGGCTTTGAACCGGGTTAGCCACAATAGGGAAACAAGTATGGTAATCTTGCAGCATAGCTGCCAAGTCCTGTACCAAAGTCACATGCATCTGCACCACAGGTTTCAGACAAGGCAATAAAACTTGAAGCATTTGTATGGTTTGATAAGGCTCATAATACTCTTCTTCCTAATCATATTCTTTGTATTCGACATGAAGCTGAGTGGGGCTGAGTGCAGGACTAAACAGCCCATCATCCTCTGACTCTTCCAATACATGATTTGGAGGCAAGGGCGAAATGTATGAAGGGTTGTGGTAGTAGTTCCTCGTAGACAGGAGCGTAGACGCTAATTTAGAGGATAAAATTGGAGTTACTTGTATTAAAGTAGGCCTTTTTCTGCATGATCGTCGACAGCTGAAACTGCCATTAACGTTGCTAGTGTTGACATTGTCGTCGTCGATGTAAGACCCGTCGCCGACGAAGGTGTTGTCGAAGTGGAGGTCGTCGTCGTCGAAGGTGGAAGCGTGGATGAGTGGGACTGTCGTCGACTGTGAGAGCATCAACGAGAATGGGACCGTCATCGATGGTGCCGTCGACGAGAGGGACGTCGACTGAGGCGAGACTAATAGTCTGCGGTATTGTCGACAGTGTCGTCCATGGAGGCGATTTAGTCTTCGTCGTCGAAGGTACAGATCTTACAGTTTCTTCCATCGACGGAGATGGGGTCGACGAACTCTGAGGTGGCTTCGTCGTCGACAGGGTCTTTTTTGACGAGGATCTGAAAGACTGAGTCCTGGACTGCTTCAATGCCGTTTTAAGAGGCATTTTTTTTAAATGGTCCACAGTTTTTCCTTCAGAAGAGAAAGAAAGCTTATCTTTTTTAGAGGCAGAGTGGATAGCCTCCTGGTGAGTCTTTTTAGAAGTTTTGCCAGCTCTTTCAGGTGGATCTTCAGATCTATCTCTCTACTACGTCGCTGGGAGGCTCTCACTATCATCCTCTTCTTGCACCACCTCAGACCTCACCATCAATTTCTCCAGCCAGATCAATAACCTGCCTTCTCTATCCTTTAAGGACTTTGAAGAAAAAGTTCTACAAATCCTGCAGTCCTTGACCTTATGAGAAGGATACAAACAGTATATACACTCCTTGTGGTGATCCTCAAAATGTAATCTCTTTTTCCCACAAGGCAAGAATAATCATTTCTTAGAAGATTCATCCATCCTGTACTCGCAGTATTCAGCAAACTTTGAGAAAAAACGGAGTAGAGCTCGGGGAGACTCCCTGTCACACGACGTGCTGTAGAAAATCTGAGGGACTTGCCTCTCTGGAGTGTTCTAGAGGGTGCTGGAGCCTGATTGGCTGTGTTTCACATTTGGTTCTTTTTTACAAAAGGACCAGGATAAGCTAGTGTAGTGACTTTATTGTCCATTATAGCCTATTTTATGATATTTTATTACTAGTATGTATATATTTTATTTGTACCATGAGACTCCCACCTCGATGGCGGGGATGATTCAAGCATGTGAATCTTTGAAAGATACCCCAATACTGGATGACGATGGATTTAACACAGACCTCGACTGGAGGTGAATGTATTATTTATTCAGTATTATGTCCATCATTTGTTTGCGTAGCACTTTTCATCCTAAGTGAGCTGGGTATGCCCAGACGTGGGTCCCTTGCTCACTGTGCCACTAGATTCAAGCTTATTTACAACAAGGGGTGGTGAGGGACAGAGTCTCTGAATTAAACAGAATACTCTCACCCAGTCAAGAGATCAGGGCTAGATCCAACACCGTTTTTTTAGCTCACTGCACCATCCCAGTTTCAGAACCTGGCTGTATGCAAATTAGTCTGTTCCTGTCCCAGTGCATGATGGGAACAGGGCAAACCAAACTACAAAAGCCAATTCTTACACTGGGAAGGAAACAAGCTACCGGGGACCGGTTTCTGGCATTTCAGCCGTCTTCGGCCCGGCTTGCTTGAATCCTGATGGTGCAATGAGCAAGGGACTCACATCTGAGTATACCCTTCCACGCTTAGGGTGGACAAAAATATTTACAACAAGGGGTGGTGAGGGACAGAGTCTCTGAATTAAACAGAATACTCTCACCCAGTCAAGAGATCAGGGCTAGATCCAACACCGTTTTTTAGCTCACTGCACCATCCCAGTTTCAGAACCTGGCTGTATGCAAATTAGTCTGTTCCTGTCCCAGTGCATGATGGGAACAGGGCAAACCAAACTACAAAAGCCAATTCTTACACTGGGAAGGAAACAAGCTACCGGGGACCGGTTTCTGGCATTTCAGCCGTCTTCGGCCCGGCTTGCTTGAATCCTGATGGTGCAATGAGCAAGGGACTCACATCTGAGTATACCCTTCCACGCTTAGGGTGGACAAAAATATTTACAACAAGGGGTGGTGAGGGACAGAGTCTCTGAATTAAACAGAATACTCTCACCCAGTCAAGAGATCAGGGCTAGATCCAACACCGTTTTTTAGATTCAAGCTAGCCTTGCTGATGAAGAGTATTACCTAGAAACCAGTCCCAGGATGATTGTTTCCGGTCTAGAGAGGACCTGGCTTGGCATTTAGGTCTGGACTGTTTCCATGAGGCACAGGGTCAAGACTGATATGCATATGGCTAGGTCTAAACTGCGGTGGCATGGTGAGCAAAAGAACAATGGATTTTACCCAGATCTCCTGACTGGGGGTGAATTTATGATTTATTCGGCATTCTGTCCATCATTTGTTTGTGTAGCACTTCGCTCATGGGTACTCACAAACATTTTCCCAGAGACCAAAAAGTTTGGTCTGTGATGTAATCGATGGCCGCATTGATGTCAGTAGGATGGCGGTCAGGAGGGGTGTGGAAGGAAGGTTTCCAAATTCTTGTTTGAAAACTATCACTTTAAAAAAAAACTTCTTAATGCACTGATCTAATCTTATAGACTAATGTGAAACAGTTCTGTGTGTTAAATGAATACAGATTTTGAATTTTAAAGAAACTTTATAATTGCACACATTTGCTTTTTGATGTTTTTAAAAATGAAGGTGTTCCTAATTCAAGAGGAGCAGGACAACCTAGATACTTCCTTTCTTTAATCTAAATTAACCTTTAAATAAAGGCTTGCATGTTTATTTAATATTGTTGAGTCGAGTAAACCGCAGCCCAGTGCTGCTGTTGACTAGGGTGCTGCATTTAAATGTCAGGAGGACTGCATGAGGCCCCCGGGCTGTACTTTAAGTATCACTGTTTTAGCTAAACAGGGTATTTTCTTTCTCCAATATGCAGATGATAACCAACTGTATATTAGGATCAAATGCCCTGACGGCTTTATAAGCCTCGGGCGACTATTTTCAGAACCAAAATACTGTGGCAGCCAGAAAAATAGAAGTAAGATTAAATGTGCCATGGTGCTGTGCTGAACAATTACAATGCAGCACCCACCATGATAGAAGCCCTATATAGTTACAGCAGACACAAGTGTAAAAAAGTCTAAACAGAAGAATGACAAAAAGATCAGCGTTTCAGAGTCTATGCATCGTCTTAATTTCAAAAAGTTTTGACTCTCCAAGGAACAAGAATCGGGAAACCCAACTTACCTCATCTGAGCAGTGCACAATTGGTCCAGTTTTCTTTACATTCTGGGACTAGTAGTCCTGTATTAGTTCTTGTAAAACAAGACTACAAGTACCAGAAAGCAAATGGAAAAACAAGATTGGTTAAGCTTCAATTTGTATTTCTAGGGATGGTTGGGGTGGGGAGGTGTGACACAAGCTGGTGAAAAGGTAACCATGTGTAATGGGAATTTTTTGCTGTCCAACTTAGGAAATGAAACCTGGCCCCATTTATGAAGAGACTGCCTAGGGGCAGACTGCAGAGTCTGGGAATTGGCTCACATGCTTCTCCATCCAATTCTTCCACCCCTCATTAAAACTACTGTGCTGTGTGAATAAGGCAAGGCAGCACAGCAGAGAAATAATGATATTAAGGTCTCTCCAAGGTGTAATAAGAGGGCCGGTGGCAATGTGAGCATGCATACCAATTGAATTAATGTGCACTCTCACCCAACCCTTCCCTGAAAATCACTTGACTTTTTTTTAAGCACTAAGTGTCGGGACTCTGAACAGTTCTTGACAAACTGAAGCTGGCCATCTAAATAATGGACGCCTGTTCACCCTATCAAAGCCTTAGCCTCCATCCTTAATGAAATTAAAAGTTGGATAACTAACTGTATTAAAGTTGAACCCATTGAATACGGGATAGCTCTTGCTCTTCCCCAAAAAGGGCCCCGAAGTTCACAATGACTGGACAAATAAACTTCTGGACAAGAATCATACATCTGAATCGAATTTCCTCTGAAACATTATGTGGCTTAAAACTTGACAAAATACTCCACATTGATTTTCACATTAAAGAGATGTGCAGACATTTCAGAGCCAGTTAAAACTTGTATGTCGTTTCAAGACAAATATTTCAAAATCGGACTTAAAATTGACTGTTGAGGCCTTAGTCCCTACACATATGGCCTGTTCTAAAACTCGCCCAAATGCAGCCGACCTATGTCAGTGTGTTCTTCCACCTGGCAGCCAACAGGATACTGAAAACAAATAGATTTCAATGCAGTGGACTCGTTCTTACAGCCTTAGTTTGGCTTCACCTTGAATGTTACTGGATGCAAAGGACTGCATGCATTACTGGGGGAGAAGAGTTGGTCTAACGGCTAGGGGCGTGGCCTAACAGCTATGGGCGGTCGACCTCGAATCTGGGGAACTGGGTTTGAGTCTCGGCAATGACGCGGAACATCATGTGATTGTGGGCAAATCACTTCATCTCCCCGTGACTAACAAAAATTAATATGTCCTCATGTTTTGCAATTGGTGCTATGTAAAGCGCTCTGATACTCAATACCTTCGGGTCAAGTTCGCGCTATAAAAAAACTCTGTAAAATAAAAAAATGACCTATAAGGTGATCCACCTGAACAAACTCAAATTTGTGCAAGAAAAACACCAACATTCTGACAGAATAGTAGTAAGCCGTGCTCTGATCAAATTGAATATCATCAGATTTAGAAAGACTCACTTTCAAGCAATCTGTCTCTGGGAATGTGACAAAGATATAGAATGCTGTCCCAATATACATCAGACAATCCACGCCACTTCACTTTCAAGATGGACCGCAAACAGCACTTTCCTAAAGATCTTACGTTTCACACACTACTGTGCTTTAACCTGACTATCCAGAGAGCATTCTAAATGCCTCTCCAACTTGTATAAGCATACTGTTGATCACTAGAGCTACATTTTCTATGTGTATTTTATCACTATTCTAGTATGTGTGGGTGTGTCAGCTGTAACAATCATATGTCTGAGGTTGGGAGGGAAAATGGACGGGTGAAATATGTCCAGAACAATCAAAGTTGGGTTAAGAGGATCACATATGGCAGATGACCAAGGGGAGGCATGTTCAATTGAGTAGCTTGTGGTAGTAGAGACAGTCCAGGAAGTTTAAACTTCCCTGCTGGTTAGGTCTTTGAAGCTGTAGAAGGGGCATTCAAGTGTGTTTTCATGGCCATGTGAATTTTATACAGTTACTTTTTACTTTACAAATGTGATACTACGCTGGAAGGGACAGCACGGAAATGGTGTACTTTATCATTAGAGTGATGATAATCTAGTTGCTGTCTAGGAGTTCCTACCATGAGACATTATAGGAAGGATCTTTCAACCATACTATGCTTAATAAATTGATGATTTATTGAAAATGTGAAATGAATGATTGGTGATAGTACTCGTATGTGTGTACTAAAGCCAAATGTCCTCTTTAGCTGGCGACAGGACTCTGCTGCTGTATAAACCAATTGGAGGGACATAACTTCATATTATTACGATTTGATTCGTAGCTGCATGTGGCTGAATATGTCTAGGAAAGATACAAACTCATGGGATAGACTTAGATGGTTTGGAAACAATAGGGTAATGCTATCTGCTTAGACAGACTTTGAACATGGAGTTCAGAGCATGGACTGTATTGATGTCCTCATTGAGTTGAATCACCTAGAGCAAGGTTTCTAGGGAAAGGATGTATGATATATGTTAAAGGTAATACCATTGATATGTGCCTTAGTAGAAGGGAAAGTGTAGTCATGCTTTGGATGAATTTCATTAAGCCGTCGGGAATGCAAATCTATATTAAACCATGAAAACATAAAGGACCGTGCAAGTGGGCTAAAGGCATTTTCTGAGTCTATGGTCAATGTGCAGATTGGTTCATCTGCAACATTTACTTAAGAAGTTTTATTGGTCTGGAGGCAGGCCTTTAAAAATGCATGTCTCCAATACATAAATCCACTTTGAGGAAATGATTTTGGTCTAGATATTGCAGTCCACATTAATGCGAGGGGTCTCTTGGTAGATCTGATGAAGTGTAATGTACTTCTTCCATTGAAATCCTTCTTGAGCCTTAAAAATTCTTAAGCATTTACATTGGAGTGAGGTTCAACATAGACTTTGTTCAGTTTCTTGACCTTAGATAGAAGAGCACTGGATGTTTTGGCTGAAACAAAGCAGATGATATCACCCCTAAGAGTCACTTTGACAAATTTCAGCTGTTGTCAAGAGAAGTATCATAAAAGCTACTGACTGAAACAAAGTATGGAAATCAGTTGATATAAACTCATGAAAGTTAGGGTACTCTAGCAGGTCCATGCTGAAGCACCGTTTCATTGGTGTAAGAATGGCCTGGGAAAGTGGGTTGGAGTCTCGAAAAGTTGATAGGTTCTTGCTTTTACCTTCAAATCCACTAGTTCCTTGTTGATAAAGATGTCAATAATCTGGTTTGGGATAGGTTGTGATGTATGGATAATTTATGGAAGGCTGTCATCCAGTGGACTCAGCAGGACTGTTAGAAGCAGAGTGTGAACTTGTGAGGCTTCACACCATGGACCCAGCAGAGCATGGTGTGACGTGTGGCCACTGTTGTCTCTGATCACACTCACTATATCTGCAGTTTTGTCACAGAGACTGGTGTTCCTTTTTAGGTCTCACATAGGCAGTGCTTGGGCTGTATTAGAGACATGCTGTGTTCAGAACATGGGCTTTAAGCTCCGCCTATATTTTCAATTGGCCTTTGTGACTCTTTTGTAAATGCTTTGATTTATTTAGTGAATGTGTTTAGAAGTCCATCCTTAGTACCTCCTTTTCTCCTGTTGTAACCTCCCATCAGGAATGCCCCTGCTACATGTGTTGTTACTCAGTAGGTTTTATTTACTGACTTTCTCATAGCTGATGACTTTCTCGTAGCTGCTGTTGCAGGCACGACATGCTCTCCCGCTTCATGCTTTAGGACTGCAACATGCTGATGTGCGCTCATGCAATTGTTTTTTTTATAGCTTCCACAGCGAGTGCGTTCAACGTGGCCGTTAAGAATTATGTGAGCTTATGGGAACATTTTATCAAGGTTCCACAGACTGGGTTTGAAAGTGTCAGTTTAGAGCACATGGCTCTTGTTTTTCTTAATGAGGCGTCAGCATGCCGGATGCTTCAGCTCTACAACTCCAAAAATAACTCGGCCGCCCCCTAAAATTTGCACGCTTATCTGTAAAGGAACCAGATTTATTCTAGGTTCCACTGCAGGTGCTTTGAACATGTCTCTGACAAGCCGCTCGTGCAATCGAACAGTGTTTGGTGTGTAAAACTGACTTCAGCCACCTCAACTGTACCTAAGCTTTCAATAGGTCTCTGCTCTGACGCCATGAGGCAAGTCACTCCTATGCCTCAACTTCAGAGGACTATTGTTTGCCTTACAACTGACCAGGCTACATTCTTGTTTTAATGTACCTCCCGTCATCATTATATGGTGATAAAGTGAGGGATTTTGTTTCTATATCATATGTAAGGTGATTATTTTTTTTTCTTGTGAAACACACACACACACACACAATGAGATGCACACACGCCTCCTACTTCTGTGCTGGTGCCATTGGCTGTTCTGGCTAAACGGATGCCATATATTCCAATCCATGTCTGCTGTGCTGCACCCCCGCCTCCTCTGTGCTAGATTCCACAGGCACCAGGCTGTGCATCACTGATGCGGACTACATTTTTTTTCACTCGGTCACAAAAAGTGCACATATCGGCCCAGCTCCTCTGGTGGAGACTTCTCCCCCAATCCATTATGTGCTAGTCTAAACACACTGGCGGATCCGAACTGCACTGATTGTTGAGCAAACAGCCTTTGAAGTGCTTGTCTGTTGCTTCAAGGACCCAAAGTGACACAGAACAGGGAAGGATAATGTGCTGCATGGCTAAATACTCTAGATATCCCAAAGGCAAGACCAATTGCATTGCAAATACTTGTTAGCTATGGTACTTGGTTCCAGACTTCCTGCGTAAGGCTCTGTTAGCAATCCTCCAGTTTCCACCATTGTGTGTATTTTGCAGCATTTGCCTGCCCACTCGACCTATCAATACATGTGAAAGTAGGAACCACCACTGTCTCAGATTCAACACAGCAACACTGTGAAGATAAGTGTTGAATTAGAGTGATGAGTAAAGATACGGTGTCAACTACCAGGCCATGTCAATTAGGGTGACCACCTGTTAGTTACATGGGCTGTTCATGATTTCAGACGAATATCTGATGTCCATAAATGTTTGTATTGCAGACCGCATTTAGATGTAATTTTAAAGCTGCTGAACTAAACTTGAGAAAGATAAGCCTTGTTCTGGATGGTATCCAGATGAATTCCTAGGAACATTATGCTCGGTTTTGGAATAGTTGTTGACTTTCAAAAATTGACAGCGAGACCCAGCTTGTGTAACAATGCGGAAAAAGCTTTTGTGGCTCTGAATGCTTGCAGCGGTGTTTGGGCATTTAGCAGCCAACCATCCAGGTAGGAAAAGACCTGGTGACCGTGGTTTCTGAGAGTGGCTGCTACTGGTGCCAAGCACTTGATAAAGATGTGAGGCACTGACTTGAGGCCGAACGGGAGGACTCTGCATGGGTAATGGGTACCAGCTACAATGAAGCAAAGATATTTTTGGTGTTTGAGATGTGATGATATGCATCCTGCAAGTCCAGACTTGCCCTAAAGGTTCTGTAGTTTAGGAGATGCAGGATGTTGGCGAAAGTGACCAACCTAAATGATTGTTGTGTAAGAATTTTTCCTGATGTTGGGCCTCCATTCCCCTGTTTTCTTTCTTGTAAAGAAGAAGAGGGAGTAGAAGCCTATGCCTTTCTGTAAAAAAATTAAAGTTTTGCTCTCGATTACTTCCTTGGCAAGGATGTGGAGGGCTTCTTTTCTCAGTAAGTGAAGATGAGGGGGGAGCTCCTCCCTTGCACCATTGTTTAGTGGTCTCTGCACAAACTCCAAGGTATGGCCACGGGTGACTAGGTCCAATACCAATCTGTCTGATGTATCTCGCCATTTAGGGAGGTAATTGGCAATATACCCATCCACAGGATCGGAAGAAGTGGCTCTAGCCAGCACCTGGTCTAGGTCACAGTTTTTTTCTTTACGAAGGTCACGACCAGACAAACTTTAGCTACAGTCTTTTCATGCAGGACTCATCACACCTGCAGGCATTCCGGTCTGTTCGAGTACAATACACAGGACTAGAATACGTATTTGACTATCTGGATGCTTGATCACTGTCACTATTTACCAAACAGGTTTCTGAACACTGGCTTTCAATATATCGGGGAGTTCCCACAGCACATGCAGTTATTGAATCTACGCATCAGCATCTGAGCTATTATAATCCATATTTTATTTTTGCCCATATGAAGTTCCCCGTGAGGGAATGAAACGCGTTGGCTGAGCTTTTCGTATTGTTGACTTATGAATTTGAAATAAAGAACTGCTTTTACACTACTATTTGACTACTGGACTTCACGATCTAGCACACCACAGTTTACAACCGGTTTCTTGATGTCAGACATTATGGTGGTTGTGCCCATATCGTGCTTTATTCTGAACCTGGTAAAAATAGCAGATGCGGAGAGGTGCATTCAACCGGTGGCCGCTTGTGGTAGATTTGTAGTAATTGTAAGTGTGCAAAATATAAACTTTGGAATTTTAGGATGGCTGCCATGGTCACTGGTGAAGATCTGTGCATGTTTACACAGTATATAAGAATGCAAATATACTTTTGTATCATTGTCAAGTGCATTTAAGAAACATAGTTTATGTCCACTTGTGTAACCTTTTTGAGGCAAGATTAGTTATTATTGACTTTCCACTTGAATGTATGTTATTATGTTTTCTTTTTACAGGTCTCCCTCCCTGGTGTACCCTTCCTAATATAATTTCCTCCGTCTGGCCACTCTGATCCTCTGTATTATCAATTCTCAATCAGAGCTGCTGGAAGATGGGTTTCTGCAGGAGGGTACTGTTACCGAGCAGCTTTGACTGTGACACTCAACCCTGAGGGGCAGGGGAGTTTCTTCAGGTGAGGGCCTTGTGTGGTATAGGCCACAGTGGGCGGATAACGGCACGTCTGATGTTGATTGGGATTGGAAGGGCTGGTAATGTTGGGAGCATTGATATCCTCCAAGTAGGTTGAAAACTCTCTTTTATCAGCCCAGCGAAAGGGTAACCTCTTGAATTGAGGGGTGCCTAGGGACCTAGCCGTCTCAGTGTCAGACATGACAGAGAACCTCTTCCCTGTTTTCTAAATGCCTGCCTTCTTTGTCTGGTGGTGTAGAGATGGAAGTGAAATGATTCTTGGAGCATCGTTGCAGCGCTTGTGAATTCACAGAATCTAG
Source organism: Lissotriton vulgaris (assembly GCF_964263255.1). Lineage (NCBI taxonomy): Eukaryota > Metazoa > Chordata > Amphibia > Caudata > Salamandridae > Lissotriton > Lissotriton vulgaris. Next base: position 959,246,115 of record NC_141691.1, read on the forward strand.
CTTGGGATGAGCTGTGTGGCAAATGGGGGAATCCAATGGAGCCCTGTATTTTTCATCTTTGTGGGGTAGCACTGCAGCCACTGTAGCCAGGTTCTTATTAATTTAATCTCCTCCGCCCAGATCTAGTCAATGATGGGGATGGCTCTACCAGACTTCCTTGCTTGTTCTTTGAAGTCAGAGGAAACAGTCTGACTTCTTGATGGGAGTTGGGAGGTGGAATATTGTTGGGCCCTGGTTCATTAAATTATGAAAGCCCCCCGATGTCCTCTGGGGGAGAATCTGAAGGTTGTGGCAGTGGAGGTGACAGAGTGGAGATAAGGTAATCATACCACTCATCCTGCGGAGGTCGAAGTTTCGGGATCTCCCCTTCTTCTCTTTCATCTTCTGATGAGGTTGCTTCCTCCCATGGTGGTGCCGCTATGTTGTCATCCTGGGCTTGATAGGTGGAGGAATGTGTCCTGGATTAGCAGGAGAGGCAGGCTGAGGTGGTTTTACTGCAAAAAGAACAATTGATGGACAAAATGCAGAACACGGTCATACATTCACCCCAATAAGAGATCTGGGCCTAAATCCATCATTTATTTGCTCCCCCTGCCATTCCAGTGGGGCACAGCCACATCAGTCTTGACCCTGCGCCAATGTGAACAGTCCAGCCTGAACTGTATTACTGTCACCTCCTGCGGAGGTTCAAGGAATCTTTTCCCGTAATCTTGAGCAAGGCTTGCAAATCCTAGTAGAATGACATGGGCACCTGTACATTATCATGCCAGAGTTGTGGATGAATAGGATAAAGATAGTGCTCAAAATTCCTTTTTGAGGGTGGGGAAGGGGGCATAAAAATGGTTGTAATATTGCTCTACTTTCATGGCATCCAGGTATTTGACCTGGAGTTCTGATGGGCTGTGTGCTGCCCTCAAAAAGGCCTGTCATCGTCCGACTCTTCCAGGTCTAATTGGTGACTTGATGGAAGAGATGAAACCTTCCTAGGAGAGGTTAACTTTGGTCTTAGAGTTGTTCTTGTCACCTTTGTAATTTTTTTTATCAACGATGTAGTCATTGAGGTGTTAGTCGCCGACAAGGTGTCGGACTGCCCTGTGAATTTCAGTGTCGTCGTAGCGCCAACGTCGTCTGCTGATGGCAGGATCCTCGTCAACAGGATGGGTGCGTCAATGCTGTCATTGCCTTTTACGACAATGGGCTCGTAGATGAGGTGACCGTTGATGACACTGCTGTCAAGAGTGATGTTGCAGTAGACGGGGCTTTGAAAGGAGTTTAATGACTCGTCGTCGGTGGTTCAGTAGGCGAAGTCTGCAGATGTTCCCCAGTCTTCACAGATGCAGTGCTGGGTTGAGAAGAGGCCACCTCTGTCGAGATACATTTAATTTTCTCCTTTCTCAGAGGTTCTTTGCGATGGGTTTTTAAGTCCTTCCTGCTCTCGTCAGATGTCCCATGGTCAGAGGATCTTGGTCTTTTGGGTGACCACATGGACGTGTCACTGTCTTCCTCAGAAGTGGTGGATCTCAGAGTTTTAGCCTTCTGTAACCACAGAAGGAGCATCCCCTCCCGGTCCTTCAAGGTCTTGGAGGAAAAAGTGTAACATTTTGCACTCCTTTACCTTGTGTTGGGTGTAGACAGCAATAAAGACAGTCTTTATGTGGTTCATCCACATGCAGCCTTTTCCGTCCACAGGTTTTCCAGGTTCTGAAGAAGCTTTTCTTGGAAGTTTCAGACAGGATAGTTGTCAGGATAAATCTCAGACTCTAGAGAAGAAAAAACTTAGCAGATCTAAGGGAGTCTCCCTTCACACAACATGCAGCTGAATATCGGAGGGATTCAGACTTTCTTGAAGGTAACCTACAGGGGGCTGTCGCCTGATTGCTTATAGTTCAAGTTTGGTCCTTTTTTAAAAAGGACATTGATAGACTATTAATGTGACTGTTCATTAAAATTATACCCTATGGTAATTATGCATACTGCTTTATTATGGTACAGTGGGACTCCCACTTTGACGATGGGGAATGATTCAAGCATGTTAATCTATGAAAGATCCAATACTGGAGCAATACTGAATGTCACCAGTTAAAGTTATGCTAAGTAAATATAACTCACGTCCTTCCCAAGCACAGCTTATGACTTGCATATTACAACACCTGTTACATGTTCTATAACATCATTGATAACATCACTGATTACAACTGAAATTACATAATTGATGACAACACTGTGCATGGTAGATGCGTGATTTGGTGTAAACTGCTCAGTAGTTTTGGAGCAATTAAGGTAAAAAAAAAAATACAGTTATAGTGACAGTTGGCCTCTCAAGGTCCTTGGGAGTCCCGCACAAACAGGAATTAAAAATAAATAAAGGCTGAGCAGGTTCTTTTTCCTGATAGTCATTTTGCTCTGGTAGGAGCGTTCCCTATGATTAGGGGGCTGCAACATCATAAAAAATGTTGTACCAACAATTACAAGAACCAGAGACTCGGCCACAGTGTTCTGTAAACATTTAACAAATACCATATAAGTGGGCAGGGTGTGGGTACCATCATGCTCTGCTTATGACCTCACAAACTGTATCACTCATATGTTCAATTACATCATTGAAAACATCTCAAACAACCTCTTCACTGGGCATGGTTGGGGGTACAAGTTCTAATTAGCCCAGTAAAGTATAACTGGTGAATTTCAGAGTTTTTTAAACATTTAAAATGTTATGTTCTAACAGACATTTTCGCCAGACTAGAACGTCACTGTTTTTTCAGCAAAAAAAAAATATATATACATAGACACAGATACATAGAGAGAAGGAAGTACATATAAAGAAAAAACCCTGCCCTTCTTTCTTAAATCAGGCTAACAAAGGGAAACAAAAAGTCTGCAAAGTTTATGTTGCACCAGCACACTTTACTAAATGTAAGTACAACAACTTTTATCAGTTCTGTGATTTTATAGAAAGGACATAAAATATATACACAAAACAACCCCATTGATATGGATAGCCATATAATACAGTCCACAGAGAAGTTTTCATAATTTTGTTTTCTAGATGCAAGGTAATCTTCTCAAAGTCTTTGTAGGTTTATGTAGCAACACTATGTATTGCATTTTGGATACATTACTGGGTTGCCTCTGCTACTGTTGCAAACTTACAAGGCACAAACTCGACATTGACCATCTAAGCCTTCTAAGGGTTTAATTGTACATTAAATTACACTAGAATGCGTCAGTGTGTGGTATTCTTTTTAGTAATCCATATGCAACTTAAGATGGTGATGAGCTGATGGAAGTAGGGCTCAAAATAAAATAAACCCTCTAAAATCTTTAAGAAATTCCAATCACCAAATCTTGGCCGCACTTTCATTCTGCTCTACAAAGGACATGCTACTAGTCCTTGAGTATATTAGTTCAATTGGTTTCCTTAAGAACAGACCCTCTATTGGAAAAACAAATGAAAGGCTTTTTTCTAGTATGTTCTCAAGTTTAGACCCCAATTAGTAGCAGTATTGTCTTTAACCCGCACAACCCGTATTTGTAGGAAAACCTACTGCATTTCATTAAAGGGGGGAAAAACAACCCAAGATCGCCAACCATTCTCACAAAACAGAAAAATGAAAATCTGTTTATGTACACCTTGGAAAGGAGGTCTTAAAGAAGACTACCATAAAGTATGGCAGGTACTATCTAGTCGAGTTAAAGGAAAAGCTTGCTGTACTTTAAGGCAATAAATGATACAGTAGCGAAACAACCCATTACTACTGAAGGTCTGTACCAGATGTTACAAACACGCCTACAAGACCTACTTTAACCTTTAATATACTCACAAGTCTGGATGCTACTATTAGGTTTCAACAGATTTGCTACTCTTAGAACATTTACATGCCAATGGAAAAAAAACATACAACCAAATTATAGTCCAAACTCAAAAGAGCACTCACAAAGTGGGGCCTAACAAAAAATACATGACAGTCAAAACAGATTTCCATAGCAGTGAATTTCTGTAAATAATTCTTGAAGATACCCATAAGTACTTGGTTAGAAGTAACAAAATAAATTATAAAAAAAATCTGGGCAAGACTGGCTGCATATTCTCTTGAAGGCTATGTTGATTGTTGTAGTGGAATGGTCTACTAAGCATTTAAAGGTTTTCCTTTACTCAATGATTACCATATATTTACATGTTCCCAAGGAGTCAAGGCTTTTACTCATGCTACTAAAATTGCATTTTTATATTTTGAATAACCTTTTTATAGAAGACACTTGATAGACATCTTAATATCATACAAAAACTCAAGGGGCTTGCAGAAAGATGTTCACTTCCTCAAGCAACGATGGGCGGGGGAATGGGAATATTTATTATTGGCAATTATCTGTAATGCCAGCAATGTAGGCAAGAATACCTATGAAACAGAATGGAAAGTACATTGAAAATTGTTTGATAACTGTCTTTGGTTTAGCCTTCTTGGCCAAAATCTTCTGTAAACTTCTTCAGTTTCTCTAAATCCTGCTCATTCACGGTTGGTTTTGTGCTGGTTAGAGACCTTCTCATGTCTGGCTGCAGGGGAAAAATATAAAAACATTCAATTCATCCAGTTTAAACCGTATAGTCCTACAATAAGGTCTTAAGCAAATCATTTACACAATCATGCTACTCCTAAAAATGCAGGTCCGACAATATACAAATGAAGTAAATGAAACAAAGTGCAAATGCTACTTACCAGTATGCATCTGTTCTTGGCATGTAGGGCTGCTGACATTCATATCTGTGCATAGATCGCCGCCTAGTGTTGGGTCCGGATGATTGCACATTGTTGTCCTGGAAGAGTCTTCGAAGTATCACGAGATAGGTGGCTCCTCCCCTGGACTACAGTGCGCATGGGCATCGCCTCCATCCCCAGATTGTTTTTAGCCATGGTGGCTAAGATGGAGTGAACTATGTGAGTGATGACCATGCTATGAGCATATAAATATATGAATACGGCAGCTGCTACAGGCGCCGGGGAGGAGGGTGGGCGATATGAATGTCAGCAGCCCTACATGCCAAGAACAGATGCATACTGGTAAGTAGCATTTGCAGTTCGAGGCATGTGGGCTGCTGAATTCATATCTGTGCATAGAATGTATAGCAGTCCCTCCATTAGCGGCGGCCGCCCGTGCCAGCTGCAGCAGTCTGAAAAAGTGTTTTGAGAACAGCCTGACCAACAGCTGCCTGCTGTTTGGAGTGCACGTCTACACAGTAATGTTTAGTGAAAGTATGTGTGGTAGACCATGTGGCTGCCCTACAAATATCTTCTAAGGGAATGTTACCTAGGAAAGCCCTAGAGGCCCCCAACTTCCTGGTGGAGTGGGCTCTTGGTGGGATAGTGAGAGTGCGTTCAGCTTTAGCGTAACAGATTTGAATGCATTTCACGATCCACCTAGCGATCCCAGCTTTGGAGATAGCGTTTACCTTGTGGTGTGTGGCAAAAGCAACGAAAAGCTGCTTGGTTTTGCGAAAATCTTTTGTCCTGTCCACGTAGTACATCAAGGCTCTTTTAACGTCAAGGGTGTGGAGCATCCGCTCCGCCAGCGTCTCTGGGTTTTGGAAAAACACTGGCAACTCAATTGACTGGTTCATATGGAATTGAGATACAACCTTGGGTAAGAATTTAGGGTTAGTGCGGAGCACAACCCTGTTAGCATGTACTTGGAAGAAAGGTTCTTGGATGGTGAGCGCCTGCAACTCGCTAACCCTCCGTAGCGATGTAATTGCTACTAAGAAAGCAACCTTCCAAGTCAGAAACTGAAGCTCACAAGAGTGCAGTGGCTCGAAGGGAGGACCCATCAGTCTTGTAAGAACCACATTGAGGTTCCATTCTGGAGCTGGTGGGGTCCTTGGCGGAATGACTCTCTTGAGTCCTTCCAGAAAAGCCTTGATAGCAGGGACCTTAAAAAGTGACAGGTGTTGCCTATTCTGGAGGTATGCTGCCATAGCAGACAGGTGAATGCGGATGGAAGAGTACGCCAAATTGCATTGATACAGGTGGAACAGGTAACAAATGATGTTTTGAATGGAAGCATCTAGCGGGTCAATATCGTGGTTAACACAGTAAATGACAAACCTCTTCCATTTAGCCGCATAACAAGCTCTAGTAGTGGGCTTCCTTGCCTCCCGAATGATGTTCATGCAATCGGGAGGAAGATTGAGGTAGCCAAACTCTAGGACTTCAGGAGCCAGATCGCCAGGTTGAGCTGTTGCGGATCTGGGTGCTGAATGTCGCCATGGCTCTGCATCAGAAGGCTGGGAGTGAGATGAAGCCTTTGATGCGGTACCACGGAGAGTTCCAGAAACGTGGTGTACCATGGTTGGCGAGCCCACGTTGGAGCAACCAGGATGAGAGTCATCGAGTGCTGCCTGAGCTTGCGTGCCACCAGCGGTATCAGAGGTGCTGGGGGAAAAGCGTACGCAAATCTGCCTGACCAGTTCATCCACATCGCATTGCCCTGTGATTGCGGGTGTGGGAACCTGGCGGCGAAGCTTTGGCATTTTGCGTTCTCCTTTGTGGCGAACAGGTCTATCTCTGGATGACCCCACCTTTGGAAGTACGGTTGGAGTACTGATGGATGTTTCTCCCACTCGTGCATTTGATGGCTGTGCCTGCTGAGGAGGTCCGCCATCTGGTTGTCCTTGCCCGGGAGATGCTCTGCCATGAGGAAGATGTTCCTCTGAATGGCCCACTTCCACATGCTCTGAGCCAGATGAGACAGCTGCGGAGAGTGGGTGCCTCCCTGCTTCTGAATGTAGTACATGGCTGTCATGTTGTCCGTCCGGATCAACACGACTTTGTTGCACAGATGTACTTTGAACGCCTTCAAGGCCATGAAGATTGCCATCAGTTCCAACACATTGATGTGCATCTTCCTTTGCTGTAGTGTCCATAGTCCCTGCACCGTGTAGTGGAGTACATGCGCTCCCCATCCCTGGAGAGAAGCGTCCGTCGTCAGGATAATCTGTGGCACAGGCTCCTGGAACGGTCGGCCCTTGCAAAGGTTTTGTGGATTCCACCAATGCAGAGAGTTGTATGCCCGACCGCTCACCAACACTAGGTCTGTCAGTTGCCCATGAGCCTGAGTCCACTGACGTGCTAGGCACTCCTGAAGCGGACGCATATGTAGTCTCGCGTGCGGGACGATGGAGATGCAGGAGGCCATCATGCCTATCAACTGCATGAACACCTTCGCTGGAAGCGAGTGCTGAGGTCTGAATCGTTGGATCAGCGTTTGGATACTGGCGATTCTCACTGAATTTGGCTGCGCAGTGGCTGCCAGAGTGTTTATTGTCGCGCCCAGATACTGCCGTACATGGGCGGGCTGGAGATGGGATTTCGGGTAGTTCAGAGAGAATCCCAGATCGTGCAGGAGACGAATGGTGTGGGACACGTGGTCGGCGCACTGCTGCTCTGTTTTTGCCTGAAGGAGCCAGTCGTCCAGGTAAGGGTAGACGTGGACGTTCTGGCGTCGTAGATGCGCCGCCACAGTCGCCAGGCACTTCGTAAAGACCCTTGGCGCTGTGGTGACCCCGAACGGCAGAACCCTGAACTGGTAGTGCTGGTCTTGAATTGTGAATCTGAGATACTTCCTGTGGGAAGGATGCAAGGGGATATGAAAGTATGCATCTTTTAGATCCAACGTAGCCAGGAAGTCCCCCTGTTGAAGCAGAGGGAGTACCTGCTGCAACGTGAGCATATGGAAATGCTCCGAGAGAATGTACCAGTTGAGGGGCCTGAGGTCCAGGATGGGCCGTAGGGATCCGTCCTTTTTGGGGATTAGAAAGTACAGAGAGTAAACCCCTGTTCCCCTTTCTTGTAGTGGGACGAGCTCTATTGCTCCTTTTTGCAGCATGACCTGAACTTCCTGCTGCAACAAGTGCAAGTGCTCGCCGGACATAGGACGGCTTCTTGGAGGTATGTTTGGTGGAGTGGAAGTAAGTTCCAGACAGTAACCGTACTGGACAAGAGATTTGACCCACCTGTCCATGGTGATGGATCTCCACACGGGCAGGAACTGCTGGAGTCTCCCCCCGACCGGTGTCATGTGGTCGGGGGGCAGTGACAAGACGTCACTGCTTGTTGGCGGCGGTGGACCTGGAGCTGTTGTTTCCACGTCCCCTGCCCTTGACATTGTTGCCTCTGTAGCCACCTCTACCCTTGTTGGTGTATGAGGATTGGGTATTGCTCTTGTAGTACTGGGTGGATTGCGATGCCTAACCCCTTGAGGTGCCTCTGGTATTGGAGCGGCGAAAGGAACCACCCCGAAACTGCTGAGACTGGAGGGCCCCCATAGACTTAGCAGTGTCTGTATCTTTTTTCATTTTTTTAAGCGTCGCATCAACCTCGGGTCCAAACAAATGGTCAGGATTAACCGTCTGGTTCAGGATGGTACTTTGTATATCAGGTTTAAACCCTGAGATCCTAAGCCATGCATGTCTTCTGAGCAACACACTGGTGTTGATTGCCCTGGAGGCTGTATCAGCCACATCTAGCACACATTTGATGGAAGCGTTTGTAATGAGCTTTCCCTCTTGAATTAACATTTCCCCTGCCTCCTTGTACTGGTCAGGCAAGTGCTGGAGCAGTGCTTCTAGGGTGTCGTAATGAGCCCTATCGTAGCGTGCAAGTAGAGCCTGCGTGTTTGAGATGCGCCAAATGTTAGCTGCCTGTGCAGCAATTCGTTTCCCTGAGGCCTCAAATATTTTCGACTCTTTGTCTGGGGGAGGAGCGTCACCAGTTGTCTGTGAGTTCGCCCTCTTGCGAGCGTTGGATACCACCAAAGAGTCCAGTGGCAAGTGTCCCTTGATATATGTTGGATCCGAGGGCGCTGCCTTATATTTCTTATCAATGCGTGGATTGATGACACGTGCCCGAGTGGGCTCCTTGAAGATCTCCTGCGCGTGCTTGAGCACTCCTTTGAGCATTGGCAGAGTCTTGATTGACTTTTCAGCCACTGAGAAAGTGTCAAATAAAAAGTCCACATCCACAGGATCGGAGTGCAGCTCGACATCATGGTTAGCTGCAGCTCTTTCGATCAAAGCGTTGAAGGCCGCAGAGTCCTCCGTCGGCGAAGTTTTCGCCGCAAAGAGCTGCGGTTCTTGACCCGACTGCGGGTCCTCGGGGTCGCCTCCGGCAGTCCAAGGTTCATGCTCCTCCTCTGGATCCGAGTACGCTGGATAGTTGTACTCGACCTCCTCCTCGTCACCATCACCCGCGGTAGAAGGAGTTGGTGAACGCGGCAGGTCTCTTGGAGACGCCGGCTCCATAGGTGCTGAAGTACCCGCAGAGTCCTTCTTGTTTTTGAGAGGAATGCGAAAATGTTCCAACACTGGCTCCGTGGTGATTTTCCTTTTGAGGAGGGACAGTTTCCCGGTATTGGCGTCGATGATGACCTCACGGCGCTCTTCCTCCGCAAGCGGCTGGAGCCGAGGCTTAGACACCACTGGAGACGCTTTGGGCGTCAACACCTCCTTCGAGGGCACGCCTGCCCCATGCTTCGAAGCGAAAGCCTTCGGCGCCGACTTCGGCGGCAGGGTGAAGCGGATAGGCGTTTGCGCCTTTGACGGCTTCAGTGCGGGCTTCGACACCCCCTCTTCCTGTTCGGGAAGCACAGCGACCTTCCGAATCCGCTGCAGGGACTCCTCGACCTTCTTCGATAGGGCTGGAGAGGGATTGACCGGCTCGGGCGATTTCTCCGTCTTGGGAGTGGTGTCGGCGAGAGGACCCGTCTTCGGAGCCGACGCTGCACCGTCCTTGGCCCCGACGGCCGGAGCCGGCGAAGCCAGAGCCTTGGGATCGCCTTGACGCTTCTTCGAAGGCTTCTTCGGGTCATCGACCGCGACCATCTTCGGCGCCGACGCAGCCGCGTCGGTCGACTTCGCCTTCGGCATCGAGCCTGAGGCCCTCGGGTCGGCCATCTTGGCGTGACTCTCCATGTCGGCCATTTTGGATTTCTTAGACTTTGACGCCTCCAGAGCCTTCTGTACAGCTTTCACTTTCGGTTTTGAAACCGGAGTTGCAGATCCCGAAGGCTTCACTTTCGTTTTTGGAAACGTGAGTGGCACCTCCAAAATGTCCGTGGCCGGGCCGGGAGGCGGGGCTGCTGGACTAAGAACGAGGTCTTGGGTAAGGCCCGAAGGCGATCCCTCGACCTGGGCCGCAGGAAGGGGGTCGACCCCCGAGTCAGTCCGGGGATGCTCTTCCTCCGAGCTATCCCCCACGGTGGCAATGGCCCCATCGTCGTCCCCTACCTCGTCGCCGGCTTCGTCAAACTCCTCGTCTCCTGCGTCGTAGGCATCCCCCTCGGACGCAGGGCTAGAGTCCGAAACCTGTTGGACATTGTCGTCTCCAACGTCTTCTTCGAAGATGTCGTCCGGCGGGGGCGCAGATATCTGGGCCTGGAGTCTCGCAGCGCGACGAATCTTGAGGGTCTTTTTTCACCGGAATCTGGAGCAGACCATACACCTGGCCTCGTCATGGTCCGGCGACAGACAAGTGTTGCACACTGGGTGCACGTCGAGGTGCGAGTATTTCGAGTTGTACACCGGGCACCGTTTAAACGGAGTCCGTTCCATGTCTGGAGCGTCGTGTAGGCCCGTTCGCGCCGACAGCACGCGGAAGGGCAGCAAGAGTTCGGAGCTGAAGAAACAGTAAGACCCGAACGAAAACGATACCGGCGCCAAGCCTAAAGACCTTTTGGTCTCGAGTTAAGAGAGTTAACAACTATCGGTTCCGACATAGGGAACCGACACACATCCGAACCCAATGGCGGAAAAAAACAATCTAGGGATGGAGGCGATGCCCATGCGCACTGTAGTCCAGGGGAGGAGCCACCTATCTCGTGATACTTCGAAGACTCTTCCAGGACAACAATGTGCAATCATCCGGACCCAACACTAGGCGGCGATCTATGCACAGATATGAATTCAGCAGCCCACATGCCTCGAACTTGAGATTTCTTCTATTGTTGTCCAATATATTTAAGATAAGCAATAAAAACAAATTGATTTAAGTTATTGCAACCAATATATTAGACTGTTGATACCATTAACGAAATGGTTAATTATTTCTGATATTTAATAATCTGAGGGTTACTTGAAATGTACATTCAAATATACAGTTCACAAAAAATACTAACCATAGAGACAACTGGTTCAAATAACTTTTCGCTTGGGACATCCATCCATGTCATCTCAATTGCATTTGGATCCCCTGGAGAGCATGGAGTGAGCATATCCTCCATAATAATGTTGTGATCAATCGGTGATGGCCCTCGTACCTTAAAGGTGAAAAACAAATTATTTCACTGACTGGAGCTATAGAAGACTTCACTATCCATCATAATATGACACAAACATATATAAAACAAGTCTATACAATTGTAGCAGAACAATAAATAGCAGAGCCTGAAACACCATGAAGTTTGTTGAAGTCTACTTTACAAGTAGTTTAAAAAAAGATATATTGTAGGAAAGAGTATTATTATTTGGGGTCGACAAGTGAGCATTTCAAAAAGATAAGGCCAGAGACTGCTAGATGTCATACAAATCAAATAAAATATACTTATGCATAATCCCTGGTAATGTGACAAAGCAATCAGGCTTAAATCTTAGGGAATGTGTACATTATTTAAGTAGGTGTACACAGTAGAAAAGGATGCAAAAAACACAATAATATTCTATAACCAATTTTAAAATAAAGAGATACAAGATTTTAGGAGTTAAATATGACCAAAATGACAAAAATACAATAAGGAGAACAAAAAAAACACCAAGCACCAATAATAGTCTATGGGATCTGTAGACCGGAACCACAGCGTGAATTGCTGCCGACCACAATGGAGCCCTAATCGGATAAATAAGTAGATTGAACCCAGTGAAAATTTTCGAAGTGAACAGTTCAAAAAGGTTTTAAGTTCTAAAGCGGAAATGGACTTTATCAAATTTTGAAGCAGATTGGTTCAGGTCAAGCTTTGGAGATGTCTCACTAAACATTGTCCCAATGAAGCATGGGACCCCCCCACACACAACACACACACACACACAAACAGGTGCTGGGAACCTTGACCAGGATGAATCTAAATTTCAATCTGATGCATTGTAACTGACACTCAAACTTTTTTTCCCACAGGTCACCCACAAACTGTAGAACAAAGGCACTTCAAAGTTTCCAAACGTTCTTCTTTCCAAACACTTCTGAGGTCCCCCCCAGTACCTCAGGGAAGGTCACTTAGCGTATCAAGGTATCAGGCAGAAGTCTACAGAAAAGTCCAGTCCAGGTATCAGCTGGGCACCTCCAAGAAATGGGCGCTTGAAGCTTGCTGTGCTCCTGTGGAGTTCTACCAGCTGACTCTTTGAGACCCTGGGTACGGGAAGGTGTAGGTTACGTCCTTCAAGGCTCCTCTCTGGTCATAGTCCGCAGCTTCCCATCATCTTACGATCTTCTGCAGGACCAGAAAGTGTTCTGAAGGCTGGGTTAGGGTCCAGTGAAGGATGTGTTAGGGTCCAGCTTTGTAAGGTTCACCAGCTTGTGTGTGGAGAACACCCTAAGACACTCTTAGTCCTTCTATGATCAATTGACAAATCTTCCAAGGCCCAAGCATAACTACTTTTTCAGTAGTTCATGCTTGCCTAACTGCAAACAATCCCAAAATGCATGCATCAGGGCATTTTCAAGATGGTGAAGGTCTTCCCAAACTCTAAACGTGGACTTTGACGGTGGTGAGTGTGTAGGGAAGTTAACTATGTTAATCACTAGTGTCCTGGTGCACCTAACACACAAGTCAGGTACAACAGAAACAGGGTCCTGTAGCTCCCGAACAGAAGATACACAAGACTTGCCCTGTCATCCTGTTTGCTCACTTTCAAATGGGCCAAAGTTTTTTACGTGGCTCAGAGAGACCTATTGTTAGAAATGGGATCTCTGGTTGGCTAAGGCCTGCGCCAAAGCCAGGCAGAGACCACCACTCAAGTCAGGGCTTGGGGAGTTACACGTCAAAGATAACCCCTGCTCACCCCCTTGGTAGCTTGGTACGAGCAGTCAGGCTTATCCCGGAGGTGATGTGTACAGCGGTTGGCAACACACAAACACAGCAGCAACACACTAGGTACACCACAAAAGGAACTCCACACAAGGTTATATATGGAAATAGCCTTTGCATTACCATAAACACATTAGATCATAATCACACATATACCCTGTGCCAACTGGCACTGGGCAGTATCTACAGGTCCAACTCCTCCCTCCCATCTACATGCAGATCTCCCTATTCACCACCGGGCAGACTCATCCTGGCTCCTGGAGCCAACCACACCAGCCAGCCCCTGTTGTTCACAAGCCAGACAGGCAATTCACAATGCACAGCACACAGAAATGCCAACTTCTAAAACTGGCACTTCTCCACTAGACACAATAAATCTGCGCACACCACTGCGCAGCATTTATTCTCACGAGTTCGCACATACCAAACTCGCCCCTGCATTCCTCTCACGCCAGGAATTACCATGGAGACACATATTCCCCATGCATTCGTATGGGAGGCAGGCCAATCTCACCACACACACTCAGACTGCGCACGCACTTTACACTGGGACACAGTGCTAAAGTGGGCAGAAGTAAAAAACTACTAGTATCAGGTCACATTAAAAGGCAAAAAGTTTAGGGGTGAACCTGCCAAAAGGGCCAAGTCCAACACCCATCCTGCAGGATTTGACACTATTGTGCCAAAAGGATGACATCCCCACTCTTCTGCTGAGGTCAGATGGGCTATCTTCCCCCATTTAGGCCGACCTGTAAACTACAGTGACCTATTGTGTGTTTCTTGGAGGAAATGTCACGCCTTATTAAAGGACTAAGATTAGGCTGGGAGTTGAAAGAGGCTAATGCTAATTAGGCTCATGAAAGCTTGGACAGGTAAGGGGTAACTCTAAACGTTATATTTCCCATATAAGTAATAACAATCAGACTTCTCAATTAGATTGGATTTTTATTAAATATGAAAATAACTCTTTAAATGGAGTCTGTAGCTGGTACAGGTTAAACGTTATGAATTAAAGTGTATCATCTATACTTTGACTTTTGCTTTGCAGTCTTAAGAGTGACAGTGTACTTTTGGGCCTAGTCACACCACTTCTAGGTCAAACATCAATTCTTAAATATTAGGCAACCTACCTTGTGGGCAGGAAGGTGCGCCTAGGGGTGACTTTTTAAATATTAAAAATCTTTTTCCTACTTCCCAAAATAGTGATTTTGACAAGTCTGTGCATGTCAAGGTTCAAACTACTGCTGCCAGGCTTCACAGGGTAGGCCTAAAGCAAAGTTGTCACTGCCACTGTAGTGGATGGCACAAGTGGTGCTCCAGTCCACAAGTCACATTTAACTTTCAATGGCAGTGTTGTATTTCTGCACCATATAATCTGACCCAATAGGAACACTACATGAACCAATCAGGTTTTAAGCAAATGTTGACATATTTTAGGGATCAGACCATATACACTGGCATTGAACAGCAGTGTTACAGTTGTAGCGTTCAAGATCATCAGCAAGAGAGTCCTAACAAAAAATGGAAAACTGGGGGGTGACCTTTCCAAAAAATGCCACTTAGTAAAAAAATCTCTAGTACAATGTAAGAACCATATGTTCTCTCTGGATGCAGACCTGTGGCATTATCCACATCAATATCAAACAGATTTCACAGAGAGATAGTAAAGCATGGCACACTCATATGCATCACAGGTAAATTAGTTTCCTTTAGCATATTTCTTCACAGGACACAAAACTGAAATCACAAACGATCACAGGTGAGTTATCATTTTGTATTCAATAAAATAGTCAAAATGGTCTTGACCTTTGAGGAAAATAAAGCAATAATATATCTCCAATCTGGTAAATCAACTCTAACTTTGTCATCTGTTCTTGCTTTAGTCATGTATGCTACCTCTGATCATTCTTCAACATCTAGTAGCCATTTCTCAACTGTAGGTCTTTTTTTTATCTGGTGATTTAACAGTGTGTCTTTTTGCCAATCATAACATTTTCAATGCAAAGAACGAGACCTTGCCTTCGGTAACAATGCATCTAGTAGAGACATAGGTCAGTTGTAGATTCCTTACCTTAGTAGTACATTCCTTACCTTAGAATTTCCCCCTGGGATCAGTCCGGATCGGGAGATTTTTGCTTCAGCATTACACCCTGCGAGTCATTAGGTGGCGTTGATTGGCTCCAAGCCAGTCGTCTGCATTGTGGGCACCGAGGTGGCGTCGCAGGACCTTAATAAACGCTGCACATGCGCGCTGACGTCAGTTCTTTCCACACCAGAAGCGCGAAGCCATGAAAGACACTGACCACTGGTATGTTAAAATTAGGACCCTGTAAGGGAGTCCCTATCCCTAGAAATCAGTTCACCGAGCGGGGAGGCTGGGTGGGGCGGTAAGGAATCTACAACTAACATTTGTCTCTACCAGATTTATGCATTTTTATATAGCGCAGACTTTACCCAAAGGTGTCAGAGAGCTTCACAATAGGAACAGTTACGTTACATGAGGAAAATGTTACAAAAGTACATGTTACATAAGCAAATGAAATATAAGAAGAGGTATAATACAGCAATAGATGGCAGTCACTCAAAAACACACTGGGATGACACTTGTACAGACATAGAATACAACATTTACAATCATGAAAGAACTTTGAGGGACATGAAAAGGGATGTATTAATTCTGGAAGGGTCTTTGGAAGAGAATAGTTTTGAGGTCAGTTTTAGGCTTGTAAGTGAATGGAGGAGCATGCCAATTCCACTTTCTACAGATGTCAAAAATAGCAGATGTCTTGCACCGATGCTTTGAGCGGGGTTCACCTGTTTTATCCAACAATAATTGGCAAATTATTCCACTTTGCTCCAGAGTTACCACGAGTGGTAGGTTTATGTGCTTCACGTAAGATTTGTATCTACTCCTCTGGGAGTTTAAGGTTACAAAAACTCCAAGATCTCAGGAGCAAGATTATTAGATTCAACTGCTTGAGGTCCATGTGTCTGAGCTGACGCAGAATCAGTAAATCTTGTCTCAAGAGAAACTTTCCATGAGAATGTACATACATTTCCAGTAGCATTAAAAACCACAGCTTTCACACCCAGGTTGCTGCCACCAGAATGAGGGTCATTGATTATTGCCCCATTTCCCTCACAACATAAGGGATCAGAGGCAGTGGAGGAAACTCTTATGCAAATATCCCTGATTAATTTACCCGTAGTGCATGGCCCATGGACTGTGTGTGGATATTTGAAGGCAATGTTTTGGCGTTTTTTTGTTTTGCGCAATGACAAACACATCAGTAGTGGAAGTGCTCCATCTCTGAAAGTATGCCTGGAGAACTTGGGGTTTTGTCTCCCATTCATGGACTTGTTGATGCATCTAGCTTAACTTGTTCACAAAATCTTCCACTCTTGACAGGTGCTATTCTAGGAGCCGAATAGGATTATGAATGGCCCAATGCCAAATCTTTGAGCCCAGTACTGACAGTTGGAATTTCTTTTTTTTCTCCACTGCTTCTCGATGTACTACATAGCCCTCATGTTGTAAATCTTTAGGAGGACTGTTTTAACACTTATTGGGTCAGAGAGCCAATATGACTTCTAGGAGTTCCAAGTAACTGATGTGAAAACCTTGTTCCTGCCTCCAGGTACCCTGTACAGTCATATGGTTGAAAAGTGCTCCTCGGCTCATGAAATACTTGTAAAAACCATTGTATTAATGGATTATGCTTGAGAGTCCTGAAAAGGCCTGCCCAACAACAAATGTTTGTTGTTCCAGCATAGAAGAGTCTCCGAGTCCTGGGCTGCACCAACAGTGGATCTTATCAATGACCCTCTGCCTGGAACCATTGCCTCACTATCCACTCTTGCAGTGGGTTCATGAGTACTCATGTGTGGCACTCTGACTATGTAGAAGCCATCATCCCCAAAACTTTAATCAACAGCCACACTGTAAGAGGACATATTCACTAAAAAGAGGAAGAAGCCATTAGCCTCACAGTTTGGCTACGCTTTTCCTGTGACATAATTTAACACTGCCCCAAGAAAGGCTAGGATGAAAACAAGTTACTTACCTGTAGCTTTGGTTCCCCAGTATTGGTAACTTTCATAGATTCCCATGCTTTTGTATCATTCCCCGTCGTTGGAATGGAAGCCTTGGTAAATAAAAAATACCATAGCAGTAAGTACAAAAGAGAAAACTAGGCCTAGGCCTCATCTCAATTTGTAGCTTATCCACCCTTTTTTTGTAAAAGAGACCAAAAATTCTGCAACAACCAATCAGAATAGCCTCACCCCATAGAACCCTCCTGAGAGAGCCTCAGAGCCTCAGATTTTCGTAGCCGTTGTGTAACAGCAACTATCTCAGTAAAAAAAAGGCTGAGCTTTCCCAGGGGAGGAGGGTGGGCGCATGGGAATCTATGAAAGTTACCAATACTGGGGAACCAAAGTTACAGGTAAGTAACTTGTTTTCTTGCCTCCGTATTGGAACTTTCATAGATTGACATGCTTTTGTATCAGAGTAGCCAGCAGTAAGTCATAAAAGCACATTTTGTTACATGAATATCCTTACATGTCAACATAGTTATCCTCATAGGAAACAAATCATAAAAATGTTACCACAGAGAAGAATACAAAAATCGATACAAAATGTGCAATACAGGAAGGAGGGATTGTAGGGAAAGCTCACCTCTCATTGAAAAAGATTTCTCAGGACTGCTTGACCCACCACTGCATCGTCCAAGAATCGTCCAAGAATCCAAGCAGTAGTGCTTCGTGAAGGTGTGGATACTGCTCCACGTAGCTGCTCTACAGATGTCCTTGATAGGGACTCCTGAGAATAGAGCCACTGATGAAGCAACAGATCTCGTTGAATGAGCACAAACTCGTCTTTAAAGCGGTTTGCCCGCTTCCTGATGACAATATTGAATTGTATTAGAGATCCAACGGGAAATACTGTGATTTGAAAGTGAAAATCCCTTCCGCAGGGCACTATAAGAGACAAAAAGATGAGAAGACTTCCTGAATGGTTTTGTTCGTTCCAGATACAATTTCAGACACCTCTGAACATCTAAAGAATGCAAAGACCTCTCCTCTGGTGTAGTAGGTCGTGGGAAAAAAGATTTCAAAATCACAGGCTCATTGAAATGGAATTCGGATGGGACCTTCGGGATGAATTTTGGATTTGTCCTTAGAATCAGAACATCCTTTTTGAACTGTAGAAAGGGTTCCACAATCGTGAGCGCTTGGAGCTCACTAATCCTCCTGGCCGATGTTAAGGCTAATAGGAGAGCCAGTTTCCATGATACAAATTTCAGATCTGCTCTGTGAATGGGCTCAAACGGGGAGCTCTCATCAGATGAGCCAAAACCAAATTAAGCTGCCAGACTGGTGGTGGAGGCCGGACTGGAGGAAAAACTCTGAACAGGCCCTTCAGGAATTGTTTAATAATCCTAGCAGGCCAAAGTAAAGGACCTGAGGACGTCCGCCTGAATCTAGAGATGGCTGCTAGATGTACCTTGACAGAAGAATGAGCCAAATCTGACTTAGCCAGAGAAAGAATATATGGCAAAAGCTGATGCGGAGCGGAGGTGTATGGATGAATATTCTGCCTCTGACACCAGAGACAGAATCTCTTCCATTTCGCCTGGTAAGTCTTATTTGTACTCGGAACTCGGGCTTGAAACAGAATATCCTTACACTCTTCTGTGAGGTTCAAATCCTGGAATTCTCCGTACTCATGAGCCACGCTGTCAATTGGAGTGACCTCGGATCTGGATGGAGCACTTGACCCTGAGACATTGTCAACAGAGATGGAAGAGGCTGCAGGTGAATTGGTTGCTCTTGAGAAAGCAGGAGGAGTTCCGTGTACCAGAACTGTCGGGCCACGCTAGTGCAATTAAAATCATCTTGCAAGGTTCCGCTTTGAGATTCCGGATCAGCCTCAGAATTAATGGAATTGGAGGAAAGGCGTAGACAAATGCGCCGTACCAAGCTATCAAAAGCGCATTCCCCAAGGTCCCCAGTTGGTGATCCCTGCTTGCGTAGAACCGGCATTTAGTGTTTTTTTATGGAGTTGCAAACAGGTCTATGGTCGGGGTTCCCCAAACTGAAAAGACCTCCTCGAGAATGGTCTGGTCTAATTCCCACTCGTGACTGATCGATCTTTGGCGACTCAATGCATCCGCTATTAAATTGAGCGAACCTGCGAGGTGCTCTGCCGTAAGAGCAATGTTGTGGAGAATCGCCCAGTTCCAAATTTCCTGAGCTTCTTTTGAAAGAGCCCGGGATCATGTTCCGCCCTGTTTGTTTATATAGTGCATGGCCGTTGTGTTGTCCGTGCGAACTAGCACTGTGCGATTCTGAATCCTCGGAAGAAAGGCCTGTAGGGCCAAGCGAATAGCCCTGAGTTCCAATAGATTGATGTGGAACTTGCGTTGATCCCGATGCCAATGACCGCTCACCTTCAACTCTTGTAGTACCGCTCCCCAGCCTTCTAGTGAGGCGTCCGTGGTTCGAACCATGGGGGATGGGGGAAGCGTGAAGTTTAAACCTTTTGAGATGTTGTCTTTTACCAACCACCAGCTGCTTGCTTTTTTCATTGATGTCACCGTGATTTTGTCGTCGAACGAGCCTTCCGCCTGGTACCATTGCCTGTCCAGTTGCTCTTGTAGTGGACGCATTCGAAGCCTGCAGTGCGGAATCAATGGTATGCAGGATGATATCGATCCAAGCAGGGACTTGTAGAGACGGACCGACAGCGGCTTCCTCTTTTGCAAGAGACGAGCTGACAGAATAAGTTTGTTCTGACGTTCCTCCGATGGAAAGGCCTTGCAGCGATTTGTGTCCAGGATAGAGCCTAGAAACTTTGCTGACCTGGATGGAAGAAGGATCGATTTCTCCTCGTTGAGTTGAAGGCCCAGTTGGTTGAAAAGTTGAATGCAGCTTGTGACCGCCCTGGAAGCCGCCTTGAATGATGGAGCTTTTATCAGCCAATCATCTAGGTAGGGAAAGACCTCTAGAGATTGTTTTCTGAGAAACGCCGCCACCGGAGCCAGTACTTTTGTACATATCCTTGGTGCGGACCCGAGACCAAAAGGAAGCAATTTGAACTGAAAGTGGCTCTTGCCTACTGAGAAGCGTAGGTATTGCCTGTGAGCTGGGTAGATCGGCACATGGAAGTATGCATCTTCTAAATCTAGAGTCACCATTTAGTCTCCTGGATTCAGTAGACGTAGAATATCCTGAAGGGTGACCATCCTGAAAGATAGCTTTATGAGTTAGGTGTTGAGCTCCCTTAGATCTAATAATGGACGCCACTTTTCCTTTGTGTTGCGAACCAGGAAGAACCTGGAATAAAAACTCTTCCCCTCGGGGAGTGAGGTAAAGGTTCTATTGCCCCCTTGATGAAAAGTTGTTGGGCTTCGAGACGTTAAAGTCCTAGATGTTTCGACTAGTTGTCGCCTGGAGCTCTGGTAGGAAGAAGCTGTTGAAACTCCAAAGTGTGGCCACCCTGAATGATATTCAGAACCCACTGGTCTGATGTAATGACCTTCCAGCTGCGTAGACAATGAGAAATCCTGCCCACCACTGATGTTATCGGGGGTAGGAACATTAGAAAGAGCTATGAAGCCGCTATTGTCGCTTAGAATGGTCTCTCCCTTGACGCCCTCTTGATGGCTGATGAGAGAAAGACGCTGACTGACCTTGGCGTTGTGAGTATTGTGGCTTGTAAGATTGTGAGGACTGCGAGTACGAAGAGTAGCGCTGTTGATTGCCACCTCTGTAAGAGGAAAAACCTCTCCCTCTCGCACCTCTGAAAGGAACTTTGCGGTAATTCAATGTCCCCAAGGACCTTGCCGTGTCCTTCTTGATGCCTTGAAGGGCATCATCTACATGCTTCCCAAAAAGCATCTCTTCGTCGTAAGGTAAGTCCAAGATCTTATTTTGAACTTCCTGGCGAAACCAGGTTGCCCGTAGCCAGCCCTGACGTCTTAACACTGCTGAACTCGCCAATACACAGAAAGCAGTTGTTGCTATGTGCATAGCACAATCTATCATCTCTGAAGAGGAATGCTCCCCTTCCACCAATATCTTCCTGGCTTCCTCCTTCGCTCCATCCGGACGTTGGTCCACAAACGGGGATAAATCGCACCACATCTGGCGATCTGCCCAAGATAACAAGAGCATTGGCAGCTCGAACCAGGAGGCTGGCCATAGTAGAAAACCTTTTTCCCCACATTGTCCAGACGTCTCCCTTCCTTGTCTGTAGGTGTTTTAAGTGGTGTCGAAGGATTTTTGGACTTGCTTTGCACCGCCTGGGAAATAACTGAGTCCGGCTTCGGCTGACCAGTCAGGCAAGCGGGACTGCCTTCTGGAGCTTTATATTTCTTCTCCAGCCGGGGAAGAACAGGGATGACTGTTGCAGGATTCTGCATCACTTTAGTACCTTCCGACCATACATGTTCAATTATGGGTATTGAACGAATGGACTTTCTGTAAGGTTCCTTGAAGTCGTAAAGGAAACAGTCTGATTGCAATGTCGTAATAGGAAGGCCAAATCTCTTGGACGCTCTCTCCATAAGATTATGGAAACCTCCAATGTCAGCTGGAGGGGAGGTTGCAGTATCCGGCACTGGTGAATCCGGGTCATGAGGAGGATCAACCTGATGATCTCCATTAGATGAGACATCATCGTCCTGAACAGTCACAACCTCCTGATAGCTCTCTCTGGGTTCTGATTCCGAAACTCGCGAAACCAGAGGCATCACTGCCACTGCAGGAGTAGTAGGAATGGATGGAGAAGGAGGACGCTCTTGCTGTTCCGCAGTTTGCGACGGAAACCTCTTTTTGTAGTCTTGTAACATCAATTGTAAGTCCGTTATAAGAGAGGACGGCATTGCTACCATATCCTGAAGTGATTTTTGTGGAGGCCTTTCTTGCTGAACAAACTGGCGCTCTTCAGTATAACACTCATCAGAATCCGAATCATGATATTTTACCTGTAGTTCGGACGGGCTATAAGCATCTCCATAAGGACCATCCTCATCGTCATCAGACTCCTCATCAAGAAGCAAAGTGGGAGGCAAAAGTGTTACACGCCGAGGAGATGTCATCTCTGGGGTAATTTGTTGCCTTTTTATAGATATGCGGACCCTTTGAATCGTCGACTACGTAGTCGACGTAAACGTCGCGAAATCGTCGTCGATGGAACTGTCGACGGAGAGATGGATCTCGTCGACGGAGGATTGATCGTCGACGAGCGTTATCATCATCATGGCTGCCGTCGTTGACGTTGTCCTCGTCGCAGCCGTCGATACTAACTTCGTCGTCATTATCGTCGACGTCGAAAATGTAGACACCATCGTCGATGAGCAGGAAACAGGTACCTTAAACGTCGACGAAGATATCATTGCCGCCGCCATCGACGAAGCTGCCGTCGACGGTCCCGTCGACAAAGCTGTACCTGAACACAAGTCTTTTTTGGAGGTTGTGTTCGACGTACCAGCTGTTTGTCGTCGACGGACGTGGTTTCTTGTCCGATCTTCCTTTCTGAGGGACAACAGAAGGTTTCTTGGATCCCTTCTCCTTCTCAGATGGTGTAGAAATAACAAACACTTTTCTTCACCTTCTTAGCTGTCTGTCTCCTCAGTCTGTCAAAGCCTCTCCTTTACACCTCGGTGAGGAAATTTTATGGGACTAGCCCTTTCAGATCTATCGGAGGTCTTTTGTAAGGCTTTCACAGGGGGCTCAATAGATGTTGAAGGGGAAGACCTACCCCTCTTCTTAGATCTTCTGGAGGACGCAACTGAGGAAGAATCCTCACTGTCAGATGATATAACCTCCTTAAGAGACTTTATTTTCTGCAGCCAAGTCAACAAGCGGCCCTCCCCGTCTCTCAAGGTCTTTGTAGAGAATGTTCTGCAGATTTTACAATCTGTGGCTTTGTGGTCCGGGTACAAGCAGTAGACACAGTCCTCATGCTTGTCTTCCACAAACAGCCTCTTCTTAGAACAGGTAGCACAAGCTGTAAATAACGCCTTCTTCTCCTTGTCAGACATATTAACCCATTGCCTGTGGTCGGAATTCCGCTCCTGTGCGGCACATCACAATCGCGGGCGTGACGGCTCCCGGCCGTCATCAGCACACGAGCACTGTGTGCCATGACGGACGGGAGCCATCACCAGCATGCAAGGGGTTAAAGTTGAAGAAATGGAAAAAAGAATCCAATCTGAAGAGAAATCTGAGCAGAGCTTAGTGGAGACTCCCTAGCACAACGTGCGGTCGAAAATCTGAGGCTCTTTCAGGAGGGTTCTATGGGGTGAGGCTTGGTTGTTGCAGAATTTTTGGTCTCTTTTACAAAAAGAGGTGGATAAGCTACAAAATGACATGAGGCCTAGGCCTAGTTTTCTCTTTTGTACTTACTGCTATGGTATTTTTTATTTACTGAGGCTCCCATCCCGACGACGGGGAATGATACAAAAGCATGGGAATCTATGAAAGCTCCAATTCTGGGGCAACTGCTGCGACACAAGATGCAATTCTTTTGTCATTGACTGTGCAACAAAGAATACCACATAGAGTGTGCGAGGCACTGCTCTTGGCTGCCGCTGTTCATCAGGTAGTCGTCTAAGTAAGGAAAGAAATGAATGGTGTTTCTAAGCAAGTGTGCTGCTACCACGGTTAGACATCTGGTAAATACCCTAGGTGCTGTAGTGGCCCCAAAGGGTAAAACTTTGAGTTGGAAGTGTTGTCCGGTTATCTCAAAGTGCAAGTAGTGGTAATTCGCCGGATGAATAGAGACATGGAAGTATGCATCCCAGGTATATGATTACCTTGTGGAGGAATGGAATGACATCCTATAGGTTGGTTGTGTGAAAGTGCCTGTGATCAGATGCAGCAGGTTAGAGGCCCAAAGTTTGGGACAAGCCTCAAAGTTGTCTTTTTCAGGATCGGGAAGTGCAGGGATTGGACTTGGCACATTGGTGAGGAAGCACCAGTTCAATGGCACCTTTGGTGAGGAGTGCTTGTTCTTCTTGTAACTGTTATAGATGGACTTGACGCATTACACGACGGCTAGGTTGTAGGTTTACTGGTATGGTGTGAAACTCCAGACAGTATAACTTCTGTATCACAGAGGGCACCCATTTGTCAGAGTTTATTTCGTCCCACTTTGGAAGAAATAACCTCAATCAATCTACGACAGGTATTGTGATTGGGGAGATTGACTGACAAGTCACTGGTTGAATGTAGAGGTGCACTGCTGAAGCCACATCGACCACTGCTTCAGTAGCAACCAACTCTCCCAAAAGAATTGGGTCTGTGTGTGTCCTAAAATGAATTGTTCTGGCGATCTCCCTGCCTTTAGGTAGAAGCAGATGATTTACGACCTCCTCTTCGCTGTTTATAAAAAGCAGACCTAGATGTTTGGGTCTATAGTGCACCCGTGGCCTTGGAGGTCTCTATCTTCTGTTGAATTGTTTCCGATTGTTAACCTGAGGGTCGAACAGATGCGCTCTATCAAATGGAACACTAATGAGGTGTTGTTGGACCTCCAGTCTAAAGTCCAAGACTCTTAGCCCCGCCCGGAGATTCAGCAAGATGCTGGTATTGATCTGCTTGGAAGTGGTGTCAGGGGAGTCTAGGGCACATAGAGTGTTTGTGTTGGAAGATGGCTTTCCCTTCCATGACCAGCTTCTACCCTCTCTAGCGGTATGTTTTAAAAAGGTGGCTCCCAAACTCCTCCATCTCCCGCCAGTGATGCAAATCCTGGAGAAGCCTCCACTATTGCCTGAGCTGAGAGAAAGGAGAATTAGGTGGCCCCTCATGTCAACCAGTCATCTGGTGAAGCCTTGTACTGCTTCTCAACCAGTGGGTCAACAATCCAAAAACTGATTGGGTCCTTCAAGCTCTCGATACTGCAATGAACCAGTCTCTTTTTTAGCAAGGGCGAGTAATGGACAGTCCTCTAGATTTTAGAGAGTTACAACCAAAAGGTTTTAATTCGCCCTCTGAATTTCAGCATGGTATGCGGGGATGGTACCGGGGGGGGCTGGGGGGGGTATGGAGTTTGTTTTGAAGCCTTGACAGAATAGGGCTCTAGGTCAGGATGGTCCCAAGGGTGAAAATTGTTATCCTCCCAAGGGTCACACTTATCCCTAGATGGAACTGTGTTATGGTACGAATAACAATGATCCTAAGGGCTTTCTTGGACTGAGTCAGCGTGGTGAGAGGGGTGTAGAACTGGGGTGACTGGGGAGGTACAGTTGGCGTGAGAGGCCTAGGGCCATGTAGTTCAGGTGTCAGAACGGTGGCCTCGACCCTAACCCGTCTTAGAGATCACAAAGGACTGGATCTCCTCTGATATTCACTCCTCAAAAGTAAGCTTTATCCTCTTGGCTATATGAGATGAATGGGCCTTATCCTGCAGGAGCAGCCAAGCTAAGACTTTCCCTATGAAGAGGTTGCTGCCTAATGTACGACTCCTCAGGAAGCTTTAGGGTAAATGGGGTCTCAGTAGAGTCTAATTTCGGCTTCGAGAAATTTTTGGATCATGCTAATAGGGTGGGTTTCAGAGTCAGCTTCTAGACAGATATCTCCGAGGTTTATGGTCAAGTCCGCATTGTTGGTAGTGAAATTTGGTGCCCTTTTACCGGAGGCTAAGGGCGTCTCTCAGGCTAGAGAGGTCTTGGAGGTTGGAGTCATACCCAAAGGTTGGGGTTTGACACCGGACTCACTCAGGAGAGATGTTCTGACTCAATGTGAGGATGCTCATAAGTCCAAACCCCTTAGGGATTAATGCACAGTAAACCTTGTAGTTTGGGGGCTATTATGGTAAGTGTTATTTATTTATGTGGAGAAGTGTGGCTCAATGGTTAGAGCGGCAGACCCTGATGCAGAGGTCTAGCCCGGGACCAGGGTTCAATTCCCCGCCTCGGCGGGTCTTGGGCTCAAAATTCCACGGACCTGATAATTCTCGCCTCGGTGCCGATTCTAATCATAGAGTCCCACTCTGCAACTCTGGGCAATAGCTTGCTTAATCTCCACAACGGCCCCCACAACGCTAAGGATGCCTGGCCTTCACCCTGGGGGTGCCCAGGAGTGGACGCCTCACAGGGAAAGCCAGGACGGGTTCCACAGCGGTATTCGTACAAGCGCCTTGAGACCCTTGCGGGTGAGTAGTGCGCTATACAAGTATCAATTTACAATTACAATTTATTTATTTTCAACATTTCTAAAGCGCACTGTTACCAGACGTGTCCTGGCGCTGGTTGACCACTCCAAAGACTAGCCGCAAAGCTTATTGCCTAAATAACCATGTTTTCAAGACCTTCCGAAAGGACATCAAGTCTGGTATCTGTCTGAGGTCCGCTGGCAAGGCGTTCCAAGCCTTTGCTGCTCCCAAGGAGAAGCTTCTGCCTCCCCATCGGGCTTTCTTAATTCTTGGGATCACTATCAGCTCCTGGTCGGTTGATCTCAGTGATCTTGCAGGCTTGTACCACTGAAAGTACTGGGTCATACACTGCGGAACCAGCCCCTTAAGTGCCTTGAAGACTAAGCATAATGCTTTGAATGCAATCCGCTTGCGCACAGGCAGCCAGTGTAATTTCACCAGCTCATGGGTGTCCTCAGGATTGTGCTCCGGTGCATAGGGGGGTTCCACCTTCTCCCCTTCCAAAGTGTAAGAGGACAAAGCATCCATAATTTGGTATTCCTGTGCCATCTGAGTACCTGATGGTCCAAGCTCTTCTTGTTCTGCGCCCATGAAATCCTTGGGCCCAAACTGGTCCTGCGTCTCTGGCGAGTGTAGATGTGGTATCTTGTGGTGCCACCCAAATTGTTTGCATCATTAACACTTTAACGCCTTACATGCCAAGCAGGCCAACCTCTCCATGCTCTGGAGACATGCAAATGCTACGCTGGTCAGACCAGAGACATTTTGAGTTACATTTAGGAGAGAATTGGAAGGGTATTTTTTCTATAACTCCCTCCTCTAACAATCACCGTCAATATGACCAGTGTCTCCTCGAGACATCTCCATCGATGTAGAGTACTGCACGGTCTTTGATCCGGATGAGTAGCACAGAAGTTCATGGAGAAGATGCAGTCGGTCCTTGAACTGGAACATTCGAACCAGAAGGTGGAAAAAACAATCTGAGATGATGTCTTTATCCTGATGTATTGTGGCTATTACAGGCATTGTAAGGTATTTATTGACTGAAAACATTTACCCCACCTCCCAAAAAAAACAACTTGCAAACGTCTGCTTCCAAAAGTAAACGATGGATTATTCAGAGCACATGTATCTAAAGCAACACATGCTACAATCACGTTGTTTTTGGAGGATACTGAAGAATAAGTTGGATTATTTAGTAGGATTCAAAAACATCTAAATAAAGAAAATGTTTAGAGTTACATTCCCTCCATAGTTAATTAAAACTTAAAGATACCTTACCTTTTTAAAGTGAGTAGCTGACTGAACTTTCCTTACTGGCTGCATCAGAGCATCGCGTACAATAATGCTTATGTCTGCACCAGAATAGCCTTCTGTTAGCTGACCTAGAGTTTGATAGTCCGGTTCTTGCAAGGAGTTTGGTGTTGATCCAAGGTGAAGTTTGAACATAGCAGCACGAGCATGTGCTTCAGGCAAGGGGATGTAAATACGCTTCTCAAACCTTTAAAAGATAACAATGCAACCTTTAGAAGACACTTTTTTCACCTCATTTCATTCAAGAAATTCAAAAATGTTGCTTTTATTTTAATAACTGTACCACTTATGTTTTCCGAAATGATAAAAAATTATTGTAATTGCACGAAGAAAAGCAGGAATTGAGTTCTGTAAAAATGTTTTACTTACCTTTGGTAATGAATATGCTACTTACCAGTATGCATCTGTTCTTGGCATGTAGGGCTGCTAACATTCATATCTTAGCATTAGATCGCCGCCTAGTGTTGGGTCCGGATGATCGCACATTGTTGTCCTGGAAGAGTCTTCGAAGTATCCTGAGATAGGTGGCTCCTCCCCTGGACTACAGTGCGCATGGGCATCGGCTCCATCCCCAGATTGTTTTTCGCCATTGTGGCAGAGGATGGAGTGAAAAGTGTAAAGGATGTCCATGCTAATGATTGAATACAATAGTATATCTGCAGCTGCGACAGGCACCGGGGAGGAGGGTGGGCGATATGAATGTTAGCAGCCCTACATGCCAAGAACAGATGCATACTGGTAAGTAGCATATTCAGTTCAAGGCATGTGGGCTGCTAAATTCATATCTTAGCATAGAATACATAGCAGTCCCTCCATCAGCGGCGGTTGCCCGTGCCAGCTGCAGAAACCTGAAAAAGTGTCTTGAGAACAGCCTGTCCTACAGCCGCTTGCTGTTTGGAATGTACATCAACACAGTAGTGTTTTGTAAAGGTATGTGGTGTAATCCACGTGGCTGCTCTGCAAATGTCCTCTAGAGGAATGTTTCCTAGGAAAGCCATGGATGCCCCCAATTTGCGTGTGGAGTGCGCCTTTGGGGGTATTGTTAAAGTGCGTTTTGCTTTTTGATAACAGATTTGAATGCACTTAACAATCCATCTGGCTATTCCTGCTTTGGAAATCGGGTTGCCTTTGTGTTGTGGTGAGAAGGCAACAAAAAGTTGTTTTGTTTTCCTAAAGTGTTGTGTCCTGTCTATGTAGTACATCAATGCCCTCCGTACGTCTAACGTATGGAGCATTCTTTCCGCCACTGTTTGTGGGTTCTGGAAGAATGCCGGCAAATCGATAGTTTGGTTGAGATGAAAATGTGACACCACCTTTGGAAGGAATTTGGGGTTAGTACGTAGCACTACCCTATTTGGATGAATCTGAATGAATGGCTCTTGGATTGTGAGCGCTTGTAGCTCACTAACACGCCTTAGTGACGTAATAGCAATTAGGAAAGCAACTTTCCACGTTAGGAATTGCAGTTCACACGAGTGCAGTGGCTCAAATGGTGGTCCCATCAGTCTGGTGAGGACCACATTGAGGTTCCACACCGGAGCTGGCGGTGTTCTTGGGGGAATGACTCGTTTCAGACCTTCAAGAAACGCTTTAATGGCAGGCACCCTGAAGACCGAGAAATGCTGCCTGTTTTGAAGGTAAGCTGCGATGGCGGATAGATGTATCCGAATAGAAGTGAACGCTAGTTTGCACTTATAAAGGTGTAACAGATAGCAAATGATGTTAGGGATAGATGCATCCAGCGGGTTTATGTCATTGTCTGCACAGTAAATGACAAAACGCTTCCATTTTGCGGCGTAGCATGCCCTGGTTGACGGCTTCCTCGCCTCCTTGATGATGTTCATGCATTCAGGAGGTAGGTTGAGGTATCCAAACTCTAAGACTTCAGGAGCCAGATCGCTAGGTTGAGCTGTTGCGGATCTGGATGCTGAATTTCTCCATGGTTCTGCGTCAGAAGTCTGGGCGTGAGGCGCAGTCTTTGATGCGGTACCACTGAGAGTTCGAGGAACGTGGTGTACCAGGCCTGGCGCGCCCACGTTGGAGCAACTAGGATGAGTGTCATCGAGTGTTGCCTTAGTTTTCTCGCCACCAGTGGTATCAGAGGTGTCGGGGGGAAAAGCGTACGCAAATTTGCCTGACCAGTTCATCCATATCGCATTGCCCTGCGATTGCGGGTGTGGGAACCTGGCGGCGAAGCTTTGGCATTTTGCGTTCTCCCTTGTGGCGAACAGGTCTATGTCTGGACGACCCCACCTTTGGAAGTACGGCTGGAGTACTGATGGATGTATCTCCCACTCGTGCATTTGATGGCTGTATCTGCTGAGCAGATCCGCCATCTGATTGTCCTTCCCTGGGAGGTGTTCTGCCATGAGGAAGATGTTCCTCTGAATGGCCCACTTCCACATGCTCTGAGCCAGGTGAGACAGCTGCGGTGAGTGGGTGCCCCCCTGCTTTTGGATGTAGTACATCGCGGTCATGTTGTCCGTCCGGACCAACACCACTTTGTTGCACAGATGTACAATGAAGGACTTGAGCGCCATGAAGATCGCCATCAGTTCTAGATAGTTGATGTGCATCTTCTGTTGCTGCGTCGTCCATAGTCCCTGCACCGTGTAAGTGAGCAGATGAGCTCCCCATCCCTGGAGAGATGCGTCCGTTGTCAGGATAACCTGTGGCACTGGCTCCTGGAACAGTCGGCCCTTGCAAAGGTTGTGTGGAGTCCACCAATGCAGAGAGTTGTATGCCCGACTGGTAACCAACACTAGGTCTGTCAATTGTCCCTGAGCCTGTGTCCACTTATTTGCTAAGCACTCCTGGAGCGGGCGCATATGCAACCGTGCGTGAGGGACTATGAAGATGCAGGAGGCCATCATGCCTATCAACTGCATGAACACTCTTGCTGGAAGTGAGTGTCTCGGTCTGAACTTCTGGATTAGAGACTGCATGCTGTCTATCCTGACCTGGTTTGGTTGCGCTTTGGCCGTCAGGGTATTGATTGTCGCACCCAGAAACTGCCGGACATGTGCCGGCTGAAGGTGTGACTTTGGGTAATTCAACGAGAAACCCAGGTCGTGAAGGAGGTGAATGGTAGTCGACATGTCCGCGGCGCACTGTTGTTCCGACCTGGCTTGAACGAGCCAGTCGTCGAGGTAGGGGTAGACATGGATGTTCTGCCTCCTGAGGTGCGCTGCTACTGTCGCCGGGCACTTGGTAAATACCCTTGGGGCTGTTGTGACTCCGAAGGGTAGGACTTTGAACTGATAATGCGTGCCTTGGATAGTGAACCTGAGGTACTTTCTGTGGGACGGGTGTAGTGGAATGTGGAAATAAGCATCCTTGAGGTCTAAGGTTGCTAAGAAGTCTCCTTTGTTTAACATTGGAAGAATCTGTTGCAGTGTAAGCATATGGAAATGCTCTGACAGTATATACAGATTGAGGGGACGGAGATCCAGAATTGGTCTGAGAGATCCGTCCTTCTTTGGAATGAGGAAGTACAGGGAATATACCCCTGTGCCTTCCTCCCCCACTGGCACAAGCTCGATTGCTCCTTTTTGCAGCATCACCACCACTTCCTGCTGCAATAAGTGCAAGTGCTCTGCGGACACAGGTCTTTGCCTTGGTGGAATGTTGGGTGGAGTGGATTTTAACTCTAGACAATAACCGTACTGGATAAGTTGTCGCACCCACCTGTCTGTGGTGATGTTGATCCAGACGGGCAGGAACTGCTGTAGTCTCCCCCCGACAGGTGTTAAGTGGTCGGGGGGCAGTGACAGAGAGTCACTGGTTGCTTGGGGCAGAGGAGCGTGAATTGTTGGTCCCTCTGCCGCGTCCTTTGTTACTGTTTCCCCTGTAGCCCCTCTTGTTCTGTTTGGGGTACGAGGATTGTGCTCCACCTCTAGGGAACTGTGACTGCTGACCCATCTGTCCTCTGGTGACTCCACGGGCACCTGAGCGACGAAAACTATTACCACGAAACTGCTGTGATTGTAGGGCCCCCATAGATTTAGCAGTTTCGGTGTCTTTTTTAATTTTTTCTAGGGTGGTGTCAACATCTGGACCAAACAGTCTATCAGGATTGACTGGTTGATTAAGTATGGTTGTTTGAATGTCAGGTTTAAACCCCGATATGCGTAGCCACGCCTGTCTCAGCATGACACTGGTGTTAATGGCCCTAGCGGCTGTGTCCGCGGCATCAAGTGCACACTTTATGGCCGCGTTGGAGATCAGTTGTCCTTCCTGTATAATCATTTTGGTGCCCTCTTGAAACTGCGGAGGCAGGTGTTGCACAATTTGCTCTAGTGTGTCGTAATGTGATCTATCATAACGTGCCAGTAGTGCCTGTGTATTTGCAATACGCCAGAAATTGGCAGCTTGCGCAGCCACTCTTTTGCCTCCTGCCTCTAGCACTTTGGACTCCTTATCCGGGGGAGGAGCTTCACCCGTTGTTTGGGAGTTGGCCCTTTTACGGGCATTTGCGACCACAAGGGAGTCAAGCGGCAACTGTCCCCGAATGTATGCAGGGTCTGCAGGCGCTGGTCTGTACTTTTTTTCAATACGTGGGTTGACCACCCTCGCCCTGGTAGGCTCTTTAAAGATGTCCGCAGCATGCTTGAGGACCCCTTTGAGCATAGGCAGTGTCTTTACAGTTCTTTCCGAAACTGAAAAAGTGTCGAATAGAAAGTCTTCTTCAACTGGGTCAGCATGCATGTCCACATCATGATTAGCAGCTGCCCTCTCAATGAGTGCATGGAAACCTGCAGAATCCTCTGTTGGGGATGCACGTGTACTGAAAGTCTGTGGGTCTTGTCCCACATTTTGGGTGCCTTGGTCCCCAATGTCATCATATGAATCCGGCTGTGCATCTGGTTCATTGACCGGGAAAGTGTATTGGTCACTTTCATCATAGCCCTCACTTTCAGAGTGGTCTGGAGACGGTGTTGGGCTCCTTCTTGGAGGGGGCTGGATAGGTTCCATGAGGCCTGAGGCGTCCTGTGGAAACTTTTTCTTCTTCAGGGGGATGACATAGGATTCCACCGGCTGTGAAGTGATCTTCCTTTTGTAAAGGGTTAATTTGCCCGTGTCTGCGTCTATGAAGCACTCCGAATCCTCTTCTGAGTCAAGTACTCGACCTGAAAATGCCCCTGCCGTAGAAGATTCCGACTTCTTTGGCGTCGATTTTGATGAAAAGGCCTTCGGCGCCACTTTTGGCGGCAGAAGGAAGAGGAGTTTACTTGCGGGCTTGACCGGGACGTCTGTCGCCTTCTGCGGCGATGGCGCCGGCGCCGACGGAGCAGAGGCCTTCTCCCTAATTCTTTGTAGTGAAGAAGCAATGAGAGATGCGTCGGTGACAGTGGCCTTTGGCACCGACGAGGTGGTCTTGCCTTCGGATCCGACGTTCTGTTGGTCTTTTGGAGGGTTGGACGATGATGCCACGTCCGCCGACCCCGAGTCCTTGGACCGATGCGCAGATGTCCCAGTCGGAGCCGGAGCTGTGTCGCTGGCTTTGGCGGGCTTTGCCGGCGCCGGCGCGCTTGTCTTGTGCGTGCCACCCTTTTTAGAGGATCTCTCCTCCGGCGCCGATTTCGACCCTGTGGAATCGCCAGATTTCTTCGACTTCTGTGGACCGGAGGTCGACGGAGTCGATGAGGCTGCAGGCTTATTCGTTTTTGTTGTTACGATCGCCATCTTAGGGACGCCTGAGTCCTTAAGTTTCGGTTTCGGTTTCGGGTCGGCCATTTTAGGTGTAGTCGATACCGTTGCTTTCAGTTTCGGTTTCGATACCCTCTGCGCAGCAAGTATGTCCGTGGCCGGGCCCGCAGGCGGGGCCGTGGCTTGCGCTACGGGGTCTTGGGTAAGGCCGACAGGCAATCCCGTGACCCGCTCTTTATGTCTGTAAACTTCGGGGCATAGCTCGTCCTCTGAGCTATCTTCCACGGCCCCATAAACCTCTTCGTCGTCCCCTACCTCGTCGACGTATTCAAGGCCTTGACCCACGACTCCGTCGTCGTCTTCCGGATCTGCCTCGACCTCCGTCTCGGGCGGGGAGATTTGAAGATGATGGCTCTGGTCCTCCTCTTCTTGGTCGTCGAAGATGTTTTCTGGATCCGGGGCCGCTTGTTTGGCCACAAGGCGCACCGCGTCGTGAGAGTCTTCTTTGACCTGAAACTCGCACAGGCCCTGCAGTTTCCTTCGTCATGGTCTGGCGAAAGGCATTTGTTACAGACCGGGTGCACGTCTATATGTGGGTATTTGGACCCACAGAGCGGACAGAGCTTAAACGGACTCCGCTCCATGTTGGAAACTCGGTGTCGAGTCGCGATGAGAAGGCCTCGATGTCCGAAGAGTGGAAAAAAACTCCGCTGATTCCGGCTCCGAGAGACGGAAGAACTCGAGACCGCACGCAAACAATACCGACGTAAAGAACACAAAGCCTTTTGGCCGTTTAAAGTTATGTTTTCTCGGTTCCGACGGAGAGACGTCGAGACCGCATCCGAACCCAATGGCGGAAAAAAACAATCTGGGTATGGAGCCGATGCCCATGCGCACTGTAGTCCAGGGGAGGAGCCACCTATCTCAGGATACTTCGAAGACTCTTCCAGGACAACAATGTGCGATCATCCGGACCCAACACTAGGCGGCGATCTAATGCTAAGATATGAATTTAGCAGCCCACATGCCTCGAACTAATCTTTCTGGTGGATACTATCTAACTGCAGATTACTCACCTTTTAATATCCCATGTGCCAGACTGAATTTGGAAACTTCCGATTTATTTCTCCGGTGTCAGTAGAGGGCACTGGCTCCATCTCTACAACAGAAGGAGTGTGGTGGTGGCAGAGTTAAAGCCAGGCAGCATCCACCCAGTGCCCAGAGGTCCGTTTTTAACCACGGTTCTCAAGGCAGGGAGGACAATCAAGTCTACATCACAAATAGGTGTAGTGCAACACACTAAACAGGCATCCTTTTACAGGGCCTAAGAATTTCCTTTAAAAAAGGGGGGCTGAAGTGGGATCAGTGATCAGTCTGCAGGCAGAGTATCAAACAGAAAGATTGTTAATCAAGG
The DNA here is from genome assembly GCF_964263255.1 of Lissotriton vulgaris. Classification (NCBI taxonomy): domain Eukaryota; kingdom Metazoa; phylum Chordata; class Amphibia; order Caudata; family Salamandridae; genus Lissotriton; species Lissotriton vulgaris. Next base: position 959,280,719 of record NC_141691.1, read on the forward strand.
TAAGAACATTTCTTCTGATGGATACTTCATCTGCAGAATCCTCACCTCTGAATAGAAACCAAAGCAATGTTTCCTGTAGGGGAATCAAACTCAAGGAGGAGTGATTGGAGGTGAACCATCTGGTCTCCGAATTTCATGAGAAAATCTGGTCTGCATGGCAGTTTGTGATGTGGACATTCCAACCTGTAGAGACGGTCCGTAAATAATACGTGTCGTAGCCACTCCAGAGAAATCAAGATCATTCTTTCCCTCGAGTAAGACACTTTGATGAGAACTGATGGGATCAGAGGGATCGGAGGAAAGTTGTAGAGAAATTTGCCAGACCAGTAGATCAATAGGACATTCCCCAGTGTCCATGTTCGAAGAACCTCAAGGCGAAGCCTGGGTATTTTTTGTTTTATTCTGTGGTGAATAAGTCAATGTGCAGAGTGCTCTCATATTCTGAAAATGTTTTGCACAACATAGTCGTCAGTGCTTTATTTGTAAAATAATAAGTGCCTGGGCCATGGCCAGTAGGCCCTTGCAGCTTGCATCACCCTGGTCATCGCTGCCAAAACAGCCACCAACCATCTCTCTTGCCTGCAAGTGCAACTGTTCAGTTTATTCCAGGTACCCAAAGCAAAAGGAATGGTTGGGGAGGCAGGTATTAGTCATTTTAAATGTGTATTGAACAACCAGTGTCCTGCTCATCTCTAAATTAGATAAACAGCGTCACCAGGTGGCAGACTGTACTAAGCACAGTGTTGAGAATTAAATACCAGTGCTGAGCACTAGAAAAATATTAAGTGCCGGAGCAGAGCACCGGGAACTACCGCCTCAAATTAAGCTCGATTTGTTGTGAAGAATTCATTTGTGGTTTTCTGGAAGGACCCTTCTTAGGAAGCCTGCTTGAACATTTTGCGAGGTGGGTCTGAAGGAGAAATTAAAACAAGGTAATCCTGCAGCACTGAGATTGTGAAGTGACCATCACTCCTCACCTTCGAATTCATACAACATTTTCTTGTGAAGGTGTGGAGGGAAGCCAGATTTGCGGTTTTATAAAGTTCCACCATTAGTACACCTCTAGCCTAAGTCGCAGTGGAGGAATTTGCACTGGTGGAAAGGATACAGACTCTCAGTCCATTTTTTATTTATCAAAGTGTAGCAGATCTTGATACACAGTATATAATCAAGCAGGAAGTGTGGTTTAGGGTAAACAACAAGCTCATGGTCCTGGTGAGACAATCTGCTCAAGCCAAGCAGATTGCAGCTCGACTAGCACTCGGGGGGAGGGGGGAGTCGGATGATGCCTGATGATGCAAGGGGAAGTATCCGGTTCATCCTGGACCACTTCTGTAAAAAGGTCCCTGAGGAGTTCTAGCACATTAGGGGTCACTAGACCCCAAATGTTGAGTAAGTAGTGCCCCAAAAGGCAGCAGCATTTACTGAGTACAATACTAGGTGCCTGCTAAAAAAGTCTCCATTCCCACACCTTCCAGCTTTTTTGACTCCTTCAGAAGGGGAGTAGTGAAACCTCCTGGGTCAATTTAGTAGTGGAGAAGGGTTGGGCCACCACTCTCTAGAGAAAGATGAATGGATAAGAAGTCCAGGTCTCCAGAAGCTGGCCTGTAGCGTTGGGATTACGAGGATCATGTTTTTTTTTACTGCCTCAATAAGATCATTAAAGGGAAGATGGGGCTCCACAGAGGTGGATTTGACTATAGGATATTAGTTAAGTTGTTTGGCCTATATTCCACTGAAGGTAGGGGGTCGTTTCAACTCTTCTGCACTCCATGGAAAGAAGCTGTAACTGCAGATTCTGGACCAGGGACTGAGTCAATCTTAATGTCAGGTTACTTATTCAGTTCACTGACATTCTGAAGGGTCAGCAGATCAGAGGAGAGTAAAGGATCATTGTCATCTGTGTGCCTTGAACAGAGTTTGACCCACTGAGATTATGTTAAGTGTACAAATACTGCCTGTAGGGACCAGCTCCTTCTCACAGAAACTATTTCCTCTAAGGCTGTCAGCCTCTCTTCTACATCTCATTTTCTTCACAGGGTGTAAGAGTGGGACATGAAGAGTTGGGGGGGGGGGGGGTGAGGAGGGGATCCAGGGGTGTAGACAGCAGCAGTGGGGGCAGCTCTGACAAAGACTGCAGCCAGGTGACACTGGGAGGAATCTTTACAGCACCGTGAGGTGGATTCCCAAGTGGGTCCCATGGGGCAAACAAGCACACTAGAGTTGACTGTCACTCTCCTGAACAGGTCGAGCTGAGCCTGGAGGGGGAAGGCTGGATCTGGATCTGTATCCAGAACCATGAACCCTGGGTACACCTGTATCTGTATCACTCTGTGTTGGAGGCAGCAGCACCGGTCAGGTAGAGCCGAGGAAGCCGGAGGGCACACCACCAATAATTCCAGCTCTGGGTAGGAGAGCGGCACTGGCAATGTCTGAGTAGGTGACGTATCCGAGGATTTTGACCTTCTGGGTGAAAAGTGCTTATTCTTTTTTGTAAGGCATTCAAAAGATGGATTCAACGAGTCAAGCCACTGATAATTGTTCGGGTTCTCTTTCCAAACTATTGTTTTTCACCCCCAGTGCCTGACTTATGCAAATCAGTACTGGCCCTGCTCTTCATGGTAACCGCCCATTCCAAACTGCCAAGCAAGGTACCCACTGAAAAGTACCACAACCTTAGACCAATTTAGACCTTGTTATGTCTCATCAGTAAGGAACAGCCTGTGGCAGAGCGAGCAAGGAACCCACTTCTGGGCATACCTTAGTCACTTAGATTACTACACAATGCACACAAAGATGATGGGAGGAAAGTCTGCAATAGTCCAACCACTGGCAATTGCTCGGGGTAGCATTCCAAACACGTTTTTCACTCATTGAGCTACTCTAGACAAAGATGCTTTATGCAAATCACAACTGCCTCTGCTCCAAAATATAACATTCCCTATTTGTATGACATCTCCACTTTTTACTCAAAGACTTGGAAGACGGGAGGAACGAGAATATGAACCGGGTCTCGTTCTGGCTCAAACCCAAAACTCGATAATCTTCGACTCCCTACAGTCTGATAGACCATAAAGATCTTGCATTCCCTCTTTGATGATCTTGGGGTTTATTCAACAACCGACTATTTTGCATTTAGAATAAAATGCATAAAAGTACATAGAATAAAATTCATTTCGTACATCTAAGACCGTAAGAAATATTTTGAAAAATGTACTATGCAGATCAGGTATGATTGAACTAGGTAAAAATACGTTGTTTAAAAAACTAAATTATTTGATATAAGTAAATAATCAGATTCTCTCCAAACAAGTAGCATGGATTTGTTCTGGAACAAAAGTACCTATAATGCATTCTATTAGCCACCTTGAATAAAAAATTTCCATTTAAAAATGTATCGTAAAAGTAGATTTTAGCAAAAATTAGCTATAAAATTGATCAACTAGCGATCTTATTTAAAAAATAAATAAGAATCTTATAAATGCCATACATATTGTGCATAAACTCTTTCTGGTTAATCTTTGTACTAAATTCATCTAGCTTACTCCCTGTTTAAATTGTTACTAAATGTTGTACCCCTCCAGTTTTCAGTACTGCTAATAAATAAGAGGCAGTTACAAAGCATACGAAAGGGGTTTCAAGTTGTTGAAGCACCATAAAGCCTACTTAGTGCAACGCTAATTACATTTTCGCACCAATGGAATAATATACTTCTTCCTTTCTATTTCATAAAAAGAACAGAAGAATAATATTTGAAGGGTAGATTGTTTTGACTTCCATCACAAGGACAGAGGGAAGAGATGTCTCAATGATGGTCCTGTGGTTCATGCTGAGACAGAGGTCATAAAATGATGGGTAGTGCCGCGGGTCAAGGCAACAGTCATTGTTTGTGTCTGTGGTGGAAATTTGTCTATATGCTGTCCGCACAACTCCCCTAATTATTAATGAATCATCCCAGAGGGATGGGGTCCCTGGGGCCTGGCGAAGGCTTGAGGAGGTGGGAGCTGCACCCCCCCTCTCGGAAGCACTATCTTACCAACTCCCAATCCGCCCACCAAGGGAACATTTTTGTGTGAGATGCCTTTGTTTTGTTTACATCTATATCTGCAGACCAATTAAATTTCGGTCCAAATTGGGAACGGGGGGGTCGGAGGGGGGGGGGGGGCACGAGGGCAGAATTGCAGGGTCTATGAATGCTATGCACAGAGCCTTAAACATTACCCACTTTCTCACCGGGTGCCAGTGAAGTAATGGAAGAGATTGGGAGAACGACTGATCTTTTGGTAACCCTAGAAGCAGTCTGTCCGCTTCGTTTTGGACCATTTGGAGCTTATGCAGGGCTTTTTTGTGCGCAGTCAGAAAAAGACCATTACAGTAGTCCATTTTAGAAAATACTAGTGGTGTAAGCACTACCTTGCTAAGGTCCAAAGCAATGAAGGGAAAAAATGTCCTAAGTGATTTAAACATAAAGAAACAAGAAGAGGTGATAGTATTGGCATGCCCCATAAAGGAAAGCTTTCCATCAAATTGGACTCCCAGATTTTTCCCTGTAGGAACAGGAATTGGGAGAGCTCCCATTTCCCGAGGCCACGATTTAGGAGACCAAAATGATGGGTGATTGCCAAAAAGTAGCACCTTCGTTTTGTCGCAGTTTAATCTCAAACAATTATTGGACATCCAAATTGTTGCATACAGCCAGTAAAGGATTTTAAAGTTCTGTCAAAGGCTTCTGTGATTGATACTACGATCTGAGTGTCGACAGCGTATGAAACAACTGAGTACCCAAAACTTTTAATCAGTGAGGCTAAATGAGTTATGCATAGATTAAAAAGCGTTGGGCTCAGTGCAAAGCCTTGTGGCACACCACAGGGTAGAGTGAAGGATGTTGAACTGTGCCCATTAGATTCCACGAATTGGCTTGGTCGCTGAGAAAACATTAAGTAGCTCAGGGGCTGTGCCCCCAACACCAAATTCAAACAGATGCTTGATAATGAGTTTGTGATTAATGGTGTTGAAAGCTGCAGAAAGATCTAACAAGATTAAGGCAGTGTTTCCTCCCTTTTCCAAGGGGTTCTGACATACTTGGAAGCTGTAATCAGGGCTGACTCAGTGCTGTGTTGGCTTCTGAAGCAAAACTGGGAGGGATCAAGCAGCTTATGATCCTGGCTAAACAGAAAAAGCTCGGTGTTCATGGCTTTCTCTACCATCGTGGCAGGGAAAGGAAGCTGCGAGGAAGGCGGGTAGTTGTTAGGATTAACAGCTTCGAGGTTCGGCTACTTTTGGGGATGGAGAATTGATGCAATCTTCAATTTTTTGTGAAAGTAACCAAGAAGAAACATTTTATTGAAAATCAATTAGAGGTGGCCAGGGACAGTGGTAGGAGTAACTGTAGTATTCTAGGTAGGCATGGATGGATCAAATGGCAATCCTGATTTGATCTGTTTAAACCAATCTGTCACTTGGCCAATAGTGAGGTGGGAGAAAGCGGAAAAAGTAGCATTCAAAGACTGAAGCGGCTCTGATAACTCGACCTCCAAGTTAACTGCTACTCTAGTGCAGGTCCCTGATTGGGAGCCTCCAGATAGCACTGACTGAAAATTGTTGGCTTTAGTTCGCCGCAGACACATTAAAAATGGCTTTTACTTTGTTTTTAAAGAATGTGGCAAGTTTGTTGCACACAGAGGGGTCGGTGCTAGCGTTTTTAGCCGGCGAAGGACTGCTGAGCTTGACCACTGTAGAAAAAAGCTCTTTGGTAGTATTAATTGCAGAACTAATTTTATTTACAAAGAAATTAGATTTAGCTTTAATCAAGAGTTTTAGGTGGAGTAGCAGCTCTGATTCATTCAGGATGTTGTCCTCTACGGTGTAGTCAGACCTCCACTTCCTCTCTGACCTACAAAATCGTTTTGTCAATCTAAACTTTTCATCGAACCAGGGCTCAGACGGTGTAAATTTATTTTTGTTTCCGCATTTAGAGGGCGCTACACCGTCAATGGCTGAACTGATCCAGTAGTGGTAGTCATCTGTAGCGGAGTCAAGATCAGAAGATACTAGTATATTTGATCAAATTAGGGCCTTAGCAAGGTGGCCTTCGATATTTCATTCCGAGGACGATAACAGTAGGTGGGTGGGACTGTGAACTCTTCCGAAGTGCGTCTCACTAAATTAAGTTGAAACATCACTGCCTTGTGGTCTGACCATGTAAGTGGCAGTGGTGAGGTAGCCTGAATAAAAGGGCAGTCCGAAAAGATGCCATCTAGAGTTTGACCCACAGAGTGCGTGGGGTCAAGAACTAATTGAGACAGGCCTAAAAGAGATAAAGAAGCAATGAGGTTACGGATGTCTGGTTCCTCATTGTTCTCCAAATGAAAGTTGAAATCTCCAAGATTAGTGAAATCAGTGGAGTTGGCTTGGATATCCCATGGCGTACTATCTATGTTTAAGAAAAGATTTCTAGGGTCGAGGGGTCTATAGATAGGGGCACCATTGAAAGTATAGTGGTTTGAAAAACCAATTTTAAAAACCAAGGCTTCTAAATTACTGTATACATTTGCTTTTGTGTGGACCTTTTTTTTTAATCTTCCCTTGGCTGCACGCATTTACAATCCTTCCACTAAAGCTGTTCGCAATGTTTAAGCCACATTCAGTGTCAAGTTAAGATCTCTTCCCATGAAAAAGGCAGACCACTTCTGACAGAATGCAGGAATACTTGCTTTTTATTACTTAGTTGTATAAAGCAGATGGCTTTAGCCTTAAAAAGTTTGTGGTATTCCCTTTTCATGCCTCAGTATCTTTCTTTGCACTTTGTAGGCATTATTAAATTGATTTTGTTAACCTTAGTCTATTTGATTATGATCAAATTCTAAATGTTGTAATAAACATTGCATGTTAAAAATAAAGTTAATATACAAGAGCTATGCTATTTTTTACCACTAAACAGGCAGCCACAAGCGCATTACCTAGGAGACAACAGGGTCATAATTTGAATGGTGGAGCAAGTGCAGTAGCACCAAGCCCAAAAGTTGTCAGAACTCCTCTAAAGACATTAATATTGCTATATTTTACTACTAAACAAGCAGTCATAATTGCAGTAACTTTGCAGTGAAAGGGGCTTGATTAAAATGGTGCAGCAGATACAGTGGCACTGGGGCCAAAAGTTGTCATAACTTCACTAAACACCAAATATTGCTATATTTTTCTACTAAACAGGCAGTAACAAGTACAGTTATCTTGCAGGCAACAGAGTCATCATTTCAATGATGCAGCAGGTGCAGTGGCACCGGGCCCAAAAGTAGTCCGAACTCCTCTAAACACCTATGAATATATTTTCCTAAACAGTCATAAGTGCAGCTACCTAGCAAGCACTAGGTTCATGATTTCAATAGTGCAGCAGGTGCACTGGCACCAAAATCTCTAGGGACCCCACTAAACTCAGATTATGGCTATATTTTACTACTAAACAAGACAGTCACAAGTGCATTTATCTAGCCGGCAATATGCAGTTACCTAGCAAGCAATAGGTTCATGATTTCAATAGTGCAGCAGGTGAACTGGCACTGGGGCCAAAATCTCTAGAGACCCCACTAAACTCAGATTATTGCTATATTTTACTACTAAACAAGACAGTCACAAGTGCATTTATCTAGCAGGCAATAGGGTCACGATTTAAATGGTGCAGCAGGTGCAATGACATTGGGCCTAAAGCTCTAGGAACCCCTCTAAACAACAAATATTGCAAAATGTTACTATTAAACAGTTAACAATAGTTAACTTACAGGAAATAAGGGTCATGATTTGAATGGTGGAGTAGGTGAAGTGGCACGGGGGCAAAAAGTTGTTATAACATCTCTAAACACCAAATATTCCAATACTTTACTACTTCTACTGCAGCTCTTGGCAGTCTCAGGACCACAGAGACACCGTTGGTTTCTATGAAGTTGGGCTGATGGGCTCGGGTGCATAGGTGTTTTGTTCAGCGAGTTTGAGGCTCACACAGTTGTGGGCACCTGCAGAAGAAGGAAAAGAAACACAGCAAGACATCTGGCACGGAGTGGCCTCTGCTGAAGTCCCTCTACATACAGCTATGTTTTGGCGGTGTTGTTCGGAATGAATACAAACAAGCCTTGGTGCCTGCAACAGAATTTGGTACTCCGGGTATTGGAGCAGGGAGCCTTCGGTGTGGATCAGCCTTGATGGACAAAGTAGTCATCAGATCGGTGAACTAGACTGCGAGGTCTCTGCTTGCAGGCAAGTGGCTCCTCTACTTCAAGGGAGATGCTGGCTTGTTGGCAAAGTGCTGGCAGTACTGCGAGGCTTTGGGAGGATGAACAGCTGAACAAAAAGGCTGGTCTTTGCCATTGTCAGGACAGGTGCAGGCAGGCAGGGTGTGGCACCAAGTCCACAGCTAATTCTCAGTTCTTGCATTTCATTTTCTGGCTCTTCTTTGTCGTCCTGCTGGGTCTGCTGGGGCAGCTTTATATTTCTTCTCTATCCTGGTGTTAATAGCCCTAGCTCTAACTGGATCTTTAAACACTTCTGGTGCAGGTTTAATTACTCCTTTGAGCATAGGTATAATAGAGGTTGACTTTTGTGAAATATCAAAAGTGTCCATTAAAAAATCCTCTTGCACAGGGTCTGTGAGCAAGTCAACCCGTCGTATTGTGCAGCTCTGTGAACAAGCTGGTTGAAACCCATAGTATCCTTTGGAGGGGAAGGTCTAGAGGGGTATATGTTGTCTTGTGGTACGTTAGGGACATCTGGTGTGTTATATTCGTCCTAGGGGTCTGGGTTAGAAGGCGGACTAGGATCCCCGGTGGCTTATCATCTACACCCTCCCTTGTGTTATTAGAGGTGTCATCATCCACTGGTGGAGGAGATGGTGTAGGAGAGTGGTGTGGTAGAGAAGGAGGTGGAGGAGGAGGTGTGGAGGAGGTGGGGAGGAGGAGGTGGAGAAGGGATCCTGAGAGGAGATGTAGCAATGTCTCTCTTTTTGGGTGGTGGAGCTGGTATGGGCGTGTCCGGCCGGGGTCTCATTTTAGATCCAAGAGTCAGCTGGCGAGTTTTTGGGTCTTTTTGAAGAGTTTTTTTGGGTGTGATCTGTTTTGAAAAGCTCTTCAGTTGGAGGTTGGTCTTTCGGTTCAGAATGCTTATGCGGCACCGACCCTGGAGCGAATTTGTGCTCTTTATGCTTGGAACTGTGATGTTTTACAGTCTCTGTAGGAGTGCCCGGAACCAGTTGTTTTTTTCGGCTCCGAAGGTTGAGAGTCTGTAGTCTTTGGTATCGGTTTTTTGCTCAGTTCCGATGGTTTTTTCCGGAGTCGAGGGATTGGTGCCGGTAGTCTTTGGTGCAGAGTGCAGAGCAGAGGAAGTAGTTGACACCGAGGAGGAAGAGGAAGACGATGGCTTCTTTATAGGGGTTGGGGTTTCAGCACCGACGGCAGGCTGACTCGAGCTAAAGTGGCCTGAAGGCTTAGTTGTTGGCTTCTTTGCCAGGCCCGGAGGCGGGGTGAGAGAAGTACTGTCTTGGTGTGCACCTGGTACATATGTAAGAGGGGTCCCCACAAGGAAGGTGTATTGTAAAATACATACACTGGAATAAATTTTAAGGCAAACAATAAAGCAAAAATTTGAAATAAAGCAATTTTTCGAATGGTATTTGTGATTTATTACCAAACACTACGTGATTGCCAGTGGCAATATATGACATAAAATTGTAATTTGCAAGCCCCAAGGGGGAGAGAAGGAGAGAGGGAGGGAGGGAGAGTAGTGCCCAAAGAAGTGTTAGGACAAGGAAAAGTAACACAGTATCAAAAAGGTAACAAATGTATTACAAAATTGGAGACATTATAAAAACAATTATAGTACAAATGCCCAAGTACAAGGCGAAATTTGAGGCATGTTCACTAGATAACATTCAACGGTCCCATCTGAATACTAGATGAATCGGGGGTGTGCCGGAATTTCAACGAAAAGAAAACAGTCGACGTTTCGACCCCTATCTGCAGGCTAATTAAAGTCCTTTCACGGGGTCTTCATCAGGACGTCACACAGGGAGAGGGGGATGGGGCAATTCTGTATAAGAAAATGTAAAGCAATTAAACTTTAGTACATGGTAGGGACGAAGATTAATCATCCTATCTAATATATAGACAAAGGGATTAATTAAAGACAAAATTACCATGGAGTACGGCCCAGCCGGGCTCTGTACATGGAAAGGAACGCCACGCTAGGAAGTCGTGGTCAATCAAATAAGGTGGAGGCCTCAACTGGAGAGGAGACAAACAATCGGTAAGATTCAGAAGAATCAAACGGCTATTCAAACCAATGTGACTGAACTTACACCCTACAGTGGTAGAGACAATTGGTTTTAAGGATCAGCAATAATGTTGGCCAAACATGGTTACCAACATTAGCAAGCCACGCTCGGAAATTAATCAGAACAATGTAAATTGATACTCTAGCCATATGGGGATTGTGAACTGTACCTCTGGGTTGTTGAAAATCGAACCTTCAAGGGATCCACGGGTCTGGCACAATGCAGGAAAACAAATTATCTGCTTTTGTAAATAGTCTCCTGTAGTAAACTAAAGGGAGGAGAATTGTTTACTAAATATGCGGGACAAGTGAATCTCCTAGTCTGAGATACTCGTTGCGGGCTGACAGATACTTACAGGTAAATGAGCGGACAGCGCCGTCTACGTAGGTCATTCAGTCAAACTCCGGCACGTTGAGAACGCGGAGTGAGAGGTTCACAGATCTGGCTCGAAGCGGGAATTGAATTCATGCGCTTGTGTATCTGTTAGTCCTGCGATAAGTAAGGTAGTTGTTTACCTAAAGCCCGGGACTATAATTTGGAAAAAGTAACAGCGGACTCAAGGATTACTTACCAAAAAAGCGAGCGGGCAGCGCCGTCTACACTGGTCCTACCGCGAACTCCGCAGCGTCAGCAGTGCGGAGTTTGGGGCAGAGCTAGCTGATGTACCAGATTAGTTAAATGGAGGAGTTATTCGCGATTGCCAGAATGGGCATCTGAGTGGGATATAATATGGTCAAAGTGAATTTCTTGTATGGATTGCTAGGGAAGGTACTTTCGTGAATGCACACCGTGGCAATTAGAACAATTGTGTTCGGAACAATTCATTTTGAGAAACACAAGAAATGCGATCACTGGTGCAACTCTCGCGCAGGAGGATGTAAACCAGTACACAAGGTATTGAAGGACAATAATGACTAAAAGACTAAGCATCATAGATAATATAACAAATCCACGCGACTCATCACAAAAGGTCGTAAGTGGAAAACATATTACACTTGACACCAAATCATTACAGCAGACTCGTGCACTTCTCCAACATGAGAGTGTAACGAGTTTTGTTGGTAATTGATAAACACTTAAGGATGAGGGTTTAACCAAGTGCTGCCAATTGTGCTATACTACTGTCCTGCTCATTCAAACCATTCTTAATGGAGTCCAGAAGGGACATCCATTTGGACTCACGTGTGTTCAGTATTGTTAAAAGATTACCACCTCTTCTACCCAGGGATACTTTTTCAATGACAAACCATCGTAAGTCTGTGACAGCGTGTCCTGCTGTCAGCCAATGGTCTACCAAAGGCGCACCTGCCACTTTGCATCTTAATCTGCTACAGTGAGATGAAATCCTAGATTTGATTTTTTGTTGGGTTTGTCCTACGTATAACTGGCTGCATGGGCACCGAATGATGTAAATGACTCCAGTGGAATTGCAGTTCGTGTAGTGTTTTAAATTGTAAGTTCTTCCCCCCGTGAGCAAAGGTTTTTGTCTGGATAGTCGTGTCGCAGGCGGTGCATGTGCCGCACCTGTGATGGCCAACTACAGGGGGCAGGTTCCAGAGGGATGTTAGGGTTGGTTGACTTGCTGACTCCAGATAAGAATGGACCACCATGTCCCTTATGTTTTTAGCTCTCTTAAATGAATGGAGAGGCAGTTCTGTTTGTTTAATGACATCCGCGACCAAAGGCCAGTTTTGATTAATGATTTTTTTGATGTCATTGATGCGTGTTGAAAAAGTCGTGACACAAATGACGCGGTCAGCCGAAGTACGTGGCAAATTATCTGGATTAAGTTGGGAGTCTCGTGGGTTGTACCACGCCCATTTTCTGGCTCGTTTCACCATCCTTGATGGATATCCCCGTGAGATAAGGCGTTCACTTAGGACCTCGGACTCCTTGAGGTAGTTGGCTCTTGTGGAGCAATTCCTCCTGATTCGGAGGAATTGTCCGACCGGCAGGTTATCCTTGAGGCCTCTCGGGTGATGACTCTGATATTGCAATAGTGAATTGCGTTCTGTAGGCTTCCTGAACAACGTTGTTTGCAAGTGATCTGTTTCCACGTAGATGGAAATGTCTAGAAAGGGTATGGTTTTATTGCTGGATTCCATCGTGAACTGGATATGAGGGTTCCGGGAGTTGAGCCAGTCGTGGAAAACTAAGTTGATCTGCATTTCCTTCACAAATGCAAAGGACGTCGTTGATATATCTGACCCATAGGGGCAGATTGGCCTTGAAGGGATTGGTCGCTGGGAAAATGTGCTGATGTTCAAAATGGCCCATATAAATTATTGCCAGGTTTGGAGCGAAGGTAGCCCCCATCGCTACCCCCTTAGTCTGCAAATAAAATCCTTCCTGAAAAATAAAGAAGTTGTGCATCATGGCAATCTCCAGTAACTCAATTATAAAATCTGTAGGGACCTGAACCGGCTCAATTCTTTTGTCTAGGGCCTCTCTCATTACTTCCAAGGCATCTTGTTGGGGGATGCTGGTGTAGAGCGATACGATGTCGCAAGTGACTAGGAGTGCATGTTCTGGGTTGAATGATCTCTCATCCATCAGGTTAATGACCTGGGTAGTGTCTCGTAGGTAGGCCCTGGTGTTAAGGGCAATGGGCTTAAGAAAGAAGTCCACATATTGACAAAGGGGCTCTAACAACGATCCACAGCCGGACACGATGGGACGTCCTGGGGGGTTGTTGAGGTTCTTATGCACCTTCGGTAAGGTGTAAATGGTAGCCAGTCTCGGAAATTTTTGGTTGAGGAATTCGAATTCCTGTTTGCTCAAGAAACCCGTATCCAATCCTTTCTGTGTGATTCTCAAAATGGTACTTGCCAATTCACGTGAGGGATCACTGGGTAGAAGGCGGTAACTGATACCATCCGACAGTTGTCTGTGAATTTCTGCCTTGTAATCCGAAAGGTCCTGCACAACAATGGCACCGCCTTTATCAGCGGGTTTGATGACTACTTCTTTGTTGTTACGCAAGTCTGTCAGGGCCTTTTTCTCCGTCTTGCATAAGTTAAGCCTCGTGAATTTTGGTTGTTGTAGTGATCGATCTACAGAAGAGATAACAACTTCTTCAAAGGCAAGAATCCGACTGTTCATGGCATACGTGGGTGGAAAAAAGGTGGAAGGTACTCTAAGTCCTGTGACCGAGCTTTGTTGTCTGGATGTTTGATTGCGAAAGAAATTTTGCAGTCTTATCTTCCTGAAAAAAACTGTGTAGTTCTGTTTTCAACAAGAATTTATTAACCGGAGCAGTGGGGACATAGGAGAGGCCTCGGCTGAGGACCTTAAGTTCTTCCTCATGTAAATTATATTTGGAGATGTTGATCACAGGGCTGGTGGTGATTGGTGTGGTAGGGCCTTGTGTAGTACGTTCATCTACCATCTGTATGTGTTCCTGCGGGTCGAGATCTCCCCGTGCGCTTCCGGGCGAAAGGTCACCCGTTTCTGCTGCTTGCCTCGGCCGCCGTCCCATCCTGCCTGATTCTGTTGTTGTCCTCTTGTTTGGCCCCTGGGCCAGTTGTTGCCACGTCCCCGTGGGGGGCGCCATTGGCCCTGACCTTGGTCTAAAAAATGAGGTGGGAATTGTGGAGGATACTGTTGGTAAACTGTGTCTTGAGGGGGATAGGGTGGGTACCTGGGCGCGAAGGTGTGACCGAAGCCTTTTTCGGTGTTGGGTGGAGGGGGTCGGGTCTACGTCAGTACTTACGACCCGCTGCCCAGGAGTGATGTGTTCGACGTCGGAGTCATGGCTTCGGAGGGTCGGAGAGGCCTTCTTCGACCCGCACCTGTTCTGATACATCGACACCTTCCTGGAAGATGTCATCGGGAATGGAAGTCGACAAGCGAGCCATGCTTCTTCGAGCTTGACAATCTTGAATAGTCTTCTTGGAGCGGAAGGAGGCACAAGCTGGACAGTCTCTGGCCTCGTGCTCCGGTGAAAGGCAGAGGTTACACACCTCATGAAGATCTGGGTGTGGGAATTTTGACCCACACTGAGGACACTTTTTTAATAAAGTCCTTTCCATGAGCCAGATGTAATGGCCTAGGCAGGCCCAAAGGCCTTAGTCGACGACCGGAATCGAGGACTTCAACTTGGAGAGATGCGCATCGACTAGGGATCGCGATCGAAACAATACCGGAGAAAGGGGTAAAGATTACGTGACAAAAGTTTGAATCGGTAACGGAACCGAACTGGAGCGCGATGAACACATCAATGCCCAATGGCGGAAAAAAACAATCTGAAGATGGAGCCGATGCCCATGCTCACTATCATCCAATGGAGGAGTCGCCTATCTTGTGCCTTCCAATGACTTTTCCAAGACAAAAACAAGTGCAAACATCCGGGCCCAACACCAGATGGAGATCTATGCATAGTGTGTGATCTGCAACTCATATGCCTTGAACAAGATATTTTGAGCAGATGTATCTAGTGGATAAATATTATTAGTACAAAATATAACAAATATTTTCCATTTAGCTGCAGAGCATGCTCTGGTAGTAGGCTTTCTTGCTTCTTTGAGAATGGTCATACATTCTGGAGGCAAGTTAAGATATCTAAACTCGACTTTAGGAACCAAATCATTAGATTGAGCTCCTTGGTGTTTGGGTATCTGACTTCTCCATGGTTTTGTTTGAGAAAGTTGGAATTGAGATGCAGCTTTTGATGTCGAACTAGTGACAGTTCCAAGAGTGTTATGAACCACGGCTGACGGGCCCAAGTTAGAGCCACTAGAATCAGTGTGAGGGATGTTTGCCTGAGCTTCCGAACCAGAAATGGAAGGAGAGGGAAAGGCGGAAAACCATAGGTAAATATCCCTGACCAATTCAGCCATATGGCATTGCCTTTGGATAGAGGGCGTGGGAACCTGGATGTGAAGTTTTGCCATTTTGAGTTGTTGTGCCCTTATCTCTATTTTTAAAATTGTTTTCTCCGTACTTTTAGACCCGGCTCTAATGAAGGACGCCCACGATTTTTTTGACAAAAGACGAGACTTTCTGATCTAATGGACATGTGGAGAAAGGGAAACGTGTACGGTAACGATACCGTCGAGGGCAGAGTGGGTTGCGCACCAAGGGGAACCCGAAGGACTGTTTAGACCTCGAGTGCAGCAATACACGTCCAAACCCGATGGCGGAAAGAATATCTAACAATAGAGTCGATGCCCATGAGCACTATCACCGAAAGGAGGAGTCACCTTACCTCGTGACTAGGAAAGTCTTCAGACGCAACACTAGATAGCAGTATGCATGGCTCGAAAACATTTTTTCTCTTCCAGGTCCACTGCTTTAACAGTCTCGACTCCTTTTTTATCCTCACCATTTCTACATCTGCACGAGGGCCAAAGGGTACATGTCCTGAAAACAGCAGATTCCTTCATGCAACAGGCTACAAGGATGTTTGATAAAGCCATAATGTAAGTTGCAGAGCTATGCCTTAACAAAACGTAGACTTAGGTAGGTCGGTTGTGTCGATGGCTGACCTTTTGACTAGGTGGAAGGCAACCTGATCTTCACTCGAGACTCCTAGAAAACCTTGTCTTCTGCCTTTTGGCAGATTGTCTGTAGAAGTGAGAAAGAATTCCCTAAGTGCTTGGTCATATCTTCTGAGGAGAACAGAGTCACTGGCCGATTTGAGGGCTATTGTTCCTTAACCACAGAACCTTCCTTCACACTGCATATATGCTTTCGCTTCAGGTTGAGGGTATTTTTCTGGTGGGGTGGGTGTGCGTGCGGATCCCCTCCTTCCAGGGTGTATGTGTGGTTGTGTACACACACACACACACACACACACACACACACACACACACACACACACACACACACACACACACACACACACACAGACTGCTATGATACCGCAACTGGCAATTTCTATGACTCATTATGCAACAAAATACCTGTTGGTGTACCCCAGGCATGGCTTTCATGCAAGATTTGTTTTTTACAATAATTATTAAGGAAATCTAATCTCTCTTGTACATATGAGCTATGACGTTACTCATGCTTTATGTTTTGAAAACTACTGAACAGAATCGGACTATTTTTGCATAAGACAACAAAAAATGGGAAACTCCCTTATAGAAGAAGTCAAACTACTCAATCAGGAGAAATCCTTATGAAGGTTTCAATGGGAAAGCAAACATTTGACTCTACACAATAACCACAATAATTCTGGTGCCATTGACTGATGTTCACAAAACCTAGCAAAAATTTAATGTATAGTTTGGTAGAAAAATAACCTATGAAGAGTGTTCGAAAATTGGCTTTCTGTAGAACTTAGGGGGTACAAAACATTCAGAGATCTACAGAATGGTTTGCCTAGTTTCATGATAATCAGTCTGCGAGGGTAGAAATCCGTCTGAGAGTAAACTTTTAAACTTGAAACGAAATATTCATGAAAAAAGAAGGTCCTATACTAGGTTTCCAAAATGTTTAAAATAGGTGGGGTCTTTACAAGACATATTTGTAAATGCTTAGGCCTAAGAATACATTTTTGAACTTTCCTTCAGGAAGCTAAATGGCAAATGCTTTCACTTTGAACCTCGCCAACATAGGACTGAATCAACTAGTCAGTGCACGCACACAAACAGTGGGACACATTCGACCCAGTATTCGCTGAAGGAAACATCGTCTGCTACAGCCACACCACAGAACTACTCTGGACAGATCACCACTGAATCCAATTCTCCTTCAAAAAATCGACTGTACATAAGCACGCCTGAAGCCTCCTCCGTAGAAGCTGGAACAAAGTCACTGAACACCAGCTCACCACCACCCTCGTCAGCACACCACCACTGACTACATCCGACGCAAACAGCACGCAACCTCCGCGGCTGGATCCCGAACTGCGCTGACACGCTCGCCCCCTCAAGAAAGCCACTAGAAGACACATCAGGAAAGCAAGCTGGTTCACCCCTGCACTCCACAAATCCTGACGATTCTGCAGATGACTCGAAAAGAGATGGAGGAACAACAAAACCCCAGAAACATGAGACGCCTACACAGTAACCACCACTGCATACCACCAACTCATCAAAACCACACAAAAAGAAATCCCCCCAAGAAAGAATCCTCGCCAGTGCACACAACACCAAAGAGCTCTTCTCCATCATCAAGGAATTCGCCAAACCCTGCAGCGAAACAACAAACGTTCCACCCTCCCAAGACCTCTGCAACAGACTCCGCACCTTCTTCCACCACAAGATTAAGATAATCTACGACAACTTCGACATCCAGACCACCTCACTGTTCCAGCTCAAGAACTACAGGACCATTTCCATGCTTCCCTTCGAAGCCAAGGTTATCGAAAAGGCGGTTAACACCCAGCTAGCGAACTTCATCGAAGCATCAATGTCCTTGACATCTCCCAATCCGTATTTCGAAGCAACAACAGCACTGAGACCGCCCTACTCGCCGCCACCAACGACATCTGCTCCCTCCTCGATTAGGGCGAAACAGCAGCCTTCATCCTCCTGGACCTCTTGGCTGCACTTGATACAGTCTCCCACCGCACCCTGGCCACCAGACTCCACGACGCCGGCATACGTTGCAAGGCCCTCGAATGGATATGCTCCTTACTCACCAACAGAACCCAGCAAGTCAGACCCTCCCACCCCTCCCCCCTCTCAAAACGGAGATCAACTGTGGAATTCCCCTATGGCTCCTCCCCCAGCCCCACCCTCTACAACGTCTACATGAGGCCCCTAGCAACCATCGTCGTTAATTATTGGCTCAACATAGTCTTACGTCGACACCCAGCTAATCCTCTCCCTCACCAACGTACTCAAAATCACAAAACACAAAATCCAAGAAAGGATGAAAGCTGTAGCCACCTGGATGAAGAACAGCTGCCTGAAACTCAAATCAGAAAAGACAGAAGTCCTCATCCTTGGCTCCACCTCCTCTGCATGGAACGGCTCCTGGTGGCCTTCTGCCCTCTGAAATCCCACCCCCACGGACCATGCACAAAACCGCATCATCATACTAGACTCATAGTTCACAATGAACAGCCTGATCAACACCGTAGCCTCAAGCCGGTTCAACACCCTCTGCATGCTCCGAAAGACTTTCAGATGGATCCCAACCGAATCCAGAAAAACTGTCGCGCACAGGCTCATATGCAGCAGATTGGACTACGGCAATGCTCTCTATGCCAGAATTAATAAGATACTACTTGGCAAGCTCCATACTGTCCAGAACACCGCAGCCAGACTGATCCTTGACATTCCCAATTTCATTCACATCACCCAACACCTTCGCGATCCCCACTGGCTTTCAGTCGAAAGAAGAATAACCTTCTAACTCCTCACCCACGTATACAAGGCCCTTTACAACACCTGACCTGCATTCTTGAACAGCCGCCTCTCCTTCCACACACCCAAAAGACACCTCCAATCAGCCCAGCTCCCTGTAGCCACTGTCCACCGAATCAACAAGACCAGAACGGGAGGAAAGTCCTTCTCATACCTTGCAGCCAAAGCCTTGAACACCCTCCCCATCCACCTCCGGCAATCTTCCACATTGCTTAAGTTCAGCAGGGACCTCAAGATCTGGCTCTTCAGATGACTCCAACACTCAACGGAACCTCCCCCATCCTACTCTGAGCCCCTTGAGACCCTCACGGGTGAGTAGTTGCGCTTTACCAACCCGGATTGATTGCTTGACTTTATTTAGGGCAGATTACTAGGAGTTGGAGGTCCACAATATCAATCCTTAGATTCACCCCTGAAGAAAAAGCTAGGTCTTTAGGTTTAAAGTATTTTATTAAGGTACAAAAAACATGGGGAAGGGAATAGGAGGTCAAGCGAACATACAGTACAAGACGCGAAACGTTGCAGCGATACAGAAGAAAAGTAGGGAGGCAGGAAGCCCCGGAGGGTAACAGGGCATAAGTCATAAGGCAATAAGGTAGTGCGATTGACCCTCCAGTAGACCCCCATTCCCCGAGCAAGGCCGAGCTGGAGTAGCGTCCCGCAACACAGTGAAAAAACACACCATCCCCCCAACCCCCCGTCCCCGGAGAAATAGAAGAAAGAAAAGCAAGGAGAAAAAGGAAGAAAACAATACCCCAACATCCCGGTCCGAAAGTCAGCATTTAGAAGCATGTAACCCCGCCCCCCACCCCCAGCCCAACCCCCCCGATCCCGCCACATTCACTCCGTTGGAGCCGCCGGCGGCGTCAGCCTAAGGAGTCGCAGGTACCGTGGACATGTGAGCTCGCGAAATTCCGTGGACAGCAGTGCTAAAAAGGGGCGCCAGAGCTCTTCAAACTGGTCTACATTCCCAGCTACTGTTAGCGACATCTTTTCCATACCCAGTACCTGCCAGAGCCGGTGTAGCCAGCCAGTGATAGAGGGGGCAGTGGGGGTACGCCAGAGTACAAGGATGTTTTGAACCGCTGAGCCCAGCGCAATCGCAATCTGTCTACCCCTGCGGGACTTCAGCGCGTACATCAGGTCATTGGGGAGGCCTAGCAAGACATACGCAGGGAAGCGCGGGAGCTCGATCTCAAAATGCCTATCCACCTCATCCAAGACCTCCTTCCAATAGGCCGACAGCACCGGGCACTCCCAGAGAATGTGCGTGAGGGTGCCTTCCTGTCCGCAGCCGCGCCAGCAACCTTTATCGCCGATTTTGCGCATCTCGTAGAGCCTCTCCGGGGTGTAATACCAATAGGTGGACACCTTAGTAAAGGTCTCCGTCAGCCCAGTGTGGTACGCAGAGTGCCTCGCCCGATACGCGATCCTGTCCCATTCCTTGTGGCTCAAGGTCCTGCCCAATTCCCTGTGCCAGCGCTCCCTCCCAGGGTTATGGTAATGAAACGGCGGGGGTTGGAGAAACTTATACAAGTCGGTGATAAGCTTGGCATCCGAGGTCCGGGTTACCAGCCACCGCTCATAGGGCGTAATCGAACGGGCAGCGACCTCGCGCACTGGGGGTTGAAGAGCCCAGTGGCCAAACTCCTGACGGAGCTGCTGGAAGGGGAGCACACCCTCCGGTCCGTAGATCTGGAAAAGCGCCCTACAACCCGCGCTCACCCAGTGGGAAAAGGCTCCCGGTTCCAGACCCGGAGTGAAGTCTGGATTGCCAGCAATGGGAGTAAACGGTGATAGAAAAGTGGTGAGCTCACGAAGCTCACACACCGCGTCCCACACTAGCAGCAGAACCGGGGTGATAAAGGAGGCGTAGAGATTAGGCGGGCGGTGAGTGCGCCGCAGGAACGGGACTTCCTGGAGGGTACGGCCCGCGACTGCCTGGTCCTGAAAGAGCCAGTGCTTGTCCGATTCCCACCGGCTCCACTCCACCAAATACCGAAGTTGCGCCGCCTGAAAGTACTTCCGGAGGTCCGGGACACCGAGACCCCCCGCCTCCGGGGCAAGCATGGAGAGGACCCGTTTCATCCGAGGCTTACGGCCTTGCCACACAAAGCGGGAGATGTCAGCCTGCGCCTGCCGTATCCAACCTACAGGGGGCTGTAAAGGTAGAGCGCGAAAAAGATACAGGATCTGAGGCAGTATCGTCATCTTCACCGCTGCGATACGGCCCAGCCACGAGAGCAGGCCTTTGTTCCATCGGCTGAGTTCCTCCTTGATCTTTTTGCCCAGGGAGGAATAGTTGGCTGTGACCATTGCAGGTAGGGAGGGTGCAAGCAAAATCCCCAGGTAAGGCACCGTGGAGGAGGACCACTGCAGAGGAAAAAGACGCTGGAGGTCCCGCCTAGTGTCGACAGAGTGACACATCCAGGGCAGCCGATTTAGACATATTCATTCTGAAGCCCGCCACGCGGGCAAAGGAGTTCAGTTCCTGGATGCAGGCAGGGAGCGACCACTTGGGGTCATCCAGGGTCAGCAAGACATCGTCCGCATATAAGCTGACAGTATGGGTGTATTGCCCCATCTTCACCCCAATAGCATCCGGGTTATCACGAATCCTCTGGGCAAACGGCTCCATATAGAGGGCAAACAGGAGCGGCGAAAGGGGGCAGCCCTGTCTCGTGCCGCGCTCAATGGCAAAGCTGCAGGAGCTGTGTCCGTTGACACGCACCGATGCTGACGGCCTCCTATAACAATTAAAGACCATGGTGCGGAACTTCTCGCCGATCCCCAGTTTCCCGAGAACCAGCTCGAGGTACGGCCAATGAACCCTATCAAAGGCCTTCTCCGCGTCGACCGACAGCAGCATCCGCTCCCCCGGGACGCGTGAGGCCTTTTCTAGCACGTGCGTCACCCTCTTGGTGTTGTCGACCGTTTGCCTACCAGGCACAAAACCGGCCTGGTCCGCCTCCACCAGACCTGGCAGGTGCAGACCCAATCTGGCCGCCAAGATCCCCGTGTAGAGCTTGAGGTCCACGTTTAGAAGTGAGATGGGCCGATACGAGCCGCACAGAGTCCGGTCCTTCCCCGGTTTCGGAATAACCGACACAGTCGCCGAGAGGAGGTCCGGTGGGATGGCACCCGGTTCAGAGAAGGAATTGAATAAGCGAGCCAGGAGAGGCGCGACAGTGGAACAGAAGGTCTTGTAAAACAAGGCCGTATAGCCATCCGGGCCCGGGGCCTTGCCGTGCTTTAACCGTGCAATAGCGGAGATGACCTCCTCCACATGAATGCTCCTCTCCAGGTGGTCCGCCTGGGCGGGATCCAGGACTGGGAGGGATACTGATTCCAAATAGGCCTCAGCCTCCCCCGGTGGGGAGGGCTCTGCTGCGTACAGCGCCTCGTAGAAGGCACGGAAGGAATCCGCCACCTCCGCGTCACCGGAAATCGGGACCCCGTCCGCTCCCACTAGCTCCTTTACCACATTGCGCTGCTGCGCAGCCCTGAGCCGGTGGGCCAGGAGCTTACCGCATCTGTCTCCGCCGGTGTAAAAAGCATGTTTCAAGCGCAACGCCGCATACTCCGCCCGGTCCAGGTCCAACGCAGAGAGGAGTTTCCGCGCCGCCTTCAGCTGCCTCCAAACTCGAGGAGCCCCCGTCCGGCGGTGAACCTGTTCAAGTTCCCTGACCTGCGCCGTTAGTTCCTCCCTCTTACGTTGCCGCTCCTTGTTCTCCGCCGAGGAAATGGAGATAAACTCCCCTCTGACGACCGCTTTCAAAGCCGCCCACTGCGTCGCTAGGGACGTGTCGGAGTTGTTATTGTGGGTCAGGTACTCCTGAATGACCTCCTCCACTCGCTGCACCACCGATTTCTTATGGAGAAGCGTGTCCCGAAGCCGCCACATCCCTCTAGAGGGGGGGGCCGCCGGCCAAGCAAATATTCCGGAAACCGGCGCATGGTCGGACAGGGACAAAACCCCGATGTCTGCCGCCGTGGCGGCCGAGCGAAGCGGTCCGCTCACCAAGAGGTAGTCCAACCGCGAATAAGTGCGGTGTGCGTGGGAGAAATATGAGTAGTCCCTATCGGCGGGGTGCATGGTGCGCCAGAGGTCATGCAGATCCATCTCTGCAATCTGGTCCTGAACCGCTCTAGAAAGCTCCCCCGTCTGCGGAAAGCGCTGGGCAGACCTATCCAAAGTGGAGTCGAAGACCATGTTCAGGTCTCCCCCCCAGAATGACGTGGCGATCGGGCGAGGCAGTAACGTCTACCAACACAGATTCCAGGAAGCGATCCTGGTTGTCATTTGGGCTGTACACGGAGCCAACCGTGAAGGCAACACCCCCCAGACGCATGCGATACACCAGAAGCCTCCCCTTCTGCTCGGCATGTTTATACAACACCTCACCCCTGAAGGAGCTGGCTAGAAGAATGGCTACCCCCGCAGTCTTAGTCGCAGCCGAGGAAAAGAGTTGCGTGGGGAACTTGGCAGAGCGCAACCTATGGCAATCTTTAGAAAGTAAATGGGTTTCCTGCAGGAGGCAGATATCCGCCTGCGACCCTTCTAGCAGGGAGAGGATCGCCCTACGCTTCACAGGATTATTCAGACCCTTAACGTTAAGGGTCACTACTTTCAGGGACGGCATCGCTCCCAGGGAAGCAAAGCGCTATGCAGCAAGCAAGGGATCAGTGGAGGGGGCGCGCGGGGCAGGGGCGCAGGGAAGGCCAGAGTCGGCTTCGCATGTGTTCGGACAATATCGGACGGGACCCCCCCAACACCAAACCAGCTCTTGAACCCCCCCAAAACCAACCCATGGCAACCAGCCAAAACCAAAAACAAGAAAAAACACCCCATTGTCTCAGTCTAGCCCAAGTGGGCGAGTCTGTAGAAACCAGTCAAGTGGACGTCCAGCCACACACCTCCAACCTCTCCCCCCCAACCCCCAGCCCCAACCCAGCATCGTAGAAGCTAAGAGTCTCTCCCCCCGGAGTAAAGTTAGGCCGTTTGGGCCACGCCATTAGATTCAGGCAAGTTCCTGGCCGCAGTCCTCAGGGCCTCCGCCATATCCGCCCTGATGGTAGGGGAGTCAGGGCGACTCGCCGTCGCCGACGATTGGCGCCTCCTCGATCTCCGTCGGCCCCGCCGCTCGGGGCGCCTCCAAGCGGGTGTCGCCCCTTCTTCCTCTGTAGCTGTGAGTCCCAGCACCCCACAGACATCTTGTAAGGAGCGCAGCTGATGTAGCACCCCATTCCATCGGAAGATAAGACGGAAGGGGTGACCCCAGGAGTAGGCCGTCTCATGCTCTCGCAGAAAGTCCGTAGCGATGCGGAAAGACCTGCGCTTCTGCAGTGTGATGGCGGACAGGTCTTGATAGAGCGCCACAGGTCGTTCTCGGAAGGACAGCGGCTGCTTCCTGCGGGCCTCTGTCATGATGCGCTC
This sequence comes from Lissotriton vulgaris, assembly GCF_964263255.1. Classification (NCBI taxonomy): domain Eukaryota; kingdom Metazoa; phylum Chordata; class Amphibia; order Caudata; family Salamandridae; genus Lissotriton; species Lissotriton vulgaris. The sequence goes on from NC_141691.1 coordinate 959,304,789, forward strand.
CTTCAGGGGGAAATCCGGCAGGAATGCCAGGATATCAGGTGGGGGTGCCGATGACTGGCGCTGGCGGCCCACCCTGTGTGCTCTGTCGATGCGGATCGGGAAGTCCGCTCCTTCTCCCAAGAGGTCGCGGAACAGGTCCTGCAGATAGGCCACTAGGTCCGCACCCTCATCCGCGGACGGCACGCCTCGCACCCGGATGTTATTCCGCCTGGACCTGTTCTCGAGGTCCTCAGAGTGGGCCTGGAGCTCGACACACTGCTCCCGTAGGCGGAGAACGTCTTGCTGGAGATGAACTATCTCTTCATCGCGACGTTGGGCCGCCGTTTCCACAGTGTCGACCCGCTCGCCCAGGCCCTCGAGTTCCCTACGCACTTCACGGACCTCTCCGGCCACCTCGGTCTTGAGAGTCTGGAATTCCTCCTTGAGGGAGCTGAATAAGTCCTCCATGAAGGACCTCGTGACCGGTGGTTCGCCTCCGGCGGTGTCTGTTGAGGCCCGGGAGGACCCCGGGGACGGCTGCGCCCTGTCTCGCAGTTGCTGGGCCCTGCCGAGCATGTCCGGCAGAGTGCGATCTCCCCGTGTCGCGCCTCGTCTCCCAGCCATCTTGGCCTCCGCGGTGGGTGAAGCCTAGAGCTGGCCGCTGCAAATGTACTCAGCCGCTCGTGGGCACCAGATGTGAAGACCTCGCCGAGGACAAGGGTAGTGCGTCACAGGCGACAAGATGGCGGTACGGGCCAGGGCGAGACGACTATCGAGCCAGTCAGGCGATAAACAAGGTTCAGGTCGGAGGCCCTCAGCCGCATGCTTCCAGGGAGGGCGGCGGATGCATAGGCACCAAGATGAACCGAGGCGCCTGTATGACAAGGGCGCGGGCGAGGGTCACCAGTACCAGCTCCTCAACAACAAGATGGCGGGAGGGCGGAACCTAGGGGGGCAGCCCAGGCCAGCAAGTCTATGGGCGACCCTCAGATAGCAATGGGTCGGGAAAGTGCGAAACCAGTGTCCCCCAGTTTCACCAGCTAGTACGCCCGGCTCGGCACCGCACAAACTCCAGCGTCCCTCGCCTCCAGGCTCGGGGTCCGTAAGGCGTCACACACCGACACCCATGGCAGGGGGGTAGATCGCCGACGCAGGTCTGGGGTCTGTCGTCCAGCGATGACTCTGGCCACCAGGCCGCCGGCCAGGAAGCCTCCGCACTCCACGGAGTCCGTCGAGTCCGTTCCCTCGGGATCCCCAGCTTTCAGCACTCGGCCCAGCCGAGGCGCGCGGACAGCGCCGCACCACGCTCCGCCTCCAGGCCCTTCTCCTCGGGGCGATCCAGGCTCCACTCCTCGGATCGAGCGTTGAACAAACTTTTCGGGGACTTCCCCCGGGGCAACAGAAGGCAAAGTGGTATCAAAATGTGCCCCAAGAACTCCGGCACAGTTCTCTCGCCCGCAGTGCAGCCGCGGGGGGAGAGAAGCGCAGGAATCGGGGCTCGAGCTGAGCTGGGCCGGAGGAGCTACGGGAGGAAGCGTCCGCTCACCCCGCCATCTTGGCCACGCCCCAAGCTAGGTCTTTAGAAAAATCAGGAGCTCCAACAGCCTTGTTCCACCCACTACTGCAAACAGATGATGCCTCAAAATAAAAGATCTAATTAAGTAGATGTTTTTGATAGAAATGCCGACATGCGTTGTGGGCCAAACCCTGAAAACCTATCTACATTTAGGACCTTTGTCCCATGATTAAAGAATTTTTTTTTAAGGAGGTAACATTTGTTCTACAAGGCAAATGGGACTGAAACTGGTCCAGAGAAACAAAAATATAGTTTTTTATATGGAATGGTTTTCACTCAAATCTACTGAGCAAGTTGCTTCTTACATACTGAGCATTTACATTATTTTTATAATGGCTTTTATATCATTCCTTTATTTTTTAAACCCTAGCATTGCATCTGTATGCATGCAAAGGTCAAAATACGACCAAATGCTAATAAAAATAAAAAAATATATTTGTTACAACTTTGTTGAATAAATGGATTTGATGGTTATGACCCTAATGCTGTGCCTTAGGTTACCCAGGGAAGACATGCTTCTCAGTTGACACTAGACTTCTGCAACATATAAATAAAGCCTTAGATGCCGTTTACTGAGACCCCATGAGCAAGGGAAATGTTACTTTAAACTTTGTAAAATTTAGACCCAACTGCCCCCAACATTCACCTAAAGCAAAGGTATTATCCATTTACATATCTAGGTAGGAGAAAACTGACCAATGTGATGATGCCAAGTTAGCAGATGGGGAAATGTGTGTAGGTCCATTTGTTCAGCAGGATTTCTTTACCCAAGACTAATATCCCATGCCCTTAAGAAAGTGAATAGGTACTACTAATAGATACAGTGAGAAAAAAAGCTGATACGCAATACTACTGGTAAAGATAAAATTGAACACATTTGTACAAATATTAAAGCAGTGTTGACAGAAAATCTGAAATATGATTACAGTTAATGTCTTCCATACCTTCTTCGTATGGCAGAATCTAGAACCCAAGGAATGTTTGTTGCTCCTAAGACTAAAATGCCTTCGTTGTCCACTCCAACTCCTGCAGGATCACAGATAAACAAATTATTTATTATGTGAAACATTTGTGACACCCTGATGCTACCCGTTTCAGAGAGAAAATATATTACAACAGTACTAAAACAGCAATCAACAGTATGTTCTTTATTTGTATTCGAGTTAAGAAAAGAAAAAATGGTAAGGCTGGTTTTGAAATTCTTAAGACGGATTTAAATCTGATTGACTTACGTTGCTTACTATTTTTTTTAAGAAGTCCGCTGTTAGTCTAGAAATTGCACTGCAACAATGTGATGGAAGAAATAAATGTATGTAAATGTAAATGTATTTGAGCTTATATACCCTCAGCTACTGATTTAATTAACATATACCAACACTAATTTGAACTCCCTATAGCTAATAATATTTCTATTTTCTGTTCAGCCTATCAGATAACGCACAGACTAGGCAGTTTTACAGACTATACAATGTGCTGTTTAAAAATTCAGAGAAAAAACAAAGGACAACAGTATAGTTCCAGGTAAGTTAACTTTTCTCCATAATGTGATTCATTCAGATATTCATGTACGGTACAATAGATTATCAAGCTTAAACACACGTCTAAAGAGGGGTAGAAACCCCAACGAACCCTCAAAAAGAAGAACATTCTCGATTAACGCTCTCACGATTTGGAACGCTTTACCACCGGACCTTCGACTACTGTCCCCCACCTACGCCTTCAAAAGAGAAGCCAAACCATACCTACTGTCTAAGTTCTTACCCTAAATCAACTTATCGATGTCATTGAATAGGATCAGATCGCAAATTGTGTAGACTATCCTGCCTAGCACTGGCTGTAATATACTCCAACCACAGTTAGCCTATTCTTAATTTTTGATTTGTCTCTCACGCATATGTTTGCATGTTGATCAGATCAAGTGCTAATCCTATTATCTCAATGTAAAGGGCTCCGATACCCTCGAGGGTCACGTTCGCGCTATACCAAACTTTCTAAATAAACAAATAAAATAAATAAATAAATAGTATGAAACCGAAACCCAGCTTCGGCCAAATTAAGATATGGTAGTACTGTTACTTCTTCAGATTCTCAGGGCCAATTTCTTCTCCAGACATAGGATATATTACTTAAAGGTGTAATGTGATTTTGTGGAAGGGTGTTCTGGTTCCTTCAGCATATCAATGCAATCATTTTTAAGATTGATGTGCAATTGACACAGGCACTATGATACAGTCTTCAAGTTCAGTAACAGTAACCTGGAGGGAAGGGTCATGCCTAAAAGCCTGAAGAGAAGGTTAGGCTTCACAAAAGCTCTCTGTGGGGTTGTATCCATATTTTCAGCAGATATCACTACAATCAGTGATTATGCCGCTCAGGAGAAACAAAAAAACATTTGATTCATACAGCACATCACACATCAGCAGTGGAAGGGTCCAAATAATCAGCCTAACTGATAAAAGGACTAAAAAACAGAAAGGCAGGCCAGCCATTGATGAGAATGGAACTGAGATAGAGAATAAAGACATGCAATCATTTGCAAGGGGCAGACCCCAGCTCACTCTAAGTGTATATGTAAGCATTGGTTACAATCCTGAAAGCGACAGCCAGGTAAAGTGGTCTGTAGAGAGACTGCATCAAAATGTATTCTCTCCTTGAACTGGGGTGCTGAGGATCATCTCCATTTTCAATTGTCTTCTGTGGTAAATAGGATTACGTTTGATACATGCCAATATATAAAGATCTGGCTGAGAGTCTAATTGTATAGTACTCATTCTTGCCATTTTATCAGGTGTCTACAGAACTAGTCCTCCTTTGCTGTGATCTGGAAGCCCAACAAAAGAAGCCAAATACAACATTGTTTTTGAATCTCCCTATAAGGCTCTTCAGTTTGCTTTGGCAAGACACAGAAGAAGCTTTACACATCTGTAACCAGATGCAGCAGGAACAGATTGCTGGAAGGAAAGGCTTCACAGTGAAGGCCTGCTTTCTGGCTGAATACATAATCAGCTCGTCCATACCAGGGTCCCTTCTTTCAGAAAGAAGTCCATTACAACAGCTTGGTCTACTGGAGGCACTTGGAACAGAACAATCTGCAACATGTTCTTTCTCTGCACAACCTTGAAAGGGACAGAGGGATGAATTGTGCCATCTTAACCCACCAAGATCTTGCAGGCATTCTTGGAGAAGTCTCAAACAATCCAGCATTTTGCATGGGAATGTGCAAGTCTGAAGATCTGATGGTAATTCTCGCCAACACACCGGTTATCAAGGTTACTTATAACTGATGGTGAAGAATTTAGAAGGAGGCACATACGATACATCCTAGTGGAACCAGGCTGCAAACATATTTTTCAGCTCCTTCTCACTCACAACCCTTGCTGACAAATGGCATAAGTAGCAGTTTTACCATGGTTGTAAAGACCATGTTACTTACCTTTGGTAACGCCTTATTGGTAGAGACTATTTATCTGCAGATTCCTTACCTTCTAATATTCCACAGGCCTCAGACTGGATCCAGAAAGATTCAAGCAGTAACCCTGTGTGCCGGTAGGTGGCATTGTTTGGTTCAGCATCGGCCGCCACGCTGACATCAGTTATTTTCCTGCGACTTTCCTCGTCAGAAGCAAGGTGCCACGAAGAATGCTGATGGACTGGTGTGCACCGCTAAGAACCTCAATAGGCGTAACCCTATACAGAACTCCGTTTGCACAGGGGGGGAGGATGGAAGGGAGGATCAGTAAGGAATCTGTGGCTAGATATAGAGTCTATCAGATAAGGATTTACCGACAGTAACGAACATGTTCATCTGATAGAAAAATCTAGCTTCAGATTCCTTACCTTAAGATAGATACTTAAGCAATACCTCTCTGGCGATGGGTTTGCGGACAGATTAGACAAAAAAGTCCTGTAGGACTGTGAGAAAGTGGCTCTATATATACTGGACTAGAATGAAGTACAGTGTGTATAGAGTCCACCAACCCCAGAGGTATAACACAGGTTAAAGTCAGAACTGACCTTACTCTTCAAAGTGGTAGCTTGGTCGAGCAGTAAGGCAGTACCAGAGGACAGTGTAAAGCATTTGTAGTACCCACTCAGTCAGCGAAAGGTTTCACACACTCAAGGACTTAACTCCAGGCCAATTGTTTTTATATCCACAGATAGTTGTTTTATTTTTAGAACCAACAGTTATAAAAATATACTTTTCTTGATATGAGTACTCTCCTGTAATTACTTTGCAAGGAAGCAATAAAGTTTGTGCACACATTAGTTACAGTATAGACAGTAAGCAACACAGTTCTGAAACACACTAGCATTGAGCTCAATGGGTTTTTCATAGACAAATACAGTTGATTACTCTATGGATTACTTTAGTAGTTCCAGTACTAGATCTAGGATTCAGTCCTGGGGTCTAAGCTGAAACCAGATTAGCAAAAACGTTTTAGTTACTGTGATGGATTTTCAGGAATATAAAGCGGTTTTAAAAGTTCATACTTATAAACTTTTCAAGGTAAATCTGACAATGTTATTCAATGGGAGATTCAGGTTGCAGGTAAAGTACGATCGCGTTACTTTAGTAACCCAGCACTAGTCTCCTAGGGCCAGCACTGGGGGCTTAGCTCAAAACAGGTAGGTAATTTGTTTCAGTATTTCGTGCGCTTTTTAAAGAATATTTACAGTTTTCAAAAATAGACACTTAGAAGAAATTTCATAGAAAAGCAGACAATGGATTCCTATGGAGAAAATACAGATTTTTAGTAAACCCGCTAGAGATTACTTTTGCGGTTCAGTACTGGGCTGTAAGGTATAGTACTGGCTTTTTCCCTGTTCACAGGTGAGTACTTTCGAATTCGGACTTTGGCTGATTTTATGGGAATATTTTCAGTTTTCAAATCTTCACACTTAGAAAATGTTCGAGTCCAAATGGGTCAATGTTATCCAATGGCAGGTAAGTGAATTACCGGTTTCCAGGTGAGTACTTGGTTGGTGAAGTTATGGCTCTGGGTATAGACTCAGGGGTCCCCCAGGGTGAGGTGAGTACAGTTAGTTCAATCCCAGCGGTACTGGGGCGGCCAGGTGCAGAGGTAGTTAGGCCCAATGATATCCAATGAGGGAAAGGGGGCCTTCGGTTGGTAGCTGCTGGCTAGCAGGCCACGCGGCTCTGGGATCTGGGCTCTTGGTCACTTGGTCACTTGCTCAAGGCAAGGGGGGGGGAAGTAGGATAGGGCAAAGAGGTCACAGCCAGCGGCACTCAGGCAGCTGGGTGCAGGGTGCTTAAGAGCCGTTGGGCGCTCAATGCTATCCAATAGATCTTGAAAAGGGAACAAAGGCTGCAGGCTCGGGGACGTGAGTACACCCCCTACCCTGCTCCTCTCCTGTGGGAGGGGGGCAGGAGCCTAGCTAGGATTGGGCAGGGGTCCCCATCTTCAAGATGGCCGGAGCCCGGGGTTGTGCTTCACCTCGCCTCTTCCACATGAGGGGTGGAGTTGGCAAAGGTTGGCACCCCCCCCCCCTTCTTGATGTAGTTTTTCCCGCCAGTCTTCCCGCCAAAGTGGGGGTAGGACTGGTGGGGGCTGGTTGCTGGAGAAGCTCTCAGAGGCGGTATGCCTTTGAAGCTTCCCCCTGTCCGTCCTAGGGGAGGAGACATAGCACCTCGCCCAGGATGTGCTTTGTTGCAGACCCAGGAGAGCGAGGGGCTCTCCACCCAGGGGTCCAGCAACATGTCTGCTGTGTGACAGCCTTTGCAGCCACTCAGCCCAGACGTGGATTGCAGGTTCGGGTTTTGGAGGGCATCTCTAAGATGCCCTTTCGTGCAGGTTACATTAAATCCCACACTGGCATCAGTGCGGGTTTAATGTGCTGAGAAGTTTGGTACCAAACTTGTCAGTCTTCAGTGTAGCCATTATAGTGCTGTGGAGTTCGTAATGACAACCTCCCAGCACCATATACTTTTAAATGGCATCACTGTACTTACAGTGCCCAGGAATGGCCCTGGGTACTGTAGGGGCACAGGGCTAATGCACCCATGCCCTCACCTCTGGCATAGGGCACCCAGCTAGAGGGGTGACTGAGGTATGCCAGGGCAGCGGGTTCTGTGGGCACGGCACACAGGGATGTGTGCCATGTCGACTCTCGTTTTAGTTCTGTACTTAGGCACTCAGCCTGCAAAGGCAGTGTGTGGGTGTCAGGGAACAGTGCCCCTGAGGGTGGCACAATCAGTGCTGCAGCCCTCCGGGGTCTTCTCTGGTCACCATGCATGCCCTTGGTACTTAGGGTACATTTACTAGGGGATGACAGGTGGCCAGAGATGCTAATTGGGTATTATGTTTCAGCTTTAATTATTAGGGAAGGAACACAGGCCCTGGGTACCTGGTTGGCAGGGACCCAGGGCACACTCAGTCAAAGCACTTCAGCTGTTCAGAAAATAGTGGGGGCATACCAAGGCAAGAAAGATGGCGCTTTCTCACAAGGACTAAACAAGCAAATTGCCCATCACAACGGGCCTGACTGTACAAACAATGATCGGTGAACATGTGTAGTGACTTCCTTGTTGCTGCCTGACAGATGTCCAGGACAGGGACTCCGCGAGGTAACACAGTGGTCACAGCTTTGGCTTTGATGGAATGAGCTTGCAAACCCACATAGAGTTGCTTTCTGGCCAATGTGTATCCGATGTTTATCCTCATCGCTATCTATCGTAAGATATTTGTTTTTGTACAGCCTCTCACTTCTTCGCCTCAACATACTCAACAAACAGTTGATCGTCCACCCTGAACTCTTCGTTATGATCATGGTATAACCACAATGTTCTTTTTGGGTCCAGGCAATAGAGTGTCTCCTCTTCTTTAGAAGGTTGAGGCAGAGAAAAGAAAGTAGGCAAAGTGATATTCCGGACTACATGAAACGGTATCACAAATGTCCGAAAGAAGGAACCACCAGTCCAGAGAACCAATCGGTATGGATAGAAAGTTGTATAAGGATGCTACATAGAGAGTGCTTGCAGTTTGCTGACTCTCCTAGCCAATGTTAAGGCCACCAGAAGGAAAATGCTACTTACCAGAATGCATCTGTTCTTGGCATGTAGAGCTGCAGAGTCATACACTTATCAATAGATCGCCACCTGGTGTAAGGTTCGGATGATTGCAGGTTGTTGTCTTCTTGGAAGAAGTCTTTGTAGTCACGAGATAGGTGACTCCTCCCTTGGACAATACTGCGCATGGTCATCGACTCCATCCTCAGATTGTTTTTCGCCATGATGGGAAATGATAGAGTTAGTAGAAGTAAAGAGAAAGGATGTCCATGCGTGTGCATCTAATTAAGATGAGTACTGGAACTGATACAAGTCCCGGGGAGGCGGGAGGGCGTGTAGGACTCTGCAGCTCTACATGCCAAGAACAGATGCATACTGGTAAGTAGCATTTTCCGTTCGAGGCATATGAGCTGCAAATCCTACACTTAGCAACGATTGTGCAGCAGTGTCTCCCCTAGCAGTGGTCGCTTGTATCCGTTGCAGCATACTGAAATAGTGTTTTAAGAACAGCTTGGCCCACTGCAGCTTGCTGCTTGGCTTGCACATCAACACAATAGTGTTTAGTGAAGGTGTGTATTGTAGACCATGTTGCTGCCTTGCATATGTCCTCTAGTGGTATGTTTCCTAAGAAAGCCATAGAGGCTCCTAGTTTGCGAGTGGAGTGTGCTCTAGGAGGAACTGTTAGTGTACGTTTAGCTTTTAGATAGCATATTTGAATACACTTTACAATCCATCTAGCAATTCCTCCTTTAGAGATGGGATTGCCTTTGTGTTGTTTTGTCTTTTTGAAGGATTTAGTCCTGTCTGTGTAATATAGTAGAGCTCGTCTAACATCTAAGGTGTGTAAAGCCCTTTCTGCAACAGAGTCCGGTTTTTGAAAAAACACTGGTAACTCTACTGATTGGTTTAGGTGAAAAGGAGTAATCACTTTTGGTAGGAATTTAGGATTGGGTCTAAGAACCAGTTTGTTAGGATGTATTTGAAAAAAATGGTTTTTCTATTGTGAATGCTTGTATTTCACTGACTCTTCTGAGAGAGGTAATGGCAACAAGGATGGCAGCTTTCCATGTTAGAAATTGCAGTTCACACTTATGTAAAGGCTCAAAAGGGGGGCCCATGAGTCTTGTAAGGACCACATTTAGATTCCATACTGGTGGAGGCGGTAACCTAGGTGGGATTATTCGTTTTTATCCCTCCATAAATGCTTTTATTGAAGGTACTCTAAAGAGAGATAGATGTTGTCTATTTTGTAAATAGGCTGCAATTGCTGCTAGATGCAGGCGTTTGGAAGAATAAGCCAAATTGGACCTTTGTAGGTGTAGAAGGTAGCAAATGATATTTTGGATGGAAACATCCAGTGGATCAATGTTATTGTTGTTACAGTATATTGCAAATCTTTTCCACTTAGCAGCATAACATCCTCTGGTAGTGGGTCCTCTAGCTTCTTTAATGATATTCATACAGTCTGGTGGTAAGTTTAAGTAACCAAACTCTAGGACTTCAGGAGCCAGATTGCCAAATTCAGTTGGCTTGGCTCTGGATGCCTTATTTCTCCATGGTTCTGTGTTAGCAGGGATGGCGTGAGCCGTAATTTCTGATGCGGAACCAGTGAGAGATCCAGTAGCGTGGTGAACCACGGCTTGTGTGCCCATGTGGGGGCCACTAGTATTAGTTTGAGAGACTGTTTGAGCTTGCGAACTACTAGTGGAGTGAATAGGAGAGGCGGAAAAGCGTACGCAAATCTGCCTGACCAAATCATCCATATTGCATCCCCCTCCGACCGTGGGTGTGGGAACCTGGCGGCGAAGGTTGGGCATTTTGCATTTTCGTGGGTGGCAAACAGGTCTATCTGTGGGTTCCCCCACATTTGGAAGAATGGTTGTACAACTTGTGGGTGTATCTCCCATTCGTGAATCTGTTGTGACTGACGACTCAACAGGTCTGCTATCTGATTGTGAATTCCTGGAAGGTGTTCTACTGTCAGATGTATGTTTTGAGGGATGGTCCATCTCCAAATGTTCTGTGTAAGCTGGGACAGTTGCAGAGAGTGTGTCCCCCCCTGTTTTTGTATATAATACATGGCTGTCATATTGTCCGTCCGGACTAGGACAGCTTTGTTTTGTATTTGTACTTGAAAAGTTTTGAGTGCTAGAAAAATTGCTAGCAACTCCAAAGGTTGATGTGGAACTGTTTCTGTTGATTGTTCCACTGACCTTGTGTGGTATAATGCAAGAGATGGGCTCCTCATCCTGTGAGGGATGCATTTGTCGTTAGCACTATTTGTGGAACAGGGTCTAGGAACGGCCGTCCCTTTGTTAAGTTTTTGGTGTTCCACCATTGCAGAGAGCGATATGTACGGCTGTCTACCAACACCAGGTCTGTGAGCTGACCTTGAGCCGGATTCCATTGTTGTGCTAGACATTCTTGTAGTGGACGCATTTGCAGTCTTGCGTGAGGAACTATAAAGATGCAAGACGCCATCATGCCTATTAGTTTCATAAACACTCTGGCTTGGAGAGAGTGCTGGCATTGAAAAAGGGAGACTTAGTTCTGAATGCTTTGAATCCTGGCTTGACTGGGATACGCTAGAGCTGTAGATGGGTCTATGGTAGCTCCTACATATGGATGAACGTGCGAAGGCTCTAGGTGCGACTTGGTGTAGTTTATCGTAAATCCTAAGTCGTGCAATGTTTGAATTGTTTGTTTTGTGTGCTGTACACATTGGTTGAACGATCTTGCTTTTATGAGCCAGTCGTCTAGGTAAGGGAAGACATGTATTTGTTGTCTTCTGAGATGTGCTGCTACGACTGATAGGCACTTTGTAAACACTCGTGGTGCTGTTGTGACCCCGAATGGAAGGACTTTGAACGGATAGTGTTGTCCTTGTATGACAAACCTTAGATACTTCCTGTGCGCAGGATGTATAGGAATGTATAGGAAAGGCGGGGCACCCTATCAGTCTTCCCTGGACCGACCACTCACCTGTCCCCCTTACATGGTCTATATGCAAGGCCCCCCACACAACCCCCACTGTGAGGAACTCCAGAGACTGGTCTAGACTCTCAGTAGAATCTTGGTCTAGCAGTCTTTTGACCTCCAGACCCCACTGTAATGGGGACCCTTGCACAGCCAATCGAGAATATGAAGAGTGGATCTTGAATTCTCTTGAGGCCACACTCCCCCTCCCCAAAACCACTATGAAGCGGTCACAAAAAAACGCCCCCCTGGTACTCTGGGGAACTCAGGGGAAAAAAAACGGATCTGTAGGGAGATAGAAAGAAGGTGGCGCTTGGATTATTCCACGGACGAGAAAATCCTATACAGAGAGGCGATTAGAGCCTACAAATATGAGGTAAAAACTGCTCAATCAACTTACTTCTCACAACAAATTATGAGGGCAAAATCCAAACCCAAAGAAATCTTTCAGATAGTAAAGAGCCTCACTAAACCTTCCCCTCCATCCATGTTCATGTGTAAAACTACGGCCCACTGCAATGACCTGGCAGAATTCCATTATAAACTGTACAAAATTGACTACACGAAATTGGTGCAACAACAGAGACAATCCTTCGCTGCGGCCAAGGCCCGCCTTCGGGGCCTGAAGCTGCCTTATGCCCTACTATATCCGGCTCGGCTGCGGGTTGTCTTTCAGTCCCGCACCCTCTTCTTCGATACCCCGGAGGCCATCTTTCAGTGGACGGATGAGACTGTCAGGGTGCGGGTCAATACGGCAAAAGGCGGTGAGTCTGACTGGTAGGGGTCCTGACGATCAACGTAGGCGCCGAGGCAGATCCCGATCACACCGCAGCTCAAAATCAAGATCCAACACACGCAAAGACAAGAACTCGCAGGAAGCTACTGAAGATGTGCCCTGACTGTGGGGAGGAAAGGACATTTGCTAATCTGATTGTCTGCTCTCTTTGACCAGGGCGCTTTAGTTTGGCTGGAGGTCACGCTTACTCAGAGTTGGGAAGGGGACACAGCCTAGTTCGACATGGGTTGTGCTGAGGGGATCCTTGGAAGGGGTGCTCCCTGGCTCCCCGTTGGGGCCCGGACCATTCCCTGACCACGACAGATGCTTCCATGTTTGGGAGGTGCGGGGTGGGGCGGGAAGGGGGGGGTTTGTTGGGGATTGGGACTGTTCTAGTTCAGGGGAGGGGTCTGTGCGTGATGTGCTGCGTCCGATCCGTGGTGAGTGCTGCTGTTGTTGCCTGTGGTACGACATGTGTGAATTATATGCCCTTACATAAACGTCATCTGATGCTGGGGGCTTTAGGTTAGGTCCCTGTGGGACACGCATACTGAGCTGGAATGTGCGGGGAATGCTGGATAAGGTGAAGAGAGGGGCTGTGTTTTCATGGGCCAAAGGCAGGGGAACTGACATATTGCTCCTTCAGGAAACCCATCTGTTAGGCACTAAGGTGCTCTGCCTCCAGCGCAATGGTTTTACGCAGACATTTCATGCCGGCTTCACGAGGGGGTCGCGGGGTGTGGCTGTTTTGATTCATCGGAGAGTCCCCTTTACTCACAGACGCACATGGCTAGATGCGCAGGGCAGGTATGTGTTCGTACAGGGCGAGATTGGTGGTGAGATGGTTGTCATTGGTAGCGTATATGCGCCGTCCCCACTGCAATGGGCCCTAGTGGAGAAGCGGATGTCCCTATGGGTTGATATGCCAACAGTGTTATCGATAGTAGGGGGGACTGGAACGACGTTATGGACATCTCATGGGACAGGTGGCGGGGCACTGCAGGCGAGGCGGCGGGGAGGGAGGGGCAAACATCCCAACTGAGGGCTATGGTCATGGGGTTGGACTAGATTGACTCCTGGAGGTACAAGCGGGGGGGCGCGTCGGGATTTCACATACTTCTCCTCTGCGCGAGACTCGTTCTCGCGCCTGGACTACATCTTCCTCCCGCGGGCGATGGCCGGCAGGCTCATGTCGGCGGACATCTTGCCACGGGCACTCTCTTATCACTCTCCGATCTCTGTGTTGGTCGACACTGGGCGCAACAGGCAGCCATTCAGGTGGCGCCTGTCGCCCTGGCAGTTAACACAGCCCTCCTATCGCGCCCACATCACTTGTGAACTTGCACACTTCCTGTCAATGTGGGCTCAGTGGCATCCCCGTCAATACTATGGGAGGCCATGAAACCCACTATGAGGGGTGTCGATATCTCGTGGTGTTCAGCAGCGCGGAGGGGGAAGCGTAGGGACCTGGTGCGACGAGAAGCGGACTTGGAGGACCTGGAGCGCAGGGGTCGAGGGGAAGACGGCGAACGGCTAAGACGTCAGCTAGTATTGGCACAACAGCAGTATACCTCGATATTATAATAATATATAATATTATATAATTTCCATTCTCTCCTGGAATGTCGCTGGGTTAGCCAACAAAGTAGACACGCCTGATTGGGGGGAACTCATTGAAGGGTACGATATATGCCTTTTTCAAGAGACATGGGCAAGAGAAAAATATTCTCGGCCGGGTTTTGCTACCTTTGACATCCAAGCAAAATGGGGAGGAAAGGGCCGCCCATCAGGAGGACTTTCGACCTGGGTTGGGTCCCACTTGGGTTGCAGGGCCACACACCTGGAAACCAACTCTTTGGACTTCCAGTGTGTCTCTCTTGAATGGCCAGGCGGAGGAAAAGTAACACTGATCAATATATACTCAAGACCAGTGGAGGTTGCAGCCACCTCGGGACCAGTCGAGGACCTAGCGCAGTTTCTCGACTCACTTAATCTCTGCTCCCCACTAATTGTAGGTGGAGACTTTAATCATCAGTATGAACCGCTTCCCGAGCACCTGGTGGGTATATCTAGTGAAGAGGACGAATTGTGGAACATCCCCACCCTGACAGACCCATTGGTCAGGGCTTGGACTCCACTTGCCACCCAAATAATGTCCCTCACGCTTAGTCACTCGCTGAGGGCTTGCAACGGCCGGACTAAAGGTGACATCCCGCCTAAACATACTTTTAATAGATTGGGCCATGAGTCACGAATTGACTACATAATGGTCTCAACCAGGGACTGGGGGAAAGTGAAAGATTTTGGCGTAATTCCCAGACTCGATAGTGACCACAATTTGCTTTCACTAAAATTTGAGCTACAGGGGCCACAAATAGTCAAGGTTGACGATAATTCCGCACTACAGGTGGACCTTGCACTATCTAGCAATAGGCGCAGAATTAAATGGGCTAAACTGCTGGAAAACCAAAGTAACATCGGGAGACTTTATGCACTAGTCGTCCCCGCCTTGGAAAAAGTTGAGCGCTGCATGCATCACCCAGTCAGTGAATCTGAATTCGATCCCACAGGTAATCCTGGGGTATCCAATCCCCCCTTATAGAAGCCGGCACAAATGATCGAACTTGGTATCATTCACTCTGAGTTATGCACTAACCTTGCAGAGGTGCTGAACCCAGTGGCCAGGTCAAATAAGTCTAAGCAGAAAAGAGCCACCTGGTTCAACGCTTCCTGCGGGGCAGCAAAAGTTGCACTACTGAAATCACTTAAAGCGCGAGACACTACAAGTGTAATCAGGGAGAAACGATTAGCCTATAAATTAGCCCTCCGTGCTGCCAAAGTAGATTGGGATGAGGGGAACTGGACCAAAATGACAGCTGCTCTTGCATGTCGAGACGCACGGACTTTCTGGCAGATCGTCAAGCACGGCTCAGCTGAACCACTTGTAGCAGTGGAGCCCAATATAGCACCCTCTGTCTGGGAGGAACATTTTAAAAATCTATACAAATCACATAGTAGCGATGAGGCGATGACCCTACCCGTAGAAGTGTCGTACTCCTCCAATGACAGTGTAACCGACATGGATGGATTTAGCGTGGAGGAGATCACCATGGCAATTACGTCCCTGGCTGCTGGAAAGGCGCCGGGCCTGGACAGGCTCCCAGGCGACCTTTATAAACACGAACCAAAGATATGGGCTCCTTATCTTAGGGTGCTATTCAACTCGATCCTGAAAGGCATGCCAATCCCCCCGACCTGGTCGGGGGCAGAGATAGTCCCAATTTTTAAGAAGGGATCTCCTCTGCTCCCGGCCAACTACAGGCCAATAAGCTTGATTGACGTGTCCCAAAAACTCTTTGCAAAGCTACTGTTAAATCACCTACACGAGTGGATCAGGGATTTTAATATCCTGAGCCCTTTCCAGGCAGGTTTCAGGGAGAAGGTCTCTACCATTGACCAGGTCTTTCGGCTTGTCCTCATCTATTGGAAAACGGTGCAGTTGGAGGGTGGCAGCCTCTATACTGTATTCGTGCACCTGAGGGCGGCGTTCGACCTGGTCCCCCGGACCAAGCTGTGGGAGGTCCTGGCCAAACTGGGGGTTCCTGAAGGCTTGTTGAAAATGCTAGTTCGCCTTCACAGTGCCAATTTCGCGCAGGTGAGATGTGGCAGGATGGGTGCACTGTCCAAGAGGTTCCCCGTTGGCAGGGGGGTAAGACAGGGTTGTGTGCTTGCACCAACCCTGTTTTGCCTCTATGTCAACGGGGTTATCTCCCACTTAGAGGGGGTACCCAACTCTGATGCCCCAAAACTGGCCGCCGAAAGGGTGCCGGCCATCATGTTTGCCGACGATACTCTGTTGCTATCAAAGTCGGCAACAGGTATCCAGCGCACCCTTGATGGCTTCGTGGATTTCTGTGAGGCCCATGGATTGGAAATAAACGCCATCAAAACTAAATTCATGGTCCTCAATCCCCCACAGAAATTCCATTGTAGCCCCAGCATTGCACACAACAGGCTTGAGAGAGTGAAAACCTTCGAATATCTGGGCATTATGTTAAATGATAAACTAACCTGGAACACGCACCTGGAGAAGGTCCTACTTAAACTGACCCAACATTCGGGGGGCATCATGAAGCTTTTGGCGAACAATAAATCCACAATCAGGCCCATCGGTCCTCCGATGCAGATCTACAAATCCCAGGCCAAGGGGGCTGCCATCTACGGGTCTGAACTTTGGGGCCACGTTGGAACATCAGACCTCTTAAAAGTGGAAAATAAATTCATCCGAAATCTTGTAGGATTACCACCTAGCACTCCCCTTGTCCCCCTCAGGATGGATCTAGGTTTATGCCCGCCAGATGATGACTTGGCTTTCCGCCCGCTGGCCTTCTGGCGCAGACTATGGACAACCCCAGAATTGGCCAGTTACAGACAGGGACTCCAGGAGGTCCTTGCTATGCCGGGTGCTGGAAAAATCAAATGGCTCAATTTCATTAAATTGGAACTGGAGGGTTTGGGACTTTCTAAAATGTGGTCCGATCCCTTGCCTACTTGCCAACTCATTTCCAAAAAAGAGTTAGCCAAGACATACCGTGACAGTAAATTATCCCTGCTTTTCAATCAATCTAAACTTGGGACTCTGACAGACTCTTTCATGTCCTTCAAGGCCATTTACAACTTTGAACAGATTCTGGATAAAGTTTACCCTCCTCTACTTAGGAAATTATACCTACAGTGGAGACATGGGTCCCTCCCTATCAGATCATTCACAACTAAATGGAGTGATGACGCAAACAGTACCTGCCCAGCATGTAGAACCTCGGATGAAACTGAACTTCACATTCTCTTTCTTTGTCCCGCCTACCGAGAGATCCGCAAGTACTGGATTGTTCCTCTATGCAGGAATCTGGGCTTTGTGAAGTGCATGGCCGCTTTTAGAGTCCTGAAAACTGATTTGACCGATTACATTGTGTTTGCGGTGGCTAAGTACCTGGGCGCTCTCTGGCCCATCAGAAGGAAATGCCTTAGGGCTGGTAACTGACCTTTCTGTACACAGGTCATCCCTGTGCAACATGGGATTGTGTAAAAGCTTGATTTTATAAATGTTATATTTCACTGTATAACTCTTTATCAAATATCAGTTTTAAAATGTATGTTTTAAACGTCTTTTATGGTAAAATCTTACCGAAATAAAGATATTTTTGAATTGAATTGATATTATTGGATGAGGCCCGCCAGGCTTGGCTAGTCACACAGAGCCGCATATATCAATGGGGCGATAAATCGTGCAAAATGCTTCATCGCCTGTGTCAGGGCATTATGCATGCACAGCCTCTGCCCCAGATAGTCGCCCCAGATGGTGAGCCACTGTTGGAGCCCGGAGCGATAGCGGGTAGTTTTGCCTCCTATTACGAGACCCTGTATGCGCCCCGGGAGTGCCTGGATGCCGCCATGGTGCAGCGCTTCATAGATGATCTTCCACCACGGGCCGTTTCGGATGAGGTTCGCGATATATTAGACCGGCCACTGACAGACGATGAGCTGGCCACGGCCCTGGGTGAACTAAACCCGGGCAAGGCACCGGGCCCAAATGGGTTTCCATGCAAATTTTTTAGACACTTCGCGACACAGCTGACACCCCACTTCCGGCCGGTTATCGAGGAGGCACGTGAGAAGGGTATGCTGCCCCCGGACTGGAGACATGTGGAGGTAGTGTTTTTTTTAAAGCCGGGGCGCCCCCCGGAGAGACACGAGTCTTAGAGACCAATTTCACTGCTCAACACCGAGGCCAAGATTTTGGCGAAGGCCCTCGCCAACAGGCTCAAGCCCCACATCACGGACTTGGTCCATCCGGACCAGGCCGGCTTTATGCCCCAGCGGGCCACTCGACATAACATCAGGCGAGCTCATGTTGCGATTTCGGCCTGGTGGGTTTGGGTGAGCGGGCTGCGTTGCTGCTGGCGGATATGGATAGGGCGTTCGACTCTTTGAGCTGGACATATCTGTTTGCTCTCTTGGGTCGCTTGAATCTGGGTCCCCGATTCATGGCATATGTACGGCTCCTCTACAAGGACCTGACGGCTGCGGTCCGTGTCGGCGGTGGAGTCTCCCGCTCTTTCAGTATCCAGCGGGGAACTAGGCAGGGGTGCCCCCTCTCCCCATACCTCTTTGCGCTCGCTATGGAACCCCTCGCGGCGTGGGTGCGGATTGATGCGCAGTGGAGGGGCTTTCAGTGGTCATCGGGTGTGGCGGATAGAATAGCTCTATACACGGACGACGTGTTATTTTTTCTCACCAACCTGGATCGCTCGGGGCCTCGCATTATGCGGATCCTGCAAATTTTTGGTGAAACATCGGGGCTCTATATGAACCCTGGGAAGTCCACACTCTGGACCCTAGGGGGTTGCAACCACTAGGTGAGTGGGCCGAAGGGCTGCAGGTGACGGTAGACGGCGTGAAATATCTCGGGTTATACCTCACAGAAGACGCTTCTGTAGCCCTAGAGCGTAACATCACCCCGGTCTGGGAAAGTACGCGAGAAGATCTCAAGGCATGGGCCAGGATGCCGCTTTCCATCCAGGGCAGATCTGCCATTTTTAAGATGGTCGCGCTCCCACGCCTACTGTCTCAGTTACAGAACCATCCGGCGTTGGTCCCACACACTTGGTTCCGACGCCTGAACGCGGCATTGAGTGGCTTTTGTGTGGGAGGGGGGCGCGGTACGAGTTGCGTTGCGGACTTGCTTCCGCTCCACTTATACAGGGGGCCTCGCCACAGCTGACAAGCTGTCATATTATCAAGCATCCCACCTCCTGGTACTGAACGACTGGTGGTACGCGGACAGGGGTGATCCTGCTTATGCGGTGGAGCGTTTCCTTATGGGTTCCGCCTCTCTCCACACACTGTTGTACTCGACGTCGCTTCGGAGATCTCTGCCGTCCGCCACGCGGGTAGTCTTTCAGATCTGGCGGCAGGCCCTGCGCAGGGTGGGCTGGTGGAATGTCCGGACCCTGGAGACCCCATTTTTTTTGCTGAATGGACGATTGCCTCAGCTAGCGGCCCTAGTGGGCTTTCGACATTGGGATGTGATAGGCATCTCTACCCTGGGTGATGTCATGTCTGGGGGGGTGCTCAAGTCCTTTGCCATGTTGTGGGAGGAGTTTGACATGTCACATGCCCAATTTTACAAGTACCTCCAATTTCGGCATGCTCTGACACCGTATATCCAGGGAGTGGAAGATATCCCAGAATTTAGTCCCATCGAGGCCAAGGTCTTCATGGGGGACCTGCCTGATAAAAAGATTTCCCGCATATACCAGACCCTTGTGCGCCGTAGCGCCTCGGACCTTGCCCATCTCAGGACCCAGTGGGAGCGGGATGTTGGGAAGCTGGACGAGGAAGATTGTGTGGAGGCCCTGAAAGGGCCCATTGGAGCGGCCATTTCCACGCGCTTGCAATTGATACAATTCAGGTACCTCCACCGTACACACTACACTAGACAACGCTTGTGGAGAGCGGGACTGATTACTTCCCCGAATTGTCTTAGGTGCAACACCGAGGTGGGGACGCTGATTCATACCGTGTGGGGCCCTTGCGGTTTTGGGATAGAGTGTTTCGGTGCTTGAATGAGGTACTGGCTTGGGAGCTGCAGAGGGACCCTAAACTGGCTCTTCTTCATGTACTGGCTGGGGTTGGGGGCAACCGATACAAGCGTCATTTACTACTGTTGGGACTGACCTTGGCCAAAAGAGACATTGCGAGATCCTGGAAGGCACCCTGCGCACCTTCCTTCATGGCTTGGCAGAATGGAATGGACTTCTGTATGGGCCTGGAACAGCCTGTATATGTCGCAAAGGGGTGCCCTCTCAAGCACTATAGAATCTGGAAGCGGTGGGCAGACTATCAAGGCCTGGACCTAGACCCACCACCGGAGGAGGGGGTTGTACAGTTGATCTGATAGTCTCATAACCTATGATATGGCGACCATTGTAGCGCACATAGCGCGTCACGGACGGAGTAGCCAGCAGCACGCATGGGAGGGAGGGGGGTGTTGGAGGTGGGTGGGGAAGGGCGGGGGGATTTTTCTGCACAACTAGACATTTCTTTGTTTGATTACTCTACTGCTAAATCGCCTGTAAAATGTTTGCATGTTACAGTCATTGATCGTTTGCTCTAGTGATTGTCTCTGGAGATCAGAGAATTACTTGATGTATTTCTACCATGCAACTAATAAAATCGGTTTTCAAAAAAAAAAAAAAGTGTACAAAATTTACGCTTCCTTTCCTGTCATGGACCTAGATCCCACTGCTTAGGCCCGGTCTAGTCAGGCGGAAACTTTCTCAGTCCCCTGCTACCCTGGATCACTTTCCATTGTTAGAACAGGAATCCCAGGAATCCCTACCACGTCAAGTAAAGTCAGGGTCACCATGTCACCCAGCCCCACCTGAGGCAATGGTCTCGGTAATCCATGTTGTTCTCCCCACCATCATGAACCTCCTTAACGCCTCCATTATCTCTGGCACAGTCCCGTCCCCTTGGAAGCAGGCCATGGTGCGTGCGCTCTTGAAGAAACCAAATCTGGACCCTGGTGACTTTGGCAGCTACCGCCCAATCTCCTTGCTCCCCTGGGTGAACAAAATTCTTGAGAAGCACATCAATATACATCTGATGGATTTTCTCGAGAAACAACCAGTTGCTGGATGCAACCCAAACGGGCTTTCGACCCAGACAGGGGACCGAGACCGCCCTACTGGCAGTCACCGAGGAAACCAGAAAGATTCTGGATCAAGGGGGATCAGTGGCAGTGGTCCTCCTCGATCTGAGCGCAGCATTTGACATGGTTAATCACAATATGCTGCTGTGCCGCCTCTCTGCCGTCGGAGTATCAGGCAGGGCACTGCTCTGGTTCAAATCCTTCCTGAACAATAGGTCCTTTCAGATCTTCGAGGGAGACACGGTATCCTCCAGCAAACCTCTGAGCTGTGGGGTACCGCAGGGTTCCTTCTTGAGCCCTGCCCTATTTAACGTCTATATAGGACCACTAGCTGAGGTTGTTCGTCCATTTGGCATTAAGATCATTTCATATGCAGGCGACACTCAGCTGGTGGTCTCCCTAGCGTAGGAGGACGGCCAATCAGCACAAATGGGGTTAATGAAATGCCTGGAGGAAGTGAAAAGCTGGATGACGACATCCTCCCTTAAGCTTAACGGGGACAAAACTGAACTGATGCTCCTGGGTCCCGTCGGTTTAATGAACATTGACTCCCTATGGCCTCCAAGCCTAGGCACTCCACCTGTACCTAAGGACAACAAGAAAAGCCTGGGGGTATGGCTGGATAAAGCCTTGACTTTTCACACTCAGGCCATTAAGCTCTTGGCGACTTGTTTTGGCCTCCTCAGGATGTTGAAAAAAGTCCTCCCACTCTTACCTATGGAAGCCAAGCAAGTCGCCGTGCAAGGCCTGATCCAGTCCCGACTGGACTTCAGTAATGTCCTGTATCTAGGCGCCCCCGATTACACACTGCGTAAGCTGCAGATTATCCAAAACTGTGGGGCTCGTACACTGGTTCAGGTGCCACGCAGATGGTCAGCCAAACCTGGGCTGAAGAGCCTACACTGGCTCCCGGTGCGGCCACAAATTTCTTTTAAGGCAATGTGTATATCCCACCAAGCCTTTTGGCAAAAAGGCCCGGTAATTAGCCATGAGCTGATTACACAATACCATCCGAGTAAACACCTTTGCTCCAGTCAGGCCTTTTTAGCCACAGTTCCCAGAATCAAAAGAGCCAGAGTCGGCGGTAGGATGTTCTCCTACAACGCCGCTAGACTATGGAACTCACTCCCTCTTCAACTCAGGGCCAACCCTAACCTGCTCTCCTTCCGGAAGCAATTAAAGACTTTTCTCTTCAACACTCACAACTAGTCCCCGAAGCGGACTGTTTCTGACAAGTAGAGCCACTTTCTTGCAGCGCTTGGACGCCCCAGGGCAGCAATCGCGCTTTATAAGTCCACCTTTCATTTCATTTCATTTCAATGTGAAAGTAGGCGTCCTTTGGGTCTAGTGTGGTCAGAAAATCTCCCTGCTGTAGTAATGGGAGTACCTGTTGTAAAGTGATCATGTGAAAATGATCCAATTGTATGTAGTGGTTGAGAGGCCTGAGGTCGAGAATTGGTCTAATTGTCCCGTCCTTCTTGGGAATTAGGAAGTACAGGGAGTAAACTCCTGTTCCTTGTTCTTCTAAAGGAACTACTTGAAAAGCATCTTTTTGTAGAAGTGCTAGAACTTCCTGTTGAAGCAGAGTTATATGGTCTGTGGACATTGGACGCTGCCTGGGTGGTACGTTTGGGGGGGTTGCTGTGAGTTCTAGGCAGTAACCATGTTGGATAATTTGTCTTACCCACCTGTCTGTTGTGATGGAGTTCCAGACAGGTAGGAACTGTGAAAGTCTGCCCCCTACAGGAGTGGAATGTTGTAGGGGAGGCAGAGGGAAGTTAATGTTTGGGAGTGGAAGAGGAGCGGTTGTTATTACCTCTGCCTCTATCCTTGTTGTTGTTGCCTCTGTATCCTCCTCTAAAATATCCTTTATTAGAGGAGGTGTGCGTGTTTGTTTTAAAAGATGATGTGGTCACTGTACCGGTTTGCTTGGCGCCTCCTCTATAAAAGGAGCGGCAAAAAGAACCTTTATTTTGGGTGGATTGTAGCGCACCCATAGACTTAGCTGTGTCTGTGTCCTTTTTCATTTTTTCTAGTGTGTTGTCTACCTCCGGCCCAAACAACTGATTTTGATTTAAGGGCTGGTTTAGGATGGTAATCTGTACTTCTGGTTTAAAACCTGAAATGCGTAACCATGCATGACGTCTGAGAATCACACTAGTATTGACTGCTCTGGATGCTGTGTCAGCTACATCTAGTGCGCATTTAATTGAGGCATAAGATATTAGTTTGCCTTCTTGTAAAAGCTCTGCTGCCTGATCCTTGTATTGATCAGGGAGATGTTCCATTAACTTTTCTAGTTGGTCGTAGTTAGCCCCGTCATAGCGTGAAAGTAAAGCTTGTGTGTTTGCTATGCGCCATATGTTTGCTGCTTGTGCAGCAATCCTTTTTCCTGGCGCATCAATAATTTTTTATTCCTTGTCAGGCGGGGGCTTGTCACCAGAAGTTTGAGAGTTTGCTCTTTTACGTGCATTTGACACTACCAAAGAGTCTAGAGGCAGATGTCCCTTAATATAGACCGGATCAGCTGGTGCTGGTCTATACTTTTTCTCTACTCTGGGATTTAGCACTCTAAATCTTACTGGATCTTAAAAATATCCGGTGCATGTTTAATAACCCCTTTGATCATAGGTAATATTTGAGTAGACCTTTGTGACTGCTCAAAAGTGTCTAGTAAGAAATCCTCCTCAATGGCATTAGAGTGCATTGACATCCCATGGTAAAGGGCAGCTCCATTTAATAAATGATTAAAACCAATACTATCTTCTTTAGGGGAAGGTGTTATTGGGTAGTACGGAGGCTCAGGGATGTCTGGTGTAAAACCATATGCCTCGTCCTCCTTGGGATATTGTGGGTTAAAATCCTCATCTAAAGGGTATGTTACATCATTGCCTCCACCTAAATTATACTCTTCGTCAGTGTGGTGTGATGATGCAGGAGATTGAACTGGAGAAGTTATAGGTTCAATGTAAGGATTAGGAGAGGAAGAAGGTGAAGGAGAGGAAGGGTGCATTGGAGAAGTTGCACAGTCCTTTTTGGCAGGAACCACAGGTGGAAGTGGTGTGTCTGCTGGTCTTTTCTTATATGGAATTGCTTCCACATGTCCAGTTTTTGGATTAATATAGACCTTTTTCTGATTAGGATCTGGTTTAAACAGTTCTTCTTGTTCCACAATCTTCTTTGGAGTCGATTTTTTTGGTGCCAATAGAGGTTGATTAGTGTTTTTTGCCTTGTGAGGAGTGATTGAGTCCTGTGACAATTTCTTCGGTGTCGAAGGTGTTTAAGGCTTGTCTGTATTATGCCTTGGAGACTTTGGTACCGATTTTGTAGATTTCGGCGTGGAGACAGGTTTTGTTGGGCCTGCGGCGCCGGAATCTGGCTTCCCTTCTTTATTTTTGGAACCAGAGGGTTTCGGAGTCGAAGCTTTCGGGTCCGGTACGGCTCTTGGCTTTGGCACCGATGTGTTCAGGTGCCGAAGGGTCTTTGGTTTTGGGCACCGAAGGTTGTTTTGGCTTCGGTGTAGAAGAATCCTTCGGTGACGAAGGATATTTCGGTGCCAATGGAGGAGGTGGAATTGGCACGTGATGTTTTTGTGGCGCCGAGGCACCGGAAGGCGTAGTCTTTTTCCTCGGAGCTGAGCCCGAAGGCGGGGCGTCAGAGGGTAAATTTCGGTCTTGACTGGTCCCCATAGGCGGAGTACCGACCGCTGCCTTTGTCTTGGGTAGGTTATGTTGTGCGGGGGCAGTGGTACTCACAGGTTGTAGAGATGGAATCGAATCGTCCGAGTCCTCTGCCCCCTATATGATCGGGAGATCAGGAGAGTCTTCCTCGGCGACGAGTGGAACCTCGCCTTCGGAGATATCTTCGATTGGATCTTCGTCCTCGGAGAAGTCTTCTTCGACGATCTCTTCCTCAAAGATGGCCTCCGGTGCTGGCGTTGATCTTTTTATTTCGTGTCGACGGGCACTCCGATCCCGAATAGTTTTCTTCGATCGGAAGGAGGCTCAGGCTGTGCAGGTCGACTCGTCGTGTTCTGGTGAGAGACAGAGGTTGCAAACCTCGTGATGGTCGCTATGAGGGAATTTTGCTCGACATACCGGGCATCTCTTGAATGGAGTTCTGTCCATGAGGCGTAGACCGTACGGCGCCGATAGGTCCAATGGCCCGCGTCGACGCACCGGAAGGAGTAGTTTCTGTCCTGTAACTCTAGTTCTGTAGTAGGGGTATCTCTGTTATAGTCATAATCTAGTGAATAGTCCCGCCCATGTGCGTGGAGCCCGGAGCAATCAAAAATAATCTCTTAAGGTGTCGAAAAATTCAGAACTGCACAGACACTTAAGAGAGAATTAAAGACTGATAATGCAGCCTATAAAACCAGGCTACACTGTCCAGTACTTCAACTAGAAATTCCACCAAAAATCCACAAACAGCAAAGTCTGTCCAGCTTTCCCTTGCCTCAACAGCAAAACCCCTCTGGAATGATAGAGAGGAAGATCTTGACAGACAAGCCCCATAGGCTGCCATTATGTGGCTCAGAACAGGATACTGTGCCTTTAAGAGAACTTTCCAAAACTTCACAGTATCCCAGAATGCACTGCAGGTCCCTTTTACTTTCATTTCTTTTTGAAGGCGTAACACGCCAGACCTGTAGCATTCCTTACATGAATATCTCTCTCCACCGGGGAGGAGGGCGGGCGCTTATGACTATAACAGAGATACCCCTACTACAGAACTGGAGTTACAGGACAGAAACTACTCCTTCTGTAGTAGGGGATCTCTGTGTATAGTCATAATCTAGTGAATAGAATGCAAGCCCATCTCCACACCAAAGCGGCGGCGGCGAACGAGAATTAACAACACTATTGTGCGAACAAATTTCGCAGCGAAGCCTGCCCAACCGAGGCGTCTGCCCTGGCATCAGTGTCCAGGCAGTAATGCTTCGCAAAGGTATGGACCGACTTCCAAGTGGCCGCCTTGCAGATTTCTGCAATTGGAACATTACGGAGCAAAGCGGTCGTGGCAGCTTTGCCCCTGGTGGAGTGAGCCTTAGGTTTACCCCCTAAGGTCTTATTAGCCTTTTGGTAACAGTTTTATGCAGGACACAATCCACCTAGAAATGGACTGTTTAGAGGTAGCAAGACCCGTCCTGACTGATCCATAATTGATAAACAATTGGTCTGACCTACGAATATCTTAGGTCTTATCCAGATAAAATTTCAACACCCTCCTAACATCCAGGGAATGTAAAGACCTTTCCGCTGGAGATGAAGGATTCTGAAAAAACGTAGGCAAAGTTATGGTCTGGTTGACATGAAAATCAGAAATAACCTTGGGAAGAAATGTAGGGTGAGTACGCATAACAACCTTAGCAGCATGAAATACAGTATAAGGTTCTTGGCAACACAACGCCTGAATTTAACTCACCCTGCGGGCCGATGTAATGGCCACGAGGAACGCCGCCTTCCAGGACAGGTGCTGCAACGAAGCCTTATGAATAGGTTCAAAAGGCTCCTTCATCAACCTGGACAGCACCAAATTCAATTCTCATGAAGGCGAAGGAAGCCTGACAGGAGGGAATACTTTCTTCAAGCCTTCCAAAAAATCTTTAATCACGGGGATCTGGAAGAAGGAAGTCTGTGAAGGGTATTTCCTGTAGGCAGTCAATGCAGCGAGATGAACCTTAATGGAATGAACATTAAGGCCAGACTGCGCCAAATGCAGAATGTAAGGAAGGATGACGTCTTCCTTGCACGTCGTCGGGTCATAGTTCTTGGACTTGCACCAGATACAGAACCGCTTCCACTTGTAAGCATAGGAAGTCCGAGTGAAAGGTCGCTTAGCCTCCTTCAGTATGTCCATGCAATCCTCGGGTAGATTCAAATGGCCATACTGCACTATCTCAGGAGCCATGCCGCCAAACTCAAAGACGAGAGGTTGGGGTGCCACATCTGCCCCCCGAACTTCGTGAGAAGGTCCGGCCTGCACGGCAGCCGTATGTGAGGAAGGAGAGACCGGTGAAGCAGGTCCGTGAACCACCACTGCCTGGGCCAATCCGGGGCAATCAGGATCATCAGCGCCCTGGACTAGGACAGCTTGATGAGCACCGCCGGAATCAGGGGAATGGGTGGAAAAGCGTACAGAAAGCTGTTCGACCAGTTGATCCATAGAACAGATCTACGTCTGAAGTCCCCCACCTTGCAAGACTTCTCCTAGTACTTCGTCGTTTATGACCCATTCGTGGTTTTCCTGAATCAGTCTGCTCAGTGCGTCCGCCTGAACATTCTGCACACCTAGTAGATGGGTAGTCGTTATCGTCAGTCCTCTGGCCAGAAGCCATTGCCAGATCGCCTGCGCCTCCTGCGACAGAGTGCGTGATCTCGAGCCCCCCTGCTTGTTGAGGTAATACATCGTGGTCGTATTGTCCGTCTGTACAAGCAGAGAGTTGGTCTGGAAGGACGGATGAAAAGCCTTCAGTGCCAAGTGAACAGCTCTGAGTTCCAGGAAGTTGATGTGATACGTGGACTCCGTCGGGGACCACGTTCCTTGAATCTGTAAGTCTCCGGAGTGCGCCCCCCAGCCTTGGAGAGAAGCATCCGGCACGATAGTCTGAGTGGGAATATCCTTGTGGAAGGGTACCCTCTGAGGAGATTCTACACCACTTCAGAGACTGAAGAGCATGCAGAGACAGTCGTATCTGGTCGTCCCAAGATCCTTTCCACTGATCCTCCAAACATTCCTGCAACGGTCTCATGTGCAGTTGTGCGTGTGGCGTTAGGAAGATACAAGAGGCCATCGATCCCAGTAGAGAAGACACCGTCCTCATTGTTGTAGATGGAGTGGTCATAAGAGCCTGAGCCTTCCGAAGAAGTGATAATCGTCGCTCCTCCGAAGGAAACACACTTGCTGACAGCGTATTGATGGTGGCTCCCAAGTACTGAATGCACTGGACCGGAGTCGGGACAGACGTGGACATGTTGATGTGCAACTGCAGCTTGTTCAAGAGAACGCACGTCTTCTGGAAGTGTGCTTGAGCTTCCGAGAAGGAGGAGGCCTTGATCAACCAATCGTCCAGGTACGGGTAGACAAACACCTTGTTCTTCCTTAGGTGCGCTGCTACCACTGCCATGCACTTCGAGAGTGTTCTGGGCGCAGACTTCAGTCCGAATGGCAGTACCGTGTACTGATAATGATTGGCGCTGACTTGGAATCGCAGAAACTTCCTGTGTTTGTGTGCAATGGGCACATGGAAGTACGCATCCTGTAGGTCTATTGCACATAGCCAGTCTCCCTGTTGCAACTGAGGATAAATCTGATGCAACAACAGCATGCAAAACTTCTCTCTGCGAATCCAGTTGTTTGCTTGTCGCAAGTCCAGAATGGGCCTGAACTCGTTCTTGTCCTTCTTGAGAACCAGGAAGAACCGGGAGTACAGACCTCTTCCTCTTTGAGACAGAGATACGTCTTCTATCGCCCTTTTCTTTAACAGGATATCGGCCTCCGCCTGGAGCTCGCGCAGTTGAAACTGCGAGCTGACCGGATGAATTGATGGAGGCAGGCTGGTGAACCGAAGACTGTATCCATTGCAAACAATTTTCAGCACCTACTTGTCCTGAGTAATTTTTCTCCACTCTGCCAGAAAAAAATTGAACGCTTCCCCCCACCGGAGCGGGTAACGGATGTAGGGGAAGTAACCGCTCAGGGTCGAGACCCAGCCGAGCCCTTGTTCGCTGTAGAGGACTGCTGTCCCCCTTTACCCTTCTGGCGCTTCTGGAAGGGTCTCCGGAACTGCTGCGGTTGCAGGCATATTGACAATCAAAGGGTGCACCAAAGGATTAACAAGAAGAAAGGCACCAACATACTTTGAAAAGCACTTAAAGACTTGAACAAAAGTGAAAAATCACCAATAAACCCTTGAAAAGGGAGAGCTCAATGCTCCAGGGTCCTGCTTGCAGGAGCCAGAAAAAAGAACTGAAAGTAAAAGGGACCTGCAGTGCATTCTGGGATACTGTGAAGTTCTGGAAAGTTCTCTTAAAGGCACAGTATCCTGTTCTGAGCCACATAATGGCAGCCTATGGGGCTTGTCTGTCCAGGTCTTCCTCTCTATCATTCCAGAGGGGTTTTGCTGTTGAGGCAAGGGAAATCTGGACAGACTTTGCTGTTTGTGGATTTTTGGTGGAATTTCTAGTTGAAGTACTGGACAGTGTAGCCTGGTTTTATAGGCTGCATTATCTGTCTTTAATTCTCTCTTAAGTGTCTGTGCAGTTCTGCATTTTTCGACACCTTAAGAGATTATGTTTGATTGCTCTGGGGTCCATGCACATGGGCGGGACTATTCACTAGATTATGACTATACACAGAGATCCCCTACTACAGAATGTAGCTGGTGATGTCGAAAAGTCTATTCGATGTCGAAATAAGTTTATCTAAAGTTTCTCGCTTCGAAAATGCAGAAAAAGTCTTTTCTAGCCGGAGCGGAAAACTTCCATCCGAACCATGTGGCGGAAAAAAACAATCCGAGGATGGAGTCGATGACCATGCGCAGTATTGTCCAAGGGAGGAGTCACCTATCTTGTGACTACAAAGACTTCTTCCAAGAAGAAAACAACCTGCAATCATCCGAGCCCAACACCAGGTGGCGATCTATTGCTAAGTGTAGGATCTGCAGCTCATATGCCTCGAACAAGCTGTTTTGACGGTGAATAGTGCAACTGGGCAGGGTCTGGAAGAGTGAGCACATGAGAAATGTTAAGACCAGGTTGGGGTCCCATTAGGTCATGATGAATGGTCTTGAAGGGAATAGGTGTTGACGCCCCTTAAGGAAACAGGTCTTAACAGGTGACTTAAACAGAATGGTTGATCTGGTCACTGCAAGAAAGCCTATATGGCTGACAATTAATTGGTAACAGTGCCCTTGAGAAGAGCCCTTCTGGGACAGAGAAAGAACAAACCACCACTTGGGAGAGGAGTGCAGAAAGAGGGTCAATATTCTTGTATGCACACCACGTCACAAACTTGTCACAACAGTAAATGTATACTGAAGGGAGATGTCTGGCTGCCAAAATAACAACTACTTTGGCAGGAAGGTCTAATGCTATTCACTGTCGCCACTTAATCTCCATGCATGAAGGCTGAGGGTACGCAGGTTAGCGTGCAAGAGTTGGAGTTGTGGTCCTACTTCAAGCACCACAAACAAACCAAGTGCAGGTCTGTCACAGATATCTGCATGTGACAGACACCACAGGGTTTAAAACCTGTTGATTTCTTTGGGGACATCTTTAAACACACCAGTAGAAAGTATTCTCAAAAAGTGCTTCGACAAACTGTCGAAAATAATTATATCAGTGCACTGGGCTGGCACCTATATAGGCATCCCGCATGTAGCTCCAAGCAAGGCCGCCACATCGGAGCCAATGGACGCCACCTACTGGTGTGTAGGGGTACTGCTCGAAAATTTCCAGATCCAGTCTGATGCCTGTAAGGAATATTCCCTAGAACTCTCAATCAGATTAATCCTTTCAGCAATCAGTAATAGTTTCTTCTAACTTATAGGCTATTTGCTACAACTGTTTCTGGGCTGCAGCTCCACTGGTCTTTGATTTTGTTCCTGTATGTGTATTGTTTTCCTCCCTGAAGCCTACCCTCTTTCTGCTGGTTTTTCCTCCAACCTCACCTATCACTTATCCCAGGCTCCACTGTACCAGACACCGACAGCTGCGCCTCCCTGCCCAATCACTTATTTTCAAAAGCATATCAGCCCTTCTTTAGCTCCTAGGGCCACACTTAGAACTTGGGTTTGTGACTCTGCTGCAAAAATGGGTAGGGTTACCCCCGGAACTTTTTACCATGGCTTAGGGAGGGCTCAGGAGTCACCCTCATCCACAGGCGAATGCCAGGCACAAATGTGGCACCCTGGGCACCCTCTTCAGAACACTACTGGACCTGTGGAAAACAGAAGGAAGAGAGCTGAAAGGATTGACCTGCTCTCATTTGTACACGGGACAAAGAAGTGGACTTCTTCTAGCAGAAGTGGAATACTTCTAGCAGCTTGTTAAGCTACAGAAGCACAACAAGCTGCTAGAAGTATTTTTTACCGAGAAGCCCAACTGAACATTTTGAACTTGACCTGCCTTGGACCCTGCTAGTGGCTTCTGCTAAAGTGACTTTTGAACCCCAAGTGCTGCTTTTGGCTAGGTCATCAAAGTGTATTCCAAACATCCTGTAAAACCTGGGACTTACAAAAGTTTTGGTTCCAAAGACCTCTGGAGGACCAGGACAAACCTGTCAAGTCAATCCGATGAAGGTGCGGATAAAGGTGCGTAGCAGCTCTGCAAAGATTCAGATTGCTCCCAGTCAGAGCTTTTTCAAAGCAGCAAATTTGTTTCAGTTAGACGATGAGGAAAAGGCATCAGGCCTCTTAGAGCTCTATTCAACTAAAGCGCTTAGCCATGTCCCGCTGGAGGAATCGGACTCTTAAAGCAACCAAGTCCGAACGCAATAATATTCATCAGGTGAAGCTGCCAAAAGGATCCAGCCGGAGAGGGGTATTCCTTTAAAGGACATTTTTTCTCCCACTCTAAGATTTTCTGAGAAAAGTCAAAGTCTTCACCCAGACCTCACGCGCCTGCTATCCAGCCTTGGGGAGCCATACCGGACCACAACCTTGCCCAGTTGATGATTCTGACTTACATTTCAGAGACTATTGAATTTAAACTGGCTTCTGCATCCAACCTGCGCTCCATTGTGGTCTGCATAAAATCGCACCTAGGTCCCAGTCAAGTGAGAGCACATGACTGCCTTTGTAGCTTAGTGCTTATTTAAAACGTTACAAATTCATGTCTCTTGTTCTCCTATTGGATCTTTGCTGTTTTGGTGTCATTTTGTCCATTAAATTATTCTCTCTTTATAAATTGGAGTGAGATTTCAATTGTGTTGTGATTTTTGACTTTTGAACTGTTTTGGTAAGTCTAAATGCATTACATGTTTTCTCAAGTTAACTTTCCTGCTCTGTGCCATAGCTACCAGGGTTTGAGCTTGTTTAAATTACTAAAAACTTTATGGGACCAAATAAGAATAAGAAGATTACTTGTGGTGGACTACTAATAATGTTTCATTACATCCCCATTCCCTTGCCTGATAGGTTCTTTCACACTCTCAAATCACACCTCATCAGGCTTGCATGGGGCGGTAGGAGACAGAGTGCGCTGGGATACCATGACTCTGCCGTATGAGAGAGGAGGGTTTGGCGCCCCGGATTTTAAAATGTATTATCTAGTTGCAGTAGACTAGAAGCTTATCTTGTATTCCTGATCCCTCTATACGCTCGCCTACCACAGGGGTTTCCTCGGGACCTCTTAATATTCAGACATTGTCAACGAGCTGAGCATGGCGTAAACTGTTATGAGCTACGGGGGGCACCGTCCTCTACTCCGACGAAATACCCATCGCAAAAAACCCATGGCTCCCTATCACGGAGGAGAAATTAGTCCTGCGCACACTGACAGCCCACTCTAAGAAAAAATTTGGCAACTTTTTCCCTGATGGACACGTATTCTCTAGCACAGAGGGGGGGAATCTAGCGATGCGTCGTTCATGGACCAATTTGTGTTTACTAGAGTTCGTAGACCGCTCTGTTCCAAAATCCTGGAATATCCACTTGAGGCTTCTACTCTCCCCCCTCTGACGCTTTAATGTCTAGTGCAAGTGGGGACCAGTTAATCTCAAAGCTGTATAAAGCTAGTCTAGCTCTTGTCCCGTGTCATGATGCCAAGATCTGGGAGGCATGAGAGCGTGATTTGAGACACCCAATTTTAGATGATCAATGGGCATTCTGCTGCGCTCATAGCAGAGAGGTATCCCTTAATGGCAGGCATAAAGTGACTCACTTCAAGTATTTACAGAGAGCTTATATAACGCCTGCAAATCACCCTCACAGCTGTGTAAAAAGCAGTAGTACTTATGCAGACTTTGTCCACCTGGCGTGGAATTGTCAGAAGATTGGAGACTTTTGGAGTCCTTTTATTTCTACATAACTAACCTATCCAAGGGCTTCATGTAGAGCTTGTCTACTGTTGGAAGTCTCAGGGAAATCAAAGACTTCGACATCTTCTGGGTATGGGTACCGGCTTCTGGAACTGGAGGTTTCAGCTGCCACAGAGAAAAAAAGCAATCAGACGCCGTCAAAGACGTTGCTGCCGGCTACGCGACCTGAAGGCACCGCCACACTTCGCACACCAACCCTGATATCACCGTCGTCCCAGTCCAACGAAGTCACTGAGCCGCTGTTTGTATCACGACCTGTGGGCACCGCCTCTCTGGTCTCACCGCTGATGCAAGCTAACAGATCCCACTGCCTGCACTGTGGTTTGGGGAACCGCTTGTAAGTTACACAATGTACTGCACCGTCCCACACCACAGTCTTGGCCTACCGCTGCCAGCAACATTGACTCCAGATCGTCAATAGACGCTGTTGCTTACACCATGACCAGAGGGCCAAGCACAATGCATTGCCCTGTCTTGCACAGCAGGCCTGGGTCTACCGACAACAGCGCTGACGCAACAACAACGCCACTGCTTGCACTGTGAACTGCTAGCAGTGCAATGAGCACGTCCCACTTCGCAGCCCTGGTTTTACCACTGCCGCTGGATGACCATCACCGAGCCACTGCCTGCACAGCTCCAATTCACACCACAGCCTCAACGCCATCGCTCCTAAAAACTCATCATGGAGTTTGACCTGCACGCATGCGCGTTCAAGGGCCAGACGACTCCTGCACCAACCTCCAGAACAGTCCCAGCCGACACCGGCTCTTCGGAGCTCATCGCGAGGTCCCAGACGCCGTGCATTTTTAAAGGTACGGTTTTGGGTGTCTTCCTGACACTGTAGCTGGTCTGCAAAGCCGCAGCCGGCCACAACCATTGGATTTGTTTGTTCATGACACCGTGATAGTCCCAGACAAAGCTATCTATCATAAGGAACTGTAGTTAAAGTCTATTTTTGCATTATTCGTCTCTTGATAGCTGTTGGATTTTATCGTTTTGGTCTTGTTTAACACAGATAAATATTGGCTATTTATCTAAAACATGTGTAGTGTCCTTTTGTCGTGTTTTTACTTTATTACTGTGTGCCAGGTGCAAATGCTTTACACATTGCCTCGAAGATAAGACTGACTGCTCGTGCCAAGCCATCAATGCAGTGAGCAGGCTTTATTCTAGACATGTAAACCTGTTATCCTGACTAGATAGGTGGATTCTACCTGGCTTAGGTGCATACTTTAGCCAACCAGAAAACCCATCAACAATTGTGGCTGGTTTTCAGCCTCAATCCGAATGGAAGTGTTGGAATTAGTGGTTACAGATGTGGCTGTTGGTTTCCTTTTCACATAAATGCATATCATCTATTCATTACCAGATCTTTTTCTGCAAGCTGCTCTTTACTCTAAACTGCACAGTACACAATGATGGATCAGAACAACCTATCCCTTACCTAAAACAACACTACATTTTGCTATATCAACCATGTCTGTTCTCCTCCAAATCAGGAATTCGCTCACAATGGTTTGTGACATGCCGCTTGAGGGTGGGAGGTTCTTTATTTCTAAGGGATTCTTTAACTACCTGCAGAGCAAAGCCAGTAACTTTCAGAAGGAAAAAAGACAGAGCTGGGCTTTCCTTAAAAGTGTAAAGAGCAACACTGCAAAAGGAATTCCACATGGATGAATGCAGCCTCAAACTAATAACCAAATAATTCCCTAAAGTAAAAAAAGGCCCATTATCACAACATTTTCAAATCAGGCTAGAGGAAAGTGCCTAGGAAATTAGGGCCATATAAAAACTACAGCACTCCACAATCATACATGACCCTTATCACCACATTTCTGTAACACTAATATGTCTCCTGATGACTACATACTCTTGCCTTGTTAGGTGGAGTATGCAGTTGTCCTGCAGATCATGTTCCATCTTGTAGTCACAAACTCTGGAACAGTACACAACTGAAAAGATGAATATATACTAATGAACATAGCCTAAAAGAATGGCTTTCAAACAGTTGGGCACATGACTGCCAAGGGATCCAAATATTTTACTCAAATGGGACCATGTATAACAAGCATTTACAATGCAATGGTCTCGTCTTTGTTAAAGTTAGAGCTATTGGCATTGCTCATGACATTTTTGTTTTTAAAACATAAATGGCATTGTCATTTACAATGCCAATAGCTTAATCTCTCGCAAATGCGAGACCTATTGCATTTGCACCGACACACACACACACACAGAGACACACACACCCACACACACACAGGTTAATGTTCTGCAAATTAAATGTACATCCTAGCGCAGCAGTTCTGAGAAAATTAAGTGCTTGGGCCTCATGCTTACTTATCAACCTGCACTGCAAACGTAGGAGATAAGAGCATGTCTTGATTGTGTTCATAAACTGACTGATGGTTGAGTTTTAAACCTTCAATTCAGGAAGTCTCCCTCAGCAGTCCAAGTCATTTGCTGAATGAACTGTTGTGATTGGGAACAGTCCTACCCCTTTAGTCCATCCACTGCTCAGTACTTGCTTGGGTATACAGTAAAAGTACACATTTTCAAAAGAAACGAAATGGCAGTTGCATAAGAAGTGGGGCAAATCAGCATATAGGCATAACTAGCATCCCCAAGATATGTTACACAGGTTCCCAGATTCACTGACTTCTAAGACAACTTACTCTATATCTAGTTCTACCATTTCATGCTTAGTCCGTCTAGTATTGGTTTTCTTCATAATATTAAGATGAATTTAAAGGGTCACTGTACATCAAACATCTCGAGAACTTCGGTCTTGAAAATTAACACTTTATATATTTGCCCTATAACAACTTCCCATCCGATGTAAGAGTAGAGGGCAGCCCATAAATCCTTAAGACCTGCATTTTCCAATCCCCAGCATCCTTGTTGTAGCACTGCCCTGAAGTCACTGATCTATGCCAGTGTTTACATTCCTAATGGTAAGGGCCCTTTGCAAATGGCTGACATAGGTGCGGTTGGAAAAAGCCTCTCCCATGCCCACGTACCATCAACAAGATGGAAGGGTTAATATTAATAGAAAGACTGCCTAATTGTTCAATTATATGTCTGACCCATTCGGTCACAATTTAACGTATCCAGTTTGAAGCAAAACGCTTTAACTAGTTCATCAATACTTTTGAGGCAGGAGAATGATCACGACAGATCGATTCTGTAGTGCCGCTTCTGCCAGCAGCAACAGGCGTTTAGCTTTCATTTTCTGTTCCTCGACTCCGGCCTTAAAACAGTCCACAAATTCAGACAGTGTAGAGCAGCTATAGGACAGGCCATCTCCACACAAATGCCATTTTATACATATAGATCCCTGCACCCACCCCACGCGAAAAGAACACGCCCGGGCATCAAGTACTGAGAAATATTTAATTGTGAAATAAAAGGGAACCGCTGATCACAACATATGTGTGGCTCCAACCAAAATGTATATTCCGTCTTTTTTTGCAATTAGACAGTCATCACTGGACTAAGCTACAATAAAATGGGTTTCTTCTCATTAAAATATTGACGCAAGCAGAGAAATTCCCCCTCTATACAGAGAGCCACAGTGGCTAATCTACGATGTTGCGAGGTACCAGCCACACTGCTGCCTCCACAAGTGCCATACCGAGTCAATTTATATTGTGTTGAAATGCATTGCATGCCTATGGAAGCAAAATAGAGCCTGCGCTGCTTCGCTAGCTGCACGCTGAGAGCAGTAGTGCCTCAAAAAATCACCGCATACATATCTGGCCAACCGTTGAGGGCACCGTGCACTTTGCAGAAGGTCGGACAGTGATGTATATCGAATATGCTACTTACCAGTATGCATCTGTTCTTGGCATGTAGGGCTGCTGACATTCATATCTGTGCATAGATCGCCGCCTAGTGTTGGGTCCGGATGATTGCACATTGTTGTCCTGGAAGAGTCTTCGAAGTATCACGAGATAGGTGGCTCCTCCCCTGGACTACAGTGCGCATGGGCATCGACTCCATCCTCAGATTGTTTTTAGCCATTGTGGCCAAGATGGAGTGAAACTAAGTGAATGATGACCATGCTAGAAGTATATGTGAATACTGCAGCTGCTACGGGTGCCGGGGAGGAGGGCGGGCGATATGAATGTCAGCAGCCCTACATGCCAAGAACAGATGCATACTGGTAAGTAGCATATTCGGTTCGAGGCATGTGGGCTGCTGAATTCATATCTGTGCATAGAATACATAGCAGTCCCTCCATTAACTGCGGCCGCCCGTGCCAGCTACAGCAGTTTGGAAAAGTGTTTTTTAGAACAGCCTGCCCTACAGCTGCCTGCTGTTTGGAGTGCACATCAACACAATAATGCTTTGTAAATGTGTGTGTGGTAGACCATGTGGCTGCTCTACATATGTGCTCTACATATGTCTTCCAAAGGAATATTTCCAAGGAAAGCCATGGAGGCCTCCAATTTTCTGGTGGAGTGGGCCCTTGGTGGAATGGTGAGAGTACGCTTGGCTTTCAGATAGCAGATCTGAATACATTTAACGATCCACCTAGCTATACCAGCTTTGGAAATGGGGTTACCTTTGTGTTGTGGCGCAAAGGCAACAAAGTTGTTTAGTTTTCCTAAAATCCTTGGTCCTATCGATGTAATGCATCAGGGCCCTCTTGACGTCAAGGGTGTGGAGCATTCTCTCCGCCAATGACTCAGGATTTTGGAAGAAAACAGGCAATTCAATAGTTTGGTTAATATGGAATTGAGACACTACCTTAGGAAGGAATTTAGGGTTAGTGCGAAGCACCACCCTCTTAGAATGAATTTGAATAAATGGCTCTTGGATAGTTAGTGCTTGTAGCTCACTAACTCGTCGCAGCGATGTAATCGCTACAAGGAAAGCCACTTTCCACGTCAAGAATTGAATCTCGCAGGAATGCAGTGGTTCAAAGGGAGGACCCATCAGCCGGGTGAGGACCACATTGAGGTTCCACTCCGGAGCTGGTGGAGTCCGTGGAGGAATGACTTGTTTGAGTCCTTCTAGAATGGCCTTAATGGCAGGCACCCTGAAAAGTGAGAGGTGCTGCCTGTTCTGGAGATAAGCGGCCATTGCGGATAGATGTATGCAAATGGAAGCATAGGCCAGATTACATTTGTACAAATGGAAAAGATAACAAATGATGTTCTGAATAGATGCATCTAGCGGGTTAATGTTGTGGTCTGCACAATAAATGACAAACCGCTTCCACTTTGCCGCATAGCATGCTCTTGTGGTGGGCTTCCTTGCCTCCCGGATGATGTCCATACAGTCAGGAGGCAAGTGTAGGTAGCCAAACCAAGACCTCAGGAGCCAGATCGCCAGGTTGAGCTGTTGCGGATCTGGATGCTGAATGTCGCCATGGATCTGCGTCAGAAGGCTGGGTGTGAGGCGTAGCCTTTGATGCGGTACCACGGACAGTTCCAGAAACGTGGTGTACCATGGCTGGCGAGCCCACGTTGGAGCAACCAGGATGAGAGTCATCGAGTGCTGGCTGAGCTTGCATGCCACCAGCGGTATCAGAGGTGCTGGGGGAAAAGCGTACGCAAATTTGCCTGACCAGTTCATCCATATCGCATTGCCCTGCGACTGTGGGTGTGGGAACCTGGCGGTGAAGCTTTGGCATTTTGCGTTCTCCCTTGTGGCGAACAGGTCTATCTCTGGATGACCCCACCTTTGGAAGTACGGTTGGAGTACTGATGGATGTATCTCCCACTCGTGCATTTGGTGGCTGAGCAGGTCCGCCATCTGATTGTCCTTGCCCGGGAGGTGTTCCGCCATGAGGAAGATGTTCCTCTGAATGGCCCACTTCCACATGCTCTGAGCCAGATGAGACAGCTGCGGAGAGTGTGTTCCTCCCTGCTTTTGAATGTAGTACATGGCCGTCATGTTGTCCGTACGGATCAACACAACCTTGTTGCACAGATGTACTTTGAAGGCTTTTAGTGCCATGAAGATCGCCATCAGTTCCAGAACATTGACGTGCATCTTCCTCTGCTGTTGCGTCCATAGTACCTGCACAGTGTAATGGAGTACATGAGCTCCCCATCCTTGGAGAGAAGCGTCAGTTGTCAGGATGATCTGTGGCACAGGCTCTTGGAACGGTCGTCCCTTGCAAAGGTTTCGTGGATTTCACCAATGCAGAGAGTTGTATGCCCGACCGCTCACCAACACTAGTTCTTTCAACTGCCCGTGAGCCTGAGCCCACTGACGTGCTAAGCACTCCTGAAGCGGGCGCATATGTAGTCTCGCGTGCGGGACTATGGAGAAGCAGGAGGCCATCATGCCTATCAACTGCATGAACACTCTTGCTGGAAGCGAGTGTTGAGGTCTGAACTTCTGTATCAGCGATTGAATGCTGCTGACCCTCACTGAATTTGGCTGTGCTGTGGCTGCCAGAGTGTTTATGGTCGCACCCAGATACTGCCGTATGTGGGCGGGTTGGAGGTGGGATTTTGGGTAATTCAGTGAGAATCCCAGATCGTGCAGGAGGGGAATGGTGTGGGACATGTGGGCGGCACACTGCTGGGCTGACTTTGCCTGGATGAGCCAGTCGTCCAGATAAGGCTAGACATGGATGTTCTGTCTCCTGAGGTGTGCCACCACTGTCGCCAGGCACTTTGTGAACACCCTGGGTGCCGTGGTGACACCGAAAGGCAAAACCTTGAACTGGTAGTGCTGGTTTTGTATGGTGAACCGGAGGTACTTCCTGTGTGAAGGGTGCAGTGGAATGTGGAAGTACGCATCCTTTAGGTCTAAAGTTGCGAGAAAATCCCCCTGACTGAGCAACGGGAGCACTTGCTGCAGGGTCAGCATATGGAAGTGCTCCGACAGGATGTAGTGGTTGAGTGGCCTGAGGTCCAGGATGGGCCTGAGGGACCCGTCCTTTTTTGGTATCAAGAAGTACAGGGAGTAGACCCCTGTGCCTCTTTCCTGCACGGGCACGAGCTCTATT
Organism: Lissotriton vulgaris; assembly: GCF_964263255.1. Taxonomy (NCBI): domain Eukaryota; kingdom Metazoa; phylum Chordata; class Amphibia; order Caudata; family Salamandridae; genus Lissotriton; species Lissotriton vulgaris. The sequence goes on from NC_141691.1 coordinate 959,344,844, forward strand.
GCTCCTTTTTGCAGCATGACGGTGACTTCCTGCTGCAATAAGTGCAAATGCTCGGCCGACATAGGACGGTGTCTTGGGGGCATGTTTGGTGGCGTGGATGTTAACTCCAGACAATAACCGTATTGTACAAGTTTTCTGACCCACCTGTCTGTGGTGATGGACTTCCAGACTGGCAGGAACTGCTGGAGTCTCCCCCCCCAACCGGTGTTGTGTGGTCGGGGGGGGGCAGTGACAAGGCGTCATTGTTTGTTGGTGGAAGAGTATCTGGAGTTGTTGTTTCCACGACCTCTGCCCTTGGTGCTGTTACCACAATATCCACCTCGACTCTTGTTGGTGTATGTGGACTGAGTGTTGCCCTTGTAGTACTGCGTGGACTGGGAGAGCTGGCCTCTGGAAACGCCTCTAGTGCTTGAGCGATGAAAAGACCCACCCGAAACTGCTGGGACTGTAAGGCACCCATGGATGTAGCAGTTTCCGTGTCCTTTTTAATTTTTTCTAGGGTGGTGTCAACCTCCGGCCCAAACAGGCGATCTGGATTCACTGTTTGATTAAGGATGGTGGTTTGGATTTCCAGATTAAATCCAGAGATTCTCAGCCAGGCATGTCGTCGTAGCATAACACTAGTGTTGACAGCCCTGCTGCGGTATCAGCCGCGTCCAGAGCGCACTTCATCAAAGCATTAGAGATCAGCTTCCCTTCCTGAATAAGCATCTCAGCCGCCTCCTTGTATTCATTGATTGAAATTGGGTACCTAATTAATAATGTGCTAAAGTAATGAATAAAAATATAAGCACACCTTGGATGTAACATTTTTTGCTCCATACCTGACTAAATGCTTGTATTACATTTGATGTTACAGCGAATCAATAGACTCTGACCATTGCTATTGTATCAACCTTTACTGACCCAGGTCAGAGAGTTCTTAGGGTATACCCCATTGAAACTCATTACTCTATGTGCAAGAGCCGTCTTGCGAGGGTTTTTTCTATATACTATTTTTGCATTCATGCACATAAGTTCAGATTGAGGGCTATATCATGTTTGAGTCTGAAACCCTCTCTTACAGTGAAGACCATATTAGAGACCTTATTGGGGGCGACACTGGGTCCGCTTTCCTTTCAACAAATACCCCCCACTGTTGATTTCTCGCTCAATGAGAAAATCAACAAATTAGAACGGCTAGAAAAAAATGCTTGTGCGTACTAAACGCCACGGCCATCTCCTAACAGGGTACCTCAGAGCGAATGTAATACCCACAGGCCTACAGGTTCGCAACGAACCAGCAATATTTGTGGACAATCCGAAATTTAAGGAGGGGTTCAGCTTTGTAGCGAATAACTGTTCTCGCCACTGGATGGTCCTAGGGGTGGAGACAGCACGGGACCAGGTGGAACAGTTAACTAAAGAGATTACTGACCTAAGAGCTGAAATAACAAGCCACTCAGCCTTTGCAAGTGCTAAGGAAACACTTGAACGATTGAACAAAACTCTTAAGGATTTTGACGTTGAATCACAGAACAAGAAACTTGAAAAATTGGCGAAAGATATCCAATATTACAATAAGAAGAAAACGTATCCATACTTGGCTGAAGACTATTTCAAACAAGATAACCAGGGCCGTTTTTTCAACAGGGGAAGAGGAGGATACAGAGGTGGTCAACGTGGTGGGAGAAGGTACACGAACTTCTCCGATTCTTCTTACAGTGGCAGTAGCGACAACAAGGGAGCAGGAACCAGTGGCAACTACCAGAATCAAGACCAATGGTATCAACCCCCACAGGACCCCCAGAGCAGACAACAACAGCCTTTTTTGGAGGACAGCTCTTGGAGACCCCCCCGCGGGAGAGGAGGCGGATGGAACAGACGCCCTACCAGAGGCCAGAATCCAGAGAATCCTCGGAACTGGGAAGACTCAAGACAACAGGGATACAGCAACAAGCAGGTGAGATTCCAGCAGGACAATCACGGAGAGATAAACACCAGGAGAAAAACCTACCGTTGGTGATCAAAGAAAATCCGATCATGAATTTGTCTAATCAACCACTGTCAGAAGACCAGATGTGGATCCTGAGTAAAGGTTTATCATTCGTTCCTACATCCCATGCGAATATGTTCAACCTCAAAACTGAACTAACTAAATTCTTACGCAAGATAAGACTTAAAAGCTTCTTCATGCATAAAACTCCCTTTACTACTAAAGCGTTCACTGACCTACGACCACCTTCTACCTTTACCCCTCACACTGCTATGACCAATCATCGGATCTTGACCTATGAAAGTTTGGTCCTCAGGGACGTGCTTAAGGCCTGCGAGACTAAGCAATACGTGAAACATAACATCACAAGGAATGAGCGGGCGGCACTTGAAGATCTCAAGAAGAACAAAACACTGGTTATCAAGCCAGCCGACAAGGGGGGAGCCGTAGTCATCATGGATATCTATGACTATAGAAAAGAAATTCACTCCCAACTGAGTGACGGGATCAGCTATCGGCCGATAGCTACGAATCCCACAATGGAGATCCGACGTCAAATTCAATTGTTGACTGAGAAAGGGAAGGATGTTGGTTTTCTAACTGAAAAAGAATATGCCTTTTTAAATGTGGATCAACCTCGCACCCCCACCATCTATGTGCTACCGAAGGTTCACAAAAATCCTACCAGACCTCCAGGAAGACCGATCATTTCAGGGTGTGGATCCCTCCTGGAACCACTCTGTAAATATGTAGACATTTTCTTGAAACCCTTGGCGGAGGCAACCCCCACCTATCTAAGGGATACAATGCAGGTAATCAACCTTATGGATCAACGACCCTTTGATAAGAACACCCAACTCCTTGTAACTATGGACATCGTGTCACTCTACACGAGTATCCCACAGATACCAGCACTAACAACAATACGGAGAGCGCTGTCTACTAGGCCGCAACCAGCGGAGGTACCCACAGAATTTGATTGATCTCCTGGAGATCGCAATGACCAAGAACTTTTTTATATTCCAGGATAAATACTTCATGCAATGCAAGGGAGTGGCGATGGGGGCAGCATTCGCCCCGGACTTAGCGATTATATACATGAGTGATTTTGAGCAGCACTACATTCTCTCACCTCATAATCCCTTTGCCAACAAAATCATGGAATACCGCAGATACAGCGACGACATCTTGATGATCTGGAGTGGACAGGAGGAAGATCTGGAGGAATTCACCCGATGGCTAAATACCCAATCACAAGACATTCAATTCACCAGCAGCAGTAGCAACAATTCCATTGATTTCTTGGATATCAGCATTAAGGAACGAGAAGGATTGCTATATACCACATTGTACAGGAAACAGTCAGAGCGAAATACATTACTCAGATATTCAAGCCATCACACCAGGGCTTTAAGAGACAATCTTCCCTTCGGACAGTTCCTCCGTATTCGGAGGATCTGTACTTTGAAGGATGACTATTTTGCTGAATCTGATGACCTCATCTCTCGACTAATGGACAGAGGCTACCCTAAGAGACTGGTCAAGAGAGCCCGCAAGAGGGCTTGGTTCAGTGATAGAGAAACCCTACTGGTACCCAAAAACCGCGCACCACCCGAAGACAGGATGATCTGTGTCACTACATACTGTAGCAAGAGCAATGACATTCGTAAAATAATCAATAAACATTGGCACATCGTATCAGAGGTAATAGAAACACCAGATCCTCCGATGCATGCATTCAAAAGAGCGAAAAGTATCCGGGACTACGTTGTTCGTTCAATGCTTGACACCCCTCCTGCACCAAGTATACAGACTATGTGGAACCTACCCACTGCAGTGGGGAATTACAAATGCACCAAATGTAAAGCCTGCGCTATGTGCATAGAAACTAAGACAATCACGCACAATAATCTGACCATCAATCTAAAGACACTGACTAATTGCAACAGCCACGGAGTTATCTATGCCATCTTCTGCCCATGTGGATATATCTACATAGGGCAGACTAAACAAAAGGTAAAAAACCGGATACTGCAACACTGTAGCAGGATAAGGTGCCAAACCACAGGAGCACCCCTAGTGGAACATTTTATGACAATGACACACACACACCTGAATCTCTCAAATGGGTTGTCATTGAGAAGATCACGCTGGGTGCCAGGGGCGGGGATTTGGATTCTATTATGAACCTACGAGAATGCAAGTGGATGCAGTCCTTAAGACTCTGTCCAAAATGGTCCTAATGAACTGGATGCCACTTTCTCACAAATGGCCTTGATCAGTTGAAAGGTACAAAATATGCAGTGATGTACAAACAACAATGCCTATATGTTCTGATATTGTTATCTGTGAATATTTTCTTCCCTGTTTAGGTGGTTGCTAATAAGACCCAATGCTACCTGTAAACGTTTTCCTTTAATTCTGCCTTTGTGGTTACCAAAGAGACTTGGTGTATATTACAGCTGGCAATAATATTCCTATAATCAATTGACAGGTTTATATGGCAAACGCATTACGCCAGGTGGTGCCATGGTTGACCTCAGCAATCATTATATTGTCTTTTAGTGTGTGACATTGTACTGAATACACTGTTTCCTGTTGCATATTATTGGCAATATACCTCCAGCCAGATATACTATGTTTCTCTTTTCAAACAATCAGCGAAAGTCTTTGATCCTAATGCAAGCATTAACGCATAGTGGCGTTTCTACCACTCTCCTGCTAGTACAATTGATTTGGGCAGGCGATCAAGAATGTCAGTTCTCATCCTGCCCCGAGCCATGAAGGTCCAAGCGATATAGACCTATCCCTTCAGATAGCCCCTAACGTAATCGGAACGATGCGGAGGTTTCTAAACGCCCCCTAGCCACAGTCTTCTCTGATTGGTTGGGCTGAGGCGAGCCCCCAGGAAGTATCAAGCGGCTGCACCTCGCGGCCGATCACATACGGCTCACCTAGCGAGGATGCAGCATCGTGCAGCAACTAGAATCTGTCAAATTTGACGGTGAGTTATTTGACGATCCTGTTTGAATACTTAACCTTGGCCGCCTTACCGGTAAACACTGAGATACCGCTCGGTTCTCGTTTCCCATGGTGACACGAACGCGGCGATCGTAGCAGTTTTCCCCAATTAACTATTATGTGACCAGCGCCGTTTTCCGGCACTAATATGTATTACCTTACGGGGTTTCCCCCTTTTTTAGATCGACTTAGTAATGGACTAATTATCTGTCCAATTACCGTCATCTGTATAATACAATATCTTTAGCTTACACCCTATTTAGTAATGCACCCGCCATTAATATCTGGCCATTTTTCCTTTCATTTCCCCGCCAGAACCACGTGGGGTGCGTGATTCTCAACCGCACCAACGTCTGTCCAGGTGTGACCATTGAAAGACGAACTAACTATTTGAATGGAAAGCCTCATGTCCCAGTAAGTACCCCGTTAGGTTTTCTTGATAATTCATGCGTGTACACGCTACCTATGGCACCTGACAGTAATACATACTCCCTTTTAGATGAATGCAGGATTACCACTTGAAAGAAAAGAACCCATGACGGTCCTACTACAATGGCCACCCAAGGGCCTCCTATAAAGTAAGCATTTTTAAACCTGATAAGCTCCATCCGTGTGCTAAACTTGAGCTTACTTACATGATACACTCATTTCAAATTATTATCCATAGGCGCTCCTGTCTCTCCTTGTCCTGAAGAAGACCCCAGCATGAGGACACAATCTACCCTTTAACCAGGGGGTCGAAACGTAGACCAGACTATATCTATTCTCTAATCATAGGACTAACTAACGGAGTAAAACGGATCCTATGTAAAAGAGTATATTGGAACTACAGATCGAAATATAGACTGTAAAGGGCGTATTTTATATCACTGTGATTGTTTTAAGGTCACAACTACCTTTACCCAGTCCTCATTTCTTTCCCATCACACCTATCCCACCTAACTGTTTCCTTTTTCCATCACTTTGAGCGCATTGACATGCTAGTATTTGATATCATTTGTGCTGTTTTCTTCATATGAAGCTCTACACTATTGCATCTACATGAGAGCTGTGCCCTCAGGCATTTATGTGATTCAATGAAGTAATTGAATGATGTATTTTCTATGTCTGAATATATCTATATTTCATAAACCTTGGTACTCATTGATTGAAATTGGGTACCTAATTAATAATGTGCTAAAGTAATGAATAAAAATATAAGCACACCTTGGATGTAACATTTTTTGCTCCATACCTGACTAAATGCTTGTATTACATTTGATGTTACAGCGAATCGATAGACTCTGACCATTGCTATTGTATCTACCTTTACTGACCCAGGTCAGAGTTCTTAGGGTATACCCCATTGAAACTCATTACTCCTTGTATTCATCAGGCAGGTGCTGCAACAGGGTCTCCAGTGTGTCATAGTGTGCCCTGTCATACCTCGCCAGAAGCACTTGTGTATTTGAAATGCGCCAGATCTTGGCTGCCTGTGCTGCTACCCTCTTCCCCGATGCCTCAAAGACCTTGGATTCTTTGTCTGGGGGAGGAGCATCACCCGTAGTCTGAGAATTAGCCCTCTTCCGGGCATTCGAGACGACAAGGGAGTCCAGAGGCAACTGTCCTTTGATGTAGGTAGGATCAGTAGGCGCTGACTTGTATTTCTTCTCAATCCTAGGGTTTATCACCCTTGCCCTGGTAGGTTCTTTAAAGATCTCGCCAGCATGTTTTAAAACACCTTTCAGCATAGGCAGAGTCTTAACAGTTCTTTCTGAGACTGAGAAGGTATCAAAAAGGAAGTCGACATCAGTTGTGATTGTTAGCTGCCCGTTCAATGAGGGCATTGAAAGCTGCAGAGTCTTCTGTAGGAGACGTTTTTGCAGAAAATAGTTGAGGGTCTTGTCCTGCTTGAGGATCACCTGGGTCAGCACCAGCGGCCCAGGGTTCGCTGGTATCCTCAGGGTCCGTATAGACAGGATAACTGTACTCGTCCTCATCATCTCCCTCTCCAGCGTCCACATCAGAGTAAGTGGGCGAAACATCATGAGTCTGTGGGGAGAGTGGTTCAACCAAGACGGGAGTGAAAGCAGAGTCCTTCTTTTTCTTGAGAGGGATCTTATAGGACTCCATCGGGCGTTCAGGGGCGATTTTCCGCTTGTGGAGGGAAAGCCTGCCCGTTTTGGCATCAATGAAGTGTTCCTGACGCTCGTCCACTGAAGGTCGTCGAGGCTGTGTGCCGGGGACCACCGTTGACGACTTCGGCGCCGAGGAAACATTCTCGGGAACGCTGGCGACCGTCTTAGGAGCGAAAGCCTTCGGTGCAGTCTTCGGCGGCAACGTAAAATGGATGGGCGTGGACGCCTTATGCGGTTTCTCCACCGGTTTCGGAGGCGGAGGATCCTTCGGACCGACCGATAAGGTCCTGTCCCTGATGCGCTGTAGGGAGTCCGTCACCTTCTTGGTGAACTCGGCGGATGGGCGCGCCGGTTCGACGGAATCCTTCGAGGCCTCACCTGGAGTCGACTCTCGAGGTGTGCTGCTCTTGGCCCTGTCCTGTTGACGCGGAGTCACTAGAACCTTCGTGTCATCCAGTCGTTTCTTCGGGTCACCGAGAGCTTTCTTCGGGTCGCCGATAGCTTTCTTCGGGTCGCCGAGGCCTTTGCCGGTGTCGACCGTCTTCTGCGCCGACGCGCTCGGCCACCTTGACTTTAGTCTTCCGCGCGGCAGACTTAGTCTCGACGCCCTTGACTTGAGCCTTCGGCTCGACAGCACCCTTCGACTTCTTCGGCTCCGAGGCCTTGGAGCCGACCAAAGCGATGTGCACTTTCGGTTTCGAGACCGGCACCTGCGCAGTTTCTTGTGTCGAGACCGTAGGTTTCACTTTTGGTTTCGATTTGCCAGGGTGCAGCTCGACAGCAATGTCCGTGGCCGAGCCCGAAGGCGGGGCCGTAGAACCCATAGTAAGATCTTGGTCAAGGCCCGAAGGCGATCCCTCGACCTGAGCCTTATGAATTGGCACGGCCCCAGAGTCAGTTTGAGGAAGCTCTTCGTCCGAGCTATCCTCCAAGGCCCCGAGGGCCCCGTCGTCGTCTCCTACCTCGTCGACGACTTCTTCGGCCTCGAACATCTCTGCATCCGCGTCGTAGTCGTAGTCGACGTCCGACGCGGAGTTCGACTCACTAATGTCCTGGATAGATTCTTCCTCGACATCCCCTGCATCGAAGATGTCCACAGGCGCCGGTGCAGCCTGCTGGGCCTCCTGGCGCGCAACTCGCTGAAGCTTAAGCGTCTTCTTGGACCTGAAGCGTGAACAAGCCATACACTTGGCTTCATCATGGTCCGGCGACAGACACTTGTTGCACACCGGGTGGACGTCGATGTGGGGATACTTTGAGTTGCAGACGGGACATCTCTTAAATGGACTACGGTCCATGAAGAACGGTCGATAGGGTCTGAAGCGTCGACTGGGCCTTCCCCGTCGAAAGCACGCGGGTGTAGGGAATCCGGCTCGGGATCGAGCTGGAAGAACTAAGACCGAACGCAAGACTATACCGACGTATTAGACTAAAGACCTTTTGGTCTTACGAAAGTTTTCTATCGATTCAGACAAGAGGGAATTCAAAGACATTCGAACCCAATGGCGGAAAAAAACAATCTGAGGATGGAGTCGATGCCCATGCGCACTGTAGTCCAGGGGAGGAGCTGGGGGCCAACAGTGTAGACTGTCCATCGGTTATCTGGTTTCGGACAAGCACCAGTAGGGGGGGCGGCACAGAGGCCCATGCCCCATCCCGGTGGGGGACTCCCCGAAGCCCCAGAGGGTTCTGCTCACCTCCTATCCCGGCTGGCGCTGGGGAGGCTAAGGGATTCCCTCGCTCCCTCCTCCGATGCCCGGTCCCTGCGGGTCGGCCTCAGCTCGGGTGCCCCGCGGTCAGAGTCTGGGAGCTACCTGCCGCGGGTCCAGGATATCCCCTGTGCCTCCCTATCCTGTGCACTCCTGGCTTCGGCGGCTGCAGGGCCCTACCCTCATCTCGCTGGAGCCTGGGAAGAGTCATCCCGGGAGCGCTTCTCCTCCTTCTGCTCCAGGCCCGCCTAGCGCACAACATGGTGGCGGGGGCAGGACGGGGGCACCGGCGGGGGACGGGGGCATCGGGGGCTGCAGGGCACCTTCATTCCTAGAAGAGTGAAAGTATCAAAACAGCACTTCAAAAGAATAAGTATTACTTAAGAAGTGTTTAGGGACAGGTGAAAAAGGAAAACAAAAAACTAGTTAAATAAGAACCCTCACCCACCAACCTAGTGGTGACATGCTTCATCACTGGGTTCCCACTGGAAAGACATAGCGTCTTTCCAGTGTGCTACGACGCCTGTTTACAGCGGAGCTGGTTTTTGTGTGTGTTGAGGGTGTAAACAGAAGAGCCAAATCGTGCTAAGTGTGTGCAAAAAAGAGGTTAAAAAGTGCGTAGTTGTGACTGTAAACTATTTTATTCAAAGTCCAACCAGCACTGCTTAATAACAATTTAAAGTGGAAACATAGGGGGGGGTCTCAGTAATTAGAGACACCTAGTCCACAATGTGAAAAAAAGGTTAGGTCGACATGTTTCTGCTTTGTATGAGCCCGAGTCGCTCAGCTTTCGTCAGGATCAAATTATGTGATGGCCCACTTTTTCAACATCCCGGCCTACTGCCCTACCAAAACAGCCCCTTCCAAGCTCCTCCACCACCAATGATGGGGTGGAATCCACATTTTGCCCCACCACAATTTCAACAAAATACTTTGACAGCCTTTTTTAGATCAAGGCCGACGAGGCCGGGGGAAACGCAAGGGATCCAACCAAGTTCACTGGGAGCAAACGGAAACAGTGGGGGACAACACCCGAAGCAAAACCGGGGAGCAGAGAGCAGGCCCAAGCAACAAATAAGTTTAATAACAAACTTATCAGCCTACAATCTGAACGATGCTGAAAAAGCCGTTTTGGAAAAAGGCCTAGGCTTTGTACCTACCCCACGGTGTGACAAATTTAAGCTACTTTGTGAGCTCAATGAGTTCTTTAGAAAACTTAGACTAAAAAGTTTTTTGAGAAGAAGGACACTGAACTCACAGATTTGACGAAAAATGATACCCCTTTCAGAGTCAAATCAAATTTTACACCCCCCACTCATCTTGTACCACCAGAAATCTTGACTTTTGAACAAGCCGTTCTATCTGAAGTTGAAGCACTAAACAGCCCTCCTATCTTCAAAAATCTAAAAACATCAGAACATCAAGCGATTCAATCACTGAAGAAAAATACCAACCTAGTGATTAAGAGTGCCGACAAGGGCGGAGGCATAGTGATTCAGGATAAACAATCATACGATGCTGAGTGCAGAAGGCTACTGAGCAACACCAACAATTACACCGCCCTGAGGGCGGATCCCACTGAGAGTCTCCGGGACGAGATTTTGGATTTGGTCTCCACAGCTGAGTCTGATGGATGGCTGTCTAAACAAGAAGCCGACTACCTAACATCTTCAACGGGCAAGACACCATACTTTTACACTTTGCCTAAAACCCATAAGAACATCTCACCCCCTCCTGGACGCCCAATAGTTTCTGGGATTGGTTCATTATTGGAACCCCTATCGCAGTATTGAGATTTCTTCCTAAAACCCATCATACAATCTACTGAGACCTACATTAAAGACACTAAAAGCTTGCTGGCCATGCTCAAAACCATCGAGTTACCAGAGGAACCTACCTTTTTAGTAACCCTGGATATCGAGAGCCTCTATACCTGCATACCGAAGGATGATACCATCAAAGTAGTTGCAGATGCTCTAGAACAAACCAATTGGAATTTCTCAGTACCTAAGGGCTTTGTAGTAGACTGTGCCACCTTAGCCCTTAAGAGGAAATATTTTGAGTATGAGAATCAGATTTATCTCCAAACAGGGACTTCCATGGGCAGCACCTTTGCCCCTTCGGTGGACGGATTGTACGTGTACAGTTTTGAAAAGAAATACATCCTGGCCCCCACAAACCCTTTTAACACCAACATGGTTTTATGGCAACGTTACATTGATGATGTCCTGCTGCTATGGAAGGGAGATGAAGCGTCCTTACTCACTTTTTTTGCTTGGGTTAACACCTGCGATCCTCATTTGAGATTCACATATGAGTACGCCAAAGAAAGTATTACCTTCCTTGACATTACCAACAATAAAGGAGATTATCTGCTCCATACGAAGACATACTACAAACCTACAACAAAAAACAATCTTCTGTTGTTCAGTAGCTTCCACCCCCGTCCCTTACGGGAGAATCTCCCCTATGGACAATATCTTCGTATAAGACGAAATTGCAGTGATCTATCAGATTTCAAAAAACAAGCAGACGAGTTAACAGAAAAATTGGAGGCACGTGACTACCCAAAGAGAATACTCCACAAGAGCCGGAAGAGAGCCCTCAATCAGAACAGAGATGCCCTGTTGGAGACTTATCCCAGAAATGCACTTCAAGAAATTCCTCTAACATGTGTAACAACATATAACACGATGTCCAACATGGTAAGCCGGAGCATCCAAAAGAATTGGAAAATTGTGACGAGCAGCAAACTAAAGTGGGAAAAACCTCTTTTCTCTTACAAGAGAGCGAGCAGCTTGAAGGATTTTCTAGTCCATACACGCCCAGCCAAAAAACAGATCAATCAAGAACCTACTGTATTATCCACCTGGGGCCTCCTGGCCGTGAAGGGTCATTTTCCTTGCGGAGACTGCAGTATCTGCCACCTTACCACCAATACAAAGTTCTTAAACTTAGAACCAGGCAAACAGTGGGAACAACGTGGCCATACCAACTGCAATACCAGCAACGTGGTGTACTTAATCATCTGTACCTGCGGTTGGAAGTATGTTGGTATGACCACGAGGCGGGTGAAGCTGAGAATATGCGAGCACCGGAGTAGTATCCGGTGTAAACGCAATGCGACAAAGCTCACGAATCACTTCATTGCAAATAATCATACACCGAACGATATGCGGTGGACTGTGGTGGAGCAAGTTCTCGGCGACGAGAAACTGCTATTTGAAAAGGAACAGTGGTGGATTCATCGTTTATCCAGCCATAAACAGGGACTAAATGATGACATTGCGTGGGGATCAGTATTGAGGTGGTGAATAGTGCATAGGACATGTATGTTAAAAACCTCCTAGGAATAGGTCGACTTCTTTCCCACCCCTCTGTAATGTCAGTTTCACCTTCAAAGAAAGGGATTTTGTTCAACACCTGATCCGCTAATTTATAACCCTCTATGGCCCGTTCCATTATCCTGGTCGAAGCCACATTCTTAGACTGTATAATAGCATATGCCAGTCTAGGGTCATCACCCCGTGATAAATTCCTTTACAGTGAATATCTTGATATACACCACATTTCAAGACTGTTTAACACCGTCTGTCAGTCTAGGGTTATCAACCCGTGATATTTCCCCTACAGCAAGGGAGCACCGATATCCCCTCTCTGCTTAACAGGAGCCGGACTATGAATCTCTGGGCACATGCAGTGGTTAAAAACACCTATAACGTAGGACATATCCTCGCACCATGAATTTGATGAGTTATTATTTTTATTCACATCTTCCAATTATGAAGGTTCTCACTCAATAACGGCTCTTTTCCAACATGCCATATTTGAAAAAACCGCTGGGCATTGTAAAACGAGCAATATATTAGATATGAATTCAGCAGCCCACATGCCTCGAACATTAATAAACGAACTGGTACAACACCAGCGAGGTTCCTTTAAATCCCAGTAGTGTTTACCAATATCAGGTCACATGACTCCCACGTGACCAGAACACTGACTACGTCTTTCAGCACCGCGCAGACTCGGTGTTCTTCCGGGCCGCGGTGTCGACTGAACAGGTTGCAGGCGGGGAGTCGTCAGCATTAATGTAAGTGAAAGATGAGTTTATTTCTTGGATAGCACATATTACACTTACACGAAAATGTCTCCTAACAAGCATCTGGCTTTTGGTAAACTAGTCCCTCGTTTTCTGACCAAAGCCTGCATAGACAATAGCGCTTGCATAACATTGATTGTTTCTCCTTTTTAACTTTGGTATGGCTTCTTACTCAGCAGAGATGCGACGTGAAGTACAACCTCCGCCGCGTTTGCCCATGCAGAGTGAGACTTGTCCTCTTAATGTGAGTCACTGAGAGATCTCTAATCCTCCAGGGGTTATGTCACCACTTGAACCCCTTAAAATCCCCGCCACCCTTTGGAGCGCAGTTGGACTATGTTCCATTTTCAATTAAGTGCACGTTTGGCTAATAGCCAGTATTAAAATATACCCTCAGCATTTTATTAATATATAAAATCACGGGGATGCCTCCTGAAGGACAGCAGTACAAGTTATCACATTACTTTACCTTGCTGACTCAATATAAGCCTCAGGGAATGCTTGCTGCTTACAAACTAAATACCACCGGACGATTTTTCACTATTCGGGTGGTAAATCTTGCTGAAGGATTTTTGACTAAAAGTACTGGTAATACGCTGTAATTGAAAAAATTTGTTTTTAACTTAAAACATTTATCCTTTACAGGTACTGACCCCAGCGAATTGCTGCATGGGTCCCAACCGGCTTTAAGCCGTAAGTATTTTGGATAAACTCATCCGTTTTACTTTTTTACTTTTTCACACCTAATTCCTCACGGCAGGGTGCACCTTAATGCGTGTATACCACCGGAGGATCACATAATTTGGTCCTGACGAAAGCGGAGCGACTCAGGCTCATACAAAGCAGAAACATGTCGACCTAACCTTTTTTTCACATTGTGGACTAGGTGTCTCTAATTACTGAGACCCCCCCCTATGTTTCCACTTTAAATTGTTTTTAACCAGTGCTGGTTGGACTTTGAATAAAATAGTTTACAGTCACAACTATGCACTTTTTAACCTCTTTTTTGCACTCACTTCGCACGATTTGGCTTTTCTGTGTACACCCTCAACACACAAGAACCAGCTCCGCTGTAAACAGGCGTCATAGCACACTGGAAAGACGCTATGTCTTTCCAGTGGGAACCCAGTGATGAAGCATGTCACCAGTAGGTTGGTGAGTGAGGGTTCTTATTTAACCAGTTTTTTGTTTTCCTTTTTCACCTGTCCCTAAACACTTCTTAAGTAATACTTATTCTTTTGAAGTGCTGTTTTGATACTTTCACTCTTCTGTTTATCAAATATTAATTAGGGGTAAGAGATTGAACTAAAATACCCTTACTCTCTCTTTGTTAACGTGCACCTTCATTCCTAAACAAACCCACAGGACTGAACGACGATTGGGGCACAGAAAGAGCCCAGGGCGCACCCACTTATCGCTGCGGCGGTGAAGGTCTCCCCTGTAGGAGAGTAGGGTCTGCTTCCTATGGTCACCCCCACTTTTTGCTTTGCTTTACTGGTTTTTCGACTTTAGTGTGGCTGTGGGCCTGCTGATCGGACCCACAGCTCAGCTGTTCTCTCTCTAAATTCATACCATGTACTTTAGGTTGCAAATGCTACTTACCAGTATGCATCTGTTCTTGGCATGTAGGGCTGCTGACATTCATATCTGTGCATAGATCGCCGCCTAGTGTTGGGTCCGGATGATTGCACATTGTTGTCCTGGAAGAGTCTTCGAAGTATCACGAGATAGGTGGCTCCTCCCCTGGACTACAGTGCGCATGGGCATCGCCTCCATCCCCAGATTGTTTTTAGCCATGGTGGCTAAGATGGAGTGAACTATGTGAGTGATGACCATGCTATGAGCATATACCTGAATTCTGCAGCTGCTACAGGCGCCGGGGAGGAGGGCGGGCGATATGAATGTCAGCAGCCCTACATGCCAAGAACAGATGCATACTGGTAAGTAGCATTTGCAGTTCGAGGCATGTGGGCTGCTGAATTCATATCTGTGCATAGAATACATAGCAGTCCCCCTCTTATCGGCGGTCGCCCGTGCCAGCTGCAGCAGTTTGGAAAAGTGTCTTGAGAACAGTTTGACCCACAGCTGCCTGCTGTTTAGAGTGCACGTCTACACAGTAATGTTTAGTAAAAGTATGTGTGGTAGACCATGTGGCTGCTCTACATAATATCCTCTAAGGGAATGTTCCCAAGGAAAGCCATAGAGGCCCCCAACTTTCTGGTGGAGTGGGCTCTTGGTGGAATTGTAAGAGTGCGTTTAGCCTTAGCGTAACAGATCTGTATACATTTCACAATCCACCTAGCAATACCAGCCTTGGAAATAGCGTTACCCTTGTGGTGTGATGCAAAGGCAACGAAAAGCTGCTTAGTCTTTCTGAAATCCTTGGTCCTGTCAATGTAATACATTAGGGCCCTTTTAACATCAAGGGTGTGGAGCATCCGCTCCGCCAGCGACTCAGGATTTTGAAAGAACACCGGCAACTCGATTGTTTGGTTCATGTGGAATTGAGACACAACCTTGGAAAGAAATTTAGGGTTAGTGCGGAGCACCACCCTGTTAGCATGGACTTGGAAAAAAGGCTCTTGGATGGTGAGGGCCTGCAACTCGCTAACCCTCCGTAGCGATGTAATTGCTACTAAGAAAGCCACTTTCCAAGTCAGAAACTGAAGCTCACAAGAGTGCAGTGGCTCGAAAGGAGGACCCATCAGCCTTGTAAGAACCACATTGAGGTTCCATTCTGGAGCTGGTGGTGTCCGTGGTGGAATGACTCTTAAGTCCTTCCAGAAATGCCTTGATAGCAGGCACCTTGAAAAGTGAAAGGTGTTGCCTATTCTGGAGGTATGCGGCCATTGCAGACAGGTGAATGCGGATGGAAGTATACGCCAGATTGCATTGGTACAGATGGAACAGGTAACAAATGATGTTCTGAATGGAAGCATCCAGCGGGTTAATGTCGTGGTTCGCACAATAAATGACAAACCGCTTCCATTTAGCCGCATAACATGTTCTAGTAGTGGGCTTTCTTGCCTCCCGAATGATGTTCATGCAATCCGGGGGAAGATTGAGGTAGCCAAACTCTAGGACTTCAGGAGCCAGATCGCCAGGTTGAGCTGTTGCGGATCTGGGTGCTGAATGTCGCCATGGCTCTGCGTCAGAAGGCTGGGCGTGAGATGAAGCCTTTGATGCGGTACCACGGAAAGTTCCAGAAGCACAAGTTACTACTTGTGTAACGATATATCTGTAAGAGACATTAGTTAGTGATAGATTCCTTACCTTAGAATATCCCCAGGCGTCAGACTGGATCCGGAAACTTTTGCGTAGCAATACCCCTGCGCGCCGGTAGGCGTCGTCTGCGGCTCCGCGTCCGTCGTCGGCGTCGTGAGCGCCGGGATGACGTCGTCGGAGTACTTAGACGGCGCCCATGCGCGCTGACGTCAGTTCTGATAACACAGCTGTTCCGCGCCAGATACGCAGAGCCATGATAGAACTAACACTGGTGCCATGAAACTAGGGCCCTGAAAGGGGATGACCTTAACCCTAGATATCGGTTCGCAGAACGGGGAGGATGGGTGGGTCGGTAAGGAATCTATCACTAACTAATGTCTCTTACAGATATATCGTTACATAAATAGTAACTTGTGCATCTGAAAGAGACACGTTAGTGATAGATTCCTTACCTTAGAATAGATACCCCAGCAATACCAACCCCGGTGGTGGGTCTGCGAACCAATATCACACCAGAAAGTCCTGGAGGACGGAACGGCCAAAGAAGCCATCCCTCTGGACTTGACTGTCCAGGCAGTAGTGTCTTGCGAACGTGTGTAGCGAGGCCCACGTAGCTGCCTGGCAAATGTCCTGCAGGGGGACACCGCGGCCCAGGGCAGTTGTCGTTGCCGTGGCCCGAGTAGAGTGAGCCCGCAATCCAGCTGGGGGCTCCTTCCTCGCCATGGAGTAACATGCTTGGATACACAAGATGATCCACCTAGAGATGGTCCTCTTGTGCACAGCCTTTCCCTTCTTCGCGCCCACGTAACCAACGAAGAGTTGGTCATCCACCCGGAATTGGCGTGTGCGATCTAGGTAGTAGGAGAGCGCACGTTTTGGATCCAGACGGTGGAGCCTCTCCTTCTCTTTCGAGGGATGCGGAGGCGGAAAGAAGGTGGGCAAAGTGATGGACTGCCCGATGTGGAAGGCCGTGACAACCTTGGGCAGAAAGGAAGGTCGTGTACGTAACACCACCTTATCAGGATGAACAGACAGGAAAGGTGGAGAAGAAGAAAGAGCCTGGAGCTCACTCACCCTCCTGGCAGAGGTGATGGCAACCAGGAAGGCCGTCTTTAGAGTAAGGAGACGAAGAGGGCAGTTATGA
Source organism: Lissotriton vulgaris (assembly GCF_964263255.1). Lineage (NCBI taxonomy): Eukaryota > Metazoa > Chordata > Amphibia > Caudata > Salamandridae > Lissotriton > Lissotriton vulgaris. The sequence continues at coordinate 959,362,134 of NC_141691.1, forward strand.
AGCGGCTCAAAGGGAGCACACATCAGATAGGTGAGAACCAGATTCAAGTCCCACTGGGGCATCACGAAGGGAACAGGAGGGAACATGTGCGTGATGCCCTTCAGAAATCTACTCACAATAGGGGACTTGAAAAAGAAGGCTGATCTGGTAGCCTCAAGAAGGCTGATAGAGCAGAAAGGTACCCTTTAAGAGTGCCCAGAGCAGAGCCCTGCTGGGCAAGGGAAAGAAGAAAGAGCAGCACTTCCGAAAGGGGTGCAGACAGAGGATCCACAGCCTTTGCTGTGCACCATGCCACAAATCTGTTCCACCGGCAGGCGTATACCGACTTTGTGGAGGGACGCCTGGCAGCCAGAATGATATCACAGACTTCGGGAGGCAAGTCAAATGGCCTCAACTGCCGCCGCTCAATCTCCAAGCTCGTAGGTGGAGACTGGACAGGTTCGGGTGCAGGACCGTCCCCTGCTGCTGCGACAGAAGGTCCTCCCGAAGAGGCAGACGAATCGGGGGATCGACTGACATGCTGAGTAGCTCGGGATACCAGTATCTTCGTGCCCAGTCCGGAGCCACAAGGACGACCTGGGCCCGGTCGTGCCTGATCTTCTTCAGCACTCTGGGCAGAAGTGGTATAGGCGGAAAGGCGTACAACAGACCGCAGCTCCACTCGCGACGAAAAGCGTCTCCGAGCGAGTGCCGCCTTGGAAACTCCAACGCGCAGAACTGCTGACATTGCGCGTTCTCTTCTGTGGCGAATAGATCTAACCAAGGCTCTCCCCACTGTCGAAAGAGACCTTGCGCCACGTCCGAGTTCAGACGCCATTCATGATCCATCATGCACCGGCGGCTGAGTTCGTCCGCCCTGGCATTCAGAGAGCCTGCCAGGTGTTGAACCACCAGGGTCACGCCCTGATGTTCCAGCCACTGCCAGAGGCACAGAGCCTCCTGGCAGAGGGTCCACGACCCCACACCGCCCTGTTTGTTGCAGTACCACATGGCGGTGGTGTTGTCGGTGAACACTTGCACTACGCTCCCCCTGACAGAGGGGAGGAATGCCTTCAGTGCAAGACGAATCGCCCGCAGCTCCAGAAGGTTGATGTGGAGCCGGGACTCCGCCGGAGACCAGAGGCCTCTGATCTCCGCCTCTCCCATGTGGCCTCCCCAGCCCTGGAGGGACGCGTCCGTCACAACTACGTGCTCCGGCTGGGGTAGGGAGAGGGGTCTGCCACTGACCCAGTCGCGGTCCGTGAGCCACCACTGCAGTTGCTTTGCAGTGCCCTCCGAGATCAGGACATGATCGGACAGGTTGCCCTGATGCTGGGCCCACTGAAACTTCAGGTCCCACTGCAGAGCCCGCATCCGCCACCTGGCGTAACGCACCAGAAGGATGCAGGAGGCCATCAGCCCCAGAAGCCGCAGCGTCAACCTGACCGAGACCCGGGATAACGGCCTTAAGACAGGAATCAGAGCCTGAATATCCCGAACCCGCTGTTCGGGTGGGTAAACCCGAAACTGCGCCGAGTCGAGAACCGCTCCGATGAAGAGGAGCTTTTGAGAGGGACACAGGTGTGACTTCGGCACATTGATGGAGAACCCCAGCAAGTGCAGGAGGTCGGCCGTAGTCTGGAGGTGGCTGACGACTGTCTGGGGCGAGCCCGCCTTCAACAACCAGTCGTCGAGGTAGGGGAAGAGTGATACCCCCTGCCTGCGCAGATGGGCTGCGACCACCGCCATCACCTTCGTGAACACCCGTGGGGCGCTGGCAAGGCCGAAGGGGAGCACGGTAAACTGAAAGTGCTCTTGGCCTACCATGAACCGTAGGTAACGCCGGTGGGCCGGCAGGACGGGGATGTGGAAATAGGCGTCCTGCAAGTCCAACGCTACCATCCAGTCTCCTGGGTCCAGGGCAGCCAGGACCTGAGCCAAAGTGAGCATCTTGAACTTCTCCGTCCGGAGGAAGCCGTTGACGTTCCGCAGATCCAAGATAGGGCGTAGGCCCCCTTTGCCCTTCTTGGGTACCAGAAAGTAGTGTGAGTAACAACCACGTCCTACTTCTGGCCCAGGAACGCGCTCGATGGCCCTCTTGGCCAAGAGGGCCGAAACCTCCTCTTGCAGAAGTTGCAAGTGATCCCCCGACACACGGTGGTATTGAGGTGGCATGGATGGAGGGGAAGACTCGAAGGGGAGGGAGAAACCCCTTCGGACAATTTGCAGCACCCACCTGTCCGAAGTGACTGTATGCCAGTGGGAGAGGTGATGGCGAACCCTGCCTCCCACAGGCGTCACATGGGCTTGAAAACTCGGACTAGGAAGGTTTTGAGGCGGGGGCTGCTGAGGGAGGTGTGGACTGGCCTCGCCGCTGGCCCCGACCACCGCCACGGCGGTTCCCACGTCCGCCACCGCGTTGCTGAACATTCTGCGGTGCGTGGCTGACGGTCCGTGGTGGGGCGCCCCTTCCGTGGCCACGAAAGGAGCGAAAGGCACCCGATTGCTGGCGTGGGGCCGTAAGGCCCAAGGACTTGGCCGTGGCCCTGGAGTCCTTGAAACGCTCCAGCGCATGGTCTGCCTTGTCGCCGAAGAGGCGACGGCCATCAAACGGCATGTCCAGGAGGGTGGCCTGGACATCGGCCGAGAAGTTGGCGGACCTCAACCAGGCGTGGCGTCGAACCGCCACCGTCGTTGCCATCGCCCTGCCCAGTGAGTCCGTGGTATCCAGCCCACACCGGATAGAAAAGCGTGCCGCATCTCGGCCGTCCGCAAGGGTTTGGCTGAGTTTAGCCCTGACCTCCTCAGGGCATTGTGGCAGCACCTCCGCAACCGTGTCCCACAGAGTGTGGGTGTAGCGGCCCAAGAGACAGTTGGTGTTCACAGACCGTAGCCCTAGGCTCACAGACGAGAAGACCTTCTTCCCGAACTGCTCATATCTCTTGGATTCCCTGTCGGGCGGGGCCGACGGGAATGCGGTTTGGGAGTTAGAGGCCTGGATGACCAGGCTCTCGGGGGTGGGATGGGTGGACAAAAAGCATGGGTCGCCCGGTGCCGGGCGGTAGCGTCTGGCCACGTTCCTGTCCACAGGGGGGCCTGTGGCGGGCTTGGACCAAGTGCCCAGAAGAACGTCACACAAGGCCTCATTGAACGGCAGGAGGGGCTCCGCGGAGCCGGACTGCTGTTTGAGGACCTCAGTGAGGAGATTAGTCCTCACGGCCGCGACGGGGAGCTGAAGGTTTAAGGCCTTAGCTGCCTTCGTCAACACTACGCAGTAAGCAGAACCCGCCTCCGAAGCCACAGTCGGGGGCGACGTAAATCCAGTGTCTGGCGAGGTGTCAATACCACTGGCCTCCCCAAGCTCATATGTCCAGTCCTGATGTGACTGGCAATCACGTGCCAGAGGGTCCTCGGACCCCTCCCATTGCTCCTCGTCACCTGGCTCCTGGAGACCAGGATTAGCAGCCAGGGCCTCCTTGTGGAGATAGAAGTCTCCAAAGGCCGACGGAATCGGCGCCCAGCGGCGCCCCTCCGACTCCTGAGTAGGATCGTAGGAAACATTGGGGGCGGCAACCACATCGGCTGCCGGGGACGACACCTGAAGGGACGGCGCCGGCGAGGTCGTAAGGTCGACCGGCGAGGTCCCAGATCCGGAGCCGGATCCAGCGAGGTCGCGCGGCGCCGGGACCGAAGTCGCTGGGGCCGAAGCACCCGACATCGTCGGGGCCGAAGCGCCCGACCCGGAAGGACCTCCAGACGGAGCCGATCGGCCCGAAGGCGCCACGGGAACCGACTGAGGAGGGAGGGCCCTCATGGCCATGAGGTACCTCTCGACCTCCTCCTGCGACGCGCCGTGCCCAGGGACCCGAAGGTGTGGGGCAGGCGGCGACGCTTGCGACTCCCGCGGAGCCGCGTGGGCGGTGTCGCCCGAGTCCCCGGCCGCATCGAGCGAGCGTCGGGGCGGGTCGGAGGACCGATGGTGTCGCTCCGACCTCTCATGCCTCTTACCTGAGGACTTGGAACCAGACGATCGGTGTCCACTTCCGGAACGTCGATGACTCCGACCTCGCGACCTGTCCCTCGACCTCCCGTGGGACCGGGACCGGGACCTGGAGCGGCGCGGGGCCGAGTGCCTCAGCTCGAGACGCTTGCGGGACCGCTCCCGCCTAGCCTTCGACGTCAGGGCCCGGCAGTCGGCGCAGGTTCGATCGTCGTGGTCGAGGCCTAAGCACTTCAGGCACCGGCGATGGGGGTCCGTGACCGACATGAGTCGGCCGCACTTCGAACAAGGCTTGAACCCGGGCATCCCTGGCACCGATAGTCGAGACAGTCGACTAAGAGAAGATCAAAAAGGATCAAAATTTTTCAGTCAAAAAGTGACTGGGGGTAGAGCTTCTTCCGGATCTGCGCTAGCTGGCGCGGAAAAAAGAAGAACTGACGTCAGCGCGCATGGGCGCCGTCTAAGTACTCCGACGACGTCATCCCGGCGCTCACGACGCCGACGACGGACGCGGAGCCGCAGACGACGCCTACCGGCGCGCAGGGGTATTGCTACGCAAAAGTTTCCGGATCCAGTCTGACGCCTGGGGATATTCTAAGGTAAGGAATCTATCACTAACGTGTCTCTTTCAGATACGTGGTGTACCATGGTTGGCGAGCCCACGTTGGAGCAACCAGGATGAGAGTCATCGAGTGCTGCCTGAGCTTGCGCGCCACCAGCGGTATCAGAGGTGCTGGGGGAAAAGCGTACGCAAATCTGCCTGACCAGTTCATCCATATCGCATTGCCCTGCGATTGCGGGTGTGGGAACCTGGCGGCGAAGCTTTGGCATTTTGCGTTCTCCTTTGTGGCGAACAGGTCTATCTCTGGATGACCCCACCTTAGGAAGTACGGTTGGAGTATTGATGGATGTATCTCCCACTCGTGCATTTGGTGGCTGTGCCTGCTGAGCAGGTCCGCCATCTGATTGTCCTTGCCTGGGAGATGTTCTGCCATTAGGAAAATGTTCCTTTGAATGGCCCACTTCCACATGCTCTGAGCCAGATGAGACAGCTGCGGAGAGTGTGTGCCCCCCTGTTTCTGAATGTAGTACATGGCCGTCATGTTGTCCGTCCGGATCAACACGACCTTGTTGCACAGATGTACTTTGAATGCCTTTAAGGCCATGAAGATTGCCATCAGTTCCAATACATTGATGTGCATCTTCCTTTGCTGTAGTGTCCATAGTCCCTGCACTGTGTAGTGGAGTACATGCGCTCCCCATCCCTGGAGAGAAGCGTCCGTCGTCAGGATAATCTGTGGCACAGGCTCTTGGAACGGTCGGCCCTTGCAAAGGTTTTGTGGATTCCACCAATGCAGAGAGTTGTACGCCCGACCGCTCACCAACACTAGGTCTGTTAGTTGCCCGTGAGCCTGAGTCCACTGACGTGCTAGGCACTCCTGAAGCGGACGCATATGTAACCTCGCGTGCGGGACAATGGAGATGCAGGAGGCCATCATGCCTATCAACTGCATGAACACCTTCGCTGGAAGAGAATGCTGAGGTCTGAATCGTTGGATCAGCGTCTGAATACTGGCGACCCTCACTGAATTGGGCTGCGCAGTGGCCGCCAGAGTGTTTATTGTCGCGCCCAGATACTGCCGTATGTGGGCGGGCTGGAGATGGGATTTCGGGTAATTCAGTGAGAATCCCAGATCGTGTAGGAGATGAATGGTGCGGGACACGTGGTCGGCGCACTGTTGTTCCGACTTCGCCTGAATGAGCCAGTCGTCCAGATAGGGGTAGACGTGGATGTTTTGACGTCTTGGATGCGCCGCCACGGTCGCCAGGCACTTGGTAAAGACCCTGGGCGCCGTGGTGACACCAAAAGGCAGAACCCTGAACTGGTAGTGCTGGTCTTGAATGGTGAACCTTAGGTACTTCCTGTGTGAAGGATGCAGGGGAATATGAAAGTATGCATCCTTGAGATCCAGTGTAGCCAGGAAGTCCCCCTGCCGAAGCAGAGGGAGAACCTTCTGCAAGGTGAGCATATGGAAATGTTCTGAAAGAATGTACCAGTTGAGGGGCCTGAGGTCCAAGATGGGCCTGAGGGATCCGTCCTTCTTGGGGATCAGAAAGTACAGAGAGTACACCCTTGTTCCCCTTTCCTGCAGTGGAACGAGCTCTATTGCCCCTTTTTGCAGCATGACTTGGACTTCTTGCTGCAACAAGTGCAAGTGCTCGCCGGACATAGGACGGTTTCTTGGAGGTATGTTTGGAGGAGTGGAAGTGAGTTCCAGACAGTAACCGTACTGGATAAGAGATTTGACCCACCTGTCCGTGGTGATGGATTTCCACGCGGGCAGGAACTGCTGGAGTCTCCCCCCGACCGGTGTTGAGTGGTCGGGGGGCAGCGACAAGGCGTCCCTGTTTGTTGGCGGTGGAGGACCTGGAGTTGTTATTTCCACGTCCTCTGCCTTTGATGTTGTTTATTTATTTATTTATTTATGGGCTTGTAACGCGCCGGCATCACACCCGAAGGTGTATCTCCGCGCGGTGCTGTGAAGAACAGGACAGACAGCGCTCCAACTAGAATAGAGTTGCCCCTGTAACCACCTCTACCCTTGTTGGTGTATGAGGATTGGGTGTTGTTCTTATAGTATTGCTTGGATTGCGATGCCTGACCCCTTGAGGTGCCTCGGTTATTGGAGCGGCGAAAGGAACCACTCCGAAACTGCTGGGACTGTAGGGCACCCATAGACTTAGCAGTGTCAGTGTCTTTTTTCATCTTTTCAAGGGTTGCATCCACTTCTGGTCCAAACAGGGGGTCTGGATTAACTGTTTGGTTTAGGATGGTAGTCTGTATGTTTGGTTTAAAGCCTGATATTCTAAGCCATGCATGCCTTCGCAGTAGCACGCTAGTGTTTATAGCCCTGGAGGCGGTATCAGCCACGTCCAGTGCGCACTTAATTGAAGCATTGGTGATAAGCTTCCCCTCCTGAATTAACATCTCAGCTCCCTCCTTGTACTGATCAGGTAAGTGCTGTAGAAGTGTTTCTAGGGTGTCATAGTGTGCCCTATCGTAGCGTGCAAGTAGGGCTTGCGTGTTCGAAATGCGCCAAATATTAGCTGCCTGCGCAGCAATACGCTTCCCTGAGGCTTCAAAGACCTTCGATTCTTTGTCTGGGGGAGGAGCATCACCCGTGGTCTGTGAGTTCGCCCGCTTACGTGCGTTGGAGACAACCAAAGAGTCCAGTGGCAACTGTCCCTTGATGTACGTCGGGTCAGTGGGCGCTGCTTTATATTTTTGTCAATACGAGGATTGATGACTCTTGCCCGGGTGGGCTTCTTGAAAACCTCAGGCGCATGCTTTATCACTCCCTTGAGCATTGGCAATGTCTTGACAGTCTTTTCAGCCACTGAGAAAGTGTCAAACAGAAAATCGGCATCCACAGGGTCCGCATGGAGGTCGACATCATGATTGGCCGCAGCTCTCTCAATTAGAGCGTTGAAGGCTGCAGAGTCCTCTGTTGGGGAAGTTTTTGCAGCAAAAACCTGCGGCTCGTGTCCTGACTGAGGGTCCTCAGGGTCGCCTCCAGCAGACCATGGCTCATTGACCTCCTCTGGATCCGAGTAGGCTGGATAATTGTACTCCTCCTCATCCCCGTCACCCTCCCCAGCGTTAGAGTGAGCGGGAGAGAGCTCCAAACCTTGTGGAGATGTAGGCTCCATAGGGGCAGAAACGCCCGCAGAGTCCAACTTCTTTTTAAGTGGAATATGAAAATGCTCCAACACAGTCTCGGGTTATCTTCCTTTTAAGGAGAGAGAGCTTGCCAGTGTTGGCGTCGATGACAACTTCCCGACGCTCCTCCTCTGCCAGTGGCTGGTGCCATGGCTTCGGCACTACCAAGGATGCCTTCGGCGTCGAAACCTGCTTCAAGGGCACCCCGGCCCCATGTTTTGGTGCAAAAGCCTTCGGCGCCGTCTTGGGCGGCAGCGTGTAGTGAATCGGCGTCTGCGCCTTCGCCGGTTTCTGTGGAGGCTTCGGCGCCACATCCTTCGGCTCGAGAGCCCCTGCTTCCTCCTGAATACGCTGAAGGGACTCCGTGACCTTCTTGGTAAAGGAGGGGGAGGGCTGGACCGGCTCGAGTGAATCCTCCGAGTCCGGAGTCGGGTCGGCGACTAAAGGCGTAGTCTTCGGAGCCGACACAGCACCACCCTTGGCTTTGTCGACCGGGAGCGGTGCAGGCAGAGACTTTGGGTCGTCCTGACGCTTTTAGAGGGCTTCTTAGGGTCACCAACCTTCTTGGCGTCGACGCGGCACTTCAGAGCGTCGACCAGCTTCGGCGCCGACGCAGCTGCGTCGGGCGTTTTCGCCTTCGACACAGGGGTCTTCGGGTCGACAATTTTGGCGTGGCTTTTGATCTCGGCGGCCATCTTGGATGTCTTCGGCGCCGAGGCCTCTGTAGCCTTAGATCCCACCAGTGCGACTTGCACTTTCACTTTCGGTTTCGATACCGATGGTGTTGACCCAGATGGCTTCACTTTCGGTTTCTGTACCGGGAGTGGCGCATCACCAATGTCCGTTGCCGGGCCCGGAGGCGGGGCTGTGGGACGAGTATTGAGGTCTTGGGTAAGGCCCGAAGGCGATCCCTCGACCTGGGCCTTATGCTGGGGTTCTGCCCCAGAGTCCGTATGAGGATGCTCTTCTTCCGAGCTATCCTCCACGGTGGCAATGGCCCCGTCGTCGTCCCCTACCTCCTCCACGACTTCCTCGAACTCCTCATCTCCCGCGTCGTAGTCCTCGTCCTCCGACGCCGGGTTAGAGTCCGAAACGTGTAGGATGGTGTCGTCTTCAGCATCTTCCTCAAAGATGTTGGCTGGAGGGGGTGCCGACAACTGGGCCTGCAGCCTTGCGGCCCGACGTAGCTGGAGAGTCTTCTTCGACCGGAACTTGGAGCAGGCCATGCACCTGGCCTCGTCGTGGTCCGGCGATAGGCATCTGTTGCACACTGGGTGCACGTCGAGGTGAGAATACTTTGAGGCGCACACTGGGCACCTCTTAAACGGAGTTCGTTCCATGTTGAAGTAGTCTGGAGCGTCGTGTAGGCCCGTCCGCGCCGACAGCACGTGGAAGGGCAGCAAGTGTTCGGAGCCGATGAATAAACCATCCCGAACAATGAACAATACCGACGCGAGACCTAAAGACCTTTTGGTCTCACTTAAGGAAAGTTAAACAACTATCGATTCAGACAGAGGGAACCGAAACACATCCGAACCCAATGGCGGAAAAAAACAATCTGGGGATGGAGGCGATGCCCATGCACACTGTAGTCCAGGGGAGGAGCCACCTATCTCGTGATACTTCGAAGACTCTTCCAGGACAACAATGTGCAATCATCCGGACCCAACACTAGGCGGCGATCTATGCACAGATATGAATTCAGCAGCCCACATGCCTCGAACACATATATTATTGGGAATTGGGTCAGCTTTGTGAGCCCCTGTATAGTGTACCTTAGGTACCCAGGGCATAGGTGCATCCAAGGCCTACCAGGGGCTGCAGCATGTATTATGCCACCCCTGGCTGGCCATCCACATTGACACAACTGGCTGATCACTCAGCTGGGGCAAGGTCGTGTAATCACCCCTTGCTTAGGTATAGTATCCCTATACCTACCATTACATATAGACACATATCTACCTATAAGTCACTCCTATGGCAGGCCTTAATAATCCTGAAGGCAGAGTGCTTGGTTTTATGTGAGATGGTGCTCTAGCATAAGCTGAGCCTGTCTGCAGCTTTCGGAACCATGTCCTTAATACTGTTCCATGATATAGCCATACCATATACTCTTAAGTGCATTATAATCCTTGCGGTTAATGCTAACTTAGGTTTGGCTTTATCAAAACATGTCGTGTAAGGTGTCATACGCTTTGGAATACTACCCCCTCGCCAGTTCTGGAGACGGGGGTAGCATTCCACCCTTCTAGAGGGAGAAGACATGTTGTTCCTGTTAATCCCGGTAAAGTTAACCAGAGCCTCAGCATCACAAAATGGATGCTGCTGCCACAGACACAAGTCTGACCTCCTGCTGTTGGGAATCCTTCCAGCGAGGGAGGCTTTGACAACAGGTTTCCTGTCTTGGGTGGTGCTAGCACCACCCCAGACAGGCCATAGTGTATTGGGGCAAGTAGGGCTGAATAAAATGACACTGCCTGGGGACACAAGTTGCTCCATGCATAGTCCAGTTAAAACCAGTTGCTGGGGCACTCCAGCACCAGCTGTGGTGCGAAACTGGACAAAGGGAAAGGGGTGTAACCGCCCCCTTCCCTGGTCCCACCCATAGGAGGGACCTAGCAGGTAATCCAGCCCCTTTAAACAGTATATAGGTAGGAGCTGAGTCTAGAGACTTTAGATTATCCTGAACTGAAACTTGAAACGAAACTCGGGACCTTCGATATTCTACTGCAATTAGAAGACTGAAGAATCTCCCTTGGGGTCAAGGAGTGACCACCCTGTGCAAACCGACACCAACAGCGACTTGCCGGTTTGCTTTGTCGACACTCCCGCCGGAGTCCCAGCACAGAGCCAGACAGGAACTGGACTTCCAGACTTCTCTGACCCCGATCCACATCTGCAGCAGAGCTGAGACCTGTGGAGGCGACGAGAGACGTGGGACCAGACATCTTGAAAAACCTGCTTATTGTGCAGCTTCTGAGGCACCCTCGAAGTTGTGCATTAGGGATTGAGAAACCCCAGCCCCGAGCAACATTTGCACCGACGCACAGCCCTGCACACTCCACGAGTGCCGAGTGTGGCCTGCTGTTGCTTTTGAGCTCGACGTGCCTTTCCGGTCATTTGCCCGCTGGCTAGTGGCCTCTGTGAAGGTGAATCTTTGAATCTCCACCGCTGGCCTGGTTGCTCCAGGCTTGCTCCTGCTTCCGTGGAAAAGAGAAGCCCCCCAGACCTTGCTGGTCTGACTCAAAGCGAATATTCAATTCCTGCGTGGGTTGCATTTGCCAAGGCTTGTTGGGTCCAACCCGGGTCCCGATACCGCAGACATCTAGATCCATCGTGGGACAGCTCGATTCCAGCGCCTGGTCTTCGTCGACGCCTCCTGGACCTCGTGGCTGCAGAGACAAGCTTCACGACATCACCTAATTGCTTCGCGACATCGCCTGGTTCCTTCCTGGTCGCTGGCTTGTGACCCAGACTCTGTCCCCTCTGCTTTCAGGTACTCTTCATCCTCGATCCACCCTTGGATCCAACTGGACAGTTCTCTCCTGGTCGCCTGCAGCATCTTTTTACAGGTCTCCATAGGATTCAGCGACGAAACCCGACAACTTGACACCTATGCACCCGGCTCCTGTGGGTGAGGTAACACGAGTACTCCGGTGCTCCTGTGGGTATCGACTATCCAAGTGTCCTAGTTTTCAGTAGCTTTCTCCTAGTCCATCCGTAAGTGTCCTAAATCAACTAGTTTCTGACTCTTACGTTCCCACTGTATCCCTACGGTAACTCGCGTGTGTGTTATGACACTCCACACGCTTCCCGTGGGCCTCCTGCTTCCTAACCTATGGCAGTTCAGTGTAGCCCCAGCGATTCCCTAGGCCTACTCCCTGTTCGTGACGTGGTTCTTATACCACTATTTAGTATATGGTTTGCAACGCCCCTAGGACTCAACTGTATTTTGTGCAACTTATTGTATGATAATTATGTATCTTGTTATGTGCTTGTGCCTCTGACCTCAAAGAGTTCAGAGGGGTTGTGTTAGTAATAAATACATATATATTTTATATATAACCTGTGTGGTGTCCTTTCATTTGGTATTCAAGGGGTTACATATGGTAAAACAGCTGGCTTCACATGCTATCTTAAGTTTTAGCCTAAGACTGCTTTGTCCATGCTACCACTAGGATTGCTGGTCTATAAGGGTGACTTCACAACCATCACCATAAGGGTTGTTTGGACTGATACAGGGTGCCCACTAGAATAGTGGACATCACATATCAGGCCAACTTCTCACAACCCCCACCCCTCCCCCCTTCGGCAAAAAGGCTATCGGCAGGAGAAACGCACAAGAAACATCCCGAAAAGAACGCGTTTCTTCAGCATGAATTGCTGGGCTGTTGGAGGCTTAACGTTCTGAGAACTCGTAGTGTTTGTTCTCGCTGAGCAACTTTCAGGTGCCATTATTCTTTTGCCCAGGCCCCCGCACGAGCTCGTCCAATGCTCGCCATGCCTGTAAGCCCCTTCCTTTTCGGATTGGGGGCGTGTTTTGGTCCGATGACGTCACGGATAGAAAGAACATGAAAAAACACACCCCTCAATCCGTAACGGACGGGGCTTAAAGGGACAGACAGAGCTCTTCTCCAATGGCTGGCCGCCGTTTAGGAAGCCAGCCAATGGAGACGAGCTGGCTCGTTTACCTCCCTACTAGAAGACCTAATTTGTCGCCAGACTCATTACTCTTGCTTATTTCAGGAGTACAATTCCTTTTGTTTTTCTCCAAACAATAGGACCAACATCCCAAATGACATAACAATATTCACAACAGGGACTCTGGATTCCACTCATGAATCCAAACTCCCCTTTCCCACAATAACAGGTAAGAAACTAGCAGTACACTCATAATTTGTTTAAAAGTCATATATTCGTGGTGTGAGAGGATGAATGTGACAGTGTTGCGTCTGGAGGTGTTAAAGTGAACCCTGCACTCGGCAAGCTATGTGTACTCTCAGTCTCACTCCCATACTCTGTTGAGGACACTTCAGTCAACATTTGCCCCATTCTAGGAGATCGCCCTCTGCATTCTCATCAGTTCGTACTGCTTTGAGGAGCCATTACTCAGCTACCCCCCACTCCTGCAGGTTGTCTCTCCATTTCATCCACACAGGTAGTCTGGAGTGTATCCAGTGAATAGCTATCCTCCGTTTCGCCAGCACCAGTCCTAGGAGCGCAAACTTATAGCGCATCCTAGTCCCTTTCTTGGGAGTTGGAAGCCCTCCCAGAAGACAGTTCTTTATAGATGTGTCAATACGCACAGCTGTAATCGTGCTAAGAGATAATATCACCCGGTACCAGTACTGCTGTAGACGTGGACAATTCCATACCATATGCCGAAATGCGGCGGGATCTGTGCCACATTGTGGGCATGCGGAACACCACCTAGGTGTGAACCGTTCTCAACCATTGGGGGGGGGTCAGATATGTGCGGTGTAGGTAATAGAAATGAATTAACTTGAACCGTGCGTTACTTGTAGTTTCTGCTACTTGTGCCAATGCTCTCCTCCACTCACCATCTGTCAACGGGACGGGCAGGGCATCGTCCCATCTCGCCCTGATCCTGTCCAATTTCGCCCCCTGTCCACCTTTAGAGTCGTGTAGATTCAGGGGATGAGCCCCCAACTAGAACATGGGTCCAGCAAGGTAACCAGCGTGCTGGACTCACCTGGTTCAACTGGAAATGTTGTCCACATCTGACGCACGGTACATGATATTTTGGCCTACTGTAGGAATAGCCCCAGAGGCACCTGGAACCAGTTATGTGCTTTTTGAAAAGGCATAAATGTGCCATTTTGATATAAATCCCCTGCTGTCTCGCAACCCCCTTTGTATCACTTAGAGACATCCCAGATCTAATGTCTTTAGGAGTGCTTTTAAGGCTCTACAAAAAAACTACTTTGAGGTGGGAAAATGAGAAACTTTAAACATAAGTAAATTGAATTTAGGTCTTTAGGAGGACATCTTACCTTGCATTTGAACTAGGAATTCGGTTTTAATTCGTCTAGCAGCCTCACTTTCATTTTCACTTCGTGAGCCACACAGAGAATCAACCTCGTCAATGAAGATAATTGAGGGCTTCTGTTCTCTTGCCAGCTGAAATAAGTTCTTTACCAATCTACAATCAAACAAAAAAAGAACAGAGCTTTAAGTCCTAGGGTCAAACTTCAAGCCATGCTACTAATTTCCGCCATACACTTAAAGTTTAATGTAGAAACAGGTCAATGGTAGATATGGATCAAAAGGTCAGTATACTCTGCCCATTGTTCTACTACTTTAATATGGGGCAAGTATGAAATGGAGAAAATTAAACTAATCCAAAAGCACCTCTGTTACGCCCCTGTACCTTGAAACAAGTATATAGACCGAGCAGCGACATTTGGATAGGTCTGACACTTTCTACGAACCCAGATTTACCCTGCACTGCAATTAAGTTCACTGTGGGGAGGGTCCGAGGGGTTCAGGTGTGCTCATAATTTATGCCTGACAAAATAATGTATAATCTTAATACTTTCAATTATGCTGCCAAGACAAGTAACAACAAACATGTTAAGAATCTTTGCCAAATCCAAATGTTATAGGTTTGTTATTTTTTATTTAGGATTAAAGAACAAGTTACTTACCTTCAGCAAATGTCTTTTCTGTTAGAGACTCCATTTAAGTGTGGAGTGCTCATGTTGTGAATTTACCTAAGCACCAGACTGAATCTGGAAATTACGTGTAGCAATTTCCTCATGCATTGAGAGGTAGCGCCATACGGCGTCACACCAGGTACATCCTGTGAGAAGTTGGCCTGCCATATGCTGTTCACTATTCTAGTGGGCACCTTGCACCTGTCCAAATGACCCTTCTTGATGGTAGGTTAAAGACAACCTTTATAGAAAGCTATCCTAGTGGTAGCTGTGGAAAGCAGCCTTCGGGCTAAGTCTTGGAGGAATGTAAAGCAGCTTGTTTTACTAGTCTCTAATCTTGTGAATGACCAAATGAAAGGAGAACCACACCAGGTATATATATAAAATGTATGTATTTATTCTAAACACATCCTTCTAGTCTCTTTAAAAGTACATTCAGTAAACTTAAAAAGCACACAGTAAATTAGCACAATATACGTTAAGCCCTAGGGGCGTACCAAACTATATATTAAGAAAGTGGTATGAGAACCATGACTGAAATAGAGACCAGGCCTAGAGCCTGTACAACCGCTGGGGCCACCAGGAACCAACCAAGGCAGTGACACAGGGGACCCACGGGGCACGCGTGCAGAGTCTGAACACAGCCGCTTATCACCATTAACTTGTTTGGGGAAAGTCGCGGTTGGAATTTTAGAGATGAAGACACTAAGAAGTGGACTTAAAGAAAAACCTTTTCGAACTAGGAGGTTCTAGAGTCAACACCCACGGGAGCACCAGAGTACTCGAGTTACCGCACCCAGGGAAGCCGGGTACATAGGTGTCTTTTCGTGTTGGGGTTCGTCGTCGATTTCAATGGCGATCTGCTGCAAAGTGCTGTTGGTGTCCAAGTGGAAAGTGTCCGGGTAGATCCAAGGCTGGATCGGAGATGTGAAGAACCTGAAGGCAGAGGGGACAGAGTCTGAGTCACTTGCCAGTGACCAGGAAGGCGATGAGCGGATGCCCACCGATGTTAGGTGCTTGCAGGTGAAGACGGTGAAGCTGGGCTCTTCAGCCAATAGGCGTCGACGACGACCAGACGCTGGATTCGAGTTGTCCCACGAAGGACGTCGAGTGCTGCAGTGCCGGTTTCAGGATTGGACCCAACAGCAACCCACGCAGAAAGCAGAGATTGGCTTCGGAACCAGCAGGGTCTGAGGGACTCACCCTTTGCTGGGGAGTCAGGGCACATCTGGAGTAACATGCAAGCCCAAAAGAAAGTAGAGTTACCTTTGTGGGGACCCACCAGTCGATGGACCAGGGATCGCGAAGGGGCCTCGAACAGAAATGCTAGAAGCGAGCTCATGGAACACTTGAGGAGTGTAGGCCCACAATCTTCGGTGCAGATGGTGCTCGGGGCTTGGACTACAAGTAGCCCAATGCGCAACTTCGGGAAAGCTCGGGAAGTCGATGCACTAGCAATTGTGCACAGTGTCCAGGAGTTCCGGTCCCACGTCACTCGTGAGGGCTGCGGGTCTCAGCTTTGCTGGGATCTTGTGTCAGCCTCTGAGAAGTCTGGAAGTCTGTGTCCTGAATTGAAAATACTTCGGAGTCCGGCGGGAGCTCCGGAAATGCAGACTGGCAAGATGCTTCTTTGGTGCCTGTTTGAACAGGGGAGTCACTCCTTGACCCCAAGGGAGATTCTTCAGTTCTATAGTCGACAGTGTGTCGAAGTTCCAGGATTCAGCTTCAGAGTTTCGGCCAGGTATTATCTAAAGTCCTTGCCAGGGTTCCTTTACTCATACTAAGAAAAGGGGTTGGACTTACTCTAGGGACCCACCTATGGGAGGATCTAGGAAGTGGGGTGGCTACATCCCTTTCCCTTTGTCCAGTTTCGCCCAAGAGCAGGGGCTGAGCGCTCCTGCAACCGGTTTGAACTGGGGTATGCACAGGGACACCTATTGTGGCCCCAGCACGGTCTGAAAAAGCATTTTCTGAATGCACCTACCCAACCCAAATACACTAAAGCCTGTCTGGGATGTGGTTATACCTCCCTGTGACAGGAAACCTATTGTCCAGGACTCCTCTGCTGGGAGTTTCGTCCAGCAGCAGGAGGTCAGACCCGTCTATGGCTGCAGCATCCATTTTGTGATGCTAGAGCACTTTGAAACTATTACTGGTTAAGTCAGGGTGGACATGTCTCTCCCTCTAGAAGGGTGGAATTCTACCCCCGCAGCCAGGACTGGCAGGGGGTGTAGGATTCCAAAGTGTTTGACACCAAACACAACATGTTATCATGCAGCCATTCCAAAGTTAGCATTAACCGCGAGGTTATAATGCACTTAAGAGTATATGGTCTGGCTGCATCACATAACAGCCTCAGAGAATAGGCTCCGGAAGCTGCAGTGGGGCTCTGGTCATGCATGGGCACCCTCTCACACAAAACCAAGCACTCTGCCTTCAGGTTCAATAAGGCCTGCCAAAGGAGGGACTGATAGGTGTATATGTGTCAGTGAGTGATTAAAGGTAGATATAAGTAACCAATATCTTAGTAAAGGGTGCATGCACCACCTTACCCAGGCTGCAGTAGCAGTCCTGTGGTGCCATTTTGGAAGGCTTCCCAGGGGTGGCATAATACATGCTACAGCCCCTGGTAGGCCTCTGGGGTACCTATGCCCTAAGTACCTAAGGTACCATATACTAGGGACTCACAAGAGTAACCCAGTAACCAATCTGGAGTGTACCTAATGTACATGCAATCAATTTAGAGAGGAAGTAGCTAGGCCGGGCCCCTGAATAGCAGGATCCCAGCCAAACTAAGTCAAAAACCTTCAAAACACCAGGAAAAAAGTGGGGGCAACCATGTAGTCAGATTCCACCTTCCTACACATCCTGCCACAGATGTGACATTGGGCCCCTGATATATGTGTTACCTCTAAGCGCTAACATCAGTTTCTTCATGATCTCTGTCCAGACCGAAGGACTCAGATTCACTGAAACTGGAATGCAGCAGTTTTCAAACTTCCAGATTGGGATCTTATTAATGGGCTGCATGAGCCCATTCCACAGAACGTGGAGGAGGGTAGGTCGCTGTGGAATCTGGGGTTAATCTGTACCGGAAAAGGAGTTACAGAATGTAAACTTGGTAATTCCGATAGGGACTTCTAATCACAGATTTGTCTACTTGTGAATGGATAGCAAAGCAGTAATGCACCAGGATGTGGGTCTGTGGAACAGGTCAGACCAGGAAAACCTGAAGAACCGTTTCGGTGAAGTGCTCATCCCACCGGATCTTGCTGTCCAAGTAGTAAGTGCTCTGTGAACATGAAGGATGCCCACGTACCTGCCTGACAAATGTCCAGAAATAGAACACCTTGCATCAGCGCCATTGTAGCAGCCTTTGCTCTGGTGAAATTAGTGCGTAAACATTTTAGGGGATGCTTCTTGGCTAGCCCACAGCAAACCTTGAAGAATAACTGCAGGAAGCGGGCTCTTTATATAGGGGGTCCAAAATGAGGCACACCGTGAAAAGAGACCCGGCAACCCTCATTGGTTGACAAAGGCAAAAATGTTAACACTGAGTGCAGTCTTTTGTGGTAGTGTTGGCGAGCAGTTTAGGATTATTAGAGGCTAGTGCTAGGTAGTGCGAAGCATTTGTTGTACTAATAGAGGCAAAAAATGAAACACATTCAAGAATAAACCCAAGACCAAGAACTCAGTCATCAGGCAAGTACTTTTTTAAAGATCGATATTTAAAGGTAAGAAAAATGTGCACTTAAAGGAAAATGCTACTTACCAGAAGGCATCTGTTCTTGGCATGTGGGCTGCTGACATTCATATCTGTGCATAGATCGCCGACTAGTGTTGGGTCCGGATGATTGCACCTTGTTGTCCTGGAAGAAACTTCGAAGTATCACGAGATAGGTGACCCCCTGGACTACAGTGCGCATGGGCAACCTCTCCATCCTCAGATTGTTTTTTGCCATTTTGGCAGAGAAGGAGATAGTAAAGTAAGAGATGGCCATGCAAAAGATAATGCTGCTACAGGCACCGGGGAGGAGGGCGGGCGATATGAATGTCAGCAGCCCTACATGAAAACAGAGGGGTTTACCAGCTTAGTTATGTGGCTGCACTGGCAATCCGAGTTACCAGAATCTCGGGGTGGATGAGTCACATCAAGACAGCATATTTCAAAAAAAGTGAACACTATATGTATAGGAAAAACCAACAAAGTACAGATCATTCATACATGGTTGACAAATCCAGAACAATTAGCAAAGGGTTACCATCAAATTGACTCAATGATCAGTCCTATCATATGGCCAAACCCCGGTGCAAATCAGGCTAGTTCCCTGATCGTTGGGACATCAAGCGCCGCACCATTTGTTGCTGGTCAAGGATTTGGTCCACCCACACAAACGAACCAACAATGATGGCTGATCTTTGATGGTCAAGTGAATAACAGTGCAACAGAAAAATAGTGACTTTAAAATAGGATGGAGTGTCCTCCTATTTCTAACTTTATTCTACGGACGAACCACACCTCCTAATTAAAAACCTAGAACAGTGCAAGAAAGACAGTAAACAAATATCTGTCTAATAACGGGCCAACGTGTTTCTGCCTATCGGGTATTTAATCCCATGGCATTCGTCAGGGCCTCTGTTCTTTCAATAGTTGCACTTAGTAGTGATGAAAACAGAAGAAACACCACCACCACCAAAGTGGAAAAAGTAAATAGTAAAAGGGTTGAATACGATACAACCTGTACCAACCGAAGACATTAACCCTCCATGTCAATTAGGAAATGCGAATTCCTTCATGGTAGGGAAATGGACCTCACCTCACCTGGACCTTGCTCAGGTTCTACGAGATCCCGCACTATGCGTCGGTACCTCAAGCTCACATCTGAGTCTTGGGGGAGGCCCCCCCAAGACTCAGATGTGAGCTTGAGGTACCGACGGAAGGAATTCGCATTTTAAAGTCACTATTTTTTCTGTTGCACTGTTATTCACTTGACCATCAAAGATCAGCCATCATTGTTGGTTTGTTTGTGTGGGTGGACCAAATCCTTGACCAGCAACAAATGGTGCGGCGCTTGATGTCCCAATGATCAGGGGACTAGCCTGATTTGCACCGAGGTTTGGCCATATGATAGGACTGATCATTGAGTCAATTTGATGGTAACCCTTTGCTAATTGTTCTGGATTTGTCAACCATGTATGAATAATGTGTACTGTGCTGGTTTTTCCTATACATATAGTATTCACCTTTTTTTGAAATATGCTGTCGTGATGAGACTCATCCACCCCGAGATTCTGGTAACTCTGATTGGCAGTGCAGCCACATAACTAAGCTGGTAGACCCCCCTGTGTTTTTGTGTTATATATATGTAAGTAGCTGGGGATAATAATCAGGTATGGGTCTTTAAATCATATATCCCTTGGACCCTCTCTGAACGGTTTGGTTGTTGATTAGCAGCCCTACATGCCAAGAACAGATGCATACTGGTAAGTAGCATATTCCGTTCGAGGCATGTGGTCTGCTGAATTCATATCTGTGCATAGACTGAATAGCAGTATCTCCTCTAGCGGTGGTTACCTGTGCCAGCTGCAGCAGTTTGAAAAAGAGTTTTGAGGACAGCCTGGCCTACAGCAGCTTGCTGCTTTGCTTGCAGGTCTACACAGTAGTGTTTTGTGAAGGTGTGTATAGTAGTCCATGTGGCTGTTCTACATATGTCTTCAAGAGGATTATTTCCTAGGAAAGCCATGGATGCCCCCATTTTTCGCGTAGAGTGTGCTCTCTGGGGGACAGTTAAAGTGCGTTTAGCCTTTTGATAGCATATCTGAATGCATTTAACGATCCATCTGGCTATTCCTGACTTTGATATTGGATTTCTTTTATGTTGTGGTGAAAAAGCAACAAATAATTGCTTTGTTTTCCTAAATGATTTTGTTCTGTCCACATAATAAAGCAGAGCTCTCTTTACATCCAGTGTGTGTAGGGCTCTTTCAGCTACTGACTGTGGATTTTGGAAGAACCCTGGCAGTTCTATTGATTGATTAATATGGAAGTTGGATATGACCTTAGGCATAAACTTAGGGTTTGTTCTAGGAAACACCCTGTTAGCATGTACTTGCATGAAGGGTTCCTGAATGGTTAGTGCTTGTAACTTGCCTGCGTGAGGTAATGGCAATTAAGAATGCCACCTTCCAAGTTAGGAATTGCAGTTCGCAGGAGTGTAGAGGTTCGAAAGGAGGTCCCATGAGTCTGGTAAGTACTATATTTAGATTCCAGACTGGGGAAGGTGGGTGTCTTGGAGGGATCCCTCTTTTAAAACCCTCCATAAAAGCTTTTATTCCTGGTACTCTAAACAGTGAAAGGTGTTGCCTGTTTTGAAGGTATGCTGCTATAGACGCTAGGTGTAGCCTTATGGAAGAGTACGCCAAGTTGCATCTTGGAAGATGCAGCAGGTAACATATAATGTTCTGTATTGAAGCGTCTAAAGGGTTGATTTGGTTATTGTTGCAGTATAGAACAAATCTCTTCCATTTAGCTGCATAGCATGCTCTTGTAGTTGGTCGCCTTGCCTCTTTAATGATGTTCATACAGTCTGGAGGCAAGTCAAGGTATCCAAATTCTAAGACTTCAGGAGCCAGATCGCTAGGTTCATCTGATTGGGATCTGGGTGTCTGATTTCTCCATGGTTCTGAGTTAGAAGATGGGGTGCGAGGCGCAGCCTTTGATGAAGAACTACTGAAAGTTCCAGGAACGTTGTGTACCATGGCTGTCTCGCCCATGTGGGAGCAACTAGGATCAGTGTGAGTGACTGTTGCCGCAGTTTGCGTGCCACCAGCGGAATCAGTGGTGCTGGGGGAAAAGCATACACAAATCTGCCTGACCAGTTCATCCATATTGCATTGCCTTGTGACAACGGATGAGGGAACCTGGCGGCAAAGTACTGGCATTTTGAGTTTTTCTTTGTGGCAAACAGGTCTATCTCCGGGTGCCCCCACTGCCTGAAGAATGGTTGGAGAACTTGGGGGTGAATCTCCCATTCGTGTAGTTGCTGGCTGTGCCTGCTGAGCAGGTCTGCAATCTGATTGTCTTTCCCTGGGAGGTGTTCTGCCAGGAGAAAGATATGCTTTGGAATTGCCCACTTCCATATGCTCTGTGCTAAGTGGGACAGCTGTGGAGAGTGTGTTCCTCCCTGTTTTTGGATATAGTACATTGCTGTCATGTTGTCCGTCCGGATCAAGACAGTCTTACTGTAAAAGTATTTTTGGAATGCTTTCAGGGCTAGGAATATTACTAGCAACTCTAGTTGGTTGATATGCAGTTTCTTTTGTTTGTTTGTCCAGAGCCCTTGTACTGTGTAGTGAAGGAGGTGGGCTCCCCAGCCTGTAAGTGATGCGTCCGCTGTTAGGACTAGTTGTGGAACCGGCTCTTGGAACAGTCGACCCTTGGAAAGGTTTTGTGGGTTCCACCACTGCAGAGAGTTGTGAGCGCAACTGTCTACCAACACTAGGTCTTTTAGTTGTCCTTGAGCCTGGTTCCACTGCCGTGCTAGGCATTCTTGCAATGGACGCTTTTGAAGTCTGGCATGGGGGACAATGAATATGCAGGAGGCCATCATGCCTATGAGCTGCATGAAAACTCGGGCTGGAAGAGAGTGTTGTGGCAGAAATTTGCGAATGAGCATCTGCATGCTGGCTATCCTCGCTGAGTTTGGGTAAGCCTTTGCCACGGAGGTATCTATAGTCCCTCCCAGATATTATTGTATGTGGGATGGTTGTAGATGCGATTTTGTGTAGTTTATGGAAAACCCTAGTCTGTGTAGCAGCTGGAGTGTTTGAGATGTGTCTTTTGCACACTGTTGGTACGATTTTGCTTGTATGAGCCAATCGTCTAGGTATGGGGAACACATGGATGTGTTGCCTCCTGAGATGTGCAGCTACTGTGGCTAAGCATTTTGTAAACACTCTTGGAGCAGTGGTCACCCCGAAGGGAAGAACCTTCAATTGGTAGTGTTGACCTTCTATTGTGAACCTGAGATATTTCCGGTGAAATGGGTGGATGGGTATATGAAATATGCGTCATTGAGGTCCAATGTTGCTAAGAAGTCTCCTTGCTGTAGCAACGGGAGCACTTGCTGTAGTGGGATCATATGGAAGTGCTCTGACAGTATGTATTGATTTAGGGGTCTGAGGTCCAATATTGGTCTGAGGGAACCGTCCTTTTTGGGAATAAGGAAGTATAGGGAGTATACCTCTGTCCCTTGATGTTGGAAAGGGACTGGTTCTATGGCCCCCTTTTCCAGAATGCATTTCACCTCTTGTTGCAGCAGGGTGATGTGTTCTTTGGACATAGGACGGTGTCTGGGTGGTATGTTCGGTGGGGTAGAAGTGAGTTCTAGGCAATAACCATACTGGATAATTTGTCTCACCCACCTGTCCGTGGTAATTGTGTTCCAGACAGGTAGGAATTGTTGGAGTCTGCCTCAAAACGCTGTTAGGTGGTCTGGAGGTAGCGTGATGAAGTCACTGTTTTGTGGCAGTGGAGGTTCTGGTGTTGTTGCCGCCACATACTCTTCCCTTATTATTGTTGCCCCTATAACCTCCTCTGTTGGAGTTTTTGTTAAAGGAACCTTGGGTTTTGCCTTTGTTTGAAGTTGAGGTCTGTGAAGTATTGCCTCGTGTAGCTGCTCTGTATGAGGAGCGTCGAAAGGAACCTCTGTGTTGCTGAAACTGCAATGCACCCATTGATTTCGCAGTTTCGGTGTCTTTCTTCATTTTATCTAAAATGGTGTCGACTGCGGGGCCAAAAAGGAAGTCTGAATTGACTGGCTGGTTAAGAATGGTGGAGTGCACCTCGTTCTTAAAGCCGGAACTACGCAGCCATGCATGTCGTCGTAGTAAAACGCTAGTGTTAATAGACCTGGCTGCGGTGTCGGCTGCGGCAAGCGCACATTTGATGGAGGCGTTTGTAATAAATTTTCCCTCCTGTATGAGGTCATTGGCTTGGCCTTTAAAAGGCTCAGGCAGGTGTTGCATTAAGCTTTCAAGCTGGCCATAGTGCGCCCTGTCGTAACGAGCTAGCAGAGCTTGTGTATTGGCAATCCTCCATGAATTGGAGGCCTGTGATGCTACCCTTTTACCTGAGGCCTCTAGTATTTTTGACTCCTTATCAGGAGGAGGAGCCTCCCCTGTTGTCTGTGAGTTGGCCCTTTTGCGTGCATTAGCCACTACCAGTGAGTCTAATGGTAACTGACCTCTGATGTATGTATGGTTTGTAGGGGCTGCTCTATACTTCTTCTCAATCCTAGGATTGATTACACGTGCCCTGGCTGTATCTTTAAATATATCAGGCACGTGTTTTAACACTCCCTTTAGCATAGGTAGTGTTCTGTCGCTTTTTTCTGAAGTAGAGAAGGTGTCAAATAAGAAGTCTTCTTCTACAGGGTCATTATACATGTCTACGTTGTGGTACTGCGCTGCCCTGTCTATTAGTTCGTTGAAGATGATGGTGTCGTCAGTAGGTGACAGCTTAGTCCATACTAATATAATAAAGAGAGAGCCCAAACCTTCGAGGCGGGTAATCTCAGGAACCACAGCACCAATCACAACGCCCAATACAGCGTTGCAGCAGAAGGACATAGGCTATGCAGACGCCCACCATATACATTTAAAAGGTAAAAGAACCGTGCCAGCAAAGTAGTCCCTTGTGGGCGTGTCTGCGTTGTGCTGTGGGCGTGTGCTGGGGGCATGACAAACGCTGGGGGCGTGTGGTACATTCCGCCCTTCATGCCATGTCTCATATCGTGTGCTAATCCCACCCTGCTCCCTTTAAATACCCCTACAACCCATAATCATAACCCACCCCTACTCCTTAAAATAACCAACACCCTTTAACACTAACCCATCTTAACCCAATAAATATACCCTGTACCCCAAAACCCAAACCTATCCCTAAACCCTAAAAATACCTCTGTACCCTAAAACCCAAACCTAGCCCTGAACCCTAAAAATACCACTGTACCCCAAAACCCAAACCTACCCCTGAACCCTAAAATACCCCTGTACCCCAATACCCAAACCTACCCCTGAACCCTAAAAATACCCCTGTACCCCAAAAACCCAAAACTAACCCTGAACCCTAAAAATAACCCTGTACCCCAAAACCCAAACCTACCCCTGAACCCTAAAATACCCCTGTACCCCAAAACCCCAAACTATATCTAAACCCTTAAAATACCCAAACACCCCAAAACATATACCTCAGTACCTCAAAACATATACCCTTATTCCCATACTTACCTTATCCAAACATTTTAAAAAACATGCTTTTACCATTCATGCATTTACAACGAATTTCGTTGTAAATGTATGCGTGGTAAAAGCATATAAAATCTAATGCCATGCGTTATAATGGCATTGCGGAGTCATTGTACTTTCGTAATGAAAGTATGCGGAGTGATGGTATGCAGAAAGAAAGTTGCCAAATATTGGGTGTCTACCCTCCCCCAGTAAGTACATTGGTGGCACGGCGGCCCACATCTCCAGCAAAATACTCATATTTTTCACCACCCACTTGAAAAATACAAAGGTCTCTCTCATTGATGGCCAGCACGACATACACTTTTAGACACACCTCCTGCCACAAGTTCTAGAATTGCGAACTTTAGAGCTGGGTAGCTACGTTCGAATCTCGGCGTCAGTTCAACATCCTGTGATTCCAGGCAAATCGCTTTGTCTCCCCGTGCCTACCACAAATGAATGTGATCTTCTGTAATGTAAATTGTACTCATGCCATGTTGTCGAGTTCGCGCTATATAATATTGCAAGGAAAAATAAAGTAGGGGAACTCGAGTTCACACACTACTGAACGCGCACTCTTAAGTGCATCAGCAGTGCACTGTGAATCGGAGCATTTCACAGGCCTGTCACAGATAAGAAATGCTATCAAAACGAAATCCTACAAAACAATATACTACTGGCCGGCAGCAATTCATACCCGGACAACGTCGGGACGGGCTCCTAGTTCGGAATAAAGAGACGTCAGGGATGGGATGGGTGTCATATGGGTCAGTTGGCTCCCCCCATGATTCATCTTGAGGGTTAGGATCCTCTGGATAATCATAATCATGCTCATGATGTGGGTCCTCTCCTGAGTTTCCCTCATTGTCCTCATAGTGAGAAGGAGAGTAAGGAGCAAAAGGTGTAGTAGGCATAGTGGGATAGAAAGGACTGAAGGGTCTAGAGGGAGAAGTACCAAAGTCTTTCTTTTTTAGTGGAATGGGGGAATGAGAGTCAGTGTCCAGTGGCATCTTTTTCCTATGCAGGATTGTGACTTTACCAGTCTCCGGATTAATATATATTTTTGCCTGGTCGTCTGATGGATCAGGATGGAAGAGTTCTTCCTCTACTGTCCTTGGTTGTGTCTTTGACTTTTTTGGCTTTGGGTCGGTAACACCTTCTGTTTCGACGACTTTTGGTGCCTTATTGCTCTTCTTCGGCTCGGGCCCTTTTTTTCGGGTCGACCGGGTCTTTCGGTTCAACACGTTTCTTGTGCTTGACAGATTTCTTTGGTTGACTGTCCCATTCCGAGCTGATGGCTTTTTTGGGATCGACTGGTGTTTTTGGAGCGCATGTTTTCGGTTCGATAGCCTTCTCCGGCCGGATTACAGGCTTCGATACGGCCCCCTTTCCGTCGGCGACTTTCTTCGGTTCGGCGACTTTCGGCACAGCCGGCTTTTTTGGGTCGACGTCTTTCTTCGTGTCGGCGCTTTTCGGCTTGGCTTGATGGCCTTTTTCGGGTCGACTGTTTTATCTGGGTCGACGCCTTTAGGCTGTACGGTCTTCTTCGGGTCGACGCCCTTCAGGTCGACTACCTTTTTAGGCTCTGAAACCTTCTTTGGTATCACGGTACTTGACCCTGGGGTCTCTGAAGGCTTAAGTTTCGGTGCCGAGCCGGCGGGGCTGTCGAATGTTGTTTTGGATCTTGGCTAAGGCCTTTTGGCGATGCCTCGACCGGAGCCTTCGGTAACGGGGTAATTGGTGTCGGGGGCAGTGTACTCACGATTTTTCCCAGTGGGATCTCGTCATCTGAGTCAGAGTAGTCCTCGACGGTGACGATTTCTAGGTCCAAATCTGGAGCTTCGGGAAGTTCTTGGTCATCATCGAAGATGTTGTCTGGTTCCGGTGCCTGTCGCTGCATTTCTTGCCTAGCGGCCTGTCGAATCTGTATGGTTTTCTTTGACCGGAAACTGGGCACAGGCTGGGCAGGTTTCTTCCTTATGGTCTGGAGAAAGGCACTTGTTGCATATTGAGTGCTTGTCGGTATGCGGGAACTTTTGAGTGGCATTGTGGGCACCTTTTGAACGGACTCCTTTCCATCGACAGCAGGCCCACGCGGCGTCGAAAAGGCCCAACGGCCCGAGTCGACGACCGGTTCGAGATGGAAAGCTTGATCGAGCCAAGAAGTACCGAGCGAGAACAATACCGTCGAAGTCGAAGGCCTTTTGGCCTTTATAAAAGTTTTGTTTCGATTCCGAAGTTGGAGTATAGGAATAACATCCAAACCCAATGGCGGAAAAAAACATTCTGAGGATGGAGAGGATGCTCATGCGCATTGTAGTCCAGGGGAGGAGTCACCTATCTCGTGTTACTTTGAAGACTCTTCCAGGACAACAAGGTGCAATCATCCGGACCCAACACTAGGCAGCGATCTATGCACAGATATGAATTCAGCAGCCCACATGCCTCGAACTCAGTCTTTACGCAGCAATGCTTTCCTACTGGAAAAAGACATACGTTGCATATAGATATAGTTAAATACAGTTGGTTTATGGGGGTCTCCATCTGGACTTAAGGTTGGCAGTGGGCCACGGACAAAGTTCCACCAGCAGTTACTCGTAACCTGCCCTGGGGAGTCCAGGTGCAGAGGTGCTGGTCAGGCATTTAGCTTTATGAACCGCATTGTTGGAAAGAAGAGGGGTCAACTAAACACAGGCCGTAGAGGGGGATTTAGGGACAAGTACAAAAAGCTCCCAACGTGGGGATCAAGTCACAAGGGTCCTGAGAGCAAGGTGGCACAGCTGGTTCATCAGTACCCAGGCTGGGGCACGCAGTTGCAGAGTAGATAGGTTGGCTGGGTTCTGTGGATCAAAGGTCCTTGCGGTTGTCAGTCTGGCCAACTGAGGGTGCAAAATCAGAACAACTGGGTACACAGGAAGTGGGTCTCTGTGGTACTATTGTCCTAAGAAGGCTGCTCAGTCTAGGTGCTGTGGGAGTCCCAACGGGACTTATACAGGCCTTGGCAGCTGCAAGGGGTCTGGTACCCCAGGTATTGGTGCTGTGCTGCTCAAGGTGGTCCTGGTGACCTCTAACTGGTTCTGGGTAGTTGATCTGCAGCATGACCAGTCACTGGTGCCAAAGGTGTTTGGCATCAAAAGTACACAGCAAGTTATCAGTTCTCGTTCTCTTGCGGCTCTTCTTTTTCCTCTTCTTCTGAATCTGTCAAAATTTAGAGATGTTAAGGGGAGTGACAGGTAGTAGCACACACTCTCTATATGACCACTTTCTTTGGGAAGTGGGCATAACCCTGACCCAGTGAGCCCAAGCCCACCAAAAACCAACATGGTGGTATTCTCGTTGTGTTCAAATCAGGTAGCCCACCTTAGGGGTAGAAATAGCCTGATAGGGATTGCGCCTTCTGTCTAGATAATTTTACCAACTGTCCTGGTGCCAAAAGGTCCTCAGGACAGGGTGGTGGCATCTTCCAAGTCTGGGGGAAGCCAAGGTCACATATCAAAGGCGGCAAAGGCCTTTGAAGCCTCCTGCCTTGATATATTGATTACTTAGCCATACTGCATGGAGCAGGCATTGTTTCTTCCTTCAAAGTGTGTGTTCTCACCTGCAGGAGCTGGTCAGAAACCGGTCCGTGGTGGCAGGCTGATCTACACAATTCAGCCAGTACACAAGAGGTAGGTAGGTTTTCAGGGACCACCCCTAAGGTGCCCTCTGGAAGCATGTATCATTAAACACATCACCGGAATGAGTGTGGGTATATTAATACGAGATGTTTGATACCAAGCATCTTTAGTTTTAGTGAAGCCATCATGTATCTGGGGAACTTGTAATCATCAGTGACCAATACATATGCTCAATATGGCTTCCCTGTTCACTGGCAATGTTCAAGAATCGACATGGACATCACTGGGTCATATCTGCTCATGCAGAGATGTCCTCACAATAAAATGTAATAAAATGCACCCTGCCTTTGGGCTGTATAGGCTTCTGGAGGGGTGACTTGCTTATATTAACATGCAGTGTCTGCAGGCATGGCACACAGGAGGTGTGCCATGGCATGTCTTCTCTTTTCTCTGCACCATGTCACGCAGTCTGCTATTTTAGTTTGCACGAGTGTTCTGCAGGGTTACTTTCATTGCCACAATACATGATGCAGCCCTTAGTGAACCTCTTTAGCCTCACTGCCTCAGGTACCTGGGGTACCATTTATTAGGGACTTATAGGGGATGCTAAAAGTATGGCCAATTAGGGAAACAATTGCAGAGTTTTAGGGAAACAATTGCAGAGTTTTAGGGAAAGAGATCTGGCACTGGAGACCTGGATAGCAGGAATCCAGTGAATGTCTGTCAAAACTGCATTGAATACCATCGCTTTTACTCTTTTTGTCCCGGAGAAAATGATGAAGTTGTTCATTCTGTAGGGCTGCCGTGGCTCAATCAATGTAAAAGCTGCACACTTTCGAAGGGTCAAAGTGGAGGAGTAGTTCTTCCTCATGGAGGGGTAAGGTGTTGCCTAGAAAGCCAGCAAGGCAATGGTTTGCCCTAAGTTGAAGAGTGTAAATACCTTTGGCAGGAACGCTGCTTTCTTCCAGAGGACTAGAAAGTTCAGCAAAAACAAAGCGTATTGTGGTACCAAGGACACCGCCTGGAGGTCAGTCACTTTTCTGGCTGATGTATTGGCAATGAGGAATGCAGTTTTGGTAGTTAGCAGGCAAAGGGGACAACCATGAATCAATTTGAAAAGCGTGCACATCTGGCATGTAAGGACCAAATTAAGGTCCCACTGCGGCATCACAAAAGGTGTTGGTAGGAATATGAGAATCTGTCTATTCAAAAAACACATCCCACCAGGTGACTTGAATAGGCATGGCTGATTCAGGTAGCGCAAGGTCAAAAGAACACCTGTAACTGAACTCAAAGTAACACAAACCAGACAGAAGAACATCCGATAATGGTGTCTTCAAAAGGCGGAATGTCATGGGAAGAACATCAGACAATAAATAACTCTCAGCATCCTGTATAAATTGATTTGGTAGATGCACGCCTGAATTCTAGGATTAAACACTTACCAATTTGGCAGGGAGACTGAAAGGCTCAATCGCCATGCAGGGAAATGCAGGTTGTACAGTTGGTGGTGCAAAAATTGGCCCTGCTTCTGCGACAAGAGATCTTCCCAAAGAGGTAGCTGAATCAGAGGATATGTGCTCATGTCCAGAAGTTCTGAGTACCACACTCTAATTGCCCTGTCCAGAGCCACTAGGATGACTTAACCCCAGTCTTTATTTATCTTTCTTTAGCACTCTGGGCAAGTGCGGGAGTGTGGGAAAGGCATACAGATGTCCCAACTCCCTTGCTGGTGGAAGGTGTCTTTAAAGAAGGACTGCCCTGGGAACTCCAACATACAAATTTTTGGGCAATGCTCCTTCTCTTTGGTGGTGAACACATCAAAGCAGGGTTATCTCCATTGGTGGAAGATTCTCCCTGCCACCTCAGAGTGTAACCACCACTTCTAATCCACTAGGGAACCACAGCTTAGTTTGCTTGCCCTAACATCTACGGATTCTGCCAGGTGCAGGGCGAACAGGATAATTCAGCCACTTCCAGTGATATAAACCTCCTGGCACAGGGCCCATGACCCCACATCACTGTGTTTGTTCCAGTGCCACTTGACAGGCTTGTTATCCTTGATAACCTGTACCAGTTCACCTTTGATGGCCGGGCGGAATCCTTTCAGTGCCATTAGAATCTCTTGTAATGTATCCCGCTGCCGTCCCCCAATGTGGGACAAAAGGGGGTGGTGATGGACGGAGCATCTGAATCAATCAAACACTCACACCCAGTCAAAAGATCTGGGTTTAATCCATCACCGTTCTTTAGCCCACTCTGCCACCCCAGTTCAAACATGGCTATATGCAAATCAGTCTGACCCTGCGCCTTATGGGAACAGTCCAGCCCGAACTGCCAAGCCATGTCTTCCCTGGACCGGAAACAAGCTTCAGAGGACCGGTTTCTGGCATTCCAGCCGTCTTCAGCCCGGCTTGCTTGAATCCAGTGGCAAAGTGAGCAAGGGACTCACGTCTGAGCATACCCTGCCACACTTATGGTGGCCAAAAGCGGTACAAAAGGGGGTGGTGATGGACGGAGCATCTGAATCAAACACTCACACCCAGTCCGACCGGTCCTCGGAAGCTTGTTTCTGGTCCAGGGAAGACATGGCTTGGCAGTTCGGGCTGGACTGATCCCATGAGGCACAGGGTCAGACTGATTTGCATATAGCCATGTCTGAACTGGGGTGGCAGAGTGGGCTAAAGAACGGTGATGGATTAAACCCAGATCTTCTGACTGGGTGTGAGTGTTTGATTGATTCAGATGCCCCGTCCATCACCACCCCCTTTTGTACCGCTTTTGGCCGCCATAAGTGTGGCAGGGTATGCTCAGACGTGAGTCCCTTGCTCACTTTGCCACTGGATTCAAGCAAGCCGGGCTGAAGACTGCTGGAATGCCAGAAACTGGTCCTCGGAAGCTTGTTTCCGGTCCAGGGAAGACATGGCTTGGCAGTTCGGGCTGGACTGTTCCCATGAGGCACAGGGTCAGACTGATTTGCATATAGCCATGTCTGAACTGGGGTGGCAGAGTGGGCTAAAGAACGGTGATGGATTAAACCCAGATCTTTTGACTGGGTGTGAGTGTTTGATTGATTCAGATGCCCCGTCCATCACCACCCCCTTTTGTACCCCAATGTGGGGGCTTGACTTTGGAGGGCAGCCAACTGCAGCTTCTTCTCCATCAGTTGTATCTCAAGGCAGCGTCTGGTGCCAATGATACATGACATGCACTCCCATTGGGCCAAGGTTCTTGGCTCAATGAAACTCTGGTTAAGAGTGGCTTCCCTGTCCTCTTATATTTCCCTTTCCTCTGGGACCCCAGTTTCCCAACTACAGGGACTGGCTCCTCCGTGTCTTTGGGCTAGGGGCCCTGGGCAACCATCTCAATTGGGACCAAACCACCTCTGGGGGGTCACTGCCCAGGATACAGTCTGGCATGGAGGCCTTGTTAGCACGCCTCAGTGCACTGTCAGAATTGAAAACCAGCATCTAGTAGTCAAAAAGTGGGCAAAAAAGGTGTGGGGGGGGAGGTTCCGCCAGTTTCCTACAATCTGTATCTACCCTCAACATCCCCTTTAACCCCTTGCATGCAGCCGCGATTCTGCGCGGCACATTCCGATAGCGGGAGCGGTCATGACGGCCCCCAGCCGTCATCATCATGCAAGGGGTTAAAACTCTTGGCTCTAAATACAGCCTGATAGGAGACCCAAATAAAAAAAAACTTGCATAATTAATTAGGTAACTGAGTTCAACTGCACCATCTGAACTTCACTCTCAATCAGATGTGACTCTTGAATGAGAGCAATATGTATTCCTATACCTCTAAACATAGGAGTTGAGCCCACCCACATTCCAAGTCACCACTTTGAAACGGGTAGTCATGGTCACACAAGATCCCCCGACCACCCCACAATCCATCTCACCACTGCTGCTGCAACAATAAACAGAACTAATACCAAACATTTGAAGCCTCCTACCGGGTAAACACAACCCAACAGTTGTCTCCCAAATAGTCCCATCTCGGTGAATCCAACCCCAACAACTTCTCTCAATCGACGATAAAGGCCTACACCTCCCAATTTTTCTCAATCCACAATCAGTCCACTAAGTCAGCAGAATGGAGGGGGAGCTGCATCCAGTGTCAGCAGCCGCAGTCGCTGACCCAGAGTACAGCCAAACCCCATGTATTCACATTCCCAACACTAACATTTACTCACATTCAATACACACAATCATGTACCGCTATCTGCTTTCAATCAATCAGAATCCCCACTAATTATACACACAAGAACCACCTACCTGTCCCAGAAGAAAGAAAATAAGACAAAAGAAGGAGGGGGTGGCTGTTGGTTCCTCCAGTGGTGTTTAGCACATGGAATCCACTTCCACACATTGTTATTTATTTCACAACACTCAGTATCCAATGTTTCTAATTCTGCCTCAATGAAAACTAGCCAGGTGTCCCCCATCATCCCACTCCACCGGGAAAGCCCAGAGCAGTTATCTACTGGTAATAGACCTCATTTCGAAGCATCAGCACACAAAGTCAACAATGTTAGGAAAGCCAACAACAAAATCGAAGTCAGGACTCCCCCAGATTTGGGGTATTATTTACCACATTGCGAGTACTGTCATCAGAATTGGAGGCAGTCACCACCTCCACCAGTGCCTTCAGCCCCTCCCTCTCTGATCACTGTTGCTCCAAGTCTAAGGTGAAATCTTGTTGCTCCACCACCACTTTGCGGTCTCCTCCCTGCTGTCTGGGTACGGCCCGAGTGAAGTCAGTTTCTTCTTGTTTGGAAGTACTCCAAGTCAAAGTAGCCGCCCAAGGACAGAAGCCACAGGTGATATACTTTAAAAAACAGTCCAACTCTATTGATAAGTACACGCGGAGCTACTTCTAGAAGTGGCTTTAGAGCAGACTACCTTAAACTAATGTCCCCTTCAAGTCGTGTACTATTGCGAGCTATTTTGTCATGAAGGGATGAGCTTAAATGTTAGTAAGATTTATTGCAGGGGACACCAGAAGTCCAAGGTATTCATACATCTCATTCCTGACACCATTTATTCCTTTCTTGCAAAGGTTCTGTTGCCATAACCTTTTCCAATGGAGGTTGGGCATATACACTCTAGTCTCTTAATGAGTTTTAGTGCTGTTAGCAGACTGCTAATGTCCTGCCTGCTTCCCCAGGGAAATGCTACCAGTAGTGGCAGCTACCAGCTGCTGCTCCAGACATCAGAGTCTTAAACCCCCAACCGTCACATCTGTACCATTTCCCCCGCTGCCAACAGCGCTGTTTCAAAGGGCAGCCAAGACTCCTAATATGGACAGCCGCTCCCCAGCATCACACCTCGCTGGACACGCCTCCCGGTGCTCAATGCATTGCTCTTCCAAAAAGCAAAACTACATGCAATTGCCTGCTGTACTCTTTCATAATCCAGTTGCCCCCAGCAGTGCTCCCAGTTTGTGTAGGCCTCTAGCCAATCTGAAAACATGGCCCAGGGATACAGTCCATGCTCCCAGACACCGGCGCCTTCACCCAGAGTATAGGTCAGCTGTGTCCCTCCATATTAGGAGTGCACTGCCTCCCACCAGTTGGTCCAAATTGGCAGTTGGCCGTGGCTCCCCACCATTTTTTTACCCGCGCACCAGGGTGCCGCAGCGCACACTTTGGGAACCACTGGTCTACATGAAGAATCAAGCCTAGACGTGATGAAGGATTCAGAGAGTAGCCATCACCATAAAACTTTATTTGCAATCACAAAGATCTTATAAAGTACATGTCAGTGCATACAACACCATCATAGAGTAGTATAAAGCACTCCCACTAAAAGTAATCAGGCTAGAGAAAGGTTCAAGGAGCTCTGTGGCGTTACAAGAAGTGTACGTGGGGTGGGCTCTGATCATGGGCGTCCGCAGAAATGTTTCCAGGGGGGCGCACATTTTTAACTTCATCACCACCCCCCTTGCACCCTTCTCCCCTCTGCCTTACACCCTTCTCGCCGTACCCCTGCCTTGCACCCTTCTCCCCTCTGCCTTGAACCCTTCTCCCCTCCCCCTTGCACCCTTCTCCCCTCTGCCTTACACCCTTCTCGCCGTACCCCTTGCACCCTTTTCCCGCCGTACCCCTTGCACCCTTTTCCCCCCTGCCTTGCACCCTTCTCTCCTCTGCCTTGAAACCTTCTCCCCTCCCCCTTGCACCCTTCTCCCCTCCGCCTTGCACCCTTCTCCCCTCTGCCTTGCACCCTTCTCCCCTCTGCCTTGCACCCTTCTCCCCTCTGCCTTGCACCCTTCTCCTCTGTGCCTTGCACCCTTCTCCTCGGTGCCTTGCACCCTTCTCCTCGGTGCCCTGCACCCTTCTCCTCTGTGCCCTGCACCCTTCTCCTCTGTGCCCTGCACCCTTCTCCTCTGTGCCCTGCACCCTTCTCCTCTGTGCCCTGCACCCTTCTCCTCTGTGCCTTGCACCCTTCTCCCCTCTGCCTTGCACCCTTCTTGCCGTACCCCTTGCACCCTTCTACCCCCTCTGCCTTGCACCATTCTCTGCTCTGCCTTGCACCCTTCTCTGCTCTGCCTTGCACCCTTCTCTGCTCTGCCTTGCACCCTTCTCTGCTCTGCCTTGCACCCTTCTCTGCTCTGCCTTGCACCCTTCTCCCCTCTGCCTTGCACCCTTCTCCCCTCTGCCTTGCACCCTTCTCCCCTCTGCCTTGCACCCTTCTCCCCTCTGCCTTGCACCCTTCTCCCCTCTGCCTTGCACCCTTCTCCCCTCTGCCTTGCACCCTTCTCCTCTGTGCCTTGCACCCTTCTCCTCTGTGCCTTGCACCCTTCTCCTCTGTGCCTTGCACCCTTCTCCTCTGTGCCTTGCACCCTTCTCCTCTGTGCCTTGCACCCTTCTCCTCTGTGCCTTGCACCCTTCTCCTCTGTGCCTTGCACCCTTCTCCTCTGTGCCTTGCACCCTTCTCCTCTGTGCCTTGCACCCTTCTCCTCTGTGCCTTGCACCCTTCTCCCCCTTGCCCCCCTCTGCGGACGCCCATGGCTCTGATGAACCCAAGATGGTTCACCAGATCCCATCTACCCAGTGTTTTAAGTGGGCTGGGTCCCTATCAAGCTCTCCATTTTTGCCTTCGGCCTCAAGATGAAAAAAACAATCTTAACTCTGTAGCAGTCACTTCACTGCCTTTGAGGTAACACCAAAGAGACTCGTTATATTTCTTTCAGTCTCATCATGAGGTTTCCCAATGAAAAATAATAATAATAGTTTTTAAGTAAATCGTCGTGGAAGAATAAACGATACGCCCATCTCTGAAAGAGTAGTTTGTCTTCAAGGAAAAATGTCACTTGCTGATTCCCGTTTCACCACGAATGAAGGACGTGTCTCTCAGTAAAAGTATTTCTGTCAGAGACCTGCAGGTGTCTCATGGCGCTCAAAAAACAATCCTCCACTTGCGAGGGGGGGGGGGGGGGGGGGATGAGCTATCCCCAAGGAAGGGCTACAA
This sequence comes from Lissotriton vulgaris, assembly GCF_964263255.1. Taxonomy (NCBI): domain Eukaryota; kingdom Metazoa; phylum Chordata; class Amphibia; order Caudata; family Salamandridae; genus Lissotriton; species Lissotriton vulgaris. Next base: position 959,397,893 of record NC_141691.1, read on the forward strand.
TAAAATAAACTAACACACCAGAGACCCCCAGGACCCTGCCCTGCTCAACTCCCATCCTAATACTTTACACTGCCCCTGGGGCTGCTTTCTCCCACCGGAGTCTAAACATCCAGTCATAGGCTCAAGGTGGTATGACATAGCATTGAGGGCCCCGAACAGTGGTGAGGGACACACGTTTCACCATCAGACATTCATTTCACGGGTCACCAGGAGAGGATGTGGCTAAACGACTAGAGCGGACGAATTTAAAGCTGGGGAACTGGGTTCGAGTCTCGGCAGGGATGCGCAACACAGTGTGATTCTGGGCAAATCACTTAATCTCCCCGTGCCTAAAAATTAATGTGTCCGTCTAACGCAATTGGTGCTAATGTAAAGTGCTCTGATGCCTTTGGATGGAGTTTGCGCTATATAAAACTGCAAAAAAATACTTGGTAGGGTACCTTGTGCTGCTTTTGGGGAGTGTTTGACCTGACACCCTTGGCGTGGTTTTTCCCCCATCTTTTTGCCTCTGACTCATGTATTTTTGATGCTGTGCTGGATTTCGTTTTTGCTGGTTTAGATGCTTTGGACACACTGCCACTGCTGACCAGTGCCAGAGTGTAAGTGCTCCCTCTGTAAATTGTCATATTGATAGGGTATACCTGATTGGCATATTTGTATCACCATGAAGTCCCTAGTAAAGTGCACTGTGTGTGCCAGGGCTGGTGATGACAGATGCTACTAGTGGGCCTGCAGCGCAGATTGCGCCACCCACATAAATAGCCCTAAAATGGTGTCTCAGGCCTGCCAGCGCAGGGCCTGTGTGCAGTCAGTGGACTGCCATGTCCGCCTGGCCAGTGTCCCCACTGGCTGGGCCTAACCCTTCCCTGTCTGTGCACATCAGTCACCCCTCTGGAAGGCTCAAGGTACACCCCTCTGGAAGGCTCAAGGTACCCCCCTGGGCAGGGTGCAGTGTATGGGTAAGGTAGAGCATGTACTAGTGCAGGTAACATGCTCTGGTGGTGATCAGCAGCCATTTTGTGTGCTCACTGCTGCAAGACTATCTTGCTCTATAGATTAACATGGGGGAGGCTTGTCCCCATGGATACCATCCTATCTTCCCATAGGAACAAGATGGGACATAAGTGAGTGATAACCCTGAACTCAGAATTTAATAACATCTTTTAGGAAAGGTGGTTTTTAGGTCTCGCGACCTATCAATGCGCGCAAGCGCATTGAGCGGAGCGAGAATTCAAGTGCTCAAAATCCTCGTGAAACCAAGGGTTTCGTTTGTGCGGTATTCTTTAAGTTCACATGAATCACGTGACCAAACAAGCACGCGCATCAGCCTCCCTCCCTCCTAATTGCATTTTTTCACGCCCGCACAGCACATCAAAGGGCTTTTCCCAGCGTGTGCTGTGCGGCTTCTCCTCCCCTAATTATTCATGGCTGGCCCGTGGCCGGCCGTACTTTCAGTTTCCCTGCCGCTCTTGTTATTTCTGTGTCCCTGCCTCCTGTCTGTTCCATCTTCGCCTACTGCCTCACCCCAACTTCATGTTTCTTATCTTCTTCAGCGAACGCTTTCCATCTGCAGCTGCAGGGAACCCTGCACTCACCCTCATGTTTGCTCCAACTCCACGCTTCCTACCTGCCCAGCTCCCTGATATTTCCCCATTGCCCTCCTAACTGCCCCAGCTCCCTGGCTCCTACCTCCCCAGCTGTCCTAGCTGCTCGCGTCCCAATTGCTTCTATGCAACACTACAGCTCCCATACCTTCAATGCATATACAAGGGTAAATAGAAGACAGAATGAAGGTACTGGAGTTTAAAATTCTAAAATCTGTATCCTGAGACAATGTTCTAAAGAGGGGAAAATGTTATATGAGCATTTGAATCATTCCATTCTAAATGTACAAGACTGGGTTCAACTTCATGTACTCTGCATTGGCAGACATCACCTCAAGACATCAACACAACTTTACAGATTACAGGCTTTTTTTAATACTTTGTGCATGAAATTGCGTAAACTCTACACGTACTTCATTTGTTCACCTTTCTCCCTTTAGCATTTAAATGTCTTGTAATCGCCTGATCTACAGCATTAAAGAGCTTTACAAAAAAATAACAAAAAATGTCTGCTCCCAAGACCCTCGCAAGAGATGACAAGATGCATATTTCGTAAATTCCTCAGCAGCGAAATAATCTACATTCTCTGACTCCACCAGAGAAATGTAGCCAGTGCTTAATTTGAGGCGGTGGGTGTCGGATGGAGGCACCGGCACTTATTTACTCATATAACACAATTTAGAACGACTGAGAAAGAGAATGAATGCAAAACCGCAGCAACGAGCAGAAAAGTGGGAAAGTGGCTGGGACTATCTGATTGTGGATGAAAGACCACCAGCCTTGGTATTCACCATGCCGATGTTTAATTGCACTGGGCGGCGACGTCTGAGCAGAGCTTCGGCACTGGCACCATTTCTTTCACAAATTATGGAGGAGGGTACCTGGGATACATGAGTTTTCTATCCCGGATTAAGACAACTATGGTGGGCAGAAAGTAGGAAGGTTTTTGGGAGGCAAGCTGGCTGCATTTATGTAACGAAATCATTTGCATTAATCCGTGAGTTGGAAGGAAAAACTCTCCTCTCTTCTAGGGCTCAAACAGCTGCTAACTGTAACAACTAACCAGACAGAAAACAAGCACTGATAAATCCAACAGATTTCGCCTTTGAGACCTTTTGGATCTGTCAATGCCTTTTGCGTATGCTGTACAGCATAAGCATAAATGGTGATGGAATGCAGCATGAACAAAAGGGGAAAAAGGTGCAATGACATGGCCCATCTCATTTTGTAGGCATGCATATGTTTCACGGTTTAAGAGCTCAGAACATGTGCTTTACTTTATTACTGATTAGAGCTGAAGTAAGAAGGAAGGGGTAACGGGGAAGGTGGAGGAAGGGAATAGCATCACATGAGAAAGGTGGCAACAACGAGGGTGGGTGGAGACCCACTTAAGAGAGAGAACAGTACGGGGGAGAGGCGCATGGGCAAGCGCAACACGCAGCGTGAGGGGAAGAAGCACATGAGGGAGACAGCTGGAAGAGACATGCACTCTCATGGAGTGCTTAAGAAAAAAAGAAACAAAATTGTTCTCTAAAAGTGAGCAGTGAAACGACATAAGAAAAGCGGCATTGCTCCAGGGGAGGGACAAACACAATATGGACTACACAAGCTATAGAACAAGAAACAAGCAAATGAATGTGATAACAAATCCAACAAATGGTAAGGAATTGGCGGGCGTTAAGCCCAATGACAGTTCTTGGTAAGTGGACAATACTTATTTTGCAATCGGACAGTACTTGACCTCATCAGGATACCTTATTAGTAAGGTAAACTGGCATTACACCACCGATGGGGATGTGAGCTGTTGCTTTGTTGGAATTCGGTGACATGAGATAAATTCCTAGAAGACTGATTTATGGACTGCTGTCACCTGCATGGGATGATGTGCGACAAATTGGGACCAGCCAGTCTCAGTTTATCTAGGGTAAGCCCCTCTCTCTTAAAAAGGTAATTGCACAATGAGTCAGACTTTTTCCCTCTGGTAAACGTAACCACCAGGCTCGGTCCAAAGTAAGTTAACACTAAGTAAACCCACCCTGAGGCTGCCAAGGGATGTTATATATTTTCAATGCCAACACATATTAAAAAAAGAATTGTCATTTACAATACCAATAGCTCACACTTTCTTAATGCGAGACCTATTGGCAACGCCAGTGCTTGTTAAATTCTGTGTTTGAGAATAGTACTTTTAGAAAGTGGCTGTTCTCTTGTCTAACCTTTCTGTGTGCCTGGGACTGGTTGTGGATTGACTGTCTGGGTTGAGGATGACAGGGGCTGCAGAGCCCCCAGGGGGTTATCTGAGCCAGGCCGTGGATGAAAGACAGCATCTGCTGCCAGGGAAGTGGGAGGAGATAGCACCGGATAGTGAAGGGCTGTGCCTGCCTGACCACAATGCTGGCTCCACCCCCCGCTGGGCGACTGTCACCTCTGTCCCTGATACTGCGAGAGAGAAGGAAGCCAGGAAACCCCCAGAGCCCCAGCAACACCCAGAACTGGTTTGGACCGGGTTCAGGGCCCACTTGCACAAAGACTTCAAAATACTTCAAAGACTTTTTGGGGTATAAGAGAAGGACCCCTGACAACAGAAAATCAGATTCTACAATCAAGTGGAACCTCTGCTGGAAGAAGGACTGCTGGAGAACTGAAGGAAGACTGCCTTGCTGTGTGCTTTAAGGGCTGACCTGTTCTGCTGTTTCAACTGAAAGCTGAGGAGAAGGGACTTTGCTGTGTGCTGTGACCCTGCCTGCTTGAAACTACAAGAGACTTTGCTGTGTGCTGTGTCTCCTGAAACCGAATCTCCAAGGGCCTGAGAAGAGCTGGCCTCCTGTTTGGAACCCAGGGTTAAAGGTTCCTAAAAGCTTTGCCAAAAACTACAGAAAGATCGGGCTCTGACTGCTGCGAGAGCGTGGCTTGCAACTGTGGCCGTGGAGGAAGATCGGTGTGCTCATCGGCACATTTATCATGAGGGTCGGAGGTCTGTGGTGCCTCTCCTCGTGAATCCTGCTCTAGCCCAGTTGTAAGACTGAGAGGGCGGTCTTCCCGTGACCTACGGGCCCGAAAATCTCTTGCCTCCAAAGCACCGTCGCGGCCCGGGGCCAGAAACACCCTCTACAAATTGCCCCTGTGTTTAGGAGCTGCAGCGGCGAAGATCGGAGCCGCCGCGCTCCCATTGGCTGACGGAGCAGAGGCCCCTCACTGACGCCGCGACGGGGTTGGCCCGTGTGCCGCAGCGTCATAGCTTTTACGGTGCCATGATTGGCTGAAGGAGCGGAGCGTCATTGCTGGTCTGTCCCGGGAGCCGCACTGCCATTGGCTGACTCCCGGGTGCTGCTGTGCTGCTGGAGGCTCGACCAAAGGGCCGCAACCGGATTGGCCCGCAGCCGTGAAGCCGCCGAGGAGTTTTGCCTGAAGCCACCCCAGCGAGGAGCCGGAAGCAGAGTCAGCCGTTCGACCCCGTCCTCGCCGAGGGAATCTCCGAAGTGCCGTACGATCACCGCCGGGCCCGGGGAAGAGTGACCTGATCTCGCCGAGGGATTCCTGGTGAGCCGCGCTCTGTCCCTGGCCGGAGTCCCAGCGCTGAAGCGCCGCGTCAGCTCCCCGCCGCTCCCTGAAGACCAGAGAGCAGGCGGAGGGCTGCCGGGACCGGCCGGGACCAAGGAGAAGCCTACCTTGCTAGCGCGAAGGTGCGAGAATCACGGTGGGGTGCGCTGAGAGCGCCTGGAGCTGGGACACGACGGATTTCATCGGCACGGTGCACCCAGAGCCTGTGGTGAGCCGCGCTCGCGTAGTGTGAGCCAAATAGAGTGAGGGGCTGATTTTAACAGTTAAACTACACGCTGGCATTGCTTGACTTTGCTCATTTTTAAAGAGCTGATGTGAGATGAGTCCAAGGTATTATTTTTAATACTGAGACAAGAGACTTGAGACTATTTTTATTTTTACTAAGAACTTCCTAACAAGTGCAACCATTAAGAATTAAGTGCAACATTTTCCTAATGAAGTGATTATCGTGCAACTGCTTTATTTACCTTGCTGAAACTAGCTAGTTATATTTTATATATACTTACCTGTGTGGTCTCAGTTTGTGGTGGATTGGGGATTATTGTTGTGTTAAGTGCATTTATTATACACATTGCCTTGGGGATAAGCCTGCCTGCTCGTGCCAAGCTACCTAGAGGGAGAGCGGAGGTTATCTACTGTGTGTATTCCTTCACCCTGACTAGAAGCAAGGGTCCCTACTTGGTCTAAGGTACTTACCTCTACCAACTAGAGACCCCCAGATCTAACATTGTTGGACAGCGGTGCAGATTTTGAACTAATAATTGCACTTGACCTGCAGTGATTTCTTGTACATCACTAGTCTAGTTTAGCAGCACAGGTTGCACAGGATTTTTTCTTTTTGGTGAAACCTATTTTTTGAAAAAGGTTAGGAAGCATCATGTCTCAGAAAGCTGGGAGCGAAGTAGCGGAAATTGAATTTGAAATTCAGGAGTTGCTCATCTACAGACAGGAGCCGCTAAAGCAATTCTGCAAGCAGCTGGGATGCCCAGTGAAGGGCAGTTCTAACAAAGAAGAGTTTAGGAAATCTCTATGGGCCTGGTGGGAGGCCAAACATGTTGTCTCAGAAGAAGCTACTGAAGAGGGAGGCACACAGGAGAATGCTTTTATATCCAGTGATTTGCCAGTGCAGTCAGCGTCTAAGGTTGGCAGCAACCACTCCAGTAGGGTTATTTCTCCAGAGGAGCTGGAGGATAATCAGAGAGCTAGGGCCCATGAGATTGACCTTTTGAAGCTCAAAGCCCAAGCAGAAGAGAGGAGACTACGCCTTGAAACTGAAAAGAAGGCGGAGGAGAGGAGGAGTGCTCTTGCTTTTGAAGAGAAGAAACTCCAATTGGCTCATGAGGTGAGCATGAGGGAGCTGGACATTAAAGCCCAACAGGTGGGGTCCAGTCCTAATGGTGGCAGTGCACAACCAGTACAGGCGGGTAAAGTATACATACCAAAGGATCTGGTACAGAATTATCAGAGGGGTGAGGATATTTATTGTGTGGTTTAGATCGTATGAACTTGCCCTAAAGATGAATGAAGTGCCTGAGAAGAGTTGGAGGGCAGGTTTGTGGAAGCACTTTGAGGCCTCTGGAAGGGATGTCTTGGCACCCTTAGAAGCAGCAGGTACTTTATCCTACCCCGCTATGAAGGAGGCTTTATGCCTCAGGTATGGGTTCACGCCAGAACAGTAACGCCAGAAGTTTAGGAACTTCAAGAAGCTTGAACCAAGTACTTGGGTGGAGTGTGTGCGTATGTACACGCGTGCACTAGAAGGTTGGATAAAGGGCAGCAAAGTTACTGATTATGTGGGGTTGTGTCACTTGATTAGTTGGGAGCACTTAAGTAGTCTATGTGTTCCAGAGCTGCGCCAGCATCTTTTAGACAGCAAGTTAACTGATCCCAGTGAGCTTGCTAAGGAGGCAGACCGCTGGACTAGCACCAGGGTCCACAAGGGGGTGGTAAGTACCCCAGCCAAAGGTGGACAGGGTCCCCAGAAGAAGAGTGGGGGGGGACACGGGTAATCAAAAGAGGTCTTCTAAAGGGCCCCAAAATAGTTCCCAGGAGAAAGTGTCTCAACCCCCCAAGTCTAAGAAGTCCTGGCCCCATAAGGGTAAGCAGGACAACAGGCCCCCGCCTACCTGCTTTTCATGTAGGGAGGTGGGGCACATTGCCCCCAAATGTCCAAAGAAACCTCCAGCACCCACTGGTGCTCCAACTCCAGCGTTAGCCAGTGTAGCTTTGGGAGGGGATTTGATTTCTAGTGGGGAGGAGGGGTTAGCAGTGATGACCCTTGTCTCTTTAGGAGACCAAGAGATGGGCCAGGAAACCTTGCTGCCCTTAAACACTAAAAAATATGGGCAGAAGGTGACCATCAATGGAAAAGAGATAGAAGCTCTGAGAGACACAGGGGCCAGTGTGACATCTGTCAGGTGTCAATGGGTGTCTGAAGAGCAGATCATTCCCAATGTACTCCGTCCTGTGGTGGCAGCTGACAGTTCAGTGTGCCTCTGCAAGTTGGCACGTGTTCCATTTGAATGGGGAGGAGTCTCCGGTATATTGGAAGTTCTTGTAAGTGATGCCTTGCCTGTAGATTGTCTATTAGGTAATGACCTGGAGAGCTCTCCATGGAAAGATGTAGAGCACAGGACTCACTTGGAATTGTTGGGCTTGCCTGCGTGGATCTGTGTCACCACGCGTGTTATGGCAGCCAGTAAGGGTGGATTAGCAGAACTGGAGCCTGGAACAATGGCCCAGGGACCTGCCAAGAGAGGAAAGGGTAGAGGGCGTGGGAAACCAGCCCCCACTGTTCCCACGGTCCAGGAGGAAGCAGAACCTGAGGGGGATGCCCTGGAACCTACAGGGGAACAGGTGGCCGAACTAGGGGAATTGCCTGAGCTGTCCCAGTGGCAGCAAGATGGTGGTCCCTCCAGGGAGGAATTCTGCCAAGCTCAAAAGGAGTGCCCTTCCCTCATTGGTGTGCGGCAGCAGGCTGCAGACCAGGCAACAGGCCTGGGGTCCAAGGAACATTTGATCTACTGGGAGGATGACTTACTTTATAGTGAGCCTAAGTTCGCTGAGCCCGGTGCAGCCCGTGTGCTGGTGGTACCCGAGCGCTTCAGGAGCTTCCTACTGGGTCTGGCTCATGACGTGCCTCTCGCAGGACATCTGGGGCAAGACAAGACCTATTACAGGCTTGTCACCCACTTCTACTGGCCCCAGATGAAGCACGTCGCTGCCTTTTGTAAGTCTTGCCAAACTTGTCAGGCCAGTGGCAAGAGCGGAGGGAAGTGCGTGGTACCCCTCCAACACTTTCCTGTGGTGAGCACCCCTTTTGAGAGGGTGGGCATTGACATCGTGGGGCCCCTGGACCCCAAGACAGCAGGTTTATCCTGGTCTTGGTGGACCATGCCACCCGGTACCCGGAAGCAGTCCCTCTCAGGACAGTCACAGCCCCTGTGGTGGGCCGTGCCTTAATGGGGAGCTTTTCCCGTGTGGGGTTCCCCAGAGAGGTGGTTTCTGACAGGGGTACAAACTTCATCTCTAGGTACATGAAGTCTCTGTGGGAGGTGTGTGGAGTGACATAAGTTCACCACTCCTTACCATCCTCAAGGAAATGGGTTGCTTGAAAGATTCAACCGCACCCTGAAGGGCATGATTATGGGCCTAGAGGAGCCCATGAGGCGGAAGTGGGACGTCTTGCTACCATGCCTGTTTGCATACAGGGAGGTGCCTCAGAAATCCTTAGGGTTCAGTCCCTTTGAGTTGCTGTCTGACTCTGGTGAAGGAGGGGTGGGAGAAATCCCGTGGGAAAACCCCTCAGGATGTGTTCAGCTATGTGCTGGCCATCCGCAACCAGACCAAGCGCTTCAGGAAGCTCGCTCAAGAGAACCTGGAGGCTAGCTAGGAGGAAATGAAAAGATGGTATGATCAGAACACCTCTCTCTTGGAGTTCCAACCTGGTCAGAAAGTGTGGGTGATGGCGCCGGTGGAGCCTTGTGCGCTCCGTGACAAGTGGTCTGGGCCATATGAGGTGGTGGAGCGCAAGAGCGAGGTTACCTACTTGGTTAACCTGAAGACTCCCAGGCAGCCCCTGATAGTGTTGCATGTAAACCGCCTCAAACCCCACTTTGAGAGGTCAGAAGTGACTATGCTCATGGCCACAGATGCTGGAGGGGAAGAGGATAGTGATCCTCTCCCTGACCTGGCAGCCAAGGAGCAAGATGGGTCAGTGGATGGTGTGATACTCTCACCCACCCTGACCCCAGAGCAGCAGAAGGACTGTCGCCAAGTCTTGTGTCAGTTCGCCCCCCTGTTCTCCCTGACCCCAGGTGTCACCAACTGGTGCGTCCACGATTTAGACACTGGAGACATTCTGCCTGTGAAACAGAAGTTTTACAGGGTGGCTGACAAGGTCAGAGCTAGCATCAAAGAAGAGGTTTCCAAGATGTTAGCGCTAGGGGTAATTGAGCCCTCCAGCAGCCCCTGGGCTAGCCCAGTGGTCTTAGTGCCTAAGAAAGCTGCTACACCTGGTGGCCCCCCAGAACTCCGTTTCTGCATGGACTACCGTGGGCTCAATGCGGCCACCAAGACTGACGCGCACCCCATCCCCAGAGCTGATGAGCTGGTGGATCGGTTGGGAGCTGCCCAGTACCTGAGCACCTTTGATTTGACTTCAGGTTACTGGCAGATAGCCTTAACTGAGGGGGCCAAGGAAAGATCAGCATTTTCAACGCCAGAGGGGCACTTCCAGTTTCGTGTCATGCTCTTTGCGTTGAAAAATGCTCCTGCCACATTCCAGAGACTGGTCAACCAGGTATTAGCAGGGCTGGAGGAATTCACCGCAGCATACCTGGATGACATTGCTGTGTTCAGCTCCACTTGGGAGGAACACTTGCAACACCTCTGCGCAGTGTTGAAGGCTCTGCAGAAGGCAGGCCTCACTATCAAGGCCAGTAAGTGCCAGATAGGGCAGGGATCAGTGGTGTACTTGGGACACCAGGTGGGGAGCGGCAAGGTGGCGCCCCTACAGGCGAAGATTGATACCATTCTGGCTTGGGAACCCCCCAAGACCCAGACTGAGGTGAGAGCCTTTTTAGGTCTCACTGGGTATTACAGACGGTTTGTCAAAGGTTATGGCACCATAGTAGCCCCTTTGACAGAGCTGACATCTAGAAATCAGCCCAGGAAAGTGAATTGGACCGAGGCCTGTCAAACTGCTTTTGACGCCCTCAAAACTGCCATGTGCACAGCACCGGTGCTTAAGGCGCCTGACTTTTCAAGTGAGTTCATTGTGCAAACTGACGCTTCAGAGCAAGGCGTGGGAGCAGTACTCTCACAGATCAACGATAAGGGTGGAGACCAACCAGTGGCTTTCATTAGTAGGAGGCTACTCCCCAGGGAACAGATGGAGTGCGATTGAAGGGGAAGCTTTGGAGTGCGATTGAAGGGGAAGCTTTCGCTGTGGTCTGGGCCCTGAAGAAGCTGAGGCCCTACCTGTTTGGGACTCACTTCTGTGTTCAGACCGACCACAGGCCCCTCAGATGGTTAATGCAGATGAGGGGTGAGAATCCAAAACTGTTGAGGTGGTCCATTTCCCTACAGGGGATGGACTTTATGGTGGAGCACCGCCCTGGTACAGAACACGCCAATGCTGATGGTCTGTCCAGATTCTTCCGCCTTAGTGATGAGGACTCCCAAGAGGTTGGGTAGTTCTCCCCACTTTCAGCTGGAGGCGACACGTGTTAGACCTGACACTCTTGGCGTGGTTTCCCCCCCCCTCATCTTTTTGCCTCTGACTCATATATTTTTGATGCTGTGCTGGATTTCGTTTTGCTGGTTTAGATGCTTTGGACACTCCTCTGCCACTGCTGATCAGTGCCAGAGTGTAAGTGCTCCCTCTGTCTGTAAATTGTCATATTGATTGGGTATACCTGATTGGCATATTTGTATCACCATGAAGTCCCTAGTAAAGTGCACTGTGTGTGCCAGGGCTGGTGATGACAGATGCTACTAGTGGGCCTGCAGCGCAGATTGCGCCACCCACATAAGTAGCCCTAAAATGGTGTCTCAGGCCTGCCAGCGCAGGGCCTGTGTGCAGTCAGTGGACTGCCATGTCCGCCTGGCCAGTGTCCCCACTGGCTGGGCCTAACCCTTCCCTGTCTGTGCACATCAGTCACCCCTCTGGAAGGCTCAAGGTACCCCCCTGGGCAGGGTGCAGTGTATGGGTAAGGTAGAGCATGTACTAGTGCAGGTAACATGCTCTGGTAGTGAGAAGCAGCCATTTTGTGTGCTCACTGCTGCAAGGCTATCTTGCTCCATAGATTAACATGGGGGAGGCTGGTCCCAATGGATACCAGCCCATCTTCCCATAGGAACAAGATGGGACATAAGTGAGTGATATCCCTGAACTCAGAATTTAATAACACATCTTTTAGGAAAGGTGGTTTTTAAATTCTGTGTTTGAGAATAGTACTTTTAGAAAGTGTCTGTTCTCTTGTCTAACCTTTCTGTGTGCCTGGGACTGGTTGTGGATTGACTGTCTGGGTTGAGGATGACAGGGGCTGCAGAGCCCCCAGGGGGTTATCTGACCCAGGCCGTGGATGAAAGGCAGCATCTGCTGCTAGGGAAGTGGTATGAGATAGCACCTGATAGTGAAAGGCTGTGCCTGCTTGACCACAATGCTGGCTCCACCCCCCGCTGGGCGACTGTCACCTCTGTCCCTGATACTGCAAGTGAGAAGGAAGCCAGGAAACCCCCAGAGCCCCAGAAACACCCAGAACTGGTTTGGACCGGGCTCAGGGCCCACTTGCACTAAGACTTCAAAGGACTTCAAAGACTTTTTGGGGTATAAGAGAAGGACCCCTGACAACATGAAATCAGATTCGACAATCAAGAGGAACCTCTGGTGGAAGAAGGACTGCTGGAGAACTGAAGGAAGATTGCCTTGCTGTGTGCTTTAAGGGCTGACCTGTTCTGCTGTTTCAACTGAAAGCTGAGGAGAAGAAAGAGACTTTGCTGTATGCTGTGACCCTGCCTGCTTGAAACTACAAGAGACTTTGCTGTGTGCTGTGTCTCCTGATACCGAATCTCCAAGGGCCTGAGAAGAGCTGGCCTCCTGTTTGGAACCCAGGGTTAAAGGTTCCTAAAACCTTTGCCAAAAACTACAGAACGATCGGGCTCTGACTGCTCCGAGAGCGTGGCTTGATACTGTGGCCGTGGAGGAAGATCGGTGTGCTCATCGGCACATTTATCGTGAGGGTCGGAGGTCTGTGGTGCCTCCCTAGTGAATCCTGCTCTAGCCCTGTTGTAAGACTGAGAGGGCGGTCTTCCCGTGACCTACGGCCCCGAAAATCTCTTGCCGCCAAAGCACCGTCGCGGCCCGGGGCCAGAAACACCCTCTACAAATTGCCTCGGTGTTTAGGAGCTGCAGCGGCGAAGATCGGAGCCGCCGCGCTCCCATTGGCTGACGGAGCCGAGCCCCCTCACTGATGCCGCGACGGGGTTGGCCCGTGTGCCGCAGCGTCATAGCTTTTACGGTGCCGTGATTGGCTGAAGGAGCGGAGCGTCATTGCTGGTCTGTCCCGGGAGCCTCACTGCCATTGGCTGACTCCTGGGTGCTGCTGGAGGCTCGACCAAAGGGCCGCGACCGGATTGGCCCGCAGCCGTGAAGCCGCCGAGGAGTTTTGCCTGAAGCCACCCCAGCGAGGAGCCGGAAGCAGAGTCAGTCGTTCGGCCCCGTCCTCGCCGAGGGAATCTCCGAAGTGCCGTACGATCACCGCCGGGCCCGGGGAAGAGTGACCTGATCTCGCCGAGGGATTCCTGGTGAGCCGCGCTCTGTGCCTGGCCGGAGTCCCAGCGCTGAAGCACCGCGTCAGCTCTCCGCCACTCCCCGAAGACCAGAGAGCGGGCCGAGGGCTGCCGGGACCAAGGGGAAGCCTACCTTGCTAGCGCGAAGGCGCGAGAATCACGGTGGGGCGCGCTGAGAGCGCCTGGAGCTGGGACACGACGGATTTCATCGGCACGGTGCACCCAGAGCTTGTGGTGAGCCGCGCTTGCGTAGTGTGAGCCAAATAGAGTGAGGGGCTGATTTTAACAGTTAAACTACACGCTGGCATTGCTTGACTTTGCTCATTTTTAAAGAGCTGATGTGAGAAGAGTCCAAGGTATTATTTTTAATACTGAGACAAGAGACTTGAGACTATTTTTACTAAAGAACTTCCTAACAAGTGCAACCATTAAGAATTAAGTGCAACATTTTCCTAATGAAGTGATTATCGTGCAACTGCTTTATTTACCTTGCTGAAACTAGATAAAGTTATATTTTATGTATACTTACCTGTGTGGTCTCAGTTTGTGGTTGATTTGGGATTATTGTTGTGTTAAGTGCATTTATAATACAGATTGCCTTGGGGATAAGCCTGCCTGCTCGCGCCAAGCTACCTAGAGGGAGAGCGGAGGTTATCTACTGTGTGTATTCCTTCACCCTGACTAGAAGTAAGGGTCCCTACTTGGTCTAAGGTATTTACCTCTACCAACTAGAGACCCCCAGATCTAACAGGGAGCATTAAATCAGATGACGTAGTAAAATTACAAAGAGCACGGCGCAAGAGGCTTTTCACATCACCATAAATTCATAAACACCCTCTGAAGACGTTTAACCAGTAGGCGCTTTATACAGCGCTATATATGAAGCTGTTTGTGTTCCGCGTTGCGCATTGTGCCTACATGAAACAGTGGAGCTGGCAGAGTGCGGCTGCATCAGGGCATAGGCCTCGTCCTGGGCCGAGCTCTAGAGGACATAAAAAGAAGCACTTCAAGAATCTGTTTGAGGTCACCTACCAAAGGTCAGCTGCACCTGCGTTAGTTCAGAATCACCTCGTGTAAGGAAGGCTAAGGGACCCCTAAGCCTTAGGAGTGACCACTCATCTGGGCCCATTAGCAGTAATTACAGAGTCCACCACCCCCAGACATTGCCAGCACGATGGACCTCCCTTCCTACAGATTTACGACCCCTCCATCAGCGCCCCCCCTTTCAGGACAGAGCTAGGCGCTCTTCTAACAAACAGGCTCATGTCCTTCACAGCGCCTGGGTATCCACAATTCTATATTTTTTTTTACCTTTTATATTTTAAATCAGGATCCAAACTGAGGTTCACGTTCTCATGACCTGCATTGTATGCAAAACTACGTATCTGTACAATTTAATGTATTGTTTATCATTTATTGTTTAGAAGTTATTTAGATTTTACTTGATTTTCTCTGTCCCAGGAAACGAGTCAGCACAATGCTTAAACATGTCTTTAAGTCTTGTCTCACAGCATAACATATTGATACTTTCTCTCTCACACTCCCTATTTTTGTCCTAATCTCTCTGTTTTCTGTCTCGTTGCCTCTCTGTCACACTTACCTATCTCTTGGTGCCTTTGTCTTTTTATTTTCCATCTCTCTCTCTCCTTCTTATGTGCGCTCACTCTCACAGTTACACGTTAAGTGTGTCTCACTCCTGTCCAAGCCGAGCCCGCCGAATGAAGGACGACTGAGGGCTGTTGGTAGCAATTTCCCACAATGTGCCTGCGGCGCCCCTGGCACCTCATTACGGCGCACGGGGAGCAACGGCGCACAGTTTGGGAACCACAGGCTTAGCGCATCAGAGGGCAGGTCTACCCGCAGCTGGAGCCACCAAAGTGCCACACCCAGGGCCATCAACAGCCCCCAGCGGGGTCCTCAATCTGTGTGCATCTTCCACCCTTCTCGGTTTGCAGAGCTCAGGCTTCACTCATACCCCATGAGGAATCTTCTACCCATTGCTGACCTCCTTGCGTCTGGCCTAGCAGCGCCTTCAGGTGTTGAAAGCATTGGCCATCTCCAACAGTGTCGCCAATTGTTGTTGCTGCACTGCTCCGTTTTCACTCGCCCCCTAGCTCTCCACCAGCACCCACCAGCTCAGCGGCTCGCCACACTACACTACGGGGGTCTTCACTCATCCCCCCATTCAACAGGCCACTGTGTAGCCCTAGATTACCTCTGGCTGCCGCCAGTCACAGCCTGTTCTCAGAGGTGCGAAAGCCCCAGACAAAATGCACTAAAGGACCGTAAATGGGGCAGACGACAGTGCTGAGTTATGGCGTTCTTCGGAAGGACTTAACAGGCGGCCACTGGTACGGATATTCAAGAATAATCCTGGGCCAGAACAGGAGCTCAACTAGCTACGTCCTGCTGGCCTTCGTCCCAGGTCACACTCCCCACACCCCCACTACTTCTAGCATTGGGGATTTTATGGTGTGCATATATGCATTTTGTTGATTTGAACATATCTGGATATTCAAATGTTTTTAAATACAATTTATATTGGACACTTCTGAATAGAAACATGCTCGTATTAAATGCTTGCTGGTCAACACTGGATTCACAAATATGCAAGGCACAGATGCATATCAGCAGTGTGCAAAAAATACACCAGCAAGCTCATCTTTTGATTGTCACAAATTAAATTTTAATGCAAATTTACTATAAAACCTATGGTTCTCTGACATTCTATAATTAAAATGTATCTGGGCCATTAACCAAAATGACACACAGATTGTGTAGGCTAGCACTCAGAGCACTGGATAGTCAATTGCACCTAGCAAACTAATATCAAATTACTTAGTTAATGACTAATGCATGCACAGAATGAGACCCTTACTTTTCACTTTCTCCAAGCCACTTTGAGACAAGATCTGAAGAGGATATTGAAAAAAATGTAGAGTTGTTGGCCTCTGTTGCGACAGCTTTGGCCAAATATGATTTTCCCGTTCCCGGTGGGCCAAACAGAAGAATTCCTCTCCAGGGAGTTCTTTTACCTGGGTGTGAGAAAATAAAACGAGCAGAATTAAGTTAAGAAACTATTACATTTGAGCTACAGCAAATGTATTCTTAGCGAGAAAATAGTCTAAATGCGACAGAGTTCTTTACAGACATTACATAGTTTCATAGAGAAGGAAACTGTGTGCAAGCACAATATCATACAGTGACTGATCAAAAAGACAAATATATGACAAAACATCAATATCAGGGGTTACATTTCTTGGAAGTGCAGATACATTAGATAAAGGCACTTGATTATGAAGACTGTTTAGGAGTTATGCAAGGTAAGGTAGGTTAGGATTTCCACACCTGCAATCAAATAGATTATGTAATGAAGAGTTTGTTCAGCAGCTGTTCTTTTATTCTGGCATTAAACGAAGAAACACAGATTTAGAAAAGGAGAGCCAGTCTGATCTCTCCAGATACATTGAATCCTGAAAAGGAACGCATCAGGATTTTTGTTATTTTTTATTGCATCAACGAGGTGGGCGGATTCCAGGTGAAGTGCGTTTTTTGCTACATACCACTCTAAATACACCAAGTTTTCTTATTGGCTTCTTAACTCCTGCGCTGAGTGGTCGCTCCCCTGTCTCTCTGCTGAGACACGGTATTGTACACCACGCTGCATTGTGCCTAACTGTGATTAATTTGGTCAATTGGGTCCTGCTGTTCACAGCGCTCGCTGCATTTAAATTAATTTGGTTAAAGTTGCTAGTTTGAGTCCTGCTGTTCACAGCGCTGTACACCACGCTGCATTGTGCCTAACTGTGATTAATTTGCTCAATTGGGTCCTGCTGTTCACAGCGCTCGCTGCATTTAAATTAATTTGGTTAAAGTTGCTAGTTTGAGTCCTGCTGTTCACAGCGCTGTACACCACGCTGCATTGTGCCTAACTGTGATTAATTTGCTCAATTGGGTCCTGCTGTTCACAGCGCTCGCTGCATTTAAATTAATTTGGTTAAAGTTGCTAGTTTGAGTCCTGCTGTTCACAGCGCTGTACACCACGCTGCATTGTGCCTAACTGTGATTAATTTGCTCAATTGGGTCCTGCTGTTCACAGCGCTCGCTGCATTTAAATTAATTTGGTTAAAGTTGCTAGTTTGGATCCTGCTGTTAACAGCGCTCGCTGCACTGTAATATCATTGTTCACCTCTGTCCTGCAGTCCATTGCGCGATATCCCCCGGCGCCCTTCTCTGCTCCCCCCTCCATTTTGTTGCTGTTGTTGTTGTGCTCCGTTTACGGTCACCAGAGCCCGCCCCGCCTCCCAGCTGAGCCGCCCTCGCCCCTCCCCTCCACCATCCATATATGCCCACTGCATTAACGCGCAGCGTTCACGCGCAGCGACCGCGCCCAACCCGCGCCGAAGGTGCGCCAAAGGTAAGCCCGTCTACGCCCGTCCGCGCCTGGACCGCGCCCAGCGCCAGACCCCCTGCCCCTCGCGCTGCCCAGCCCCCCCGCATTACCTACGATGCCGCCACCCTCCTAGCCCTCAACCCCGGTCGCGCCCCCAACTGCGTCCAAGCCGCTCCTGGACACACCCATGGACCTTTCTCTTGCTACTCCTGCAAATTCATCGGCACCGACAACATCTCCGCTACGACCACTACGCAGATTCCTAACCCCAACCACCTACAGTGCATCCTTCTCAACACTCGATCGGTCCACAGACACGCCATTGAACTATGGAATCTACTAGACACCATCTCTCCAGACGTCGCCTTCCTAACAGAAACTTGGATGAACGCTTCCTCCGCCCCAGACATCACCATTGCCATTCCTGAAGACTATAAGATCACACGCAAGGACCGCACCGACCACACAAGAGGAGGGATCGCTATCGTCCATAAGAAATCTATCCGCATCTCAACCAGCTCTGACGCCAACCTCGCTAACTCCGAACACCTTCACTTCCAGATCCACATCGACCCCAAGACCACACTCAGAGGCACCCTCCTCTACAGACCACCAGGACCCCGCGCAAAATTCAGTGAAGACATCACGGACTTCATCACCCCTCACGCGCTCCCCTCCAAAGACTACATCCTTCTGGGAGACCTCAACTTTCACCTTGAAAAGATCAACGACCGCAACACCACCACCCTCTTGGACAACCTCGCCAACCTCGGACTTAAACAACTGGTCACCTCCCCCACCCACATCGCAGGTCACACACTCGACCCCATCTTCACCTCCAGCAGTCATGTCTCCTTCAGCCATACTACGGATCTCCTCTGGACTGACCACAGTTGCGTTCACTTCACCTACAACAAACCAAAACCCACCAACCACCTCCAACCAACTCTGCAAAGAAACTGGAACAAAATCACCACGGATCAAATCTCCGCATCGCTCCTTCTAAACTCCCCAGCCCACTCTTCTAACGCAAACGAAGCCGCCGCCAAACTCACCCTATGGTTATCCAACACCGCCGACACCCTAGCACCACTGAAGAAACGTCAAAGCAAACCTGGCAACAAAAAGGCCTCATGGTTCAACGATGATCTCAAGAAGTCCAAGAAACTCTGCCGCTCCCTTGAAAAGGCCTGGAAAAAAGACCCAACCACTAGCACCAAGGACGCCTTCAAAAACGCCACCCGCACCCACCACCAACTAATCCGAAAGGCCAAGAAAACAGCATTCAAGGATCGACTTGACAACAACGCCCACAACAGCAAGGAACTTTTCAACATCGTCAAGGAATTTTCCAATCCCTCGGCCAACTCCAACGACATCACCCCCTCTCAAGCCCTCTGCGACTCCCTAGCCTCATTCTTCCACAACAAGATTGCAGACATCCACAACAGCTTCGACAACCAACCCGGAGACCAACCCACCCAACCATTTGCTGAACATTCTCCCCCCGTGAACACCCTTAACGACTGGAACCCAATCTCCACTGAAGACACCATCCGCCTGATGAATTCCATCCACTCAGGATCCCCCACAGACCCATGTCCTCACCACATCTTCAACAAAGCAGACTCCGTCATAGCACCGCACCTCCGAGACGTCATCAACTGCTCCTTCAACTCCGCCACCTTCCCGGAAGACTGGAAACACGCTGAACTCACCGCCCTTCTGAAAAAACCCACAGCGGACCCCACCGAACTCAAAAACTACCGCCCCATATCGCTCCTTCCATTCCCGGCCAAGGTCATCGAGAAAGCTGTCAACAACCAGCTTGCCGCCTTCCTCGAAGCCAACAAATCCCTCGACTCCTCACAATCTGGCTTCCGAGCAAAACACAGCACTGAGACCGCCCTCATCGCAGCAACAGACGACATTCGAACTTTACTGGACAATGGAGACACAGTCGCCCTCATCCTCCTCGACCTCTCTGCAGCATTCGACACAGTCTGCCACAGCACTCTCTTACAACGCCTCAATAACATCGGAATCCAAGGAAAAGCTCTTGAATGGATCACCTCGTTCCTCACCGGAAGAACCCAGAGAGTCCGCCTCCCACCATTCAAATCCGAGGCCACTGAAGTCATCTGTGGCGTACCACAAGGATCCTCTCTCAGCCCCACCCTCTTCAACGTATACATGAGCCCCCTCGCGGCCATCGCCCGCCAACACAACCTCAACATCATCTCTTACGCGGATGACACTCAACTAATCCTTTCTCTCACCAATGACCCCAGCACCGCCAAAACTAACCTACACGAAGGAATGAAAGAAGTTGCCGAATGGATGAAACAAAGCCGTCTGAAACTGAACTCAGACAAAACTGAAGTCCTCATCTTAGGTACATCCCCCTCTGCATGGGACGACTCCTGGTGGCCAGAAGCCCTCGGAAAAGCACCCATCCCGACAGACCACGCACGGAACCTAGGCGTCATCCTGGATTCTTCACTCTCAATGAACAGACAAGTCAGCGCCGTATCCTCTTCCTGCTTCAACATTCTTCGCATGCTCAGAAAAACATTTCGCTGGATCCCCACCGAAACAAGGAAAACAGTCACCCATGCTCTGGTCACGAGCCGACTGGACTACGGAAACACCCTCTACGCAGGCACTACCGCTAAACTCCAGAAGAAACTCCAACGAATCCAAAACGCCTCAGCCAGGATCATACTTGACATCCCGCGCAACGAACACATCTCTGGTCACCTTAAAGACCTCCACTGGCTACCCGTCAATAAAAGGATCACTTTCCGACTGCTAACCCACGCACACAAATCACTCTACGACATCGGACCAGAATGCCTCAACTCACGACTGTCCTTCTACACCCCTTCCCGCCAACTACGTTCTTCCAGCCAAGCCCTCGCCACTGTACCTCGCATCAACAAGACCACCATGGGAGGCAGATCCTTCTCATACCTGGCTGCTAAAACATGGAACTCACTCCCCGCTTACCTTCGCCTTACCCAGAACCATCTAGCATTCAGAAAGCAACTTAAAACATGGATATTTGACAAGTAATCCCCCCTCCCCCCCTTCCTAAGCGCCTTGAGACCCTCTGGGTATGTAGAGCGCTATATAAATTCTCTGACTTGACTTGACTTGACATGCGTGCGGCGGTTATTTTTGCGCTGTGCGGCTTTTTTCAAAAAGCCGCGTTACATGACGAGCTGAGCTCGTCATGAGCATGTGAGCGGCACAACTCATGACGAGTTCAGCTCGTCATGAGCACGGAAGGGGTTAAGGTAATTTAACCCACGAGTTTGCAAGTAGATCTGAGGAAGCTGCTGGCTTTGAGAGGTAAACATGCAAGTAATTTTAGCAACCATGTAAGTAATTTTTGCCCCCATGCCAGACGATCAAATTTAGCTGTGTTTAGATATCAATCTGGCTACAGCAAGTAATAGTGTTTTGGTGTGTGCCAGATGGATTGTAGGCAAGTGGAAAGAAACAGATGCAGTATAATATGATAGGACCACAGCTTGTTCGAACTGCTGCAGATCATCTTTAGATAAGATGGCTTGATGGCGGCAAATACTCTCCATTGGAAGTGGACCTCTAGCCATATCAATTCTTCAATTTTATTTATTATGATTTGGAATTCCGCAGAATTCCACATAATAATAAATCTTAAAAACACGTTTCATTCCAGAAAATTTACCAACATAAATTCTTATTGTCATTACATCTAAGAACCCGGATAAACATAGACCTAACAGTCTCTCTATATACCACAAACAAGTATCCGGCAAGTGTCTCTCTTTTCTCGAGGCGTGAGATTGGGATTTCAATCTCACAGGTCAATTCCAATAATCAAAAAGTTCCATAGTGTTTTCGGTTAGTGTTGTTTATTTCTTTGTTTATCTTCGTGTCTCCCCAGATGTCCAAAATAAATTACAACAGCCAACACGTGTTTCGTCGTGTACAGTGTAATACCTCGACTTCTTCAGGGCTGTAAATAAATGAACATTAACCATAATCACTATACGTACTTTGTCTGGCTATTCATGAGAGGTGGAAAGGTACCAACCACCTGTCAGTAGAGTAGTAGCCCGTCAAGTGAAGTAGAATATAAGGAGAAAGGAAAAATAGTAATGCCACTCCAGTTCAGTCATTCACCCTGATTATGTGTCCAAGATCATGTCCCATAACCAAGAAGAGAATCATGATTATATTTAAACAGTATTTCACCTTTAAATTATCCAGTCATTTCAGGCATCAAAAGAATACTCCAAAAGTAAATAAAATTGCCAGTCTGTAAAGTAGAAGCCTGAGAATTAATTGTCCATTTATGCAAAAGCTAATCCAACACACTAAAGCAAATTAACCAATAATCCCCGTTCGGTTCCTTGCAGAGATTATCACCACCAAAATTATCAATACCACCACCTATGTCTATTGTTGTAACGGACGGTACAATTACCTGTACTCTTTTCCAAATCTAAAGTCAACAACAGCAGTTCCTGTTCCGTTTTCACATCCTCAATCTGTATTCACAAAAATTAAATATAGTAGGTCATACTGAATAAATTCTGCTGTTAATGAAAATGCTCAATAGGCGCTAAACGCCGCATATCACTTACCCAGTCTTTTTTGCCCGGGTTAATATAAGTTAATCATCCAGAGCTTCTCTTATCAATTCCTCGCACTACAAGAGCAAGTAGTACATATTACTTACTACTAAATTGTACATTAATCCTTCAATCTTATTTCCGTGGGTAAGTAAACACCACTCACTGTCATTTTAAATATATTTAAATATCTCACCAATACGTAGATTATAGTATTATCTCAATTGAGATAATGTAGTGCGAGGAATTGATAAGAGAAGCTCTGGATGATTAACTTATATTAACCCGGGCAAAAAAGACTGGGTAAGTGATATGCGGCGTTTAGCGCCTATTGAGCATTTTCATTAACAGCAGAATTTATTCAGTATGACCTACTATATTTAATTTTTGTGAATACAGATTGAGGATGTGAAAACGGAACAGGAACTGCTGTTGTTGACTTTAGATTTGGAAAAGAGTACAGGTAATTGTACCGTCCGTTACAACAATAGACATAGGTGGTGGTATTGATAATTTTGGTGGTGATAATCTCTGCAAGGAACCGAACGGGGATTATTGGTTAATTTGCTTTAGTGTGTTGGATTAGCTTTTGCATAAATGGACAATTAATTCTCAGGCTTCTACTTTACAGACTGGCAATTTTATTTACTTTTGGAGTATTCTTTTGATGCCTGAAATGACTGGATAATTTAAAGGTGAAATACTGTTTAAATATAATCATGATTCTCTTCTTGGTTATGGGACATGATCTTGGACACATAATCAGGGTGAATGACTGAACTGGAGTGGCATTACTATTTTTCCTTTCTCCTTATATTCTACTTCACTTGACGGGCTACTACTCTACTGACAGGTGGTTGGTACCTTTCCACCTCTCATGAATAGCCAGACAAAGTACGTATAGTGATTATGGTTAATGTTCATTTAATTACAGCCCTGAAGAAGTCGAGGTATTACACTGTACACGACGAAACACGTGTTGGCTGTTGTAATTTATTTTGGACATCTGGGGAGACACGAAGATAAACAAAGAAATAAACAACACTAACCGAAAACACTATGGAACTTTTTGATTATTGGAATTGACCTGTGAGATTGAAATCCCAATCTCACGCCTCGAGAAAAGAGAGACACTTGCCGGATACTTGTTTGTGGTATATAGAGAGACTGTTTGAGTGTGCTCAGAGGTTATTGTACATATTGTCGCTCCTGCATGGGAGTTGGTGATGTAGGATACGCATCATTTCTCTAGAAGCACCACTGCAATATAATTTTGGGGATACTGGACCCTGACACTAGGGTTGTGCGCCCGTTCTTTTGTTGGTATCCAAACGTTTGAATAGACCTAACAGTAGCAGTCGGACAAGTGGTGTACAAGTGCAAGAGGGCATGAACCTTGAGTATTCATATTGACATACATTCATACAGATTTATAAACGAATGCTATCCTAAAACATTCAGAATTAAAACTTAATTAACACATTTAAAATTCGCTATACAGTACTAGATCGTGAACACAAGAACCATGTAAAAAGATAATTTATCTATTCACAAAACTGTACTGTATAACCAGCAGCATAATAACGTTACAAAGTAGTTCAATACCATAAAATCGCTTCTTTTAGTATGAAATCTACAATGGATTAGCAGCAAACAGGGTTTTAGTGAGGTACTTGGGATCCTAGAGGATAAGAAACTAGAAGTTTATAATAGTGCCCATATTTAATTCCAAACATAATCAGTCAGACAATATTCGTCTAATACATAATATTATAGCAGCAAAATGATTTTGGTAAAGTGCTTGAGCTCCAATGATTAGTATCTAGCAGCAAAAACGGTTTATAAAGTGCACATGCTTAATTGTAAGCATAATAAACAAGCATTTGCAATGCAATAGGTCTCGCATTAGGAAAGTTTGAGCTATTGGTATTGTAAATGACATTTTTAGGTTTCGGCTACCGTCCCACTGCGTGAGCAGTGGGCGGAGCCGAAATCTTTTGTTAGTAGTATGGGGGCCTGAACACGCCCCTCTTCTCCATTGGCTGGCCTCGTAAATGCTGGCCAGCCATTGGAGGAGAGGAGCGTCACTCAGTTCAGGGCCCGCCTTGACGCGATTCAGGGGCGTTTCCGTGTCTTTTTTTACGTCCCGCCCTCTCCTCTTCCCATTGGCTGGAATTTTACCTTCCAGCCAATGGGAAGGGGAGAGCGCGAAAAACACGCCCCCGAATCCCTACAGGGCGCGCTGTGCTTTCGCTTGTTCATAAGTCTGTCCGTTGTAGTGTCTTTCCCATTGCTTATGGTGTCCATTGGCGCTGCATTCCCTCAGACGGGATTGTGGTGGAGCGTAGAGACCAGTAGTGTGTTTTTTGTTGTATTAAAATCCCAGAAGCAGTTTACATTCTTGGAAGGGAATGGTCTGTACCAGTAGCAAAACAGTTCTTACCGCCACTGTAACAACCTCTTGGGAAATAATGGATATTTTTATGGCCCTTTTATTCTTGTAATGTGACTTTGTTGCTGAATTCATTAGCCTTGCACCACGTGGCCTGTGCGTTCAGTCTACTGTGGAAAATGATTTGAATAGCTAACTAAGGTAAAATTCCTCCCATGTAGGCATACGCCATACTAGTTCCTCTAATAGTGCAGCTGTTCACCTCCCACTCCCCTCCCCTTCTCTCCCCCCTCACCTTTTCTCCCCCCTCCCCTTCTCCCCCCTGTGTGATTTTCTAACACTATGGTGTGCAACATGTACTTTGTGACTTGAGTGTTTGTTCTGAAAAAAACTGGGTCTTGGGGGGCGAAGAACGCATCATCTGAATCCCCAGGGATTTGTTTGAGTCTGTGCCAGTAACCACGTGCGCAAGCAGGTCAGAGTAAAGCATTTCTGTCAATGTTTCCATCGGCGTTGCTTTCACCTTGCCCCCTCTGCTGCCCAGGTGAGTGAGATCGGTCTGATTTAAATGAGCACCTGCTCTTTTCACTCAGGGCTGAAATGAGTCCCGCAATGGAGTTTTGCAACGGCAGACCACAAGTCCATGAATTTGTGTTGTTTTAGAAATGATTTTAATGCCCAATTAAAATGTTGATTGCGTCGAAGACTGTTCCTTTCAAAGCCGTCTTATTTTTGGATCGAAATTGACAGGGATTGCTTCGGTGTTTGCTAAATTATCAACTAAAAGCAATGGATCGACTTGTTAGAACGAAAAGCCTCCGATATCAAGATCTTGCATTTAACAGGTTTTAGTATTTTGCCCCTTGGATACGGTCATGAATTTTCCCATTTACGGATGTTCACTTAAATTATAACTGTGGCATAGTGTTACTTTTATTGGTATGTTTAATTTAAAAGTTAAGTGTAATGGGTCGGAAAAGCAGTGGTTTTAATATGACCCGCAAGTGGAGTGGCCACCCCAAACTAACAGTTGTTACAGGGGTGCATTCACAGCCCAAATAATAATGCTAATAACTCACGTTTCCTGCAGGGCTCCATACAACCCTTCTGTCGCCTCCAAAAGAGCTGTGAACCGCGGTTGCAGGTGGCATGTCTGGATGCTCGCCTGTCCTTGCTTGCTCACAATATCATAGTATCAGTTTCCATACATTTGTGTATATGGCTGGCCACTTGCGGGTTGCAGGGTGTGATAACCTTTGCTGTGTTTACATCTGGGCCGAGCCTTCGTGCAGACGGTGGGTGGAACAGTGGCTGCATGGTGGCTTGTGGCCGGTTTGCACATAATCCTCCTAGTGGTGGAAAAGAGAGTGGGAGGGGCTCAGAAGAGTTACCTTTCATATTTAATATAGCTTTGACAGAGACTGAATGCAATCCAAGCTCTTCGGATTTATTTCAGGACCCGGCATAAATCGTGTGCAAATCTGAAATTATGCTCCTGTCTCACTTTATTGTGAGCATTTATCTGTGCCCTGCTGTCGGCTAGCACACTCTGATCTTGGGCACGTCTAGTCCGAGTTCTCCCGTTGGATTAATTTCTCATTTCCTTCCAATATCTGGCCTTTGTTCAAATGGATTATAGCAGGAAAGATGTGTGCCCCATATTTGTAATTGTGAACTCTCATTGCTGCTGCTGCTCTCACAAGGACTGTTCCAAGGAGGTGAGTAGCTATCACAGAGACTGTGTTAGATTTACTGTGTCAGAACATTTTGGTATCAGGTTATTTTTGAAGTAAAATGGTGGCTTAGTTGAAACTCAGCTAGGTTCTTCGGAAACGCAGAGTAATATAACCCAACTCTGGCATCCGAGTAACACAAGTCCTACTCCATTCAAAGTGTTACTACAAACATGACCGGTGCAGATCCTAGACAGTTGTAGCGGTTTTTACCTCATTATTGTTCATGTAGCACATTTGGTACTTGCCATGTTTGTGCTTGCTTTTCACAACTTAAAAAAAAAAAATCTGCCCTGCCGAGACTGAAACTCCAGTTCTCCAAAACTTGTACATAACAAGTCCTTTTGGTTCTTTTTTTTACTCGACACTGTAAAACTGAGCTAAAGGTATGCTTCAATCTTGCAGTGTTTTAGATTTTATTTCTTCTTACTGGTTCCTCAGTTTTCTGCTGTGGGGTCGCCTTTACCAATTGTTTAGCTGTATTCTAGTGTTCTTCTCTCCCCCTGGTATAGCGCTTTTCCCGCAAATAGTACACAAGTGGTGAAAGGTCCATTTTGCATTTTAATGTTTTTTAGGCAAATTCGTTCCCAATTTTGATGACCTAGCTAAACAAAAAATCACTCGGCACTTATCTCATATGGGTAAATGTTCATCATTCAGTTTGCAACTTTTATCCTTTCGGCACTTATGGAATGCTGCCTTCTTTTTGACACCTGTTTGTCAGTGGTCTTCCCTTCCACAATTAAAGAGATGTTGGAGGGCTGCAGAAAGAATGAAATTTTCTTGTCCTCTCACACAGCCCTAATGAAAACAGTTTAGTAATCTATTTTCTTACCTTGCTTACATTTTAAAAACGACACCAAGCAAGATGTTTTACTTATGGATAATTTTCCAGCGCTGGCAGGTGAATGTGGTGAAAGAAGCACTGTTATTTTTTACTTGCAAGATTCGAATCCCAGTTTAATTGAGGTTACCGTTTAACGTCTAATGGTTAAAATTCACTTTGGCAATTATGTCCTTCGCATGACCATTTTATAAGAAATTCTAGTGTTAAATTCAGTCGCATCACAGAGAAATTGGGTAGAATTACTGGCAAACACTGACTAGCTAAATGAAATAGTCTAGGTTGGTTCAGCAGTTAGTTACTGCTTATCTAATTTTACAATTAAGAATTAGAAATAAACCCTTTTTGTCAAACATTCACTCTTGGATTGCCCCAGTGTGAAAAATAATAATCATAAATATACCTACCTCATCAACATGTCCTACTTTAGCCAATCTATTGACACTTTTTCAAACAGGCACCAGGGAAATCGATGCAAATCTGAGCGCTTGATAAACTTCGTATAGTTAAATTGCTACATAAGCAATGCAACTCGACCACCCACGAAAGTGCTTTAGGCCTTTAAAGAGTATGGAAAATGCTAAATAAATACTGATGCCGTAGAATGTCTGCTTTTTATTAAACATAGTAATGAAATCGTGGTGTGACTGGCAAATGTAGTTTAAAGACTGCACAATACTCTTATTTTATTCATATAGATTCTAATGTCATTTAAGTTCACTCCATCCTTCTAAAAAAGATCATGCACCATATTTATGAATTGTGAATCATTTGCGCTTTAGTTTCTGATTATTTGCCTTGCATCTCTCAAGGTGTCTTTCAACAAGATTAAGCATATTTTTTGTTTGTAGTTTTCTTTTTCTTTTCATGTTACATTACGGGAGGGTAAAGAGAAGTAGAGTATTTTTTTTGCTTACTTCATAGAGATGTCACTCCTGCCCATGTGCAGCAATATTTAAACACGCATTTTACAATGCAACGGTTTCGCCTTTGGAAAAGTTAGAGCTATTGGCAATGTAAATGACAATGCCATTTATTTATCTGTTTTCAAAACCAACACATAAATACAAATGTCATTTACAATGCCAATAGCTCAAACCTTTCCAAAGGCGAAACCGTTGCATTGTAAATGCTTGTTTATTTATGTGTTGGTTTTGAAAATAGCGAAATTAATAGCTTTGTCCTTTACAAAGACAATACTTTTAACTTTTGCAAATATGACACCTATAGCATTTGTAATGCAATATGTGTTGAATTTACGTGACTTACATGTATTGATATTACAAATAACAATTGCTTTTAATTTTTTTCATAATTAATACTTAAATAAAAGTTATTGTAATTTTTAATGGCAATAGTTAAAACTTTTGTAAATAACTTTTGTGAAGATTATGTTCAGTGTATTTTATTGTGACCAAAATCCAAAAACAGAAGTGAAATATTAACATTTTTTTGTCTCATTTGTAATAAAGCTTGAAACATTGAGAGAACATATGTGAACCAGTTGTTGAATGGTTGCACAGATTGAAGCTGTGGTGACGCTGAGTGATGTTGTGGTGGCAACAAATGACGCTGTGGGGTTCAGTGATGCTGTGGTAGCACATAGTCGTGTTGTGGTGCCCCTGAGTGATGCTGTGGTGGTGCTGAGTGATGCTGTGGTGATGCGATAGATAGAGTGTAATTATGTGGCTTGTAACTATGTGGCACTGAGTGGTATTGTTTGGAGTGTATGTTGCATTGAGTGCATTGTAATTATGTAGCATATAATTATGTGGCACTGAGTGGAATTGTGTGGAGTGTGTAATGCATTCAGTAGAGTAATCATGTGGCGTGTAATTATGTGGCACTGAGTGGTTTTTGGAGTGTATGTTGCATTGAGTGCAGTGTAAATATGTGGCGTGTAACTATGTGGGACTGAGTGGTAGTTGGAGTGTGTGTTGCATTGAGTGCAGTGTAATTATGTGGCGTGTAATTATGTGGAACTGAGTGGTATTTGGAGTGTATGTTGCATTGAGTGCAGTGTAATTATGTGGCGTGTAACTGTGGCACTGAGTGGTATTTAGAGTGTATGCTGCATTGAGTGCAGTGTAATTATGTGGCGTGTAATTATTTGACACTGAGTGGTATTTGGAGTGTATGTTGCATTGAACGCAGTGTAATTTTGTAGCATATAATTATGTGGCACTCCGTGGTATTATGAGGAGTGTATGTTGTATTCAGTAGAGTCCAATTGTGTGGTGTGTAATTATGTGGCACTGAGTGGTATTGCTTGGAGTGTATGTTGCATTATAATTATGTAGCATATAATTATGTGGCACCCAGTGGTATTGTGTGGAGTGTAGCATTCAGTAGAGTGTAATTATGTGGTGTGTAATTATGTGGCACTGAGTGGTATTTGGAGTGTATGTTGCATTGAGGGCAGGGTATTTATGTGGCGTGTAATTATGTGGCACCGAGTGGTATTGTGTGGAGTGTATGTTGTATTGAGTGCAGTGTAATTATGTAGCATATACTTATGTGGCACTGAGTGGTATTTGGAGTGTATGTTTCATTGAGTGCAGTGTAATTATATGGCACTGAGTGGTATATGGAGTGTATGTTACATTGAGCGCAGTGTAATTATGTGGCATGAAACTATGTGGCAATGAGTGGTATTCGGAGTATATATTGCATTGAGTGCAGTGTAATTATGTGGTGTGCAACTATGTGGCACTGAGTAGTATTGTGTGAAGTGTGTAATGCATTCAGTAGAGTGTAATTATGTGGCGTGTAATTATGTGGCACTGAGTAGTTTTTGGAGTGTATGTTGCATTGAGTGCAGTGTAATTATGTGGCATGTAACTATGTGGGACTGAGTGGTATTTGGAGTGTATGTTGCATTGCATGCAGTGTAATTATGTGGCATATAATTATGTGGCACTGAGTGGTATTGTGTGGAGTGTGTAATGCATTCAGTAGAGTGTAATAATGTGGCGTGTAATTATGTGGCACTGAGTGGTATTTGGAGTGTATGTTGCATTGAGTGCAGTGTAATTATGTGGCGTGTAACTGTGGCACTGAGTGGTATTTGGAGTGTATGTTGCATTGAGGGCAGTGTAATTATGTGGCATGTAACTATGTGGGACTGAGTGGTATTTGGAGTGTATGTTGCATTGAGTGCAGTGTAATTATGTGGCGTGTAATTATGCGGCATTGAGTGGTATTTGGAGTGTATGTTGCTTTGAGCGCAGTATAAATATTTAGCATATAATTATGTGGCACTGAGTGGTATTTGGAGTGTATGTTGCATTGAGGGCAGTGTAATTATGTGGCATGTAACTATGTGGGACTGAGTGGTATTTGGAGTGTATGTTGCATTGAGCGCAGTGTAATTATGTGGTGTGTAATTATGCGGCACTGAGTGGTATTTGGAGTGTATGTTGCATGGAGTGCAGTGTAATTATGTGGTATGTAATTATCTTGCACTGAGTGGTATTTGGGGTGTATGTTGCATTGAGTGCAGTGTAATTATGTGGTGTGTAATTATGTGGCACTGAGTAGTTTTTAGAGTATGTTGCATTGAGTGCCGTGTAATTATGTGGTGTGTAATTATGTGGCACTGAGTGGTATTTGGAGTGTAAGTTGTATTGAGGGTATTGTAATTATGTGGCATGTAACTATGTGGCAATGAATGGTATTTGGAGTGTATGTTGCATTGAGTGGGGGTAATTATGTGGTGTGTAACTATGTGGCACAGTGGTATTTGGAGTGTATGTTGCATTGAGTGCAGAGTAATTATGTAGCATATAATTATGTGGCACTGAGTGGTATTGTGTGGAGTGTGTTTTGCATTCAGCAGAGTGTAATGATGTGGTGTGTAATTATGTGGCACTGAGTGGTATTTGGAGTGTATGTTGCTTTGGGCGCAGTATAAATATGTAGCATATAATTATGTGGCACTGAGTGGTATTATGAGGAGTGTATGTTGTATTCAGTAGAGTGCAATTGTGTGGCGTGTAATTATGTGGCACTGAGTGGTATTGTTTGGAGTGTATGTTGCATTGTAATTATGTAGCATATAATTATGTGTTCACCCAGTGGTATTGTGTGGAGTGTGGTATTCAGTAGAGTGTAATTATGTGGTGTGTAATTATGTGGCACTGAGTGGTATTTGGAGTGTATGTTGCATTGAGCGCAGTGTAATTATGTGGTGTGTAATTATGTGGCAATGAGTGGTATTTGGAGTGTATGTTGCATTGAGTGAGGGTAATTATGTGGTGTGTAACTATGTGGCACTGAGTGGTATTTGGAGTGTATGTTGCATTGAGTGCAGAGTAATTATGTAGCATATAATTATGTGGCACTGAGTGGTATTGTGTGGAGTGTGTGGAGTGTGTTATGCATTCAGTAGAGTGTAATTATGCGGTGTGTAATTATGTGGCACTGAGTGGTATTTGGAGTGTATGTTGCATTGAGTGGTGTGTAATTATGTGGCACTGAGTTGTATTTGGAGTGTTTGTTGCATTGAGTGCAGTGCAATTATGTGGCGTGTAACTGTGTGGCACTGAGTGGTATTTTGAGTGTATGTTGCATGGAGTGCAGTGTAATTATGTGGCGTGTAATTATGTGGTACGGAGTTGTATTTGGAGTGTTTGTTGCATTGAGTGCAGTGTAATTATGTGGCGTGTAACTGTGTGGCACTGAGTGGTATTTTGAGTGTATGTTGCATGGAGTGCAGTGTAATTATGTGGCGTGTAATTATGTGGCACTGAGTGGTATTTGGAGTGTATGTTGCTTTGAGCGCAGTGTAATTTTGTAGCATATAATTATGTGGCAATGAGTGGTATTTGGAGTGTATGTTGCATTGAGTGCAGTGTAATTGGTGGTGTGTAAATATGTGGCACTGAGTGGTATTTGGAGTGTATGTTGCGTTGAACGCAGTGTAATTATGTAGCATATAATTATGCGGCGCTGAGTGGTATTGTGTGGAGTGTATGTTGTATTCAGTAGAGTGTAATTCTGTGTAAGGGTGCAGTGTCTGAGAGGATGCAGAGTGTGAGAGGGTGCAGAGTGTGAGAGGGTGCAGAGTGCGAGAGGGTGCAGAGTGCGAGAGGGTGCAGAGTGCGAGAGGGTGCAGAGTGCGAGAGGGTGCAGAGTGCGAGAGGGTGCAGAGTGCGAGAGGGTGCAGAGTGCGAGAGGGTGCAGAGTGCGAGAGGGTGCAGAGTGCGAGAGGGTGCAGAGTGCGAGAGGGTGCAGAGTGCGAGAGGGTGCAGAGTGCGAGAGGGTGCAGAGTGCGAGAGGGTGCAGAGTGCGAGAGGGTGCAGAGTGCGAGAGGGTGCAGAGTTTGAGAGGGTGCAGAGTTTGAGAGGGTGCAGAGTTTGAGAGGGTCCAGAGCGTGTGAGGGTCTAGAGCGTGCGAGGGTTCAGAGTGTGAGGGTCCAGAGCGTGTGAGGGTCCAGAGCATGTGAGGGTGCAGAGCGTGTGAGGGTGCAGAGCGTGTGAGGGTGCAGAGCGTGTGAGGCTCCAGAGCGTGTGAGGGTGCAGAGTGTGTGAGGGTGCAGACTGTGTGGCCTAAAGTAGTGTGAGGGCGAAGAGTGTGTGGCCTAAAGTAATGTGAGGGCGCAGTGTGTGTGGCCTAAAGTAGTGTGAGGGCGCAGTGTGTGTGGCCTAAAGTAGTGAGAGGGCGCAGTGTGTGTTCTAAAGTATTGTGAGGCAGCAGTGTATGTGGACTAAAGTAGTGTCACACATACACACATTCAAATACTCATACACTGGTGAAGGCTCGCAGACGCACAGAAACAATATGTACATGCTTTCAGACATATACATCAGGTGAAACTTCGCCGAGGCAGTTCTTGACATGCCCTTGTGTGTGAGGTTTGTGTTTGGTTGCACCTAGTTCCAGGATGTAGTTAGGAGAACAGTGTACAAAATAGGGGCGTTGGGGCTGAATGAAGAGGCAGGACAAAAAGGACGGGGTGAAAGTGAAGAGAGGGCAAAGAAGGGAGAATGGATTGAGATGCAGATAGAGAACAGAATAAGGAGGGGGAAAAGAAGAAGAGAAGTAATCTGAATAGGTAGAGGGGAAGAATAAGAGAAAGATATAGGCTGGTTGGAGGACATTCAATAGAAAACCCGGGAGAACAAAGAGGGCAGAGTTAGGGGAGAAGGCAACAATGAAACAGAAGAGGACAGGAAGCATAACCGAATGGGAGAAGAAAGGGTGTGTTACTTCTAGCACTATTGAGAGTAATATTATAGTTTGGTATTACGAGCTCATAGGTTACTAAAACTCAAATTATTCCCATTGCGATTCCCAAGATATGTTTCTATCTATTTTTTTTTTTTTTAGAATAATAAAGAAGACTGGTTCACTTGGGAATCTTGATTTACTCGGAAGCCAGTCGCCAAGCGGCTGGAAAGCGACAAACAAGCATTTGCAATGCAATAGGTCTCGCATTAGGAAAGTTTGAGCTATTGGTATTGTAAATGACACATTTATATTTATGTGTTGGTTTTGAAAATAGCAAAATTAAGAGCTTTGTCATTTACAAAGCCAATAGTTTTAACTTTCGCAAATGTGACACCTATAGCATTTGTAATGCAATATGTGTTGTATTTACGTGACTTAGATGTACTGATATTACAAATAACAATGGCTTTTAATTTTTTTAATAATGAATACTTAAATAAAAGTTATTGTAATTTATAATGGCAACAGCTTAAACTTTTGTAACTGACTTTTGTGAAGATTATGTTCAGTGTATTTTATTGTGACAAAAATCCAAGAACAGAAGTGAAATATTAACATCTTTGTATGACATTTGTAATAAAACTTGAAACATTGAGAGAACATATTTGAACCAGTTATTGTTGAATGGTTGCACAGATTGATGCTGTGGTGGCGCGGAGTGATGCTGTGGTGGTGCTGAATGATGCTGAATGATGCTGTGGTGATGCGATAGATATAGATGGAGCGAGTGCGATAGATGGAGCGAGTGCGATAGATGGAGCGAGTGCGATAGATGGAGCGAGTGCGATAGATGGAGCGAGTGCGATAGATGGAGCGAGTGCGATAGATGGAGCGAGTGCGATAGATGGAGCGAGTGCGATAGATGGAGCGAGTGCGATAGATGGAGCGAGTGCGATAGATGGAGCGAGTGCGATAGATGGAGCGAGTGCGATAGATGGAGCGAGTGCGATAGATGGAGCGAGTGCGATAGATGGAGCGAGTGCGATAGATGGAGCGAGTGCGATAGATGGAGCGAGTGCGATAGATGGAGCGAGTGCGATAGATGGAGGGAGGCCGATAGAGAGGGAGGCCGATAGAGAGGGAGGCCGATAGATAGGGAGGCCGATAGATAGGGAGGCCGATAGATAGGGAGGGCGATAGATAGGGAGGGCGATAGATAGGGAGGGCGATAGATAGGGAGGGCGATAGATAGGGAGGGCGATAGATAGGGAGGGCGATAGATAGGGAGGGCGATAGATAGGGAGGGCGATAGATAGGGAGGGCGATAGATAGGGAGGGCGATAGATAGGGAGGGCGATAGATAGATAGAGGGAGGGCGATAGATAGATAGAGGGAGGGCGATAGATAGAGGGAGGGCGATAGATAGATAGAGGGAGGGCGATAGATAGAGGGAGGGCGATAGATAGATAGAGGGAGGGCGATAGATAGATAGAGGGAGGGCGATAGATAGATAGAGGGAGGGCGATAGATAGATAGAGGGAGGGCGATAGATAGAGGGAGGGCGATAGATAGAGGGAGGGCGATAGATAGATAGAGGGAGGGCGATAGATAGATAGAGGGAGGGCGATAGATAGATAGAGGGAGGGCGATGGAGAGAGTGATGGCGATAGATAGAGTGAGGGTGTAATTATGTGGCGTGTAATTATGTGGCACTGAGTGGTATTTGGAGTGTATGTTGCGTTGAGCACAGTGTAATTATGTGGCACATAATTATGTGGAGTGTATGTTGTATTCAGTAGAGTGTAATTGTGTGGCGTGTAATTATGTGGCACTGAGTGGTATTTGGAGTGTATGTTGCATTGAGTGCAGTGTAATTATGTGGCGTGTAATTATGTGGCACTGAGTGGTATTTGGAGTGTATGTTGCATTGAGTGCAGTGTAATTATGTGGCGTGTAATTATGTGGCTCTGAGTGGTATTTGGAGTGTATGTTGCATTGAGTGCAATGTAATTATGTGGCGTGTCATTATGTGGCACTGAGTGGTATTTGGAGTGTATGTTGCATTGAGTGCAGTGTAATTATGTGGCGTGTAATTATGTGCCACGGAGTGGTATTTGGAGTGTATGTTGCGTTGAGCACAGTGTAATTATGTAGCATATAATTATGTGGAGTGTCTGTTGTATTCAGTAGAGTGTAATTGTGTGGCGTGTAATTATGTGGCACTGAGTGGTATTGTTTGGAGTGTATGTTGCATTGAGTGCAGCGTAATTATGTAGCATATAATTGTGGCACTGAGTGGTATTGTGTGGTGTGTGTGTTGTATTCAGTAGAGTGTAATTATGTGGCACAGAATGGTATTTGGAGTGTATGTTGCATTGAGTGCAGTGTAATTATGTGGCGTGTAATTATGTGGCACTGAGTGGTATTTGGAGTGTATGTTGCGTTGAGCGCAGTGGAATTATGTAGCATATAATTATGTGGAGTGTATGTTGTATTCAGTAGAGTGTAATTGTGTGGTTTGTAATTATGTGTTGGTCTGACTTGTTACAACTATGGCAAAGCAAACCAGTCTTGTCTTTGGGAACTATTAGTTTTGCTACTGGGTTTTAGCCATGCTGCACAGTATGCATGGCGCTGTGTAGCATGGCTAAAGAATTTTTAGAAAAAAAAAATATGATACAAATGGCAGTGTCATTTTAAAGGCACGCACACGTGCCTACAAAATTATGCCAATGCTTTTTTTTTTAGTTACTAAAAAGGAAAAAAGTAAACCAAGGAGAAGAGCGGAAGCAAAATGGGGGGCTGGGGCAGGTGAGGAAGCAATAGGGGGGATGGTGATGAGAGCTGAAGCCACATGGGGGTCGAAAACGACATGGAACAGAGAAGTGCAAGGCAAGACAAAAGAACACGGAAGGAACATAGCTGCAAGATAGAGCAACACAGAGGCAGGGGACGCAACACAAGGGACAGAAACATCGGACACAGAAAAGCACACAGTGAGACAGAGCAACATAAGATTGGAGGGTTGGTGTGCATAGAAGCACACAGCGAGACAGGGCAGCATGGAGACAAAGGGGCAGATAAGCACGAGCTTGCACCAGCGAGCTTAATCAACTGGTAATTCCCAGAGCCAAGAAGGCTAGATGGGGGAGCAAAGCTTTCTCCATACTGGCACCTCTGATGTGGAATTCACTCCCCCTTGAAATCAAACTACTTCCTTCCCTCGACCTCTTTAGGAAGTCACTGAAAACTTGGCTCTTTATTAATGCATACCAGTAGGCTCTGTTTCTGTCTGCTAACAGCTTTTTATTTGTCTTAGGCGCCTTGACGCCCATTGGGCATAGTTGCGCATTATAAATGACATTTCATTTCATTTCATTTCAGGGAGACAGCATCAGAGGAACGAGTGAAACCCAAGGAGCCACGTGGGTCTAAGTCAAGGTACCACGATGGAGGCAAACCCTCGAAACCTGCTTCGACCTCGAGAACGAATAATTGGCATGGCAGGAAGAAATAAAAGCCCGCTTGATGCCATGCAAGAAAACAGATCCACAGCAGCAGCGAAAAGCCACTCAACATAGATGCTGAAAGCCACCAAAATACTGAGGCACCGAACTAGAATGTTGAAAGATTACTCAGCATTGCTATCAGAGCTCGACAAAGAAAATAAATCGCTTGCAGTGGACTAAAAATGAAAGCTTATCAAGGCCGAACTCAAAGCCTTTATTAACAAGTTCATATTATAGGGTGCCGCCGCACTGCCCGCGGCGACCCGGAAGCTCTTGGCCGGCCGGCCAATCCGCTCGCGGCCGACCGGAAGTCCCGCCTCCTGAGGTCCATGAGAAGGCATGCCGGCACCTGGAGCGCCCTGCCGGTCCGGGGTAGCCCGGGTCCCCAGGAGGGGGCCGGGGAGAAGGAGGAGTGTGGCGCCTGTTGCGGGGCTCCTCTGACCTGAGGGAGCTCCGATTCAGAAGAGGAGACGCGCCGCGCCGTGAGGAGCGGAGCGCGAGAGGAGCCCCGCCGGAAGAGCGCAGTCGGTGAGTGGGGCCCAGGGCTGATGTGAAGTCCGTGCGTGCCTGTGTGTATGCCTGTGGGGGAGGGAGGGGGGGGGGGGGGGGGGGGGGGGTGTGTGCGCGCGTGTGTGCGCGTGTGCGCGAGGGAATGTGTGTGCGCATGCGTGACTGTGTGTGATTGAGAGAGAATGCGAGGCAGGGGATAGTGTGCCGTGTGCCTGTATGTGTGCCGTGTGCATGCGCGCGCCTGTGTGTGCGTGCGTGCATGCAGAGGGGTGGGGGCTGCCTGTGTCTGTGTGTGAGCAAGGGCTTTGCTCCGCGCAAGCGCAGCTCAGACGCGCGCTCCCGAGGTGAAATCTGACATTGTCAAAGCGCGCGTCTGATAGCTGTCCACATTCCTGAATATGGGCCACAATAGGTCTGAAGCAGACACCTTTAATGCTCACGCATTCAGGGTAGGTCTGCTCGACCTAAAAATGGTAGGAAAAGAGTAGTGGGGAAGATGTGTTTTGGCTGCCTGCTGTCCATATGGCGTCGCTGGTCTTTCCTGTGAAGCTTTGTGATAACGACTTGTTAATTTATGTTAGTAGGAGCGCCCGAGCATATTCCTTTGAAGTGTTTGAAGTCCGGCTAGGCCAGTGCGCGTGCTGCTGCATTCATCCGAGAAGGTCTGCTTCGAGTTCATGCAAGTACACGACCCAGGAGAGGGGGCAGCCCGTCACCTACTGGTTTTGCCATCTTTCCTTCACACACAGAAAGGAGAAATGTTGCAAGTGATTAAACTCATACACACAGTTTTGGCAAACATTTAATCAGATTTATTGCAGAGGGACATGCCAGAATATGTGCATTGTCACGAGGTAGATTGTATCTATATCATTGACACAACAATCTAGGGGAATTCTCCACTGGCGTTTATTTTTCAGTTTACATGGCTTCACTAATGTTAATGCAACTCTACATGAACATTTGCAACACCCGACAAAGTGAAAAGAGACCACTGCACTAATTGGTCAATGAATAAATAAATCTGATTTTGCATCAATTAATCAGTCCAATTGCCAACGCAAACAGTGCACCGGTGCCAGTGCGATCTATTTAATCTGGAAATATACGCGATTTATGTGAATTGACTCCTGGGGCTGACAGCACCGAGCATAACAAATCCGATTGTGTGCAGCTCCTACGAACACAGAAAAAAGCAGCATAAAGAATGTGCTATTGTTTCTATACCCTCGCATCCTTCCTTTGTTTGTATACAGAGTGTGCTCGCACGGTTCTGAAATATCGTAATCCTCCTACCTGGTCAACACGAGCTTTTAGGAGAAAATGTTGTAGTTTAGAAAAGATGAGTAAGTGGGTGAGTGATTGGGTGGATGGGTGGATATGTCGGTGGATGATGGATGTTAAGATAAATGCTGGATAGGTGAGAGGTTGGATACCTGGATGACTACTTGGATGGATGTCTGGGTGAGTACTTGGATGGATATTTGGATGGATGTCTGGTGAGTATTTGGATGGATGAATGAGAGGAAGGGTGTTTTGAATAATTAGGTAGGTGACGCATGGGTGGGTTAGTTCATGGATGGGTAGCTTGGTTAGATGCTTGGATGGATGAATGATTGAATGGATAGATGGTGTGTCCTTGGATGAACGGATTAGGTATGGATGTAGAAACATAGGGGAAAAAAGCATTCAAAATGTAAGTAACTTATTGGACGGCTATTTTATCGTGTGTTCTTAGACTTGCACGCAAGATAGAGCGGAGCTTAAGCCAATGTAGCAGTGCCCAAACCCGAAGTAAATGTATATATAGGTCATATTCACTACACACTCAATATGGCTGCTGCACGTAGAGGTATTCGCCCACTTGCAAAATGTGTGTTAATGGTGTGATTTACGCCCTAAGTATGCCCTTCTCATAGATTGCAAATTCATGGCTGACGTACCGCCTGGACTCTGGTGGGCGACTAAATGCGATAGGGACTGGTGAGATCCTTGAAAGCCTTAGCCACTCCGCACAAACACGTGACAAGCCGCACGTTTGGCATCAAGCATTGCCAGACGTCACAACGTTCTGACTGTCGCCTGCATGCAGCATAAAAACATTAACCCGCCAATCTGTTTTTTTGTTTCCATGGAGGTGGGATTAAAGTCCAAATCGACAGTCACGTGCAGTAGGGCGCTACATAACTACTATGCATGTATGTATGCTATAGGTATCAAAAGTGACCAATTGCAGATGCCCTTAAATTAACAGCCAATCAGATACCATGACGCAATGTAAAGTTCGATTTAAAGAATGCATACAACCAATTAATTTGCTATTTTGATGCCTGGCTAAGTCACCGAAACACATTAATACTGCATGGAAAGGTGAAAATCAAGTTCCAATGTGCTTCCGAACTAATATAATATTTGGAAAATGTATATCCTCTGCACTTCGACTTTCTTCGCAATAGGACACGTCTGACGACTCCTCTGAAAGCTCGTTTGTGCAACAAGAGGCTTTGGGCAGACAGAAGCAGCAGCTTTGCCGTGAAATGGATCCCTTTCTCAAAAGCAAGCTACCAACAAAAAGAAATGGTAAAACAAGCAGAAACCAGACCGAAGCAGGGAGAGAGAGCAAAAAAGAAACGCAAAAGAAGCTCTCGGCATTGCAGGGGGGCGGGGCAGCCGAACCCGAACCCTTTGAAGTAGCCAGGCTGAAAAAAATGCAATTAGGACGGCCTGCGGCCGTGAATAAGTGACGGAGGGAGGCGGGGAGAGAGGAACAGATGGCTGTGAAGGGAGAAAGGCTGCTGGCAGGGTGAAGGCTCGTGCATGAGAGCAGGTCACGTGATTTAGATTCACGTGAACTTTTGAAAATCCGCATCGTAAAAAGTCAGCTTTGTGGATGGATGGCAAAAGTTCTCTCTACGAGACCTAAAAAGTGCAAGTGCTCTGTACATACGTATTGAGAAGATCTTTACGCACTTAATATATGATTAAAAAATGTTTGAAAAAGCTAAAAAATGTAAAACACATCAGTTCGGATGGGGGGAAAACAGACAATTTCGGGCCTCTTCTGCAGTAACAATATTATACTTTAGAAAACAATTTCTTAAATATCTACGACGTATTGACGGTAATGCGGGACAAACAAATAAAACATGGGTCAAGTCATGTATACAAGAGTTACATAAATGACAATACCTTTCATGTCTAGGGATACCCTCCCAAAATCCTGTTACAATTCATAGGGGGAGTAAAATCAATCGTAATAGCAAAATCACCCTACGCACTTCATGTTTATGGTTCCATAAAACATAAGGTTGGGGATTTTTGACAATACTACTCCCCACTATACAATCCATGTTACTATTCTTTGAACACATTTTAATATCTCTTTCACGAGAGACCCCGTAGATTGTTTTCTTAATTATAATTTTCAAAGCCCTCTTAGGGAGAACCATTACCCCATCCATATCTAAACCAAACATTGATAATCCTTTTAAATTATTCCTAAAAATAGCACTTTTTTCCTTCATATTTACAAAAATTTCCCTGTATAGGGCTACCCGTAGCAAATTTTCAGAGCTATTTAACCATGCATTACTCCATCTTAAGCACGCAGCCATTGAAAGCATGTAATTAGAGAGAAGACCAAATTCTAGCCTAAGTGCTGTAATCGGTGCCGAATGATTCAGATTACATATTTGGCGCCAGATTTGTCCATCCACTTTCTCGATTTTTTGGCCCATTGTTGTGCATCTATTGTTTCACTGGCATAGCTCATGGTTGGTGGAATCTTTATTTTATAAACCGAAATAATATGTGAGAAATGTCTTTTCCCCACAGTGTGTGTCCAGACGATTGATTGCAAAGGCTTGTGAAATTGCTTTGCCTTTGCAATGGTCCATATGTCTATTTGCTGAGCACCTATTTGTAAATATTTTTCGTAAATATGGATAAAATTTTACAACTTCCAATTTCTCTTTTCCGAGGAACCAACTCAATTTTTTTTTGCCCTTCCATTCTTTATCACTAAAAATCATGATTTTGCTTTTCATAATATTTATTTTTAGATAATAGTCCTCTGTATAGCTAATTAGCTCACCAAGTCATCTTTGCAAGCCAATTGGGGTTAAATCCATTATTATGGCTTCATCTGCATATAGCAGACAGCTCAACCTAATTTAGGAGGGTCCCCTTTACTAAGCCCCACTCTTCTTGGCAAATCATTAATGTAGATAGAAAAGATTAAATGGGCCAGCAGGCACCCCTGCTTCAATCCATTCTTGGTTACTATTTTCTTCGAAAGGCCTTGTGTTACCCTAATAATACTTGAGCCAAGGTAGCAGAGTGGAGAGCAATTATTAATCTTAAAAGATTCCCTGGTA
Organism: Lissotriton vulgaris; assembly: GCF_964263255.1. Classification (NCBI taxonomy): domain Eukaryota; kingdom Metazoa; phylum Chordata; class Amphibia; order Caudata; family Salamandridae; genus Lissotriton; species Lissotriton vulgaris. Next base: position 959,439,405 of record NC_141691.1, read on the forward strand.
TACCCACTGTGACCAATTTACTCCACAGCTTCCCCCGATCTACCCTATTGAATGCCGAGGAGAAATCTATAAAAGCCGAATACGGCATGCCCAGACGTACTGGATATTTTTCAGTTAACGTTTGCAGAAAGGAGATCTTATTCAGTGTGCCACTATTCTTACGGAATCCTGTTTGTTCCGAAGGGATATAATTATTTCCAAATGCCCACTCTTGGAGATGAGTGAGAGTACTCTTTGCAAACAGTTTACCCGTTGCATCCAGGAGCGAAATCTGTCTGAAACTAGCCAGAGAGTTTATTGGACCCTTTTTATATAGCAGAACTAGTATGCTTCCCTTCCAGGATTGTGGACAATCACTGTAGGTGTAACAATGGACAAACAGCAGATGCAAACATTTTGCCAATTCTTCACAATCCTGTTTTATTATAGCTACTGGTACATCAGCTGGAATATCTTGCCCCTTTAATGTAACCCTCAATCTCCATGCATGATGGTGGCCCATAGTCGCCCCCGTAGAAAGGGTGGTACTAACCTCTTGGTTATGTCCAACTATGGGATTTAAAGCATAGAGTTGGGAAATATACATAGACCATTCTGCTTCTGGGATTAAAATAGGTTTTGACTTCTCTCTCCCATCACAAAATTTTGCTATCAGTGCCCAATATTTCCTAGAGTCTCCAGAAAGAGCCACCTCTCGGAGTCTGACCCATTTTTCGTCTTCCACCCTCCTTTGGTTAGCAGTTATTTTCTTTTTCCGTACTTGTTTCAGCCTACTTCTTTCTCTCTGCCTTTGTGTCGTGGGCACCCTAAATTGGTCTCTAATTAAACCATTAATTTCCCGATTAAATTTTTTAATTTACCATGATGATATTACTAATGGAGTGGGACTAAAAACTTGCTTCTTTTTTCCGAAAGATCTAATTGTGGCCAAGACTTTCTCGAACCTCTGAACCGGTGTTTCTTGGCAGGGAATAAAGGCGATATTTTCAAAAACCGTCTTGAAATTTGGTAGCAAATTATTTGACCAGCAAGTGCGCCCATTGTTACGATTATAAAAGACCTTTTCCTCCCTCTGATTCCAAAGTTCAGGCTTCTCAGTTTCTATGTCCATTTTTACAGCTAAAATATTATGATCACTCATTTTTGTGGTGGATACCTTAAATTGTGTACATCGGTTAAATAAATGAAGAGAAACTGCCATGTAATCAATTAAAGAGTGACCATGTGGCTCCCGGAAGGTATAAGCTGCGGGGGAATCCTCCGGGAATCTATTGTTTAACGTTACAAGGTCTAAGCTTCTAAAATTTTGCAGGAGTAACCAGCCTCGTTTATCTGACCTTAAATGGACCGGCAATACAGAATCTGGAATAGCCCAAACCTCCTCCAGTTCCGGGTTAGAAAAGGACATATTGGATAATTTGGCGTTAAAATCACCCACCATCATTATACGTGAACATTCTTCTTTGTTACTTATCCCTTGTACAAAAGTACAGACAGAATCTACCAATTCATTTGACGCTCTCCCTGGGGGAATGTACACATTTACCAGTAAAAGAAAAATTACTTGCCCCCGGATATCTACACCCATCCTCAGTTTTGCTACAATACAACATTTTGATGGGTGCTTATAAATCACAGGATCCCATACTATATCACAACTATGCAAAATAGCTAAACCTCCACTTGCGTGCCCTTTCACAGATTTTTTTGATGTACTACAGTACACATAAAAATTCTCAAACTGAAACTCCTCCTTCATCCACGTTTCCCGGAGGCAAATTATTTTGGGGTCTAATTCTTATAATGATTGAAGTTTATAACTCGCTTTTCCTACTGCCACATTCCAGGATAGGATATTTCCCAATTGGCTACCCCGCACTATGGGCTTTATTGTAGATGTTTTGGACCCGTTCAGGGTACCTGCAACCCAACTCCACTTTGCTACCTCATCTTCCCTGTTGGGGTTAGTGGGCCACCGGGCTTCAGGTACTAAAATGTTAACTTCTCTAGCTCCTAAGTTTCTCCCTACTGTTACTTCGATATCTTCTAGATTTATGGGTATATTTACACCCCCATTATTAGAGCACCCTTACCCTTGCGTCTGATAAGTCGTTCCTAAGCTTTCTACTGGAACTCGGCGAGGGATTACAGTAGGGATCACATCTATACCGCTTTTCCTAAAGCAGTCCGCATTAGCCTTAACCAGAGCTGACACTATCCCTGATGTGAATGTAGCTCTAGTGCTTGGGGGAGTTCTCCTCCAGTCTAAGTAGACCGTCTCAATATCTTTACTGGTTATTAATCCCTAATCCGTTATTTCTGTTAACATCTGTAGAAGGGCACTTCTATTCAGTAACATTGGTTCTGTTTCAAACGGGGAGACAAAAATCAATGTCCTGCTCACTTGCCCGACTCCAGGTCCAGTATTCCTTATTGTTCTAATACCGGGCTGCCCTACGACTGGCTCTCTATCTGACTCCCCCCTCCCCCCCTTTGCTATTAAGAACTGTAAACCGGCCCCCCACTTCAGCTGTCCCCTGGCCAGGATCAAACCTTGCCTGGAGAGTATCCTGCCCACTGCGGTGGAGTACGTCAGCTTCTAAAGCCACGTAATAGTCTGTTACCTGCTCACAAAAATGTTCCATTACCTTTCCTAATATGGGGTCACTACTTTTCTCATGGTGTATCCCGCTTTCTTCCTGACCCTCTTGACGCTGTGGGGCTATTAACACCCGGTTCGCATAGAACGACTGATTATTATTTTCTTGCCAAGTCTTTTGACCCGTATTCAATATGGATATGGATTGCCCCAAAGTCCCTGTGTCTATTCTACCTGGAGGAAGATTTGTACTAACTACTTCCTCACTTACTGAAGGAAACCGCAATTTCTTTTGTTTTTGTTTAGGGATACGTCGGTTCCTGGTCTTCCTCTAACCCCTAGCCATTGATTTCATGTTTAGTTCCGTATTAAGATTGTGTCCAGGGCTAACTAGACAACCGGCCTCGAAAAATCGACTTGCCAACTCACTATGGTGAATCAGATTGAGGTATTTATTAAGCCTTACTCATCAGTTCTGGCAAATGAACTTAAACTGGAAAAGAACAGGTGTTCTGTTCATTCAGAAAAATGAATGAGCAATAAAGACTCCTTTAAATCTTGTTTTATATCGCAACATATTTGCTGTCAGTTCAAGGAAAGAGGTTAAACGTCAGTTTGTCTTTTTACTAAATGCTGCTTATCTTATCCTGGAAAATAGTGTTTACTTTTCTGTCTCTTATTGCAGTTAGAGGTTTTTGTCAAGTGATCTATGGGACAATCATTGTGAAACAAAGGGCGGTAACATGTCTGGTTTGTTTCTAACACACAACACTTAAACAGCTTGTAAATGAATAGTACAAATATTTCAAAACAAATCAAGAATTACAAAAGCACAAGTTTTTTCGTATTTCAGAAGTGTGATGCAAACAAATATTTGCATAAATACGATTTTTAAACATTGTTTGCACACTATATAGTTTTGTCAGTAGATAGCATGTCAGTGGGAAATTTTGTGGTCATTTCAATGGAAAATCTGCTGATTGCAAATAAGTGTGCTACTACTTCATGGTTTTAGGTATGTATTAAAAGTGATAGTTTTTAGCCTGTATAACATATGTGGCTAGATTTGTATTTTATATGGAGCAAACGTTGACTCTATTAAATCAAACAGAAGTGTTTTTGGACAGCAGATATGCTGATCTCGTGAATTTGTAAGTGCTCTCATATGTAATAAAGAAGAAAATGGGCGCTCAGTGAATTGAAATATTTGCCCAGGATCACAATCTGAAACCAGTTTACGGGTCAAGAGCATTAGAAGTAGGTCAAGTACATTATTTAAGTCATTAGACCTACAGATCTAGTAACATTTTTATGATTTTTCGAGGCCTGGAGAAGTATAGCAAGTCATATCATCTGTAAGTGAAGACTGTAATTTTTCAAGTCATCATTCGCTACAGGCATAGTGTTACCAGCAGGTTTAGAGCTAATGATGAGGAACTCAGTTTATTTCGCTTTTGTAGTTTGAGTTCCTAAAAGGACATCTAATCTTGTATTTGATCAGGCAGTTTTGAAGGTTTTATTGGTACATTTTGGTTTTCTTTAATTGTAGATTGTATTTATTTAGAGCTTCCTACCCCTGACAAGGAGTTAGAGTGTGTTGCAGTGAGTAGTACACTACTCCTGAGCCACATATAAGAGGGTAATAATTAGTAGATTAGTGTTTTTGCCCCATTTTTCTACCAGCGTTAGGTGTATTAGGTTTGTGCTTTTGATTTGCATGTTTAGTGTGGGATAAATCGATGGGAGTGGAGTTGAAAGCGTAAAAGTTGTTTTTTTGTAAGGAGAGGTTGTGTGTGCCTGTTAAGTTGGGGGACAAGGGTAAAAAGGAAGGGAAAGTTTGAGAATGTTTTGAGGTTCATAGTAGATTGAACGGTTAGGAATGAGTCAGAGATGGGAGTTATGGAACAAAGGTTGAATGGAGGATTTGTATTTAAAAACAAAAACAGAAATCACCTCAGACATACAAGTATGCCCATGGCACTTGGTTAGGTTGTGTTGACTGGAGAAAAGTGCTTTATTTAAATATCCATGCGTGCACAGACGCAGTAATATCTTCCGTGGTCTGATGTGCACAGTTACCTTGTGGTGAAGTATGCCAGTTTTGCATTACATTTCTTGCAGTTTATGTAGAAGGCATAAACTCTTCCATATATGTACCTATATGTACAGAGAAGCATCAATTATGACTGTCTGAAATGCATATGTCTCTTTTGGTGAAATATGTCTTTTTTCTCTTTATATGAATGCAAGTGCTTAAAACTGGAAGCATAGTTTAGATGCAGATACAACTATCACCTGAGTACTAGTGGTACAAAACTCTCAAAAAGCATAAAAGACTATCAAGGTGCTTAAAAGAAAGACTGGATAAGAATTGAAGCAGCAAAAAAATGTGAGTGTTGGCAAATATGGCTGACAGATTCAATAACTTGAAGCATTTGATATCACTAGGTCAAGTATGATCTGAACCATTCAACTGTGCCTCCAATTATTAATCTTGAGGATAAGGGCCGAAGAAGTTTATTGTGATCAACGGCATGAATGCTTCTGAAAGTACTAAGAGAATCATCGCACATTACTGACCTGAAATGAAGCATCCCGACTGCTGTGTCTAAGTATTTTTGTGACCTGGATTCTTTGTGGGTTATCGCTATGTGACCTATTTTAGTAGGAGGCCTTCTCCTCTTAGGTTTGTAAGCAATAGCTTTAACATGTGTAATGAGGACTGCAGGAGTGTTTGGGATGCATGTCTAATTGTGGCTTGGTAGGTCTACATGTGTTCCTAGGGTGAACTTCTGTGTAATAATTGTGGGTGTTTGAGAGACTGGAGTGTGTGGTTTAACGAGCTGCTTGAAGGCTAAAGCTCGTATAGCACTTATATTTTTTAAGTGGTTAAGGGTAATGGATGAGATCAGAGATTTGTGTATGGTTGTTGTATTAGGATTGAAAGGAGAATCAGAAAATTTGTACTCAAGATGATGGCTTTGTAGTCTGGGAGATGCAGTTGCAGAGTTGTATCTTGACTAGAGGTTGTTTTTGTTAAAGACTGATCAATATGTTGGGGTTTCTGTCTGATTGTACAATTAAGTTGCTGTTGGATTAAAATGTTGAAATGGAGTAGTCATTTTTGGAAGTCGTCCCTGTAAAAGTTTAGTGGGCAGAAATGTGGTTATTAATTTGGAAGCAATTGATTCCCCACAAATTTAATAAACATTGTGGTTTGGTCAAACCGTTCTGAGAGACTCTTAATAAAAAAACCTGGCACAAGCCGCAGAAAATCCCCAAATAAGAGTGCGTTAGGTTCAAACAGGACCAATTATTTTGAAATAAAGAACATCAAGTAAAATTTCCATACTGATTAAGTGAAAAACGAAGAGTAAATAAAAGACACCATCTCAACAAAATAGATTCAGAGGGAATTCTTAAAGTTATAAGGCAAAAAGCACTTAAAGTTAAGAGCTATACAAAACCAGTAGTTCAAGTTTGACTGGGACGTGGGTGAAATTTCATACAGACTGCAATGAGCAGCGATTACATAAACCAAGTATTCCAACCCAGTTCAAGGTTTTTCTTTCTCATCTAGAGTCACACATGGAAGTTAAAATTATCCAGTGGGGTAATGACGAATACATTGCTGTTAAACTCCTTATAAAGCCACTGGTTTTGGATCCAAAAGCTCCTAGTGAGGTAAAGCTGAAGTCCTTGGCCGCTGAGGGTGATTGCTGGTAGGATGGATATGTATCCTCAACTCAGTGAAATGTTTTACCTTCTGACTTAGTCACTTTTTGTGTTCTCAAAATCCTCCAGCATGGGGGGAATTCTAGCAGTGGCATGGCTCGAAGAGGCCAAATACTTTTACCATGAGTTCCCACTGAAACCTTTTCAGCACATAAAAAAAGCTCCGAGCATGATTAACCTAATTTTCTTAGCCGCCTTGGGGGCAACCTTCCTGGGTAATCCTCAATACTTTGCCCAGGTCCTCTTGAGGAGGAAAAAATTACTCTGTCGCACTTTTTGACAACTGCTGAAAAAGTTCCTTCTTTTCATTCCATCAGCACTTAACTAAACCAAACACTAGATGGCACGAGTATGCAAAGCATGTGCATCAACAGCACACTTGCACCAAACCTATTTTTTCGCAGTCCCTCCCCCTCCTTTCTCTTTGCAGAACTGCAAAATTACCCATTGAGTCCCAGTTTCAAGATGGCATAACTTTGCCGTTGGATTAAAGCTAGCCTGGCTGATAAGGGGTGTTACCCCGAAACTGGTACCAGGATGCTTTTTCGGTCTAGGGGAGACCTGGCTTGGCAGTTCGGGCTGGACTGTTCCCATGAGGCACAGGGTCAAGACTGATTTGCAGATGGCTGGGTCTGAACTGGGGTGGCGAAGTGAGCTGCACAATGATGATGGATTAAACCCATATCTATGCCTGGGGGTGAGTGTCTGAAAAGTTTGAGCGCTCAGTCCATCATCTCTTTGTGTTTGCTTTGTTCGCCCCAAGTTGGCAGGGTATGCCCAGACGTGGGTCCCTTGCTCACTTTGCCACTGGATTCAAGCTAACCTGGCTGATGAGGGGTGCTACCCCGAAACCGGTCCAAGGATGCCGGTTTCCAGTCCAGGGAAGACCTGGCTTGGCAGTTCGGGCTGGACGGTTCCCAAGAGGCACAGGGTCAAGGCTGATTTCATATGGCTGGGTCTGAACTGGGGTGGCTTAGTGAGCTAAAGAATGATGATGGATTAAACCCATATCTATGCCTGGGGGTGAGTGTCTGAAAAGTTTGAGCGCTCCGTCCATCATCTCTTCATGTTTGCAGCAGTTAACACCATTTTGTCCAGTCTGGTCTCAGAGGGAGACCAGTGTTTTCTAAACCAGGGCCATTAACTTTCCCAGCCAAGAATGAGCTGGTGAATAATTCATCAGCTCCTCTGGTAACATGGAAGGGAGACCTTGGCAAGCTAGATGACGAGGTTGAGGCTATACAGGGTCCCTGGGAGGTGGCTATAAGATCCCAATTTCGATTAGTTAAATTGAAGATCCTGCATGGAACATACTACTCCAGACCATTCTGCATTGAATGGGGTGAACTGACACCGTTCTTTTGGCGGAGAGGTGGACAGGAGGGAACTTTTTTCCATTTGTTGTGGGTTTGTCCATTGATACAAGGGTATTGGGCAGTAGCTACTCATATAATGGTCAATGTAACAGGACAGGAGGACCCTTTGGAGGCTAAATGGCACCTCCTTATTTTCGGTGAAGAGGCCTGGCCACAATACCAAAAATATGTCTTGCACTGGCTTTGGCGGTGCCAAGCACAACACTGCGCAGCTATGGGAGGCGGTCTCTCCCCAGAGAGTAGCGGATTGGGAGGCAGACCTCAATTGGTGTTTGAAAGCAGAACATACAGTGTATCTCAGTAGAGGTTGCTCGCACAAATGGGAAAAGGTTTAGGCAGGGGGTTGATGGCAGTGGTCTATAAACGAGAAGGGTGTGATGATGAATACAAGTGTACACTATTGATCGGTCATCTGTATTGTAAGGGTAGTGTTTCTTGCTGGTCAAGCTATATCAGACCAGGTTATCTATTTACTGATGCAGAAATTAAATTGTGGTCTGTTTGGCCAAATGATCTATAGTGGTGAATTGCTATTGCAGTATTGTACTAATGATTGAGCGCTTGTTATTAAAAAGATTTATATTAAAAAAACAGTGTACCACTTTTTATATATTAGGCCCTCCGCCTTGTAGTGACCTATTAATATATAAAAATAAATTCTCAGATGTCAGAGGCGCATTTCTTTGCCATGTGTTACAGAAGAGGCTTTCAACTGCAGCCCAGCAAGAGCACAGGGGTGCTCCTGGCAAACATACATTTTTGTCGTATGTGGATGGTGTGACTACACAGGGCATTTTAGGCACCATCTACAATGGACATCAAGGGAAGATAAATAAGGTAATGATGGTGTTTCAATGCACTGCACAGGTTTTGGAGGGGTAGCAGAAGTGCATTACATTGTTTAGCAGTGATAAGAAGCAGAGTTCTAAGGGAAGCTAAATCCGATAGGAAAAATTGTGTAGCAGGTGAATCACAACAAATATTACAATACTCCTTACAGATGTCACCTGGTGATATATCTATTGAAACTTTGAAAACATTACAAAAATACCGGATCAATGGAAGAAAATCAATAATGTGAAATAGAAGATGAATTTCAAATGTTAATTGTTTTTAGGTCGATACTTATCAGCTAATGTTTCAGAGTTGGCTCATAAAATATGGTTTTGATCATCTTGTCAGCATTCTTAGATGGACAAGGAGAGTACACGTGTTAAAATGTTGCAATCGGAGTCCTTTCATTTAATAGGTTATTTAGAATTTGTGTTTTTGTGAGTTATGCTGTTGATACTTGAAGATGTTAGAAGGGCACTGGAGGGTAGAGGGCAAGGGGAGAAAGAAGCACAGGACTAGAGGAGAAAGAAGCAAAGAAAGTGTCAAGGTAGCAGGGGATAACAGACTAGCAGAACACAGTGGGGGGAGTGGAGTACCATATACTAGGAAGCACAGACAATACAACATCTACAGTTAGACTAACATCAGGGATTGAGGGTCTACTACATTAAGCCACATGTTAGAGAAGGCGGGGTTTGCAGCCGGCAAAGATGGACGCAGCCTAGTGAGGCTCCTGACCCCCCGCCCGCTAATCCGCCCTTTTTATCCTGATACTGACCTGGGATCCCCACCGACCCTCGGGGGAATCCAGAGGACGCTCCTGTGCCTGCTCCGGTCTAGGAAGCGACACACTACCGCCGCGGAGAAGGGACGGCCTGGCGACGGAGCTCCGCTCTGCCGGAGCATATGATGGCGGCGATCTGGGACCTATGAAGAGCCTCTTCACATTAAGCCGGCCAGCCTGCCCCTGAGAAGTGCCAGCGGGGACTACTCTGCTGCGTGTAGCAGATCGGAGGGCTCAGCGACTGTGGCGGGACCCCTGATCCGGTGCCGTGCCAGCCGCCGCATCGCGACCCCGGTGAGGCCCCTCCCCCGGCCTGAAGCGGATCGACTCAGCACCCCGGCTTTGGAGGCCTGCGGCGGCCGGAGGTGCGGTATGCCGCACAACTCAGATCTCCTCGACTCCCCCCGAGCATCTGATCACCTCGGAGCTGCTGGGACCGCGGGAGCGCTGACCGCGAGTGGCAGCCCCATCGCGGGATCGACAGACGCGGCCCACCTCTGGGTTCGCGAACGCCGCCCCTCCCCACCCGCACACTTATTGGCCTAGGGAAACGGCCTTTGGTGGCCTGGAGCGCCCGGGGACAGGGGGGTGCGGGCATAAATCGGGCATTGGACTGCCTGGGAGGTGCGAACTACCGGCGCGGCTCCCTGGGACTGGAGCCCGCTAAACCAAACGATCACCGGCCCACTGAAGCTGCCTGGGGGGCTGCAAACCGCTGGGACAGGCTACTTAGCAACCGGCTGAAACGACCACGAGCTTAGCGGGATCAACACGCGACGAGGCACCAAACTGGGATCCTGGGGCCAGCCCTACTGAAGGGGCAACGACTGTGGGGCGCCTGAGACCCTCTGCCTTACGCCTGATCTCCGGACTTCATTAAAGGGGCCCGGGCCACCACAGTGGGGACAACAGAGAACTGGCATTACTGTGGGTCGCTCTGGGGGGACTTCTTTGTCCCAGCCTCCGGAGCTTGAGTGCCAGAGGAGACGCATTGGCCTACACGCCCGGACTGCTGCCTTGCCCCCTGCTTTCACCGCCTTGGGTGCTTACCTCTAGTAGGAGAGCGTCGGGGCCGACATTCCCTAGCAGCCACGAGGAGTACTTCGGGATACGACGCTGGGAGTTGTCAGCGAGGAGCGACAAGATGAGGAGTACTCCATATCTGGGAGTTTAGTGAGGCCGGAAGTCTTGCACGTGAGTCTGTCACTACTCCTGAGTTTACCGACCTATCGGCCCCTACTGTCTACGAGCGGCTTTCCTTTGCTGAGACGGGCGCCAGTCATCGCTCCCAGTGCTGTACTGCCCTGGTCTGCGAATAATAGCCCAGGATGGGGAAACCTAGAGGCCCGAAGGGAGAGGGGGGCGCTGGCACGGAGGCTCCGGACGACACATTGCCAGCCCCACCGGATCTCCAGCAGATGCAGGACCGGATCCTAGAAGCCATCACCGCCACAAAAGACGCCTTGCACCAAGACATAGCACAAGTGGCCACGAGCCTTGGGCTCCTGCGAGCGGATCATGGGAAAATATCGGACAGAGTGAAAACTACGGAATTGGCCCTGAAAGAGCTGGTACCCGCACACAAATCTGTCGAAGGACGGCTCACGGACGCGCTGGACAGAATACAGGCCCTCGAGCGACGAGCGGAAAATCGCAGCAGACGCAACAACGTGCGCCTTGTGGGCCTTCCAGAAAATAAAGAAGGTCAGGACATTGTGGGCTACCTGACCACCTGGCTACAGACGGACGTGGCGCCTGAGGGACTCTCCCCCTTCTTCACCATCGAAAGGGCTCATCGGGTACCAGCCAAACCACCCAGTCCGGGACAATCGCCCGACCTGTAGTAATCAAACTACTACACTACAAGGACAGGGACTGGTTACTACAGAGAGCGAGAACAGCGGGCCCCTTCCAGGTGGACAACTGTAAGGTGACGCTGTTTCCGGATTATACCTTTGAGACCCAGAAACTCCGAGCCTCTTTCTTATCCATCAAAAAGGAACTGAGGTCTGAAGGCCAGCAGTACTCGCTACTTTTTCCGGCCAGGCTGCGGGTGATAGTGGACGAGAAATCCCTGTTCTTTCCTTCCTCAGGGGAGGCGTGGGCCTGGTGGGATACATACAAAGCCGGAACGGATGGGGCACGCATGAGAGAGGAGGACGCGCGGCTGCAGCATCCACTGCGAAGATCTCGGAGGGTGAGGGGCCGTAAACGGAAGACTGGAAAACCAACGGTCTCGCAGACGGAGAGTGAACGGAAGGCCGCACTACATGCAGTGATTGACTTGTCGGGTACTGTCCTGACTCAATCGGATCGAGCCTCGGGGTCTGAGGCTCGAGCAACGGATTCTGAAACAGAACTATCGGAATTCGGCGGCACGAAGGGCCCGAAGATCACGCCGCAAACATCGGGAGAGATTGTTGAAGGCTAGGGAGGCTCTGCCGACCCGGTGCTACCCTCTGCTGGCGGAACTTGGCTGATCCACAGGCTGGCGAAGGCAGACTTTGGACGATAATGTTGTGAGTAACACTATTTTGAGGGCAGGGGGATGGGGACGGAGGTTCCAAAAAACACGTAGCCGACCCGCGCCTCTTAAGGCCCATAAGGCCTCCGCAGTGCAGATTGCGGATTAGAAGGGTAGTTGGGCAAGTTTGCCCGCACATGGTTTGGTTGGGAGTGACTCTAGCACAGTTAGGTCCTGTCCTGGGGGAGGGAGGGGAACCCAAGGCAGTTGGGGTAGCCAGAGGTACAGTTGTGGGAGGGGTTTGTTATTGCGGGGAGGAGGGAATGTGTCATCATGAGTGATCGGGGGAACTGACATAAGGCACAGAACCACACTACGTGGAACAATGACTAATGTGGGGTCGATAAAGTGTGTGACTTGGAACGTGAGGGGGCTGCACACCATGTCCAGACGACACAAGATACACGCCTATCTGGTTCGCAGAGGGGTACATATAGCACTTCTGCAAGAGACACACTTGACGAAACAGGAAGGGATAGCACTGCAGCGTAGATGGAGGGGACACTTGTTTAATACTACATATTCGGCCTTCGCTAGGGGAGCCTTGATTTGGGTAAGAGCGGGCACCCCGTTCCAAGTTACTCGACAAGTGGTGGATCCGGAAGGGAGATTTGTGGCAGTGGAGGGTATCCTTAGAGGGCGTCACATAGTGCTTTGCAGCGTGTATGCGCCCAATGTGGACCAGGCTGCGTATTATGCGCGGCTCTCCGGGACATTGGCTAGCTATCTAGCAGGCCCTGTTCTATTGGGGGGGGGGGGGGACCATAATTCGGTAATTGATGTTGACCTGGACAGATCACACCCCCCACTACACGCTTCCCCGGTACGCAGACTGGCGAAATGCAGGCTAGACTGGCAGGGACAATGGGGGTTAACTGATGCTTGGCGCACGCAGCACCCACTGGAGCGAGATTACTCATTCCACTCTGGCCTCCACGACCTCCACGTTCGGATAGACGCCTTTTTGTGCTCTCCGCTGGTGCTCCCCGCGGTCGTCCGCACTGAATACCTAGCGCGTACGATCTCGGACCATAACCCTTTATTACTAACGCTCGACTGGATGACTGAAATCTCTAAGGTCCCGACGTGGCAGCTTCGCCCGGACACGTTAGATGACCCGCCGTTCCGCGAGGCTTTAGGGGACAGAATTGAGCAATATTTTGCGGAGAACGAAGGGTCCACCAATTCCAGAGCCATGGAATGGGACGCCCTTAAGGTGGTGGTCCGCGGGCATTGCATTGGAAAATTTGCGGGGGCCCGCAGGACATTGTTAGATGACTTGGACAGGGTGGAACGCAAGCTGCGCGAGATTGAACGAGCACGCCCGGATCGGCCTGACCTCCAGGAAGATCTCTGTGCAGCAAGGGAGGCGGTAGCGGCAGAACTAGAGCGTCTCCGCAGTTATGACTACAAGGCGTATTTGGTGAAAACGCACGCTGAGGGAGGTAAAGCGGGAACTCTGCTGGCTTGACTGGCCAACACCACCACACGCAGTCACCCGATTCTGGCCATCTCAGACGGAGAAGGCACCATAAGTACCACGCAACCGGCGATCCTGAGTAGCTTCAGGACCTACTACGAACAACTATATAGGAGCGACCTCGGCAATAAGGAGAGGGACATAGCTGCTTTCCTAGGGGACCTGCAGCTGCCGCGACTAGACCAAGACCAGGCGAAAGCCTTGGGGGGCCCAATAGAACTAACGGAAATTAGGGGGGCGATAAAGTGGATGGCCCGGAATAAAACCCCGGGCCTGGACGGATTGCCGATCGAATTCTATGGGCGGTATATCGAACAACTAGGCCCGCGACTTCAAATTATTTATGCGGAAGCTCAGCTTAGGGGACGGCTACCGTACTCAATGCGTGAAGCATTGATGATCCCCCTACTGAAACCGAGGAGAGAGAGCACTGATACCGCGTCTTACCGACCGCTATCAATGCTGACCACCGACTATAAGATCCTGAGCACGGTGTTAGCGAACAGGCTGTTACAGCACATGCAGACTCTGGTACATGGTGACCAGTCCGGGTTCATCCCCAAGCGGAACACCATTCACAATATTAGGAGACTGGCCCGTCTGTTGTGCAGCCCTACGCCAGAGGCAAGGGCTCCCTTGGTATTGGCAGTGGATATAGAGAAGGCGTTGGACAGCCTGGAATGGGATTACCTCTATAGAGTGCTGCGATGCTTTGGGCTCGGGGAGGACTATATACGGTGGACGAAAGTGTTATATACTGAGGCGAAAGCGAGGGTGGGCACCCTGATATCGGATCAATTTGAAGTGCTTCGTGGCACCAGGCAGGGCTGCGCCCTATCTCCGCTGCTGTTTGCCCTGGCGGTGGAACCTCTGGCGGCGATGGCTAGAAGGGGCACTTATTATGGGGGACTGACCCACAGTGGGACTCACCATTTCATCTCGCTATACGCGGATGACCTCCTTTTCCTGGAAGATGCCGACGAGGCGCTGACAGGGGCGGAAAGTCTTCTGGAACGCATTGGGAAGATATCTGGCCTGAGGGTTAACTGGGCCAAGACCTGCCTGTTTCCCTTGCGCAAGCATGAGACCCAGCCCTTCCTCCGGCCTTTACTTAGATGGGAACCCAGTTGTTTGGAATACCTAGGCGTGCATATCTACCATGAAGAGGCAGACATGCTGGAGGGGAACGTCGGACGTTGCATACGAGCCCTAAGGGGCAATATGTCCTTCTGGGCCACTCTCCCGTTATCGGTCACGGGCCGCATATCGCTGCTTAAGATGATAGCGCTGCCCCGCTTGTTGTATTACTTCCGGACCCTACCTATTTGGGTCCCAGCCGCGCTTTTCCGACAACTGCGATCAATGACTATCTCCTTTCTATGGGGCACGGGTAGGCGGAGGGTGGCACTGTCCACGCTGATCCGCCCGAAAGATGAGGGAGGCCTGGCTGTCCTGGATTTTGAGCTCTATTATTTAGCGGCCCAGCTCCAAACCCTAACGCAAGAAATTGCGAGAGTCTACCGCTGCCCGGAACAGGTTCGACACGGCGGCATTCCCTGACACGTGCTCGCCTTCATCGCCCTGCGGCAGAGGTTGCCACTGAGAGACTTGCCCGTAGAGAAGCGAACTCGCCGCCTGTGCTGAAACCGCTCGGCGAAGCGCGCGGGGACTAAATGCCCATATGCGCCCGAGATCCCCCTTGGCATGATGACGGCGCTCCCGCATGGGGGAGACTGGTCACAACTACAGGGCTGGGAGGAGGCGGGACTGCAAGTGGTGGGAGACCTGTTCGAGGATGGGGCATTGGTCCCATATCAGACGCTGCAGGAACGTTTCGACCTCCCACGAGGCGACTATTTATTGCATGCGGCAGTAGTGCGAGCCATACAGGGACATTGGGGCATGGGACTTGCAGAGCCGCCGGTAGCTCAGGCCTGCCAGTACATTATGATGTCAGCAGGCACCTATAAGGCGGTTACGTGCTTATACTCGAGAATGCTGAGGGAAACACTGCAGCCGCTGACTACTCTGAAGACCAAGTGGGAATCAGACCTGCAGGTGGAGATCCCGGATACCACGTGGATGCGACTGGTGGGACGGGCTAGGAAGAGCACGAGGAACGCCCGTTTCCAGCTCATTCATTTCTATATTCTCCACAGAGCCTACCTTACCCCGGGTAACATACAGAAATATTTTAGAGCGGAGGAGGCTGCCTGCCCTCGCTGCAATACAATAGGGGCAGATCTGACTCACATGCTCAGGGAATGCCCCCACCTACAGGACTACTGGAAAGAGATCGGCGACACCTTGAATGAGGCCGCGGATAGAGACCTCCAATATACTACAGCTGTCAGCATTCTTCATTGGTTTCCGCACACACCAATAAATAAGATGTCGAGCAGGTTCATTGATATGGGCCTCCTCTTAGACAAACGGGAATTGACAAGAGGGTGGAAATCGAAAACGAGCCCGACACACCGCAGATGGTTCGCTGAGTTTCTGAAGTGGGCGGCGAGCGAGAGCACGATTAGATACCAGTTGGCGCGCAGGAGGGCAGACGAACGGGCCCTGGAGGTGGCTATGGAATGGGAACTCTTAGTGCAAGCACTGCGAGATAGCGCATTAGAGGAGGAGGAGGATGAACGAGAAGGGGCGGCTGCTGCCACTAACGATCATGGGACGGCAACACCAACACCAGTCGCACACACACAGTAGATAACTACAGCCATCTGATTGCAATCATACAGACCCAATTCCTAACCGAGAACGATTGGTGACACTAGGGGGGGGAGGGCGAGTTTTGAGGGAGGGGGGAGGGACCCCTTACTGACGGTGTCATTGGGATGCTTAGTTGTAGACACTACAGGGAGGGTGGGGCTTAGGACAAAATTAAAATGCAGACAGTAGAACCCCCCCATGAGCCGTACAGTGACCTCAGACTGTGAGGATTGCACCGTTTTGTGATCTTGCCGCCCGACCTCCGGGATGTGGGCTGTGTATACAGGATGGGGGCTTACAACCGAAGGGGGGTTTCAATACTGATGATAATTATGTGCTTGATATATTCTGTGATTTGATCTGCAATAAAAATTGTTTCCAAAAAAAAAAAAAAAATTTAAGCCACATGTTAGAACGGTACCACTTTTGGGTGGTCACCCACAGTTTATAGTTACATATCACTTGTGGACTGCAGCACCTATTGTGGCATCCACTACATTAGAAAGTGAAAAATGACTTCAGGCCTACTTTGTGTAGCCTGCTGGCAGCAGCTTGAATCCTGCTGCGCAGACATCAAAATCATTCTCTTGACAGGTAGGAAAACCCAATTTTAAATATTAAATAAGTCATCCCTGTGCACACCTTGCTGCCCATAAGGTAGGGTGCAAAATACTTTAAATGGCATATTGCCCCCCGGTAAATAGGCAGTGGTCAGGCTGGAACTGGCACATGAAAAGTCAAAGTAAAGATTATAACAATCAATGTATAACGTTTGACTTGTCCAGCTACAGACTCCATTCCAAGACATGTTCATGTACTTAAACAATATCCAATCTAATGGTAAAGTCAGATTTTTATTAAATATATGGGAAATGTAGCTTTTAGACTGTTGCCTTTAGCCTGCTCGAAGCAGCTGTAGGCTAATTTGAACTAGCTCTCCAGCAACTGCCCAGACTGCACTTCACCGGATTAAGGTGTAAAAAGAAAAAAAGTGTGCAAATTGTTTTACAGAAAAGACTATATCCTGGGAGTGGTGAGGTGCTTTCTTCCCCTCGCAAAAACAGTTTGGGTGCACACAGTAAATATCTTACTTCAAAGAGGCCTTACCTGTCTCAAGTAAATGTGAGCTGGCACATGAAAATGCCCCAGCCTTTGTTCCCATAGACAGGCAGGCACCAAACCCAGTGGAAGAAATACTCTTCCCAGAATCAGTTTAGAACGACCACATAGGAGGGGCCCTGGACACACCTCTGCCTGGGCAAATAGGCTCTGCACAATGGGAGAAGGATTTCCTTATCTTCTATTTAGAGAGTGAGGAATTGCATGCAATATGTAAGTGAGTAAGCACCATGGGATTGCTGAAAAGGTGAGTAGGTTTACCACAACTGATTTACCTACCAGGATCTTCAATTGGTTAGGGAGTGTCCAGGAGCCATACCCACCCACTAGCAGGTGCCAGCATAAATGTGGCATCCTCAGGCACCAACCTTAACACACTTTCTGGACATGCAGAAGATCAGAAGAGGAAACTTTAAAAAACTTTTCCTCCAAATATTCAGAGGGACCCGCCAGAAACAGTATCCGTATGACAGTTCCTCAGCATAGGATTGATGGTATAGGCTCCCAGCACCTCAAAAATATGAGTCCTATTTTAAGTTAGAACTTAAAAAATGTTACAAGAGAAATCTCCAAAGCTTGAAAGGGACCAATCTGCTTTAAATATCAGGTAGAATTTCCTGAGCAGCCTGCTCGGTGAGGATTTTTCTTCTCGAAAAGTGACAAAGTGATTTTCTGATTTGTGATTAATAAATCTTTTCTAACTTTTTGACTTCTTGACTTTCCCCGGGCCCAATTCACTTGCTTTATCCAACCAGGGCTTTACTGTGCTCAACCTCTGACTGCACTTAGTTCCCAGTCTACCACTTCCATATACTATCACTGATGGTTTTTTACTTTTAGCCTCTGCTTTCACTTAAATCATAATAAATTCATATGGCCGGTTTCCTTTATTGGAGTTGTGTCATTTTGAACCCATTTTACTCACAAAACATTTCTCATTACTTTGTCATTGGCTGTGGAATTTAACTGCATGCTTGACTGCTTAGGGTCATGTTACAGCTTTGTTTTATTTAATCTGTGTGACATTTAGCAGATTGTGGTCTTATCCTTTGAGGTGGACACTTGTCAAGCTCAAATATTGATTCACCTTCCTACACCATACAATTACTGAAAGTGTTCAATATGCTGGGGTGGGGGTGGATTCAGATGGGGAGTCTAGTTAGGCTAAAGTGCATGTAGCAGTCAAGATTCTAACAATTCACTAAATGAATTATCCATTCATTGGGGTTATAAAAATTCACATATAGAGAAGTGGTTCGAAACATTTACAATAGTGGAACTTAGGCAAGAGGTCCAAACAGGTATCTAACATTGGAATCCGAATATGTGGTCTTAGGGCACAAATGACCTGAAAGTATACAATAATATATTTCAAAGGAACAACATAGCTAGAACCTGAATATCTTGTTAATAAATATACGGAACACCTGAATCTGAATACAAAGTTCAAAAAGGTACTTGACAATGGAACCCGAGTAAGTGATTTAGGATGCACAAGGGTTAAGAAGGTACAGAATATTAGTAAGCACCAATGAAACAGTAAGGCAACAAACTGTATGGTTGAACAATCCGCATACTGAGGGAAGTGTGACTGATAAAGTATTGAGGCCTCCGGTGACCGATTTTTCTACACAATACTATCCCTATGTGGAGGGCATTTCAGTGAGTGTATCTTACTCCATATTCTAAAGAAGAATGTGGCAGTGAAAACAAGCAGTGCGACTCGTTTTTGTTGGCTAGAAATGTTAAAACAAGAAATCGCCCTCAGCTGATGACTGTAGGGTAGGGTAATAAAGGAGGAAAGGGTTGGTGGGTGTGTTTTTCCTTCCGAGGATGGTGGTCTCTGGCCAGGTTGGGCTTTTGGGACCCCCATTGTGCCCGCCCTAATCGGTACATTTCGCCTGACACCAGCATGCGTAAATAACTGTACGGATCAATAAACCAAAAGATTTTGTAACCCATTTTTTAAATGGTTTGTTAGACAAGCCCTCATTCATTTGCTGCAAGCAGATCCTATGGCACATTATCACTGCCTGGAACACGGGAGAAGCTTTGCGTCATAGCAGGAACAGCCGGCAGGTGACTGGGTGTTTACCCCACCTGTCTGTGCCACAGAAAGAACCCGACCCCACAACACCTGTGCCCTGAGACTGAGAGGGGCACCTTTTTTAGTTATGCCCCCTCCAGCACCATTCCTGCTACGGAGAGGCAGACCTTCATACTGCAGAGGTCTCTTCCAGGGTGGCCAAAATGTCCATCAAGAAGGATTCTCTGTGTCAATGCCAGCACAGAAGTACCTATAGCAAGCAGGAATGCTGTATATGACTGGTCTGACCTTAATAAGGCCTCTCAAAGCTAGTGGATCTGAAATTGGTGGTCAGCCTTTTAGTTTTGTCAAGGCGTGACTTGTTTAGGCATGGTTTTTGTAAAACCTTCACAGTATGGGAGCGGCTGGGTCCTCACCATTCTAACAAGCATTGGCAAAATCAAAACAAAAAAATGTTGGTCTCAGTATACATTGCCCTAGCAGTTCTGGGCACTGAACAAAACTACTTTGTGTGCCAATATGCTTCTTCTAAAAGAGCAAAATACTGTCACTTACAGGGACACCAGCTGATAGACGGAGAGAGACAGAATAAAAAACAAAACAAAAGGTCATGGTTAACGCCAGGCCTAATTAGAGGCCCAATTATTAACCGCATCGCTGCTGCGGTGATTTTTGCGCTGTGCTGGCTCTTTGTGAACTACATTTTCCATGACGAGCTCAGCTCGTCATCAGCACACGCCACCCGTGGGTGATGACGAGCTGAGCTCGTCATCAGCATCGAAAGGGTTAAAGAAAGTCTCAAAAGTGCATCCATGGTATATATCCTTGCATTAAGTGCATATGTACAGTTTGCATGAATTCACAAGAATTTACAGAAGTAGGCCAAGAAATAGTACTCCCAGAAAATATTTGTGAACTGCATTTTAGCATGAGCAAATATGCAGGTCTAGATTTGCTTATGTGAAAATCTGAATGTTTTTAAGTTCACTTTTCATCCAACCACTTTTTTCTCAAACCTGGAAGAAGTTTTAAGTCTGCCACTGTCAGTAGTACATTTACAACCGTTCTCAGTATAGGCAATGATTAGAGAAAGATTGGTGAAAACCCTTAAAACATGCATGTTAGTAGGTTTGCACAGACTAAAAAGGGCATTCCAATCCTGGAACTATTGCGTACCACTACCTTCAGCCCCAGTATGTATACCTGCAGAAACATAGCAGCATAATGGAATTGCTAGTATTCAAACACTACTATGGTATGAACCCTGGCATAATCAGAGAGGCTATATCAGAACTCTTATATAATGACATTGCTGCGTAATTTGTTGCCGCATTACATGGCACAAAGGGGACAAGTGGATTTTGTTACAGGACAAGTAGATTTATTAAGCAGCCTGCCCCATGGACAAGTAGATATTTTATTAAATTCCACACCCCTGCACGTCCACCACCACCACCACCACGTCCACCACCACCAACACGTCCATCACCATGTCCAAAACCATCACCATCACCATGTCCACCACATCCACCCCCATGTCCACCACATCCACCCCCATGTCCACCACATCCACCCCCATGTCCACCACATCCACCCCCATGTCCACCACATCCACCCCCATGTCCACCACATCCACCCCCATGTCCACCACATCCACCCCCATGTCCACCACATCCACCCCCATGTCCACCACATCCACCACCATGTCCACCACATCCACCACCATGTCCACCACATCCACCACCATGTCCACCACATCCACCACCATGTCCACCACCACCCCGTCCACCACCACCACTACGTCCACCACCACCACCCCCACGTCCACCACCACCACCCCCACGTCCACCACCACCCCCACGTCCACCACCACTCCCACGTCCACCACCACCCCCACGTCCACCACCACCCCCACGTCCACCACCACCCCCACGTCCACCACCACCCCCACGTCCACCTCCACCACCACCACCACCACCACCACCACCACCACGTCCACCACCACCACCACGTCCACCACCACCACCACGTCCACCACCACCACCACGTCCACCACCACCACCACGTCCACCACCACCACGTCCACCACCACCACGTCCACCACCACCACGTCCACCACCACGTCCACCACCACGTCCACCACCACCACCACGTCCACCACCACCACCACCACGTCCACCACCACCACCACCACGTCCACCACCACCACCAC
This sequence comes from Lissotriton vulgaris, assembly GCF_964263255.1. Taxonomy (NCBI): domain Eukaryota; kingdom Metazoa; phylum Chordata; class Amphibia; order Caudata; family Salamandridae; genus Lissotriton; species Lissotriton vulgaris. The sequence goes on from NC_141691.1 coordinate 959,460,833, forward strand.
GTCCACCACCACCACCACGTCCACCACCACCACCACGTCCACCACCACCACGTCCACCACCACCACGTCCACCACCACCACGTCCACCACCACCACGTACACCACCACCATGTACACCACCACCACCATGTACACCACCACCACCATGTACACCACCACCACCATGTACACCACCACCACGTCCACCACCACCACGTCCACCACCACCACGTCCACCACTAACACCACCACGTCCACCACCACCACCACGTCCACCATCACCACGTACACCACGTCCACCACCACCACGTCCACCACTAACACCACCACGTCCACCAACACCACCACGTCCACCACCATCACTACGTCGTCCACCACCACCCGTGACAGGTAAAGTGTCACTGGAGGGCAGGGGTAATAGGAGTGTCAACCCCGGCTGTACATGGGACATTTAAGGATACATTGGGTGTGAGAAGACGGGAATAGGGGCTAGAAGTATTACACCAGTCACCAAGACACATTTTGAAGAGGCGCAATGTCATAGGGGATCCAGTAAAAGCACTCGCAGCATCTCTACCTCACAGTGGCATACCTGCACGAGCCACTCACTCAAAACAAGCATTGGCATAGCCAATAGGTCTCGCCTTTGGGACCTTAGAAGGGTTAAGCCATTGTAAATTGTAAATTGTGTGTGTATTGTAAAGCGCACTGCTACCCGCACCGCAGGCCTCGTAGCGCTATAGACCGCTGGGGAACCCGTCCTGGCTATCCCTGTGAGATAGTCCCTCCTGGGAGTCTCCAAGGTGAAACCAGGCATCCGGGGCGTTTGTGAGGGGCCGTTGTGGAGATGAGGCAAGCTTAATGCCCAGAGTTGCCGAGTGTGATCCCTGGTTAGAGTAGGCACCGAGGCGAGAATTATCAAGTCCGCTGGTCCTGGTCCAAGACCCTGCCGCGTCGGGAATCGAACCTTGGTCCCAGGCCGTTCTCTGCTCTCGGGTCTGCCACCTCTAACCAGTGAGCCACACCACTCCACTCCACACCAAGCCATGCAACACTTGATGTTGTTGCACCAAGGATATTGTGCTGGATAACTAAACACTTATAAGGTCCCAAAGGCGAGACCTATTGGCTATGCCAATGCTCGTTTCAGTTGCTTTTGTCCCTCATCTATTTCCTCCAATAATAAAGACTTTAAGCTCGGACACAGGCAACAATTTGGGATTCAAGTGTGGTGATCCTGTATTAAGATTTAGAACAATAGGAAACGTTGTTAATGCGTAAATCTATGAAAGAGGATAGTGCTGGAGCAAGCAATGGTAAATGCAATAGGTTTCGCCTATGTATTTAATAATAAGCTGTTATTTGTTGTAAGTTGTAGTTTGGTGATCAGTTGTGCAATATAAGTTACCATCTGTTAAAGTGTTAGGACTGGTTTACTGAGAAAGACAATATATTACTTTGTTCCTGGTGGTACTATAAAGTGGGGGATTAGGCAAAGGGCGGAGGACAAAGAAAATAAAACATGCACCCTACAAGTAAGCTTCAAACGGGTGCAGTTATGGAGAGAATAGGTAAAAGGCGGAGAAAAAAACAAATAAGCACAGCGTAAGCGCAGTGCAGGCAAACTCTAAAGTCTGAGACATCATAGGGTGTTCTCGTAGTCCTCAGAATAATCAAGTGGAACAAAAAAAAAACTGAATTTATGAAGTGACAAATCCTGTTAAAAGATTGATAGTGTGCTCTTGGAACCATCAGAATAATTAAGCGCAGTTAGCATTATGCTGTTGAACATTAACCATGGCGTCAAAGAACAGACAGTGGATTCCACCATTGCAACTTCAAAACTTCCCATTTGCTCCAGAAACCTTAATGCATAGTCTAGGCATTTTGTGCCATTTCTTGTAGAAAATCAGCCCAAAGGAAGTTGACACATTGCTTCCCTGACATTCTTTGTACTGGCTAAAGTTTGGAATTTGATGTGACCTGAAGTAAAGTATAAGTGTTTGAGAAAAAAATTCAATTTTCTGAAGACAGTGCTAGATTGTGTATTTCATGATGAATACATGGTTATACTACTGTCTGTATACTCCAGACTTTACCCTTCAACTAGGGAAGCAAGGATAAAGTGATAATGATACTGCTTTCATATTCAGTAAAATGATGTGCTCTAATAGTTTATTTAAGGTACATAAGAGTGTCAATTTAGCAATGTCAATTATATTCCTACTCTATAAGGCAAGCATGTGTTATTACTATTAAGTCTGGTTCTCAAACTTGGGAAGGCAGTCCTTCCAAAAAAGTTAATGTTTTGCACACAACATTACCACCTTTTCATTGAACGCTACTGTGAATAATGTGCTTTTGTCTGCTTTCTGAGAACATCAATAGCACCAAGTCATGGTTGCATATATAAAGTGCGAGCAGTCACCAGATTGAAAAAGACAAGGCTTAGAGGTTCAGAGAAAGAGCAGGGTACTGCAGAGATGAGAATTATTACAAAAAGCGAGGGCAATTAAACAATTGCCCCTAAAGGGTCTTTAAAAACGTAATGCTAAAGCTAGTTGCCAGGATAAACTCCTTACTTTCCCTACTGACCTACACAAACATCAGAAATAGGTGTATGCAGTACAGCCTTAACTTTGAAAAGTGCCTGGCACAGGGGTGTGTAGGACTCCCATCAGTGAAGGGGTTACCAGCCACGCATGCTGCAATGCTATGACCATAAAGGTCAAGACCAACCCAGGTAATATCAGGTGGAACGTAAGCGAGAATATGGTGTATGAGATAAAAATGTATTTATAGGAACTTTTCCCTGACCAAATGGGGTGTGGGCTGCATTAGGGATAAAATACTACATTGTACTCATTTCCGATTGCTTGGTTACATATACCTTACTAGATGCTTTAATTGAAACAGATAATGTTGAGAGATCACAGGCAACGGGAGCAGGAAGAACACATAAAAAGGAACATATTACCCATGTGGAAAAAATACAGTATGAACAGTGTGTAGGAAAGTGCCCCTTTTTGACATGGTCACCACCACCTTTTGCCTGGCATCTGATGCAATGTTGACAGAAGTGCACTGGTCTTCCTGCTACCATGTCCCAAGTGCAAGATCTCTTTCCCTAAAATTGTACAATTGTTCCGCCAATTGGCAATACCGTCAGCACCGCCTCCAAGTCCTTAGGAAATGGTACCCCTGTTACCCAGGGAAAGGAGGCTAAGAGGGTACCTAAGGGGAGCAGCGAGTATTGACACCTCAGCACCATAATGCAAGCTGCCATTGCAGACTGCGTGCGATAGTGCAGAGAAAAGTGAAGACATGACACCTGCTGTGTGCCATGCCTGCAGACACTGTGTACAGAATAGGTAAATCACTCCTACAGCAGGCCTTGCAGCCCTAAGGCAGGGTGCACTATACTATATGTGTGGACATATCTGCATGAGCAGATATGCCCCAAGGATGTTTAAGTCGATTCTTGGATATTACAAGTGAACATGGAAGCCATTTAGAGAACATGTGCTGGGCACTGGTATTTATGAGTTGGCCAGCTACATGATGGCTTCATTGAAACTAGAGATGTTTGATTTAAAAAATCTTGTATAAATAACCGACTTCAGTGATGGGTTTATTCATACCTGCACCCAGACGGCACCTTAGAGGTGACCCCATAAAACCTACTGACTACTACTAATGTGCTGGCTGACTGGTGTAGATCAGCCTGCCACCACAGACAGGTTGGTTTCTGACCCCCTGCAGGTGATAGCCTGCACTCTCAGAGGGCAGTAACAATGTATGCTCTGGCCGGAGGTGTTAGCCATCCTGCTTGGAGGAAGTGATAAGTGATCAGCATATCAAGGAAGGAGGCTTTAAAGGCCTCTGCTGTCTTTGATATGCAACCCAAGGCTTCCACAGACAGAGGAAACGCCAGCCTTACCCCAAGCCCATTTGGCACCAGGACTGGTAGGAAAATTCGCTAGCCAGGAGTTGTGCCCCGCCTCCCCTCAGGCATGTTATACCCCTAAGGTGGGCTACCTGATCTGGACACGACTTTTAGAATATTGCTATCATATTTTTGGCACAATGAGGCTCTCTGGGTCAGGGTTATGTCCACTTCACACAGAAAGTGATTATATAGAGGGCGTAGACACCTTAAAGGTAAGTAGCTCATTGACTGCTACCTGTGACGCCCCGTAATACCCCTAGATTGAGTATTTAGGTTGCATCCCAGACACCTGGAACTTGGATTCGATAGATCAAGAAGAGGACAAAGGAGAGCTGCGAGAGAAGTGAGAACTGAAGACTGCTGTGGACTTTTGACACCTACTCTGCCTGTACCAATCTCAACAATCGTGAGCAGTAACTCATCCTACAGATGACCAGTTTCCAAGTAGTCCAAGAGACTGCCAGACCTTTGCAAACTGCCAGCAACCTTCCTTGGAGTAGTCACCTGAAGTCCGCAGGCACCGAAACGCAAAATGCAGTCTACCATGTGGCCGCTCCCTGCCAGCCCAACACAGCAGCTGCCCAGGAAGGGGACCCTGTGCTCCTGAAGGTCAGATGTGTCCCCCCACGAAAGGACACCAGGACCAACCAGAGCTGCAAAGGACCAATATCCGGGGAACCGTACCCCTTGCAGCAAACCGAAACGGGAGAGTCCAATCTGGACTCCCACTGCACTGACACTGAGCAGCAGTATGTCAGCACCTCAGAGACCCACTTCCAGAATGGCGCAGCTGTCCTGATTTTGCACCCTCAACAAATGAAGACTGACACTTGCAAGGCCCTAAGATGCAGAGCCCAGCCGGCCTTTCCACTCTACACCCAAGCGCCCCAGCCCGGGTACCAACGAACAAGCTGTGCTCCCTTGTCCCAAGGGCCTGTGTGGCTTAAGCCCCTCGGTGGGAGCTCCTGGACTGGTCCCAAAGTCCCCCTCTGCAGCCTGTTTCTAGGTAGAGCGCACAGCTACCAACCCAACCAGCACCTCTGCACCCGGATGCCCTACGGCAGGTATCTAGTAACTGTTGGTGGTGCTTTGGACCTTGGCTCCCTATGACACCAAGTCTCAAAGGAGAGAACACTATGTCCCGAAGAAGACTCCCAGAATCTGATCCCAAATAACTGTATGAACATATTCTCCCATAGGGAAGCATTGCAGGGTAAGACACATTTAAGTTAACTATTTACTTACCTGTAAAAATACAGATTTAAAATAAGTTACTACTTGATAACGACGTTTATGGTATTAAAATGTATATAATAATATGGCCTATATTTCTCAATTGGTTTCAGATTTATTTTCAAGTGTGTGTCAGGTTTATTGCCTCTGTGAGTAACACAAATGCTTAGTACTGCCCTCAGATAAGCCTAAACTGCTCGCCTGCATTACCACAAAAGAAAGCATTTAGTGTTATCATTGTTGGCTCTGTAAACCAATAAGGGGTCCCTAGATTCTTTATAAAGAGTACCTCGTTTTGGTCCACTATATAAAGAGCCAGCTTCCTACTTTGGTGGCAGCAGTGGGATAGAAGACTTTGCATTTGTTGATACCACTTTTTCAATAGTGGACTCCACTAAGTAAATCCACAATTGACATTAGCTAAAAATGATTTTTTTAAAATATTTTTTTATTTTTCCACATTTCTAAACATCAATTGTTAGGGCCTAGGTTAAGTCCCCCTGACAATTTGTATTAGAATTTTAAAAGTATCCTAGACAGATAGGCCTTCAAAAGTTTTAGTCAGATTTTTGTTCTTGAATTCTAAAAGGTTTCATCTGATCTAATACCATGTCTGAGACAGGAAGTAGTAGCCAAGCACTCAACCTGGGTCCCAATCAGAAACTTAAGTTGGCCCAACTTAAGGACCTCTGCAAAACATTGATCCTTGCCATGGGGTCCAAACCTGACAAGGCTAATTTACAGACCCTGCTTAGGGAGCATGATGGAGCGATGGAAATGGAAGAAAGCCCTAATAATACAGAAGAGGGAGATGTCAGTGAGGATGAAGAGTGATGAAATTCCCCTACTGGCTGCACCTCCATTAAGTACTTCTGGTAGTACCCCAGATGAAGTGGAGGAGGAGGATCCTGAAATTCAGCAATTAGCTAGGAAAATAGCTCTTGAAGCCAAAATCTTAGCCATAGAAAAAGAGAGAGCCTAGCACCCAATTTTAAATAGGAAGAAAGATGAAGCTTTTGATCCTAGACACCCAAAGGGACTGTCCCCAAACACATAGAGGGTGATGATATCACCAAATGGTTGAGCTTGCAAGATGATGAAACTCAGCCAGAAATATTGGGGCTCTCTACACTGGGCGCTGTTTTCATGAAAAGTCAGGGATAGACTCCTGACACTGAATGAGGCAGATGCTGAGTCCTACGACCTTATGAGAGATACCTTGATTAAGGGCTTTGGACTCACCACTTAGGAGAACAGGATTAGGTACAGGGAGACTCATAAAACCTTGAGGCTGACCTGGGAAGATTTTGTTGACTTCTCAGTCAATACAGTAGGCGGCTGGTTAAAAGGTAACAAGGTTCAAGATCATGATGGTCTTCATAATCTTTTTATTTTTGGGGAATTCTTTTTATTTTGAATGCGTGAAAACAACAGTGCACAAGGCGGGGTGCAGACTTCAAAACAGAACAATGGTGTCTCCAGTGTGGGATACACAGTCAAGGAAATGAAACCTAAAGACATCGTACTGCAATAGCTTACCATTATCATTCACATCAGACATCTCAAACACCCCCCTCTCTCACCCTCCCACCTTCATTCACCCTCATAGGTTCACCATTGGCCCCACTTCTTGTCCCAGTTTTAGGTCTCGACTAGCGCCGCAGCGCATGCACGACACGCTCTGCAAGATCTATTGTCGTTAGGTTGCTTTTGGAAGTGGGGTGGAAGCTGGGCCTCTGCATTTCATTGGCGTGCCTCACACTTTATGTTAAACGTGCGCTTTTGATTTGCAGTGAAGCTTTTTGGTCCCCTCCCCGTCTCCTTTTCAGCTCACCCTCCAAGACTGGATATAACACATGGAACTCTGGGACCTGTGGTTTCCTATTGTCGATTGTGTGATTGGCAAGGCCATCTCTGCCATACAGGGTTCAAACTGCAGTTCCCATGGACATTTGAGGTAGTTTGTTCACTAGGAGTGTTTTCTCTTATTTGAATAAACAGCGAAAGGTAAATGGCGGCGAGTTTGGCGAGAAAATAAAGGGAGGAGAAGGAGCTGCTGCTGCTGCTGCAGCACTCGGGACATCGCAGTACCAGTGAGTTGATTTTTTTTTCTATTTTTTTTTTTCTTGTGGTGAGCCAAAAGCTGCTGCTGGTCGACCCTTTTCACAGGTGATGCCGGCGAAGATGTTCTTGCCATGAAAGTTTATTTTCCCTTGGTGGTGCTTCAAAACCTACCCATCCACTTACACACGATTCTTTCACATAAAACAGTTTCCATATCCCCGTCTCATTTCCTCATCAAAGTTGGGGCAAGTCATTTTTTTCTTAGGACAATCATAGAAAAAATACATTTTCCTCCGGCACAGTTAAAAAAAAAACTTTTAAGATTAAAAAAAATTGTTTAAGGTTAAAAAAAAAAAACTATTGCTTTGCCTTTAATAAAGTTTGATATTGAATATATTTACATCAGTTTAACTTGTATTTTTTTTTGTTATGCCTAGTTTCCCGTTAGGGGTAAAAATCGGCAGGAGCTTAAACAGCAACTCAGTCGATACCTTATGAGAGCGGCACCATCCCACTGAAATATCAGCAAGTGTCTATGTTTTAAACGCAGTTTGTATGTACAAGGCTGAACAAGTTATTTGCAGAGGTGGAAAGGTCGTAGACTGCACTGTGGGGTTTGTAAATGGGGCATTCATCGAAGACGGTAAATGTTGTCAGTAACTAACTGCCTGGCACCATGTCGGTCTCTCCATAATCTCTGCCCTTACTGTACTATCTATCTTTTTGTTGTGCAAAAAATGTTGCAGTTGTCATGCCTTTCCCCTTTAAGACAAGCAGCTCTAAAGTAGTGGGCTGGAGTGGGGGGTTGGAGCTGGTTGCCTTATCCGGACCCACCGCCATGTCCCCGATTTGAACTCTGCTGGTGTTGGCAGCTAAGCTTCTTAGCATTCCTTTATGAGGAAAAAACTAAACTAAACGCCAGGCCTTTAAAATAAAATGGAATACACTCCAGTTCTTGCGGCGGCTTTAATGCGTGATCCCGTTCTGCTGAAATGTGAATGACAACTTGGATGGCCGTGCCTTTTAAATTTGACCATTAGTGTGTGTTTTAAGTGGAGTTGTCTAGCGTTGCTGTGCATGCAGCAGGTCATAGAACTGATCACTTGACAGCGATATGAGAGAAGCTTGATAGCAACTCTTCGTAACAAAATAACCCTAGACTGAATGTTTTTTTTGTTTTTTTTTAATTTAGGTGTATTTGTGGACAAGCTGTCTACTTATACCTGGGTATTGCAGTTATTGTACACTGCTAGTCCTTTCTGTAAAAACCTATAGAGACTCGAAAGCCTATTGCTTATCCCCCAGGACTCTAGTCTTCCACTGGGAAAAACAACCCTCTAACCTGGATGACAGCGACCCCGTAATAGTCTTCATTGTTTGGGTGAGATGAGAACTGGTAACGTGGAAAACTACATTTGACACCAACCAAGCTACCACTGAGGGTTTGTTTCCCTTCCTGCATTTAAATGGGCAATGCTCTAGGTTGCTATGGACCCAGTGATTGGCCGATACGGGGTATTTTGTGTCGCATTGTTGATGGCAGAGCAGCTTGATTGACTTCTGTCACTGATATCATCCAGAGGAATGTCGGCGACACTGTGACAAGCGTCTTAAAACGGAGAGACGCAGTTGAAAATATTGTGACAGAATTTTGTGGTGTGCCACGTTAGAATAGTGAAGTATGCCACTCAGTGACACAATTAACATATTCACCATTTTATGTAGGTCAGTGCAAGCGCTCTTCTAGACCTAATGTGATGTGCTCTTCATGGTTACTCGTTCTCCCCCGGTGTAAGAAGTTGGCCTGATATGTGATGTCCACTATTCTAGTGAGCACCCTGTATCAGTCCAAACAACCCTCATGGTGATGGTTGTAAAGTCAACCTTATAGACCAGCTATCCTAGTGGTAGCAAGGACAAAGCAGTCTTAGGCTAATACTTCAGAGAGCATGTGAAGCCAATTGTTTTTCCAATAATAACCCCTTGAATACCAAATGAAAGGACACCACACAAGGTATATATCAAATATATTACTAACACAACCCCTTTGTACTCTTTATGAGGTCAGAGTTCGAGATACAGCACAAGTTACTCAATAAGCATACTATAAGTTGCACAAATACAATTCTGCCCTAGGGGCCTCACGAACCATATACTAAGTAAGTGGTATAAGAACCACTTCAGGAAAAGTGAATAGGCCTAGGGCCTAGGGAATCGCTGGGACTACACGGAGTAACCAAAGGTTAGGAAGCAGGAGTCCTACAGGATGAGTGTGCAGTGTCTAAACACACACGCGGGTTCTCAGACTTTCAATGGGAACGTAAAGTTAACAAAGTAGTTGATTTCGGGCACTTCTGGATGGACTACAGAAAAACCCAGTTAAAGTAGGACACTTGGATAGCTATTACCCACCGGAGTACTCTAGTTACTTCACCCAGGGAAGCCGGGTGCATAGGTGTTCTTTCGTGTCGGGTTTCGTCGTCGAATCCTATGGAGAGCTGCACAACGATGCTGCAGGCGACCAGGAGGAAGATGTCTGGTTGGATCCAAGGGTGGATCGGAGCAGTGAAGAACCTGAAAGCAGAGGGGACAGAGTCTGGGTCACTAGCCAGTGACCAGGAAGGAACCAGTCAAGATGCAAACAGGTGAAGAAGTGAAGCTTGTCTCTGCAGCCAAGTGGACCAGGCGGCGTCGACGACGACCAGGAGCTGGATACGGACTGTCCCACGAAGGATCTCGCTGTTGGTGGTGTCGGCTTCCGGATTGGAGTCAACAAGCTTTGGCAAAGGCAACCTATACAGGAAGGGAAAATCGGCTTCTGTTCAGACCAGCAAGGTCTGTGGAGCTTCCCCTTTATAGGAAAGCAGGAGCAAGCCCGGAGCAACCAGGCAAGCAGTGTTGATTCGCAGAGATGTCTTCAGGAGGGCCACTAGCCAGCGGGCTAGCAACCGCGAAGACGCGTCGAGAAGAAATGCAAGAGCAGGCCCCACGCGGCACTCATGGAGTGTGGAGGGCTGAGCTTTGGTGCTTCTCAAGACCCAATGCACAACTTCGAGGACGCCTCAGAAGCTGCAGTTAGCAAAAAGCAGGTACTGCAGGTAGTCCGGCTCCACGTCTCTCGTGTCCGCCACGGGTCTCAGCTTTGCTGTGGATGTGGGTCAGGTCAGAGAAGTCTGGAAGTCCAGAGGCTGCGTCGCTAAGTCTTCGGTCTCCGGCGGGAGCGTCGACAAAGCAAACTGGCAAGTCACTGGTGGTGCCTGTTTGCACAGGGTGGTCACTCCTTGACCACAAGGGAGATTCTTCAGTCTTCTAGTTGCAGTAAAATTTCGAAGGTCCAGAGTTCCGTTTCAAAGATTCAGTTCGGGATAATCTAAAGTCTAGACTCAGCTCCTAGCTTTATACTAATCAAAGGGGCTGGATTACCTGCTAGGTCCCTCCTATGGGTGGAACCTGGAAAGGGGTAGTTACACCCCTTTCCCTTTGTTCAGTTTCGCGCCAGAGCTGGGGCTGGAGTGCCCCAGCAACTGGTTTGAACCGGGCTATTCATGGAGTACCTTGAATGCCCCAGGCAGTGTCATTTCATTCAACCCACCCTGCCCCAATACACTATTAGGCTGTCTGGGGAGGTGCTTGCACCTCCCAAGGCAGGAAACCTATTGTCCAGGCCTCCCCTGAGTTTCGTCCAGCAGCAGGAGGTCAGACTCGTGTTTGTGGCAGCAGCATCCATTTTGTGATGCTGAGGCTCTGTTTAACTTTAACCGGGTAAAGCTACAACTAAGGGTGTAATACTACCCCCGCCGCCAGGACTGGTGGGGGGGGAGGAGGGGCGGGGTGGGGTAGTATTCCAAAGCGTATGACGCCTTACATGACATGTTTTGATAAAGCCAAACCAAAGTTAGCATTAACCGCGAGGATTATAATGCACTTAAGAGTATATGGTACGGCTATATCATAGAAAAGCTATAAGGACATGGTTCCGAAAGCTGCAGACAGGCTCAGCTCATGCTAGAGCACCATCTCACATAAAACCAAGCACTCTGCCTTCAGGATTGTCAAAGCCTGCCATAGGAGTGACTTATAGGTATACATGTGTCTATATGTAATGGTAGGTATAGGGATACTATACCTAAGCAAGGGGTGATTACACGACCTTGCCCCAGCTGAGTGGTCAGCCAGTTGTGTCAGTTTGGATGGCCAGCCAGGGGTGGCATAATACACGCTGCAGCCCCTGGTAGGCCTTGGATGCACCTATGCCCTGGGTAACCATGGTACACTATACGGGGCTCACAAGGTGACCCAATATCCAATTGGAGATGTACCTAAAGTACATGGAGTCCATTTTACAGAGAGCGGATAGCCTGGGGCCCTGATTAGCAGGATCCCAGGCCAACTAAGTCAAAAACCAGCTAAACACTAGGCAAAAAGTTGGGGTAACCATATAGTCAGATATCCACCTTTCTACACCCGGCTCCATCGTGTTCTGCATTATTTAATGCTCAACATGTGAGGTGTTCTAGTGTGGGTGGAAAGGGCTTGTGCGTGTTTTTGTGTAGAGTGTAAACACTGAGTGGTTTGGTGTTTTAAGCCTCCGTTTGTCAATCAATGTGTGTGGTGTGGTTGTGGGAGGTCTGTGCGTGTTTTGTATAGACTGCTTATGCTGAGTGGCTATGTGTGTCTGTATTAAGGCCGGTGTGGGGCAGTGAGACAGTAACACACTTTTGTTGGAAGAACCAATAAAAAACTCTGCAAAAAAAACCTATAATTTCAAACACTGCACAGCTGTACAACTAAATCTAAAACCGGGAACTTCACTACACACCATATACACTCCATAACACATGGATAAAAGACTGCCATTTTTCTCCATAAAAATACATGGACTGTTTTTCATTGAAAATAGTTTTGTGTGGAGTTGGTTTGTATGGAACATTGAAAAACGGTCTATGTACTAAACATGTTTTACTTACCTTTAGTCTAGGAGATGCATCAGTGTGGTGTCTAGGAATATCACACTGATTAGCAAAAGTAATCTGAAAAGTAACATACATAGTATTCTGAAAAGTAACTAAAAAGTAATTTCGAAACAGTGACTTACCTGTAATTCAATCAACTGCATTTGAGCCTGCATTCAATTGTAAAACATTGCATAAGAATTTTGCAAAGCAATTATTTCACTTACCTGCCCCAGGCTTGGTTCTAGAAATAAAATAACAAAATAATATTTTTGATACGAACAAATTGGTCTGACTTCAGTCTTCGAGTGTGTGACATCATTTGCTGCATGAGTGTGTACAACAAATGCTTAACACTACCCTCTAATAAAGCATTAATGCTCACACACACTACCATAAATAGAGAGTAAGGTGCTATCTACTGTTAACCTTTGCCTATCTTTGGGGTTCCACAGACCAAGAAAACAGATGTCCTCATCCTTGGCTACACTCCCTCCACATGGGACAACTCCTGGTGGACCCCCAGTCCTCGGAAACCCTCCCACCCCGACAGACATGCGCAAAACCTTGGCATCATACTAGACTTATCACTTGCAATGAACCGCCAGATCAACGCCGTATCCTCATCCTGTTTCAACACCCTCGCATGCTTCAAAAGACTTTCAGATGGATCCCATCTGAATCCAGAAACACTGTCTTGCATGCTCTCATCAGCAGCAGACTTGACTACAGCAACACCCTCTAGGCAAGAATCAACAAGAAACTCCAACGCAAACTCCAGACCTTCCATAACGCCACAGCCAGGCTGATCCTTGACATCTCTCATCTCAGCCACATCACCCAACACCTCCGAGACCGCCGCTGGCTCTCAGTCGAAAGAAGAATATCCTTCAAAACTCCCCAACCACGCATACAAGGCCCTTCACAACACAGGACCTACATACCTAAACAACCACCTCTCCTTCCATGCACCCAAAAGACACCTCCGATGAGTCAACCTCGCCCTGGCCTCCGTCCCAACCATCTGCAAAACCAGAACGGGAGGTGAGTCAATCTCCTACCAAGCAGCCAAGGCCTGGAAAGAACTCCACTGGCATGCCCCCACACTACTCTAGTTCAGGAAGGACCTCAAGACCTGGCTCTTCGGATTAATCCTGCACTTAACAGAGCTGCAGACCCGCCAGCTCCTTGATACCCTCACGGTTGAGTAGCTGCTCTTTGCCACCCCCTGACTGATTGATTCCTATAGAGTTTAAGCAATGCTATGCAGACGCTCCTCCATCCCATACCAGTCGTCGGACTTTAGAATCTATTTGGGAGAAAATGTCTGGGTGTACACTGTATGGAGTATTCTGTAGGACACACAATGGCGTGGTAATCATTTTAAAAAGGGCAGCCCTACCCATCATGGCTAGTGGGAGGGTTTGCCAATTTTCCACATCTCTGTGGAGTCTATCGACCTGCATAATTAGATTCATCGCCAGGAACTGTTCCGATATCTGAGTGATAAAGATGCCCAAATGCACAAAGCCATCCTGTACATTCAGTGCCACACAGTCGGAAGGTTGAGTCAGTATCCCCTCAGCCATGGGGGAAGACCAAGGACGCGTCACAGTTAATTTGGTAGCCAGAGTGGTCTCCAAAAATCCAGAAGATCTGGAGAATCCTGGTGACGGATCATGTGATGTATAGCAATATGTTATCGGCACAGAGAAATCTATTCATCCCACACCTCAGTAGTACAGATGTCCCGGATCATAGGGTCTGGACGGACCCAAGCCGGCAACGCGAATATCATGGGGAAAAGGGGACAGCCCTGCAGCGTGCCCCTCCTCAGATAAAAGACTATGGAGAGCGTTGCATTAACCCGTACTCATGCCAGAGGGTTCCGATACAGGAGCAAGCACCCATACACAAATCCTTGGGCCAAAACCATTTCACTCAAGAGTCACACAGATATAATTCCAATCTACACTGTCATATGCCATGCGGGCATCAAAAGACAGGAGAAAGGCAGGTTCAGGACATGAGGAGCATCCCACACAAACATCTCCAGTTAAGAAGAGTCCGCTTGTAGTTTACCTTTTTTAGGGATCAGGATAATGGTTGCGGCACGGAACACATCTAGCATATGCATCACCACTTTGTCAGTCATGCACTTAAAGAGTTCAACTGGCAAACAATTTGGTCCAGCAAGTTTACCCGATTGGATAGCTCACAAAGCCTGAGCTATATCCTCCACTATCAAGTCCTTGTCCAAAGTGGTCTGGTCATCTGCCAAGAGCATTGGAATGACTATATCCTTCAGGAGGTCGGAACAATAATCTTGTGCCATAGGGAACATCGAGGCATACACCCCCTCATAATACACTGCAAAAGCCTCTGCTATTGCCTCATTTGTCACACTCGGGGGCCCCTCCACTATCCACTACCTCTCTGACCCAGGCTTCTTCCCGCTCCCTCCTTTCCAACCACACCAGGAGCTGGTTGGCCTTTTGGCCAATGTCATATAATATGTACTCTGAGGCTAAGGCATGAGCCCGGGCGTGTTTCCGCCTATTCCCTCAGATCGTGCGCTTGAGACGCAAGTGATGATGGAGGTCCAAGTCAGATCCTCCACCCTCTAAACACTGCGGCTCCAGAGACGTAATGTCCCACTCCAGTACCTGAAACTGTATTTTATATTCTTTCTTTCTTCCTCTTATGAGGTCCTGGGTGTAACTCTGCATCACGGCCTTAATGGCCTCCCAAAGTATGCATGCCAAATGAGCTTTATGAGCCTATTATGGAAGAGCATCTGTTAAATAACTATTTCCTAAAAACTGCATCTGTACTTTGTGGACCTAGGTCTAGACTCGCCCCAAGACTTGGGAAAGGCAGATTACCACTGAGGCAAGATTAGGGTGTCTAAAGAGTCTCATTGAGGGGATGACCAAAAGAAAGGGGTTGTTAATCCCCCCTAAGGGAAAGATAGTAGGCAACCTAAGGATAAAAACAGACTATTTTAAAGGCCCCCTAAAACTTGCTCAGGAGGGTGGGCCCTGAGACAATACACAGATCAAGAGTGGGTACCAGGTAAGAACTGGGAACCCAACAAGGGATGGTGCTTTAATTGCAAAGCTAATGGGCATCAAACTGAAGACCCTATCTGTCCCAAAAAGGCTTCTTCAAGTACTGCCTGGGGTACAGTGCCCTCTGGGGCGGACAGGTCTTCTTGCTGAGGAGAGGAGGGACCTGAGCTTGAGACTCAGACGTTGGCTTACTAGACTTCCTACCTTTCCTCTTGGAGGGTTGGGGCACCTTTTCAGGCTTCAACATCTCTTTTTCACCCTAGGGTTTGCTATATGCTCGGGTTTTTAGGCACACCCATTCAGGGCTTGCCAGCATGGCTGCATGAAATCTTAACTCTACCTCAGCCCATGCCGAGGACTCCAAATAATTCCCTAGCCAGTCACTTAGCTTTATTCGATTTTCATTTAAAACCATAAAAGCATACAGATAAAAAAAAAACAATATGAATATAGGAGCGTGGAAAAATACATATAATACAAGTTAATAGAGACATATGCCCAACCAATAGGAACCTTTTCCTAATTTAAAACATAATAAAACATAATACATAAAAACCGCGTTACTGACTGGGTTAAAATGTAAGCTTGACCCTTTATAAAAACTTCTCAAACATTGCTGTATTTGTAGAATAAGTCAAATCTATGGGGGGCAGGTGAGCTAATACCACCCCTTTCTAGCAAATGATTATATACTGCTGTGGGTCTTGGTAGGGGGATGTGTGGGATACACGGATAAAAATCATACAAATCCCAAATGGAGATGGGACTGTCACCTTCGTGAGGCTGGGAGGATCGTAAATAGGGGACGATGTTCCTATTCCTAAATTTAACAAGAATTAAGTCCCCGGGAATGTCCTTAGGTAATGACCCTAACCAGCCCACCCTTCTAACACTCAGGATACCACCGTCCTTATCGGGTGGCAGGGGTCTATTTTTAGCTAACCAGAAGATGACCTTGTGTAATAGATCCTGATAACTCTCGGGTTTCCTGTGAGCGGGAGTCGGTACTCCTGAAAGAACAAGAACAAAGGGTGCGGCTGCCGGAGGTAAGTCTATACATGCAGCTCTGTTTGGCTCTGCTCTAACAGCAGAGTAATTAGTTAACACAGGATTTGGGGCATTTTTAGTGACCAGTGGGGGTTGACTCTTGGGAGGCTGTCTTTCAATCGGGACATTTTTTCTTGTATTAGACAAAGATTTGTGGGCGGTTTTGGTAGCAGTTAGAGGTAACATGCTGGGAAATTGTCTTTCAGTTGGAACAGTTTTTGTTGTGTCAGTTACCATAGGCACTTCAAGTACAGTTTGTGGGATGGAACAATTAGGTATCACCATCTTTATAACGGGTGAAGAGTTGGCTTTAATAGCTGTCTCTATACTTGTCTCTATACTTGTCAGCCTATCCCCTAAAACGGTAATTCGTTCTAGCAAGGGTGCTATTACAGATCTTAACAATAGTTCAAGCTGAGGCAGTAACTGCAATTGAGGCGATGATACTTTGTCCTTCAAACTTTCAGCGACCCCCCTGGGTGTGATGGAGTTTGTGGCAGGCGATGGGGGATCAATACGGAGTTTTTGTATTTTGGGTTGGATTTCGTAATCGTTTACCCCGTCGTGTTTCCTTTTCGCACTTTGGCCCAGCGACAGTGCAATTGCCTGGATGTTGTCCTCATTGGGTGGTATGGAAGGTTCATGAGGTCTGTCAGCGGGAGTGTTAATACTAAGGCCTTTTACGGGGGAAGGGGATGTTACTGGAATAAAGTTAGTCCCGCACAGAGCATTTAGTTCCTCCCAGTAGGACAAGTCTTGCAAACTTTTAGGGGTATATGACGGGGATTGCATTGTATCGAGGGGTTGGCGGCGGTCATCAATATCTATGTCGCAGATAGTGGTAGGTGATGTATAGCTCTGAATAAGCTTTTCCATTCTCTAGCTGTAATATGGGAATTTAATATGCCCACTTATGTGTCATAAATAATAAGGTATGGTCGAAAGTTGTGTCTGTGATGGCGAAGTCAAAAAGTCCATGGGTAATCAGTACATGGTATACAGTACTATACCTTTTTTTGCTGGGGAGCCAAGGGAGGTGGCCCGTCCCCGTCCACCTCGTGCCACAGAGGGCCCGCCCGGCAGTCCCGCGCGCGTCCCGCGGGGACAGGAGGTGTTCCGCTGTTTGTAGGCGCCTCCTGGCGCAGTCAGTGACGTCCCAGGTGCACCTCTGCCACCGGGGCACCTGGGGATTGTGGTCTCGGTCTGTTTGCCGTTTCCCAAACGGCGCTCGGTGAGAAAAGGAAAGGTGAGAGTACTTTGGCACTCTGCCGGTCCCCCTCCCGTTCAGGTGCAGGTTGAAGTATTCCCTAGCAGGTATTCAACAGAAACTGCAGAGGACACACCCACCCTTTTCTGGCCAGTAACCCCTCTCCAGTCCAGGAATGAACCTTGGTTACATTATCATGACTGGATAAGTCTGTTCTGTTATATTCTGTCCTGGAGAGACCAATTTGTCAGTCACCATGGTGACACTTGCACCTGTATCTAACAGTGCTTCCACTCGGTACCCATTAATATGAGGCGGTTGTCTGTACTTCTCTAGATTATTGGGCCAGACAGCCAGGGCAGCTACATCTACCCCAAACTCAGACTAAAGTAGCTTCAGTGTGCTCTCTAACTTGGTCAGGGCACACCCAGAATCCCGGAGTCTCACCACTGCTGTGTTAACTGAGGGAGCATTAGAGAAAGCCTTTCCAGTCAGTGCCCATCATTTCTGCAATGAAAGTACCAAGCCTTCGTGGGATCCCATTTTTTACCCTGGTACCCATCCTTGGTTTGTGTATTGTCTGGGGGCCAACATTAATGTACCAGTTTTCGGTGGCCTTTAGTTGGGCAAACTTAAGTTTCTAACAGGGACCCAAGTTGCAAGCCTGGCTACTACCCTCTGCCTCAGACCTGATATTAGATTAGTTGGGACCTTTTCAGAAAGATAGAAAAAAATCTAGCAGACTATACTTTTGCAAGGCCTAACTGTCTAGGAAAATTTTAAAAATTCTAAAACAACTTGACTGGGAGACTAAACCAAGGCCCTAACAGTACAGTTTAAACAATTTGGATAAAATCGACAAAATAAAAAAATAAATCCCTTTTCAACTAATGTCAATTGCGGATCTACTTCGTGGAAATCACCTTTTGACCAAGTGGTATCAGCAATGCAAAGTCTTTAATACCACCACTGAACCACCAATGTAGGATGCTAGCTCTTTAGATAGTGGACAAGAAAGAGGTAACACTATGTAAAGAGTCTAGAAATTCCAGTTGGTTCACAGAGGCACAAATGATAACCTAAATACTCTCTTTTGTGGAAGTATGGGCAAACAGTTGGGCTTAGCTGAGAGAAGTGCTAAGCATTTGGTGACATACGCAATAAATGAGACACTACAGAATTAATCCGAGACCAATTTAGAAAAATACTTTTTTTTTAATATACATTTTAATACCAAGAACTTTGTTATCAAGTAAGTACTTTTTAAAATATCGATTTTAGCAGGTAAGTAAAATGTTTACTTAAATGAGTCTTTACGCACATTGCTGTCCTATGGGAGAATAGGCATGTATAGAAAACGGTTATTTGCGTTTTTGTTTCTTCTGGTCTCCTTCGGGATTTTGGGGCGTAGGGGGCCTAAGTGCAAAGTACCACCAGCAGTTTCTTGTTACCTGCACTGGGGCATCTAGGTACAGAGGTGATGGACAGGTTGGTATGATCTGTGCGCTACACCAGTAGAAATAAGGGGGGCCACCTAGAAATAGGTTGCAGGGGGCGACTTGGGAACAAGTCCGGAAGCTCCAAACGGGGGCTGAGGGCAAGGGAGTACAGTTGGCTTGTCAGTATCCGTGCTGAAGCGCTCGGCGCCGAAAGGAAACGTTGGCTGTGCTCTGTGTGCCTTGGAACCTTGTGATAGTCGGTCCTGCCAGATGATAGGGCAAAATCAGGACAGCTGGGCAACTCTCGAATTGGGTCTCTGAAGTGATGATGTCCCTCGACGGTGGCTTGGTCTTTGAGTCGTTGGGAGTCTCAACTGGACTCACAGTCTCTGCTTGTTGCAAAGGGTGGCAGTCTCTCAAGGTTCTTGGAAGCTGGTCAGCTGGAGGACGAGTTGCTGGGTCAAAATTGTCGAGACTTAGTGTGGTAGGCAGGGTTTGGCAACAAAGGTCCACAGCAGTCTTTAGTTCTAGCTTTTTCTTGCAGCTCTCTGAGTCCTTCCCTTCTTGATCAGTCGAATCTGAGATCCTGGTGTCAGGGGTGCCGCCTAAATACTCAATTTAGGGGTGTTAAAGAGAGTGACAGGTAGAAGCCAATTGGGCTACATACCTTTAGGGTGGTACTAACCAGAGGGGGAGGGGGGGGGGGGGGGGGGGACACACACGCCTACTAACTAACTAGTTTTCCTACCTGTCCTGGTGCGAGATGAGGCCGGGTCAGGGGATGGTATTTCACCTGTCTGGAAAAGCCTTGGATTGCATATCAAAGGCGGCAGATTCCTTTAAGCCTCCTGCCTTGATATGTTGATCACCATCCTGCTCGGAGGCGGTGACAACACCTACAGCCAGAGCATGCTTTGTTTCTGCCCTAAGATTGTGCAGGCTTTCACATGCAGGGGGTCAAAAACCTGTCAGTGGTGGCAGGATATTCTACACCGGTCAGCCAGCACACTAGTAGTCAGTAGGTTTTCAGGCGGCACCTCTAAGGTGCCCTCTGAGTGCATGCATTAATAAACCCAACACTGGCATCAATGTGGGTTTATTAATACGAGAGATGTTTGATACCAAACATCTCTGGTTTCAGTGAAGTCATCATGTAGCTGGGGAACTCGTTTTCACCAGTGTCTAACCCACAGCTTTCCAAACTTTTCATGTTGGTGACACACCTTTTTGTGAAAAAAATGTCAGGGACACGGTAACGCGAGGAAGGGCAGCGAGCGCGAGCATTTAATAATGAAAACCTGAGGACTCTCCTCACTGGTCTTACTGATACCTGTCTGATCCAGACGTCGACCATGACGGATTGGATTCGAACTTCGAGGGCTTTACCCCGCCTTCGCATCGCGCTGTACAGATATCCTAAATAACAAAAAGATTGCCAGTACTGATAACAAAGGGTGATTGACATGTGTTACAACACAGCACCTGAAAATTCCATTCAAGACTGGGAGCTCGTTAATAGCTTTTATTATTCTCTTTAATTTTTGTCAACAAAGAGCGAATGGTTTCATAAAAGTTCTTATTCAAAGAAATGAACAGCTAATACATGCTAGGGACAAAATAAAAGTTAGGGAATCATTCACCATATCAAACATGTCACAGGCATACGACAGTCAAACATTCATGGGTGGTAAGGGAACAATGGACTAAAAAAGTGCATAGCGTACAGTATTTACAGTGAAATAACGGGCACAAAAACACGGGAGTATAAGAGAGCCAAAGTCTGCAAAGTGATTGGAAAAAGATATCACTAGGAAATTATTCAAACAAAAAGTACATTCCTTTGTGAAATTCAAATGTTCTTAATCTTTGTTCAATTAAGGAGGTAATGTACAGGGGATAGTGATAAGCGGCAGGGGAATTTTTTGATGAGCTTATCACCCGTGCAGACTACGGTGTGGCAGGGGCCTACGCGTTTCAAATCCCGCTGGTCTCGGGGGATTCTCTTCAGGGCCTTTAGTTGTCTCTAAGAAAAATGAAGAAAAAGGAAAGTTTGTAAGAAGGAAGTTTACATTCAATTGATCAACATCAGATTCCTCACTCAGGTCCCACCCTCTCCTACACAGGCTTACCAAGGGGCAGATATGCAACCGTGTAATAAAAGTCACAGCGTCTTAGCTGGAAGGGGTAATCTGTACCTAAAACAGTCAAGACAAACGCAGATTCAGATGGAGGACTAATCGGAGTGGCTAAAGTGTAAGAATTATAAAGGCTCGATCTTACCTACCTTATTAATCAACGGGAAAGCTGTACTTGAATTAGAGTCAGAACACAGGGAAAGACGGACGTTTTACCTATAAAGTAATAAGCAAGCGTATGGTCAGAACGGGTTTCCTCATAGTAGTGAGCGAGTGGTTCTAAAGTGTCGGCAAGAACTCTTACCTACTATCATTAGACCTTAGTTTCGGTGTGCGCCGCCGTGGAAATATAAATAATGGCACGCGGTCTATTTAGAAATAATAAAGCAAAGGCTTCAGTTTACAACGGCCGCCAGAAGATACAAAAGTTGCTGAGTCAAACTAATAGCGTTTCTTACCGGAATCACTGGGGATTCCAGTTTTTCAGGTCCTTTGAATTCTTTTTAAATAGCAAGCCGCGCCTCGCGGACCACGCCTTTCATGAATGATTGTGGTAAGCCGCACTGTTTCCTCTAATGATTTGTAAAAGTACTGGCGGCTACAATCTTATTTATTCATATGGACTCCCGTTGGTTCCTTTTCAGACTTTCTAAACAACCAAAACAATTTGTTGGTCCAATTCAATTCCCCACTGGATCCCCAGTGATTCCGGTAAGAAACGCTATTAGTTTGACTCAGCAACTTTTGTATCTTCTGGCGGCCGTTGTAAACTGAAGCCTTTGCTTTATTATTTCTAAATAGACCGCGTGCCATTATTTATATTTCCACGGCGGCGCACACCGAAACTAAGGTCTAATGATAGTAGGTAAGAGTTCTTGCCGACACTTTAGAACCACTCGCTCACTACTATGAGGAAACCCGTTCTGACCATACGCTTGCTTATTACTTTATAGGTAAAACGTCAGTCTTTCCCTGTGTTCTGACTCTAATTCAAGTACAGCTTTCCCGTTGATTAATAAGGTAGGTAAGATCGAGCCTTTATAATTCTTACACTTTAGCCACTCCGATTAGTCCTCCATCTGAATCTGCGTTTGTCTTGACTGTTTTAGGTACAGATTACCCCTTCCAGCTAAGACGCTGTGACTTTTATTACACGGTTGCATATCTGCCCCTTGGTAAGCCTGTGTAGGAGAGGGTGGGACCTGAGTGAGGAATCTGATGTTGATCAATTGAATGTAAACTTCCTTCTTACAAACTTTCCTTTTTCTTCATTTTTCTTAGAGACAACCAAAGGCCTTGAAGAGAATCCCCCGAGACCAGCGGGATTCGAAACGCGTAGGCCCCTGCCACACCGTAGTCTGCACGGGTGATAAGCTCATCAAAAAATTCCCCTGCCGCTTATCACTATCCCCTGTACATTACCTCCAAGGAATGTACTTTTTGTTTGAATAATTTCCTAGTGATATCTTTTTCCAAACACTTTGCAGACTTTGGCTCTCTTATACTCCCGTGTTTTTGTGCCCGTTATTTCACTGTAAATACTGTACGCTATGCACTTTTTTAGTCCATTGTTCCCTTACCACCCATGAATGTTTGACTATCGTATGCCTGTGACATGTTTAATATGGTGAATGATTCCCTAACTTTTATTTTGTCCCTAGCATGTATTAGCTGTTCATTTCTTTGAATAAGAACTTTTATGAAACCAGTCGCTCTTTGTTGACAAAAATTAAAGAGAATAATAAAAGCTATTAACGAGCTCCCAGTCTTGAATGGAATTTTCAGGTGCTGTGTTGTAACACATGTCAATCACCCTTTGTTATCTGTACTGGCAATCTCTTTTTGTTATTTTGGATACTGGCTCAGCCATACTGATTAGAGCCAACCCTTAGTTGCTTTTCGGTACAGATATCCTGGCACGGATGAATTGACACTCTATTCCGGCCCTCGATTGGTGCCCACTTTTGTTATTCAGGTTTTCATTATTAAATCCCCTCAATTTTCGTTGTGCATGTGGTGCCTCTCCTTTCTAAGTGATACATATCAGGAATATTGTTAGAAGACCCTCCGTATCCGCGAGATATATTCGTTGCCGACGGTTGGCTGTTTTCAAAGTCATTTTCTATTTGTGTGTCCTTTTTTATAATAAGACGGTCACCTGATGAAGGCTTACAAGCCTAAACGCGCGTAGTGCCCTTATCTACCGCTTTGCCTCCATCGTCGTTCATGTGTCTATTCACGGTTTTGTCTCTACTGTTTTCTAGGTCTCATGTAATGTATATGTCTTATTATGTGGTTTTAATGAAGATTCATGGTGTCGTTTTGTAAATAATGAATTAGATCTTGGAAACACAATAATATGAAATAAGCAATAATTGCAAAATAATTTTTTTATCAATAAATAAAAATACAATAAATATCTTGGATCTAATTTGATTAGTCTTTTACATGTGGGTTATTAAATGGTTCTTTATTTAATTGACATTAGTGTGCTATAACTTGTCTATAGACCTTTACCTAAGTTAAGACACTTTCCTACATATTACTGTATAAATTCATATAAAAAAGTACTTACTTGAAAAGATCTTGGTATCACAAATTATTTTAAAGAAAGGGTTATTTTTCTAAATTGATATTGGAATTATTCTGGATAGCGCGTCTTATTTATTGCCTCTGAGTGCAACAAATGCTTAGCCCTCTGATAAGCCTCGTCCACACTACCAGAAAAGAGAGCATTTAGTGTTATACTATTTGCCCCTGTAAACCATTAATTGTTGCCAGGACTTTTTACCCAGTGTACATTGTTTTGGTTCACTATATAAAGAGCCTTCTTTCTACAGAGTGCGCATTTACAGCTCACTTCTTCCCTGTAGAGGGTAAAACAAACAGATTTTACAAGCAGGATCCATGCAGTGTAACGGGGTCTAGTTATCCAATGGGAATCTTTATGTGATTGAGAGTATCCAGGACAACTTCAATTATGTGGCAGGGAGGATCAAATTATGTGGCGAGAAAAGGCATATTATGTAGCGCAATAGGTCAGTTCAGGGCAGTAATACTTCATTCAATACAGTGATCAGCAACGGAAAGGTGACCAGTTACGTTTTGTAAAGGGAATTCAACTGACTGCAACACAAGTGTCAACATCTTTCAAAACATTTGATGCCTTTGAGCTACAAGTAAGATTTTAGATTGAAATCAGTAAATTACACTGCATATGTGGCAAGTGCAGCAAATCCCTAGTTGTGTGGAAAATGCAGTAGCCGCAGAATCACATAATTACAGTGGCCGGATTGTAACTCACCTGTTAACCCCTTCGCTGCGGCGGCTATTCCGCCGCAGCGCTAAAGGGGCGGGGCGGCCGCGCGGCCGCCGCATGCTGGTGACAGAACCGCTCCGTCACCAGCTACAGTTGAGCTGTGCTGGTGACGGAGCGGTTCCGTCATGACCCGCCCCGCTCTTTAGAACG
Source organism: Lissotriton vulgaris (assembly GCF_964263255.1). Classification (NCBI taxonomy): domain Eukaryota; kingdom Metazoa; phylum Chordata; class Amphibia; order Caudata; family Salamandridae; genus Lissotriton; species Lissotriton vulgaris. The sequence continues at coordinate 959,485,378 of NC_141691.1, forward strand.
CCCGCGCAGGCGCGAAATCAGCGCCGCGCAGGCGCGGCGGCCGGGCCATGACGGAACCGCTCCGTCATCAGCACAGCTCAACTGTAGCTGATGACGGAGCGATTCCGTCATCAGCATGGAAGGGGTTAAATGTGCCTATAAAGGTCTGTGTAAAATATGGAAAGACATTATGTTTTAATGGTCTTCATTATTTATAGTTTGTATGACAACTAGGATTGTTAAGCACAAGTTTGTGCTTTAGTTTTTTTTGTGTTGTAAATTCTTTATTGAGAAATTAAGGTACAGAAATAAATCCAGTACAACATAATAGACCCACGAGGGTCCAATGACATTACATATATAGTATAGCTAACTCTGGCCTATTATAATCATAGAGTAGGGTAGACATAATAAATTATGGAGCGAACAAATGTATTTAAAACCACTAAATTATTATATGTATAAAACCTGTAATATGGTATACATTGGAAATGATGCAAGATCATAAAGGATAATAAATACATCAATAAATAGACAAATAATTGAGAAAGAAATGAAATTGATGAGAAATAAGGTGGGTGAATAAATGGAAAAGTGAATAGATAGGGGAGTGAAAAGAAAAGAAAGAAAAGTGATGGTCAAAGTCATCTCTCTACCCAGTAAGAAGAGTTAAGAAGTAAAAATAAAAGGGGTAAGGATGCGAGAGGAAAGGAGGATAGGGAGAAAAACAAAAAGAAAGACAACAAATGAAGAGTGAAATAAAAGGGGGGGATATCAGATAGGATGATGAGAGGAAAATAATTGAGAATCTCAGAGAAAAGAAGCTTCTACTTGTTGAAATGTTTCTTCTTGATCCTGAAGTTTATATATAATACGCTCATGTGATGCGGTTTGAATCATTGCAACCATCCAGTCCTCTATAGAGGGAGGGCTAGATGATTACCACAATCGTAAGATACAGATTTTTGGCTGTAGAAAGTGCAGTATGTAAAAGTCAGCACTCATGACGTGAGATGATAGATGTATTCCCCGGATCATGCAATAGAATAATAAAAGGGGTAAGAGGAAGTCTGAGAGGAATAGTCTCCTTAAGTTTATATCCTATTTGTGTCCAAAAACATTGTAAAGAGAGGCATTCACAGAGTATATGAGGAAGGCCCGAGTTAGTTCAGAACATCTCCAACATTTAGAGTGCGATAGTAGTCCTGCTCATTGTCATTTCAATGGTGTCCAGTACCAGTCATGTAAAGTTAAAAAAAAAAAAACAGAATATGCCTCACAAGTGTTGTTATCTTGGGCTTCCAGTATGTCTGGCCAGGCATCTTTGTCTATGGTAATATGTAGGCGTGCTTGCCAATTCACTTAAAGAGCTTTAAGAAGTGGTTCTGAGTAGAGGTGATTAGTTAAAGTGGAATATAGTCCCGACAACTCCCTTGTGTCGACCCCAAATACAGAGATATTCCAATATCGGCAATGTTTTTAATGTCCAGGGAGGAGAACGACATCTCCTCAGGCAATGCTGTAATTGTAGATGCTCTGGTGCCTAATCCAAGGAAAGGTCACATTCTTCACAAAGATGATAACATTGTACTTGTGTTGTTCGTGTTGTGAAAAAAAACCAGTTGAAAAATCTTTTAAATACTCCCTTTTCAATAAACCCAGCAAGACTATCCTGCTGGTTAACATCATGTAAAGAAAGGCAAACTGATAAGCACATGCAAGATGTAAAAGTAAAAATTAGGTCCAGATTGGTCTTAATCTTAAACTACTTTGAGAGATTGGGATAACTCACCAGTAAACAGATGGGGAAACTTAATAGGCAGAATCACAGCCTCTTTAAGTGCTTCTTTTGCCCCTTCGAGACCTGCAACATCATTCCACTTTATATTCGGCTTCTCTATAACAATGGCACCTATAAAGAGAAATCAGTTTAATAAGTGCAAACAAAATAATGTTTGCTTTTCTTTGCAATGCGATATTTAACTCAATTGCATTTTATCCCTTCACCTTTGACAATGATTTTGAAAAGGCTAACTACAACAAATCCAACTACTACTAGCTGAATTTAAAATGTTATAACAGGTGTACAATTAATCCGAAGGCGGTTGCACAGATCAATAAGATGCCACTGAGGATATAAAGGCAGAAAAGTACTGAAGAGATGGAGTTAGCAATTAAATCAGTTCCCACCTCACAAACTATGGAGGGTGTCAGAATTTTTTTAATTTACATATTGTTTCCACAGTTTGTAATCGTAAAACCTGCTACTGGCAGCTTTTGGACTGCCAGTACATATGCATTATTTTAACAATCTCCGTCTCAAATGAACTAGCAAGGAGCAATGTTATATTAAAGCCTTAGGATCGGTTAAGTAACTACAAGAAGCAGACTTTGACAAAGATATCAACCCCGAATTTCAAATGAATACACAACTGCACAGTGCAAGTAATTCAGGTTGTGTAAAGGGTGTTTAGTAGAAATTCTCCAATTGATGGAAACACTCTATGCCACACCCCAGTATCACCTTTATAGATAAAGCTCTCAGGAGAAACAGGGAATCTCCAAGTGATTTCTTTTGACCAGGCAGAGAATTTCTTACCAGGTATTGAAAGTCTCTAGGTCTGACCTGCCAGTGAACTTGGGAAGCTGAAAGTACTTAATAACAATTAAACAAAAAATGGACAAGGATGAGAAATAAGGCCTTAGGTGGATGCAAGAATGACGAAAAATAATGAAGATAAGTTATATCCTTTTGTACGTGTGGGAATGTTAAAGTAACATGGACAAGTGGCACAAAAATATTGTTGTGCCGAGTTTCCCTCTGTTCAAATTCTCAATAATATACATTCTGCACTTCTGAAACATGCCACACACAAAATTAGGATCAGTATATAACAGCTGTTACTAGCAATTCTGTAATGATGAAATGTCCACAAGTGATGAAGTATTAAAGAGATGCTTTATTCCAAGTTGTATAGAGAGACCCCACCAGGAGTATCCAGCATGGTGCTCAGCCCAGCCAACTGTAAACTCCCAAGCAGAACACCAACATTCTGATAGGTGCATCACATGAACATTCCAATGGAGGTAGAGAAGGATAGCATAGAGAATACCAAGATACCACATTATCCTCTTCTTAAACAGAAAACAAAAAGCTAAAAACAGCAACGGAGAACGGGGAGGAAATGAAAACAAGTGAATTGAGCAAAAGCGGAAAAAGGAACAGCAAAGAGAAAACACTCATAAAAAGAGAACAAAGAAAGAAGAATGGAAAAAACACGTATAAACCATCCTCTCTTCTTACACCATATAAACCATCCTCTCTTCTTACAGAACTTTAAAAATAAGAAAACTATGGAAGGCAATAGAAAAGAGAAAGAACAAAAGAAACCTTCATTTCAAGAAAAAGGAAGATGAGGAAACCTCATCAAAACACTATTACCTCTAAGCAAATTACAATTACGTAATGCAAGAGATAACAGTGCAAAAAGTTGCAATACAAATACATCAAATCTGAACATATTTGGAATAGAAAGTAAAAAGCACATAAATATCTAAATATGTGAATGTAAAACCTAGACTCTTAAAAGTAACTGGTAAACTAGCATATGTGAATAAAAACAAAAAACATGCCCAAAACGCTAGACAAATAATGCTATAGGACTGTAACCCTAGCATAGCTCCTCTGAAGGAGACAAAAATACGCACACCCAACAGGGCATAAAACAAAAATAGACTAGGTCCGTGTGGACAACTGACGTGGTGCCAGGTGGGACTAAAACCCACTAGAATAAAATGGGACTGTAACCCACCGCAAATACATAGAAATTGCGCAAGTAGGACTAAAACCCACTGCAAGCAAATGGGACTTGAACCCATAACAAAAACATTGCAAATTAAACAAACGGGACTAAAACCCACTGCAAAAACATCTAAATTACACAGATGGGACTAAAACCCACAGTAACTGTAAGCAAATGGGACTGAAACCCACAGCAAATGTAGCAAACACATCATGCCAACTGGCATACTGGGGTGATGGGACTCAAAACCCACCCCCAACACAAAGGAAAAGAAAACATGTTTATAAAGGAAATGGGACTAAAAACCCACCCCTATGCTAACAGCTAAAAAGTACAAATTTTATGGAAACTTAGCATACTGTAAAAATACACAAAAAGCAAATAATTCTCATAAACCTGTTAAATAAAACATTTTACAATGAAAAATTTCATATGACCGTGAAGAAAAAACATATTCTTTACCCCCATTTCTTTGTTAAAGCTTGTAATAACGCAATGACAGTGCCCGTCACCGGAATGAGGTAGACAAGCAAGATTTATTAACACAAAACACTAATCCTTTAATATCATTGGTGTGCCTGTCACCATGTAAAAGTGGAGGCAATGTGGAGGCAACACCGGAGCTCGATCCCTGCCCCCGAGAAAAATATCCATATTTTATAATAAAGAACGCACTGCGGTTTCGCTTCCCATTCTCCAGCATTTACATAAAGGAAAAGAACAGTACCTTAGATTTAACACGGCTCTCCGTTGAGAATGAGAGTAAAATTTCACATGTCCCGCTGTCTGCTGCATCGCAATGACTAAACAAGTGAAAGGGAAACTCTGAATGACGTTGCAGCACTGGGAACAACAGACGTGATGTGAGAAGTCCCAAAGCAAACATGGCAGCACGCACAGCGACGCAAAGCAGGGTGGCTCACGGCGCTTCCCAACACCAAACCACAACAGAAGATCCGGCAGAGAAGACGGCACGTCACAGGAGCTCCTTTGAAGACAGCAGGTAAGAGCGTGCACAGTGAAAGACACGCGCTGAATTTTAAAATGAGGAAAAGCAGTTGAACTGAAGATGGCTTCAGTGGTTCAATTTTCGCTCGATTTATGCTCAAAAACCATGAAAATAATGTACAAAAGGAATCTCCACAAAAATTATTAAGCTTTGGTATTACTTGATGGTAAGCGGGTGAAACAGGCAGAACACCACCAAACCTCGTGGTGTATTCACTTGCACACAAAAAATTCCTCTGGGCAAAAACTTTAAATAACTTAAATTCCAAAAGAGAAAAGTCGCTGCAGCACAATGTATCCATACATGAACAGTCACAGGTATTCCCCAGAAATATTAATGTTCACTCTCACGTGACTGCACAGTACAGAATGAGCCAGGAGCAGAAAAGATTCAGGTTTAACCCATTAGAGGGCACAGCTCCAATACAGCAAAAACTAGAGTCTCCTTGTAAATAGGACAACATGCAGAGTTGGCAAATATAATGCTTACCCTCATGTGAGGATACAGCGTGAGTCCCAAAGTCAAAACAAACAGGCTTACCCATCGTGAGGGCACAGCTCCAACTTAAAATTTGTAGACTCACTGGTACACAGGACAACTGCCAGACTGCTGTGGGCGACCGATTGTAGGTCACTGGTGGGGTCATGCTGGCAGTTGGGGTAGCTTTTCTTGTTGCAGGAGGTCCTTTCATAATTTGTAGTTTTCTTTGTTAATATCTTCTAGTTTGAAGTACTTCTTGACCTGACAAAAGTAGGTTCTTTTTTAAGATCGTCGCCAATATGTAATGATAAAATGTCCACAAGTGATGAAGTATTAAAGAGATGCTTCATTCCAAGTTGTATAGAGAGACCCCACCAGGAGCATCCAGCATGGTGCTCAGCCCAGCCAACTGTAAACTCTCAGGCAGAACACCAACATTCTGATAGGTGCATCACATGAACATTCCAATGGAGGTAGAGAAGGATAGCATAGAGAATACCAAGATACCACAAATTCTTACCAAACCAAAATGCTGAGGCTTTGTCATGCATTTTTTAAAAACTGAAATACATTATTAGCTAAATTACTCAATGAGGAACCAAGAGATTTTAGTTGCAAATGGGTCTTCTGCACTTAAGTGCACATGTTCAGGGCAAATCACCATCTGTCTGTGCCTAAACTAAGGAGATGTTTTCCTAATAACAAAAACACTGTATCACTAAATCATCTTTATGGATGAAGCCATCACCAGAAACAATCCAAAGTTACGAGGACATCTTGTAGTGATTTTTTTGGACTGGGTAGAGAACTCATTAACAGGTACGGACATTCTGTGGGTTTGACCTGCCACTAAACATAAGGAGATGTTAGTACATGCTAAGAATTAAACACAAATGCACAACAAGGATCGGAAATAAAACCTTAGTTGGAATCAGGATATATTAAAATATCTAAATATCTCACAGCTCTGGTAGTAGAAATTCTTACCACAGCAAAAACGCTGAGATCTATAATCCATTTATAAAACTGATATACATAGTTTAGTAGCTAAATTGCTAAACTGGAAACCTAGAGATCTGGTTTATAATAGGGTCTTCAGCACTTAAGGAAAAATGCAGAAGTTCAGGACGAATTACCAATGTGATCAAAATTGGGAACTGTCTAAGGTAAATGTCAGTAATGTAAGAATCTAACTATCTATTTCTGTCTCAATTACAAGTCCCCACACTCTTCTCCCCATCACATCCTAGTTTCAGCATCAGGTCGCAACCAGACCCTGAACACCATAATGATCATCTTTTTAGTGCAATCGGCTAGCAAGAGTTAAAATGCTGCCACAAGAAAAATATATTTTTCATATTTAGGATATTCCTAAGGATTTAAAAATATGAGCTGCAAAGGTCTTGATAAAGGGAAGAAAAACATCTAAAAAGGATCAACTGAGCTGGTGATGAGAAATGCTTCACTCACCTTCAGAGGAAAACTGTCTTAGAAAATAAAAAACTACTTTGTTAAATTGTACAACATTTGAGGGAACATTCTACAGTTCGATTTGGCCAACTAAAATGCAAGGAGAGAAAATTGCGACTTACGCGTAACAATCGCTTTGTAGCTTATAGTGCAACAACTTCACATGCTTTGCACACTTGAGTGTTTTTCTTCAAAGTGAAGGTTTAGGTTTAGGGGGTGTCGTGATTCCTTCCATGAAACCCACGATACACTCAAACAGACACCACATCAGATTGCATTTTCTCATTCATTTGACAAGGAAGTGTAGTGATGTGAAGCTGAACAGTCCATCTCTACTGATGTAGTGTAAAGTGTCCTTAAAAGTGAATTAATATAAAAAATGGCATACACTGAGCTCGCAACCGAAGAGGTGGAAAGGCGTGTGTGAATCTAAAGCACTACAATCAAACACAGTTTGCAGCATGTGCTGCTGTTTAGATCGCATGCTTTGCACAGACTGAAAAGTAGTGACCTTATCACACGAGCTCTAGCAGAAGACATTTGCAACTAAGAGACTGATTTAGAGTTTGATTGACAGAAAACTCCACTGTAAACATCTGTCCATCAAACTCTTCGTCCGCCTGCCTCATTTAGACATGGATTGACCCTAAGCTTTCAATCGACAGAAGGCTTTCCTCTGATGGCCCAACGCAGATCGGGCTGTGAAGGAAGGGCATTAGACTGTCTGCCCTACTTAGACGCTGTGAATTCCTTTTTTACTGACAGTCACTCCAACAAAACCTTGGTGATGACAGGAAAAAAAATAATGACTCCTCACAGCCTTAGTGTGTGGGTCATTAATTTTTTGTTTTTCAAAAGCAAGCTCCCACCTTGGGGTGTTAAATGTTTGGTAGATGACAGGAAAAAAAATAATGACTCCTCACAGCCTTAGTGTGTGGGTCATTAATTTTTTGTTTTTCAAAAGCAAGCTCCCACCTTGGGGTGTTAAATGTTTGGTAGATGTCCTTCAAAACCAACAACGGATGTCCATCCCATTTCTTACATCTGAGAGAACACCTATGATGACAGCTCTTGTCAACGTAGCAATGTAACAGCTGGGTCGGCAGTGGCCTTTAAATTTGGGGGACAGCAGTCCATCAGGAGGGCAGGAGGCAATGTCCTTCACCACCCTGACAGACTGTACTCTGTCCACCAAATCCTAAATCAGGCCAAAAGTCTTAAGGATATTTTGCCCGACTTGACTTAGATGGGCATAAATATCCACAGAATAATGCTTGGTAAAAGGGCAGTTTGGAGATTATGAGGCAGCTTTACATAAATCTGTATGTGGCAGATTGCTTCGGAAAGACAAAGTAGCTGCCTTTTAATGAGTGGAATGTGCCCTAGGTTCAAATGCAGAGTGTATTGTGCATTTAGTTTACTTGAATGCACTTGACAGTTCATCTAGCATGGACGCTTGGAAGCAAAAGATTAATTAGCCTGCGACCATCTATTGAAGCTTTTAGTTTCACACATATTTCACAGTCCGGCCAACGGATGTAGGGTGCAGACATCTTACAAGTTGTTTTTCTTTAAGGAATTATTTTTGTCCAGATGATGCAATACACATCAAGGCCATTCGGGAGAAACTTTAGGTTCTTGTACCCTTTCTTAGTGCAGTTGGATAAAAGGGTCCTCAGCGGTTTGCGCCTGCTACTCATTAACTCTTCTCAGTGAGGTAATGGAAATCAGGAAGGCCACCTTCCAACAGAAGAAGAACAGATCATGAACTCCATAAAACTTTAAGACTACTATGAGGTTCCATATTGGGACTGAGGAAGTCCTTGGATGAATGACTTGTAAAGACCTCCTTGAAGGACTTGACCACAGGAAACCTAAAAAGGGACAACGGTCCTACGTCTTGTATGCAAACTGCCACTGCAGCTCAATGAAGCTGAACGGAAAGGTATGCCAACCATGCCTGGCTTCCAAAGATGCAGCAAAAACGCAGAATACCCTACAATAATGTAGTAAGTGGGTCTATGTTTTCCTAAACAGTAGTTGGCAAAGCCTTTTCACTTGGTTCAAGAACAGGCATGTGTGGAGGATGTGCGTGCCTTGTAGGAGTTGCACACACTTTTCTGGAAGTTTGAAGTGCCCACAGTATAAGTCCATCTTCCTTTGATTTGGATGGCTAAGTCGTCTCCAATGCTGCTTGAGAAGGTCTGGTATCTTTGGCATATTTTCATGTGGATGGATTGACATCTATAAAAACAACAAATATGGTTCTCTAGCCCAAGTTGGGACAACCAGAATGAGGGTCATGGGTGTTGCCTCGTTTTTCTCAATGAGACTAGGATCTGGGAAACTGGAGGAAAAGCATTCACAAGGATCCCTGACCATTTAATCTAAAATGCAATGACCCCTGACTGTGGCTACCTGGAGGTGAAATTTTGTCACTTTGAGTCGTCGATGGTGGCAAACAGATCAACCATGATTGTGTCCCATTTTTGGATGAACTTGCAAAGCACTTGGGTAAATTCATCTCCTATTCATGGACTTGTTGATGTGTTCTGCTTAGCAGATGCACAAAATCACTAACTTCCCAGGGAGGTATTCTGATAAACTGAATGTGACTGAATAGTCCAATGCCAAACCTTCTCAGCCAGAATTGACATCTGGGCTGAATGTTGTCAGTTTTGAGGAGTACGGTTTTCCCCAGAACGAGGATGCCTGAGTGACAATTGGATTGCTGTCAGTTCCAGCAAGTTGATCTGTAAACCCTGATGATCATGCGTCCAGGTACCTTGGATTGTCATGCGTTCGTTGTGTGCCCCTCAACCTGTGAGAGAGGTTCTCTTGGAAATGGTCATCTGCAGTTGAGGGTTACAAAATGGTCTGACCAGTACCAAATTCTTCTGGTTCTACCATTTTAGAGGGCCTAACACTGGGCTCCACCAACATTACATCCTCTCATTGGGATTCTGCTTGCGACTCACCAGGCACACTTGTAGTGGACATATCTAATTTTGCATGAGGCACAACTACTATGCAGCAAGCCATCAGTGGTAACAGTTCCATTACCATCATAACTGTAATGGGACGTGATGCCTAAGGAAAAGAAGAAAACAAATCAGCAACCTTAAAAACACCATCACAATTTCATGTTTTGTGAAGGCTTTCCCGGTCACAGCATTTAGCACAGCATCTAGAAAGGGCTGGGTTTGGAGAAGCTACAATTTCTCGTTGACTTGGAACCCCAAGTGTGAACACCAAACACTGTGCGTTTTGTTTGTGCTAGGCACTGCTACAGACTGCTGCTTTTTAACAGTCTGCCTTCCATGAATGCAATTTGTAAGACATTGGGTTGTTTATTAACTGAGGTGTGAGCCCTGGTCAACCAGTAACCCTAATCCTTGTCAGGGTGAGGCACAGGCCAGCCCTAAAATAACCTGTGCTCAACTCTCTGGCACCTTGCAGAATAGACTCACAGATGGCAGAGTCCAGATGCAAGGTTGCTACAAGCCGGTTATGCCTGAGACTTCAGTTCAGGAGGCCAGAGAACTAACCCTTGGAGTCACTCTGGGGTTCTGGGTTGAAGAGATGCAGTCCTTCTCAACAAGGCAAGAAGGCAGCAGTCCCTTCAGGTCAGCAGGCCAGCACAGAAAGACCTTCTCCCTGGAACAGTATCCACAGGTCCAGAAGTGTACTGAAGAGTTGGGGTCGGAGGTCCAATATTTATATCCAGTGTATACTTTGTAGTTAGAGAAGCTTCTAGAAGTTTCTATCCCCACCCCCCCCCCCACCTCGTATATATGTAGGTAATCCCCTTTCTCCCTGTCCTGATCCCAACTTGTCTGGGGTCAAAATAGACTAGTGACTCATGGTTCGGCCCTCATGAACTGTCATCTACCCTGTCTGGCCCGCTCCAAAATAGTGTAGTGAATGGTATGCTTTTGGTTACAGTGGCTTTCCCTGATATTTGTTTTTCTCCGTGTCTTACCTGCTAATGGTATGTGACCTATTCTGTGGACGGGTGCATGTTTTCACATCTGGAACCGCTACTAGGCTAGCCGTGCACTCGCTGACTTAGATACACTCCCATGAGGTCGCGGTGGGGTTTGATAAGACTTCCGGGACATTGCACATGGGGATGCATATGTAACCCGCGCCCACTGACTGGACGCTGCGGAGTCTCACGATTTGATCCGAAGAAGCAGTAAATCTTGTTATATTGGGAAACAGATGAGTTTCCCTTATCAGCATTTCTTTTTTTAATAAATCGCACCCGCTCTGTGTGTGGAGGTCACGCTTCGGTGGCATCCCCAAACCACATGCAACTGCCTCCCGTATTGGTTGGTAAAAGATCGAGGAGCTGGTTATCTGGCTGACGTTTAAACACAGAACTGTGAGTACACTTGCATGGAGCGCTTTTGTGACAACTGGGCTAAACAAATATTAGCACACTCATGGAGTGCGTTTTCAGCGTGAAAGTAGTACAATAAAATTGGCCACCGCACTTCACAAATTGCTTCTCTTCATTATTGGATTACTAATGCACACAAAGTGGGTGACATTCAGAAGACAGCACTCAGTGAGGCCTTAACTGAGTGCTGATCCTGGACTAATGAAAAAACGTACCATACCAGGGTTATTATTTTTTATGTTTCTCTCCAAATGTTTGAAGGGAGGGGAGAGGGGAAGGGGTAGTGTGTATGTGTGTTGCATTATGCTACTATAAACAACTGTGCCGTTCTAGAATCCTTGATCCTGGGTGGTTAGAAAGACCCTCCTGCCTTCGTTACTTCAGCCTGCACCAAACACCTCAACAGAAGCATATACACTCATCTCTTGTTTTCCAGGTAGATATCGGGTACAACGGACGGGTGGGGTTACACTGGGTGACAGATATGCTTACGAGGTTACGGAACTTGTTCTTCCATATTTAAGGTGCAGCAGCATACACATAGATGGAATACCACTTCTGGAATATAATAGACCTTCTCCCCAGTGCCCAAGCCTTTTTCATGGTCCAGTTGAGACACATACACAAGTTAGTGGAAATGGACAGGGGAGTTGGTTTACATCATCTCCGCGAGGCCACACCGTGGGCTCAAGTCAAGTTTTGTGGGGTCTGACAGTGACAGGCGCTTTGAGAGTGCTCAGAGAGCCTTTGTGATGTGAAAGTGTTGTAGGTGACAGCTCCTCCCCCTTTGACCCATTCTGTTAAACAACGATCTTCATTTTCTCTCACTATCTAGGAGCAATACACAAGAACCAATTGCCAGCCAAGTGATGTGACTTAGGATCGGGCTGCGACCACCAAATGGCTAGGACAAGAAAATAAGAAAACATACCCCAACTCAGGCTCTCAAATGATGAAAAACAGGCATCCACCATTTCATTCACTATCAAGATGACTTTTGCCCCTTAGCTAAAGGAAGGACCTAAAGAAGGATTTATGAAAAATGTGTCGGAATGGCCTCATACACCCCTGTCTGTCATGATTCATCATTGGTCATCCCGCGCCTAACAGGAAATTCTCTATTTATGTAGTGTTTTATAGAGCGCTAACCAGACCCGTGAGGGTATCGGAGCGCTTTACAGAAGTATCAGGTTGGATACAGAACCAAGGGGGGGGGGGGAGAATCCAGGGATAAGGAAACAAATAAAAACAATATATGGTAAAACAAACAAACAGTCATAATATTCGACTACTCTAAGGGATAGGAACATAAACAATGCAGTAAAACTAGAAAAGCAGTCTCATCGCCCTGGAGGATTGTTCAAAGTGCAGGGTGGGTAATATAGGGAAAGGCAGCCATGGAATAGTGCCATGATATTAGGTAAAGTCAGGTTGCTGGGGTGAATGTAGCATGATCTTTAGGAGAGGAATTTTCCCATTAGGGACTGTTCAGGAATGTGTGTGCGGGATTGGGGATCCTAAGAGTTTAAAACCCCGTACATCTGCTATTTTGAATTTGATTATGTATTAATAGATTGTGTAGGGGTGATTAAAAGCAAACATGGGACACTTGAGGCACCATTATGTTGCCTGTGTCCTATTCAGGTTGACATGTTTCAGCCAAACAAGGGTCCGAGGCTTTCTTCAGGACTAGGATTCTATATTTTCACATTTGGACTCCCTAAGGATAGTGTCAACACTCACTCGGTGTTCACTCGATCATATTGTACCAGTTCCTAATTGCTGGTCAAAGTATATTGCCTTGTGGTAGGTTTACGGGCTTCCTTTAGAATGTCTATACATTCTTGTGGCAAGTTTAGGTATCCAAATTCTAAGACCTCAGGAGCCAAATTGCAAGGTTCATTTCTTTGGGATTGGGGTGTCTTCGTGACCCTATAATTTGTGTGAGAAGTTCCAGCTTGTGGTGAAGCTTCTCGTGTGGAACTAGGGATAGTTCCAAGAGTGTTAAGAACCAGCGCTAGCGAACCAAGGTTGTCGCAATGAGTATCATTTTTGCAGTAGTTTCCTGCCCACCAATGGAAGTAGCAGGAGAGGTGGAAAAGCGTAGACAAACATCCCTGACCAACTGATCCATAGAGCACTGCCCTTGGAATGTTAGTGTGGATACCGGCTTGCAAAGTTTTGCCATTTTGCATTTTCTTTGGTTGCAAACAGATCTATTTGTGGAAACCCCCATCTTTAGAAGTATGGTAAAAGGACTGTGTGGTGGAGTTCACATTTTTGGACTTGTAGCTGCGCCATGCTTAGAAGATACGCAACTTGGTTGCTTGACTCCGGGACATGTTCTGCTAGGAGATGAACATTGTGGTGTATTGCTAGGCTCGATATTTTCTTTGCTAACTGAGACAATTGGAGAGAATATGCCCCCACCCCTGTTTTTATACATAATTATGGTCGTACTGTCTGTTCAAATTAGGACAACTTTGTGTAGTAGGTGAGATAGGAAGGCTTTCACTGCAAGGTGAACAGCTTGCAACCCTAGGTGACTGATATGGTGATTCCTGTGTTTGGAATCCCATACTCCCTGGATTTTTAGGTTCTGGAGATGAGCTACCCAACCTGTAAGGGAAGCATGTGCGGTGAAAATTATCTGTGGAACTGGTCTTTGAAACAGCCATGCTTTGTAAACATTTTGTGGATTCCACCATTGCAGAGTGGTGTGTGGGGCTGTCTACCAACACTATATCATGAAGTTGACTCCGCGATTGTACCCAGTGACGAGAAAGACATTGTTAGAGAGGTCTCATGTGTAGTCTGGCATGTGGGACTATTGGGATACAGGATGCCATAATTCCCAAAAGCTGTACCAATGTTTTGGCTGGTGTAAGAAGCTGGCTCTGTATATACACTATACCTAAATTAGGTATATTGTGCACACATTCCAGTGGAACCTCAAAGGTAGGCAAAGGTAAAAGTAGATCGCACCTTACTCTCCATTTGTGGTAGCGTGGGCAAGCAGTATGGCTTTATCAGAGGGTTGTGTTAAGCATTTGTTGTACACATTCAATTAGCAAATGATGTCACACACTCAAAGACTGAACTCAGGACAATTTTGTTGTATAAAAATAGTTATTTTATTTCTAGAACCAGGCCAAGCCTGGCACAAGTAATTGAAATAAAAAAAAATCCAAAATCTCATGCAGTGTTTAAAATTGAATGCAGGTTTAAATGCAGTTTAATTGAAAACAGGTAAGTCAAAATATCGCAATTACTGTACAGATTACTCTTCAGTTACTTTTTAGATTACTTTTTAAGTTACTTTTTCTACTCCGTGTGATATGCAGAAGATATCATACTGGGACATTTCCTAGAGAAAAGGTAAGTAAAATCAGTTTTGCACACTTGTTTTCAGGTTTCCTTACAAATCAACTCCACACTTTGAACATATTTCAGAGAAAAACAGTCAATGTATTCCTATGGAGAGAAATTACATTATCGGTTACCATTTAAGTACTCAGTCTTTGGGGTTGAGTGTCTGGGGTTAGGACAAGGGTTTCCCCAGGGTCAAGGATGCACTCTTGTCTCACCCTCAGCAGCACTAGGGCGGCCAGGTGCAGTGTGCTGAGGCCCAATGTTATCCAATGAAGGATAGGGGGCCCTCGGTTTGTGGATACTTAAGAGCAGACCACAAGGTTGTGGGAGCAAAGATCCTGGTGTTAGGCACACGGTAATGGGGGATCCGGTTAGGCACACAAAGTGCACCCGCAGCGACGGTTGGGTGCTGTTTTGGCGTTGGTTGCCCTGTTCTCAATAAGGATTTTCGGTTTTGGTTTTTAGCTGCAGGCTGACTCCAGAAGACTTACGGGAGGAACCAACAGCTGGGCAGGTAAGTTGGGGGCTCGGGGATGTAGGTGCACCTCAGGTTCTTTTCTCCAGAGCGCATGGCAGCTTGATGCAGAGGTGTCTTTTGAGGTCGTATTTTACCTTACCGGGCCACTCGCGTTTGGGGGGGGGGGGGTCTCGGTGCAGAGGCTGCAGGCGATGTCAGGTAGTCCTGGAAGGGTCAACCCACGGACTCAGACTCTGGAGCGCTGGGGGACCTCGCTGGGCCGTGGGCCACTCGAACTCGGGCCAAAGGCGACGGATGCAGTGGTGGTTCCAGGCGTCTGGTTTCTTTGTCCTCAGAAGGCTCAGAGTCTGTTTTGGGAGTTTCCTTTGAACAGAGCAGCTGTTTACAGGAGATCTGGTCTTTGTTGAAGGCTGTCCGTCGTTCTGGAGGTCGCTGGCTGCAGGACAAGGCGGTTTTTGGCGCAGGATCTCTGGATATTGCAGACGGACCTGTAGGGCTGGGGCCAAGTCAGTTGTTTTCTACCGTTTCCTCCGCTGGGCGTCATCTTGGTTCATGGCTGCCCCCTAAATACTGTATTTAGGGGTCGTTTTAGGGGTCTCGAAGTCAGTAGCCAATGGGCTACTGACCTTAGGGTGACTAAACCCTTTGTGTGCTCACCCCACGTGGAGGAGAGGGCACAATCCCTAATCCTGATTGGAGAGTGCCTGCCATCTGCAAGATGGCAGGCACTGAAGAGTGGGCTTCACCTTGCCTTCCCCCACCTGAGGGGTGGGGTTGGCAGAAGTGGGCACACCTTCTGGGCTGTGCTAACTTTTCCTGCCTGTCTTCCCGCCGAAAAGGAGGGGAGACAGGAAGGGGGCCTGCTCCTGATAACAGGAGATGCTGAGGGTTGCATTACAAAGGCTACAAGGCCTTTGAAGCTCCCCTGTCACAGATGGCTCTTCCTGGCCTGGGGGAGGTGTGAACACCTGTGCCCAGGAAAGTATTGATTTCTGGGTCAGGGGTCCAGAAACATGTCTTGTGGTAGCAGGCTGGTGTGTACCAGTCAGGAACCCAGCAGAGGCTGATCGTTTTTCAGGGGGCATCTCCAAGATGCCCTTTGAGTGTATTTACAATTAAATCCCATACTGGCAGGGGAGACATTTGATACCAAACTTCCCAGTATTCAGTAAAGCCATTATGATGCTGTGGAGTTCGTAATGACAAACTCCCAGCACCATATACTCTTAATGGCATTACTGCACTTACAATGTCTAAGAATTGGCTCAGACACTGAAGAGGTACAGGGCTCATGCACCTGTACCCTCACCACTGGTACAGTGCACCCAGCTAGAGGGGTGGCTGGCCTATGCCATGGCAGTGGGTTGTAGGCATGGCGCACAGGGATGTGTGCCATGTCGACTCTTCACTTTGTTCTGCACCAAAACGTACGTGTGTGTGTGTACGTGTGTACGTACAGGCCCTCTAAGGGTGGTACAATAAGTGATGCAGCCCTTAGAGGCCCCTTCCCTAGCCACAGTAACCTTGGTCCCCATGGCACCTTTTACAAGGGACTGACATGTGGCCAGAGAGGTGCCAAGTGGGGGTACAAGGTAGAGTTTGTCAGAAAGGACATAGGCCCTGGGAACATGATTGGCAGGGACCCAGGGCACATCAAGTCAAAGTGCATCAGTAGTCTGGCAAAAAGTGGGGGGTGGTTACCTCCAACAGAAACCCAGCTTCCTACAGCTGGGATATAATTCCCCATTAGAAACTGTTGAATTAATGATACAATGTTGTTGATTCTGTTGGGATTTGGGCACACCAGTGTTGAATGTGTGTTGAGCATGGCTCCTAAATACAGCTGTATGATATGCAGTTGTAAGTTAGACTTTTCTAGTTTGATGGTGAATCCTAATTGATGTACAAGAGTCGGCGTTTGTCGAGTATTGTGGTTGCAAAGGTTGAGACTGCTTGCTTTTATGAACCAGTCCTCTAGATATGGAAACTCATGTATGTTGTGTCTTCGAAGATGAGCTGCTACTACTGTTAGACATTTTGTGAATACCCCAAGTGCAGTGGTAATCCCAAATGGAAGAACTTTCAATTGATAATGGTTGCCCTGAAATTGAAACCAGAGCTACTTCCTGTGTGCAGGAAGGATGGGTATGTGAAAATATGAATCCTTTAGATCCAGGGTGTTCATGAAATCTCCCTTCTGCAACAATGGAAGAATTTCCTGAAGTGTGATCACATAGGAGTGTTCTAATATAATGTAATGATTTAGTGGTCTGAGATCGAGAAGGGGGTGTAAATACCCATCTTTTTGGGGATAAGGAAGTATTGCGAGTATACCCATGTTCCTTGAAATTGTTTTTGAATCGGTTCTATTGCTCCTTTTTGTAATCAAGCTGCTATTTCCTGTTGAAGATGAATTTGATGGAGTATAGATAGTGTATGTTTGTGAGGTGGTAGATTTGGAGGAGTTGTAGTTAGTCCCAGACAGTAGCCATGTTGGATAATATCCAACACGCCTCGATCTGTGGTGATTGAAATCCAGATTGTTAGAAATTTTTGAAGATGACCCCGACAGGTGTTAAGTGTTCTGAGGGAATGTTGAAGAAGTCTGTGTATATTTTTACTATTTGAGATGCAGGTATAATTTCCCTGACCTCTTCCTTTAAAATTGTTTTCTCTATAGAATGTTTTTGGGCTAGAGGTTTGTCCCTGATTTGTAGATCTTGCCTAGGCAGCACTTGCGTGGTCTCTTCGAGACAAGGAGTATCTGGGATATGGGCTTGAAAAATCGCCCATCTTTTTCATTGGTTCATGTGGCTGTCGTTTAGAGATGCTGGTTTTTCATTGGTGAATACACTTAGTAGTCACTCCTTTTGGAATTTTTTATCCTCCCATAAGGACTGGCCCTATTACAGGTGTTCCTACTATTCACATAATTTATACTTAGCGAGAACTTTTTTTTAGTTCACCTGCCTCTAATATATTAAAAAAATATTGAAAATAGTTACCATTTACTATGCGCACACCGGAGCAGCAGTTTAAAAGGACGGCTAAATAGGGTTTTGTGGCAATGTGTCATTTTCTATAAAAACCTAGGCCAGTCAGTTTTCTTCGGCACAATCAAAAACAATTCTGTAATATTGCATGAAAATGATTGTATATCTTCACATGTGCACATTGTTTTCTGTGTAAAATCTGTGACTGCAGTCATGTACATTTAACTTAAATTTGCAGACCATTGTGCCCTCATACATAACGTCAGCTACAGTAACTTTGTTAATTTTCAACAAAGATCGTGGATGGTGTACAATTTGGATGCTTCAATTTGTGCACCCGATGTGTTTGTAAATGCATGTGCATTCTGTGTGTCCCTGTCTCCATCCTGTGCGTGCAACCAGCTTGTCTTTGTATTGGACTCCTGTATGTATGTACCCTAGGTGTTACTATCTTACATTGAATGTGTTCGTGTTCATCCTCCGTGTAGATGATGTGAACACTGTGCCCTCAGTTTATGTGACTAGTGTGTGTGTGTCACTATCACCACCTTGTGTGTGGCACTGTCAGCGCTTTGCGCGTCTCATTATAACACTAGGTGTACTACTAGTTCTTCAGTCACAGATTTTAATTTAACCAGTAATTTCTTGGAATCATCTCCTAGCCACAATGCACCAATCTGTTTAATTAAATCGCCGTACTAAAAACCTATTATCCGGCTGACAGAGTCCTCTGGCCACCCAAATCTTGATACTTGCACCATATTTTTGTCAGTATGTGCATGCATACGGATGCTCTCTGCACATATTGTTTATTTGTGTATGTGTAACTGCTGTTCAGACTATGGAATTGCTATTCTTCACCCTGGTAGATGTTTTGTATGTCATTGTACACACACACACTGCATGTTACTTGTTATAAATGTAGTTTTAGTGTATGCTTCCATTTGTATTTCGTAGTCTTTATTCTCTGTGTATAACTATTTTTAACCTGTGTGTGTCACAATCACCACGCAGAGTATCATTGTCTGTTCCATTTGAGTTTCGCTGTTTCCAGATAGGCAGTGAAAGTGACTGGCTGTGAATGTGATGTTACATTGAACGTATAGTACATTTAAAAGTACTCTGCACTCCTTTCTTATAATAATTTTGCAGTATTACTGCCTTCCCAATTTGTAGAAGTCCGTGCACTCAGTTTCATGGTCTGTATTTTGTGTAAGAATACACACCCTCTTTGGGAGTGATTCGTGTGTGGACACCGTCTACTGCCTGTGTAATAACAGAGTGATGTTGCTTATATTCTTATAGCGTGTATGCTTCCATTGGTATGGCATTCTATCACTAACAGAGTCCGCTTCTCTACAAACCTGGTTTTGAAGGTTTTGTTACAGATCAAAGTTACATTTGGTTTATAAGGTGTCATAGCATATTTGTATTTTTGTTACTGCTTACATTTGGTGTATGCTGCTCATTGCGAATTATAAGGTTTAATGGGTGTGGCCGGAGTGCTTTTCCAAAAGCTTGGTGGGATCTACATTATTTTGGCTTGCACACTGTCCGCCATGGTGTTATGTGTGTGTGTGCTAACTGGAGTCAGCGGGTCTTGCTAACAAGCAGTGATATCCATGACCTACCCAGACTGTGTACAGTGCATGATTGGCTTTCTGCTTAACACACTCTGTAGTTGGTTTGTGTTTCTTGTACTGGTGTGGTTGCATGATTTGGTGAGCCTGAAAATAACCAATATTGCATATTTGTGCTATGCTGGAATGTGGCTATTTAGGACCATTAATAAATGCCATACAAACCACTTTCATGTTGCTGATTATTCCATCATACATTTGAAGTACGCATTTTGGTGATACACAGTTCAGATCAAATCCTTATGCATTATTATTTGCAACGCCAATAGCTCATCCATTCAGTAATGCAAGACCTATTGCATTGGAAATGCTGGTTATATACTGCCACAGTGTCAGAGGAGGCGAATCTTGCACTTTGTTTATAGGACGGCCTCTGAAAGGACCCACAATATGTGGTTATTTGTAAAAGCCCAAATGGGTCCTATTGTACCTAGCTAATAAAGACTGGTTAATAGCTATGCGCAAATGATCAGATGATTAGGCACCTACCCGTTTTCCACAAGCATCTTTTAATTTAGATTCCTTGTTCGGAGGTGGTGCCTCTCCTAATGTTTGGGAGTTGGCCCTTTTCGTTGCATTAGACAAGACTAGGGAGTTTGGGGTTAATTGACCTATAATGTAGATAGGATGTCCCCTTTCAGCAGGGACTGGTGCAGACACACCTCCCGCCAGAGGGGATGAAGGAGCTGGAGGCACGGTTGTCGCTTGAAGAGATCCTAGTTACGCTGCGAGAGCTTCTTCGGGCAAAAGCGCCGGGGAGAGATGGGTTTCCTCTGGAATTTTATCAAACCTACTCAGAAAAGCTGGCCCATCCTCTGTTACAGGTATTTGAGGAGGCCTTTAAACGGGGAGTACTTCCCCCAACCATGCAGGAAGGAGAGATTTGTAGGCTTCTGAAACAGGGGGTGCCAATCGGGACCCAGCAATTAACAGGTGTTTTTTGTCAAAAGGGGTGTTTAAAATAGATTGATGAACCTCAGGTTAAAACCTCATAGTCCTAAGCCTGGCATGTCTTCTGAGGAGAATGCTAGTATTTATCTCTCTAGCCATAGTGTCAGCTGCATCTTGAGCACATCTAATACAACAGTTAGAAATGTGTTTGCCTTCTTAAACTAACTCTTGTGCTTTGCTTCTGTGTTCGTCTGGGAGATATTGGAGCAGTTGCTCAATCTCATACCGGTGTGCCCTGTCATACCAAGCTAGTAGACCCTGTGAGTAGCGATGCACCAGTGGTTCGTGGCTTGAGCAGCCACTCACTTCCTGAGGCGTCTATATTCTTAAATTCCTAGTCTGGGGAGGTGCAACACCAGATGTTTGTGAATTGCCCTTTTGCGAGCACTGGACACCACTAGTGAATCGAGAGGTAACTGTCTTCTGATGAACACAGGATCAGATGGAGAAGATTTATATTTTTTTATCGACTCTGGGAGTTAAAATACATGCTCGCACTGGGTCTTTGAAGAGGTCATCTGCATGCCTCAACATGCCCTTTAGCATAGGAAGTGTTTGACTTGACCTGGGTGTGGACTCAAGGGTTTCAAATGAAAAGTCTTCTTCTACAGACTCTTTATGTAAGTCCCCCACAATACTCTGCTGTTCTAGCAAGAAGTTCTTGATAAGCCATGTTATCATCTGGTGGTGATGGTTTTGCGGGATAAAGGTCTGGGTCTATATCCCCTGGAGGGTCAATGGTGCAATCACTCCATGGGTCTACAGGCAAATGAGTGTCTTCTTCATCAGTATCATTCTCTTGAGGCTGTGTATGTGAGGTGTTATGTGTAAGGGGTCTTGAACTGGCAACTCTGGAGAAGATGTGGAGGGGATTAAGGGCCAAGATAAGCAGGGATTGTAGCCATGTCCTTTTTTCTTTTCAGAGGAATTTTATCTGCAGGTTCCTCTGAAGAAGTTTGTGTTTGACTGGTGTTTTGGCAGAAATATGTCCTGTATCAGGATGGATATAAAGCGTATTCTGTTTAGAATGCAATTTAGCCTTGAGAACATCTAAAATTGATTTGGGAGGCTCAGAGAGGCTGTCCTTTGATCTCGGCGCCAAAATAGTTTTGCTTCTGTGAGCAGGTGGTTATGGCTCCGAAGTATGTTTTGGTTTCGGAGTGGAGGGTTTCGGCTCCGAACCAGATTTGCCCTTGGTACCGGAGTGTTTTGGCTCTGAACAAGATCTGTCTTTGGAACTGGAGGGTTAAGGATTCAAAGAGGATTTTGGCAGACTTGATCCCGAGCCAGAAGGATTGACGGTTTGTTTCGGTGCCGAGCCAAGAAGCAGGGCGGTAGAAACATGGTCTCTGTGTTGATCTTGGTCCGAAGGCAGAGGTGGTGCAGTCGCCTTATGTTTTTTGGAAAAAGTTTTGGGGGGCAAGGGGTCTTCGGTACCCATGGCACATTGTCCTGAAGGCACGTTTCAGACTCCAAGTCGATCTCAAGTTCAGAATCTGACTTTGGAACAGAGATGGCTTCTTCTGCTGCCGACGATTCGACGTATTCATGCTCCGATTCTTTGCTGAAGATATCCGAAGTGTGTTGAATGCTTTGGTGTTGCATTTCTCGTTGTCGCGCTAATGATAGCATAGAGTTTTCTTCGACCGAAATGACTTACAGGCGTTGCAGTTTTCTTCCTTGTGCTCCGTTGAGAGGCACAAGTTACAAACTTGATGTAGATCGGTCCGAGGGTACTTAGCAAGGCACTGAGGACAGAATTGGAACGGAGTTTGTTCCATCGGCGGAAGGGTAGACCGGCACAGCTAGGTCAGAGGGCTGCCCGATGTGTCCGACGGAAGATAAGAGTGTTTCCTGATGGATTGGATAACCGGAGTACAGGGAAACGCATTTGAGAACAATAACGGCGAGGGTAGACTGGACTGCGAACTGATGGGAAAAATGAACAACTGCTTCGAACCAGAGCGCAGCAATACACGTCCAAACACAATGGCGGAAAAAAACTATCTAACAATGGAGTTGATGCCCAAGCACACTTGCACCGAAAGGAGGAGTCACCTTACCTTGTGACTGGATAGACTTCTTCGAAGCAAAACAACTTGCAAACATCTAGATGGCAGGAGTATGCAAAGCATGTGTATCTACAGCACACATGTCTCCAACGTACAGACTACTGACACTTTGCTTGCCAACGGGTACGGCTCCCCGATAGAAGATTGTGTCACTTGGGGTATAATCTTCGCTGCCATATATACCAGACCACATTGTACCCCTTCAATATCAGTCATATCAGATGTAATGAAACGGATTCAGAACGAGTACAGGGTAGAGCCTGCCTCAGATCGGAGGATGAAACGGAAGGGCAATTTTGCCAAGGTTTCACTCGTTATGTTGAGTAACATAAAAGGGGAGGTAGCAGCAGTGGCTTAACGCCAAGGCCTCCGGGAATTAACACCGGCACAGAAAGAGCGAGAATTGCCTAAGATTATCGAAGATACATATGCTTTGCTTGGTAGATATAATCTGGGAGCCAGACCTGGGAAATTAATAGTTAAGAGCTATTCCGAAAAGGATCACTCCAAGCAAGCACCTGATTCTTCAAAGAAGAAATGGGATAATAAACAAAAAATAAACAAAACTAAACAGTCACAGGGTGGGGCTCCTCAAAAGGAACGCACTGAAAGAAAATACAATCTGAGAAACCGTGACAATATTAGAAAACGTAACAGGTATCAGGATACTGATACATGTTTATCTTGTTCCTTTCAGGAGACATCCGAAAAGCGATCGGAGAGAGATCGGTGGTCACTGTACAGATCGGAAGAGCAAGTCAAGCCAAAAAGGGAAACACATAGCACTTTGGACTACATCATTAAACAGGAAGACAAACAAAAGACTTCAAAACCCCAATTTAATAAGAAGGTAGTGGGGATTAAAATTAGAAATGCCCTGGCTACTGAGAACTCTGCTCCTGAATGGGTAATAGGAAGTGACGATGCTGGACAGCACGGCAGAAGTCACAATAGCACGCCAGAACCGGATGGAGTATCTGTGGGTAGTAGCACTGAAAGAATAGATCATGGTGGAAACACCTGATACAAGGGTAAGTATCCCACATTGCTTATACGAAATAACGCTCCACGTGGAAGGGGACATACCCAAGCAAGTAAGGGGATACAAGGGTAAGTATCCCACATTGCTTATACGAAATAACGCTCCACGTGGAAGGGGACATACCCAAGCAAGTAAGGGGATCGGTCTCTTTTGGGAGAACCTGACCTATGGTTGCAACATTCTTTTGGCCGAAAAGGATTGGCCACCTGAGTTCATAATGGATTGCCAAATGGGAAAATAAGTCATTTAACCGGCTTTCTCCAACCTCGTACCAGAATCAGTTAAAAAACAAGTTGTTCATGCAGGAGTGGGCGTTAGCACTAGCTCCAGCACTTTACTGCAATCATGTTGGTTGGGATGATGAGTCACCTCATTAAGAGATCCCATTAAAATAAATTCCTCAACCACAGAGACAATACCCAATAAAGCATGAGGCAAAGAAACAAGTCGGGGAGATCTAAGATCAACTTGAATACCAGGGTGTGATAGAAAATTGCACCTCACCCATGAAACATTCCAGTGTTTCCTGTAATTAAACTCGATAATTCATATTGTCTAGATCATAAGCATTTAAAGGCATCCACACCCACATTTGCCGTACAAAATGGACACAGTGACGTACTTATGAATAACATTGTGTGGAAAAAATCACTAGCCATCTCAAATGGATTTTTCTGCCAAAATATAGCGCATGGGAGCAGATATCTGACAGCATTCTCAGCGCTAGGCTTTTAATGCCAATTTTGTTGATTACCCTAGGGATATAGGAATAGCCCGGGCTGTTTTCAGCCAGTGTAACAGTTACTTTTGAGGAGGAGGCAGTGTCATATGTAGATG
Organism: Lissotriton vulgaris; assembly: GCF_964263255.1. NCBI lineage: Eukaryota > Metazoa > Chordata > Amphibia > Caudata > Salamandridae > Lissotriton > Lissotriton vulgaris. The sequence continues at coordinate 959,509,909 of NC_141691.1, forward strand.
ACATCTATCTGATGATGAATTAATGAAACACTTGTCTAGGGTGAACCAAATAATGTTTGGGTTCGCCCGCCTAGGACACATTAAAATAAAATCTAAAATTGCCCACCTCAGGATCCTATATTTAGCGGTCTGACATCTTGTGATGGGTGTCCAGTTTCTGACTAAGACATGGTCCTTCAATCTACCCATCAGGTAATGGGGTTGGATCGTCTCTTGGACACACTCCTCTACATGAGCAGCATTCTTCAGGGGAGAAGTGAGAGACACCTGCCAGTTTTCCCTTCCTCTGAAAAAAGGTCACAGATTCCTTTTAAGACTTAGACAACTACCCAGTGTGACTCCAATAATTTGAGGGTAACAACTGGAGAGGTGTGGAACTGTTTAGAGGAGGGGTGGGGCGTCTCTTTATAGACCCAAGTCAAGGACGGCTTAGCTTCTGACATACTGTTGGCTTTATTTATTTATTTTATTTTATTTCTTGTATCGCGCAGGACTCGACCCCGTAAGGGGTATCTCCGCGCTTTGTTCGCCGTGGATAACAGACTTCAGTGCTTCTGCGAGAAAGCTATAGAGGGATTATATTTCTTGGAACAGAAGTGTTTTTAAGGTTTTCCTAAAGGAGAGGTGGTTGGTGATTTGTCTGAGACTGATGGGAAGTTTGTTCCACAGAGTCAGTCCCATAAGTGATAGGGCACGACCCCCTTGTCTGGTCTTCTTAATTAATGGAGTGTCCAGTAGAAGTTGGTTGCTAGATCGTAGAAGACGATCCGGTTTGTATAAATGAAATTTTTGAGCAAGATATTTCGGGCCATCTCCAAAGAGGCATTTGTGCACTGTATAACAAATTTTAAATTTAATACGTTGCCGTATTGGTACCCAATTGAGCTCCCTTAGGAGGGGTTTAGACGGAGTTCTTGTGGAGGCATTAAGAATTAATCTAGCCGCCGTTTTTTGGACCACCTGCAATCGGTTCAATGCATCCTCATTAGCTGATATTAAAAGGCTGTTGCAGTAATCTAACCGACTTATCACCAAGGCCTGTGCAAGGGTCTTTCTGTGGATGTCAGGTAGAACAGGGAAGACTCGCCTCAACAGACCAATTGTTCGAAAACATGCTCCTGTAATAAAATTTGCATGCTCCTTTAGGGTTAGATTCTGGTCAAGCTTCACTCCCAGGTTTCTGACTGACTGTTTTGGGCAGGGTACAGGTCCTAGATCTAAGGGCCACCAGTCGGGAGACCAGAGTATACTGGCTTTCCCAAAAAGCATTACCTCGGTCTTCCTGACATTGCACTGGAGGCAGTTGGAAGCCATCCAGTTGGACACTGCTCTCATGCCCTCGGCAAAGTTGTTCTTAACGTCAGAAGTAAGAGAGTGGAAAGGAAAGAGGCGTTGGGTGTCATCGGCGTATGACACCGGTGTGAACCCAAAGTCTCTCACAATCTCAGCGAGGGGGGCCACGTACACATTAAATAATGTGGGGCTTCGGCATGAGCCCTGTGGCAACCCCTCAGTGAGCAACCTAGAGGTGGAGCGATAGGGGCCCAAGCTGACAGATTGCGAGCGGCCGGAGAGGAAGCTCTCTAGCCAGGACAGTGCCACAGCTCCAATACCCATCTTCCGCAAACGGCCAAGAAGAATGTCATGAGACACAGTATCAAAGGCGGCAGACCAGTCTAACAGCACCAGAATCATCGACCCTCCTCTATCCTGTGACATCTTGAAGTTATCTGTCACGGAGAGGTGTGCAGATTCGGTGCTGTAGTTGGGCCTGAACCCAGATTGTGAAGGGTCCAGACCCCCTGTCGCCTCTATGAAACTGGAAACATGGATGTTTACATGCTTCTCTGCCAGTTTGCTCAGGAAAGGCAGCAAGGAGATGGGACGGAGGTTGGAAAGTTCTGTCCATGGCAGTGCCGAGTTTTTCCTTATGGGATTCACAACTGCCTCCTTCCATTGTTGAGGAAGTTGCCCCTCTTTAAAGGAGAGGTTCAGAATCTTATGAATCATTGGACAAAGTGTCTTGCTCAGTGAGGCAGTCAATTTGGCTGGGATCAGATCTAGGGGAGAGCCCGTTTTCATATTATTTATTAGTGACAGAATATCACTATGGCTCGCTTCAGGAAAAGCAAGTAGGGTGTCCCCTTGTGTCTCAAGGTGGATTGTACTGGGGGCCTCAGTGTCCTTAGGGCATTTAGCTGAGGTAAAACACTTGTAAATGGTCTCAATTTTGTCCTAAAAAAATATAGGGAGATATTATTACACAGAATTTGGGAAAATTCATCTGAACTTTCACATGCCAATGGTTTTGTAAAGGTCTGCAAGATTTTATACAGCCCTCTAGTAGAGTTGCCAGCTTCAGCTAATTGTGATGTAAGACTATTCTTTCTTGCTTTCTTGATGTTTTTATAGTAGATGGACATGGCCTTTAGATAGTTTGCCTTACTATCGCCGGTGTGAGTTTTTCTCCAGAGTTTTTCCAATTTCCTACACCCTTGTTTTTCTAATTTTAGCGGTTCAGTATACCATGTCTCTCTCTTGACCACCGGGGGATGTTTAGTTATTTTTTGTGGGGCCAGAAGGTTAATTGTATCCAGGAGGGCGGCATTGAGTTTGGACAGAGCAGACTCCGCATCATCTGAGTCTAGTATTACTGGCTCTTTCCAGACTTTCTCGAATGAATCCGAAGTAATCTTAAGCCAAGGTCTTCGCTTGATAGTCAGGGCAATAGGAGGTTTATTAGGTTTATCCAAGCCCATGAAAGAAAATTCTAACATGCTATGGTCTGACCAGTTTACAAGTTTAGGGGGGTGGCAATGTAACGTAGAAAAGTTAGCAAAAATTAAATCCAGAGTACGGCCACCTCTGTAAGTGGGTTCACTATTCTGTAAGTTAAGACCTAAGAGGGCTAGATCGGCCAATAGAGTCTTTGTTTCGGAGTGTTCCAGGATATCTACATGAAAATTAAAGTCTCCAAGTAAGATGAAGTTCTCTCTGGCTTTCATGTGTTGTGCTAGCAGTTCTGTTAAGGACAGAGTAAAGCCAGCATTGGGTCCAGGGGGGCGGTACACCAGGGCACCTTTCCAGTGTTCCTTAGGTCCTATCTTGATTTTAAAAATCATAACTTCCATTGAAGATTGACTGGTCTGCTCTATTACAGATATTTTAAGTTTTCTTTATATATAATGGCGATTCCACCACCAATTTTATCAGGACGGTCCGGTCTTAAGATTTTATATCTCATCGGGATCCCCAGAGTGATAGACGGGGTGGTGTGTGGCTATAACCATGTTTCCGTTAGGAAGCAAACCTCTGGTGTGAGACTATTGATAAGGTCCCATATCTCGGAGTGGTGTTTCGGCAATGATCGAACGTTGAGGAGAAAGCTTTTCCAGCCTTTGGCCACTGGTATGTTTTCCCTAATGCACCTGGCGATGATAGTTGTTGGTGTTGCCTGAAACCTACATGTAGCACAGGAAAAGGGCCCCTCGGGACATGGCCAGTTATCGCGGACACAACTCTGTACCCCCTGATGTTGTAGATCTAATAATGTTTGAGTGGTGTACCTGATCCGGGAGCCTTTTGGATGTTCCATATTGAAAAGGGCAGAGTAAGTGGCCCCTAGCCCCGTACGGGCGCAGACGGGCCACTCTTTGGCTACTCTTCAGCTACTCTTCGGCCCGCTGCGCGTACGGAAGAGGCGAGGGCTAAATAGCCCCAAGCAACTCAACCGCTAGGGTCCATGAAAATACAGGAGTCAAACATGAGGGATCATGGCCAAATCCCAGGCACTACATGCAGATGCTGTGGTTTATGCTCACTATAATCTTTAAAGAAGTCTGAACACTGAGGAAATCTCCAGTCCCAGGTCAGTAAGGTACAGAAAAAAAGGAACCGACATGCACAGAGGGTGCGATATATATATATATATATATATATATATATATATATATACACACACACACACACACACTCATGGAAGTGTCTATCCCTTGGGGATATTCATAAGGTGAGGAATGTGCAGTGAAAACGTATCCATCAGAAAGACAATATATGTAGGACGCGAGTTATATTATATTATATATATTTTTTTTAAACTTTCCCCAACCATCTTCCATTCTGTAACAAGTCTGTTACAAGGCCCCCTCTTAATGTTTTTATAAAAAATTTTAATCTTTGCATAACAGTACCACAAATGCCTATTTAATAAACAAAAAGCAAATGTTGGTCCATTGTTCGCTCCTAACTGAAGACATCAACAACGCTGCAAATAAGGAGTGCTGCCATTTTTCCTACTGCTGGTCTGATAAGTTAAATACTTGCATCAAACTTTGAGCAATACTGCTCAGTAGCTGCTGTAGGAATTACAGCAACCCTAGCACACCAAACCACATTCCAAGCTGGCTTGCCACTGTAAACACAAAATTTATACCTTTAATACACATGATTAAAGTACACAGATGCATTAACAAATTTGGTTGTGTTGCCTGGAGAGAAATATGAACGGTGGCTACCTTGAAGTTGATTCTTTAATTTCTTCTTTTCAGGGTCACCAGACTCTCCTTCTCCATCACTGTCATTTCTAATTAAACAGGAACACAAGTTATATTATGATTTACACAAGAAATATTGCAGATTCTATGCTATACAATTTCCAGGGGCCAAACAAAAGGTATTTCTGCTTAATTTAAAATGGTGTAGTTAATAATGAACTTCAGAGATCCTTCCTTCAGAGGTCAATTGATTGTTTAAGTCAAAGCGAGGTTAAAATGAAAGGCCCCACAGAGTGTCACATCTTGCAGTGAGTTGTTGAATACGATGACACCTACATTTTGCATGTCTACAATCATCACAAAGGCAAAAATCCTCCAACTGTGCAAGCATATGCCACCATTCCCCAACAAAAAACTTAGGGCCTTCAAAATAAAAAAGACAAATAGAATCCCAACAGCAGTCCAAAGGGTGAAAACCAATGAACCCAGAAACACATCAAGTACCAAGACATTGGTCCGGTTCCACAAAAAATTAAGCCCAGGCATGGTCAAGGTGTTTGACTTGAAGATGTTGAAAAGGATCAACACGAGTCTCACAAAAAGTGGGATTTACATCTTTTTCTTTGTCAGATAGCAATGTACCATGGTTTGATTGTATCTGAACTTTGTGACTAATCATCAGAAATTGGCAAGTAAACAAAAAACATGTTCAATTTGCACATCACCAATAAAAAGGAAACTATATCTTCCCTAAACTCACCGAAGATGACGTAACTTTAGGAACTGCACCTCAATCCTTGGAAGTTAACTTCAGGATTTTTCGTATGTTGCAATAAAAAGTTTATAAAGTCAACCTATTCTAATTTGTCAGACAACTATGATCCATTTTTACCTCTTGTATCTATAGCCATGTGGTGCACCCTGTGAACAACGAAATTTGAAGGACAATGTGGTGTATCCTCAATTGAGGTATGTGCAGAGATATTCTGGTTTAAAGTACAATGCCAACAAAGGACAGCTACAAAGAATGCAAAGCTCTTCCATGTTTTTTTGTTTTTTTACTTTTCCATTCCCATTTCTACCCCCATTCTATTCCAATAGGACCCTTTCCTTGTTTATAGTCAATATTCCACACTGTTTATCTTTTGGTTTAATATATTTCTTTCTTTATATGGAATATGCTACTTAGCAGTATGCATCTGTTCTTGGCATGTAGGGCTGCTGACATTCATATCTGTGCATAGATCGCCGCCTAGTGTTGGGTCCGGATGATTGCACATTGTTTTTTTTTGTTTTTTTTTTTATATCCTCATTTGCGTGCATAGCTCCAATCTATCCAATCCGGAATATGCCACAGAGATAAGAAAACCGGCTGTGCTTCAGTACCATCTCAGCGTTAGCTGGGAGGGAGATCTTAGTTAGAGGGAGTGGGAGCCAAATCCCATCAGTACATTCACACAGGCCTGGAAATTCCTACTTAGGGCTGTTCGTTGGAAGATAGTGCCCGTGACACCGTAGCCCCATTTGTTCCATGTTAAAAACAATGGTTGGCAATGCTCGCATTAATCATAGGACTCCTGGGGGAAAAAAAAAAAAAAAAAAAAACCCCAGGCTCAATGTGACCGTGCCAGCTGTGTCCAAAAAGCTCTCCTACTTGGATTTCCACCTCTAGCTAGATCAAGTTTGGAGATCTGGAGTACCGAGGTTCGCCATTCATGAATTGTGGGAGGCTGGGCGTCCTTCCAATGTCTACAGATCTCTCTGCGAGCTGCCAAAATGGAGTAAAATACGAGGTTGGAAGGTGCATTACGTACTTTGTTCTTCAGGCCAAAAATGACAAGAGCAAGATCTATGGAAAGTTGAGAGCCCAATGCCAAAGATAAATCATTTCCTATTGACTCCCAAAATGTTGTTATTACTGGGCATTCATAAAACATATGGATATCAGATGCGGCAACCATTCGGCATCTTGGGCACGAGACCGGACCCGTCGATTAAAGTTTTGACAGTCTCAACGGGGAGTAATAGGCCCTGTGAATTGTGAAGATATGGTTCCGACGTAGCCAAGCTGGCTTCACCAGATCCCACAGTACCTCACATGAAGCTGACCAAAGCTCCTCCAAATCTATATCTGGCAATGCGTCGGCCCATAATGTTGCTGGGAGGCAAAATTTGCCGTCTATTTCCTCCATGATCTTCTTGTACCACAAAGATATTTCCTTTTTTGCAGGGGGGCTATCTAGCAAACACGTTACTAAATCGCTAATGGCTCCTATAGGTAAACTGCTACTTCGGGATGTCTGTGTGTTGTATACATGGGACCAGCTTGAAATTTGTATAAATTTGAATCTGGACAAACTTGGCCCCACCTTGTTTATTAAGTAGTCCCAAGGGAGTAGTGTACCGTCCATAAACAAATCACCCCAGGTGTTGATGCCAGCCGCTCTTAATGGTTGGGTTAATGTATCTTCTGCCCAAGTTGGGGGAGATGGTAGGTCCCATATTGGAGCTCTCTCTGGATAATATCCTAATTTAATTGCCTGCCTCATTCTATACCATGTGGAAGCTATCCCCTTTAAAGTCTTTAGTTTTATTTTATTTTTAAATTTTGGGTCTCCGAATTTGAACAAAAAACTGCTCTGTCCGACTCCCTCGCAGTTCAATAACAGAGTACATTTGGCCTACCCCTGTTGCTGCTGGTACTTTTAAGCAACATGCGAGTGTGTGAGAGCTGAAAAGCCCATGCATAAATCTGAAGATCCGGTCCCGCTAACCCTCCCTTCTCTCGGCGGCGTCGTATTTTCTTCCAAGAAATTCTTGGATTTTTACTATTCAAAATGAAAGTTGAAATCGCGCTTTGTAGTTTAGAAATTAATTTGGGATAAAAAAAAGTGGGATTGAATTAAATAAGAAGGAAATCTTAGGCAGAATACACATTTTTACTAAATTAACCTTGCCTAGGATAGTGAGTGGAAGATGTGAACAATCTCTCATATTTTTACGACACTGTGCTGCTATTATAGAAAAGTTTAAGGAAGCGATCCGGTCAATGTCTTTAACTATATTTACCCCCAAGTATCGTAGTGGAGGTCTAGATGACTCGTTAAGAGTAGTTAAGACTGTGTTCCAGGTCATTGACTCTGTTTTGGAAGCATTTACTTCGTATCCAGAAACTTTTCCAAATTTAAGAGCAAGATCGATCGCTTCTGGATAAGCTGCATTGATGTCTGACGTGAAAATCATTATATCGTCGGCATAAAGTGCCACCTTTTTTTCCCATTCACCAAAAATAAAGGGTTTAATAAGAAAACAAGTTACTTACCTGTAACTACAGTTATCCAGTATTGGTATCTTTCATAGATTCACATGCCTGAATCATTCCCCGTCGTCGAGGCGGGAGTCCCACGGTAAATTATATATATATATAGCAGTGCCTAAAAAACCATTAGTAGTAGGCTAGAAAAGGATATAGGCCCAACTAGGCCCAAAACTTAGCAGCCTATCTACCTCATTATGTAAAAAGAACTAAAAATGTAGCCTCAGCCAATCAGCTAACCTCACCCTCTAGAACCTTCCCAGCCCAGGCAGTTCCCCTCAGATTTTCCCAGCACAAGTGAGAAGTAGTATCCATAATAAGAACTGCCCAGCCGGGGAGGAGGGTGGGTGCATGTGAATCTATGAAAGATACCAATACTGGATAACTGTAGTTACAGGTAAGTAACTTGTTTTCTTATCCAGTATTGGGGTATCTTTCATAGATTCACATGCCTGAATCAGAGTAGCAAGCAGTAATAACCATAACTGTCGGTAGAGGAAGGTGGGAGACAATCCAAACCATATATCCCCACACAACCTGGAAGGTACTAGAGCAATAACATATTTCCATACATATGCAAAATCATGACAATACCTTCATATAATATATATATATATATATATCTATATATATAGAGCATTAAAACAGTATATTAGCACACATGTAGCAATAGAAACAAGAAAAACCATAACAGGCTGACCTCAGTGAAGAAGATGCTGCAACACTGCTTCTCCCACTGACGTATCTTCATGTAGCACCGGCTGCAGGCAATAGTGCTTGGTAAAAGTATGCACACTTTTCCATGTAGCAGCACGGCAGATGTTTTCCAGGGTCACCCCTGCAAATAGGGCTGTAGACGCTGACATCATCCTGGTGGAATGCGCCTTAACCGTTCTCGTCAGGGGCTTGTTCGCTTTCTCATGACAGAAGGCAATGACAGAGGAAAGCCATCTCGCTATAGTTGCCTTCGTCACTGCCTGACCACGTGTAGCTTGTCCATAAGCTACAAACAGTTGGGTAGATTTGCGCAAATCTTTTGTCTTTTGTAAATAGAATTTGAGGCATCTTTGGACATCCAAGGAATGCAGCATCCTTTCAGCTGGAGTCTTGGGGTCTGGAAAGAAAGTTTTGAGTTTCACCGGTTGATTGATGTGAAACTGGGTTGGAACTTTGGGAATAAACTTAGGATGAGTTCTAAGTGTCACACAATCTTTTGAAAAATGTAGGAAAGGTTCTGATATAGTGAACGCTTGTATCTCACTTACTCTCCGGGCTGAAGTGAGGGCTAACAGAATAACCACTTTCCAAGTCAAGAATTTAAATTCTGATTTATGAATTGGTTCAAAAGGCCTTTTTAGCAATGGAGATAACACAATATTGAGATCCCACTCAGGAGGAGGAGGCCGCACTGGAGGGAAAACTCGAAATAGTCCTTTAAGGAACTGTTTAATTAAAGAGGAAGAGCACAAAGATGGTTTATTGTAACTCTTTCTTAATCTGGATATGGCAGCAAGGTGAACTTTGATAGAAGAAAAAGCGAGACCTGATCTGGCTAGAGACAGCAGATAAGGCAGAATCTTCTCTGGAGGAGCCTGTAGTGGATGGACGTCATGCTCCCCGCACCATAAACAGAATCTCTTCCATTTGAAGCGATAGGTTCTGATGGTAGACTGTGCACGAGCCTGAGATAGAACAGCTCTACAGTCTGGAGAAATCTCCAGGTCCTTAAACTCTAAGAAATCAGGAGCCAGGCGTGCAAGTGCAGCGACTGAGGATCTGGATGAAGTATTTGTCCTTCCTTTCTTGTCAGCATTGAAAGTGTCGGCTTGAGGCGCAGTGGAGGTTGATGGGAGAGTATCAGAAGCTCCTGGAACCAATACTGCCTCGGCCAGCGAGGAGCAATTAGGATTAGAGAGCAACGCTCTCTCTTCATTTTCTGTAGAACCTTTGGGATGAGAGGAATCGGTTGGAAGGCATATGCAAAGATTCCGGTCCACCTCATCAACAGGGCATTTCCTCTCGATCCTTGCTGGTGGAACCTGCTGGCAAAGTATATGCATTTGCTGTTGTGTTGCGTGGCAAACAGGTCCAGTGTTGGTGTGCCCCAGAGCTGGAAAATTGTTTCCACTTGGCGTTGTTCGAGTTCCCACTCGTGACATCCTGTGAACGATCTGCTGAGATCGTCGGCCAGAGAATTCTGAATCCCCTGAACATGTTCCGCTCTGAGGGAAATTTTGTGATGGAGTAACCATTCCCACATTTCCTGCGCTTGAAGAGACAGGGCCAGAGATTTTGTGCCCCCTTGCTTGTTTACGTAAAACATGCTGGTGGTGTTGTCCGTGCGCACCAGTACTGCAGAGCCTGCAATTCTTGGCAGGAAGGCTCGCAAGGACAGGAAAATTGCCCTCAACTCGAGGCAGTTGATGTGTTTGTGCTTGTACTGATGGGACCACCGTCCCTGCACTTGAAGGTCCTGGAGATGACCTCCCCAACCCTCCATGGAGGCATCTGTCGTTAGAGTAAATTCTGGTAAGGTCTGAAGAAAAGTGAGTCCCGGAGACAAATTGCTCTTTGCCGCCCACCATAGAAGAGCTTGTTTTATCTTGGGCGTGACCTTGATACGGTCCTCGAAAGATCCGTCTATCTGCCGCCACTGTCGATGCAATTCCTCTTGGAGAGGCCTCATTTTGAGTCGAGCCAGTGGAACTAGATGGAGTGCGGAGGAACACATCCCTAGCAGGGAAACAAACTGTCGGACCGAAAGAGACTTTTTTGACCGTATTTGACTTGCCAGCTTTGAGATCTTGTCCTGACGAATTTGGGTCAAGAAGGCCTTGCACTGAGAAGTGTCTAGTACTGCTCCTAGGAACGTCAGAATTTGTTTGGGTTGAAATTGAGATTTTTTGACGTTGAGAGTCAGGCCCAGATTCGAGAACATTGATAGGGCACTTTTGACCGATTGCCTTGTTGAAGTCTTCGTTGGACTCTTTATTAACCAATCATCGAGGTACGGGAATACTTGTATTCCCTGTGACCTCAACGCAGCTGCAACTGGGACTAGAGTCTTGGTAAAGATTCTTGGTGCAGATTTCAGGCCGAAAGGGAGCACCTTGAATTGAAAATGGACACCAGCCACTGTGAATCTCAGATACTTGCGGTGGTTTGGATGAATTGGAATGTGGAAGTAAGCGTCTTCCATATCCAGAGAAGCCATGAAATCGCCTTCCATGAGGCAGTTGAGGACATCCGTGAGCGTCACCATGCGGAAACTCTGCTTTTTCAGATATTTGTTTAAGTTTCGTAGATCCAAAATTGGACGCCACTCTCCTGAAACTTTTTCCACAAGGAAGAAGCGAGAATAAAACCCCTGATTTTTCTGGGATGCTGGGACTTTTTCTATCGCATTTTTGTGTAGCATTTTCATGGCTTCCATGTATAACAAATGAAGACGAGGAGGGGAGGGACCCCTGGGCGGTGATGTTGGGGGTTTCTGCAAGAACTCCAGAGTGTGTCCGTGTTTGACTATGTCCAGAACCCACCGATCTGAAGTTATCTTCCGCCACTGTTGATAAAAGGCGGAAATCTTGGCACCCACGGGGAGGGAAGGAAGGGAGGGAGGATGGTGTCCGGCAAAACTCACTGGCGTTTATTTGAATCTCGTCCCTGGTAGTTAGAACGTCGTTTCCCTCCTTGACGAGAGAAACCCGCTGACGATGACTGCCGATAGGACTGTTGGTAGTACGGCTTATTCTGAGGTTGGTACTGGCGGTTTTGCTGATTTTGATAATGTCCTCTGGAAGAAAAACCACGGCCTCTTGCTCCTCTGAAAAAACCTCGCTTATACTGTAGTGCACCAAGCGATTTGGCCGTATCAGTATCCGTTTTGATCGCAAGCAATGCTTCATCTATGTGCTTGCCAAACAATAACTCGCCATTATAGGCCATGTCAAGTATTTTGGTCTGGACTTCAGGTCTGAAAGAAGTCGCCTTGAGCCACCCCTGCCGTCTGAGAACTGCCGCTCCGGCCAACTGTCTAAAGGCTGTATTAGATACATCGAGGGCGCAATCGATAATCTCAGAAGCTGCCCGCTCGCCTTCCATGACAACCTTCCTGACCTCTTCAACACGGTCATCGGGAACCAAGTTGATGAACTCCGACAGGTCTGACCACATTTGCCTGTCATACCGTGCTAAAATTGCCAAGGAATTAGCAATCTTGACAGTAGCAGCGGCATTAGCTGAGAACTTCTTCCCAATTGCATCCAATTTCCTGCCCTCTTTGTCTGGAGGCGTTGAAATTGGTGCAACCGGATTCTTGGATCGTTGTTGAGCCGCTTGTGAAATCACTGAGTCAGGACGTGGATGACCAATCAAACATGAAGGAGTATCCGGTGGTGCTCGGTACTTCTTGTCGACTATTGGAAGAACCGCCGGGATGGAAGCTGGCGTCTTCATAATATCAATCCCTTCTTTCCAAATATAGTCAATGATAGGGATAGATCTGGACACCCTTCTATACCCTTCTTTGAAATCATGAAGAAAACAGTCAGTTTGCTCAACCGAAACTGTAATTGCAAATCGAGCAGCCGCCCGGTGCATGATGTTATGAAAACCTCCTATGTCTTCTGGCGGAGAATCTGAAGGTTGTGGCAAATTAGGAGAGGGCATAGGAATGATGTAATCATTCCATGGTTCCGTAGGCGTAGAATCCGGAAGTTCCCCATCCTCTCTTTCATCCTCATCTGGAGAGGAAACGTCAACATCCTGACCTCCAGTCCCGGGGTCAACATCCTGCCTTGGAGAGTGCGAAGGATGTGGTGGTGGGTTTACTGGCATGTCTACTGGCACAGGATTCGAGGTAGGCAGAGTTGATGGAAACCTCTGACGATAATCGGCCAGCATGGCCTGCAAATCCTGAACTAGAACAGAAGGAAGATGAGTCGTGTCTTCTGTGTGTTGTTGCTCCTGATGATAAGGAGTAGTTAAATTTTCCTGATAGTAATGAACCTCATCATCATCCTCATCCTCTTGATATTTTATGTGTAACTGGGAAGGATGATGGGCCACTCCAAAAGGATCGTCGTCATCATCATCCCCTTCATTATCAGAATCTGCCTCCACGTAGTTTTCCAAAATATGCGAAGGCAAGAGGGGAGACAAATGAGAGTAACTCTGTCTCTGAAATGATTTCATCTGAAAATGGGTATACTGTACCCTGACCGGAGATGTGGGCAATAAATGCGTATACGGCACATTCAAAGATGCCAGCGCTGCTGTCGATGGTAGAAGTGAGACAGATGTGTGAGTTGCCGGTACTGTCGTCGACGGTATCGTCATTGGTGTTGTAATCGTGGACGAGAACTTGTTTGAAGGCGTCCTAGTAGACGGAGCCGTCGACGGACTCTTCGTCGTCGAGCTTGTCGTCGACGGTGCTGTAACCTTCGTCAACGGGCCTGTCGTCGACGGGCTCTCCGTCGACGGGCTCTTCGTCGACGGGCTCTCCGTCGACGGGCTCTCCGTCGACGGGCTCTCCGTCGACGGGCTCTCCGTCGACGGGATCTCCGTCGACGGGATCTCCGTCGACGGGATCTCCGTCGACGGGATCTTCGTCGACGGGGTCTTCGTCGACGGGGTCTTCGTCGACGGGGTCTTCGTCGACGGGGTCTTCGTCGACGGGGTCGTCGCCGACTGGATAGTGGAAGCCTTCGTCGACGGGGGAGCAGTCGACGACAGCGTCGACGGAAGCGATGGCGAACGCTTCGTAGATGGTGATCTGGTCGTCGACGGAAGACTCGTCGACGACGAGCTTTTCTTCGATGATTTTTTCTCAGAAGAAGAAACCATGACGGACATCACAGGAGAAGTAATTGCCGAGGTGGTAACAGTACTTGAAGAAGTAGAGGACGTAGAATAGGTGGTGACAGTGAGAGAGGACACCAAAGAGACAGCTTTAGTGCGGACTGTACTCACAGTTGAAGACTCTGTCGACGCAGCACTCCTTGTGGACTCAGAGGGTTTATGAGAGAATTTAGGTTTTTTCAATCTCTCAGGAGAACACCTCTCTTTGGAACTGGCTCTCTTACTTGAGGTAGAGGCTCTGTTCTCGTCATCTGTGGCAGACGACTTTAGCCACAAAAGAACTCTTGCCTCTCTATCCCTGGTGGTCTTAGGAGGGAAGGTTCGACATATCCTGCAATCCTTCACCACATGTGAAGGATGCAAACAATAAATACAGTCCGAGTGCTGGTCGTCCACATGGACCCTCTTCTTGAAGCATGAAGCACAAGCCTTGAATAAAGCCTTCTTTTCCGACATCTTGAGAGAATAGATGAAAAATTTTGAAGAAAACTGAGTAGGCACTCAGGGAGACTCCCTTACACACGAAGTGCGGTGAAAATCTGAGGGGAACTGCCTGGGCTGGGAAGGTTCTAGAGGGTGAGGTTAGCTGATTGGCTGAGGCTACATTTTTAGTTCTTTTTACATAATGAGGTAGATAGGCTGCTAAGTTTTGGGCCTAGTTGGGCCTATATCCTTTTCTAGCCTACTACTAATGGTTTTTTAGGCACTGCTATATATATATATATAATTTACCGTGGGACTCCCGCCTCGACGACGGGGAATGATTCAGGCATGTGAATCTATGAAAGATACCCCAATACTGGATAAGTGCGCTATCTCTTAATGCTTGTGCAAAAGGTTCTATGTACAAATCGAAGAGGAGAGGAGATAAGGGACAACCCTGCCGGGTTCCTCTGGTTACATTAAATGACGCTGTAAGGCCCCCGTTAATCAGAATTGAAGCAGAAGGACTTCGCTATAACAAATCTATTGCCCTACGAAATCTATCTCCAACGTTAAACTTTCTCAAGGCCTCCGACAGGTATAACCAATTTACCCTGTCGAAGGCCTTGGTAGCGTCCAACGTCAGAACAGACAAAGGGAGAATCTCCTTTATGGCCACATCAATAGATCCTATTAGCTCGTAAGTAAGCTCATTTAATTGTCTCCCTCTTATGAACCCTTTTTGATTCGAGTGAAGTATATCAGGGGCAACCTGGCCAAGCCATTTGGCTAATATGGTGGCAAAAATTTTATAGTCAGCATTTAAGATCGAAATAGGCCGATATGAGCCACAGTCGGAAGGGGGCTTCCCTGGCTTTAAGATAAGCGTTATAGAGGCTTTATCCCAAGAAGCAGGCGGTGCTACCCCTTCCCTCAATATTTGATTAAACAAGGCTGTTAAGATTGGAGATATCTCTGAGATCAAATGTTTATATACCTCGCTCGGTAAACCGTCGGTTCCTGCCGCCTTACCCCCTTTAGAACCTCTTATGGCCTGCTCTACCTCGGCAACACTTATTTCCTCTTCCAAAAGTTTGTTCTGTTCGGGTGACAGAGAGGGAAGGGAGATGCCCTCTAACCAGTTGCCAATATCGTTAGTATTGATATTGAGATCTTCCTGATATATTGACTGGAAGAATGTTTTGAAGGTTTCTCTAATTTCAGCGTCACTGGTAAGGGTACCCTTATCTGATGTAATTGAGGCAATATTATTACGAACCCGGTCTGATATAATTTTCCAGGCCAACAGCCTTCCCGCTCCCTCCCCATACTGGAAATGAGAGAGTTTGCTTGCCTCCCATTTCTGCAAGACTCGCTTCTCCATTATCGAGGACAAGTTGTTTTTAAGCTCATTTAGCGCTGCGAGTTTCAGGGACAAGTTATGATTGTCTAAAGATCTGTCAGTATCTATACAAGACTGGATAACTGACATACTATTCTCAACAGAAGAAATTTCTTCCCTATACTGCCTTCTTCTGTGAGCTACCCTGTTCTTGACTGTTCCTCTTAGTGAACATTTGAAGGCGTCCTATACTATGCCTGCTGGGGCTGAATCCGTGTTAAAGGTGAAGAATACGCGAGTCTCGGATTGGAGGAATTCTATATCTTCTACTGATGTGAGAAATGGCCTGTCAAATGACCAAAGTTTCGGGGAAGAAGACTTAGTACCCCACTCCATTTCCAGCTTCATCGCTGAGTGGTCCGATAGATGAGATGGAATATAATCAACTGAAATGATGGAGTCAACCAAAGATCTACTTGTTAGAATAAAGTCTATTCTTGAGCTGTGTCTGTATTTTAGATTTTTAAAAGAAAAACTCTGTTTTTGGCCCTCTCTCAGCCTCCAAATATCAACGTATCCATATTGTTTCATTAAACCCAGTAAACAATTTCTAGATTTGGAGGGAACTTGTTGTCTGCTGTTTGTAGACTTATCCAGTAAAGGGTTGATAGTGATATTGAAATCGCCAGTTATGATCACCGGCTCGGGAAAATTCAAGAGGTGTTGGAATAAGGATTCTAGCGCGGAAGGATCATCGCAATTGGGCCCGTAATAACCAGCCAATGTTATAGCCGCCCCTCCTATCTCTACAGCTGTGATGGCCCATCTCCCTCCCTTATCCACTTTTTCTTGAAGGATTTTTAAATTTAAGTTTGGAGATTTTTTTTAAAAAATTGTAACCCCCCGCGTGTTTAGTGATTGAGATGTTGAGATAGAGGAATTTATCCACCTATTTTTCTTCACTAACTCAGATATCTCACTTTCGGTTAAATGTGTCTCCTGGAGTATAATGATCTCGGCATCCACATCCCGAAGGTACTGTATGATTTTGTTAGCTCGAGGTTTGGTGCGGAGACCATTAACATTCCAGGACAAAATCCTAGGCCTGCTCATGTTTCTTAGAATGGAAGTTGATTATCGAGCATACCTGCCTATGGTAAAAAAGAACGGTTGGAAGAAAATAACTACAAAGTGTGTTGACTGGAGCATTATCGATAATGGATATTTTTCTTTTTTTACTACCACCCCCTTCCCCCCGTGACCCCCCCTCCCATGGGAAACCCCTGAACTCACTACCCGGAAAATTCCGGAAGTAAGTGCTCCTAGCTCTCCCCCGTCCCCACCTCATGTGTCTCTCTATTTATTATAATATGGTAGCTCGCCTTATTATAAATATAACAAGCATGAGTTAAATGGTGCTATAGTGTTTAACCCCTTAAGTGCTGCTGACGGCCAATGGTCGTCAGCAGCGCTACCTCCCCAGTGCTGCGCACGACCATTGGACGTCCATTCAGCACTGGTTCCAATGGACAGCGCAGCACTGGGGAGGGATGTTTACACGCAGCTAAGGTGTTAATTATTAAGTGACGATGTTTATATATTTTTTCTTTTTTTTCCCCCCTTCCTTTCCCTTTTTTTTTCTTTTTTTTTTCTTACTTATAGTTTATGTGCATTTATGAATTATTTTCCTTTTTATTTCTTTCCTTTTCGCAGACCCAAACTGGAACCCTTTATTGCTCCTTCCTATTACCTAAAGACATTAGAAGCTCGTCAGCTGCCTGTACCGAGCGAATGTTGTGCATTTTATTATCCATCATTATCTTAAGGGATGCAGGAAAGCCCATCTGCACTGTTGCACCTAGTTTGCGAAAGGCATCCATTCTTCTTCCTAGCTCCCACTGTTTTTCTAGAGTGTATCTTGACAGGTCAGAGCGTATTTGGAAATTAAATCCTTTGCCTACTAGCGACTTTTGCTTTAGGGCTAAATTCAGAATGTGCTCCTTGACAGAATAAGTATGAAAATTAACAATGATTTTTCTTGGTTTGGCCCTTTGTGGATTGTGTCTGAAAGGATCCCTATGGATTCGTTGAATATCCAAAGCTAGTTCCTCAGGAGTATGGGGGAGGTTAAGAGAATCTTTTAATAACGAAATTATGTAGCTTTTGATATCTGTTCCTTCACTACCTTCAGGAACATTCAAAATACGCAAGTTGCTGCGCCTAGCGTTATTTTCCAAAACCTCCATTCTTTCTGAGATGGCCAAATCTTCCCTCTTTAACTTTTGTATGTCTTCCTGAGTGCCTTCAGCCCGCATGGATATTTGACCCACAGTGTCTTCCAGGGCTTGTGTTCTTATTGACAAATTACAAATCTTTTCATCAAGAGTCTCACAAAAATTCCTTATGTCCCTTTGGTTTGATGCAGACTCTGCAAAGCCTTCCTTGATCTCGGCAGACAATGATGCAAACATCTGTTGCAACGAGGCAATTGAAATAGGTACTAGGGTGGAGACTAAAACTCCCTCTTCCCTCTGACATGGTTGAAGATTACCATCCAATAAACTAGGGAGCGAATCTGAAGCGGAAAGAGGCTCGGAATTTTCTCTATCTTCAGAGGCTTCAGAAGTTGAGTTGTTAGGAGGGTCTCCCCGTTTGCCCATCATAGCAGCAGGAACCCCAGTAGAATCTACTAGCCCGGGTTGATCACTGTGTGTTCCTTCATCTTCTCCCAAGCAGTGGTGTGCTACTATTTGTAATGTGGAGTCAGAATCAAGTTCTTCCTGTAGTTCTTCCAGTAGCGCTATGTCATCTATGGGATTGGTGGGGTTAATAGGAGCCAAGACTGGGGCTGAGGCTGAGGCTGTGGCTGAGACTGAGGCAGGGTCTTGCTCAGATGATGCCATAGCCCTTGAACCCGAGTAGTAGTCCTTAAAGGTGTAATCCCTCTGTAGGTGGTCTTGTCCTATTTCCAAAACTTGTGGGATGACCTCACTTTTGCCTCCTTCAGAAACAACACCTTCTACTGCCTCCTCCTCATGGGTTTCTGCCTTTTCTGCCGTTGAGAAACTATGTGGAGTGTTAGAGGCGGGGGCGTCCTTACAGCTCTGTCTCACGATGCTCGATTGTGGACTTCCACGAAGGCTCCTCACCCGCCTTTTCCAGCGCAGCTCCAGGGCGGCCTGTCTCCAGCGAAGAAGCCCAGGTGAGTGCTCTCTCGCCGGAGCTGTAAGGCGTCGTCCCGCCGGGGCCAAAGGGCGTGACCGCTGCCGCTACCGCTGAGCGCGCTGATCACAGAGCTCCTCTCGCCGGCAACTCGGTGCCCGCCTCCTTCGCCTCCTTCACTGAAGCACATCGGGGCTTGTGCTTTTCCGTAGCGGATTTTCGGTAGCGGGTGATAATTGCAAAAAGGAACGCCGATAACTGCTTAAAGCGCTCGAAATAGATTCAAAGTTTTTGCATAGCGAGCCGTGTGCGTTAGAGATTTAGAGGTGGAAGCGGAGCGGAGCACTGCAGCAGTCAGCCGACTGCCGCCATGTTTCCCCGCGACCATGATTGCTCATTGTTGTCCTGGAAGAGTCTTTGAAGTATCACGAGATAGGTGGCTCCTCCCCTGGACTACAGTGCGCATGGGAAGACTGAGTTCGAAGCATGTGGGCTGCTGAATTCATATCTGTGCATAGATCGCTGCCTAGTGTTGGGTCCGGATGATTGCACCTTGTTGTCCTGGAAGAGTCTTCAAAGTAACACGAGATAGGTGGCTCCTCCCGTGGACTACAGTGCGCATGGGAATCCTCTCCATCCCCAGATTGTTTTTCGCCATTGTGGCAGAGATGGTGTAATACTGAAAGTGATGACCATGCCTGAAAATGATTCTGAGTGCTACAGCTGCGACAGGCACCGGGGAGGAGGGCGGGCGATAAGAATGTCAGCAGCCCTACATGCCAAGAACAGATGCATACTGGTTAAGTAGCATATTCCGTTCGAGGCATGTGGGCTGCTGAATTCATATCTGTGCATAGAATAAATAGCAGTTGCCTCCTTAGCGGCGGTTGCCCGTGCCAGCTGCAGCAGTCTGAAAGAAAGTTCTGAGAACAGCCTGTCCTACAGCGGCTTGCTGTTTGGAGTGTACATCTACGCAGTAGTGTTTGGTAAATGTATGTATGATGGACCATGTGGCTGCTCTACATATATCCTCTAGAGGAATGTTACCTAGGAAAGCCATGGATGCCCCTAGCTTGCATGTGGAATGCGCTCTTGGGGGAACTGTTAAAGTGCGTTTAGCCTTTTGATAACAGATTTGTATGCATTTAACAATCCATCTGGCTATACCTGATTTGGAGATAGGGTTGCCTTTGTGTTGTGGAGAGAAGGCAACAAACCGTTGTTTAGTCTTTCTAAAGTCTTTTGTCCTGTCGATGTAATACAGGAGAGCTCTTTTGACATCTAAGGTGTGCAGTGCCCGGTCTGCCACTGAATCTGGGTTTGGAAAGAAAACTGGCAGTTCTATGGTTTGATTAATGTGGAACTGCGAGACCACCTTAGGCATGAATTTGGGGTTGGTGCGCAGCACTACCCTATTAGCATGAATTTGTAGGAAGGGCTCTTGAATTGTCAGGGCTTGAAGCTCACTGACTCTTCGTAGCGATGTGATGGCTATTAGAAAAGCCACTTTCCATGTAAGAAACTGTATCTCACAAGAATGAAGAGGCTCAAAGGGTGGCCCCATGAGCCTGGTGAGAACGAGGTTTAGATTCCAGACAGGCGAAGGAGGGTGTCTGGGAGGGATCACTCTTTTGAGTCCTTCCAAGAAGGCTTTAATGGCAGGCACTTTGAAGAGGGAAAGATGCTGCCTGTTTTGAAGATAAGCTGCCATGGCGGCCGAATGTATCCTAATGGAACTATACGCTAGATTGCATCGATATAGATGCAGCAAGTAACATATGATGTTTTGCGTGGACGCATCTAGCGGATTAATGTCATTGTTGGAACAGTAGATGTCAAAACGTTTCCATTTGGCTGCATAGCACGCCCTAGTTGTAGGTCGCCTTGCCTCTTTGATGAGGTTCATACAGTCAGGGGGCAAGTTGAGGTAGCCAAACTATGACCTCAGGAGCCAAATCGCAAGGCTCAACTGTTGCGGATCTGGGTGCTGAATGTCTCCATGGCTCTGAGTGAGGAGACTGGGCGTGAGGCGCAGCCGTTGGTGAGGCACCACTGAAAGTTCCAGGAACGTGGTGTACCAAGCCTGCTGTGCCCACGTTGGAGCAACCAGGATGAGCGTCATGGAGTGCTGCCGCAGTTTGCGCGCCACTAGCGGTATGAGTGGGGCTGGAAGAAAAGCGTACGCAAATCTGCCTGACCAGTTCATCCATATCGCATTGCCTTGAGACTGCGGGTGTGGGAACCTGGCGGCGAAGTTTTGGCATTTTGCGTTCTCTTTTGTGGCGAAGAGGTCGATCTCTGGATGACCCCACTGCTGGAAATATGGTTGGAGCACTGAGGGGTGAATCTCCCACTCGTGCATCTGATGACTGTGCCTGCTGAGCAGGTCCGCCATCTGGTTGTCCTTGCCTGGGAGATGTTCCGCCATGAGGAAGATGTTCCTTTGGATGGCCCACTTCCACATGCTCTTGGCTAGGTGAGATAGGTGCGGGGAGTGTGTGCCTCCCTGTTTCTGTAATACATGACAGTCATGTTGTCCGTCCGGATCAACACAACCTTGTTGCACAGGTGCAACTTGAATGCTTTTAGTGCCATGAAGATTGCCATCAGCTCCAAAAGATTGATATGCATCTTTTGCTGCTGTGCCGTCCATAGCCCTTGCACTGTATAATGGAGGGCATGCGCCCCCCAGCCCTGGAGAGATGCGTCCGTCGTCAGCACTACTTGTGGTACAGGCTCGTGGAACGGTCGTCCCCTGCACAGATTTTGTGTGTTCCACCAATGCAAAGAGTTGTATGCACAACCGGTCACCAACACAAGGTCTTTTAGATGCCCATGAGCCTGGTTCCACTGTCGTGCTAAACATTCTTTAAGGGGACGCATGTGTAGCCTCGCGTGCGGGACTGTGAATATGCAGGAGGCCATCATACCGATCAGCTGCATGAATACTTGCGCTGGGGGCGATTGTTGGGGCCTGAATTTCTGAATTAGCAGCTGCATGCTGTTGACTCTGGCAGAGTTTGGCTGCGCTGTTGCCGTTAGAGTGTTTATTGTTGCCCCTAGGTACTGTTGCACATGAGCGGGCTGAAGGTGCGACTTTTGGTAGTTTAGTGAGAATCCTAGACTGTGTAGGAGGTGAATTGTGCGTGACAAGTGGCTGGCACACTGCTGGGCCGACTTTGCTTTAACAAGCCAGTCGTCCAGGTAGGGATAGACATGGATGTGTTGTCTCCGAAGGTGCGCAGCCACAGTTGCTAAGCACTTGGTGAACACTCTGGGGGCAGTGGTGACCCCGAAAGGCAGGACCTTGAATTGGTAATGCTGATTGTTGATGGTGAATCTGAGATGTTTCCTGTGACTTGGGTGAATGGGAATGTGGAAATATTCATCCTTGAGGTCCAGGGTTGCTAGGAAGTCGCCCTGACTGAGCAATGGTAGGACATGCTGTAAGGTTAACATATGAAAGTGTTCTGACAGTATGTATTGGTTGAGGGGTCTGAGGTCTAGAATGGGCCGCAGGGGACCGTCCTTTTTTGGGATTAAGAAGTACAGAGAGTACACCCCTGTACCTTGCTCTTTTGCAGGCACGAGTTCTATTGCCCATTTTTGCAGCATGGAGAGTACTTCTTACTGCAATAAGTGCATATGCTCAGCGGACATAGGACGGTGCCTTGGGGGTAGGTTGGGGGGAGTGAATGTTAGTTTTAGACAATAGCCGTATTGGATAAGTTGGCTCACCCACCTGTCTGTGGTAATGCCTTCCCAAACTGGCAGGAACTGTTGGGAGTCTTCCCCCGAGTCTTCCCCCGACAGGTGTTAAATGGTCAGGGGGCAGTGACAAGGCGTCACTGTTTGTTGGGAGCGGAGGATCTGGCATTGTTATTTCCACGTCCTCAGCCCTTGGCGCTGTTCCCACGATATCCACCCCTGTTATTTTTTGTATAGGTGGTTTGCGTGCTCCCCTTGCTGTACTGGGCTTGCTGTAAAGCTTGTCCCCTAGAGGCTCCCCTATTACCGGAGCGACGAAAGGAACTGCCCCGAAACTGCTGTGACTGCAGAGCCCCCATGGATTTTGCCGTCTGTGTCCTTTCTAAATTTTTTCGAGGGTCGTGTCTACCTCGGGACCAAAAAGGAAGTCAGGGTTAACTGGCTGGTTGAGCAAAGTTGTTTGAAGCTCTGGTTTAAACCCAGAGATGCGGAGCCAGGCGTGAGGTCTCAACATTACACTAGTGTTAATGGCCCTAGCTGTCGTGTCTGCCGCATCCAGTGCACATTTGATGGATGCATTAGAAATTAACTTCCCCCTCCTGTATGATCATTTCTGCTCCCTCTTTGTAAACATCAGGCAGGTGTTGCAACAGCTGTTCTAATGTGTCGTAGTGAGCCCTATCGTATCTAGCCAATAGGGCCTGTGTATTTGAAATCCTCCAAATATTAGCAGCCTGTGCTGCCACCCGCTTTCCTGACGCCTCCAAGATCTTTGATTCTTTGTCCGGAGGAGGAGCATCACCACTAGTTTGCGAGTTTGCCCTCTTGCGAGCATTCGCCACTACGAGGGAGTCCAATGGGAGCTGGCCTTTGATGTAGGTAGGGTTCACAGGCGCAGGTCTATACTTTTTTTCAATCCTAGGGTTGATAACCCTTGCCTTTGTGGGCTCTTTGAAAATGTCCGCAGCATGTTTGAGGACTCCTTTCAGCATAGGCAATGTCTTTGCCGATTTTTCAGAGGTGGAAAAAGTATAAAATAAGAAATCTTCTTCCACAGGTTCTGCGTGCATTTCCACGTCATGGTTGAGGGCTGCATTTTCTATCAAAGCGTTAAACACCGCTGTGTCTTCAGTAGGCGAGGTTTTGACATTGTAAGACTGTATGTCCGGTGCAGCTTGTGGATCATCAGGGTCTGCAGCATCAGTCCATTGCTGACGTTCCTCCTGATCAGTGTCAGTATGATAAGTGAACGCCATCTGACCGTATTCATCACCCACGTCCTCCTCGCTTTGCGCTGGAGAATATGCCACTTGTTGTGAAAAGCTCTCAACATGTTCAAAGAGAACTGGTGAGGTGGTCGAGTCCTTCTTCCGTTTAAGAGGGATTTTGTAAGCCTCCAAGGGATGTTCAGGTGCTATTTTCCGTTTATGGATGGTGAGCCTGCCAGATTCCGAGTCGATGAAGAGTTTCGACTGGTTGTCATACGAGGGTTCCTGGAACATAACCCCCTCAGGAGTGGACTTCGAAGGCGCAGACACTCTTTTGGATGGGTCGGTGCCTTTGTGCTGCTCGAGATGCTTGGGTCGAGCCGTTGGCGGCCGACCGTATTTAATTGGAGGGTGACCTGTGGACGAGCCGACCTTCTTAAAGCTTGACGTAGTGTTCGATCCGAGCTGCTTCGGCGGCTCACTAGCATGCTTGATTCCTTGCGTCGACTCGAGCTCACGGTGCGTAGCATGTACGGCCTTGGGCGTCGATGCAATCTGCTGTTTTCGGGTCGGTTTTGGTCTTCGACTCGAGAGCTTTGCCCAGTAGCGGTTTGAACGCTGAAATCTTCGGCTCGACCGCCTTTTTGGCCTGGAGACCTTTGGTCTTGTCGCCATGCTTCGGCATCGACTGCGTCAAGGTGACGTGCTTGACTGTAGAGCCTGGCTTCGGCGCCCCGGTCTTCGAGGCAGTGCCCCCTTTCAACCCCGAAGGGCTGCCGACAGTTTTCGACTTGACTGGCGTCGACGTGTTTGATGGCGTCGATCCGATGACCACTTTTAGTAGTTTCGGTTTTGGCTCTGTAGGTTTCGGTTTCGAAAGATCGACCGATGGCTCCTTTGAAGTATTCTTAGCCGGGCCTGGACGCGGGGCTATAGAATGTGGAGTAAGATCTTGGCTAAGGCCTTCCGGCGATGACTCGACCTGAGCCGTAGGGAGCGTATTGTCAGTATTAGGCCCCGCTACTGCGGTTGGGCCTGGCTCATCACTGGAGTAGTCATCGACGGCCCCGATGGCCTCTGCGCCGTCCCCTACCTCGACGACGTCTTCTTCATGGACGTGGTCCTCATCGTCTTCGTCCACATCGAAGTTGGAGTCATGCTCTGACGCTGGGTCCGACTGCCTTCCTCGTCACCGGCCTCGAAGATGTTGTCCGGCTCGGGCGCAGACTTCTGCGCTGACTGTCTTGCTGCGCGTCTAACTCGAAGCGTCTTCTTCGACCGGAACTTTGAGCAGGCTATACAGCTGGCCTCATCGTGGTCCGGGGATAAACATTTATTGCACACTGGGTGCACATCAATGTGAGGGTATTTAGAGTTGCAGACGGGGCATCGTTTAAACGGACTTCGGTCCATCGTCGTCGTAGTTTGGGCCTCTGGTGTCGAAAGTCAAAAGTGGCCTTCGACGTCCTGTTCGAAGAACTGGAGAAAATAGGCACCGAACGAGACAATACTGACGCCCCGAAGGCCTTTTGGCCTTAGTAAAGAGTTATAACAAGTTTCCGAACTGGAGTCGAGAAAGTACATCCGAACCCAATGGCGGAAAAAAACAATCTGGGGATGGAGAGGATGCCCATGCGCACTGTAGTTCAGGGGAGGAGCCACCTATCTCGTGTTACTTCGAAGACTCTTCCAGGACAACAATGTGCAATCATCCGGACCAAACACTAGGCGGCGATCTATGCACAGATATGAATTCAGCAGCCCACATGCCTCGACATAGGGTTTGATGTTTGCTTTTCACATGCCCAGAAGGCTTTGGCTGCAGGGGCTGGTTTTAAACCAACATTAAAAACTTTCTTCCACCACCACAAATGTAGCGTGATTCATATTCTGGCTACTGAGAAGTGGAGAGTTTGCGTAACTTTGGGCGATGTATTTGTAATTAGTTAAGCAATTAAAAGTAAGCTACAGCCTGTTTGGAAAAAAAACCTCAGAAATTCACGTGAAAAACAGTTGAAGTGAAACTAAGGGCCTAATTTAGAGCATGGCTGACGGGTTAGTCTGCCAAAGACGTGACTGATAATCTGCATGGACGTCATTTGAGGATAGTCAGGGGTCTCAACTGTGACCTTTAGCTTTCTCCCTGCTACTACTGGCACTTCCTTTGCGGCCCCTGGCCTCAGAGGGGGCAAAATCACATCCATGATATTCTGGTATTACAAGGACATTGGATAGAATACAGTTGTAATACAGCAGATGGGATAGTCATCACATTTGTGACGGAGTAACCCATCCATCAAACTCTAAATTTAGCCCTAAGTTTCCACTTCAAAATGTTAAAATCTGAGTGCCTGATTTAGACCTTGAGTTTTATATTTTGGCAGACTAGATATCCGTCACCGCTGTGACGGAGGAACCCATCCACCAAGAACTAACTCAGGCCCAAAGTCATCATTTATGGTATGCTGTGAAATTACACGCACAAGTGTCATGCACTACTCACAATCTGGCTTTTTTCCTTAGACAGTGTGTTTTCACTATCCATGATGTTTGTTACTATTGTAAGGTCTTAAATTCTTGGAATGTTCTTGCCGGCAACTAATCCACCCCAACATAACACAGGTGAAAAACCTTAAATACAGGTACAGCTTACACCACCTTCCAAATTGAGGCAGGCTGCATTAACTGCAGCCATGTCCCCTCCTGTCAAAGTACCTACGCCTAACAATGTACAGGTAATGGATAACCATAACCCACAATAACCCAAGGGTTGTGGTCAGATGGTATGTCAAACTCAGAATTCAGCTGCAGTATTAATAGTGCAGTTGTGGTGCACTATTGGCCTCACACTATTTTTGTCTTCAGAGTATTTAATTTGTTTATAAGCTGTTTAGTTTTTGTATTTTTTGCTGATTCTAACTTTTTGGTTTTGGGCTCACCACTTTGCCCTTCTCTTCCCAAGAGCTCCTTTGAGAAAGACAACAAATTAATAACAAGCATTTACAATGCAATGGTCTCGTCCTTGTTAAAGTTAGAGCTATTGGCATTGCTCATGACATTATTTTTGCTTTTAAAACATAAATAAATGGCACCATCATTTACAATGCCAATAGCCTAATCTCTCGGAAATGCGAGACCTATTGCATTTGCATCCACACACAGAGCCACAGACACACAGAGAGCCACGCACAGAGCCACGCGCACACGCACAGAGCCACGCGCACACACACAGAGCCACGCGCACACACACAGAGCCACGCGCACACACACACTGAGAGCCACGCGCACACACACACACACACACACACACACACAGAGCCACGCGCGCGCGCACACACACAGAGAGCCACACACACACACACAGAGAGCCACACAGAGAGAGCCACGCGCGCGCGCACACACACACACACACACACACACACAGAGAGCCACACACACACAGAGCCACACACACACAGAGCCACACACACGCAGAGAGCCACACACACACACACACGCAGAGAGCCACACACACACGCAGAGCCACGCGCGCGCACACACACACACACACACACACACACACACACGCAGAGAGCCACACACACAGAGAGCCACGCGCGCACACACACACACACACACACACACACACACAGAGCCACGCGTGCACACACACACACACAGAGAGCCACACACACACACAGAGCCACGCACACACACACACACACACAGAGCCACGCACACACACAGAGCCACACAGAGCCACACAGAGCCACACACACACACAGAGCCACACACACACACACACAGAGCCACACACACACACACAGAGCCACACACACACACACAGAGCCACACACACACACACACAGAGCCACACACACACACACACAGAGCCACACACACACACACAGAGCCACACACACACACAGAGCCACACACACACACACAGAGCCACACACACACACACAGAGCCACACACACACACAGAGCCACACACACACACAGAGCCACACACACACACACACACACACACACAGAGCCACACACACACACACACACAGAGCCACACACAAACACACACAGAGCCACACACACAGAGACCAAAAAACACACACAGAGAGCCACACACACACACACACACACACAGAGAGCCACACACACACACACAGAGAGCCACACACACACACACACAGAGAGCCACACACACACACACACAGAGAGCCACACACACACACACACAGAGCCACACACACAGAGAGCCACACACACACAGAGCCACACACACACAGAGAGCCAAACACACAGAGAGCCAAACACACAGAGAGCCACACACACAGAGAGCCACACACACAGAGAGCCACACACACAGAGAGCCACACACACAGAGAGCCACACACACAGAGAGCCACACACACAGAGAGCCACACACACAGAGAGCCACACACACAGAGAGCCACACACACACAGAGCCACACACACAGAGAGCCACACACACACAGAGCCCCACACACAGAGAGCCCCACACACAGAGAGCCCCACACACAGAGAGCCACACACACAGAGAGCCCCACACACAGAGAGCCCCACACACAGAGAGCCCCACACACAGAGAGCCCCACACACAGAGAGCCACACACACTGAGAGCCACACACACTGAGAGCCACACACACTGAGAGCCACACACACACACACACACACACACACACACACACAGGGAGCCACACACACACACAGGGAGCCACACACACACACAGGAAGCCACACACACACACACACACACACACACACACACAGGAAGCCACACACACACACACACACACAGGAAGCCACACACACACACACACACACAGGGAGCCACACACACAGGGAGCCACACACACACAGGGAGCCACACACACACAGGGAGCCACACACACACACACACACACAGAGCCACACACACACACACAGGGAGCCACACACACACACACAGGGAGCCACACACACACACACAGGGAGACACACACACACACACACAGGGAGCCACACACACACACACAGGGAGCCACACACACACACACAGGGAGCCACACACACACACACAGGGAGCCACACACACACACAGGGAGCCACACACACACAGGGAGCCACACACACACACAGGGAGCCACACACACACACAGGGAGCCACACACACACACAGGGAGCCACACACACACACAGGGAGCCACACACAGGGAGC
Source organism: Lissotriton vulgaris (assembly GCF_964263255.1). Lineage (NCBI taxonomy): Eukaryota > Metazoa > Chordata > Amphibia > Caudata > Salamandridae > Lissotriton > Lissotriton vulgaris. Next base: position 959,538,621 of record NC_141691.1, read on the forward strand.
CACACACACACACAGGGAGCCACACACACACACACAGGGAGCCACACACACACACACACAGGGAGCCACACACACACACAGGGAGCCACACACACAGGGAGCCACACACACACACACAGGGAGCCACACACACACACACACACACAGGGAGCCACACACACACACACACACACAGGGAGCCACACACACACACACACACAGGGAGCCACACACACACACACACAGGGAGCCACACACACACACACACACAGGGAGCCACACACACACACAGGGAGTGTTGGACAGGCCACATGAAGGGCCGCTCCCCCTCTGCCCGACCAGGCCCGAGCCCGATCACTCAAGTGTCACCCACCACCACTTCACGTTTTCCGTCCCCTCCGGGACCCTTGCCTCTGAACATATCGACCTCGTGGGGCCGATCCACTACTGGCCCGCGCACCCAGCCTGGGCGCCATCTTTGGACACTCCGCCACGAGGCCGCGTGGCCCCCGATCGACCCCAACCCTGGGCCTGGCCAGGCCTCAGACATCCCGGCACCACCATCCACCCAGGAGGTGAGCGGACTACTTGGCAGGTCAATGGGAGGAAGAGGTGTCGATGGTTCTCCCCCGCCAGGTGCCGCTCGCCCACAGCCTCCCCGGGCGCTGGCTCCACCCCCCTGCTGGGTGTCTGGACTCCCTCATCCCGGACCCCCCGACCTCCGAGTGCGAGGGTCCGGACATCAAAGGGCATCAGCCCTATAACTGGGGCAGCTCCAGAGCAGGAAGGCAGTTGTATCCTGGAGTCGAGAGACGCAGAGAAGAACTCATCCTTGACGGACTACTGGCGCTGCCGTAGCTCTGCCTTGCGCACATCATCCTGCCTGTTGGCGCTGCCGCAACCTTCGTAATCCTTCATCGTCGTCAGGACCTGCTGGCGTGGCCGCGGACCGTTGTATCTACCATCTTCATCGGGACCTGCTGGCTCCGCCGCGGACCGTCGCTTCTTCCGTCCATCTCGGGACCTGCTGGCTCCGCCGCGGCCCGATCATCTAGAACGCCGAGCTCGAGGATTGAGAGCTATTTTCATCTATTGGTAACAAGACTGTCCCGCTACCCTTTTCCCAACCCAGAGACCAGAATCGAGGGGACCCCTGAGTCCAGACCTCCTTGTACCATTCTACCGTACCTAAAGAATTGCTATAAAGTATCGTTGAACCTTATCCTTGTGTGGTGTACGTCTGTGGGGGGGAAGTTACTTGTCTGTACGATCGCTGGAGACGGCTCTCCCCGGAGACCTCTCCCCTTATCCTCGGCAGACCCTCCCGGTCCGTCTAACATTGGTGGCCAGCGGCGCGATCCGAATCACCGCATAATCGTACAGAAAGTAGCTCACCCCACGACGAAATCACGATGACAACCAAAGAAAGCGGATCCACCGAGAAATTTCAGATGGAGAAATTGGACGAGTACAACCATCGTGAATTAAAACAATTCTGCATCGAACTAGGTATCGCCACCACCGGTCTAAGTACAAAAGACGATTTCAAGCATGCCCTAGAGTCCTGGGCAGAAGCCGGGGCCGTCGGAACCACCGACCAAAACATCGCAGCAGGAGAAAAAAACACCACGGCCCCCGAAGAGCGAAGAACGGGTCTCTCGCAGGACGAGATCCAGGAACGAGAAAGAACACGACTACATGAACTAGAAATGGCCCGGCTCAAAATGGATGTTGAACTTAAGTTGGCCGAACAAAAACTGAGCTTAGAGCACCTACGTCTCCGAGACGAAAGAGAGGAAAAGCAGAGACAAAGGGAGCTCGAGGAAAAGAGACTGGCATATGAACACGAGCGCAAATTAGCTGAGATAGACTTACGCAAGCAGAACAAAGAGTTAGGGGTGCCCGAGCAACCCCACACCCCAGGGGCAACAGAGAAAAAGGTACACATCCCCAAGGATGTCCTTCGAGAATACTTCCGAGAGGACGACATCCAGCAATGGTTCAAGGCCTACGAAATCGCTATGACCGCCCACCGGATCGATCGAAGCGACTGGGGAGCCGGTCTATGGGGGAGATTCCTCAATGAGGGCCGCGATGCCCTGCTACAGCTCCCGGACCACCAGATGACCTCCTATGACCACATGAAAGCTGCCCTCCTCATCCGCTATGGGCTCACACCCGAGATGTACCGTCAGAGGTTCCGAGACTGCACCCGCATCCCGGGTACAACTTGGGTGGACTACGTGAACTATTTTAGCCGAGCCTTCGAGGGCTGGATCAAAGGAAGCAATGTCACAACTTACGAACAACTCTTCAATCTCATGGTGTGGGAGCATCTATCAAACAATTGCTTCATTGAGCTCCGCCAGCACCTCCTCGACAGCAAATTGACTGATCCACGGCAGCTCGCAGCCGAGGCTGACCGGTGGGAAATCACCAGAGTGGGCCGAAATGGATCCTATGAACAGAACCGGAACAGCAACGGTCAGCACCGTCCCCGAGGAGGAGGGGGCCAAGGACGCGGAAGAGACAACGCTCCGGTCGCCCCCGCTACCAGCACCACCCCCCCGGCCAACCGGGGCAGCACCCCGGCGCGACCGGGATACAGAGCCAATGTCACGTGTCATCGATGCCAACGAGTCGGCCACTATGCAAACGACCCAAATTGCCCACAGTACCAGAGCCCAAGACCCCGCCAAGTGGCCGCTGCTGCTCTGGGGGAAGAACAGATCTCAGAAGAGCAAGAAGAATATGAGCAAGAGCATCAAGAATGGGAGCCAGCCGCCATGGCTCTAGCATGTTTAGGGGGGAAAGACATGGTCCCGCGGGTCCCCCTACCCGCTAACACCCGGAAGTATAGCCAATGGGTGAGCATCAATGGACGCCAGGCCGAAGCCCTCCGTGACACCGGGGCCAGTGTAACAGCCGTCCGCTGTCACCTGGTGACCCCAGAACAGTTCCTACCAAACATTCTCTGCCCTGTCCGTTCAGCCGATAACTCCGAAAGTCTGTGTCGGATGGCCTGCGTCCCTTTCGAGTGGGGAGGGGTCTCCGGCATGTTGAAAGTGACGGTCCGAGATGATGCCCCCGTAGACTGCCTCCTGGGAAATGACCTTGAAAGCTCCCCGTGGGCAGCCGTAGAACGAAGGGAACACCTGGGGATGTTAGGCATCCCGGACTGGGCGTGCGTCACCACCCGGTCCATGGCCACCCGTGCCAATCCCCGACCAGAGGAACCCGAATGGCCGGCGCCTCCTCCCCCGGTCGCCCCAGTCGAAAACACCGACCGTGCCGTCCCCCCAGAACCAGCTCAACCTCCAGACCTCGCTGGCCTCGACCAGTGGCATCAAGAAGGGGGGCCCACACAAGAGCAGTTTCGCCAAGAGCAGAAGACCTGTCCCTCCCTCGAGGGACTCCGCCAACAAGCCCTCGCCCAAAGCGCAGGGGATACCTCCGGAACACATTGGATCTATTGGGACAATGATCTGCTATACAGTGAACAAAGGATCGCGGAGTTGGGGGCCAGCCGAGTGCTAGTGGTGCCCCTCCGTTTTAGAGACTTCTTGCTAAACCTGGCCCACGATGTCCCCCTGGCTGGACACCTGGGTCAGGATAAAACCTACAGCCGCCTGGTGACCCACTTCTTCTGGCCCAAAATGAGGAATGATGTACTCCAGCATTGCCGATCTTGCCCCACGTGCCAAGCCAGTGGAAAGAGCGGCCGCAAACTAAAAGCCCCCCTGCAACCGTTTCCCGTGGTCACCACCCCGTTCGAGAGGGTCGGGATAGACATTGTGGGGCCCCTAGACCCTCGTACAAAACAAGGACATCGGTTCATCCTGGTGCTAGTGGACCACGCCACCCGCTACCCCGAGGCTGTTCCCCTGCGAACCGTGACAGCCCCGGTAGTCGGCCGGGCCCTGATGGGGATCTTCTCCCGTGTGGGCTTCCCCCGAGAAGTCGTCAGCGACAGAGGCACGAACTTTATTTCCAAATATATGAAGTCCCTCTGGCAACAGTGTGGGGTCACCTACCGATTCACGACCCCCTATCACCCTCAAGGAAACGGACTCGTTGAGCGGTTCAACCGCACGCTCAAAGGGATGATTGGGGGGTTGGAAGAGCCCCTCCGTCGCCAGTGGGATGTGCTGCTGCCGTGCCTCCTCTTCGCATATCGAGAGGTCCCCCAGAAGTCCCTCGGCTTCAGTCCGTTTGAATTATTGTATGGACAGCCCGTACGGGGGCCTCTCAGTCTAGTCAAGGAAGGCTGGGAAATGCTCCCTCTAAAGAACCCTCCAGATGTCTTCAAATACCTCCTAACCCTCCGCAACCAGACCCGACAGTTCAGAGAGCTGGCAAAAGCAAACTTGGAGGCCAGTCAAGAGGACATGAAAAAGTGGTATGACCAGAATGCCTCCTCCATCGAATTTGAACCTGGGCAACAGGTATGGGTGATGTCCCCCACCGAACCCTGCGCCCTGCAAGACAAGTGGACGGGACCCTTCAAAGTAGTCGAGCGCAAGGGTCCTGTCACCTATCTCATCGACATGGAATCTTCACGGAACCCCCTCCGGGTCCTCCACGCTAATAGACTGAAACCCCACTTTGTGCGTTCAGAACTCAGCCTCCTGATGGCCACAGACAGTGGAGCCGAAGAAGACTCCGAACCCCTCCCTGACCTCCTACGGACTCGGGAGAAAGATGGCTCCGTGGATGGGGTCCGACTCTCGGAGGCCCTCACCCCGGAACAACGCCAAGAATGTCGAGACCTCCTGTTGCAGTTCGCCAGCCTGTTTTCCCTCACTCCAGGTGTCACTTCCTGGTGTGTGCACGACGTGGACACGGGGGACAGCCCCCCTATCCGCCACCGGGCCTACCGCGTACCAGATCGGGTACGGGCCTGCATCCAGGAAGAAGTAACCAAAATGCTCACGCTCGGGGTCATCGAGCCCTCAGACAGCCCCTGGGCCAGCCCAGTAGTGCTGGTCCCCAAAGCAGCCACTCCCGGCACCACACCGGAACTCCGGTTCTGCGTCGACTACCGGGGCTTGAATGCGGTCACCAGAACAGACGCACACCCCATCCCCCGGGCAGACGAACTAATCGACCGCATGGGAGCTGCCCGCTACCTCAGTATTTTCGACCTGACGGCGGGCTACTGGCAAATCGGCCTCACACCCCGGGCCCAAGAACGATCTGCATTTTCCACTCCTGATGGCCATTATCATTTCAGGGTCATGCCCTTCGGCATGAAGAATGCTCCAGCAACATTTCAGCGGCTCGTCAATCAGGTCTTGGCCGGGCTCGAAGGATTCAGCGCCGCCTACCTAGACGACATCGCTGTGTACAGTCACCATTGGTCCGAGCACCTCCACCACCTCCGAGCGGTGCTACAGGCCCTTCAGCGGGCTGGCCTCACGATCAAGGCCAGCAAATGCCAAATTGGTCAGGGGTCCGTAACCTACCTCGGACACCAGGTGGGAAGCGGCCGGGTGGCCCCTCTGCAGCTCAAGATTGCCGCCATCCGGTCATGGCAGCCCCCCATCACCCAGACCGAGGTACGCGCCTTTCTGGGACTCACGGGCTATTACAGACGGTTCGTGAAAGACTATGGTACCATAGTGGGGCCCCTCACAGAACTCACGTCCAAAAATCAACCCCAGAAGGTCAACTGGACCCCAGATTGTCAAACGGCCTTCGAACAACTGAAGGCCGCCATGTGCTCCGCCCCTGTGCTCCAGGCCCCCGACTACAGCCGGGAATTCGTCGTCCAGACGGATGCCTCCGACCACGGCATTGGGGCGGTCCTGTCTCAAGTGAACACCGAAGGCCTTGATCAGCCAGTGGCCTTCATCAGCAGGCGACTCCTACCTCGAGAACAACGCTGGAGCACCATCGAGAGGGAGGCCTTCGCCGTGGTATGGGCCCTCAAAAAGCTCCGGCCCTACCTCTTTGGCACACACTTTCGGGTGCAGACCGACCATCGACACCTGCAGTGGCTGATGCAGATGCGGGGGGAAAACCCGAAACTACTACGTTGGTCCATCTCCCTACAAGGAATGGACTTCACTGTTGAACACCGGCCTGGGCCAGATCACGCCAACGCGGATGGCCTGTCCCGCTTTTTCCGCCTCGACGAGGAGAATCCCCAAGAGGATGGGTGACTCTCCCCGCCTTCAGCTGGGGGGGACGCATGTTGGACAGGCCACATGAAGGGCCGCTCCCCCTCTGCCCGGTCACTCAAGTGTCACCCACCACCACTTCACGTTTTCCGTCCCCTCCGGGACCCTTGCCTCTGAACATATCGACCTCGTGGGGCCGATCCACTACTGGCCCGCGCACCCAGCCTGGGCGCCATCTTTGGACACTCCGCCACGAGGCCGCGTGGCCCCCGATCGACCCCAACCCTGGGCCTGGCCAGGCCTCAGACATCCCGGCACCACCATCCACCCAGGAGGTGAGCGGACTACTTGGCAGGTCAATGGGAGGAAGAGGTGTCGATGGTTCTCCCCCGCCAGGTGCCGCTCGCCCACAGCCTCCCCGGGCGCTGGCTCCACCCCCCTGCTGGGTGTCTGGACTCCCTCATCCCGGACCCCCCGACCTCCGAGTGCGAGGGTCCGGACATCAAAGGGCATCAGCCCTATAACTGGGGCAGCTCCAGAGCAGGAAGGCAGTTGTATCCTGGAGTCGAGAGACGCAGAGAAGAACTCATCCTTGACGGACTACTGGCGCTGCCGTAGCTCTGCCTTGCGCACATCATCCTGCCTGTTGGCGCTGCCGCAACCTTCGTAATCCTTCATCGTCGTCGGGACCTGCTGGCGTGGCCGCGGACCGTTGTATCTACCATCTTCATCGGGACCTGCTGGCTCCGCCGCGGACCGTCGCTTCTTCCGTCCATCTCGGGACCTGCTGGCTCCGCCGCGGCCCGATCATCTAGAACGCCGAGCTCGAGGATTGAGAGCTATTTTCATCTATTGGTAACAAGACTGTCCCGCTACCCTTTTCCCAACCCAGAGACCAGAATCGAGGGGACCCCTGAGTCCAGACCTCCTTGTACCATTCTACCGTACCTAAAGAATTGCTATAAAGTATCGTTGAACCTTATCCTTGTGTGGTGTACGTCTGTGGGGGGGAAGTTACTTGTCTGTACGATCGCTGGAGACGGCTCTCCCCGGAGACCTCTCCCCTTATCCTCGGCAGACCCTCCCGGTCCGTCTAACAGGGAGCCACACACACACACAGGGAGCCACACACACACACAGGGAGCCACACACACACACACACAGGGAGCCACACACACACACACACACACAGGGAGCCACACACACACACAGGGAGCCACACACACACACAGGGAGCCACACACACACACAGGGAGCCACACACACAGGGAGCCACACACACAGGGAGCCACACACACACACAGGGAGCCACACACACACAGGGAGCCACACACACACAGGGAGCCACACACACACACAGGGAGCCACATACACACACACACAGGGAGCCATACACACACACACACAGGGAGCCACATACACACACACACAGGGAGCCATACACACACACACACACAGGGAGCCACACACACACACACACACACACACACACACACACACAGGATGTTAGGATGAATGAGTCAAGGAAAGAATGGATGAGTGAAAGGGAGGGTGGATAGAAAGGTGAAAGGTTGGATGAGTGAAAGTGTGGATGGAAGAGGGAAAGGATAAATGGATGATGGCTCAAAGGGTGGATGGATGACTGAAAGGAAGAATGGCTGAGTAAAAGGGTGGATGAGTGAAAGATTGAGAATGGATGTGTGAAACAGCTAATGCATGGATAAGTGAAAGAATGGTTGATGGATTTATGGATGGGGAGACTGAATGGTGACAATGACGGATGAAAGTTTGAATGATGTGAGAATGTAAAGGTGAAATGGTGGTTATCAATAGAAAGGAAAGAATGGATAGATGCCTGGATGGAAGAGGCTAGCAAGCTTTGATGGGGAGGGTCATGATGACTTGGTGCCATAAGAGCTCTTGTTCAAAGAAAGAGGCATTTTACATTTCTAGCTAATCCCTTGCACAGATGTCCCAAGCGGCACACACACACCAAGCAACACACATTAAAAGACACACAACAGATGGCTGGCACACACACCGACAAAAGACGTGGATATGAAAATACATTTCTAAAGTCACGCCCACAACACAGATGTCACAAGCAGACAGAAGGGTCAGTCAGGGGTGTCCGGCCAGTGACGTCACCCAGCCTGCCTTGACCTGGAGTTACATTGCTCAGACGGATACTGAATCCCAACCTAGAGGTCACGGGTGGGTCAGAGCTGGGTCACACAAGGTCGGGCATGGGAGCAGATACCTCAAGTGCCAGCGCAGGAGAGACGGCAGCACTTCATGTATGGACCAGTCTCCTTCGCACCACTGGTCCGAATGGACACGTCACGCACATACATCCATACCAATGACGTACACTGCACTGTGTGCAGCGGGCAGGGCTGGGGCAGGAGTGCCAGCCGCTCAGAGGCCTTGGGTCAAGAGGTGGGCGCACAAACGTCGCCTAATGGTGGCGTCACCCGCAGCGATGTCTGTAGGTGTACAGCCACACGCACACACCACAGCCTTGAAGCATTACAGCCACACGCACACACCACAGCCTCCAAGAATCCATATGCACACACCACAGCCTGCAAGAATCCACATGCACACACCACAGCCTCCAAGCATCCACATGCACACACCACAGCCTCCAAGAACCCACACGCACACACCACAGCCTCCAAGCATTACAGCAACATGCACACACCACAGCCCCCAAGCATTACAGCCACACGCACACACCACAGCCTACAAACATTACAACCACACGTACCCAGTACCCTGCAAACACAACCCGGCCACACACTCCCCACTGCCGAAGAGCAACAAACCACAGATACTGTACACAACTCTCTTAACTCGGGAACGGCAAACAAAAATGGCAACTTCACACACTCCAATCCCACTGGTAAAAGAACAGAAACTACAAGACACGACCCCTCCCCCACCCATCACTACCACCACCTCAAAATCACCAGACACGGAAGAGCAGTGACGGAGGCCGGCGGCCCCCACGACACACCAACCCAGAGTTCCAATCTCACCCAGGAACTCTCCCACAGTGGCTGGGAGTGAAGCCGGGGGTCGGAGGTCAGGCTTGCAATAAAGGTACCAGTCTGCATTCTCACCAATCCTGAGTGAGGAAGTCAGAACATTGGTCGTCAAAACGGTGGCCACAGAATCTGTACAGGGCCCTGCTTGAGACTGGAGGCTTGTCCCGTCCTGACTTGCATGCCCCCTTCACCTGTGTTGGTGCATCGTTGATGGAGGGAGTATCTACTTGGGCACTTACAACAGCCATGGATGCTCCTGAGCAAAATAAAGCACCCTCGGTGTGGTACAGGATCATGGCAACCGGTATAAGCTCCAAACACTAGGGGCTGATCCGCTACACTGCATGTTCCTGGGCACTGCCATTGGTTGTTCCTGCACACTGCTGTTGGGTACCCCTGGGGCACTGTTGGGTACCCTCGGGGTACTGCCGTTGGGTGCCCACGGAACATCGCCATTGGGTGTTCTAAAGTTGTGATTTTAAATCAGTAACAAATCCGAACAGGGCCTAGATACGATTTGCCTTGCTAGGAGTGCTTTTATGCACGACGGTTCACTAAAAGCCCTGGGGTAGGAGGGGCCTTTACGGAGATGTTCACCGCGAAAATGCCACCGTTGTGACCACTTGGCGGCTCTCTTGGGATCTCACTTCATGCAATTACAATCCCTCCATCGAGGACTTGTGCTTTTAAGCTGCATTCTTATCGGGTCTTTAAACCTTTAATCAAGACTACAACACCCACAATGCAACTGCTTTTCATTAAATATTGCAACTGAAAATGGTGTCTGGGATGACTAGAGGTGAGATGGACACCCAGCTTCTTATTTCATGTTGAAGGGCTTGGGGATGGTGTAGTAGACATTACAGAAGATAGACCGGACCTCTTGAGCTGTTCCCAAGGCCCTTGAACCCCGGGGCAGCAAAGGCAGTGCCAGGGACACAACTTGCTACTCTAATTGACATCCATAAATGTATTCATTCATTCATCCATCCATTGCTGGTGGCCATCTTCCTTACAGAGGCCTGGCAGTGTAAAGTAGCTGGGTCCTTCGGTGCGGTGGGAAGCGGCGCTCGTGCCCGAGGCCTTGTTGTGACAGGGATACTGGGTTCATTGGTGAAACAAGGAGTGTGAACTTTGGGTAGGGTACGCCCTGGTGTGTCCGGCTTGTGCTCCGCCTTGTTCTCTGCCTCCTTGTTACAAGTGTGAATCAGTCTGTCTGAGTTCAGCAATCTTTCCTGCCTTTCTTGGGATAGCTCTGAGGATTAAGCGCCCGCACGATGCACGTGTGTAAACCGCAGTTGCGGACGCCGGCCCCCTCGCACGCCTCCCACAGGCTCTCCAGCGCGGCACCCTTGAAAATATTTTACGTGAGGTCTCCGAAACTGGACTCGCCCTCGTAGTCTGAAGAGAGCTCTCCTCCAGGTCCTCAGGTCCTTAGTCAACAGCTTTGGCTGCCTCGCCACATCCTCAAAGTTATAAGGTTTTAAACTTAACAATAAGTTAAGAAAATACCCCACAGACCGTCTGAAGATCTGTATTTCTAAAATTGCGCTGAATTAAGGTCCGAATTAGGAAAGTGCTTCCTCACTACTGCAGCCCAGGCCTGCGACTCCACAGCACAGAATCTCTGAGTAAAAATAGTTCACTTACAAAAAGGACAACTATGACAACTTTAGAATAAAAAGTATCGCACTTTTATTCAGAGCACCCCTGGCTGGGCTCCTTTTGGGAGCGACACCACTACAGAGATGAAAAGGGTGTCCGGAGTGAAAAAAATTAGGGAACGGCACAAGAAATACAGATGACGTCACGGGGATGCATGGATTGGTTTTCCGGAAGCAAAATGTGAGTAGCCGACTGGGAATTTGGTACCAAGTGGGGCATGGTAGGGACCAAAACCTAAGATAGAGAAGACGTATCACTTGAGGAAAGGCTACAGGCACGCGTCCCCGGGCTCGACGCAGCATGCGCCCACATCAGCGATGCAATCATGCAGCGCAAGCCACTCCAGCCCAGCCAAATGTCATCGGCGCTATTAAAGGAGACTCGATTCGAGCCTCTCGCGAGGAAGCAGAGCTCAGGAAATTCTGAAAAGGTCAAAAACTCATTACGGCCAGTCATTAAATCCTCTTTACCACACCGCGCCCTGTGACAAAACGCGCGCCAAACAGACCGGGCGCGTGAAAAAATTCAGCGCGTTCGGGATGCTTAGCGACACTGCTGCCAGCTTCCTTGTCTTCCAAGAGGTTGCTTTATATCTAATAGCGATATTACCACAAATTATTATTCATAAAAGCTGGCGCGAGATTACCCTTGCTGCCCCGCTCTCGCATATTTAAACGGGGAGATGAAATGCACTGAGCCAGGTATGGGGTCTGCAAAGTGCATTATTAGCAGGTCCGCCGCGGCCCTACTGGGGGCCCGGGACCAGCGTCCGAGATTTGCAGCCTCGCGATCCGCACTGTCAGCTTTCCAATTAAACGCAAACTTAGTGCCTGGAAAACTGGATTTTTTTTTCCTCCAAGTTGGGCACAGATTTTGTGCCTATATTTTCTTTGTATGGCGATATTGCTAAATAGGGGCAAGAAAGACTAGGGCAGGCAGGGAACAGAGGCAAGAAAACTTACTGGCTCAAGGGGGGGGGGATTTTTTCGGTCTGTTGCGCGGCCGGTCAGACAACGCCATGCACACCACCATCTTTCTCCGAGGCGAAGCAGAAATGCCTCGGAGAAAGCACCCACCGTCATTTTTGGATTCGGGGGCGTGCTTTTCTTTCTCTCTCCTCTTCCCATCGGCTGGAATGTAAAATTCCAGCCAACGGGAAGAGGAGAGAAAGAAAAGAGAAAGAAGCGGAAAAAAAACACCCCCGAATGCGAAAAAGACGGGGCTTAAACGGAGTGACGTCCCTATCCTCCAATGGCTGGCCTCCGTTTAGGAAGCCAGCCAATGGAGAAGAGGGGCGTGCGGAAGCACAGCCTACGCAGTCCGAGACCTAAAAATTACACTTGCAGGTTTTTTTGAAGGACCACGCAGAAATACAAGTAGGCTTATAAAATTTACTTTCAAGTCACTTTTCAATCCATTCTTTCTTTTTTTCACTATTCTGGTGCCTCTTTCCCTTCTGCAGATCTATCAGCCCACACTCTTTTCCTGCACTTCACTTGGCTCGCTCTCTCTCCCCCTTGGTAGGCTCTCAGTCTTTTTGTCTCACATTTTTTTTACACTCTCTCTCTCTCTCTGCCCCTCCCTTGACTCGCACTCCATACGTCCCTCCGTTATCTCCCTCCTTGAGCCTCCCTCAGCTCACATTGTCTATCTGTGTCTCCTTCGGCTCACACCGTCTCTGCACCTCTCTTGACAGGTCACTCCTGTGGCCCAATGGACAGAAGGTGGCGAATCGAGCTAGGACTCATCAACGTCACAACTTACAACTATAAAAACTAGACAAAGATGCAAGGGCAATGTAAAATGCTTCTATGTCAGAGAGGATACACACCCTTTATCATCTGTTGAAGCTGGTGGTCCTTCCTTTATTGGCTTGGAATGGTTCTTTTCTTGTTTTTTCAGATATTCTTTAAGTTTTTCTGCTCTATCCAGGTATTCTGTACACTTGCTTCTGATGCTGTGTTTTGCTTTATCACCTTGTGCTTCATCTAAAGAAGGAAAACGAGAACACATGCATATGAGGTATTATTAGAAATTCTCAATAAAAACATTAAAGTACAACAATGATTTTCACAAATGGATAACTTCTGTGAATATGTTCTGTTTTTCAAGCCCCGTGGTTTACGTTGAATAATTCACTGTAAGCATCAGTCACTACAAAGAACAGTGATGTTATTACGACACTCCAATGCTCAAAAGAAGTCAACTGTATTAAATACTTTAAAGTTTAGAAAGTGTTCATCCAACTATTAGATTTGTCAAAGCTCCAACTATGGAAGCAATGCTCAAGGCACCAGTTTAATAGCTCAAGTAGGGAGGCAGCCATGGAAACTCCTCTGGTCTGCTACCTCCAAAAGGAAGCCTACAGAGGCCAGGGTCTGAAGAGCAACCATGGATTTGGCAATGTCGGTGTAGACTTATTTTCTCAAGTATCTTGTTAAATGGTGGCCCAAAGAGATGTTCTCCATCGAAAAGCAGGTTAAAGAGATTTTGTTGTACTTATGGCTCGAACCATGAAATACAGAGCCAAGCGTGTCATCATAGAAGTACACTGGTGTCAACCACTTCTGTTTCTGCGGCATCTAAGACGCAACTAATCGTGACGTTAGATACAGTCTTGCTTTCTGAGAACAATTCCTCTCCCCTCTTCCAGAACTCCTTTGGAAGAGGTTTGATTAGCTCCTTTATCTCGCTCTCCTGGGGGCTGTCCTAGCGGAGGAGTTGGCTATTGTTTCCTGGGTTGGGCAGATGCCCCTCCACCACCCATTTGCCTGCTGCATCAAACTCTCCTTGTCAGGCTGGGGAGTGTGGCGGGTGGCTTAGGGAAAAGCTCAACTGCGGGCAGTGTGGGCTACCGGCGAGTCGAGTGGGACATAACCCCTGATGCAGACTGGGTCATTGAGAGAGGCCGTGTCCTTTTCGACCCGTGGGGTAACCATCCTGGCACTGACTGGCTCATTGAAGGTGTCAGGGACAGACTTAAGAATGCCCTTCTGCTTGGGCAAAATCTGGACATGCATATCCACCTTATGGAAGGCAGCCACTTAGTGGATCACCTCGTGGTAAGCCTCAACGTAGTCTGAGGGACATGCCTTAAAGCGGTAGTGTGTTTGTGTGTGGACACTGAACGTACTAACAAACCTGTTGGAGGTCTTCATTCGAGGGGCGGTGGTCATGAAGGTCAAGGGAGCCTCCTCTTAGGCCTCCTGGTCTGAGTCAGCAGAGAAGGATACACCAGGATTTTGTGAGGCAGAATGCCTGAACGGCTGGTGTCCTCACCTTCCTCATCATTTAATGGCGCCTATGCTCTGAAGATGTCTGGTGTGTCATTGGAGAATTGCAGCTGCATCTTCTGATTTGCCCATCCCCTCTCCCGTCGGTATTGGAGGATCTTCTACCCAAAAATGAGGCAGGTTTTGCATGCAGTGTCGTCATGGTCGGGAGAGAAGCAGAAGTTACAGATCTAGTGACAGTTGGACTACAGGTCAGTACGAATCGGTTTCTTAAGCAAGTATTCGAAAAGAGTATGGCGAACAAGGCTTTTGTCCCCTTCTCCTAACATAGGTGTCGAATGTGATCGCATGATCCTGAAGGAAATGTGAAGAACCCATTGAAGTACAGAGCCTTAAAGCTTATTATTGGATTGACTTTCCTTTTGACTTAAGCAACTGGTGTGCCTTGGTATTATGGTTTAGAAATTTTACGCTCTGAAGCTTTTGTTCCAGGTTGGTCATTTCAACCTTGGGGCAGAGTGATCATACCATATGTGCACCAACTTATGGACAGTCTTTACAAGTGAATAGCACCATTTCCCCCTTACTTTGGTCTGAGTTTAGATGTGTGAACTTATGGCATAGCCACCACTGTGATTGTTGTATGTATAGGTACAGAATATTTGTAGGCAATATCTAGTCTTTCAATCTTGAACGCTGAGAATTTTTAATCAATTTAAGAAGATGAGTTTTCCAGATTCACCCCCACTCGGACTACTAGGAACTGATGCAATGATTCTGTAAAGCAACGGGCCCTGCTGACCAGACCTCAGTGTGTGTGTGTTCTGTCCCATATTTTTTTAATAGGACTCTACCCAATTCTTATAGGTTACCCAACTTCAAAGTCCCCAGAATACAGTACCAGGGGTATCCAAGGCCTGCAAGTTAAAGTGACCCTCATGGACTGGAGTACTTATTGTGCCACCAAGAGTGTGGCAAAGTAAAGCAGGTTTCTCAGCCTGCCACTGAAGACTGACAAAGCAGCTTTAAACTGTTAAATCAACTTTGCAGTTTCAAGTAAATAGCAAATCCCAAACCTTACATTTTAATATAAACAAGTCACCCCTATATACCCCTAAAGTCTGGGTGCTGTATATAACAAGCATTTGCAATGCAATAGGTCTCGCATTAGGAAATTTTGAGCTATTGGTATTGTAAATGACAATTCTTTTATTTATGTGTTGGTTTTGAAAATAGCTAAATTAATAGCTTTGTCATTTACAATGCCAATAGTTTCAACTTTCGCAAATGTGACACCTATAGCATTTGTAATGCGATATGTGTTGTATTTACGTGGCTTAGATGTATTGATATTACAAATAACAATGGCTTTTCATTTTTTAAATAATTAATACTTAAATAAAAGTTTTTGTAATTTATGGCAATAGCTTAAACTTTTGTAAATAACTTTTGTGAAGATTATGTTAATTGTATTTTATTGTGACGAAAATCCAAGCACAGAAGTGAAATAACATCTTTTTGTGCCATTTGTAATAAAGCTTGAAACATTGAGCGAACATATTTGAACCAGTTGTTGTTGAACGGTTGCAAAGATTGATGCTGTGGTGGCGTTCAGTGATGTTGTAGTGCCCCTGAGTGATGTTGTAGTGCCCCTGAGTGATGTTGTGGTGCCCCTGAGTGATGTTGTGGTGCCCCTGAGTGATGTTGTGGTGCCCCTGAGTGATGCTGTGGTGCCCCTGAGTGATGCTGTGGTGCCCCTGAGTGATGCTGTGGTGCCCCTGAGTGATGCTGTGGTGCCCCTGAGTGATGCTGTGGTGCCCCTGAGTGATGCTGTGGTGCCCCTGAGTGATGCTGTGGTGCCCCTGAGTGATGCTGTGGTGATGAGATAGATAGATAGATAGATAGATAGATAGATAGATAGATAGATAGATAGATAGATAGATAGATAGATAGATAGATAGATAGATAGATAGATAGATAGATAGATAGATAGATAGATAGATAGATAGATAGATAGATAGATAGATAGATAGATAGATAGATAGATAGATAGATAGATAGATAGATAGATAGATAGATAGATAGATAGATAGATAGATAGATAGATAGATAGATAGGATAGATAGATAGGATAGATAGATAGGATAGATAGATAGGATAGATAGATAGGATAGATAGAGGGAGGGCGACTAGATAGAGTGAGGGCGATAGATGGCTAGACAGATAGAGTGTATTTATGTTGCATTGAGTAGAGTGGGAGTACGAGGTGTGTAATTATGTGGCACTGAGTGGTATTATGTGGAGTGTATTTACGTTGGATTGAGAAGAGTGTAATTAAGTGGAGTGTAATTATGTGGCACTAAGTAGTATTTGGAGTGTATGTTGCATTAAGTGCTGTGCAATTATGTAGCATATAATTATATGGCACCGAGTGGTATTGTTTGGAGTGTATGTTGCTATCAGTGCAGTGTAATTATGTGGAGTGTAATTATGTAGCATATAATTATGTGGCACTGAGTGGTATTGTGTGGAGTGTGTGTTGCATTCAGTAGAGTGTAATTATGTGGTGTGTAATTATGTGTCACTGAGTGGTATTTGGAGTGTATGTTGCATTAAGTGCTGTGCAATTATGTAGCATATAATTATATGGCACCGAGTGGTATTGTTTGGAGTGTATGTTGCTATGAGTGCAGTGTAATTATGTGGAGTGTAATTATGTAGCATATAATTATGTGGCACTGAGTGGTATTGTGTGGAGTGTGTGTTGCATTCAGTAGAGTGTAATTATGTGGTGTGTAATTATGTGTCACTGAGTGGTATTTGGAGTGTATGTTCCATGGAGTGCAGTGTAATTATGTGGCGTGTAATTATGTGGTACAAAAGGAGGTGGTGATGGACGGAGCATCTGAATCAATCAAACACTCACACCCTGTCAAAAGATCTGAGTTTAATCCATCACCGTTCTTTAGCCCACTCTGCCACCCCAGTTCAGACATGGCTATATGCAAATCAGTCTGACCCTGTGCCACATGGGAACAGTCCAACCCGAACTGCCAAGCCATGTCTTCCCTGGACCGGAAAGAAGCTTCAGAGGACCGGTTTCTGGCATTCCAGCCGAGTGCAGTGTAATTATGTGGCACTGAGAGGGATTTGGAGTGTATGTTGCATTGAGTGCAATGTAATTATGTGGCACTGAGTGGTACTTGGAGTGTATGTTGCATTGAGTGCAGTGTAATTATGTGGCACTGAGTGGTATTTGGAGTGTATGTTCCATTGAGTGCAATGAAATTATGTGGCGTGTAATTATGTGGCACTGAGTGGTATTTGGAGTGTATGTTGCGTTGAGCGCAGTGTAATTATGGGAGTGTAATTATGTGACACTGAGTGGTATTTGGAGTGTATGTTGCATTGAGTGCAGTGTAATTATGTGAGTGTAATTATGTGGCACTGAGTGGTATTTGGAGTGTATGTTCCATTGAGTGCAATGAAATTATGTGGCGTGTAATTATGTGGCACTGAGTGGTATTTGGAGTGTATGTTGCATTGAGTACAGTGTAATTATGTGGTGTGTAATTATGTGGCACTGAGTGGTATTTGGAGTGTATGTTGCGTTGAGCGCAGTGTAAAAACCAAACATGTGATGTGTTACAAAGTTGCCTACAGACAGGCGTTCCAAAATTGTCTCTGGATTTTGTTTTAAAAAAAAAAATCACACGATGTCTGGGCACATTTGCATTTCGTGTTAAGTTTCCTTTAAAAATAATATATATGCAAGTGCAGATTTTCTAACTGTTTGTCTTTAAACATGCAATCCCCAATTGTATGATTTCTGTGATCTTTCTTAGGCAGGCTGACACAAAAAAATATTTTTTAAAAGCTGCAGCCTAGATTTATGGGGGGGCGTGGCTAGCAGCCGATGATGGCGGCAGCAAACTAGAGAGGCTCCCGTAGCGTGGCGGCTTCCCGCATCAATCCGCATGCCTATCCGCTCAACAACGAACCCAGAAGAGGTGCCCCGGGTCCGGTGACCGAACGGCATCTGAAGGAGAAGTTTGGGAGCGTTAATGCCCCGGGAACGGGAGGAAACAGCTACCTCACCTGACCTCAGAGTGCGGCCTGGTGGCACGAGTGCAGCCGCGGTGGCTGAGTTGGGACCTGCCCGGACGGAAGTGGAGCATTGTCGGCGTTGCCAAGGGGAAGTGCCCGCGGCGGACACAGACCCACGCCGTCAGAGCTTGAAATTTGCAGATCCTATTCGATATCTTAAGAGATTGCTTTATCGCTCCGACAACAAAGTGGCACAGTGAACAACAGCGGCGATAAGCGTAACTGAAGTTGGAAAGTTATTGCGTAGTCGCCGCCATCTTACATCTCGTCCGCCAGTGTTGGTGCGAACTCATCACCGAAGGGACCAGACGCCATCAGTGACTCGCAATCAGCGACTGGCGAGTTTGCCTGCTAAGAAGGCTAGACACCGCTGACACAAAGGCGGCCTGACCACCCATCCGCCGTGAGTGCTCCGCCGGCATATCACTATGGCGGGGAAAGGACTCCGACAAACCACCACTCAGGCTAAGCTCGATAAATTTGCTTACGATAAACAATCATTCTCCCAACCGGATCAGCGCAAATCTGTGGGCAAAGGCACGGAAGGTGACGGGACAAAGAAGGCTACCCTGGAGGATGTCTTGCACGCCCTGGCGCAGGTACAAGCAACGGTGGGTGCGACTGCTACAGAAGTGACACTGATACGAGCGGACCTCCAGAAGATGAGTGAAAGAGTGAAGCAGGTGGAGGTGGTAGCTAAATCATTGGTGGAGGATGTCTCTGATCTACAGGTCGCAATGGAGAAGCTGCAGGCCGATAATAAACTGCTTAAAGACAAACTGGACGATCATGAAGGACGCTCCCGGCGGAACAACGTCCACATTTTGGGGGTCCCGGAATCTGAAACCAAAGGGGCCATGGACTTGTACGTGGAGGATTTGATAAAAACCCAACTGGCCCCCAAGGGACTCTCTAACTTCTTCACGGTGGAACGAGCTCATAGAGTACCCGGAGGAACACCTAAGCCGGGGGCCCTCCCGCGTCCGATCCTAGCGAGACTTTTTAACTTCAGAGATCGTGACACAATCCTTCAGGCGGCCAGAGTGGCACCAGCCATTCAAATCCAAAACTCGCGGATCTCCTTTTTTCCGGACTACACAGCGGAGGTTACGAGACAGAGAAGAACTTTTCTGGAAGTGAAGAAGACGCTATGCGAACAGGGATTGCCGTACTCTGTTATTCCCGGCCCGGCTACGGGTGGTTGCCGACAAGGTTTGGTTTTTTGACTCCCCCGAAGCAGCGAGAGACTGGCTTGAAGGATGGCGCACAGTGGACCGCACGTCTGGCCAACAGCGCAATAGACACCAAAACGACAGCCGGCCCGGCTCACAGACTTCAGTTGGAAGAAGTGCGAGTGCATCGCAGACGCAGGACCTGTCCGGGGCTGCCGGGGGCAAATAAGATCATCAGGCCATGAAATGTTTGGACATAGACTCCCTCACACATTGGTTGCTCATACAGGTCGTTTGTGGACGCCGGCCTGGGTATTCCGAGGGCAGCAAGGGAACCGCCGGCTTTGGGAGACACTCTCCCCCAACGTGCAAGTACTCTGTTTGTGGGATGGGTTAAGCGCTCTGCTGAGTTGGGGTGGCGGGCAGTTGCAAGTCCGTTGAGCAGGGAGGGAAGGGGTGGGGGGGGATGTTCTTTTTTCATTGGAAATTCACTTCGTCGGTCGAGAACTGGAGTGTGTGGCGTAACTAGAATGGTGTTATTGCAGGTACGATTGATTCTTTATGGACGGTTTGAAAGTTGCAGTGTGATTAAAGATGGCGGATGAACAACGGGTTGCCGTGGGGCATGATGGTTCGCGGTCGAATGGCTCCGCCCTTAGAATACTTTCTTGGAATGTTAGGGGCCTAGGGGATAAGGTGAAACGCAGCCTAGTACTAACCGAGCTGAAACGGCATAAACCCCAAATAGCACTCTTGCAGGAAACACACTTGGTGGGAGGGGCTACTAAGGCATTAGATAGAAAAGGATATAAGATGATTGTGCATTCGGAATTCTCATTGGGTTCCCGGGGTACAGGTGTCCTGATTAAAAAATCCTCACACTTCATTCCACAGAGCACGAAAACTGATAGTCAGGGATGCTTTGCGGCGTTGCTGGGACAATGGGACGGTCGTCCTTTGACAGTGGTTTCTGTGTATATTCCGCCATCCCTCCACTCAGTAATGCTTCCAGCACTTGGTGATTTTTTGTTATCTCTCCCCGAAAGTGATGTCATTTTGGGTGGGGATTTCAACGCAACGGCGGATCTACAGCTTGATAGGTTCCCGGTGACGGCTTCGACTGGGGGACCCTCCCGGTTTCAGCGATTCCTAGTGGCACTGGGATTGGTAGATATTTGGCGTCATGTTCATCCTCAAGTCAAACAGTACACGTTCCATTCCACAGTCCATAACAGTCTTTCCCGCATTGATTACTTTTTGGCGTTGGGGGAAAGAATACAGCGAGTCGACACTGCCGACATACACCCTCGAGGCATTTCAGATCACTCCCCGATAACTCTAACCATTTCCACCCAGGCAAAATCGCGTCGCCGCATATACCCCATTCAGGCATCTTATCTCAAAGTCCCAAAAATTAAAAAGGCTCTTCAAAAGGCTACGGAACAATACTTTGTTGAAAATGTGTCAACTGTGGCCTCCTCCGAGGTTCTCTGGGAGGCCTACAAGACAGTGCTGAGAGGGCAGGCTATAAGCTCAATCGCGGCTCATAAGAGGGAACAGGCAGATGAACAGTCCACACTTGAGCTCCAACTGCGCGCAGCCACAACTTTACATGAGGCTAACCCTACAGAGGACACAGCACATACCCTTGCACTCCAGCAGCGACTGTACACAGATCATGCTCGTCTCACAGTACAGGGGCACATTACCGATACACAAAATCGGATATATGACGTAGGTGATAAGGCGGGAAGGATGTTGGCCTGGCTTGACAAAAGAGGGGGTAGCTCCAGAGGGATTCAACAGGTGAAAGATAGATATGGTGTGACACAGACCAACCCTGAACAGGTAGTGGAAGCACTGGCGGCCCACTTCGAACAGGTGTATACTCCTGAAAGGGAGGTGACCGCGATCATGGCCCAGAGTGCATTGAGTGGCATAGATATCCCAATATTGCAAACGGAGGCAGTGGCCGACCTAGACGCGGCAATAACCACAGACGAAATACAGCTTGCCATAAGGGCACTCAAACCCGGAAAAGCCCTCGGTCCGAACGGCATTCTGATGGAATGGTATCAGGCAAGATCTGAGGACCTTGGTCCCTATTTGCTCAACATGTATGAGGAGTGCCGTGAGAAGGGGCTACTTCCACTAGACCAGAGAACGGCCACTATCGTGGCAATACCAAAGCCTGGCAAGCCACAGGAGGAATGCTCCTCTTACCGCCCCATCTCCCTACTGAATGCAGAAAGCAAAATCTTGGCTAAACTCCTGGCCAACCGACTGATTGCTCATCTGCCTGGTCTTATCCACCCAGATCAGTCGGGTTTTATGCCTCATAGGAACACTGCACTCAATCTTCGAAGGGTTCACGGGGTGCTGGAGAGGGCAGACCAGATTGATGACAGCGCAGTTATACTGGCCCTGGACGCGAAGATGGCTTTTGACCTGGTGGAATGGGCCTACCTTTTTGAGGTGTTGTCTTACATGGGCTTCGGCCCGAATTTCATATCATGGATTAGGCTACTATATGCGGCGCCTGTGGCACACGTGGTAGCAAATGGCCACATTTCGCGCACATTCTCGCTGGGAAGAGGCACCCGGCAGGGCTGCCCCCTATCGCCCTTGCTCTTTGCGCTAACCCTGGAACCACTGGCTCATCACATAAGACAAACACCCCTGCTTAAAGGGATACAATGGAAGGAGGGATGGGAAGACCGCCTGTCCCTATATGCGGACGATATGCTGGTATATTTAGCGGATCCCGAGCATGGAGTACCGGCTCTTCTGAACCTGTGCGACGAGCATGGCAGGGCTTCAGGATACACCATTAATTGGAACAAATCAGAGATGTATGTACTAAAAGGTCAGATCCCGTCGCTCGGTCCAGACTGCCCCCTGAGACTGGCCGGTTCCTCCTTCAAATATTTAGGGATCCACGTCACGAGGGATCCACTTGAATATAGGAGATTGAATTTAGTGCCGCCGCTGGACCGCCTCAAGCAAGACGCCAAATTCTGGGCGGGGTTACCACTGACCATGCTGGGGAAAGCAGCACTATACAAAATGAAGTCGCTGCCCCGCTTTTTATACATCCTAGATAACACGCCCTTTTCGGTGGCATCGGGATACTTTAAAAAGGTAGCCGCGGTTGTTTCGGGGCTACTGTGGGGCAATCGACCGGCACGCATAGCACAGGCTAAACTATGCAGAGGCTGGTACGACGGGGGCATTGCACTGCCGAATCTGCACCTGTATTACTGGGCAGCGCAACTTAAGCCCATTAACCAATGGTTACACGCTCCACAGTCTGATCCGGCATTTCAAGCAGATAGGGCGCAGCTGGGCGCTAACAACATACTTGCCCCACTCTATGACCGACGAAAACTGGGACTCTTATCAGGGCCCACTAAACTCACGGTGGAAACCTGGCACGCGGCAACGGCTGCGTTGGGCTGGAAGGGGAAAATCACCAAACTCACCCCGCTCTGGGACACACGCGCCTTGGGCAACTTGAGAACGAGCAAGGGTTTCTCCCACTGGGATTCCATCGGAATATCCACGGTGGGCGACATGTGGGAGCAGGGTGAAGTCATTTCATTCACCCGCCTGAGAGAAATATATGACCTAGGGCCACATGAATCATACCGTTACGTACAAATACGTCATGCTCTGCTCGCGGCTATCCCCTCCGGGTCGACTCTCCCCGAGTCCTCCCCGCTGGAGGATCGCCTCCTCACTGACTTCATGGCGGACAGAGCGACATCGCTGACTTATCGTAAGCTCCTGAACAACTCGCCAGATCCGCTGGCTCCCCTGAAGGAAAGGTGGGAGCGGGAAGTAGACGCCCTGGATGAACATGAATGGAATGAGGCAATGGCGTCACCGAAAGAAGTGGGCATCTCGGCTAGGATGAGACTCGTCCAACTCAAGGTCCTTCATAGAGTATATTATACAAGAACACTGCTACACCGCATCCACAGAACACAACACCCTTTCTGTCTACGTGGCTGTGGGGAAGAGGGTACCTTTTTTCACACATTTTGGGACTGCCCACGCATACAAAATTACTGGCGGCAAATACTGCGCACTGTATCCCAGGATCTTGAGATCTCGCTCCTCCCGGAACCAAGGCGATGTCTCCTAAACGTGTGGGAACCAACAGATTTACCCAGAGACAGTCGACTCTGGGTGACGTTGGGAATGATTGTGGCGAAGAGCGATATTGCTCAGCGCTGGGGGGCGGCAGAACTGCCAACAAAGTTGCAGTGGTGCATGAATATGGACTGGATAATGATAACTGAAAGGGCGGTATACTTGAGCCGTGCGTGCCCAGGCAAGTGGAATAGGGTGTGGTCCCCGTGGAATGTGTACCGTGGGGAAATCTGTGACCCGCTACCGGAAGACGATCAGTTGGAATCAGATGATGAGGGCGGGGTGGAGTGAAGGGTGGAGGGAAAGATAGGTACACCACTTGGGTAGAGATGCGGGTGGGGGGAATGTCCTTCCTCGTTCCGGATAAGATCCCCGGACAATACATAGCAACTTATACTGTCCTAAGAATCTTCCAGACAGCTAACCTGCACTATTACTTTTCAATGACTGCAATATGATTTCCTGCTTGTTCTTTTGTTTTGTTCTTTAAAAAAAAAAAAAAAAAAATGAAAACCTCACTTAATTTGTAATGCGATCTTGGCTATATACCTTCAACTTGTTTTAGTGATGTGCCCTTTAACTACAGTAGCGTAATTAACGTATGGACTTCATTTATGCATGGCTATCACTGCTATTTTTTCTTACTTTTAGCGGCCGGCCCCTCGGGGTTGTAGGCGACTTGCTGTGTAACTATGAGAAGGTACAATAAAGGTTTTCAAAAAAAACCAAAAAAAAAAACCTGCAGCCTAATAATAGCCCCAGCGCCTCTTTTGTCACAAATTAAGCACTGGAAAAGCAGCTGAAAGTAACCAGCACTGCGCGAAGCAGCTGTAGCTAAGCCACAAACAACAAGGAACGGCAGCTGGCTGTGTGTACGTGCATTGGGTGATAATTTGCTTTTAAAAATAATATACACGCAAGTGTTTATTTTCTAACGTTTTTATATACATTAACACACAGTCAAAAAGGCAAGTGACTGCATCTGGCTGGGCAAATATGATGAGGCTTATATGCGGGTAAAAAAGGCTGGTATGGCCTGGAAAGGACACGCACGGATTCCACAGGTCGCCTAAGAAACTCTTTTAGGCCAGAAACGGTGAAAGCGTCTGTAGCTCCTTTCAAAGTAAAATAAACACGAGTGCTAAAAGTCTCCGCTTTTTCCCTCTAAACAACATGTCCTCCTGAATAATATAATTTGTGCTGTTTCTTAGGCAGGCTAACAGAAACATATTTCAATAAAAGCTGCCACATAATCAGAGCCCCGGCACCTATCCAGTCACAAATTAAGCTTTATAAAAGCAGCTGTAACCCGCACTGTAAAAGCGGCACTAGCTAAGCCAACAAGAAAAAAAACAACAAACAACAAGTTCCACTGTATTTACTAGGTGCGCACAGGAAGTAACAAATTCTAAACTATAGGATCGGTAGTGCTGTGCTCGAAAACGCACCCTCTAGTCTACAAGCAGGCAAGCAGACCCCGTCAAGTCAGTGGAAGAATTTTCGGCCCTGAGCCAGAACAGAAAACATGAAGAAATGACAGCCGGAGGGAGTCACTGAGCCTTCCCTAGCACAGAATCTCAACAAAACAAGTTAAAAAAACAAGAAAATGGAAGTGTGTGAGAGAGCGCGAGACAGAAGAGTGTGTGAGAGAGCGAGAGACAGAAGAGAGTGTGTGAGAGATAGCGAGAGACAGAAGAGAGTGTGTGAGAGATAGCGAGAGAGAGAAGAAAGGGAGCGAGAGAGAGAAGAAAGGGAGTGAGAGAGAACGCGAAGCCAGAAGATATGACATGAAGAGGGGGCGTGTTTGAGAGAGCAGGGGGGCAAAGAGTGAAAGAAAGGGAGGGAGCAGATGCCGGGAGGGGGGGGGGGGGGGGGGGGGGGGGAAAGAGAGGCGAGGACTGAGAGAGAGTGAGGCTGAACAGACAGAAGCGTGGTTAGAGAAAAGGAAGCATAGCAGCAAGTTATCAGAACTGGATAGAAAGGAGAATTCTGCATGAGGGACAGAAATGAGTAGGGTATGGAATACAGGAGTTGGGGTAAGCCCAAGTGTCGCCTGTGCCATTCGTTGGATGTTGGACACGACTTCACAAAAACTGAGTCTAAGGGCACTAGTACGTGAAACACAATAAAAATATGTGGTGTACTGCTAAAAACCCCATGTAAAATATTTGAAGAGTATTGAAAAACCGGGGCAGGAACGAGGCTTCATGTGATTAGACTGTATATGATCGCAGGTTACAAGTGATTGCGGGGCCCTATGTCTAAGTATGAATTTGCCAGGAGGTATATTAGCCTTACTGTGTCCCTACCATGTCTGTGTGACCAACACGAAGAGCAGTTGTGGCTGCTATCGTTGTCTAAGTAAGTATATACCAGGAGGTATGTTAGATAAACTGAGATCCTTACATGTCCGTGTGACCCACCGGAAGAAATCGGTAGTTGTACTTGAATGGCAGACAACAAATGATTCAATGCCTAGGGCATGCAGGTAAAGCCCATATCGGACATAGGAGTGTGAAAAAAGTGTAGTGAAACATGGGATGCCCATGACATTGGTGGGACAGAAGACAGACTGGCCGAATGGGTGGGGGCGCCATGGGTGCGCAAAGCAAAGCGAATGCATGGGTGTGGAGGAAACTGGGTGAGATAAGTGGGAAGACAGACTGGCCGAGTGGGTGAGGCCGCCATTAATGCGCGAAAGAAAGTGAATGCGCAGATGTGGCGGAATCAGGGTAAGAAAGGAAAAGTAAATGAACCACGAGTAGACACAAACAAGAAGAGAAATCGAAAGTGAAGGACTGGCACTGCCCGACGGCAGCGAAATGCAATAGAAACAAGCTCTTGGCATTGCTGTGGGGGGGGCGGGAGCGCATCGGTGGGGGAGCAGCAGCCTTTGATGTGCGAGCAAATGGGAGGGAACACCATATGGGGTGCGATTGAGAAGTGAGGCCAAGCGCACGCTGGGGAAGCGTCGCGGTTGAGTACCTCACATGCATTGGGGACAATCCTCGCTGGTTTCAAGAGTTTGTTTTGCCTACAATACTCTCGAAGAACAACGCATGCGCGTTGGTTGTACGAGACCTAAAAAGAGTAGGACATGTGCTTCTATGTGTCCGGACAATAAAAAAACCTATACTGAGATTTTTAGTGTAGAAAGGCTAGCAGCGCCATTGGCGAGACTAGAGTTACATGCTGACCACTCAATAGTGCTAACTCCTGGATGGCACTACAAATACGATGCTACAATGTATCAAAGGATATGCTGCATTAAACCCGACTTGATGCTGCAAGTCGAATTTAATGTGACTTTTGCCTAAATGGTAACTTAATAAGTAGTCACTCTGTTGCCCAAAATGTTCCTGCAACTATTTCCCATTTCTGGTCACGAGACAGACTTTTGCCCTCCCCGGGGAGGTGTGAACACCTCTCAGAAAGGAACATAAATGGCCTGCTGTTGGAAAAGGTGTGATCTATCCCTGGCAGAAAGTCCAAACGGGGTGTGAGCCCAAAAGGCGAGATTCAATTGGGAAGCTGTTTCTAAATTGCAAATGGTGGACATACACAAGTTGTGCTGCTCATTTGTTATTTCACAGAGGTTGATATGGGAAACAATTGCCAAACCGTTTTTAAAACTGGCATGTAGCCCCCGGGTTGCCACACCACTAGAGTGGGCTTGGGACCTTCACACACCATATTGGGAGTGGGGAGAATAGGGTATATTGGGCTAGCTGGATGCAACACTTCGCAGGAAGTTGCCACTAGGCAGGAGGGGACCACCTAGTTCATTGGCTTGTGTCACACCTCTCAAGGGCACAACCTGGGCCACACCTCCCAAAAGCACAACCTGGGCATAAATGTGGCTCTCGTGTTACGCAGTCCTTAGAGCACATCTGTACTGAAGAGTGAACAAAAGGACTAAACTGCTTTTATTCCCTGGACCCAGCGAAAAGAGGCTGCACAAAGACTGGACTGAACCTGCTGCTCCTTGGGCTAGCAAAGAAAGGACTGGGCATGTGGTGCCCTGCTTGAGAAAAAGTTGTCCCCTAGCCTCAGACTGAAGGAGTGACTACATGAGTCAGTTGGCTGATTTCCTTTTACAGCTACAGGGCTACAAAAGTGTGGAAGCAAAGTATGCCCGACTGTCACTTACAATAGTGCAGTCTAGGAGACAGAGTACCAACCCTCAAAAGTTGCACCTGGATCTGCCCGATCCAGAGTCGAAGTGCAGTTTGGTTGCCCAAACAGACGTTTTCATCAGTTAAAGGGAACCACTGGTTTGGCTGTAATCGGAGACCAGTAAACCAGTGGCAACTGGTGTTTGGCTTTGATTACGAAGGACATCAACCCTTTTGGCTAAAGTTGCCACATCACAACCGTGGCCCAAGGAGTAGCCCCAGGTAGGCACCAGTCATGAGATCAGCGTCCTTCAATCAGGACCACTCTATTACAGACTATGACGGTTCACATACAGAATCTCGACTGGACTGGAGACTGCTTCGACTGCGAGGTAACTGTCCAACCAAGCCTCTTTGGCTCCGGTGACTTGCTCCCTGCCAGAGTTGGTCCTCCAGGTAAGCAGTTTACAACTTTATAAAAGTTTTCCAAAGTTTGACCAGAAATTCAGTACATTACAATGATTTATTGCGTCTAATAACGCAGTGATTTATTCTTTCATTAAAAATTCATACCTCCAGTGCAGTCGATTTGAAAATAAAAATGCAATGTATTTTTATAAATTGGTGTCTGTTTTTTTGTTGTGTCCAGTTTCTATCTAATTTGACTGTTTTGGTACTTCTTAATGCTTTACACGTGTTCCTTTGATAAAACCGGTCTGCTCAGATCCACAGCTATTCAGGGTTGAGCTAAGATTTTTCAAACAAATATGACTGGACCAGTATAGGTGGTGAGTTCATTACACAGTGAGGTCGCACAACCACACCATACAATAAACTACCCTTCCCCCACACTATTTTAGAACCACGGGTATGGTTCCATGGACGGTAAGTTGTGCATCATTGTTTAACCAGGTCTATGTGATGATCAGCAGGTTAAAGGTGAAGTCCTAAATCAATGTGCATACTTTTTTTCAATTGATTGTTGGTTTAAGAGGATAAAAGAGGTGGCAAGTGGGGAACAGATGTAAGATGGGGGAAAACAGTGAGGGAGTAGAAGGTTGGCAGGGAGAAAGGACAGAAGAAATTAGCCCACTGTCACTGGAGAAAGCTCACTAATCTAAACTGTGAGGAATAAGTAAGACGAGAGAAGGATGGATATGGGGTTAAGTGGGGGAGGTTAAATGCAGGCGATTAGAAGAAAATAAAGGTCTGAAGAAAGGGGGAGCAGAAGGAAATAATTTCAGTGGCTGAGGAAAAGGAGGTACCACCTGGAAGGGTCTAAGGTGCGCATCAGCATGTACGCAAGGGTGTGAAAAGAGGCACGTCTACAACTTAAGAGTAAAGAAATTGATTACAGGCAGTTCTAGACTAACTATGAGACACATGGACAAAGCACTGGAAGGACAGCAAAGTGGGCTGTTGGGGACTACTGCCTCAAGGTTTTTGGAGTGGAGTAATAGGAGGCGAGAAGAGAAAGCATGCTAGTGGAAGTGCGTAAGACTTTAGAATCGAAGACTGAGAAAAAAGCTATGGGATAGAGGAGTAGAAAGGGGCAAGAAAGGATGGTCATATCGAGTTTTGCTAATGATCCCATTTCTTCGACATTTCCATCAATATTGATCCATGTTTCTTTAATTTTCTTTTGCCAAAAACAATCAAGCAGAACTAGCAAACATCAGGATTTAGTAAACGATGCGATTTTTAAACAATAGTCTTAGATTTCAAAACTCCAGACTTAAAATAAACTTTTTGGAGAAAATGGTCAATGTTATCCTAAAGAGGAAAAACAGGTTATCGGTTCACAGGTCAGTAATGCACTTTTTTTTCCACCCTCAGCGGCACTAGGGAGGCCGGGTGCAGAGTGTTGAGGCCCAATGTTATCCTAAGGAGGATAGGGGGCCTCCGGTTGGTGGCTGCTGGCAAGCAGGTCACACGGCTGTGGGAGCAAAGCTCCTAGGGTTTATGTCAGGGCAAACAGGGAACCAAATTAGCACCAAGGTGCACCCTCAGCGGCACTAGGGCGGCTGGGTGCAGGGTGCTGTTGTGAGGTCAGGTGCCCTGTTTTCAATGGAGAATCTCCGGTTTGCAAAAGCATTGCAGGCAGGGAGACAAAGGACTTCTGGGTGCGACCACCACTTCGAGAGGTAAGTTGGGAAGTTAACCCCTTCCATGCTCATGACGGAACGGTTCCGTCATGAGCGTCGGTTGAGCTGTGCTCATGACGGAACCGTTCCGTCATGAGCCGATAGGCTCATTAGAACCTTCAGCACAGCACAAAAATTCGCGCCGCGCTGAAGGGGTTAAGGGTTGCTTAGGCACAGTTGGTTTGGGCACACAAAGTCGTGGGGCATCGGGTGCAGGGGTGCCTTTTTGGGGTTGGATCTTCTTACCAGCTCCGGGGCGCAGTCAGGGGGGCCTACTGAATTTAGGCTGCAGGTGTCTGCTTGAGGCAGATCAGGGGTCGCCGGATCTCAGGTCAGGTTCGCCGGTGGGACATCCTCGTTGTGTTTTTCCCCTTCGGGCTCGGGCAGGGTTCGATGGGTGCAGAGGGGGCTGGACTTGCTGTATCCGGCCGGAGCCAGAAGCTGCAGTTTGAACAAATCCTATGTTCACGGGAGAAGCAGTCTTGTAAGTGAAGGCACACAGGTCCTCAGGGGTTTTTGAGGTTGCTGGCTGCAGGACACATCGGGATTTCGCAGAGGCACGTTCGAGGGGAGACAGGCAGGTAGGGCTTGGGCCAAGTCAGTGGGTGTCGTCCTCTTGTTAGCTGGCTGCACGGCTTTTTGATCCTCCCTTTCTTCTTCTTGTCAGGCTGGATTTGAAAAAGCAAGTTTCAGGTGCCCCCTAAATACTAGCTTTGGGGCGCTACAGGTAGATAAAGGGCAGGGACCAATGGCTCCCTTCCCTGGGGTGGGTACACCCCCTATAGTGCCACCCTCCAGTGGGAGGGGGCACGAGCCTGTCCCTAGTTGGCTAGGTCCCCCCCCATCCTCTAGATAGCAGGGACTAAAGAGTTGTGCTTCACCTCGCCTCCCCCCCCCCCATCTAAGGGGTGGAGTTGGCAGAGGTGGGCACACCTCTTTCCTCACTTGTTTTTCCCGCCGGTTCTCCCGCTTAAAGTGGGGGGTAGAACAAGTTGCAGAAAGCAGGAAATGGTCTGGGGAGGCTCACAAAGGCGGCATGCATTTGAAGCTTCCCCTTCATGAACCCTACCCATCCTGGGGAAGGAGACTAGGCACCTCGTCCCAGGATGTCAGCTGTAATGTGGCTCATCTGATCAGAAACAGAATGGGCAAATATTAGGTGCCGTTTCAAATGCCCTAAGTAGGTTTCTATGAGGTCTGCCTGTAAACGGGCACGATGAACACATACAGTTTAAAAACCACCAAATATGTATATCAGTTTAACACACCCCAAAGTGTAAGAGTGCCGGGGGGGTTAGAACAGCTTCCTAAAACAATCCAACTATGTCAATCAGTGAAGCCTAAATGTCCAAGTAATAACAATCTAAATCCACCCAGGAACAACAGGGGTGCATTTGAATATGTAGCTTCCAAAACCTGCAATGTACATGATCTATGGAATCCACCCAGAAGTAAGACAGATGAAACCCAACGGTGCAGACAGGTTTTAACAACCAACATGTATGAATCTATGGAGTATATATTTAGGAGTGAAGTTGTAGTTCCCAAAACAAGCTATGTCACTATCAGGATTCTAAAACCACCAATGCGTCTATAGTATGAATGTTTATGATCTATGTAACCCTCTCAGGATCAATAGTGTTGTGACCCACATGTAGCAGTACTGCAAAACCTAGTGTACATATGTCAGTGTAAGTGCCTGAAGGAAAGTAATGTTGTGGATGGAAAAGAAGAGTCTGTGATATACAAAGTGAAGTATAGCGTTTAAAGGGAGGCTAAAGATGATAAGAAGTTAAAGTGTAGTCCATAGCCCTGCCAGGCCCGAAACGGCCCAAACTTGGAGTACTTTCTGAACCACTCTGCCTTTTACTTGGGCACCCTAACTGGATGCCTTGGGAGAAGGGGTTAAATAGGGCTTTACGAGGTTCCAAGAGCAGGAAAAACACAAAAATCACCAGACCAAAGTTCCAGTGTGAAGTCAGGAGAATGAAATCCTGAGGAGAAAACTCAATGAAATCGCAAGACGGACAGACAGAACATCATTAGAGATAAACAGGCACATAATGGAGTGGATAAACAGCTAAATAATGGGGAGATAAATAGGAAATCTAAATTGAGTAGGGGGCAAGGGACACTTCTAGGTAAACACATTACCTATAAAGCAGTGAAATCTAGGGAAATTTTAAAGCGCCCAAAGAATTAGTCTGCGTAGGCTATATATGCCACAGTTTTGGAAATGCAGCATTTGGAAATGAAGCATTTGATTATATACCAGCGGAATTACAGGTACCATGCACCTTCCAAAGATGACTGGTTGCTCATTCTGGGAG
Source organism: Lissotriton vulgaris (assembly GCF_964263255.1). NCBI lineage: Eukaryota > Metazoa > Chordata > Amphibia > Caudata > Salamandridae > Lissotriton > Lissotriton vulgaris. Next base: position 959,570,693 of record NC_141691.1, read on the forward strand.
AGGGATTAAAATGGCAGAGTGACCTACAATGTTCACGGAACCAACAAGCGCCACAGTGAGAAGATGGGAGGATGGACTAATTTGGAGAAATAACTCCAACTTGGTATGGGAAAAGAAAAAGAGAAGGAGAAAACAAGAGGGAGATTAAAACAGAAGTAAGTAAATTGGTCTACTCTTCGTTAAGTAAATGCACCTGGTGGTGGGTCCACTTAGTACTGAACTGCATAAACGTGTACAAAGCGTGCAGAATAGGGTTAGATTGTTCTGCTCATTAAGATGTAAGGCTGTTCATTTGCCTAAACGTTCCAAAGCAGGTGAAAGTATCAATTTCCAGCACTATTCCAGTTTGGTCACAAACATAAGTATATTGATGTTTCTAGCCAACACTGTTTTACACATTTTAGTGTGTTTCAGCATTGTATTAACAATTTATTTTACAATAATTTGGAATAAATGTAGTTTTATTCCCTAGTAATTTGGATTTGAATTTTAAAAAAGTACGCGGTCTTGAAAACAGCAGAACCTGAACTCAAAAAGCATTTTTTACATGATCAATTATGCAGCAGGCCACTGCGTCACATGGTGTATAGGTGGATTTAGACAGTAAAGTGAAATGCACCAGTGTGGATGAACTTTAAAAGCAAAAAAGGAAAAGGTGGCTCTCCAATTCAATTCAATTCAATTCATTTGTTTTCTCCCTTTTAATCACTACCCTTGGAGCTGTAATATGAAATTTGTCTTTTGGAGTGCACATATATTTAATACAAAACTGGATTGAATGAGTGCAGTTTCACTCTTGTAGATTAGCAATAAAGGACCCACTGTTTTGAATTGGTGTTCCAATGCAAAACTAAGTTAAAAAAAAAAAAAGTCTTGCATATGCAAAAGCTGTTGGCTTTGGCAATGAGTTTTAGCCATGTTGCACACCAGCTTGGCTGCTGTTCAGCATGGCTAAAAGGTAGTGGCATAGAGGAGAGTGGCATGGAGTGTTGCAGAGTGGAATGGCACAGCGTGTAGTAGAGTGGCACAGAGTACTGTGTACTGGAGTGGCAGAGTCAAGTCGCATGAAGTGGAGTGCCATCGAGTAGAGGGGACTGCTGTAGTGTGCATTGGTGTGGAGTGTTGCAGAGTAAGTGGTGAAGAGTTCTGTGGTGCAGAGTGCAGCTGAATAGAATTCAGCAGCATATAAAGCAGTGTTGTAGATTAGTGTTGCATAGTAGAGTGCAGTGGCAAGTGGCGTACAGCGCATTGGCATAGAATGCAGCAGAGCAGAGAGGCAGAGTATAGTGCTGTGGAGTGCAGTGGTATAGAGTGGAGTGCTCCTGAGTGCAGTGGTGCATAGTGCAGCAGCACAGAGTGGAGTGCTGCAGAGTACAGTGGAGTAGAGTGGTGTGCTGCAGAGTGGCATAGAATGCAGCATGGCAGAGTAGGGTGGTGTAGAGTGCAGTGATGTAGAGTGGTGAAGAGTGCAGTGGTGCAGAGTAGAGTGCAGTAACGTAAAATAGAGTGGACTGGTGTAGAATGCACTGGAGTAGAGTGTTGTAGAGTATACTGGCGTAGAGTGCAGTGCCATAAAATTCAGCAACGTACAATACAGTGCTGTAGAATGCAGTGGTGTAGCTTAGAGTGGTAGATACTAAAGTGTAGTGGCATGGAGCACAGCAGTGTAGTAGAGTGGCAGATTGCAGTGGCGTAGAATACAGTGGTATAGAGTAGAGTGGCAGACAATGTAGTGGCAGAGTAGTGCAGACTGGAGTGATACAGAGTGCAGTAGTGCAGAGGCGTAGAGTAGAGTAGAGCATCATAGGGCAGAGTGGCGCAGAGAGGCGTAGAGTGGTGTAGAGTAGCACAGAGTAGATGTTTCAGAGTAGAGTGAAGTGGTGCAGGGTAGAGTGCAGTGGTGTGAGTAGAGTGGTGTGTGTGCAGTGGAATAAAGTGCAGTGGTGCAGAGAAGATCAGAGTGGCATTCAGTGGATTGGCATTAAGTGCAGTGCTGTAGTCTGGAGTTGAGTGGAGTGGCCTAGGCTGGAGTGATTTAGAAAGCAGCGAAGAGTGAAGTGCTGTAGAATAGAGTGGTGTAGAGGGCATTGGCATAGAGAAGAGTGGTGCAGTGTAGAGAGGAGTGCAAAGTGGTGCAGTGGCGCAGAGTGGTGTAAAGTGGAGTGGTGCAGAATAGATTGCAGTGGTATGAAGTAGTGAGGCGCAGAGTGGAACAGCGTAGAGTGGAGTGTGCTTGGTGTCATAGCACACTGCCATAAAGACAACACATTTTCAATTACATGACCAATACATTTGCACAGACATACGGTCTTACTAATAAAACTACATAGCCCACAAACGATGCGTGGAAATGGCATCACCTAATGTATGGATTTGTTTTGATCATATTAAACGAATAGTTTCTTACCTGTCGGTGTAGTTTTGCAGCTTGAAGATCTTTCTGGATTCACTATGCTGTGCATTATTCCGCGATCTGGTGGTTGGGTCCGGATTCGTAGTCTTTTTTCTCTTTTTTTTTTTGTAGCCCAGGTGGGCGTCGACGTCCCACCATTTGGTGCACCTTCGTGACGTCGGCACGCTTCCTGCGGAAGCTCCCACCCTTGGGCGCCATCTTCGGATTCTTTTTTCTTTTCTTTTTTGTGGTGAATCCATGGCTATGTGTATTAAACTTTCCTTCAACGTAAACTTCTTCACGTATATTTGTCTTGTTAAACGTTTTTATCTTACTCTATGTCCTTCCACCTTCTCCAGCCTCATCTTTCTGGCGGAGGTGGGTGGGTTCGCTAGTGAATCCAGAAAGATCTTCAAGCTGCAAAACTACACCGACAGGTAAGAAACTATTCGTTTTGCAGCGTGAATCTTTCTGGATTCACTATGCTGTGCATAGATTTCGTAGCGGTTTTGTCACTCATGTGGCGGCTGGGTGGAAGATGAGCGTTGGTTGTTAAAGATATGTTGAAGCTGTGCTTCCTTGTTCATCTGCACATCTACGCAATAGTGTTTAGTGAAAGTGTGCACTGAAGCCCATGTTGCCGCCAGGCATATGTCTTGGATGGGCGTGTTTGCCAGGAAGGCGATCGTTGCCCCTTTCTTTCTGGTTGAGTGGGCTCGTGGCCCCTCCGTGAGCTCTTCACCAGCTTGCATCGGGCAGAGATGTATTGTTTTGGCAATCCATCTTGCTATGGTGTTCTTAGTCACTGGTCTACCCAGGAGACTCCTTGCGAAGGACACAAAGAATTGTTTCGTCTTCCTGTGTTCTTTCGTCCTTTCTATATAGTGCATTACTGCCCGCCTTGCGTCCAGAGTGTGGAGCGCCCTCTCCGCGTTTGACGTGGGCTTCTGGAAGAAGCTAGGTATCTGGATACTTTGGTTCATGTGGAATTTAGATACTACCTTGGGCATGAAATGCGGGTCTGTCCTCATCACAAACTTGTCACTGTGTATTTGTATGTACGGTTCTTGCAGCGTCAAAGCTTGTAGCTCGCTCACTCTGCGTAGCGATGTTATTGCTACTAGAAAGGCAGTCTTCATTGTCAGCATTTGTAGTGACGCTTTATGGATGGGTTCAAACGGTGGCTTCATGAGTTCCGTCAGTACCACGTTCAAGTTCCATGCCGGCGGCGGCATCCTCTTGGGTGGCGCTATTCTCTTCGCTCCTTCCAAGAACCTTTTAACTACTCTGGAAGTGAAGAAACTTCTTCCTGTTTCTCCTCTTGTGTATGCCACAATCGCTGCCAGGTGAACCCTCAGCGAGGACGAGCTTAGTTTAGCTTTGATCAGGTGCGTGAGGTATCTAAGTACTGTAGACTCTCTAGTCAGTTTTCTCTCCAGGTTTTTCCTCTGGCACCACTGCGTGAACCTCTTCCATTTCTCCCCATAGCACTTCCGCGTGCTGGGTCTCCTTGCTTCTCTCAGCACCCGAAGTGTGCTCTCTGGTAGTTTTAGATGTGCGAACTCCAAGTCTTCAGGAGCCACGCTGACAGGCTGAGGCTTTCTGGTTCTGGGTGTAGAACTTGTCCCCCTTCCATGGAGAGAAGGTCTCTTCTTTTTGGGAACTTGTGTGCTCTGCCCTGCGACATCTCCATAATCTGAGAGTACCAAGTCTGCCTCGCCCATTGGGGAGCCACCAGGATGAGAGTCATGTTGCTTGACCTGCACTTGTTCAGGACTCTGGGGATCAGTGGCGTCGGTGGAAAAGCGTAGGCAAATTTCTTTGACCAGCTTATCCATAGGGCATTCCCATGGGACATCGGTTCCTGTTCCCTCGATGCAAAGTGTTGGCATTTTGCATTCTGGCGTGTTGCAAACAGGTCTATTGTTGGCGTGCCCCACCTCCTGAACAGATTCTCCGTCTCCTGGTTGTTTAGTTCCCATTCGTGGGACACCGATGCTTGCCTGCTGAGCCAATCCGCTTCCACATTGTCCTTCCCTGGCAGGTGTATGGCAAGCAGGTCTATCCTGAGTGGGATCGCCCATCTCCATATTTCTTGAGCCAAGCTCGACAGGGGGAATGACTGAGTCCCCCCTTGCTTGTTGATGTAAAACATTGTTGTGGTGTTGTCTGTCTGTATCATCACCCTTTTGTTGTAAAGGTGCTTTTGGAAGGCCTTGAGGGCCAGCAACACCGTTTTCAGTTCCAGGTAGTTGATGTGCTTGACTGCATCTCCTGGGTTCCACAGACCCCTCACTCTGAGCCTGTTCATGTGTGCACCCCATCCTTTCTGGGATGCGTCTGTGGTGATGGTCACAGTTGGGTCCGGTGGCGTTAGAGGGTTTCCCCATCGTTATATTCTCCTTCGTCCACCATCTCATCTCCTCCTGCACATTGTGCGTAACAACCACTAGATCTTCCCAACTTCCTTCTGCTTGTGACCATTGCTGTTGCAGCCACTCCTGTAGTGGTCTCATCTTTAGCCGAACATTGGGGACCAGGTGGATGCATGACGCCATCATCCCCAAGATCTTGCTCACCGTCCTCACTGTCAGAACTTGCCCCTTCTGGTAGTGACGTTTCTCCCTCAGCAGGCTGAGTGTTCTCTTCTCGCTGGGTGTCACTCTGCATTCGACCGTGTTGATCAGGGCTCCCAGGAAGATTTTCACTTGTTCTGGGTCCATGGAGCACTTTCTCCAGTGGATGGAGAAGCCCAGGTTCGTGAGCGTTCTTGTGACCTGTTCTGCGTGAGCTTTGCACCTCGTGTAAGAGCTTGCTTTCACGAGCCAGTCGTCCAAGTAGGGGTACACATGTATACTCTTTCTTCGTAAGTGTGCGGCCACCGCCGCGAGGCATTTGGTAAAGACCCTTGGCCCTGACTTGAGTCCGAAAGCCAGGGTTGTGAACTGGTAGTGGTCTTCGTTCACCTTGAATCTTAACATGTGTTTGTGTTTCCTGTTCATGGGGATGTGCAGGTATGCGTCTTTTAGGTCTATGGTGGACAAGTAGTCCCCGGGCCTTATTTGTGGGATGACCTCTTCCAGGGAAGTCATCTTGAACTTTTGAGTTTTTACGTAGGTGTTCAGGAACCGTAGGTCCAGGATGGGTCTTAGGCTTTCGCCCGCCTTTGGTACTAGGAAGTAGTTTGAGTACACCCCCTTGTTCCGTTCTCTGTGCGGGACTTGTTCTATGGCCTCTTTGAGGAGCAGTTCTTGAGCTTCCTCTTGGAGCAACTGCAGTTCTTTGCCCTTGTGACCCCTTCTCTTTGGCTTTCTGTTTGGTGGATATCTTTCCAACTCTATGTAGTATCCGTGCTGTATAATGTTTAGTATCCACTTGTCTGTGGTTATTTTTCTCCACTCGTGTAGAAAAAATCTCAACCTTCCCCCTACTGGTGTTGTGTGTTCTCTTGAGCCGTGTCCGTGTGAGCCTCCCCTTAGCTGTTGGTGCTCTCCCCCCTGAGGCTTTGGGTGGGTGAGCGCCTCCTTCCTCATGGAGTCACTTTTGGGGGGGTTGATCACCACCTCTCCGTCTCTGGCCCCGTCCGTTTCCTCTCCCTCGAAAGGACTGGCCCCTATTCTGGGAATTCCAATTCTGCCTCTGTTGACCCTGGTGCCATTGGTTGTCACTCTGTTGACCATGGTGGTGCGACTGTTGCGAATGTGATTGCTGGTTTCCCCCTCTACCATTTGGTCTCCTTGTGGGGGTGCCTCTCCACATCCCCCTGAATTGTAGGGCTCCCATCGATTTGGCTGGCTCATTGTCCTTCTTCAGCTGAGCCAGTTTGTCATCTACTGATGCCCCGAACAGCGTTTCCCCGTTGAAGGGGGTGTTCAGGATGTTGTTTTGCACTTCTGCCTTGAAGCCTGATATTCTGAGCCAGGCTTGCCTTCTCTCATTGATGCCTATGGCCATCAGCCTGCTAGATGTTTCTGCCCCATCTAGGGCTGCCTTCAGGCATGCGTTTGCTATGTCCTTTCCCCCCTCCACGAGGTGGGCTGCCCTCTGCCTGTACTCCTCAGGCATGTGTTTCAGCAACTGGCTCATCTCATCCCAGTGCTGATACTGGTGTCTATTCAGGAGTGCATTGGAGTTTGCCATCCTCCAATGCATAGCTGCATTTCTTTCAATTTTCCTTCCAGTGAGGTCCATCCTCCTGCTTTCCTTATCAGGTGGTGGCCCAGATGTGGTTGGCACGTTAGCCCTTCTTCTGGCCGTTGCCGCGATTATAGAGTCAGCTGCCACGGTGCCCTGGATATAAGGGGGGTCCTCGGAGGAGAACTTGTATTTCTTCTCCGTCCTCGGGGTCACTGACCTGCATGTGGCCGGTTCCTTGAAGGCTTCAGTCCCTTGGGCCGTGACGCTCTTCAGCATGGGCAGGAAGCTGCTTTTCGTCTGTGAGGGGAGCAAAGTTTCTAGCAGGAAGTCAGCTTTGGTCTGCTCCTCCTCCAATTTCACATTGTAGACTGCTGCAGCCTTCTTAACGACCTCATAGTAAGCCCCGATGTCGTCTGGCGGCGAAGGCCTCGAAGGGTATGTCTCCACAGGTTCCTCGGGGTTATCGGCCTCGAGATCCTGCCATTCTTCCTCTAGCGACGCCGAGGATTCGGAGTAGTAGCTCTCGCGGAGGTAATCTCCTTCCGAGCGGTAGAAGTCCTCCTCTTCTCCCTCATCTGTGGGGTTTGGAGTTTTCGGCGGCTCCTCGGCCTCGAAGTCCTCCTGCACCTCTACCTCTTCGGCGGTTGCAGCGGTCTTCGAGGGAATCGAGTAGGTCTTCGAGGGAATCGAGTAGTTCTTCATTGTTTCCTCAAAGACTCTCTTCCTCTGGAGCATACTCTCCATTTCGGCCTCGAGCCTTCTTCTCCTTTTCTCCATCCCTGCCGCTTGCTCGGCGTCAAGCTTTTCGGCTGGTCTCTTCGACGGTACCTTTGACCTCGAGGCCATTCTGAGCGTCTTCTCGCTCGAGGGTCCCTTCTCGAGGGCCTGCCTCGACGACCTTTGCTTTTCGCTGGTCTTTGCCATCTGGGAGTCCTTTTCGAAGGATCGGCTGGGCCTTTCGGAGGATGCGGCTTCGGACGTCGAAACTTTCGTCGCCGGCGCTCCTTTTGAGGACTTAGCCTCTGCTTTTTGGGGTTCTCCCTCAGGCTTTCTCGGCCCTGTCTGGGTTTTCGGGGTCGTAGACTCTCCTACCTTTTTTGAAGGTCTCACATCGGTCTCTACGACCGTGAAGTCATCTGGTCCCTCGGCGATGTTCTCCTCTTCGTCGGAAGAGGCACCCAGCTGGTAGAGGGTTGGCGTGGTCCCTTTCCCTTGCATCGTGTGGTGGGCCACCCTCTGTCTCTCTCGAACTCTCAAAGTCTTCGGCGTGAAGATTGAACAGGCGTTGCAATCCTCGCTGGAGTGGTCGATCGGCAGGCAGAGGTTGCAGACCGGATGCTGGTCCTTCTGCGCGTACTTGTGGTGGCAATTACGGCAGAACTTGAATGGGGTGTTGTTCATGTGCTCGCTCAGGGGGCCCCCTGCGCGCGCTTTCTCCTTGGCCGTCGAATATCACGAGGTTTTCTCCTCTTTCTTCGTTCTGGCTCTAGGAGGTCTTCTTCTCAGACTTCCCTCGGTCCTTTTTTCTCAAAAACTTGGTGTATTTCCTTCTTTTCTCCTGAAACTTCTCCGGAGCTTCATGCGACGATCCAGACCCAACGGCGGAAAAATTAATCTGAAGATGGCGCCCAAGGGTGGGAGCTTCCGCAGGAAGCGTGCCGACGTCACGAAGGTGCACCAAATGGTGGGACGTCGACGCCCACCTGGGCTACAAAAAAAAAAAAAAAAGAGAAAAAAAGACTACGAATCCGGACCCAACCACCAGATCGCGGAATAATCCACAGCATAGTGAATCCAGAAAGATTCACACTGCAAAAGTATTTTTTTCCCTCACACTTCAGAATTAATAAAATAAATTACTTAATTTGTTCTTTCACTATTCTGATATATTCTGTAATACTTTCAAAGTTCATTTAAATGTTGTGTGCGAGGAAAAAAAATTTCCTACCCCCAGTATCGAGCAAGATTGTCACATAAATACTCACTTTTAAGTCAGAGAAAGGAAAGTAAACACCAAGCTCTCTTGGAAGACAGAGCTTGACATTTGACCATTTCTTTGAATGCAGAGCAAATGTGACAAGATCATTTACATGTCTGTTTACAGAAAAGAGCACTGGTGGAAAAATAAAAGGAGAAGTAGTGTGAAAAGCCTTTACTCCTTGGGAGGGATAAACCTATGCTGGGACCCCAAAACAAATAAAGCCAGCAAATAGAAAGCCATAAAATGTGAGTCACAAACCCAATTGTAAGCAATGGGCGGAATGCATTCACAGGAAAGCTTTCTGAATGTCCCCAAGATGTCTTTAGCAAACCAGTTAGCCGTGAGTCTGGTAGGCTTCGCCCTAAAAAATACATTCTATAATTATGTAAATATTTGTCTTTTGTTGCCAGTGCTGACCCCTGTGTTAATCTGTACTAAAATGGGGCATATATCGAGAGACTATGCTGGGTGATTTATGATCGAGCTGTCTTAAGAGCAGGTAGCCAAACAGTATTCCAGAGCACATTTCACCACTGCAACGATTCCTTAACACTAAATCAATGAAGAAGAGGCACACTGAGAGACAGGATAAGAAAAACAGTTTGCTTTGCATGGGGAGTTACAATTAACAACTATAACCAAGTGCTTATATACACTATGTGCTTGTTATATTACAGAGAAGCAGAAAACAAGGATCAAAAAATATACTCCTGGGAGGGATTATGCATAGCATTTTTCAGAAGGTCTTAAACATATGCATAGATGTGCCAGAGTCTAATCCTATTAAGTGGCCGAGTCTATGAAGAATTTTTTTAGGTCTCGCGACCTATCAATGCGCGCAAGCGCATTGAGCATAGCGAGAATTCATGTCCTCAAAACGCTCGTGAAACCAAGGGTTCGTGTGGTTTTGTATAAGTTCACGTGAATCACGTGACCAAACAAGCACGCGCATTCACGGCCGCACAGTACATCAAAGGGCTTCGCCCAGCGTGCGCTCTGCGGCTTCTCCTCCCCTAATTGCATTATCAGGTACGTGTTGGCTCACCCCCAAACCTTCTCTCAGTTTTCGTTTTGCTTACTTGCGGTGTGCCTCTCTACCCCTTCCATGCTGCTTAGTCATCTCCTTGTTGCCGTACACTTTACTACGTCTCACTGGGTGCTTCTTTACTCCCTTCTCCGTGTTGCTCTGTCGGTGCTTCTTTGCCATCGACTCCGGTCTTCAGGTTGTTCTGTCTTGCCGTGTGCTTCTGTGCTCACCCCCAAACCTTCTCTCAGTTTTCGTTTTGCTTACTCGCTGTGTGCCTCTCTACCCCTTATATGCTGCTTAGTCATCTCCTTGTTGCCGTACACTTTACTACGTCTCACTGGGTGCTTCTTTACTCCCTTCTCCGTGTTGCTCTGTCAGTACTTCTTTGCCATCGACTCCGGTCTTCAGGTTGTTCTGTCTTGCCGTGTGCTTCTGTGCTCACCCCCAAACCTTCTCTCAGTTTTCGTTTTGCTTACTCGCTGTGTGCCTCTCTACCCCTTCCATGCTGCTTAGTCATCTCCTTGTTGCCGTCTCGCCGTGTGCTTTTATGCTTTCTGTCGCTTTGTCTTCTCACTGCGCCATATCCTCCATGCATGTGCCATTTCTGTTCTTATGCACCATTTGCTCCAATTTACGGAAAGAGCTTCCATTTTCTGTAAGATTTCACTTTATCAATAACAAAAATAAAAGGCATTGTTATTTGCAATTGTAATAGCTCCAACTTTCCTACTGCGAGACCTATTGGCAACGCCAGTGCTTGTTTCATTTATGTTTGTGAGCATATGGATGTTGACCTTCAATAAGCAATGTTCTACTTCCGCCTGCTGCACCGTATAATTATTCACCATTTCCAACCAACGGACAGAAGATAAATAACATAAAACAGAACATTTAGACTGCATAAAACATCTTTTCTTCAGGACAGGTTGCTGCCACTGAGGAATCTGTGTTTCAGTTTTTTAAGGTTGAAGCTAGAGGATGACAGGAGGGGAAGCTAGACAAAGAAAGCAGAAGATAGCAGAGAAGAAGGCTGAGAAAGAGGAGAAAAGAAAGTTGCTGAGAGTGGATTTTAAGTTAGTCTGAAATTATTCTGTTCAGACTTTAAATATAAACAAAGGAAAATACATGTTCTGTGATATATAAGACTTGACAAGTTTCCTTTTTTGTGCAGTTATTTCTTTTAATTGTCCTTTGTCTGAAATTGGTGGGTTCTTCATATTTTGACCAGAGCCAACAATTTTTAGCTTTGGAGACGCAGGAGCCTAACAATAACAGAAAAAGAAACATGATATGGTAGAAATATTGCTTACATTTAACCACGTGTAGAAAATACTGCACTGCATGTTGATACAAACGTAGAGCTTCTTCGTAATTTTTTGCTTTATCTTCTTGCGCTGCTTTGCTAGCGAGGTCTATTGCTTTCTGTATAAATAAAGAGAAAAATAAAATAATGTTCAAAGAGCATTCACAACGGTTTAATGGTTAATACTTTGGGTTAAGAGCAAAGCTGAAGATTTCACATGGATAATTTAGTGCAATAAATACCTTGTTGAAAGGACCAAAAACTGTTAGGCAAAGTCTAATTATAATGGACGTTTTCAAAAGTTTCAAAATACACACAGAACTACACCCTATCATCAGCAGTACAGTTTTCCCAGAACCACACAGCAGGTACAGGACAGGCAGTAGTAGCAGCAGTCCAAGCTTCCCTGCCACAAGCAAATCAGATGCAGTATGGACAGCAGAAGTTCAAACCTCTTCCTACACGTAGCACAGTCATCACTAGTACAAGCGTCATTCCACAGCATTTAAATCTGTAGACAGTGAATTAACTAACCAAAAATGACAAGCCACTTTTGGCTGGCATTCTGTCTGTCGCCAAAAGCATGCAGGGTATAGCCTACAGTTCAACATTCACAGACTCTTTCACAAGTAGCCCATTTGACTGCGCAGTTGGTAACATGAGCAGATATGCTCCTCCCAGTGTGGTCTACCTCCTAAGCACAAACCAGTCAGCCATTTCTGACTAGTATACAGCACCCACAAGAGGACCTGCAGGCATGATACAGCAAGGTAACTGTTATTACCATAACCCACTGATTTAAGCATTCAGGGATTAATTGCCCTAAAGTAACTATCAAAAAAACTAGGCCAATTTCTGGTCACTTAACCTTCAGTAGCACCTCTTGCAAAAATTATGAAGGTCTGTATATTCTGTATTTACTGTTGTGACTGCTTACTTTCACTGCCTTACTGCATTTGTTTCCACCTTCTGTGATAATCCACCCTTTATGCCACATTTCGATTGACCTAAGACCCAGCTACATATTTGCAGACCGCTCTTGTCGTATGAGCAGTTTCACCACTGGGCGACTAGGTTAAAGTCATTTTTCTGTGCCATCTTCCTTGGAAATTCCATTAGCAGCATTCCTGCTACTTCTAAGTATAACACTCTAACACATACACTGTAAGGATTGCCGATTTCCTAGCACTCAAGGGTATAATCTATACCTCGTACACCATGGTATCACAAAAGGGCCTCTACAGAGGCTACGTCTGCATAGCTCAAGGCCTGGTTTCTGACCAAGCACCCACTAGGGTTAGGCATCTGTCGCTTCCAGATGGATAATGTAGAATTATTCCTGATACTGAACAACCTCTCCATTGACGTTAAGCCACCGTCTCGCCAGAGTACACGCTATAAAGTATTTCCATGGTTGAATAGCAGGTCCTTAAGTGGGATCAGGTCTTAAGTCTCATCTGGGTAGACACAGTAGAGCATACACATCAGGTACACTTCAGTGATCCACTCTATGGCGGTTTCCATTTATAATAGAGACTCCTCCTGAAAAGGATAGGTACCTTAAAGTGCTAAAACAAATACATATTGAAGACCAGAAGTGGCAAGGAAATTCTGGGCCAGTGCTTGTACCACAAAATTGATTATATTACCACAGCACAAAGTGCTATAACTTGGTATAATGTTGGAAACACTGATCGATGTAAAACCATAGGGGAACTCTTGGTGTTGCCATAGGACCTCGCAGTATGCGTTGGATGAAAATTAGAGCCTGTCATTTTAAAGTCTTAACTTTTATTTTTTCAAAGCAAAAAGTTCTAGTCCTTTGTGTTTTGGATTCTAGGATACTGAGGAATGTACTTGTTGGGGGGAATCTCCAGTAAAGGGCAGGGGCAGTTTGTCTAGGCTGTCCCTCGAAGATCTTTCTAGTAGGTGGCCGTCAGGCTGTGAAGCAGTTTAAGCCTTCACGAAAAGAAAGTTCCGATTTTCAGCAGGCAGATGGATATCAATTCTTCACCAGCTCCGACAAATCAGCTCTATTGATGCTTAGCAAAGTTAGGTACGGAGTGGCGAGCCAGTATCAACACAGCAGCACCATTCCAGATGCACATTCAGTCAATCTATACGTAAGGCTCTGACTTTGTGGAAGTATTGGAACTCAAAATGAAAGACCCAAAGTTTTTACAAGAAAAGAGTCGATAGGCACCCAACTCTCCCACAGGGTTAAAATAAAAAAGTCTGTCCTCTACTGTAGATAAAGGTGTCATCAGTATTAGTCTCTCAGCCTAGGTGGAGAAGGCCCTACTCACCCCTCTTTTTAGTAACCCGTTGACACCTGAGTGCACCTCTGATCTCTCACGTCAGCCCATTGGGGGAAAACACACCATGCAATCCATAATACATACAAGGAGATGGCAAAACAGTTCCACAAAGCCATACAGAGGACTTTTGTGTCAATGTATGGATGCCAATATCATGTTTTTCACGTACAAATGCTTTGTGGGTTTAATGTGGAGGACCACTGCTGAAATATCGTCTAACTGCGTGATATTGATTGTGTGCGGTTAATGCTCATAATCAGCCTTGTGGCCATACCATTGGCATCCTGGTCTCAGGATTCCAGAGAACTGCAATTCAATCCAGTTTATACATTTTTTTTTTAAATCGCACATTAATCTCCAGACCAGCACAAATGCTCAAGCTACCAACAATTGTTGCTATTACACGCATCCCCACTTCGAACTCTGCATTGTATCTGCAATGTATGGCACACTTGTGGCCCAAGTAGTGGCAATGTTTTTCCCCACACTGGTATGTTCAACCCATTCAATTTATCAATGTAAAAGTCTGGTTTTGCAACCATTTATATAGATATAATTGTGGTGCAGATCTCCAGTGATATGGTGATCCTAAAAGGGTATAGAAAATGTCTCAACTGTTTGGAATTTCTTTAAAATATATATTCCTTTTACAAGCTACTACTGGCACACCAACTAACAAGGTCTTTCAAGGACAAAAATGAAGAGGTAGGCCATTTCTCATTTTCAGGCACAATTTTTAAGTAACACTGGACCAGTCACTGTAAGCTGTGTCTGCTATCAAAGAGCAGATATTTAACAAGTTGGAAGATGTACAACTCCATTTTCATCTTCGGAGGACCCGGTCAAGAGACATTCTGGGACAGAGTGTCTAGAGAAACTAACGGTCAAAGGTAAAGGTTGGGATCCTTTCACTCAACACAACCTAGTGCATTAGAAAAATGGAACTTCTCTATTGTGGTAAGCTAAGCAAGGCCTTATCCCCCAGGTAAGGTGTAACCTTCCTCAGAGTGTCTGTTCAGGAGTAAGATTCTATCAGGTCTGACCACCATTTCAAAGTCAACATGTTCTACCCCTCTTCCTGAAAGGATCCTGAACCAATAGGCACAGAAGAAAATGAAAAGGATGGAGCAGAGAGGATTCATGAGATCATCATAGGGACTCGTAGAGCTCTATTGACCAGGCTCTGTCAGGCCCAAGTAAAAGGCAAAGGAAGGTTTATTACTTTCACACAAGTGGCTGGTGGGCACAGAAACCATTGGCCCTGGATAAGCATAACAACCTGTGTGCCACCAAAAGGGTTCCCTTTTGGAGGGAGGCACATTATTTACAGAAGAGGCTGGGTCAGCCACTAGACACGTTTTTTGAAAGATTGGGCCTGGCTGGGTCATCCATTCAGGTGTCCAAACAGAAGTCCAAGAGGCAGTGAAGAATATGGTGGGCTGTAATGGCACAAACTGTGACAAAAGCCTTTACCCGGTTGGATGCAGATGCCAGCAGATCTGGATGGGGAGGGGGGTAGGAAGATGTATAAATCAGCTTTCCATTGTCATGTTAGAATGGAACTGTGTGCACTGATAAAATGGAAGCAATTAGATGGTGGCCAAGTTAGCATTCCTGCTTAAATTTCCAACTTCCTGAATTGTTCAGTTGCCGACCGAACCCTTTAAGCAAAATAATGAATAATTTTCTTTAGATCCGGAATACTGAGACTGGTTATGCCTCTCCATCAAGTATGATTCGGCAGATAACGTCGCTAGTCCGGAGCCAGAAGGCCTCGGCCACACAGTTCACCACAAATGAGAACCTTACAAGTGTAGTTTCCAGCACTGCCGAAACTGTTCTGAGATGGTGCAATCCGGGGGAGAGGCACTCGAATCACAGAGGTGCTGAGGAAGGAGGAGAACGCGCAACACGCTACCTGCCACCAGCTACAAGGCTCCTGGGTTCCTACCGCTGCAGTCTCGCCGCGCCGCATTGCTCCACCTCGCGGCCCGCGGCTTGAGACTACAGCTCCCAGGGAGCCTAGCGGGGACATCCGGTTTTGCCGCTACTTCAGCGGGAGGCTTCCTCGGTGGAGCGGGGGAGAGGCACTCGAATCACAGAGGTGCTGAGGAAGGAGGAGAACGCGCAACACGCTACCTGCCACCAGCTACAAGGCTCCTGGGTTCCTACCGCTGCAGTCTCGCCGCGCCGCATTGCTCCATCTCGCGGCCCGCGGCTTGAGACTACAGCTCCCAGGGAGCCTAGCGGGGACATCCGGTTTTGCCGCTACTTCAGCGGGAGGCTTCCTCGGTGGAGCGGGGGAGAGGCACTCGAATCACAGAGGTGCTGAGGAAGGAGGAGAACGCGCAACACGCTACCTGCCACCAGCTACAAGGCTCCTGGGTTCCTACCGCTGCAGTCTCGCCGCGCCGCATTGCTCCATCTCGCGGCCCGCGGCTTGAGACTACAGCTCCCAGGGAGCCTAGCGGGGACATCCGGTTTTGCTGCTACTTCAGCGGGAGGCTTCCTCGGTGGAGCGGGGGAGAGGCACTCGAATCACAGAGGTGCTGAGGAAGGAGGAGAACGCGCAACACGCTACCTGCCACCAGCTACAAGGCTCCTGGGTTCCTACCGCTGCAGTCTCGCCGCGCCGCATTGCTCCATCTCGCGGCCCGCGGCTTGAGACTACGGCTCCCAGGGAGCCTAGCGGGGACATCCGGTTTTGCCGCTACTTCAGCGGGAGGCTTCCTCCGCGTCGCGGGACGCGCCGGGCGGAGCCCGGGCAGAGGGCGGGCCGTCTGTGGCCGTCAGGGGACGACAGAGGACAGGACAGGCCGGTCCCCTAACATCTACAGCTCAGAAATGGGTAAGAGAAAACTACAGACCTCGATCACAGGGCCGCTTTAGATTAAATTTACTTCCATATTTATTGGCATCACCAGCAGGGTTCTCAACAATTGAGCAGAAGGGATCCTGCGGCTGCTACAATAGGTCTCCGCAGGATTCCCTTCACTTCGTACTACTCTGCCCTTTTTTCACCATGCCTAGGCGCAGATTTCTAGTGGAAATTTTAAAACAAGCCAATCTGGAACATGCTAAAGAGGCACTAACTTATCTACAAAAAGCATCTGACCCATTAACACTGTGCTGTATAATGAATTTTATTAAAGTGGCGGTCCGTTTAAGGGTAACCAGAGGAGAAGAATGATGTCTAAAAAATTTTATTAATCTTTTTTAATGTGTCATATTCCCTTTTCCCTTTTTGTATCATGTTAACAATTATTACTATAATCGGGATTTTGAAAATGATTTAATGAATTTTTACTTATGTATATATGTACGTGCTTTTATGATGATTTTTAATCATCGAATAAAGAATCCTTGAATTAAATTGAATTGAGATTCCAGTAGGGAGTGTGACCTGTCCTGCTTAGGTGCCTGAGGAACTGTCACTCAAGTAGCACTGCCAGGACCGACGGCCCAACACGCTTGCACGGCCCAGAACTCAGACGCCCAGACAGTGTGACCCGGCCCCCGCTGTCCACACAGGAAAGTGCTGCGCAGTGAAGTACCATGCTGCAGGATCTGTGGGTGGTATACCTCAAATCGGCATATAGGGGCCCGGAGAGCCCGGGAGAGGACATTGCATTCCGCGGGACACGGCGTCTGCCCTCAGAGGTGGTGCCAGTGGGTCTTGCCTTGCCCACGGACACTGGTAGCTGGGAGAGTGTGGTGGAACATTGAGGAGGCATGCAGAGCCTACACAGCAGGAACAAACGTGCTGTTGATCTCCTTGAACGCGGCTGGGCACTGCAGGTATGTGTGCCCCAATGGGCACGCTCGGATGCATGGCCAGGGAGTGAGGCCGGCCTGGAGGTGGAGTGCGTGACTGAGATAGAGGTGACTGCTCCTGGGCCAGGGAGCAGCGGACACTATTGGACCCACCCACATAACACCCCAACCAGCATAGCACTGAAAGGTGCAGAACTGAGGGTTATTGAAGGTACAGTGATTGACCGAGTCTAGTCACACTGCGTTAACTCCAGAGGGTGGGGCATTCTGTTGGGATAGGACTTTGTCGCGGTACGTGTGGTGGTATTCGCAGTGGTGCGAGGCTGCTCATGCGTTCAGGCACGGCCCACTAGCGTTCCGTAAGAAGAAACAATAGAGACACTGTGCCCTCCGGCGACGGGGACAGAGCCACCGCAGTAATGGGCAGGGGAGACAAGACCCAATCCAAGCTGTCCGAGCAGAAATGCTCAAAATCTCACGATGGTGCCTCCGGCGAGGACAATAGATTGCAACCACCAGCAAGCGACGACTCGGACATATACACAACATACTCAGATCCATGGAGAAATCCCTGCAAAGTGGCTTGCATCACGAGGCACAAAAATGGACACCCTCTCATATAAAATTGACAGAATGGTGGAACGTCTTGATAAACACGTGGAAAGACCCAGAGGCGTCTTACGGAGGTGGAAGAAGTGCACACCACCCTGGATGCTGATCACAAACAGCTAGGGAAGGTGATGCGCGTCCTGCAAGACAAGACGGAAGATTTGGAGGCGCGTTCATGTAGATGCAACTTGCGAATTACGGGCTTGCCGGAAACCACCTCCAAGGGGGGAATATGGAGCAATTCGTGGAGAAGCTGTTGGTGACTCTGCTGGGAGAGGGCGCACTGCTCTCAGGGACCCAAGCCGCCAGTGGGCGCCCCTCCTAGGCCGATAATCACGAGACTACTTAACTACTGCGGCTGGGATGCGGCGCTACGCATAGCCAGAGAGAAGAAAATCTTGAGGCACGAGGGCTCCGAGCGGTCACTGTATCCAGACTTCACCGCCGTGTCCAGGAGGCACTTAGACACTTCGCCCCTCTAAACAAGCAGCTCCGAGATCTAGGTGTTAAATACCCCATGCTGAATCCTGCGAAACTCCGAATGAATAGACAAGGGCGCTCGCATATCTTCACTGACCCCAAGTCACTACAGCAGGCCATCAAACGCTGGGCGACGGACCATCGCAGCAGCTCGGAGAGACGGCTCTTGGACGAGGCGACCGAAGGACCACTGGACGAACAGGACTGAGACCAAGTGCCAGTGGATACAAGATGGGTAGGATGGGGAGGGGGGGAGGGGCGGGGGGGCGGCGGTGGGGGGCTGGGGCTCAGGGTGCTGTTTGACTGCCCTACAGTGGAAAAAACCTGCATAGACTGTCTGGAGGGTGCCATGGGTCTAGGAGTTTGAGAAAAGAGACATTATTGACTGGAATATAGTGGGGACCCTTTGGGACTGTAAGATGAGCAGGCTATTGGGGTGGGGCAGAATGATTCTTTGCATTATGATACAGAGGAAGGTGCGTTCCAGTGGGAATAGAGAATCAAATTATTGTCTGAAGGGAAATACTGCAACCTATGACAGATGACGCAGGTGCGTCAGGGCTGGGCTGAGCCCTTTCTGTTTGGTAACAGAGCTTGACTATGGAGCTACCTCCACTTCAGAGTGCCTGGCACAAACGTTGCAATACAAGGAGAGATTGGGAGGGGGGGACTGGGGGCTGTATTCCGGATCCATGCGCAGCCAAGTTGGGGGTGGTCTGCTGTGGGAGGGGGAGGGAAGGGGGTGAAGTTTCTAACTAGGGGTTGTTGGGGAGGTGGGGGTTTTCTAGGAAGGGATTGGTTTTGTTATTGTTTTTTTAACGCCATGCACATGCACAGCACGCAAAAGCTTACAAGAGGGTTACTGGAGTGGTTGGTTATAGTGCCACCATGCGAC
Organism: Lissotriton vulgaris; assembly: GCF_964263255.1. NCBI lineage: Eukaryota > Metazoa > Chordata > Amphibia > Caudata > Salamandridae > Lissotriton > Lissotriton vulgaris. Next base: position 959,589,609 of record NC_141691.1, read on the forward strand.
ACACTGTACTCAAGCACACGGACGGCGGCACATTGCTCAGGTACATTCCAGACTAATGACGAACGGTAGCGGGAGTAGAGAACCGAAGCCTGTAGACTACCCGAGTGCCATGACTTGGAACGTTAGGGGACTTACTGATTTTCGTACGGTTCGTAACGTGCTCAGTTACCTGCATAGGCACAATATTGATGTGGAGCGATTACAAAAGATGCACCTCCCACAACCGAGTGCAATACTGAGAAGCAAAGGGCTACTAGAGAACATGGACTCGGCAGGGTACACGACACATGCCAGAGGGGTGCTGACCTGGGTTAATACCAAATCTGCTTTTACGCTGGAAATGCGGGAGTCGGACCCTAATGGACGATATGTCATATCAAGATGTAGGGGCAGTGGACTCGACTTGCTAAAGGTAAATGTGTATGGACCAAACTATGACTGTCGCGCAGTTAGCTACCAAGATACAAAGATACGAAGGCACACCAGTTATATGGGGCGGAGACTTTAACATGGTTAGGGATCCGGGCCTAGATAGGTCGGCGGGACAACATAAGAAACCGATAGCGGCTGTGAGAGCTGGAAAGGGTGATGACATGCATGGACCTTGACTATGTATGGAAGGCACGTAACCAGGGTCAGGGGGGCTTCACCCACTATTCGGCTTACCATAATATTCACACAAGTATAGATTATTGATTGGCCTCAACTAAATTGTTAGAACAAATCCGATGCTGTAGAGTCCTGCCGCGCGGACACTCCGACCACTCCCCAGTACTACTGGTGTTGGCTACCCCGAAGAAAACTATACCGCCATTTACCTGGCGCTTTCCGCAGTACTCACTGCTTTACCCTGCTTTCAAGGGGGAACTAGCGGAAGCAATCAAAATTTTTTTTGAGATCAACATAGGTTTAGTAGATAGCTTTCAGACAGTCTGGGAGGCCTTTATGGTCTATACACGAGAAATCGCAATGTCCAAACATTCTGGGGTATTGAAGGCCATAAGAAAGAGATTGAAGGACCTAGAACTGAAGCTAAGTCAACTGGAGGATCAGCAGGGGACGAATGGGGACGGGGGGGGGGGGGGAATGAAATGAAGACGCTGCTTGAAGAATATCACGAAGCGGCAGATAGTGAGATCAAACATTTAGGGAACTATGCTACAGCTCGCACTTATGGGGAGGGTGCTAGGCCAGGTTCCATACTTGCCCAGATATTGAAAGCAAAATGTGGGAAGACGTTAATAACACAGGTGAGATCTGATGAGGGAGACCTGCTTACAGAAGAAGCAGATATTGCAGAGAGATTCAGACAATTCTATGCAAATCTTTATACTTCACGGTCAGAGGACATGGAGGAGGACATGCAGGATTACCTAGAGCATATAGAACTACCCTACCTCTCGGATGTGCATAGAGAATTCTTAATGCTCCCCTTAGAGAGATGAAATATTGGAAGCCCTGGCCTGCATGAAGTCGAGTAGTGCACCGGGGGCGGATGGCCTCACGGCCGATTTCAATAAAACTTTCATAGATATTTTGCTACCTCACTTAGCCACTCTCTTTGATGATCTATGCATCGAGGATACCATGCCGAGATCCATAATGGTAGAGATATTGGTAGCGATCCCCAAGCCGGGGAAATCACCGGAAGAATGTAGCTCGTACCACCTGTTGTCACTTTTAAACCTGGATACTAAAATATTTGCAAAGATTCTGGCCAATCGCCTAGCCCCATTGTCCTAGATATTGGTGGCTCCAGAACAAGCAGGATTCATACCCAGCAGAAACCTCACATACAAGATCCGCACAGTGTTCGGCACCATGCTGCATGTGAGACGTGATACCAAAGCGGTGACCGTATTCCTAGATATGTAGAAGGCATTAGACTCGTGGAGTGGGCGTTCATGCGTAGGGTCCTGATAAGGATGGGGCTGGGGTCGTTTTTTTTACAGCTAATTGGCACACTGTATTATAAACCCACGGCTAGAGTACGCATAGGTAATTTAGTCACAGACCTGTTCGCCATCACTAGAGGCACAAGACAACGCTGCCCACTATCACCACTGCTGTATGCCCTGGTCACGGAGCCTTTGGCATGTGCCCTCAGAGAGTATCATAGTCACGAGGGCATTGGCTTCCCATTGCGCTATCGGGCCTAAAAGTTAACTGGACCAAGTCCATCGTTTTTCCGCTGACCGCGGTCACAGAAGAATTTGAAATGGAATAGCCGCTGCAATGGACTACTGACCCAGTTCGATACTTGGGGATTAGACTGCATACAGACTCAGACGGTACTACGGGAGAATTATGGCAGTGCCATGGATAGACTGGAGGACTACGTAGAAGCCTGCTGCATGCTCCCACTGTCCTTGATGAGAAGAGTATCAATTATGAAAATGGTGGTTTTACCTGGGATGCTGTTCCTATTCACAAATATACGGATAGTACGGTCACAAGCCTTTTTTCAAAGACTTACCCAATGAATGCTAAAGTTGGCATGGGCAGGTAAGCAGGCGAGGGTAAAATGGCAGGTCCTTACGTTACCCTTTAGTATGGGAGGCCTGGGCGCGCCAGATTTTGATCTCTATTACAGAGTGGCGCAGAGCGCACACTTACATACCTAGATACATGGTGAGGCAGGTGTACCATTCCTGCGATTGGAAACGCTATTTCCCGCTCATATCCCACCACTGGCGAAATTCTTTGAAGCGCTAGATCGCTGCACTGGCTTACTTGACCCATGATCGAGACTCGACATGCATGGCATTGCTTACTACAGCAACAGGCAGGAGCGTTTAGCGTTACTATACACGCCGACTATGCCTATAGAGTGGGCTCACTGGTTGACTCCGTGCAGGGACAGGGGAGTCATCAGAGCCCTGCATGTGCTGAACATTAAGGTTGCGGGGGATCTCTTTCAGGATGGGTTGGCAAAGTCCTGGGAACAAGTAGAGGGGGAGGCAGAGGTGAGCACACAATTACAGCGCTTTCAGTTTTACCTGGTGCGATGGGCGATGCTAGAACTATTTGGGGAAGATATGCAGGAGCCTCCGGAAGTCCCAGAATTAACATAGGTCATTAAATCCGCCTCCCCCGTAAGATAGTCACCAATATATATATAGAATAGCTATGTCGCACAGAGCAAACAGATACACGACAGCCAGGCTGGCCTGGCAAAGGGACTTACAGACAACAATAGATGACAAGATGTGGAAGTACTGCTGTTTGAATACAAGGCGCGTCTCACTTCATGGAAAGCACAGGCTTATTCTCTTTAAATGTATTAACAGAGTCTATTACACACCATAAAGGCTATGTAGGTATGGGCTCAGGGAAGAGACAACTTGTGAGCGATACCAAGCACAGTCTGCGGATTTCATACAACTAGCTTGGACCTGCCCAGGTATATTTGTTACTGGGAAGATATATTCAGGGAATTGGGGAGGATAGTAGAGGTGGTACTGGCCCCGGATCCCGCAATAGCTTTACTAGGGTACTCCAAAAAACTGCCCAAGGCAATTCGCAGGCTTGTGGATTTGGGACTGCTACTAGCGAAAAGGGTGGTGGTGCTGTGATGGATGAAGGGCCCGGTACCAACAGTAAAAAGATGGTCACATGATATGCTATAGTGCTGTACGCAGACGGAGAATGATAGTGAATTGCTTCACTGCAGAGTAGGCGTTCCCATGCAAAAAGCTGCAGCAACACCCCTCCGCAACATTCACAACGACCAGCCAGATCGGCGATAAGAACCCAAAACAGGCGATAAAGCGTGGTAGCAGCACAAAATTAAAACCTGCTCTGACCTGGTGTACAGTCGGACAACAACCTGCACCAGAAAAAGGAGCCCAGGCCAGAGCCACACCTGAAGATCAACAGATGCCATGGAGCCACTGATCATGCAGCTCGGAGCCCCAACAGGGCCTCAACACCCACCGCCAACAACCCCAGGACCCCCCCCACCATCTCCCCCCCGGACCACACACACATCCATGTCAACATACACCGCTGGAGTATGGAGTGTAGAGGACAGTGGAAGCAACCATGTCACCCCAGCCAGTGGGGAAGATCGCAGAAAGTAGCTTGGTACGTCCACCCCTGTGAGTGGAGTGGGCTGGCCCGGCATACGCTAGGCCAGCAAAGGGGTGTGAATAAAAAGCACGTAGTTCTTGGCGTGGTTCTCTTCTGGAATGCCCAACGTCTCTGCCAGGGCGTTGCCTCTCACCCCGTCACGAGGCCAACGCCGTTACCGTGAGTGGTGTTGCCTGCGATCCTGTTACCCTGCTGCACCCCAGGCCGCTGGTCCCCAAACCCGTTTTGCCCGCCCCTGCGCACCCGGGCCTCACTGGTCACCTACCGACACTGGCGTGTGTCAAAGAGGGTCCATCACGTGCTGGTGCAAGCTCCAAGCCAGAGGCCCACGACCTTGGCAGCCTGCTCAGACCATCACGGCCTCCGCAAGCAAGGCCCACAGTTCTCCGTTTTCATTGATGTACTCCACCAGCATACACAGCAGGCAAGTAGTTCACACATTTGGAACGGAGTCTTGATTACACTATGGCAGAGTATATTTTTATGGCAGAAATCATATCGCTATACACCCTTCGATGTGGTGCCACCAAGTCGTGTATAGCATTCCAACCCCCTCGGCCCACACTGCGCTCGAGTAGGTCACACATTTGGAACCGAGTCTTGATTTATTCATGGCAGAGTTCATATCATTGCACGCAAGAAGAGGTGTAAGAGGAAGACGCGTTTCAGCCAGGAGGAAAAAAGGATCATCGTTACAGAGGTGATCTAACAATACCAACAACTGCCCTGGTGTCACTAACTCTGTGCATCGCGAGCCAATGACGCGTGGCTGTGGGTCCCTGCGGACCTCTGCCTCCGGCCTATACTGCGGTCGAGTAGGTCACACATTTGGGACTGAGACTTGATTTATTCATGGCAGAGTTCTTATCATTGTACCGGCTTAATTGCTGACTGCATCCCCTCTCAGCCCCGGTGCCACTAAGTCTGTTTCCCGACATTTAAGTACACTCCCCTGGTCAAACTATGGTGGCATCTGAGTCTATGGACTGGGGGTTGTCTTCATCCTCATGTAGCCGATACAGACTTGGTGGTTAGAACGAGGCTGTAGCATTCCACTCCTCAATTTGCCGCTTCTGGATGGCTTCTGCCCTCTGCATCATGCCCTGGAGGACACCTTCCACTGTCTCCCACAACGCTCCGCCACATTCACCTTCGACATCGACATCGACAAGGGCCCGCTAAGTCAGTGTGGTCCTACCTTAGTGCACCGCAAGTCACCGTCCCGTGGCAGTGTGCCTGTGCCGGCCGCAGTGCATCCTGGCCACTAACTCTGTGCAGCACAAGTTAGGGACCCTGTCTGATAGGGTACTGCAGTGGTTCCCAAACTTTTTTGACCCACGGCTCCCTTGACCAATTGTCCTCCAGGCTCGGCTCCCCATTCCAATTCTTTTTTTTTCGCAGAGGGGTGTAAGCATGGTCTCTGTAGTCCTTAAATTTTAATTCCAGCCAAAACCAGCCAGGAACACCGGTGTGCTGCACCGCACAGTTTAGGAACCATAGCTGTACATGTTCCTCCACCATTTAAGATGAACATTTCCACTGGTTCCACTTTCCCTAGTCTTCCTAGGCCTTTTTTTTCCCTTTTTTATTCCCACTCATATCAACCCTCTCCCTCTTACAGTTCCACAAAAGGCTATACTATTTAGCATTTATGTACTCATCGAACTGTAAACTCTCATTTTCACTTTTGCTTTTGTCGCCCCTACAGTATTTTGAATCCTCTTCATCAATTCTTAGGAACAATAGTCTTTAAGTGATAACCCTGTACCTCACCAACATCTACATTAAAAATGATGTCTCTAAGAATGCATGTCCTTGGTAAACTGTGATTCTCTCACTTTGATGAAGGAGGGTTGAAAGGGAACTCAAAAATTCTTCTGGTGTGTTGCGCTATGCACTGGACCTCAGGAGGAAGATAAACTAGTTTATCCACATGTAATGGGCAAACTTGGTGTCTGCAAAGAATACTGAAGGAGTGGTATGACAGATGTGTGTACTTCAGCTGGTCTTATCGTAAGGCTGTTCAATCCTTGGACTGGAAGACAAATGCTGTGGCCTCTAAGTTGTCCTTCAAAAGATACTTTGATCAGGAAAAAGGATTGACCATGGAGCCTTCATGGAAGTGTTAATAATCTAAATCAATTTTTTTACAAATACAGAACAGGTCTGCAGTATTTATATTGGCTGATGAGGGTGAACTAATTCTGGGTATGCTTTATAGACTTGAGAAGGTTGGGTCGACAGCAGAATTAAACTGACTGCTTCAGAGCTGGTAATACAATCCATGACTTTACCTCAAACCCAAGGACTCTAGGTAGAACAAAGAAGCATGTGAATTTGATCCCTCATGAATCATTCATTCAAAATATTTTCTTTTTTGTTCTAAAAATAAGTGCCATGGAAAATAATTTTTCTATAATTTATTGATTAACATCAGACTCATTCTGAAACATTCTTAGCCTGCCCTAAACATTATACAACATAGAACCCATTTGTAAAAAAAATTGCATATTTGTATTTATCTTCAAACAGACAAAAACGCCATAATAAAACAATCAGAAAAAACTGCACAGGGCGCAATGCACTGTCAATACTGACCAGACACGTGGAACACAGTATGTAATGTGATCTTATTTTGTATACATCTTGTGAACCACTCGAGTAAGGAGGACACTTGGTCAATAAGTAGCGTATCAAAATATAACTTTGAACGAATCTCCATAGATATATTTTCAAGCAATGTTAAAGATAAATCGGTCTCGTAAATTATAGTCATGTACTTATCTGTGAAAACAGTGTACTGCAAATGGGTGTGCCGCTTAATCACATGGGTAAAGTTTCATTCCAGGCTCGTTACAGGGAAGAGTTGCTCTTTCCGGAGGAATGACAGGGTTTTTTCTTTTAAAAACAAGAGAGCCAGCTTTGAGATACCATGTCAGTTATATCTCCTGTCTGATCCTGGACCTCACTGGATGACCCCTGCCGAAAGGAGAAACTCTATGCTGTGATAACCTCCCACTTCTCTTAAGATTCTCAGTTCCTACAAAATATTTCTACTCCAAACCAGTTTCCTGCAAGCAAGAATTGACACGGAAAGGCAAGCTGGAAAAACGATTTAAAAATATGTATTTTTACAATTTAAAGACTATCTATTTCTTTACCATGTTCTGCATCAGCTAAACATCACCAATTCCTCTTGCAGGGGTCACTGCAGGTTTTATAATGAACTCTCAAAATACCTACTACGTTGTACTCTACTGCGAGAATCACAACATCTGCTCACTTTTGTTAAGCTAAATATTTGCAAAAACTGCACTCACTTGCCCCCTCTATGAATTTAAATGAACCGCAGCTCTTTAATTGTCAGGAGTTCCTCTTCCTCTCTGCTCCTTTTGGTTGCTGTTGTTGAAAGCTCCAGTGTCACTGCTTTAATGCCTCCTGCTCTCCGGTGCGTCCTCAAAAGGCAGCAAGTGCACCACCTAGTGGTCACCAGACAACGCGCTGTGTAATTCACAATGCACTCTGCTCAGCAGCTGCAGCCGTGGCGCACCTGGATGGTTTTTGCGGCGCACCAGGGTGCCGGGGCGCACAGTTTGGGAACTACTGGGATACTGCATGGCCTCTGGGTTGATGGCCTTGGGGTCATAAACGCCATGTGTCTGTGGCCCTGCGCGGTCCGCTGCCTCCAGCCCCAATTGCGGTCCACCAGGGCTCACACATCAAATAGAGTCATGACCGGCCCAGACGTCGCATCACCACAGGGGGCACATGCCACCACTAGCAGGACCACCTCCAAACGCCAACTGCCAGAGCTAAAACAGTCGTACTGGCAGACTGACAGAGTTGCTCACACCTGTTGTGGATGCCATCATCTGCCCGATACCCTGCTCAGCCCTCCAGGTGCCTCTAAGTCAGTGCACCACAACTCATGGACCATTTCTGATTGAGTTGTGTGCTGTGGAGAGCTCACACAGCATTGTCACATCAGGCAGTGTGGGAGACCTGAGACTATGAGGAGGAAGATGATGCAGGTGTAACACACCCCACTGCAGCTGCATCAGGAATATCCCGAAGGGACACAATCCTAGACAATTTCTTCACATGAGCATGCTCGGCTCTAGTGCCCCAACTTCAAGTGCACTGCAACTCGCGGACACTTCTGTTTGCATATTGGGTGACCTCTGTACTTGATCCGGCTACCACTGTGATGCTTGGCAGTGGTTTGTGTAATGCTGGTGTTTTCTGTTTCCGTTTTAATAGGGATCACTGTTGAAGTTGTTACCAGCACCAACCACTCCATGAGGGCTGGCTGACACTCACCCCACACACATCCAGCACAGGCGTCACTGTACATGTGACCCTGCCAATAAAGGGTCCGGGCACACATGCCCGTAGCCAGTTCCACAAACTATCTATGTGTGTCTGTATGCATGAGGGCCCCGGGCCCTAAAAACATTACATTGTGCTGTGTACAGTGGGCGCAACCTTGTCACCGCAGGCAGCGGGAAAGACCTCTGACATGTAGCTTTGTCGCCTCCCACTCAATACGTAAGTGGAGTGGACTGGGCTGTCGTACACAGGTCCAGCGTGGGTATGTGAATGTTAATTCTGGGGCTCTGGGCGTGGTTCAGTAGAGGAAATGTGCAAATGCATGTGCTTCTGTCGCAGTGTGGGTCTCCTTTGTGGGGTGTAGGTGGTCCCTGATGGGACTTAGACACTCAAGTATGTGATCTAGTTCGGCTTCAATGAGCTCTGACCCCACCCGCACTTGTTCGGCCACCTCCTTTCGGCATTCTAACAACTGGCATTGGAATGAGATGTGTGGCTCAGTGAAATGTTGGGAGCCAGCCGTGCTGGCGGGTGCTTTCTGCTGTGTGGTCTGTGCAGGGGCGGAGGTATTCTCATGTAGCTTGGCTGCCCTGCTCCTGGAGGTGGGTTGCCTAAAATGTCCATGAACTGTTGTTGGGCGTCTGTGTCGAAGGTGTGGTGGTCCTCTCCAGCATCACTGATGAGTTGTCTGGTCTACTCTGCTGAAAGTGTTGTTTGTCCCACTACAATGTGAAGGGGAGATGCATGTTGACATTGTGTAGACATGTATGTTGGCGCATTGTTCTTGTTTACATGCAGACTGTATGACAATGTACTTTGTGACCGTTTGGGAGGAGCTGAATATTTGATACGGGACAGTGGACATTTGGACTACATGACGGATGTGAGGTTGTACACATACATTTCCATCTCAGTTTCCAGCTGTTAGATGTGATTGACCTGTTTCAGGGCATGAGTGGACCCAGTTGGTTCCTCTCTTCTGCAGTGTCAGTGTTACATTTTGTACCACATTGTCGTCGGATGTGCTATTATTGCTATGTGTGTGTGCTGTAGTGCGCCACAGGGATCAGGGACATGATCCTGGGTCATTGTGGGTGTGCAATGTGCTACACATCGTTGTGCATGTGTGCCATTGTGCCCATCTCCCCCCGTCCCCCCAGTCCCTGGTCGTTACTCACCCTGTTGATGTTGTGTCAGGTCCTATCGGGCTGTGTCTGTACTCCCAACTCCTTGCACCTTCTCCAAACTGATGACTGTGGCCTCCATGTCATCCAGCTCCTCCTGTGGCGCAGGACTCAGACCTCCTGTCTCCATTGCTACCTTCCTGTTGGGAGTCGATTTGTGCTTAGTTTGGCTTTTAACATCATGCCAGCGCCTCTTGGCCTTCCCATTGACCTCTTTGACACTCCGATTGCATTCATTTTTGTCAAATTAACGTTCAGTTGATGGTAGTGTTCTGTCATCTCCGTGACGCTGATATGGTTTTCCTGCGGACTGCCCCCACCTTCCTCTTACCCTTGGCCTTCCCAGACCCTGATGTTCCTTGCTGGTTGACTGTGGGGCTTGTGGAGTTTGCGTTGGCCACTGCACTGGGTCCGGGTGCATCCATGGTGCTACGCAGGTCATTTTTGTTTCCCCATTGTTTTTGTTCTGCTTTTATGGTGCCTTTTCCCGCTTGACACGTGGGAATTGCAGGCCTGTTGCTGGTTTTCGCTGATTTTTGTATCGCAATTGGCCTCATCACAACTTTTTTTTGCGTTTGTGTTGCACTTTTTTGCGGCGTCGTGTGGCTTTATCTCGGACATTTGACGCGTTGTCATGAGCCTATCGCATGGTACCGCCGTGTTGAGAATACAATGTTAACACAGCGTTATTTTTCCTGCGACAGACTGCTATGTGAAGAATTGCGTTAAGCTAATTTTGTAGTAATTATCACACGTTCTTGAGAATATTCCTCAAGGACGTTTGTTGCCTTGGTTACTTTGTGCTCATGTAAAAAAACAACAAAAAAAGCACCCACCTATGCAATTAGTTTCCCGACTGTAGATATTTTACACACACACAGCAAGAAATTAATAGTGCCGTTACGTAAGAAACTGGGGTATACGTTTGGGAAGGGGATCAGGTGGAATGCGTACCTATCTGAAATAATAACTGCAATCCTTGTCAGGATGTACCCTTAAAGTCATTAAATCAACCTGAGCTCAATACCCTGGTTGCTATGGCACAGAGTAGACCAGCTTTACTTTGAGGTAATGTGTAAAATATGTATGCAGTATTCAAACAGTAATAAAAATCACAACACTTGAGGGCCTGCTGGTCAAGATATTGAATCCCATTATTGCTCCACCAATTGGATGAAAATCTAATTAAACAAACCGTGACAATACACTCTAATTAGCTAACAAAGGCCTAACGCAGGAGTATCTGCTGTTCACCAATCTTTTTTGCGGTATTCATTGTCAATATGGAACCTGTAATAAAAAAACAAGGCCTATCCACCGAAACCGAATGGTCAACAGCTTAAGACCCCAAAGTACACAGACTTAATTGGGTTGTTGGACTTCACAGCAACTGACCTTCAGCATTCCCTAATCAGCCTGGATTCCTATTGCAAGGAAAAAGGCTTAGAAATAAATCTTGAAAAAAACAAAGTCATCACCTTTTCTCAGACTGACAAGAGGCTATTTTGGTCATGAAAATTAGGTCATCAATTAGCATGCATACAAATCCCTTAACAGACAGATGGTAGCACACAACAAAAGATTATAGTTTGAAGATTTCGCTCAATTCATTGAGCCCAGATACTACTGTATCAATGAATTGAGCGAAATCTTCAAACTATAATCTGTCTGTTAAGGGATTTGTATGCATGCTAATTCCCACCCCGGCTGGCATTTTTTGTTAATCCATCCCCACTCAGGTCCGTATTCCTCTTGTTACCCTGGCCACTTTGAGGGCGGTCCGCCCCACCAGGCCTAGGTATATAGGAAGATCAGTGCAGCCCTGGCTTGCTACTACGCATGAGCCAGTGTGCAGTGCTGACTAAGACGCCGCCGAGTTTTAGGTTCAGATCGACGATTCAATTGTAAGTACTTCTCCCTAGAATCCCTACCGGTAACTTTAACCGTTCCTTCTTAATGGTTTGACTTATGCCCGCATTTTTCTCTTGTTACAGTCAACCATTTAAAATTATTTCTTGCTGCCCGTGTGTTGTAGATATGCTGGTAAGCCCGTTCTAACTTTCTAGTAATTCTGTTGCGATGGATAACACTTTCAAACCCTCACGCGCTTATTTGCTACTTTTGTTTCAGGCGTCCTGAAGTGAAACACTCTCGCGACCCGCCCGGTGCGGATTCACGCTTGTTGCCTGCCACCGCGGTAAGCCGCCGCTTTTAAACCAAAATCCCTTTTTTTAAACGCATATGTTTGTTAGCTGCTAATTATGTTTACTATCGGGTTGCTTTCAGATTGTTACCACGCAAACCGTTCTACATTATAAGGCGCCCCTGGATTCATCGCAAATACATTTTTCTATATCCGATTTATTGAAAGCTCGGTATGACCTTTTCCTATTAGTCTAAACCCGGCCATATAGGTCTTTTGTGGTCCTTGTATACTGAAGTTCCATTCTATTTATTTAGACGTTCCTTGTGAGTTTTTTCTCCCGGTGAAGGCACACCTTGCATCTTTCGTAGGAATTCTATTAGGTGAGAGCAACTAAAAATCTGTAAACAACTAAAAACCTGCCGTGCACCAATCTCTATCAGAGTTCTCTTCCCTGATGTACCCTATGTTTACCTTTATATAGGTTCACTACCACTAACTTCTGGTACCTGGTCCCTCCTCTGAGAAAATCCTTTTCCAATAGAGAAGGTAAGTAAAATTGCAGCCTCCTATCTTTGATCGCCTGTTAACACTTTTTACAATCTGCTGACTCCCCTAAACTAACTTTCCACATTCTGCCATATTCCAACGCGTTAGGAAGTTGAGGCCTCCATGCCCCTTGCATCCTTGCTTTGTGGTAAGTCTGTGGAGAGAAGGGTGGTAACTGAGTGATGTGCCTGATGTTGATCGCTTGGTTAAATAAACCATGTTATTTTGAGTTTTTCTCATACTTTGTTCTCCCCTTCCCCTCTCTTTTTCATTCACCCAGAGAAAACCAAAGGCCCTGAAGAGAATCCCCACAAGTCAACGGGATTCGAAACGCGTAGGCCCTAGCCATATCGTTGTCTGCAAGAGTGATAAGCTCTAATGTCAAGAATTTTTGTTGCTTATCCCTAGTTTGTGTACATTACCTTTCTCTAATGACATTTGAATTTGATATAGGAATGTACTCTGTGTTGGACTAATTATTAAGTGATAATACTGTTAAGTGCCCCGCAGACTTTGGCTTTTCTTCTAATTTTATGTCCGGTATTACATTGTAAATATTGTAATTTTTTGTAAATTTTGTAATGCTTTCAGCTATTGCACCCCCTCCCCCTCATGAATGGTTGCATCTCGTATGTTTGTGATATGTCTGATATGTTGAATGATTCCTAAAGTTGACTTCCTGCCGAACATGTTTTTTATGTCGGTCTTTGGAATATGCATCTGCTAAAAAATATGATCTTCTGGTTGACAAAATCATAAAGAATAATAAAAGCTATTAACTAGCTCTTGGTCTTGAATGTTGTTTCAAGTACTGTATTTAAAATTATGTATATGACTTTCCTGTTATCAGTACTGGCAATCTTCTTTTGTTATCTACTATTACGGCTCAGCCATACTGATTAGAGCCAACCCTTAGTTGTTTCCTGGCCCAGAATATGGAGGCAACTTAAGGAGGCGAGGAAGCTCTTGGCGGCCCTGGATTTGGACCGTGCGGAATATGCTGCACTCCGCCTACGCCATAAATACTATATGGGTGGGGACCACTGTGGCAGACTGCTGGCCAACCGGCTCCGTGTGGAGCAGCAGAGTCATGTGGTGAAGGAAATCCTGGATCCCACAGGGGCGGTGGTGTCGGAAGACGCCCAAATAACGGACACGTTCCGTAGCTTTTATGCAGACCTAGATGCCGGAGACCGGCCAGATGTTGCCACGACGTCCGCCTATTTTGACTCAGTGACCCTGCCCTCCCTGGATGCCTCACAGGCAGAGCATCTTGATAGAGATATCCGAATGGAGGAGGTAACTTCTGCCATCGCTAAGCTTAAGCATGGCAAGGCACCAGGCCCGGATGGGTACACATCGCTTTTTTACAAGACTTTTGCTCGACACTGGCCCCAATTCTCACTCGCCTTTTTAACTCGTTTGCCACTCCAGGGGCCATCCCGCCTGACCTCCTACGGGCCTCACTTACGGTTATCCCCAAACCCGGGAAGGACCGGAAGCACTGCGGCTCTTACAGGCCGATATCCCTCCTGAATGTGGATTTAAAATTGTACACAGGGATTCTTGCAGCCCGATTGGCCCCCCACCTCCCAGTTCTTATAGATCCGGACCAGGCGGGCTTTGTTCCACGGAGGCAGACCGTGGACAACACCAAGAGGATCGTTCACCTCTTAGAGAAGGCCTCTCGAATTTCGGGAGAGAGAATGATGCTGGCGGTGGACGCCGAGAAGGCGTTTGACCGAGTGCATTGGCCCTATCTCGAGCAGGTACTGGTAAAGGCGGGCATGGGAGATAAATTTCGCTCCATGGTTCTTAACCGCTACAAATTTCCGACTGCGGTGGTGCGGGTGAACGGCAGCAGTTCGGGGAGGTACCAGGCAGGGCTGCCCGCTCTCCCATTACTCTCTCCCTTTATATGGAACCATTCGCCGAGCGGGTGCGTGACAACCCGACGGCAACAGGGGTGCGGTTTGGGGGCTTTACACACACCATTAGCCTCTATGCCGATGACGTCATACTGTCGTTGGATGAGCCCAAGACTACCCTGCCGGCTTGCATCGAGGAGCTGGACTCTTTTGGTGCAGTCGCAGGTTTTAAAATGAATGTGGGGAAATCTGTGGCTCTTGATATCTCCCTTACACCGACTACCAGAGCGTATCTACAAGGCCGATTCCCCATGCATTGGTCGTCGGACTCGGTGCCCTACTTGGGGATCCAGCTGGCCCCTACCCTACCGGCCATGGTAACGGCTAACTACACCGCACTGGGCAAGAAGGTTCGGGAAGAACTGGGCCGGTGGAACCGCGGCACTCTTTCCTGGCTGGGCAGGATAGCTGCCGTCAAAATGACGGTCCTCCCCCAGGTTCTCTATTTGTTCAGGGCCTTGCCACTCCAGCCACCGATTGGGTGGATTCCTCAGCTGCAGGCAGATCTCTCGCGCTTTATCTGGCACGGGAAGAAGCCTAGAATGCGCAGAGCTCTCTCCATGCTGGCCCCCGAGGCAGGAGGGCTAGGAATACCAGATCTCCGTAGATACTTCTACGCAGCCCAATTACGCTATCTGATGGAATGGAGCCGTTGGGAGTCGGATAAGCACTGGCTCTTCCAGGATCAGGCTGTGGCGGGCCGATCCCTGCAAGAAATTCCATTTCTGCGCCGGCCTCACTGACCTGCAAATCTATACGCCTCCTTTGTTACCAGGGTACCCCTGCGGGTCTGGGATGCCACCAACCTCGCACATAATCTCACCACGTTCCCGTCGCCACTTACACCGCTGGTAGACAACCCGGACTTTACTCTGGGGTTGGAAAAGGGGGCATTTACCCATTGGCGAGCGTCTGGGTGCCGAGCCTTGTGTCATTTGTATGGCCCTGAGAGAATTATTCCCTTTCCGCAGTTTAGGCAGGAATTCTCGTTCTCCGAATCAGAAAGACTCCGTTACATGCAGGCTCGCCATTGGGCACTGCAGCCACAGGTGCGGGAATCGGCCGACAGACGATTCCTACCATACGAGAAATGGCTTCTGAGGCGCACATCGGACTCCAAATTGATTACAGACCTCTATAGGTTGCTGCAGCCCCTTTCCACACACCTCTATAATCCGGGGAGAGAGCGTTGGGAGCGAGAGCTGGGTCGAACATTGAGCCACAAAGAATGGGAACAGATATACTACAGGGCACGACACTCAGCATACCACATGGGCCTCACTGACACTCTGACAAAGGTCTCCACTTATTGGTATTACACACCGGAGCGGGTTCATGAAATGGACAGCAGCAGGGAGAACACATGCTGGAGAGGGTGTGGAGGTCGAGGCACATTGACACATTTTGTGGGAATGCCCGCTATTAGAGCCCTATTGGTAGGAAGTGTTGGACGAAATCGACTCCCACTTTGTTACGGAACTGCCACGTTTCCCCGCATACACCCTGTTGGGGCTTCCGAATGGGTTGATGTACCCCCACCGATCCCTCAGGGGCAGACAGATAGCTATTGCATTGGGTTCAGCCGTTCAGAACATCTTACTACATTGGCGCACTACCGCGATACCATCACTCACGGGCTGGCTACACAGATTGTGGCATGTATTGGGCATGGAGAATCTCTCACTCACGGTGGCGGGGGATAGAGAGCAATTTAATGAGCTTTGGCAACCATTCCACTCCCTACTACTCACTGAATTTAGGGAACTCACCTGTCCTAGATATCTTCGCCTCTTGAGGTTCACGGACCCAACCGTGCCGAACCCCTGAGTAACTGGTTGATTCACCCTCCTACTTGAGAGCGACCTTGGTGGTTGTCTTGGAAAGATTTGTACACTGGAGGGCGGGAGGGGGGGGGGGGGGTAGGGGAGTTGGGAGGAGTTTGGGAAGGGAATGTAACGATATCCTGCAAACAATACGTGTCCAGCAAGGCCGCTTTGGGCTGGCCCGTGGTCGACCTATCCTCTGCAGATGTACCGCTGTGGGAGCGGTTGTGTCCACCCCACGCTAATGCTTCATACCTTCTGTATGTTCTTGTTTTTCTATGTTTTTGCACTGAATAAAATACTTTAAACCTAAGAAAGAACTTGGAAAGGTTATAGGATTTTCATTCAAAATTGTGTTAAAAAGAAATGCAGTACCCTCCAAACAAATTAAGAAATGTTCCTTTGTCGGTCAGGAGTGAGTTGTCTGAAATGATTAAAAAACTATGTTCTGAAGGGGTTATTGAACCTGTAAATGCATCTGAATGGGTTTCTCCCATAGTTTTAGTTAAAAAAAATGGCGAGCTTAGGATGTGCACGGATTTGAGATCTGTAAATAAACAAATGGTTATGGAATGTCATCAGTTGCCTAAAATACAAGATTTGTTGGCTGAATTAGAGGGAGCAAAAGTCTTCAGCACTATAGACCTTAAATCTGCGCATCATCGGGTGGAATTGACTGAAGATTCTAGGGACATCACAACCTTTATCACACCTGATGGTACGTTCAGATATATTACGATGCCTTTTGGTCTTTCTTCAGCAGCCTCAGTCTTTCAAAAGTTGATGAATTCTTTGTTCAAAAATACTGGAAGTTATTGCTTTTCAAGATGACATTTTGGTTTTTTCAGAATCTGTTGAAAAACAAAGAAACTCTTGAGTGTTTTGTCTAATTTAGATGATAGAGGAATGACCATTCGTTTTGATAAGTGCCCATTTTTTGCATCAGAGGTTGAGTATTTGGGACACATGATTAGCTTCAAAAGGTATTTTTACTAAGAAAGATCTTCTTTCTTCCATCAAGAATATGAATGAGCCTAAAGACAAAGATCAACTTAAATCATTTTTAGGTGTATGCGAATATTATTCTAGGTTTGTAAAGAATTTTTCTGACATTGTTTTACCTTTAAGGTTCTTACTTAAAAAAGGATGTAAGTTTATTTGGTCCAGTGAACATTCTAGTACGGTTTCTGCTATCAAATCTGCTATTATTGATTGTAAACCTCTTTCTCCATTTTCACCTACTGCTCTCAGTGTAATTACTGTTGATGCAAGTGCTACCGGTCTTGGTGCTGTGTTAAGTCAAGTTAAGGGTAACAAGGAATTTACTATTGCTTTTGCGTCTAGACCTTTGTCAACTTCTGAATCTAATTATTCCACTATTGAAAGGGAAGCATTAGGTTGTTCCTGGGCGGTTGAACATTTTAAGACATATCTTTGGGCAAAGCCTTTTAAAATAAAGACTGATCACAAACCTTTAATTTCTTTGTTGTTCAACAATGGTGTAGGTAAAGCTTCTTCAAGACTTGTTCGTATTCTGGCCAAACTTTATGAATTTAATTTTGAAATAATTTATATTCCTGGTTCTCAAAACACTAGAGCTGATTGTTTGTCTAGAGTATTGCCCGATTTAAAGATTGTTAATAATTCTGAATGTGTTGATGAATGTTTGGTAGCATCTGTAGATGATGGTGTTCTTTCTATGTCTGGCCTAATTTCAAAAGATGAATGGTCTAAAGCAATCGATTTAGATGAAGATCTCTTTGGTCCAAAAATATATTGTATATGGTTGGCCACTTGAGAGAAATCTGTCGAAAGAGCTTGCTGTATTTTGGGAAGTAAAGGATGAATTGGTGTATAATGATAGTTTGATTTTAAAAGGCGATTGTTTTATTCCTCCTAATTCCATCAGACAAAAAATCATTTCCATTGCTCATTTGGGACATTTAGGTCAGTCTAGTACTATTAAAAAAGTAAGGGATTTTTTTTGGTGGCCTTATAAAGATGATCACATTGTTCATTTTGTCAAAAAATTTACTTTGTGTGCCAATTCGGACAAAGTTTTAAGACCTTTACATTCTGATGTTGTGAGAGTTGAAATTCCGGACAAGCCTTGGAGAAAAATAGCGATTGATATTTTAGGTCCTTATGAGGGTATTCTGTCTCACAAATGATATACTAGATCAGGCAGTTGTCAGTTACTCTGCTGTTCTTTGATCCTCTACAAGGTGGATGCTCCAATAAATACTGCTACTTATACTTTCGCTGGATTAATATATATATATATATATATATATATATATTTTTTTTTTTTTTTTTTAACCAACAGTAGGCATATTGAAAAAAACGATTGTGGTAAATATTTCAATTGCTGATTATATAAATTTTGCTGTGTCAATGAATTTCTGAAAAAATACATTTTTATAATATAACGTTAATGGTTTTTAATGAGCACAATGCACTTTCACATTAGTCACCATTTTATAGCCTGATATTTCAATGCAATTTGTACATTACAAGATGGCCGCCAAAATGTTAAACAGATAATGTCCTCTTTTTATGTTTATGACATGTATAGCGGGCCAACGGCTGTAAATGGCGACTTCAATTTTGCACTAACGTTACACTGGCGAAGCCTGTAAAGGCGAAACGCGTCTGTAAGGGGTGAAGGGGGTCTTTTGGTGTAATAAAATCTGTGAACCGGATACCAGCCAATCTTTTTCTGATACCTTCATGGGACAACAGAAACGTGCAGAATAATATATATATATATATATATATATATATATATATATATATATATATATATCCTACTACAAAAATATGTGTTATTTTAACAGATTGAATTGGCAGTTTCAAACCTGTACAGTCAGGCTACTGGTGGCAGGCCTGCAGTCACGTTTGCATTGTCACTTCATGGGTGGCACAATAAGTTCTGAAGCCCACTATTGATATTTAACTTACAAGCCATGGGTACACTGCCAAAACATTCCATGACCTCTGCCCCAAGAGCCTGCGAACACAGAACAATTTTAAACATATATTGTCGGGATGAAACAGATCCAGGTACATCGGTCATTGGGAAAACTCACAAGTGAAATTTGGGGAGAAGGTGGTGCCACTAGATCCTTCAGTGTGTTTATCTGGATTGATGCAGTACTCCAAATCACTGAGGAATGCACAGTGATTTAAAGGTCTTGTGTTAGTGCCAGACAGAAGGAACACAGCAATAGGGTGGAATGTACGCATCGCACCAGATTATAAACTCTGGGTAAAAGATGAACTGAAGTGGATGTTGGCAAAATGAAGCTGCTTAAGCGCTAACAAAGGGGGGGAGAGGTTCTAGCTGATCATCAAAACAAACCAGCAAGTATCCTGCTGTATTGAGACGAGATTAAGAACAATATTAGTCGGGACAGCAAATATCATTTAGCACCCGTGATGAAAGTGGCAGGATGAATGGGAAGATGTGCAAAAACCTCACTCTTCCCCATCCACCCCTCAAGTAAACAGGTCTCACAACTAAAGTGGATACAGTTCTATATTTTGACTATGGAAAGTATCTCTTTATTGGTATTAAATAGATTAATAATTTTTGACATGGCTGCTCTGGGCAGGAGGCGGGGCAATTTATTTGGTTATTGTTTTAACTGCTAGTTATTCTTCTTCCGCCCAATGACAATGCTGTCATTAAGTCATTGTGATGAATGGCAGTTTTGAAATAAGACAAGCAAAATTAAAAACTATGTTGAAAATGAAACTTAATAAAGAACAACTGTTTAGTAAATCAAAAGACTGTTACTGTTGGTGATGTGTAAAGTGTTTTTAAAGGGTTCTTGTGAAATATAGCTTTTTGTAAGTTTTTTTGTTACCATTAGTAAAGCAATTTGACAAGCATAATGGCTCACCTCCCTGTCTAACTGAATCTAGAATTTTGCATTAGTAACAAACTACAGAAGAAGGGTATTCTAGTAAAAGATCTTGTTATAAATGTGATTCTACAAGACTAACTTCTAGACTATCAAGTGCCAAAATATTATGAAGTTATTGTATGCCTACTACCCAGAATGCACATGTGAGTCTTATGTTTTAGTATAAGTGGCATAGATAAATGTTCGATGGTACATACATGTGGATTTAAGGTTAGTAAATATATACACACATATATATATACACACACACACACACACACACACACATATATATATATATATATATATATATATATATATATATACACACATATATATAAATATATATACACATATATATATATATTCATCCAAAGCTATCAGCCGATAGCGAAAGTCAGCACTCAACAAGGGTGTAGTTTTCCCAAAGTTCACGATTTATTGCAAGATAGCAGCATACATCGCACAACACCAACGCGTTTCGCAACCCCCTGTTGCTTGATCACGGTAGGGATACAATGTTGCCATTCACTTTTGTATTTTAGAAAAAAACCGCCACAAACATTCTATTGATCTCACTTCCTGTCCCACGACAGGAAGTGGTCTGGGAAATGTAGTTTTTTAAAATAAAAGTAAGCATTTGGGTTAGAAATAGCGCTGTTTTTACAAACCCATTCTTGTAAAGTGTCTAATT
Organism: Lissotriton vulgaris; assembly: GCF_964263255.1. NCBI lineage: Eukaryota > Metazoa > Chordata > Amphibia > Caudata > Salamandridae > Lissotriton > Lissotriton vulgaris. Next base: position 959,610,259 of record NC_141691.1, read on the forward strand.
TCACAATTTATCCTTATGAACATTATAATTTGGCCATCCACTTCTTCAGTTACAATTATGGTGGACATTGCTAGTGAAATGTGACCTCCTCGTATGAAGGTACACACACAGTAAGACGGCAATAATATAATTTGACATTTGACAGGGGTATGGACGCCCACTAAGTGGGTCAATTCATCCAATGTGACATATTGAATAGAGCTCTCTGGTGAGCAAATATGCTAATTTTGCACATTCAATTTAGCCCTCCAGTGGGCTAATGGACATCACAAGGTTACCCCCTTTTTGTTTGAATTAAAATTATGCCTTCCATTTTCACTTTCGGTAGAACTAGTATGTTAAGCCCAAATTAATTTTGCCAATTATCAAATCATGATTCTTTTGCAATGGGTACGCTATTCCTTAATAATTCATTCCCTTCCCACATTCATACATATAATACGTTTAGCATGTTTACTTTTGGACTTTGTTTCTCATTGCAAAGAAATTGGTTCCGTATTTACAACAGGTCTCAAAGTATCTAGTGTGTCATAAGTGTACATAAAGTTCCTCACTCTGATTTAAGCCCCACGGGCTCATTGTCCGAAAGTTTAGAATTTGCCTGGATTCTCTGCACCTCAGTTGTTTTTCTTGGTCTCCACCCCTTTCGTGTGGTAGCACACATTCCAGTGCATATGTTTTTAAAAGTTTCCAATCACTGTTATGCATTAGTTCCATGTGTTTTGCAACAGCATTATTTTTGTCTTTATTTACTGTGGCTCTGATATGTTCCAAGATGCGTAATTTGAATTGTTTTTTCGTGCTTCCAATATATTTCATTGCGCATGGGCATTCAATTACATAAACCACGTGTGTGCTTGTGCAGTCTATTAGTTGGTTGATTTTCCACATTCTTTTGTTGGGCAGCATTACTTCTTTTTTGTTTGTGGCAATTAGGCAAACTTTGCATCGTTGACATTTGATGAAACCTTTTGTATTCATCCATTGGATTCCTTTTTTCTTTTTTGTCTTGTCTTGGAAGTGGCTCTGTATCAATCTGTCTCTTAGGTTTTTGGCTCGGCGGTATGTGACCAGAAGTAATGCTGCCCAACAAAAGAATGTGGAAAATCAACCAACTAATAGACTGCACAAGCACACACGTGGTTTATGTAATTGAATGCCCATGCGCAATGAAATATATTGTGCCCAAGGTGTTTGATTCAAGATATGAGTCTCCTCGAAGTATCTCATAAATGCATTTGCGTAAACCGGAGCAGCGCAATTGCCCATGGAGGTCCCGGACAATTGTGCATAGCATTGATTTCCCCAAGAGAAATAACTCTGGTAGAGCGTGAAGTGCATCAGTTGCATCAAGAAAATTTGAAACTCGTTAGAAAGGTCAGATTGTAGCAAAATGTTCTCCATTGCTTCCATCCCTAGATCATGCGGAATGCTTGTGTATAGCGATTTGACATCAATGGAACAAAGATAGATGGTGGTGTCTTCCTCAAATCGAATGTCAATGATCTTCTGTAGGAAATGTGTGGTATCCCTGACATAGGTACGGGATTGCTAAATGAGAGGTTGAAGGTAACGATCGATGAATTTGCCTGTGTTCTCATGGATACTGCCACGTGTAGACACAATGGGTCTAAATGGAGGTTGCGTGATGCTCTTGTGGACTTTCGGTAGCATATATATGCTAGGAGTGCTGGAATTAACAGGTGTCAAAAATTTCTTGGTTTTGCGGTCTATAATTCCATGTTCTTCGGCAGTAGTCAGTATGTGGATCAAAACTTCCCCATATTGCTTCGTAGGATTGTAGTGAATGGGACCATAAGTGTTGGTATCAGACAAATGTAACTGAACTTGTTCATTGTAGAATTAAGTGTCCATGAGTACCAATGCACCCCCTTTGTCAGCAGTTTGGTATGTGATTTCCTTCCTGTTAGCCAAATTGATCAACAATGAATATTCCTTTTTTGTTAAGTTGGTGTGTCTCGTCCTTTTGGAGAAATTGATTTTGCTAATGTCATTTCTAACCAAATTATCCCAAGTGGGTGGCAGAAGCGTTAGTGCGTTGTTTATCAAATGCTCTTGATTTCGTTTGGTAGGTGTCACTCGCCCCAAAGCTGAAGCGTGCTAGCGTCCCAGCGGGTCTGCAACACCGTGCAGAGAGGCTCAACTCGCGGCTCAGACTGCGCCGCTGAAAATCCATTGCCAAAGTTTGTCTGGTATGAGTGAGCCCACACGAGTGAAGAGGAGTAACCGTATTTATTCGCCAAAGGACCAGCCTTCAATACAACAGCCCACAAGCTTCGCAATAAAATCAAGTCCTGTCAAGCCCAGCCCGACGCGTTTCATGCTTGATAGCATTTCTTCAGGAGCTGCAGGCAAGGGAATGGAGCATGGTGTGGCCAGGGATGAACCACCTTAAATTGAAAAGTCCCGCCCCCTTGGGCGCGGCCACCCTGTGGCCTTCTGGATCTTGTGGTTTGATATATATTTCTCATCAAAGTTTGCCACTGCCAAGCTGTCTGTGTCACCAAATTATCCCAAGTGGGTGGCAGAAGCGTTAGTGCGTTGTTTATCAAATGCTCTTGATTTCGTTTGGTAGGTGTCACTCGCCCCAAAGCTGAAGCGTGCTAGCGTCCCAGCGGGTCTGCAACACCGTGCAGAGAGGCTCAACTCGCGGCTCAGACTGCGCCGCTGAAAATCCATTGCCAAAGTTTGTCTGGTATGAGTGAGCCCACACGAGTGAAGAGGAGTAACCTTATTTATTCGCCAAAGGACCAGCCTTCAATACAACAGCCCACAAGCTTCGCAATAAAATCAAGTCCTGTCAAGCCCAGCCAGACGCGTTTCATGCTTCTGTGGCAAACTTTGATGAAAAATATATATCAAACCACAAGATCCAGAAGGCCACTGGGTGGCCGCGCCCAAGGGGGCGGGACTTTTCAATTTAAGGTGGTTCATCCCTGGCCACATCTTGCTCCATTCCCTTGCCTGCAGCTCCTGAAGAAATGCTATCAAGCATGAAACGCGTCGGGCTGGGCTTGACAGGTCTTGATTTTATTGCGAAGCTTGTGGGCTGTTGTATTGAATGCTGGTCCTTTGGTGAATAAATAAGGTTACTCCTCTTCACTCGTGTGGGCTCACTCATACCAGACAAACTTTGGCAATGGATATATATATATATATATATATATATATATATATATATATATATATATATATATATATATATATATATATATATATATATATATATATATATATATATATATATATATATATATATATATATATATATATATATATATATATATATATATATATATAGATATATAGATAGATATAGATATATATATATACACACACACACACATACATACATATATATACATATACATATACTTGCCTTCAGACCTAGGTTCACTGAAGCTCCATACATATGTTATAAAGTGTAAGGAGCATACGGGTGTTGTTGCTTTGTGGGCGCCAAAAAGGAACTGAAGAAATACCACCCTAAATTGTGCACGCAACTCAATAATGTGGTTAGTCCCTTTCGTCGGATATCTGCATCTATGTAGGTGCGCAGGTGGCAGGAGGGGGGCTGTTTGACTATGAGCTGTGTCTGGTGGCTCAATGGACTAATGCATCCATTGCCGGGGACTGTGTTCGACCGCATGGTCACCGGTTCAAATCCCCGCGGGTCCACTCAGCCTTTCATCCATCTGAGTTCGATAACATGAGTACCATTGAGTTGGGTAACAATGAACATCTGTTATTAAGCGCCAAGAGACCTCTGGGTGAACGTGCGCTTTACAAATGCACGTTATGTTATGTTATGGGGGACCAATATGTAAATAAACATTATAACACACAGGAGCAGGCCTTGGAAACTTTCTGTTCGGGGCCGCGAAAATTCCTGCAGTATCAGTATGGGAAAATAGCCCAAGTTCCCGGAGGAGCCCCGGCTTCTTATGTGTTACCGACACTGATAGTTATGGCGAAGGGAAGGAGGCGGGTGTTGCACCAATACCGGGCAATCTGAGAAAACAGGGAGGTTAAGGCACTTACGATTCAGACAAGGTGGGATGAATTGACAGAGGACCCCATAATGGACAAAGACTGGATTAAGATTCATGAAGGGGTTAAACAGGTGAGCTCAAACACCTGTTTCAAATTAATACAATTTAACTTTGTTCAGACCTATCTCACCCCCAAGATACTACATAGAATTCACCCGGATCGGTCGGGACGCCGTCACAGATGCGGGGAAGAGGATGCTATTTTAATACATACGGTATGGACTGGTCCAGAATTACAGACTTATTGGACAGAGGTCCTGACTGCTTTACGAGAGGCGACGGGGTGTGCAATAACAAGGGAGATCCGGGTGGTGCTGCTGGGCTTGTTACCCTGACCTAAAAACAAAAAGCTCAGCAGAAGATTTGTTCTTCTTGGGTTGTTACTGGCAAAACGTCAAATAGCCATATGGTGGTTGAACCACAGACCACCCAGAGTGGCACAATGGATGCGAGATATGATTGAATGGGGGACAGCTGAGGTGGTGCGAATGCAGCAAACTAGGAGCGACGAGAAGCTAGAGGATGATTTACAAGTATGGAGGGCAATGCTGAGAGATTTGCAAAGTGAAGAATCCTGTGACATACCTCAAAGTGGGGATGAGGAGAATGATCAGGCGGGGAGCAGACCATATTGGGATTTATAGCAATTGTAAGATACTTACCCCGGGAACCCCAGTTAGTATATCACTGCAGAAGTGGGGAAACAAGAGTTATATATGTGAAGCACAACCAGACATGGAAGGGAGGGTGAAGTTAGTTAAGGGAGTGGGAAGGGGGGGAATGTTTCATGTTCTTTTTAGGTCTCGTGGCGTTAGACCGCGCGTCTGCGCGGTCTCGCCACAGAGACGTATAGTCAGCGACGCAGCCTTCCAGGAGACAGGAGCTGGCCGCGCGCTTCTCCTCTGGCAGAAGACGATTTGAGCGGGCCACACACGCACGAGAACGCACTCGCTGTGGCCAGCTCCTGTCTCCTGGAAAGCTGTAACACACAGCCACACCGCCCCCTGCTTACGCATGTGCACACACACGAAAGCACCTACACACACGCATGCGCGCACACACATACAGAGACCCCTGGCTCCACCCCCCGGCACACATACACACATGCGCAATTCCATTGCAATGCGCGGTTACAGACACAACTCGTGCTTGCCCCTTTCTGTGCGGGTGGCGTCACACTGCCCCGCCCCCCCAGTGCGCGCGCCGCTTCCTCAGGGTCTGTTGGTGGAACATGGCGGTGGTGTCGGCCAGGTTTTGGAACGAGAGCTTCTGGCTTCCTCAGAATGTAACCTGGGCGGATCTGGCAGAGGTGGAAGGCGGGCCGCAGTACCCGCGGGCAGGGCACGTCGTCTCCGTGCTTCCTCTGGCACTTGGGCTCTTCGTCGTGAGGCTACTCTTCGAGAGGTGAGTTTGATGGGTGACTGGCTTAAGGGATGATCGGGGCAGCGTGGAAGACAGTGTTGCGGTTAGTGACGGGAGAGTTGCAGTGAAATGGTAACCCACAATTGTAACGTGATGTGTGTTATGAGAGGAGGTTGACACTAGTGATGGCATACAGGAGGTTGCGTCGGGAAGTGGCACAGAGGCATGTGCTAACAAGTGTCATGGATGTGGTATACAGTTGGAGGATGTGGGCTGTGACAGTGGGTGTGCGAGTTGGTGAATGATTGAAATGGCTTGTGGGGGTGATGACTGGAGATGAGACAGTTAAGTGCATGATAGACATGGACGCAACAGAGTGACTGGTTTGATTAACGGTAATGTCAATACAAAGATCCCTTGAATAGCACTTGTGTTGTCATATTGCATTAGTACATCATTTGCTGGCATTGTTATTGTATATAAACTGTTGGACCCGGCCTCGTGGCGTGGCCCCCGCTGATCCCCACAACCCCAGAACGACGGACGGAACTGATTCCCGTCCACCCAGAACTATACATGAGATTCCTACACCGGACCTGAGACGACCTCCAGACCGTGTGCCTGCACCCGTGCACGTGACCATCAGACTCCATGGTTGGCCACCCCGGCCAGCCGGCCGCCTTCTTCCCTTTCGGCAGCCTCTGGCCGCTCCTGGCTGCAGCTAGGCATGCGCGTCCTGCGCGCCCAGACCCGCCCGGGGGGTGAACGACTCACCAAGTATCCGAAACCAAGGCTTCCATCACACCTCCGGCCCCCTCCCGAGGAACTGGTCTCCCCCACACCTCTGAACCATCCCTGGAGGCTGGTTTCTATCGCACCCTTTGCCTCCTAGCGAGCTGGCTCCAGACCTTGATGAGCATCTGGGATCCCCTGGATGCATGGTCCAAAAGCATCAAAGACCCAGCCGCCCAGACAATCGGACGCCTGGCCCTCGGACCTCCGGCCTCCTGCCTCAGAGTCCGGACATCAAAGGGCTCCTGGACTGTAAGATAGCCTGCCTCCCATCTAGCCGGCAGTTGTATCTTGGACAAGAAAGCCCTGCTGATCTGATCACGGCTGACCTTGAGGAGAACAGACTCTGACCCACCGAGCCCTGCTGACGTCGTCGCGGGTCATCCTCGAAGCTACGGAACTGAACCACCGAGCCCTGCTGACGCTGTTGCGGCTCCCTCTCGAAGAGTAAGACCTGAACCATCGGAGCCCTGCTGACCTCGTCGCGGCCCACTCTTGAGAACGAGAGACGCTTGCTACCATCTTGAGCCCTGCGGACGTTGTCGCGGCTCCACCTGCCTACGAGTACTACGGAGTACTCCTGCTCAAGCCCTGCTGACCTCGTCGCGGCTTAAAGAACCCTCTGGTCCGGCTGGACCATCGACGCTACCCTCACGACAATCTTGAACAGAAGTGAGTCGGACAGCAAGTACCATCGCCAGCCCCCGTACCCCCCAGTTCGGGGATTGAGAACTGTGCGCAGGGTGCGTGGCGTGCCTACTGGCCCTCTAAGACTGTCCCGCTTCCCCGTTCCCTTGTTACGAGACTTTCGCGATCCCTGTATATTGCTTCTTACTTTTAACTTGATAAAGTTCATACTTGATAAAGATTCACGGTGTGGTGTCCGTTCGTAAGTGTGGTGTGTCGACAGTGTGTACGATCAGTCCTCCCCGGCAAGGACTTCCCCTCGATAAGACTCGGCAGGAATTGTGGGAGAGGAGGGTCTCGGGTGGTTAAGAGAGCAATCTTGACCCCTGGGGTCACCGCCATCCAACATTGGTGGCAGCGACGCGATACGAACCTACGTCTGGAGATCGTACCACTGACACTACCTGAATCCACACGCAGCAAACGCACGAGAAAGGAAGAGCAATAATGTCGTCCACAGAATCCGGTGAGAAGACGACATTCGATAAGGACCTATTGGAAGACTACACCCATAGAGAGCTAAAGCAGTTCTGCAAAGAACTAAGTATCGCAAGTACCGGACTAAGTACTAAGGAGGATTTCCAGAAAGCGCTAACCGCTTGGGTAGAGTCCGGAGCATTCCCTCCCCCGACCGAAGACAACGAGGGAGGGAGACCACAGACTGAACCCAGTACACCGGCCGGTGAAAGAAACCAGCAACCAACCCGGAGCCCAGCAACCAGGAGGGATCGGTCGTCGGAAGAGATGGCCGACAGAGAACGTGACCGAAGCCATGAACTAGAACTGGTGCGCCTCAAATTGGAGGGCGAACTCAAACTGGCAGAGAAAAAGTTGGCAGTCGAGCAATTGCGGCTCCAGGGAGAGCTGGAAGAAAAGAAGCTCCAGAGGGAGAATGAAGGCCGGAAACTCCAGCTCGAGCACGAGCGCAGCCTCAAAGAACTAGAGTTGAAAGCCAGAGCAGAGACACCCGGACCACCGGGACTCGGAGAGCAGGTGGTCCCCCGAGAAACGAAGGTGCGCATCCCCAAATACGTCGTGAAGGAGTTTTACAAAGGAGACGACATCCAGCAGTGGTTCAAGGCCTACGAGGTCGCCATGTCGGCCCACCGGGTCCCCGAGAAGGACTTGGGGGCCGGACTGTGGAGCCGCTTCCTCAGCGAGGGAAGAGACACCCTGCTGGACCTACCGACCGCACACATGAACGCCTACCCCCACATGAAAGACGCTCTCCTATTCCGCTACGGCCTAACGCCAGAAATGTATCGCCAGCGGTTTAGGGAGTGCAAGAAGATCCCTGGCACCACATGGGTGGACTATGTGAACTACTACACCCGGGCCTTAGATGGGTGGATCAAGGGCAGCAATGTGACCACCTTCGAAGGCCTAGTCGACCTAGTCGCTTACGAGCACCTGTCCGCGAATTGCTTTGTGGAACTGAGACAACATCTCCTGGACAGCAAGCTTGCCAATCCACGAAAACTGTCTGTTGAAGCCGATCGCTGGGTGGCCACCCGAGTCCAGAAGGGGCCCGGGGGAGACCCCCCATGGAACGACCAAGGATCTTCCCACCAGCGGGGTGGGGAGGTCGAGGTAAACAGCAAGGATCTCAGTCAGGGCCCCAGCGTAGCCCCCCCAGGAACCAGGCCCCCCGTTCTCCTCACTCGACGAGAGCAGCCCCGAGCGCAGGTCCCCCGGGGCTCCGCCCCAGCACAGCGTGCTTCAAGTATCAGCAACCTGGGCACTATGCCGGTGATCCCCGATGCCCCATGTCCCAGAAATCCACTCCCACTGGCCCCTCCACCAGACAGATATCCTCGGTAGCCCTAGAAGAGGAAGAAATAGAAGAGCAGGGGGAGTGGGAGCCCGGAGCCATGGTCTTAGCCTCCCTGGGGAATAGCGAGATGGTCCCGGGAGATTACCTGCCTGACAACACAGAAAAGTATCGTCAGACAGTTAAGGTTAACGGGCGCAGCATAGGAGCCCTTAGAGACACAGGAGCCAGCATCACGTCCGTTAGATACACGCTAGTCCCCGAGTCCATGATCATCCCCCACACCTCTTGCAGAGTGATAGCCGCTGACAATTCCGTCCGCACCTGCAGGATAGCACAGGTCCCGTTTGAGTGGGAGGGAGTTTCGGGCGATCTACGGGTAGCGTTCCGCACGGACATGCCTGTAGACTGCCTCCTGGGGAATGACCTAGAGAGTTCGAAGTGGAAAGATGTAGAAAGAAGGACCCATCTAGAGATGTTGGGTCTGCCCCACTGGGCCTGTGTGAGCACCCGAGCCTTGACCGCCAGAATGACCAACCCCGGGAACGAAGAGTCCGAGTTCCCCAGTGCAGCCCCTGATGCCCCAGAGGGAGGCGAGCGCCCCACGGTCCTCGACCAGCCCTCCAACGAAGGAAGCGAATCCGACGAAGGTCCCCTCGGACCTACCGTCGATCCGGTCCCCACCCTAACAGATATCCCTGAGTTGGCCCAGTGGCGCCAAGAAGGAGGACCGTCCCGAGAAAAGTTCTGCCAGGAGCAGACCTCCTGCCCTGCCCTTGAGGGGCTTCGGCAACAGGCCGCAGCCCAGGCCGCCGGAGACCAGTCCGGCTCCCACTACCTTTACTGGGAAAATGACCTACTTTACAGTGAACAGAAGACTGGCGAACTAGGGTCAGCCCGAGTGCTGGTGGTACCCCTACGTTTCCGCGGCCACCTCCTCAACCTGGCCCACGATGTACCCCTGGCGGGACACTTGGGCCAAGATAAAACCTACCAACGACTAGTGACCCATTTCTACTGGCCCGCATGCGGGCCGATGTGGAACACCACTCTAAGTCCTGCCCCACGTGTCAGGCTAGCGGCAAAAGCGGAGGTAAGCGCAAGGCTCCCCTCCAGCCCTTTCCAGTTGTCAGTACCCCCTTTGAGAGGGTGGGAATCGACATGGTCGGACCTCTGGACCCCCGGACCTCCTTAGGTCACAGGTTCATTCTTGTCTTGGTCGATCACGCCACCCGATACCCCGAAGCCATCCCCCTCCGGACAGTGACGGCCCCGGTGGTGGGCCGGGCCCTCATGGGGATCTTCTCCCGGGTGGGATTCCTGCGGGAAGTGGTGAGCGACCGAGGCACAAACTTTATTTCTCGTCACATAAAGTCCCTTTGGCAACAGTGTGGGGTGTCGTACAGGTTCACCACCCCCTACCATCCCCAGGGTAACGGCCTGGTTGAGCGGTTCAACCGCACCCTGAAAGGAATGATCATGGGTCTCGAGGAGCCCTTGCGACGCAAGTGGGACGTCCTCCTGCCCTGCCTCCTGTTCGCATACCGAGAAGTTCCCCAGAAATCCTTGGGGTTCAGCCCCTTCGAGCTGCTCTATGGGCACCCAGTCCGGGGTCCCCTCAGCCTGGTCAAGGAAGGCTGAGAGACAGCCCCCCCGAGCACACCCCGATGTGTTCTCCTACGTCCTGGCACTCCGGAACCAGACGCGGAAATTTCGCGAGCTGGCCGAGGCCAACCTGGAGGCCAGCCAAGAGGAGATGAAACGCTGGTACGACCAGAATGCCACACTGGTCGAGTTTCAGCCCGGCCAACAGGTTTGGGTTATGTCTCCAGTAGAACCTTGTGCCCTTCAGGACAAGTGGACTGGACCCTTTAAGGTGATAGAGCCCAAGAGCCAGGTCACATACCTTGTCGATACGAAATCGGCCAGGATTGCCCTGAAGGTTCTACACGTGAACTGGCTCAAACCCCACTTTGTGCGTTCTGAGTTGGGATTACTCCTTGCCACCGACGACGGAGAGGAAACGGACCCTCTACCGGATCTCCTGTGTGCAAAGGACCAAGATGGCTCCGTAGAGGGAGTGAGTCTCTCCTCCTCCCTCACCCCCGTGCAGCGTAAAGAATGTCACCAGTTGTTGGGACAATTCTCAGACCTCTTCTCCCTCACCCCCGGCGTCACCAGTTGGTGCGTCCACGACGTGGACACTGGGGACAGCCCTCCGGTACGGCACAGAGCCTACCGAGTCCCTGACCGAGTTCGGGCCTCCATCAAGGCCCAAGTTGACAAGATGTTGGCCCTGGGAGTGGTAGAAGCCTCCGACAGCCCATGGGCTAGCCCCGTGGTCCTGGTTCCGAAGGCGGCCGGCCCCGGCACCGTTCCTGAGCGGAGGTTCTGCGTAGACTACCGCGGACTCAACGCAGTCACCCGAACCGACGCACACCCCATCCCCCGAAGAGACGAACTCATTGACCGCCTAGGGTTGGCTCAGTACCTTCGATCTCACCAGTGGCTACTGGCAGATCGGCCTAACGGAGAGGGCCCGAGAAAGGTCTGCTTACTCCACTCCGGATGGCCACTTCCACGTCAGAGTAATGCCCTTCGGCATGAAAAACGCCCCCGCCACCTTCCAGCGACTGGTCAACCAGGTCCTGGCCGGGTTGGAAAGTTTCAACGGGGCGTATCTAGACGACATTGCCGTGTTCAGTGCCCACTGGCCCGAGCACCTGCACCACCTCTGGGAGGTGTTGGACGCCCTGCGCCGCGTCGGGCTCACCATTAAAGCTAGCAAGTGCCAGATAGGCCAAAGCTCCGTGGTATACCTCGGGCACCAGTTCGACATCGGCCTCGTAGCCCCCCTCCAACCCAAGATAGACGCTATCAATGCCTGGGAGACCCCCACGACCCAGACCGAGGAGCGGGCCTTCCTTGGACTCACAGGGTACTACCGTAGATTCATCCAGGGCTACGGGAGTATTGTAGGCCCCCTCACCGAGTTAACAGCCAAGGCAAACTCCAAGAAGGTTAGTTGGACCCCCGCCTGTCAGAAGGCGTTCGAGGAACTGAAAAAGGCCATGTGCACCGCTCCAGTACTACAGGCCCCTGATTACTCCAGAGAGTTTGTGGTCCAGACCGACGCCTCCGAACATGGCATTGGAGCTGAGCTCTCCCAGGTGGACGACCAGGGGATTGATCACCCAGTAGCCTTTATCAGCCGGAGGCTACTACCCCGGGAGCAGAGATGGAGCACCATCGAGCGAGAGGCCTTCGCAGTAGTCTGGGCCTTGAAGAAGCTGCGGCCCTACCTGTCCGGTACCCACTTCCGGGTCCAGACCGATCACCGTCCTCTCCGGTGGCTCATGCAGATGAGAGGAGAGAACCCTAAACTGCTTTGCTGGTCCATCTCTCTCTCCAAGGGACGGATTTTATTGTGGAACACAGGCCTGGTGTCGACCACGTCAACACCGACGGCCTGTCCCGCTTCTTCCACCTCAGCGAAGAGAACCCCCAAGAGGATGGGTAGTTCTCCTCGTCTTTCAGCTGGAGGGGACGCATGTTGGACCCGGCCTCGTGGCGTGGCCCTCGCTGATCCCCAGAACGACGGACGGAACGGATTCCCGTCCACCCAGAACTATACATGAGATTCCTACACCGGACCTGAGACGACCTCCAGACCGCGTGCCTGCACCTGTGCACGTGACCATCAGACTCCATGGTTGGCCCCCCCCGGCCGCCTTCTTCCCTTTCGGCAGCCTCTGGCCGCTCCTGGCTGCAGCCAGGCGTGCGCGTCCGGCGCGCCCAGACCCGCCCGGGGGGTGAACGGCTCACCAAGTACCCGAAACCAAGGCTTCCATCACACCTCCGGCCCCCTCCCGAGGAACTGGTCTCCCTCACACCTCTGAACCATCCCTGGGGGCTGGTTTTGATCGCACCCTTTGCCTCCTAGCGAGCTGGCTCCAGACCTTGATGAGCATCTGGGATCCCCTGGACGCATGGTCTAAAAGCATCAAAGACCCAGCCGCCCAGACAATCGGACGCCTGGCCCTCGGACCTCCGGCCTCCTGCCTCTGAGAGTCCGGACATCAAAGGGCTCCTGGACTATAAGACAGCCTGCCTCCCATCTAGCAGGCAGTTGTATCTTGGACAAGAAAGCCCTGCTGATCTGATCGCGGCTGACCTTGAGGAGAACAGACTCTGACCCACCGAGCCCTGCCGACGTCGTCGCGGCTCATCCTCGAAGCTACGGAACTGAACCACCGAGCCCTGCTGACGCGGTCGCGGCTCCCACTCGAAGAGTAAGACTTGAACCATCGGAGCCCTGCTGACCTCGTCGCAGCCCACTCTTGAGAACGAGAGACGCTTGCTACCATCTTGAGCCCAACGGACGTTGTCGCGGCGCCACCTGCCTACGAGTACTACGGAGTACTCCTGCTCAAGCCCTGCTGACCTCGTCGCGGCTTAAAGAACCCTCTGGTCCGGCTGGACCATCGACGTTACCCTCACGACAATCTTGAACAGAAGTGAGTCGGACAGCAATTACCATCGCCAGCCCCCGTACCCCCCAGTTCGAGGATTGAGAACTGTGCGCAGGGTGCATGGCTTGCCTACTGGCCCTCTAAGATTGTCCCGCTTCCCCGTTCCCTTGTTACGAGACTTTCGCGATCCCTCGATCGCTGTATATTGCTTTTTACTTTTACCTTGATAAAGTTCATACTTGATAAAGATTCACGGTGTGATGTCCGTTCGTAAGTGTGGTGTGTCGACAGTGTGTACGATCAGTCCTCCCCGGCGAGGACTTCCCCTCGATAAGACTCGGCAGGTATTGTGGGAGAGGAGGGTCTCGGGTGGTTAAGAGAGCAATCTTGACCCCTGGGGTCACCGCCTTCCAACATAAACACATTCTCAATTTGGCAGACATTGTGAAGTTTTGCGATTGCCATCCATTGTGATTGTTTGTTAGCGTTTGGTTGTGTCAGGTTAGTAAAGGGTTGTGTGATCAGGTTTCAAATTTTGTATTCATTATGCATAGTTTATGAAAACCATTGCACAGGTATGTGTGGTCAGTAAAAAAAGTTAATACACATGATAAAAGTGTTGTGCAGTGCTTACATACGAATGTGCAAAAAGGCTAATAAAACCATTCGACGAGTGCCATTAACCTCTTAAGCGCTGCTGACGGCCAACGGTCGTCACGAGCGCTACCTCCCCAGTGCTGTGCACGACCATTGGACGTCCATTCAGCACTAGTTCCAATGGACAGCGCAGCACTGGGGAGGGATATTTGCGAAGCAGCTAAGGTGTTAAAATGTAACCATAAAAACAAGAGCCCCAAGTATGCCCTGCAGTACTGTATAGCTGTGATGATCATGGTTAGTGTGGCCTGCGATGTGCATCTATTGTATAAGACAGTAGTGCCAAACAGCCACAGCGCAAGATGCGAAAAGTGCGTACATATATCAGGAGAAGACTCCTGATAGCTAAGTGTCAGGACGAAACGGAAGTCCCGCCCCACGGTAGTTTTCGTCACGCGCACGTCTTCGTTTTTTTTTGTCTTGCACTTGTTTAATGAAGTTCGTGTTTGATTTTCAGATGGGACATGGTCTTGAATAATAACTGAGACCGTGCCTGAGGTGCATCATCAGAGCTGTGTGAATAATAACCGCGTCAGCCCCGTGCGTGAGGTGCATCATCAGAGCTGTGTGAATAATAAAAGCTGTGAGTCTGTGCCTAAGGTGCATCATCAGAGCTGTGTGAATATTAACTGCGTCAGCCCTGTGCGTGAGGTGCATCATCAGAGCTGTGTGAAGAATAGCTGTGAGCCCGTGCCGGAGTTGCAGCATCAGAGCTGTGTAAATAATAAATGCGTCAGCCCCGTGTGTGAGGGTCATCATCAGAGCTGTGTGAATAACAACTGTGAGCCCGTGTGTGAGGAGCATCATCCGCATTGCTCAGATCACCCAAATTCCTGCACTTTCTACCACACTGCTTTCAAGAACAGCATACTCTTGCACACACTCTCACTGCTCACCAATTCAAAGTTTGCTAAAAATGTTATGCAACGCATTGTCATACACAATGCCAATAACTCAAACTTTAATGCTGCGAGACCTATTGCATTGTAAATGCTTGTTTTATAAAATTATCAATCTATAATTGGAGACTATGACAAGAAACGGCACCTTGAGTGGAAGGGTGCCAATTGGGGTAACAATGATACGAAAGGTTTTGCATAAATACTAGATGATGATAAGACGTATATGTATACCCAAGAATTTAGTGCTTTTCGATTGGTCTCTAGAATTAGATAATCATTATCATATGTTTTTGGAAATATTTATACTGAATATGAAGCTGTGTTTTCAATTAATAAAAACATTTAAAAAAGGAAAACTTTCTTGCAAGAATCACTTCATATCAAAATGTGCCTTCTGGTTGGTCCATCTTTCTCTTAAAAACACACAACTTGTGATTCAGTGGCAGCAAAGTTCATGCTAACACGCATGAGCGATTAGCACAAACTCAAAGAAATAATTTGGAAGATCCATTCTCAGCATTTCTATCCGGGAGCCCGGCACGCTCTATTCCTCTTAAGTACATAATCACAGTACACAATATTCATGCATTGGGTTATGGCACCACTGGAAACATGGATGGGCCTACCGGTCAAGGGTAAGGGAAACAAACCATGGAAGTATTTTATTGTTGGTTAATGTACAACAGTTAATACAGCCTTTTGTTTTTCACTGGAGGATAATGAAGTACGCAAAATAATATAGGAGCCTTTGAGCTATTAACAAGCTTGATGCACTGGGTGTCAAAATATGGCAAAGAACCATATGCGTTGAACAGCAGACACATAGCCTTGCTCCCCTTACTGGCTATGCTCTTTATCAAGTTTCCAAAAAGAAAATTAAAAAAACAGGTTACACATCTTAGGAGTTGTAGAATTGGGGCGCGGGGGGGGGAGGGGGGTGGGGGGGGGGGGGGGGGGGGGGGGGAAATCGGCAGGCATGGAACCACACCACTTTACATATTCCTCGAGCCACACGGAAACTGCCTTTAAGATAGAGACCTACTGGTACTATACCTCTGATAAAATCTCTAAATGGCAACCCCAATGCGATGGCCTCTACTGGCGGGGGATGTGGTAGTCCTTCACCCAGAGCCACCTGCTCTGGCACTGCCCCAAACTAACCCGCTATTGGGAGCAGATACTGGACGACATGGACGTTGCCTTCAGTACCTTCATACCTCATCTACCTGCGTACACACTTTTAGGCTGCCCCAATGCGATCACTTTCCCTCTGCACTCACTTAGGGGGCGACAAATGGTGCTTGCACTGAATGCTGCACTTAGGGTTATACTTGCAAAGTGGAAATCGGATCGGGTACCGGAGCATATACACAAACTCTGAAATCTTCTGGCAATGGAAAAACTTTCTATGGCAGCAGCGGGGAAGAGTGAAGCCTATGCTAAAACCTGGGCCCCCTTCTTAGCAATTCTTACCACAGAATTTCGAGAGCTGACTTGCCCTCAATACCTCTGTATCCTCAGGCTGGTCCAGGACGACGTCACTAACATGTCATAAGAAGGCGTTGCACGGCCCCCCCCCTTCCACTTACCGACATGGTAGACTCGCAGTATCATACAGGGAACGCATGCTCACATTTTCCTTTTCCACTTTTGTTTGACTTACTGAGGAGATGGGGTGGGAGGGAAGGGAGGGTATAGGTAGGATTCTTGATTGTTTCTCTCTGTTCTTGCTTTGTTCAATGTTCACAACCGGATTATAAAGTGCCTACTGCCCTTAAGGGGCGCCACGCAGCTCCTGAGCCTCATTGCTTTTCAATTGCCTTGTCGCCAGCCTACTACAGCACAGTCCTTTACTTACTGCATTTCTTATGACGCAGCTGGCCCCGTTGGGTTGTAGGTGGCTTGCGGTGTTTAAAACTTGGAATTCACATTCGTATTGTTGTCCGACCTCCGCAGACTGACAGCACTTAGCCATCCCACTGGGGTTGTAGGCGCTTCAACTTTGTTCTCTATATTATATTCTGTCAATAAAACAGATTTAATACTAAAGAAGCAAACAGAATCAAGCCAGTTGAATAAAGGTGGACTGCTCGAATCTCTAGTACTGCACAAGGCAGTAGTAGTTAACTCGCTATTTAAGCTAGAAAATCAGACCCCTCATTTCTTCATGTCACTAAAAATGTATTAAATATCTTTTTTTTGTCAGTTCCTTTTTAGGTCTAGTCAAGACCTATAGTCGCCAATGCATTAAAATATATACGCATTGTAGGTTTTGGGGCAGGCCTTTGGTCTTGATTGTATGGATTTCTTGTCCATCTTATTTTCCCACTTCATATTCAATGGCTTCCCTTCCTATTCTTTGTATGTCCTGCCTCTGGAGCATCCATTCTTTACGGTCTTCTAGTTGGATGACTTGTGTTCTTCCACAGCTTACATTCAGGAAACATTTTTTTTTTAGCGCTCCATGGGAGAGCATGTGTTTTCTTGCTCTCTCCCTCAAGAGCTGCTCCCACCTTTGAACCTGCACTACTGCTCTCATTACTACTACCACTACTCCCCAGCCCACTCTGCTTTTTTACCCTGGTCTGACCCACCTCAGGTGGCTACTGGTTCCCAGCTGTGTGGGCTGGTCTCATTTGTCCGATGTCCCAGTAACTGTCCAAATATGGTTCTAAAAATTGGGCTAAATGTAAACCCTTCAGCACTTGACTTGCATGGTAGTGATAGTGAGCAGACTGGGCTTCTCAGATAAGGTAGTGTGTGGGTGCTTCAAGCTTACCACTCAATAATCACTTAGCAGTGCAATAATTGATCGTCCAACCAACCTCTTTCAGTTATCAAAAATAATGTACTTTAATACACTCAGAAAATGGAATACTACAATTGTAGTGGACTGGTGGTTTATGGGGCTTCAGGGAATGTTGTATAGGTCATGGCATTTGTTCATGTCTTCGCTATTGTAATGTTCTAGGTTGGAATGCAATGTTATTCTGGAGCGCGTGTTCCCGTGGATTCGATCCGCTGTTGGTGATCGTGATCCGAGGGAAACACACTGCTCCGCACCCGTGGCTTAAGAAACTTGTTAACTTAAAGAAGAGTGAGTCAACTCTAATTCTACCTACTTCAGCGTGGAGTCTCCTCTTTAACATTTTGGCGACGATTTGGAATTTCTTTTGCCACCAGCAAGTTTCTTGCTGGAACCCACACCAGTCATCTCGTCGTTTCGAAGGCGGAAATATTTGGTTCTACACCTGAACTGGTACCGGATTTTGGCGTAACGATAAAGCTGGTAGGATTTATTTTTCTCAGTTTTATTGAAAGACCAGATCTGGAGGCCGTTAGCGGCTCGAGCGGAGGCTCGCACTGAGGCTAACGGCTGGAGCAGTGTGCGTGTGACTTGTTACGTCACAGTAGCGTTTTGCGCAAAGGATCCTGGGAGAAGGCCGTGAAAGCGTGCTTACGCTGATCACGTAACGGAGCGGCCATTTTCTTCTGAAGTTGACTACAGTTTTCATGGCAACGTGCTGCGTGCAAAACTTGGATTTCTTCGTGTTTGGATGTCCGAGTTCTTCGCCGCTGGATCTCTGTGCATCGCGGTGATACACACACCTGTTTTGGGCAGTTTAAAAATTCAACACGGTGATTCTGACTATTTGTTCGTTTTTGTTTCCTTTTTATTTTATCCTTTGGTGCTAAGAATTCTATCTGGAAACATTTAAAGCACTCTGTTAATCCTTCAAATGTATTTAGGGTCAGAATTTTTGGGGTTAAGTCACTGTTAGGGTTGAATTTGAAATTTCATTATTTTATTTCTCTACAAATTTTTTGGGGGGTAAATGAAATATGGCTTTGAACCATCAACAAATTACTCAGCTTACACAACCTCCTCCATTTTTGGCAAAACCGGGTAAGCCAAACCTTATTTGGTCTGAGTGGTTCGGACTTTTTGAAAATCATATAGTTGCCATAGATGCAACAGAATATTCTCCTGAAAGGAAATATGCTCTTCTTTTTGGCAGTTTGGGTTTGGCTGCTCAGCGTATTTTTTAGACTTTACCTCCTATTCCTCTTCCACCTGGTCAGTCTGGCTCTGGGGATAGACGTTGGAATGTTTATTTGGAGGCTATAGAGAGGCTTAAAAAACAATTTTCTGAAACACCTAACATTATGCTGGAGCGACATAAGTTTTATAAACGTAAACAGAAAGAAGAGGAGAAAGTAGAGGAATATATTTCTGTATTGAGAGTATTAGCCATAACTTGTGAATTTGGTCCAACAGTTGATGAGATGATTAGGGACCAAATTGTTTTTTACTTGTTCTTCACATAAAATACAGGAAAGGATTTTAAGTTGTAAAAATCCTCCTCTTTCAGAAGTCGTTGACTTGGCTCTGGGCATCGAAAGGTCCACTATTTCTACTAAAGCTTTGCAAGCTAGTGCTACTAAAGTTAATGTTGTTTATCAGCACGAAGATTCCATGGATGAGGGGGTTCTGGCTATAGGCGGAAAGGTCATTGAGAAGAAACCAACTACTCCTTCAATGTCTGTTCAAAGAAAGCCTCAAATGTTTTGCTTCAGATGTGGATCAAAATTTCACATTGGTAACTTTCCTAATTGCCCTGCTTTGAACAAGCGGTGTTCTAGTTGCAAAAGGTTTGGCCACTTCCAAAAGTTCTGTAAGGCACAAAAGAGAGTTATTCAAATCAGTAATTTGAGCAGCAATTTTGAGTCCTGTTTAGAGGATTTTGACAATTTGCTACTAACCCTGGACCATAAGGAAGATCTTTTGGAGATAAAGGGTCCTTTTTGCAAAGCATTGATTGATGGAATTCAAACAACAGTGATGGGTGATTCAGGATCCCCGATAACAATTTTACGTGACTTATTTTTATGACAATTGGGGAAAAGAAGTTCTTAGCTCCTCCTGATATTAATCCTTAGGCGTTTGGGGAAAAAGACATTGACATGTTGGGGTTCTTTTTGTCTAAAGTTGAAATGCTTGGTCGATGTATAATGACAAAAGTGTATGTTGCAATTAAGGGGAAAAATATTGTGGGGTGGAAGGACCTTGCAAAAATGGGCTTATACTTGGTACCAGGGGATGAGAATCCCATTAAGGTGAGGGATTTGGAGGTCATGAGTGTGGGAAGTTCGGAAATTGACTGTAAGTGCTTACTTGAAGATTTTAAGGAAGTTTTTTTAAGATCAAGTAGGGTGCATTAAGAATTTTAGTCATAAAATCAGACTGGTTCCCGACGCTCAACCGGTCATGCATAAGGTACGTCCTGTTCCGTTGAGTGCCAGGGAGGAGTTGAGGAAAATGTTAAATGACCTTTGTGATCAAAAAATTATTCAACCTACAAAGTCTTCTCAATGGGTCGCCCCGATTGTCTTGGAGAGGAAGAAAACTGGGGAGATTAGGCTCTGCGCAGATTTGAGGGGGTTGAATAAAAATATTGTGGTGGATTGCCACCCCCTTCCTAAGATCCACAAACTTTTGGCCAATTTGGGGGGGGGGGGTGGGGGGGGTTCTAGGTGGTTCTCCCTTATTGATTTAAAGTCCACCTACCACCAGATACCTTTGAGTGTGGAGTCTCAGGAACTTACTACATTTGTTACACCTTTTGGTGCGTATAAGTTCCTGAGACTCCCTTTTGGGTTGGCCTCAGCGGCAAGTATTTTTCAAAGGTTGATGGACTCTATGTTCAAGGGAATGGTGGTTTCAAAGGTTGATGGACTCTATGTTCAAGGGAATGGTGGGGGTCCAAGCTTACTTGGACGATATTCTGATTTTTACAAAGAACCGTGAGGAACATTTGACTCTTTTAAAAAGAGTTCTGGGCACTTTGGAAGGCAATGGTATGACAATCAGGGCCGACAAATGTAAGTTCGGTGTGAATGAACTCGATTACTTGGGACATACTATTTCCGATAAAGGCATTAGTCCTAAGTTTTCAGTTATTAGAGCACTGAAAGACGCTAAGCCTTCTACTGATAAGGATACTTTACGCTCTTTCCTTGGCCTAGCGGAATACTATGCTAGGTTTGTATGCAATTACGCTCAGATGGTTGAACCTCTTCGCTGTCTGCTTAAGAAGGGTAAAAAATGTATCTGGTCGGAAGAATTGAACAGTGTTTTTGAGAAAGTAAAAGATCTAGTTATTTCTGCGAAGGCTCTGCATGCTTTCCGTGATGACTGTCCTTCAATGATCACTGTGGATGCTAGTTTAAATGGGCTAGGTGCAGTTCTTACTCAAAATGTAAAGGGTCATGAGCAAACTGTTGCTTTCGCATCAAGAGCACTTTAATCTTTCGAAAGGAATTATAGCACAATAGAACGGGAGACGCTTGCCTGTGTGTGGGCGGTGCAGAAATTAAAAATTTATATCTGGGGAAGGAAATTTCAGATTTTGACCGACCATAAGCCTCTGTCTTTCATTTTCAACAAAGTTTCAAATACAAATTCTATGTCCGCTAGGTTGACAAGGTTGGTTTCGAAGCTGCAGGAGTTCAATTTTGACATAAAGCATATTCAGGGTAATAAGAATTTTCGTGCAGATTGTCTGTCCAGAATGCTGATGGATAGGGATGATGAGGAGAATTTTGAGGAGGATGATGTTGAATGTGTGGCGATGCTGGACGCGGTGGAAGGTTGTGGTTCTCTTATTTCTGAAGAAGACTGGAGTAAGGCTTCTCTGGATGATTTAGTTTTAACTAAAGTTTTGAACTGCTGTAAAGATGGTTGGGCTGAGGTGAGGAATCTTTCTGGGGATTTAAAGAATTTTGCTTTGGTTTCGGATGAACTTTCTGTGAAGGATAACGTTCTTAGAGGAGATAAATTTGTGCCTCCGTCTAGTTAGAGGGAAGTTATTATTAAGATGGGTCATGAAGGCCACCTTGGTGTGACCAAAACTTGTATGAAAATTAGACAGCATTATTGGTGGCCGGGGTTGGAAGCTCAGGTTAGAGGACTTATTGATGGTTGTGAAGAGTGCTTGCTTTCTGATAAGCACTGGAAGATTCCGAAGTTGTCACTTCATCCTACTGAATCTCCTGAGCAAGCTTGGGTTAAGGTGTGGCTGGATTTTTCCGGTCCTTATTTAATTCTCCCTGAGGTGTGTAGGTATTTGATTCTGGCTGTTGACTATCATTCCAAGTGGATGTAATATAAGTTTGTTGATGCGCCTAATACGGAGAATACTATCTTGTTTTTGAAGAAACTGTTTTTGGTTGAAGGGGCTCCTAGGTGTTTAGTAACTGATAACGGAACGCATTTCGTGTCGGAGCGGATGTGTTCATTTTTGGGGTCTCTGGATGTTAAGCATTTGAAAGTTGCTAAGTACTCCCCCGCTTCTAATGGTTTGGTGGACGTGGTAATAAGATTCTTAAGGAAGGGATCCAGACTGCTGTGGCTTCTGGTTTGGATGTCAGTTCGTTTTTGGAAGAGAAAGTTTGGAGTTACAATGTGTCTCCGCATTGCACCACTGGAGTAGCTTCCCTTTGAGTTACTTAGGGGAAGAAAAGTTAATTCCTTACTTCTCCCTTCTTGGTTGGCTGGTAAGAATGAGATGAAAATGCCGGCTTCTGGTGTCCTGGAGAAGGTGGTGCGTAGTCAGGCTCTGATGAAAAAACTTTTTGATGGTAAAGGTTCAGTGGATAATGTTGATATTTCTGTTGGTGATTGGGTGTTATGCAGGTAGCCCTTTAAGGTTAAGAAAGGGGAGTCTCATTTTTATGACCCAATTCAGGTTTGTAAGGTTAGTAAAGGAGCTGTTTTCCTCAACGGTAGAGGTTGGTGGAATAAAAGGCAGTTAGTCAAGTTGCGAAAAGATCCGGCTGAGTTCATTTTAAAAAGGAAAAAGAGTAGTTCTTCTGATGAGTTGGAATGGACTTTTTGGTTGCAGAATCAAAGTGGTGGTAATGCTGTTGCTGCTCCTGCTCCCAGTGTGAATGGCAGTGCTTTTGTTATCCTTCCTTCTAATTCCGCTGTTCCGGCGGAAAGAGTTATCATGGGGGATAAGTCTGCTCGAAGTGGACGCACTATTAGATTACCTGCTAGGTTTGCTGATTTTGTTACTTATTGAGCTTTATTTGTTGCTTTTCCTTGGTTTTTTTTTTATATATAAAGGGGGAGGTGTTGTAGTGGACTGGTGGTTTATGGGGCTTCAGGGAATGTTGTATAGGTCATGGCATTTGTTCATGTCTTCGCTATTGTAATGTTCTAGGTTGGAATGCAATGTTATTCTAGAGCGTGTGTTCCCGTGGACTCAATCCGCTGTTGGTGATCGTGATCCGAGGGAAACACACTGCTCCGCACCCGTGACTTAAGAAACGTGTTCACTTAACCTCATGCGCGCTAGCGGAATTCCGCTCGCACGCTGGGTTTTTTAAAAACTCACTTTGCGTGACGAGCTGGGCTCGTCATCAGCGTGCGAGGAGGCTACGCGATGACGAGCCCAGCTCGTCATCAGCGTCGAAGGGGTGAAATAAAGAAGAGTGAGTCAACTCTAATTCTACCTACTTCAGCGTGGAGTCTCCTCTTTAACAACAATATGCAGGTATTATCTCCCTTACCCCGGGATTAGTAGTTTCCTTACTCCCCGGTATGTGCCATGGTGGTCCAGGTATCATGCTCAGGTGCAGTGCTGCCCCCTCTCTCTAGACTCCATGCACTCAGTTATTTGTTTCAATCTCAAATGTTCTATTAATATCACCGCTGTGAGACTAAGTGGAGGCTCCGTTGACTGAAAATACCAACCAGACAACAGTCTGTCCCTCAATCTTCTGGAAGGGGGTGCACAACTACAAGTGCTCTAACACGGTGGTCAAGTCTGCAGTATTCGCAGTGCAGGCATTCATCCTATCTCTGGGCTTGCTCTGGTGTTGCTGGTAATCTTCGTCTGATTGCAGGCCGCTTTTGAACATCAGGTGGGTTATGAGGTGAAATGCAGGGTCACAGGTAATAAAGCTACATGAGGCCCCTTTGTCTCCAGCACAATTCCAACTCGGTTCAAAGTGATGGCACAGTAGCACTGGCTGTTCAACTTCAGTAAATTGCAGCACGGTATGCCAGGATAGTACCACTATGCCGGCCGCTCTAGACGCCACTCTGGACCTTTGAGCACGCAGATCACTCTCCAAACCTCTTGGGAAGTATGCACCATCAGCTCCAGGGTCAGTCACTTCTGTTCATCCGGGATGCTTGCGTCTCCTGCAGGTTTGGGTCACTCCTTCCCTTTAAGGAGGTTCCAGGGTCCCTCTCAGCAGTTTCAGGACAGGGAGACAGCTCTTCTTTCCAGGGCAGACTGGTGATGTCCCTTCGCCTCTGGGAAGCTGTCTTAAAGGTCAATCAGCTCAAGTCACACTGCAGTCTACTGAGTACTCTACAGAGCACTCCCTTTGTTCATCAGAAAGAACTTGGGAGGTGTGACGCACTGCTTGTTCCAGTTCCAATTCTATACAGTCATATCAGACAGGAGATATGGAGTCTCTCTCTGCATCGGTTTGGGTGGTTCTTCTTTCACGTGTTCTTTCAAGGCTATCTTCCAGACACAGCCTTTGTGTATGGTCATAGACCTCAGGCAGGGTCATCCCCAGTTTTGAGGACCCACAAAACAGGCACAACGAGATGTGAGCTATCTGCATCTGGCCATCAACAGTCACAGTGAACTGTAATCAGGAAAGAGACAAAAAGACTGGTCTCTTGTCAGGGAAGCTTCACACTCCGAACAGAGATAGAATCCCACCATCCTCATCAACCAAATTGTAATGTTTTGGACAACTTTTCAGCATCCTTTCACAGTAAAACTACCTAACTGGATTTGTAAACAGAACACCCTCCGCCTTCCTACTTCATGAATGTCTCCAATGTATTTCAGCGGCCCTTCACAGTAAAAGGACCTAACTGGATTTGTAAATAGAACACGCTCTCCCTTCCTACTTTATGAATGACTGCAATGTATTTTGAAATATAATAATCTTAACAAACTACTGAAAGAATAAGTAAGCACAGAACCGTGCGATTCCTAGATGTAACACTCTACTATAAATAGTGTGCTTAAAGAAAAGCTACAGTGGCAAAACGAACCAAACTAGAAACTTAAATCTTAATAGGTGTGTCAATTAAACGGTGAACAAATCACCAAGTAAAGATGACCAAATGTGCTAAATTTATGATGCACCAATCCAAAGAACTACCATGAGTACAACACAACATAAACAAGAATTGATATGCAAATCAGTTACAGAGTGCACATCACCTTGATAATTCTAATGTTGAACAGAACAAGGTAAAGAATGAGGTTATATTGCATACTTAAATTGTGAACTCAATACATTGTCAAAATTAACTCTCTTTGTGATGCCCTAATAAATACTTATTCAAGAATGTACCCCTATTGTGTGGTATACTTACACAAAGTCAGGACAATAAAATTATGCTTTTAAATAATGTATTACACTTAGATAAAAACACCAATAAAGTAGTCTAACGTCACCGTGGATCAACATTATCACAAATGATGTTTCCAAACAAATGTCAGAGATGTATAGAATTACGGTGTGCACATCACCGATGATCGTTTGATAAGTAAATGTCACAATGTGCTACATATGGTGTGCACCACCAACGAACTTCTGATAACAAATGTCAAGATGTGCAAAATATGGTGTGCACATCACCAACAACCTGTGATAAAGCAATCTTTTTAAACAAGTGAGAAAAAAAACGCTGCTCCACAAGGTTTTCTTTTAACTTTAAGTACCCTAAAGGTGATCGGCAATGCTCTTCGTAGCTGTAAGTCTTCCTGTGTCGTATTATATAAATGACCTGAAATTACTATTTAACACAAAGCTGAACTGAACACAACGTGCTGTTACACCAGGTGTGCACGTCACATAGTTGTGAATATCTCAGGTTCCTCTTCTTCTAAACCTTTGTGTTTAGTTTCAGTTGGAGGTATTATAATTCAATTGGCTGCAGATTCAGGGTCCCCTTTTACTATTATTTCTCAAGATGTCTGGAAGAGTCAATTTATTTACAAAATAGGACCTTGGTTAGAAACCAATGACGTGTCCGCTGGAAGCTACACAGGCAATGATATTGATTTTTGGGGTTTTAGAACCTTGATCTTTCGTTTTAAAGAAAGGAAAGCCATAGGTAAGTTGTACGTAGCCAGAGTTGGTCCATCTGTGTTAGGGTGGAAGGACCAGAAATTGTTAGACATCATTCTTAATCCTAATAGTAAAGAGCAGGTTTTAGTTTCCTGTGAATCTGAGGATACCAAGAAGTGGGTGCTTAAAGAATTTCCTGAGGTATTCACAAGTCATATGGGAAAGTTGAAAGGTTTTACCCATCAGATTCGTTTGAAAGAAGGGGCAATTCCGAGAATTCACAAAGCAAGGAACATACCGTTCATAATACGAGATGAGGTTAAAGGAGAACTTGACAAAATGCTAGCAAATAAGGTCATAGAGCCTGTTCAAGCAGCTGAGTGGGTTTCACCATTGGTCGTAGCCCGAAAAGCCAATGGCAAGGCCCGCTTGTGTGTTGATTTAAGGTATCTGAATGATAACATTTTGGTGGACCAATTTCCCCTTCCTGGGATTGATGAAATGCTTTCTTTAACGCGTAATGCAAAATGCTTCTCCACACTCGACCTTTCAGCCGCTTATCATCAGGTTGTGTTGGATAAGAATAGAAGACATCTTACATCATTCTGTATGCCTTTTGGGTTAGCGTCGGCCGCTGCAGTGTTTCAGCGGTTGATGTCTAATTTGTTCAGTCATATTCCTGAAGTTGTCTTTTTCCAAGACGATATACTTATCATGGGTAGAGACAAGATTCACCATGATACCGGTCTTAGAGATTCTCAAGAGTAATGGATTGGTAGCAGAGGGTACCAAGTGTAAATTCTCTGAGAACTCCGTCACATATTTAAGACATGAGATTGGGACGTTTGGCATTAAACCCAAGACTGAGCTAGTTGAAGCCATTCTCAAAGCTACTGCACCTAAGTCTAAACATGATCTACGATCTTTCTTGGGGTTAGCGGAGTTTTATGCAAAATTTATAAATAATTTTTCCCAAAAGACATATGAAATGTGTCTTTTGATGAAAAATAAGGTGACATTTGAGTGGAGTGAAGTGTGTCAACAGGCAGAATACATGAAAGATTAAACTTTGCTTTTAATAAAGCATAAAATCGCTAACGGATGGTCTAGTGAAGCGAAATCTGATCCGAAGTTGAGACCATTTTGGGAGGTGCGTGATGAATTGAGTTAGGAAATGGATTGGGTTTGCAGGGGAGGAAGGATTGTACCACCTTCTGGCATTAGAGATAGAATTATTGACATAGGCCACGAGGGACATCCTGGAATCTCTCACACAAAGAGGAACGTAAAAGTTTTGTATTGGTGGCCAAGAATTAATGTGGACATAGAAAGGAAGGTACGTTCATGTATCAGTTGTGAATGTGCAGACAAGACGCAGAAGACTCTTAACCCTCCTTTATCTTCTTTAGGTTGCCCGAATTTGCCTTGAGAATGTGTTGCATTAGATATTTTAGGACCTGTAACCTGGCAGGATGGTTCTTGTAAGTACATTTTGGTACTTGTTGACCTGTTTTCAAGATCTTTGGAGATTGAAATAGTTATGACAGTGTGTACAAAAGTTGTGATTGGTTTTCTAGAAGTGTTTTTTGAGAGAAGGTTTTCCAGCCTCAATTTTGACAGATAATGGCGTTCAGTTCAAGTCTGACAGAATGAAAGTGTTAGACCTGTCTGCCCTTTGAGTAGCCCCTCCTAATAATTATTTATTTTGTCCCCTTTTTGCCCCTCAAAACCTTTTTAATCTTTTTGTGTCCACTGGATTTTTGTGGTGTCGACTAGGGGTTAGATGCTCTTTGGCCTTATAGTCCCTTTACCTGAGGCCTAGGTGCCTTTTCGGACTATAAAGTAGGGGATACACAAAATGGTGGTCATTAACTGCCATAACTGTTTCCTCAGAAGATAGTCCCATAGGACAATATAGGGACGCTCTAGAACCTTCCAGTTGGTTCTGGAAGCCTGGGGCTAGCCTATAAATGGGTCAACGCTAGGGCAGCCATTTTATATGTGAGGAGAAACCAGTGAGAGTCCAGCTAGGAGTCCAGACCACCGGTCAAGGAGGACAGTGCACTGAAGGCGGGTTGATGGTCCTTTGGGGCTGCTATCCCCTACAGTTGATACTGCCCCTGCGTGTGGATCTGACCCTGCTTAGGTCCTCAATGCCTGAATGCTGCTCAGGGACTCCCAGAATATAGGAACTGCAAGACGCCAGGATTCCCACCTTTCTCCCTGCGCCCTTCGGTGTTAAAAGAACGGCGGGTGCTGCAGGTGGTTACCTCACCGATGCTGTGTGCACGTCCCAGCCGCCGGTTTACCAACTGCCCAGTGAAGTGGCGACGGGGCATAAGGAAGTCTTAGAGTGGTGGCGTCGCTGGTTCCGCTGCTGTGCGGAAAGAGGAGAGCGGGGTCTGTCTTCCGCGCAGGCTCAGTGGCGCGGAGTCGGAGGGGAGTGTCTTGGAGGGGGAGCGGCCTGAAGCGACCTGCTGGTGGCGAGAGACGGCGGCGTCAAACTCCCGCGCAGGGCCGGAAACGCGGCTCCTCGAAGAAGCATCCTCGCGTGTGAGCAGCTTGAGGGAAGACGCTTGTCAGAGGCGCGGCGGGGTCTCTGCGTGGCGCAGGTACCGTGGGTGAGTCAGCCGGCGGGAGGAGCAGGAACCAGCCGGAGCAGGCGGGGATCTTCCGCCTCCTGGAAATCTGCCGCTCCGGGCCCTTTTCGACAGGAGAAGGCAGCGCAAGGTGGGGGACTGAATTCACCGACTGGCTAAAGTCCCAGACCCCCCCCTGAGTTCCCCAACCAAGTGCGAAGTGAGTGGGAAGGGGGAGGCTGGGCTGGCTGAGGAAGCCTTCGGTCACTCGAGGAAGTTGGGTCCAGTCGGCCACCAGCTGAATGAGGAGGGGAGAGCCCTTGAAAGGAAGCCAACGGTACTGTGAGCTGATACAGGCGAGAGGGGAGGTTTATGTGCTCAGGTGCCAGTCTACCCAGACGGGAGCTAATCTGAGGGTGGAGTTAAGGAGGATAACCTGAGGAAAGTGCAGACTGTATTCTTTTAGATAAGAGGCAAGGAATCTTCTGATGCAGCGCCTTTTCCCTTTATAATTGGGTAAACCTAGGAATCTTTCCTCTTAGAATGAGTAAGCCTTCCAAATAAATCAAAGCCTACTCACAGAAGGGTCTTGAACTGTGAACTGAACATCAAATATAAACTGAATGTAAGGAAAGAATTGGAGGATTCATATTTTCTTGCCATTGACTTACCAGGTTGTCAACTGTTTGAATCTTTCTTCAAGATACCAATGTAGAAGTGAGCCTAGAGTTATTTACCTACTATACAGAAACGTAATGAGTTTATAAAGAAATTTTCTGTCGTGACAAACTAAAGGTGCCAGGAAAGAATTGTTGTCTAATTGTGTGCTGATGCCTTCATAACTGATTACAGTTGCAGAGAAACAATCTATATGTTGACTTGACAAATTGTGTACAACTACAAAACTAATTCAAGAAAGGATAAAGCTTTTCTACTTTTATAAAAAGAAAGGTGTAGTGTCATTTTTGAGTGGAAGGAGGTTTGGTTACTGAAGGGTGTGACGCAAATGTAACACATGAGCTTTGGAGTTAGGCCTGCCCACTTAGTGCCAAGCTACCCTATGTGACTTGGGTGTTCCCTAGGTCCAACAGAAAGCATTTTTGAACAATATTGGTATTGAACAAAAATTTACGCTTTATCATCCTAGAGGTAATTCTGTTGTTGAGAGAGTAAATAGAGTTATAAAGGGAGTTCTGCAATTAGCGAAGAGGGTGAATAGGAATTTTGAGGATGAACTCAATAAACTTGTTTGGTCTTACAGGATAACTTTGCATGAAACAGTTGGTGAAAGCCCTTTTGGTTTAATGCGAGGAAGATTTCCTCATTGTAAAATCAATCCTGGTTGGATGAATAGAAGCAAAAGGTATGATTGGGATGTTGATCAAGTTAAACAGTCCATTGGTATTTCCCAGGCGAAAAACAAAGAATTCTTTGATAGCAAGCATGGTACTAAAGAAGTTTCAGTGAGAGTTGGACAATGGGCCAGGATCAAACTGGGAAAAAGACCAGGGAAATTGGAAGCTAGATTTTCTAATCCTAAATTGATCACCAAAGTGATGAAAAATACTGTTCAATTGGAGGATCGAGGCATACATCGCATGAGTCGTATAGCTTTATCTAAAACAGGTTTTGATTCAGAGAACAGGAAGAATGTTTGTAGAGATTATTGGTGGTTGGATGCTTTGTCAAATTTGGAGGGAGAAGGTGTGCAGGGTGTTGCAGGGTCTTCTCAAGGTGTAGCTATGCCTTGTGTCAGTTCTTCACATCTTGAGAGGGCCACTGGTATTCCTGACTTTCCTGTTCCTGACAGTAGCGCTATGGGTGGTGTTATTTCTTCTCCTGTTACCTCCGAACCACTCAAGTACCGGAAACTCCTGCAGCTGAGGCTTCTCCTGATCCAGCTGCAGTTGAGTTACAGAATGCTGGAGTCATTAAGTCTAGCAGCTTTGGAAGACCTATTCGTATTCCAAGTAAATTTAATGATTTTGTGCGTTTGTAACTTTGTGATTACTTTGTATTCTTCAGTTTTAAAGAAGGGGGGTGTGTGATTACATGTCTCTTTAATTGTAAATGGAATCGTTGTACGTAATAGAACCTTACTTTGTGTGTGTTCTGTAGAGCTTAGATTGCTGTCAGTTCATATTGCTGTTACTTGACCGAACTGCTGCATGCACTTTTCTGCTTATGAACTTACATAAATAAACCTTCAAGAACTACCAACTTGAATCCTGTCTTCTAAAGAGGTCACTACAGTTACACAAGAAGCTTAATGCAAGGTGTAATTACCCCGAGGTGTGCACATCGCCGCAGATGCACAAAGGAATAAGTGTTTATTCCATTCTATACAACTGACAAATGGCTCAGTACAATGCAAATCCATTTCAAGATGAACCTTAAAAATTGTCTCAGCAGCAAACCTGCATATGATATGTCAGTTTATAATTCAGCACAGACCATCCAAAGAGGCAGGACATTATCTACTATCAAAAGGCCGCCATGGCCAAGTCGGAATGAAGATTTGTTTTTCATGTAATATTGATTTGGAATAAAAATCTTTCGACACAAAAGAAGCACTGGGGACTCTTGACAAATAATTAAACTGAATATACCACTGCTAAAACATCAGAAGTGACGTATGGCATATTGCTATTAATTCAAATGTTATATATAAAATCCCAAAAGTCACTAAAGATTAAGGAGCAATCTGCTTTAATTTCTTTACACACTAGCTCATATTCAAAGTCCGCTACACAGTAGGATGGTGTGGGAGAACACCAGACGATGCAAAATGCAGTGTTAAGAGTGAGTATGGCTTTATCTGCATGGAGGACTGGAAAGAAGGAAAAGGGGCCCAGTGGGAAATACAGCCTGGTTAATAATGGGACAACGGAAAATGATGCAGGATGGAAGGCTGTACTGTGTGATGCAACACGTGTAGTGAAAAATAGTATGAATATCACTGGGAAACACAGAAAGTGTAGCAACCAGGTACCATTATGCTGCAATCACTCAGTAACTGAAAGGGGTACTGCAGGGGCTGCTAAGAGTGGGACAGCAGTAATGCAGGTCAGTTGAATTAATAAGGACATATTATATGTGACTCTGAAAGGGGTAGGACTTACAAGGAAACCATGGACGATTCTCTAAGAGGTGGAGATTGGACACCGCATCATGAAATGGGACATCATCAGTGTTTCAGGAAAAGAGGGTGAATAAATATGAGGTGAAGGGTCTGCCCTCTCAGATATCCATCGGACTTTGAGGCAAAAGCACTGTTGTCATTTCCATGGAGTCAGCCTCCCCTCCTGGCTTTCTTAAGAGTGAGGAGAGAAGAAGAATGTTAAAGGTGACCAATAGATGCGGGTTGATGGTGCAGTCATACTGTCTTAGGTAGCGACACTTTAGATTACAAGGAGGCATTGATCCGTCCATGCAGTCATTTCTGTACTTGGAATGGGGACTTACCTACAGACCAGAATTAACATTTTTTCACAATGAGTCTTCATTCTGGTCTTTTCCACACAGAAATGTCTCCTCATTTGAAAGGGAATAATTCCAGAGGGAAAATGGATAAGACGCCAGGTACAACCTGGAGCTTGTATATACTTTTAATAAGTGGGTGGACTATCTGCAGGATCTATTTAGAGTCAGCCCCTTAAAGGTAACACAAAGGGTAGCAAATACTCCTCTTTACTAGAACTGAGAGAAGAGGGCAGGTCTGTGAGAACAGATAATACCATTGCCTCAAATCTAACACCAGACACAGTGCAACATTCCTACAGACTCAGTCTTAAGATACCAAAACAATTGACTAAATTCCAATGTCCTTATCTAGGGTGGAGTGAACAGGAAAACCCACCGTATGTTGATGCTGTCCTGCTTACATTAACAGCAACGTCCAAAGGAGATGCTGAAATTTGAAAACGAGTTCTGGGAAAATAGTAAACATTTTAATTGATCCAAAAAAAAAAAAAACTTTGGTAGTCAGTAAACTCAAATACGTCTCATATCTCACAGATGTATCATCAGCAGGAGTTGAGGAAACAGAGCATGAGGAAACTCAGGACACTCTCTCAGATATGGAGACAAAACTATGACACCAACACACATGCCACCCAGAAGCAGAGCAACAGTCTCTCCACTAGATGAGTTTCCATAGGAAACAGAAAACTAATCATCAGACATGCCTACAAGTCATTCTGGTACTGGAGCCAGACAAATGCTTAAGTCCCTTCTTCAATGCCAATGCAATGCAATCAGAAGACGAGGTTTACGCGTTCGTAGAGCATCAGATGAAGGTGACAATTCTGGTCTTTTTATGGTTAAATGATTTTATTGGCATTTTCAAGAAAACAGTACAGTACATAGGCATATGCAATAACTTGCTACACAGTTTACAATTCTCGCATGTCCTTGTGCCAAAATGAGTATGGTAATATACTGTTCTTTTTAGTGGTTTGGAGGTGTCAATATTATCTGTACAATGCTTGCTGAAGCTGGGTTCAGATAAGGGGTTAAAAATCAGGAGCGCAAAGCATACGCACTGCCTCTTCAAAAAACGTGCACCTGTCACCACCTCCTCTGTACACAGCCAGAATTCTCATCCTCCTCATTATCACATACAAAGCAGCCTTTGTGGAAACGCAGATACATGCTAGGTCTGTTTATATAGGCTCTACATTGGTACCACTTCACAGAACTTCCTCTTACATCCAGGTTCCACTAGATCTCGTACCCATATAAAATCTCTGTGCTTTAAATCTTTAAGGGCACTTTGTGACAAACTGTCCGTACAACGCCGTTCACTTCTGATTCAAGTCAATGTCGTTCCACTTCACTCGAAAACACGCTTCTGTATAACTACGGACACCAAAGTCTGGGAAAATAGGGCGATGTAACATTTCAATGGAAAACCAGAAAGAACGTTAACAACTTAGACTTTCGGTTCAAAACCCAAAATATATCAATCAGAACAGATGGGGCTGTCCAGCCATCAGGTCCAATAGCAATGCCAAGTAAAGCATTATCTGCGTTTTAGGGAACTCAATTTGCAGTAACTACAACTCAATGGAACAGAGAAGCTCTCTGTGGCACTGACACTCAGATATATCAATATAAGCTCAAAAGCCAAGTCTATGGTCTCTACTCAGATGCATGAATAGTTTGAAGGTGACAATAAAAAGCTGTGGCTACAACACAGATGCATGCAAGTTTCACACAGCGAGGACTTAAAAGTTCAAAACCTCACTAACTCAAGTCAGTCAGAAAGGATAGCTATCAGAGAATAAATGAATCAGGGACCAAAGTGACCACTTTGTGATCCTCCCCGAGGACAGTACGATTCACTGTATGAAAAATAACCAAGAAGACCATCATCATAAGTAGAATGCCTCTTCACTGGAGAGCATGAACATTACTCAAAGAGTTGTAAGGTGATTAAAGTCAAGTGTTGGCAGCACAGACCTTATGTGTCAGAACCTATTAGAACCACTTATTTCAGCAATAGCAGACCCTAACCGTGTGTGAAAGTGAACTCCCAGTTAAGTTTAACATGGCTAGTGGCTTTCTAGCAAATGAGAACTGCAGTAGTGGATTGCCTGGAGACGTTCCATTAAACTGGAGATTAGGAAGCCTGCTTTCAGGGTAGGGCGGACAGCCTGCTCACTAATGGTTTGCAACCCTGCCCTATACCTAGCCATCTGCAGCCATCAGATTCTTACAGAATCAGAGC
Source organism: Lissotriton vulgaris (assembly GCF_964263255.1). Lineage (NCBI taxonomy): Eukaryota > Metazoa > Chordata > Amphibia > Caudata > Salamandridae > Lissotriton > Lissotriton vulgaris. The sequence goes on from NC_141691.1 coordinate 959,644,397, forward strand.
TTCATTCAGGGAGAACAGCATTGTAGTATAGATCAAATGGTTTAGCAGAACAGAAATCGGGACAAAAACACAGGCAGATTTATCAGTCCTGTAGGCTGTCATACTCTTTTCTACCTGAGGTCTCTTTTGCTCTGCTGTAATGGGCGTTACGAACAGAGATCCTTCTGCTGTAACTGTCACTTCCCCCGTACTCAAGCAGGCAAGGAGGGAGGAAAAAGGTGGTGAGGAAAGAAGAAACTAGAGAAATTATGATAAAGGTGGACAGGGACGACAAGTGACAAAGAAGGACAGCTAGATAAGAGTACGTTCACAGCAGAAAACCTGAAACATTTAATCAAATAAATAACGTACCTCGATAATGAGGGCAGAAAAGATAAACATCACGAAGAATGTAAACAGCAAGAAACACACAGGGTTGAGATATGAAAAGAGACAAATCAGAGCACAGGGGCAGACAGAGAAAAGTGAGACAGAAAATAACACAAGTGAAAAGAAAGAAAACCCAAAGACTCAGCATACATCAAAACATGCAGTGGCAAAGATAATAGGCCAGGGTTTCATCTGATAACACGTGCAATTCAATTTTATTTATTATGTTTTGGCTCTCAGAAGAGGGCCACATAAAATATACAAGATAAAAACAAGACGAATACATATCAAAATTATGACGATACAAAGACAGGTTTAAGTACAGAACTGACATGCAAAAACAAATCTACGGCAGGTTGGAAAGTCAAACATCTCCAGAGACATATTAATAAATAGCTAAAAAACCTTTAAAAAAGTTAAAAATATGGAAACAGAATATTTCATTAGGAGGGCAATAAAGTGCATGAAGAAAGCCATTCAAAGTGACGATGCCCAGGCGAATACAAATAAACTTTAACCATCTGGAACGCAATTTACGGAGCGCAGGGCAAATCAGTAAGACATGCATACAGTCCTGGGTACTCAATTTGCATAAATTGCACATAGCAGAGGAGCCATACCATTTGGATAACAGTAGATTTAAGGGTACTAAGTCGTAACGCAAAAGAAACCAAAATCTACGAATACCATGCGGTAGGTTCCATGTACATAGGGTTGGGGGAACTTCATCACATAGGAGTTAAGGAGAAGGTCAACATTCCTTTTTTCACAGATTAACTTTTTATCAGACTGAAAACATAGATCCCACGAGGCTTCTTTTAAGACGAGTTTTAACTGTAAGGGAGAATACAAAAACAAAGCGTTTTCATCTAATTTTAGAAGAGTTGCAGCTTTTCTAAAATTACTTACAAGTTGAGAAAACTCTTTAAAATTACCTAATAATTCACTTCTGAGGAGAGCTCTCATTGTCCCTACTTCCGCTCTAGCCAGGCAGGCCACCCATCTTACTAGGGCACATAATCCCTGTACCCAGCTGCTCCTAAGACCGAAGTCAAGCCTGCAGGCGGCCAAAGAGCACGCAGTATTTAGGGAAGATAGAGATCTTAGGAGTTTCCCCTCAATCTTATGGCAAAAGTCCCAATTTTTCACTTCTATAAGTTCTATACCATACAGTATTGTTGCGGGGATTTTAGATCTATACACCTCCAATAGGCTCGAGAAGTGCCTTTTCCCCGTAGCCTGGTATAGGGACTTTAAACCTTTGCCATGGGCGAGAGCTTTGCGTGAACTATGCTCAATGTGGAGCCTCTCACTCAAGTTAGCCGTGATGATTTTTCCCAGGAAGGTATAGGAGTTTACAACCTCCAGTTTTTGGCCCCCAATAAACCAACCAAAATCTACAGATCGGCACTTCTTCTTACCGGCTATGCACATAACTTTACTTTTGGTTACATTGATCTTCATGCAATGGGCTGCGGCAAAGGCATGAAGAGCATGTAACCGATTTGCAAGTCCTTTAGGGGTCAAGTCGAGAATAAGGACGTCATCGGCGTACATCAGGCAGGATATAGGGGTCCCCCCCACCACCGGGGCAATGCCCTCACTGGTAGACAAGGCGGCGGGTAGGTCTGCCGTATATAAGGAGAACAAAAGGGGAGCCAATAAACAGCCTTGCTTAAGGCCATTCAGAGATGGAATTTGATAAGATAGCCCCCTTTCGCCCCCTAACAAGACCCTACACCAGGTCTCTGTATGAAGAGACTGAACCAACTCCAACAGATAGGTTGGAACACCAAGAGCTGCCAATTTTCTCCACAGCGTTCTGCGGTCTACTTTGTCGAACGCTGTGGAGAAATCAATAAAAGCGGCATACACCACCCCTCCTCTCACCTGCACGTATTTGTCAGTAACCACATGAAGAGCGGTGAGGTTGTCTAACGTACCGTGGTCCCTACGGAAGCCAGTCTGTTCAAACGGCAAGATATTGTTCTCCTCGACCCAATCGGAAAGGGAATTTAAAAGACATTTCGCAAAGACCTTTCCGATGGAGTCGAGGAGGGCTATCAGACGGTAATTACTGGGGCTATCCCTAGTTCCCTTCTTAAAAATAGGGACCAAGATACTTCCCCTCCAGGAGGCAGGTACCGTTTGAGACAAAAAGCAGGCTTTATACAGTGGATACAGGATTTTACTCCACCTTAAAGGGTCCTGTTTCAGGACCGTCATGGGGAGTTCGTCAGGGCCCATTGCCCCAGAGACGCGCATGTTTTTTATAGCCATCTCAATTTCTTCTTCTGTGGGGTAATTAATGAGACCTTCGGGTGTAGCATCTAGGGCGATATCTTCACCTGTGATCCCGTTCCCTGTATAAAGGTCCCGAATATAAGTAATCCATACCTCTTCCGCTATAGGGATGGGAGAGGGACTTAGTCTAGTACCACACCCCTTCCCAATTATTGCTCAAAATTCTCTGATCCTACCATGGACAACCGATTCCCTCAAGTTGATCCAAACATTATCCTCCCTTTCCTTTTTTATTTTTAGCTTGAGTCTACTTCTCTTTTTTTTTAGCCTGGAAATTTCTTTTTCACGTTCCATGACTCTATCTAGATATTGTTCACGGACTAATTTATTTATTTCCTTGTTCAGGGTACGCAGTATACTAGGGACCACTACCCCTTTTCTAGGGCGAAAAGTTTTTTTTGCAAGTAAAATGATGTTTCGCATAAATTCTTCAAAATAAACTATTTCGTGCCCACGCCACTCATTTAATGCTGTTAAGGTTTCAGATAAGAAATCCTGTACCCCATTGATGGTGGAAGGATTCCAAAAACACCTTCCCGAAGATGCGTGGAAGGCAGCATCACTGCCGTTAAGAGACCAGGGCGCAGTGGTCATGGGATTTAAAGAAATAGTTATAAACAATAAACTATGGTCGCTCAAGGAAGTAGGTATAATCTTAAGGTCCTGAATATAAGGGAACAAACCACGTGCAATATAATCACACTGGAGTGAGACACTTGAGAAGGAGCCAGCAGGGACAGACTAAGAGAGTGGTGGTTGCAAAGTACCTCCATGCAATTTAATGAAAGGACTGAAGGTGGAAAGATACACCCAAACAGTCAATAGCATTAGGTGAAATATGATTTTTCTACTGAGCTTTGCCAATATATTATTTATTGAAAAAGTGTCAATCCAATGACTGAAAAAGGCTAGCAGAAGAAACCTAATGATTGTAAGAGACAGACTCAAAACCCACTGTATGTGTATTTCAAGCACCCGGGCTGTTTGATAGCCATGCTGTTAAAACACAGATCTAAAAATTGTGAATTGGATTAAAGGAGATACCACAAAATGAAAACCAGAGGAACAGAGTTGATCATAATACCAAGCAAACTACCGAAAGTAGTCAGGATCTGCATGATGCATGCGCAGATGTAAGTGGGATAGCACGTGAGAATAAAGTAATATTGCAGAGTTCTACTGGGGATTCTGCTTCTAATCCTTGTGACATTGCACAGAAGGGTAATGTAGCTACTGCAGAGATATAATCGCAATAAACTTTGCATGCATGTACCAATTGCTCAGGTCACAGTTTATTCTGCAGGCCAGATTGTAATTCCATTAAGAATGGTGCGTGGATAAAGGAAGTTGTTGCAGAAAAATGCGCTCGAGGGTACAGGTTCCAATCATAATGGGCTAAATCAGTAAGTTAAAGCACCAAGTGAAGGGAGTTTTAAATAGCTTGTATGTCACAGGTTCAATCCAGTGAGATGTCTCTCTCCCAGCATTGCACCGACTGTGTGTGTGTTATATTCCAGGAGAATCATGAGATTAAAAAACGAAACTTGAAAGGCTAAAAAAGTGAAATACGTACTTTTAAAAGTCTACCGGGGTTGAACCAATGGCAAACTCGACGCCATGAGTCCAAATAATAATCCATGCCCTAACACAAGGTATATTGATATTAATACGTCAGTGTGCAGAAAGAAGCGCAGTCTTGCAGGTAGATCCGCGACACTGTATTGGCTTCTCTACACTGAATGTGTTGCAATTGTAGGATATGAACATATGATGCACTAGGCTGTGCTGAGCATAAAAGAAATGAAAAAAGATTCCCAAAGAGCAGCAGTTAAGGCTCATAAATTGATGAGCGTGTTTTTGAAAATCTGGTCCGACTACAGTTCTTTACATATACAAATAAAACGGCTCTACCATCCTCCCTAGGAATATATTTCACAATGGAGTACAGATTCACAGGAGAAAAGAAATTAAGGATGTGTACGTTCGCCAATGAAATAGTCTTCCGTTCCAAAAGGCCATCTCTCTAGTCAGGAACAGACAAATTCGTATATGCTAGGGCACAGAGGATACTGGCATGTGTATGGTTGTTTTATACTGGGGGTTTGTAGATCGAGGCATGAGTTTATTAATGACAGGACATAACGAAGCACTGCAGATACTGGACTGAGCAGTACGCTTTACACACTGGACATTGAATAAAGGCCTCGGTAACGTGCATTACAAATTGAGGCACTGAATATATTGACATACAAAAGATGCTGTTGGAGTTGTGGATATTTGCTTGGGGGTGTTGCATTATTTACAGAGGCACTGCTGTAACTGGCTCGACTAACCGGCCGCCTTCGGTACTTTAATAGTGGCATAGAATAGTTCAATAGTTTTTTGGAACTGTAAGGGAAATCTATTGCTTCACATCCCATATTTAATATCTATTCTACTGTAAAATATACTTTGTGCCACATTTTTCCCCAAACGTTTATAAGGTACGGAGTATGAAGTTGCGCTTTACTAAAATATATGGCGTATTTTTGTTGAATCTTGGTACCCTTGTTAAAAAAAATAATTGTTTTCACACCTCCAATACCAAATTTGAGTTCTACAATTTTTAAAGCAAATAAATAACGATGTACATTATTCACACCCAATCCCCACGGTGTCTTCCCACAACGTCATGTGGTTGGCTGTCGATGAGGCGACACGTACCTAACATAACTTTTAATGATGGGCTTCGGTACAAATTAAACGTACTGTTCAATGCACATATAGCGAAATGTAACAGCGAAGGGCTGTTTTTTCATTCAAGAGAAAACTGACAAGCTGATAAACACTCTAAAAACGGACTCTGTTGTAAGCAACGTGACTGTGGTCAGAACCACTAGATCCCTTAAATTGCTCCCACAGATACCTCTGTAAGTAACCATATAGCATATGCACTTCCCCTCAAAAAGGCCCAATGTATTTTACTGTCCAAAGCCAATCCCAAAGTTAGTAGTACAGCGATTAGAAAGGCAACTGCTGGTTTTTATGAAAACGCCCGAACAGAAACGAAAGCGGGTAAGAAAACGGCAGTTAACATTCTGCCTCAGCATAACTACTGCATCTACTGGAAGACTTAAGTGTTGAGAAAGGGCTGGGGAACACTCTCTCACCAGACTACTAGCAGAAGGAAAACAAATAATACCTGCAGGTTGGTGCCGTTAGCGGCCATTGCTGCTGTCCAAACTTCGTCCGGGAGTACGGAACAGGGGTACGGCTGTCGTTACACAGGTGCTCAGAATAGTCGCCTTCTCCTCCAAAAACTTCACCGCAGGCCTCGACTTCAGGGCTTACTTCCGTGTTGATCGAAACCACCCAGGGCTGCGCACTTCCGTCTACGTCAACGCGCACACGCACACCTCCGCCCGGCGCGTGACCACCGCCATGACGTCATCTTCTAGAAGCTACTTCCTGGAGAGAGAGTAAGGTGAGATGTCAAAGCGGTGAAATCACGAAGTTAAACTTCTGTTGGCGTTACCTGCGTTAAACAGACGATGAATGTATCATGCACGAGAAACATTTTTTTCTGAGGCACGTTCTACCAAAAGAAATCAGTCAGTACGCCACCTTTAGGCGGACCGCCTCACTTGGAGGCAAACTTAGGACAGTGACTGTAAACATTCTGGGCAGTAGGTACATTTTATGGACATTTATGTGGTGGCTGCACAATTATAAAATAGATGGTAACACAGATGTGCGTCTCCCCCAGGTAAAGAGCATGCAAATATGTACGCCACACACGAAGCTATAGGTTGTACATCTTTTTTCCTTATCAAACAATCTCGCTGTTCTCTTATTACTCATAACCGTTAATGACCACACTTTAACACCTCCCAACAAGTTAAATGTACTTCCTCTATTGAGCCACCCAGTACCGCAGGGGTCTAGCACACACAGTCTCACAACTAGGGCACAAGTACTAAACAAGCATTTACTATGCAATAGGTCTCGCAATGACATTATTTTGAGCTAATGACATTGTGTAAGTTAAAAAAATTAAAAGGCATTGTTATAATACCAAAAATACCAAAAGCAACACCTATTGCATTGCATAGTGCGGTGTCCGTATTAAAGAAAAAATAAACGTGTGTTTGTGCAGAGAGAGAAGAAATGACGAGACTTGAGATTGGGGAATAAGGCACGGAGAAGATAGTACGAGGAAGGCGTTGGTGTGCAGTGAGACTCTATTCTTAACCCCTTGTATGCTGGTGACAAACCCCAGCCGTCACGCTCCGCGGTGCTCGTGTGCTGATGACGGCTGGGGTTCGTCACAGCCCCGCCCTGTTCGTTTGTTTACCGCACAGCGGCTGAAACGGGCCAGCAGCGAAGGGGTTAATTAAGGCCACACCTCAGCTAACAAACGCTGCAGACCCAATCGCGAAGGTACTGGCCCCTTAAACGCTCTACTCCCAAAGAGCATTAAGTGAGTGATAATGCTATTAGTAGGCTTTAGGTGCGAGTTAAGTTGTTTTAAACTGCCTGTCACTGTTCTTTCGGATTTTAAATTGCACTGCGCCACTAAAATCTTCTGCTCATTCATTTGCACTCTCCACTAATTTAATGGTTTCATTTAAGCTATAACTGATGGTACTTGCATTTGATATTTTAATATCGAAACTTTGTCCGTACCTCGCTCATTCCTCTTGTTTACCGCCCGCGTTTCCTCCCCGTTCCACCACAGCTGTTGCTGATTGAGTGGAGGGAACATCAACGCTAGATTTCTCCTCACTTCTGCCAGAACACCTAGTGGACGCCATCTTGAGAGGGAGACGGTCTAGTCTCTCCGTAGGTGTACTTTCCTCACAGTACAAAAGTGGGGAATGGCGCAGACGTGCAGCGGATAATGCTGTTAGTAGGCTTTAGGTGCTAGTTAAGTTATTTTTAACTGCCTGTCACTATTCTTTCGGATTTTAAATTGCACTGCACCGCTAAAATCTTCCTCTCATTCATTTGCACTCTCCACTAATTTAATGGTTGCATTTAAACTATAACTTATGGTACTTGCATTTGATGGTTTAAAATCGAAACTTTGTCCTTAACTCATTAATTCCTCTTGTTTACCGCCTGTGATTCCTCCCCGTTCCACCACAGCTGTTGGTGATTGAGTGGAGGGAGCATCAACGCTAGATTTCTCCCCACTTCCGCCAGAATACCTAGCGGATGCCATCTTGAGAGGGAGACGGTCTAGTCTCTCCATAAGTGTACCTGCCTCATAGTACAAAAGTGTGGAATGGCACCGGCGCGCAGCGGGCGCAAGCCCGTCTGCATCCGGACCGCTTCCATCGCCAGTTATCCTGCCGGTTTCCATCCAGATAAGGTATTTTTGCCGACTCACTTAAGGCATCTAAATAATAACAGTAAGTGTGGCCACCATATGGAAGTAGACAAAATAAGAGGCCCTGTAACTTGCTGATGATGCCTAGCAGAGTTGCCTTTCGTTGAAGTCAAACACACAATGGTAGGAAATAAAGCTGCCAACTATCAGGTTCTAATAAAGGGGGATTAATCAATGCACGTTCCTTGGTCAAACATGCACTTGATATTAGAGAGCTAATCGTAGAACAAAAATTACACTGTTTAAGCATAATAGAAACTTGGTTAGAGGAAAATTGTAACCCAGATATTGCAACTGCCCTGCCCCCCAACTATACGATCTGTAGGAAAGACAGAGAGGTTATTAGGGAAGGGGGGTCGGCCATTATCCACAGAGACTCACTACAATGGAAACATTTCGACCTACATACCATTAAGGGAGCAGAAAACCTCGGCTTCTGCTGCGCTATAAATGTCTCCCTTTCGTTTTCCAGGGCTTTGCTTTACAGCCCTCCTGGCCATAGTAGTGCATTTCTTGACTCATTAGGGGAAACACTCAACCACACTCTTCTCAGATACGCCAATTTCACCATGGTCGGTGATATTAATCTGCACCTAGAATGCGGTAACGACCTGGGGGTCTCCATCTTTCTGGAAATATCTACTCCCCTTGGCTTGAATCAGCTAGTTAGGGCGCCAACACACAGGGCAGGGCATACCCTGGATTGAGTTTGCTCCAACTTCACCTCACTCCTTACAGATACGCCGACTCCTCAGGCCTGGTCGGATAATTACTTTATCCAGTTGACCATCTTAATGCCTAAGACTGCACAGGCAGCAAAGAACACTCCTATGGCAGTGCCTAGGCGTAAATTAACCCTAACCTGCCCTATATTGCGCAAGAAAACAAGACAGTTCTTACTGGTGATCCCTTAGAGGATTCTTACAGTTTCCACACATGGATGCCGGCTATAAGTGAGGAATGAATCCCATCTAAACACGCTACTAGAAGGGGCAAAGCAAAATCGCATAATGACCCATGGTTTACAAAAGATCTAGCGAAGCAGCACCTACACTGCAAACAACTAGAAAGTAGGGGCTACGAGTTAGCCGCTTTGCATGTTTTTAAAATTTACAGGAAACAATATCATACTGCTATTAAGTTAGCCCCAAAAGATTTTTTTTAACAGACTAGCTATGGCCAAGCACAATCAAAAAGAGATATTTTCAATCATAAAATCTTTTATTGACCCCCAAAGCGTTACACTCAGAAATTCTCCCCTCTCAGACTCTCTGCAATGATATTGCGATATAATTTGAGGACAAGATTAAGAATATCCAAAAGGATTTTGGAAGAGTAAGTTCACAAGAAGTCGTCAGTGATCATGATTTGGACCAGATTCACAATAGGTCCTCCTTGCATGCCTTTCAACCTGTCACTCTTCCACGTACACATGCAGCAATTTTAGCCTGTAAATCAGGTTCACCATTGGATGTGTGCCCCTCTGTGATATTACATCAAATCATGGATATAGTAAATCCAGTGATCAACCAAATTGTTAATTCCTCTCTTGGCTCCGGCACAGTGCCTGACGAGTGGAAACTTGCCATAGTGAAGCCAATAAAGGAAAAACAAAACATGGACTCATCCAACTTTTCCAATCTTCAGCCTATATCCCTGCGGCCAATTTTGGGTAAAATAACTGAAAGAATGGTCTATAAGGAGCTCTCAAACTTTTTTGAAACCTCTCAGACCTTCCACCCTCGACAGTAAGGTTTTCGCCCCAAACACTCTATAGAATCTGCACTGCTAGAGATAACAGACATTCTGAAATTTATCACAGATAATGGCAGGAAGGCAGTGCTGAACCTGCTTGATCTGTCTGCCGCCTTTGATACCATCTCTCAGGACATACTTTTGGCCAGACTAAAATCTTGCAGCATTTCTGACACTGCACTGGCCTGGATCAAGTCCTTCCGGACCAACCGGAGGCAAGCGGTCTCTCTCGGCCCCTTCCTTTCTTCAGAACTCCCCATTACTGCAGGAGTCCCACATGGCTCCTCACTCAGTCCACTTCTATTCAATGTATACATGGCTCCGCTTATCTCCCTTATTTCATCATATGGGATTGAGATAACATCTTATGCTGACGATCCGCAGCATAAAAATTCTATGGATGCAGAAGAAAAGTTTAAATTCTGCCTTACAGAAGTCGTCAAATTGATGAAAAACAACCACCTCCGTTGTAATACCGCCAAGACAGAAATCCTGCTGATAGGAAAAGACAATCCCTTTCAACCTAAGGCTTGGTGGCCCGAGGATGTAGCAGCTCCCCCCATCCACTGTGGAAGGGGTTAAAAATCTGGGAGTGTTGTTCGACTTTTCTCTCTCTTTGAAACCACATGCACTTAGGGTGGCTGGGACCTGCTTTGGTTGAATTAAAACCTTGAATTTGTTTGTTGATCTTATCCTTCTTTCAGCCAGAAAAACAGTTGCGGTGGCGCTGATACTTTTGCGCCTAGACTATTGTAACAGCCTCCTGGCAGGGGCCAATAAATCAACCCTGAGGAGGCTGCAGGTGGTGCAGCATGCAGCAGCCAGATTGGTCTTGAAACTTCCTCGTAGGGCTTCCGTCTCAGCAGCACAAGAGAATTTTATTAAAACTTCTTGTTACCACCTTTAGAGCTATTCGGCGACTGTGACCAGTATATCTTTGCACAAGATTCACACCATATACTACAATGTGTTAGGTGCAAAGGCCTGGAATTTAATGCCAAATAACTTGAGATCGATAGAACCTGAAATACAGTTTAGGAAGGCCCTAAAGACCTGGATCTTTGGAGCAACAGATTAATTCTGCCAAGCCCTCATCTAGGTCTCCATTCTCCACTGCTAAGTTTGTTTTTATCTGTATAGCACCAGGAGCTCCTTCCGGAGTGACAGGTTGCGCTTTAGAAGTACCTCATTTTCAATTTAATTTCAGTGAGTGTACCTGTGTGTGGGTAAGTATCTGCATGTCTGTGAGTAAGTCTGCCTGTACCTGTGTGCTAGTGTCCATACCTATTAATATAAGACTAAGCAACTGAAAAGGCATAATGTTTTGGTGAAAATGCAGAGTTTACCATCATTTTTTTAACACAAAATCACTGCAACAGTGGGGCGCCCCATGTGTAGCTTTTTATACACGGTAGTAAAAAAAATTAATTAAGTTGCCTCAGTTACAGTTTTGTTCTTGCCATGTTCACACTTCAGGTATTCAAGCAACAGCAATTAAAGATGGCATTTCATGGCAAGTCTGTCAGGTTGCAAAAGCTTACAGTTAAATGGTTAAGCAATTCTAATAGACATGCACGTTCTCCAAAATAAACGTAGATGCATATATGTGGTTTGATGCACACAGCTGATTAGTGTATCATCCAATCAAAAATTGCGCTTTTGATTCAGGGAAATAAAATAGTGTTCTGTGACTGGAAACATAGCTTCAAAAAGATCAATATAACTCCCTTTTCAGTTCACCGCTAATCTACATTTCCTTTTGGTATTTCAAGACAAAGCTGGTTGTGGAGTCAAGCTCCAACTTCGAAGCACTTCATAAAGTTCAAAACTTTGAAAGAAATAACTGACTATAAAAAATAAAAGCACACATCCACTGCAGAAACAGACCTTTTGAAGAGGTGGAATTGGTTCAGTAGTCAGAGCCTCCTCCGGGCCTGTGTCCCCCAGGGATTAGCGCCGTGGAGGCTCCTGGGGTGACACGTCTACAGATCTGGCGCCATAGCACTTGAACCCCACCCACCCCAACTTATCCCGGCATACCCTCATCTGCAAACCGGAAACTGTTGTGCAGCCGGAACTGAGCTCGCAGAGCGCGTGCAACACCCATGCATTGCAGGCAACGTGTGGCGCTTTATTGTATATATCTAATTTAGAGCGTATATCTCTTTACAGAAGGGAGACCGATCAAACTAATTCACATTGTGACATCAACCTTGCAAAAAAATCTATGGATTTGTACGCAGATCGACCGTCACAAGTTTCAGCAACTTCGAAGTGAGAAACCGAAGGTAACGCTGGGGAGCATTTGCCAGTGTTTCAGAGGTAGTCCCTGCAGCCTGGACAGGCCTTTCACCTCTGTCTACCTCTGCACAAGTCGACACATTTACGTTTATCCCCAAATAACAGATTTAGTTGCCATGCAGAAACTTTGCTGTTAGAATCACATGACTGTTTGTCTCTTAAAAGCTCACCTGTGGCAGCTGTCAGTCGGTAAAAAAATCTGGTGCAGTGGGTATTAGGAGATAATTTGTGAAGGGGGCGTCTAAATTTCGACTGCCAAGGGGCCTCCAGGCACTGGTCGCGGTGTACACCCCTAGTCCCTCCTGTTAAGCCCCAGTTTCTGCTGCAGTGTGGTACCCCTAGATTGTGCCGGGGCTGAGGCCTGACGCCTGACATTCCCATCCTGGTGCGTGCTGTTTCCCACATGACCCGCGCGCTGCATGCAGGCCCTGCTGGAAAGACTGTGCTCGACAGGCAGTCCCATTGAAATTGCTTGAAACCATTAAAACATACTTTACATTGTTGCTTACAGACGGTAATGACAATAATGACCCCTGCAATGGGCGCTTCCTTTTTCAAGACTGCAGCGGTTCCGCCGAGCCCTCTTTTCCAGGAATTGCTTCTGCTTTGGGTACAGAGTCGCTCTGCAATAGCCGTCCCCTTATACATCTATTGGTGGTCCAGAAATACGAAATATACACACTGGCAGCTGCATGGCGGCGGCTTTCAAAAGTGCCTTGAGAGACGTGGAGCGTGGACTGGCAGGCCTGCACCCATGCTTCTTCACTACGGGTGTGCACGTTATTTTGCAATCTTCTTGACTAGAAAATCGAAATGTTTTTACTTTCACTACAATTTATGTGTCATACGTATTGCATATGTGTCACTTTTTAAAACAAACAAATGAGTTCTGCATAAACTTTTTTTGTTTGTTTTGTTGCAGTTATATATAGCATGAACTCGACCTAAAGGTATCAGAGCGCTTTACATGAGCACCAATTACATTACAGACGACTCAAACTATAAATAATTTGTAGAAAAGCCCCACCTCCCTTCCGTAAGTAGTTGCTGAAACTTTAAGGCCACTGATTTGTTCCGTTTAGTACCCAAGATCAAAGTATGTATGGTTCAGAGCCCATTCCTCTATATTCCATCTCAACATTTAAATCTCATTTGTGGAGGAAAAGCTGCAGTGTTCTAACAACGTTTGGGGTTTTATCTCAGCCCTAGAAGGTGCAAGCAGTTTCTGGTTTCTTTTACGCTAGCCTGCACCAGCTAATAAAAGTTTTTGTTTTTTTCAAAAAGAGTTACATTGTGATCTAGTTAGAGCACACCATCATGTGTGCATGTGACACCAGTAAACGGTGTCAGAAATAGCACGGAGAATGGCCAGGAAACAGTGACAGCCCCTCGATTAAGCTTGTGCAAAACGGTGTACTTTTCCACGCAGAATTACGTAAAATGAATTTCAAGACATTATGCAAAATTACGAGAAATACACTCTAGGGCCTATGGAGGGGAAATTGAACGCAAACGCTTACCTCACGTTCAAAGTCACTCGAGAAACTTACTGGCAAGGGGCCAAGTTCGGGAGAAAAAGTCCCCTGAGACCCATTTTATGTTGAGGCTTGACTCCCATTCCCAAAATATATTTTTCTGCTTCAACCAGTGCTGGATAGCAAAACGACGTTCCATATACGCTGCCAATTAGCGTAATTTACAAAGTGGCGAAAATATTATCCCTGGCCCATCCACGGTCCTGCAGAGAGGGCTCCTCATAGTGATTCGGGATCCGATTTGTAGAAGTTTTCCATTCCCGGGGGAGCAGTCAGGTTTACTTTTGATGCGCCAGTCCCCTCTGCAGGCTGGATAATGCCTGGCAGGAGCAGTGGCTTCTTCAGCAGACAGAGACGCATCAGGCAGACGAGTAACTGACCCCGTCCCAGCCCCACCGGCATTCACGAGGCCTATAGAGCCTGGGGAGAGCTCACACCTGTGATGCAGATCGATATGTTTGATGGGAATAGATTGGCCAGAAAAATCAAACCACGCAGCGGATCAAATGAGGTATAAAAAGTCCGAGGAATACGGAAACCTGTCCGAGAAGGAACACACGACAGTCAGTAGTTATGTACACGCAGACTGCAGGGACGCACAGCAGCAGCAGTGCACTCAACAGATATTGCTAGGAAACTGAATCAGCAGTGGACTCGCAGCTACTGCGGAAACACACAGCGGAAGTGATGCTTACAATGCAGTGGTGCACAAAGTTAATGCTGGGACACTCAGCAGCAGCGGTGTACTCACAGCGACAAACAAATCATACTTTTTTTCCTCAATATTACATATTTTATCGCCAAATTCTCAAATATCGTCACATATGTTAGGATATTGTCAGTGTGCAGGGTAGTGCCTGCAGACTTTCTTATCTTTAGGTGGGGCATCTGTTTCTAATTACCATGGCCGCACTAAGGCCATGCTAATTAGAAACAGAAGGCACACCCTAAAGATAAGAAAGTGCTTCACAACAGCCGTGAAGCAGATGACCCAGTCCGGAGGGGCAGGACAAAAGGGAAAAAGGGCAATGGCCTTAAAGCATAATTTTCAATGGGAAGCCAGCGTTTAGAATAAAAGCTGACGTGACCTAATGAAAATGATAGGCGGGGCTTCGAGTTCCCTTCTCAAGTCTCCTTGTTCACAAGCAGTCTCGCAGAGCGTTGCGTTGCGTTGCAACACTAGGCGAGACCTAAAATTGAAGTGGAGGGACTAACCTAGTTAATCAGAATGCAAGTGGTATCAAGGCACGTGACACTGTGGCACGTGACATCACGGCGTGTAACATCACAGGAAGTGGCATCATAAGAAGTGACATCAGATCTTGAGCCCCACATATATGTTTTGCAGGTCTATCATGAGTACATTGGAGCACATTTCGAATATACACGCAAACTCTCCTGATTGAGGCAGAAGATTCACACTTTTAAAAGCTATGCATAAAACAATGTTGCCTTTTGTCAGCTCAAACGGCCTCTACCCATAGTGCTTTACAAGAAAAAATAGTGGTACTTAAATTATTCCAACGCCTCCTCAGGGGTAGTTAGCACTATATAAATTACATTTATTTTGAGTAAATACCGGGAAAGATCAGTGCATCTGACATTCTTACAGTGCATGCATATCTTGTAAACAGGGACTGAACAAAGTGAAAAGCGGCCTCTCTCAAGTATGTGTGAAGTGCTAAACAGGTGTGTGCCTCTGTTTCCCCCTCTCCTGCTTTTGCTACTAAGTGTGAGGCTCCTGACTGCTGCCAGACAGGAGACTCAACAAAAGGAGGCTTGATGACTCCTCAAATTGGGCCTTTGTTCTGGGCCCAGCAGGAGTCAAGAATAAGAAAGCCCCGTCCGAGCCCGCACGTTGTTGTGATCGGAAGCAGATAACAACGTGCAGGCCCTGCAGAATGTGTCACAGTGTTTGCAAATAACACCGGGACGCAATTTAGCATATTTTTTAGTGGGGCCTAACTTCTTGGTAGGGTGGACGGTGCCCACTCTGAAAATAGTGGACGGACCCCGTGCACCTGCGTCTACCCCTGACTCGAGCCCTGCTCACAACACTATATCTCCCCCTTTGTTAAAAAGTACAATCAGCAATTATACTGCATATTTGATTAGTCGTGGAGTCGTTGGCACTAGTCGTCCAGATTGACCGACATGAAGTGGTTGAGATGCACTGGTCAGGCACCAATGGTACAGGTTCTGATGCTTGATCTGGACATTAAGGCGTGAGAGCCTCATCTGTAAGTGTTGGGGCTGATGATCGAAGGGGTAGGTCCTTGAAATGTGACGAGTCCCTAGTAACTGAGTGGAATGATGTGCTGTCACCATATGTCACTTGCACGTCACAACACTAAAAGGATTGACAGCAAATGGAGATTATTTTTTCCGCTTTGCTTGACCAGGATTAATGTCATTGAAAACTGTTTCTTGGGCTCGCTGATGCCGATCGGCATACATCTTCAGCTTGCTCTTTCGAAAAGTGTTGGTGACCCGAGCTTTGTCAGCACTCAAGGAATGCTCTACTGTCAGCTGTGGGAGTTTGGTTCCGATGGCTCTCCCAAATAGCCAAGAGGCAGGATTTTCACCTGTAGTGGAGGGAGGAGTTAAACGATAAACAGGAAGGGCCTGACACAAGGCTTGCTTTAATTCAATCCCCTTCATGGATGCTAACTGAATAACCCTTTTGACGATACCCATAAATAGCTTGACAACACCATTCGCTTGGGGCAACAGAGCTGTACCTGTTTTGATACTGGATATTCATTCTGACTAGGAACTCTCAGACCTTTTTGCTGCTGAATGACAAACCATTGTCAGATTTGAGGATGGTGGGGATACCCCCCACGCTGCAAACATTTTGTTCCGCTCCTCAAAGAACTTGTCAAGGTTTGTTGATGATAACTCCTCTACCACAGGGAAACATGAATATTCATCAATGACTATCATGAGATGATGTCCGTTTCCTAGGGGCCCAAAGAAATCAACAGTAATCCTTTCCCAAGCCTATAGGAAGGTCAGACCTGGTCAGTGGATGTTGAGTGACTTTGGAGGAATGGCAGTTGCAGAGGTGGCACTCTTTGAGTTCTCTCACAGAACTCTTTTCTAAGTACAGGAACCACACTCAGTCTTTATGGGTTCTTTTGGTAGCTACAATACCACATCGTCCTTCATGGGCTAGTTTAATGACCTGTAGTCTTAGGCTCTGAGGTATGACAGTACTTGACCCTCTCAATACAGCACCTTCTTTAGTGTTCATCCTGTCTGTTTTTGAACTTTTGAAACTCAACACCGTCAGCAAGAGGTCGAACACTCTTTTTCCAGGAATGAGTAAGAATGATGTCTTTGAGGATATGTATGTTCTTGTCAGCATTAGTGGCTTCAATAATCTGTTTGATTGATATGGCCACTGGCGTTACTGGACTTCACAATGAAGTTGATGTACTCCTCAGCTGGCTTGGACATTGAACAGTGATTATTCATTGGTACTCGTGAAAAATAAGCAGCAGGGTTCTGGTCTTTACCCGGCTTGTGTACAATTGTATAATCGTACTCTTGCAGCCCCAAATCCCATCTATCAATGTGAGGGGGCATCTTGGCTTTTGAATTTCCAAAGAAGGTGAGTAGTCCTTGGTAGTCTTTTATGATAGTGAAACATTTTCTGAACAGAAACACATACAAATGTTTGCAGGCCCATCCTGCAGCCAGACTCTCCTTCTTCATCTGAGAATAGGCATGATCTGTGTCAGACAGGCTGTGTCTCTGAGCATTCGGATGACCATTATGTTGAGCAAGGAATGCCCCCCGCCCCCCTTATTGAGTTCACATCCACTGTGATGTCAGTGTGTTGTTTTGGGTCAAAGTAGGCCCACTTTGTTGCATTCTCAATTGCATGTTTTATTCTTTAGAAACTTTGATCACATTCAGTAATCATCGGAATGGGACATTTCGTTTTGTCAACTCAATATTGAAATTACAGTAGCAAAATCATGAACGTACCTTGAACAATAAATGGCCATACCTAGAAAGGATCGCAGCATGGTGACATGTTACGGGGGGGCAAGTACCTGACAGTGCATTCACTTTATCAGGGCAGGGAGTCAGTCTCCTATCAGAAAATATGTGTTTAAAGAATTTTAGTTTGGTCTTGTGAAACTCACATTTTGCTTCATTCAGGGAGAGACCTGCATCAGCAAATAATTGACACACTTGTGTAAGAGCTCCTTGCATGTTGCTCTAAATACCAGTTTGTCATCACTGTTATTAAAACGTTTTGTGACAGGTTGAAATAATTATTCATCGTATAACATCCTGAAATATTCCTGCAGCTGACGAAACACACCAAAACCCAAACTTTTATATCTGAACAAACCAACATGAGTTGAAACAGTAGTGATGTCTCAGCAATCCTCTTCCAACTCGAGTTGATGATATCCCTTGTTGAGGTCAAGACTGGAAAAAACTTTGGCACCGTTCAGTTGCATGGTCATGTCCGCTTTGTGTGGACCAGGATGTCTTTTTTTCTCGATTGCTTTGTTGCCATGGTGCATATCAACACAGATGTGCACTGTACTTCTCTGTCCTTTATTTGGTGACACCCGTGTTTTGGAGAAATGTGTTGTCACATGGAATATGCTGCCATTGACATTGTTGTGGTTTTTCCTGTTTGTTTTTCCCTTAGGTCGTCCATTGATGCTGTGGGTACTCTACTCGCAGCGCTGACACTAGGTCCTGATGAATTGCAACGTATCCTCCAGACTATTTGGCAAGAAACATGTTGACCCCACAAGAGTAGAGCGCAGTTATCCTGAACCATTAATTCAGATAGTCGCCACTCTTCTCCCTTTTTAACCAGATGGAGAGCCAACTTGAAAAAATCTTTTTGAGATTACCCAACCTGTTTTAATCACCTTTCACTACACCACATCTACACTTTTTAGGTCCCTCACCTCCATTTCACCACGCGGCAAGGAACAAAGGATCTCCGCAGAAGAGCCCCTCTGTGGGTGCCCGTTGGGTGTTGCAGTATTGACCAGACGAGAAGCTGGCCCATATGATGAAGCATGACACCTAGCTGGCTGGGTGTGTGAGGACCCTAGTTCAGAAAGGAGGAATTTTCCTCCCGCCGATTGTCATAGGACAACCACTTCCCTTTGTGACAATCGACATTCCTTATCTCTCTCCTCCACACTTGACCCACTTAAGGAACTGCATACTCTCTTCTTTAGTATATGCCTTGGCATGTATGCTGGTCCTCTCTAAAGCTCTGAAGGCCCCCTTGTTGATTTATTGTATGCACGGGTGGCCTCCTTGGGACATTTTCTTCTCTTTAGGTTACCAGAAGTGCTACCTGCCTTTTCTGGCCCATTTGTTCTTCCCCTCCCCTACAGTGGCCTGTAGATCATCCTGCCAGGATGGAGGACACCCAGGGACTCAGTTTCAATGATGAAACAGTAGCTCACATCTTGAAGACGCCTTCCCTCCTAGGGATGGTAGGCGATGCTGCCTCAGGTACACAATCAGAAGATTGGACATCTCTAACAACTATGAAAAGGGAATGGCTCAAAATGACCCTTCATGGAGCAATGATTACTGAGTACCTGCGAGCAAACCTCCCTCCCAGCGGCCTCATAGGTAATATTTTCCCTAGGTTGTTTCTGGAGGACGCAACATTTAAAAAAGAGTGGTTCCTAGTTGCATGGAAATGCACTAGGGACTTGCTTGTGTTAATCATCAACACTGCCAAGAGGATAGCGGACGCCATTCTGGTCAGAATACAGTTTGCGGAAGGGGCACTTAAAACCACTATTCAGAAATAAACAGTGAAATTGCAGATAACAAGGAATATCTGTTGAAACAAAAAATAGCAAAACTACAGAAGATATACAGAAATTTGATAAGGAAAAGGTGTATCCTTATCTGAAGACTGACTACACACCAGCAAAAAACAGCTACTCATCTGATGAGGGCTCAGATACAAACAGAAGAGGTTCCTTTAACAGTGACTCTAGCACTGGCAGTTGGGCTAGCAATAACCAGAGAAGGGTTACTCATCCAATATACCCCAACTATAAGGCGATTCCCCATGTATTCTCAAGGCCAGCCTCAATTCTTCCCTACAGGTAACCCCCCTTTCTTAGACAGAGGTTGGGGCAGAGAAAGAGGGCGAAAAAGAAGGATGCAGAAACAATTTCAGTGGCAAGAACAACCACCACACACAATAGAGACAAGGAGAAAGACCAGGAGAAAAAGGAATTAGTGGTGAACCTGTCACATAGGATACTCACAGAGACGGAAAAGGACTAGGCTATGTCCCCACTCCAAGAGTTGACAAATTTCGAGATAGCTGTGAGATACAGAATTTCTTCAGAAAAATCAGTCTGAAAGCGTTCTTCCAAGACAAATCCCAGACTCTATTAGAGGATATTGGGATACGAATCCATCTACCTTCACTCCCAATAACAGCATGATTCCTTCTGAAATATTGACATGCGAGCAAGCCGTACTCGGAGACCTGTCAGTGTCCTCTAAACATCTCCCCTTCCATAACCTCTCAACAGCTGAATTAGCTGCAGCCAGATCCCTTTTGGACGACACCAGCATTACCATTAAACAGGCTGACAAGGGAGGGGCAACAGTGATTTGGTCCACTACTAACTATGACCTTGAGTGCCAACGCCAACTCAATAACGCGAGGTACTATACTCCCATCACTATTAACTCTTCTTCGCAGCTTGCTACCAAGATTGCTATTATGGTGTTCGAAGCAGAGACCAATGGTTGGATCAATAAAAAGGAGGCAGACTTCCTGATTACAAAGGAACCTAAAACACCTTATTTGTATACCCTGCACAAAATCTATAAGGGTACAACACCAGTTCCTGTGCGTCCCATTGTCTCGGGTATAGGCTCACTCTTGGAGCCTTTATGTAAATTCTGTGACCACTTTCTTCAGCCACTAGTGAGACAAACACCCTCCTTTGTGCGCAACACTACAGACATCTGACGCATTATAGAGGAGGCACAGGGAACAGATGAGATTAACCTTCTCGTTACATTGGATGTAGAGGCGTTATATACCAATATTCCTCAACCTGCCACCCTGACTGTCATTGAGGCAGCCCTTCATAAAGAGGATTGGACCTCACCGACCCCTGTCTCATTCATCATGGAATGTGCTACCCTTGCACTGACTGAGAACTTCTTTGAGTTAAAAAAAACAACTCTTTCATCAATCCCAAGGTACTTCCATGGGAAGTAACTTTGCCCCAAGTGTAGCCTGCCTGTACATGGCTGCCTTTGAGGAGAATGTCAAGTTACACCCAAGCAACCCATACACCAGTAATCTGAGGTTGTGGAAAAGGTTCATTAAATGCCAAATTAGAGAGTCGGGGAAAAAATGCTAAAGAGGATCAGAGACAACTGATTCAAATTGGTCTTATGTGTGTATGGTAGTGCACACTAAATTACTGCAAGGCACTGTATAAACATAAGTCCTATCCATACCACTGATCACCAATGTTAAAAATTGGGTTTCTGGTTGGCAGATGTATGGACCCTGTCTAAGCAGGAGTCACAATCCTAGTCAGAGTAAGTCAGATACACCTCCTAAATTAACCTGTAGCTTGGCACAGAGTAGTCAGGCTTAACTTAGGAGGCAACATGTAAAGTATTTGCGCAACACTTAATACAGTAAAAAAAAGTGAAAACACCACACAAAATAATCCTCACCAAGTTAGGAAAATGTTGCTTGAATTAATGAACAAAATAAGACCAAAACAATAAAAGTCCAATAAGTAGAACTGAAGTTATGATTTTTAAAGAATATCTCGAAATATAGTGCATAGAAACATAGATGTCTGACCGGAGCTATCTGGTTGCGCTGGACCGAGTCAAATCTGGCGCAAACTCGGAACTGCGTGGATTTTGGTAGCGACAGCCGAAAACCCACTCACAGTTGGCAGAGTCCAGGGGCTGTAGCAGAGTTGAATGAAGTCTTTGATGTCCCTAAGACTTCAGAATAGGAGGCAA
The DNA here is from genome assembly GCF_964263255.1 of Lissotriton vulgaris. Classification (NCBI taxonomy): domain Eukaryota; kingdom Metazoa; phylum Chordata; class Amphibia; order Caudata; family Salamandridae; genus Lissotriton; species Lissotriton vulgaris. The sequence continues at coordinate 959,666,060 of NC_141691.1, forward strand.
GCCTTTAGAGTCACTTGGTTCTGGGGGTGTAGAGATGCCAGTCCATTCATTCTCACTACCTGGCAAAGAGGGCAGCAGGGCAGGTAAAGCAAAGCGGAAGTCCAGCAGAGTGACAGTCATTTCAGCAGTGCAGCAGTCCTTCTTTGCAGAGCCTCATCAGGTCCAGAAGTATACTGAGTTGGTGGTGTCAGGGGGTCTTGTACTTATACCCAGTCATGCCATTGAAATGGGGGAGACTTCAAAGAAAGGCGTTTGAAGTGCACAAGGTCCTGCCCTGGCTCCACACTCACTACAGGGGGATATGCAGCTCTTTGTGTGGGGACAGGCACAGCCCTATTTAGGTGCATGTGTCAGCTTCTCCCTCCTATCCTGCCCAGACTAACCCATCAGGATGTGAAGGGCGCATCAAGCACACTTAGCTCTCTTTGTGTGGGACTATCTAGAGGGAATGCACAAAGTCCAGCTGTCACCCACCACAGATGCGTATTCAGAAGCACAGAATGGTTAAAGTAAGAAAAAGTAAACTTTCTAAAAGTGTCATTTTCCGACTTACAAATTAAAATTAAATGAGTTGTGGTTTTAAATTGTGAATCCTGAGACACCAAACTCACAATGTCTATCTTTTCCCAATTGGAAATGACCCTTATAAAAGGTAATACTCAGCACTTAAAAATGGTAAGGTAATCCCAATATTAACCCATTGGAGAGAAAGGCCTTGTAGTAGTGGAAAACGAATTTAAGAGTTTTTCACTACCTGCACATGTAAAACTTAAAAATACATGTCCAACTTTTTTAATACACTGTACATTTCCCTTGGGGCTATCCAGGGCCTACCTTAGGGGGGACATATGTATTACAAATTAAGGTTTGGGCATGGCAAGATGGTTAAATTGCCAGGTGGACATGGCAGTACAAGACTGCACACATAGTCTCTGCAATGGCAGGCTTGAGACATGTTTAAAGAGCTATTGAAGTTGGTGGCACAATCAGTGCTGCAGGCCCACTGGTAGCATTTAATATATAGGACCTGGGCACATGTAGCGCACTTTACTAGGAATTTATACGTAATTTAAATATGCCAATTGTGGATAAGCTAATGTTACCATGTTTTAAGTATAGAACCCATGCGCTTTAGCACTGGTCAGCAGTGGCAACGTGTCTGGAGTCTTAAAGCCAGCAGAAATGAAGTCAGCAAAACAAGAGACCAGAAGGCAAAAAGTCATGGGAAACCACACAAAGGATGCCAGGTCTAACACTTATCATTCATCTATCTATCTTTCCTATGACCTCAAGTCACAAATACGTCAAATCTTTTTCTGCCTTTACTTGTCATAAAAAATAAAGAAATATGCCCCTAGTTCCTCCACAACATCTTTTCTTCTAGCTCAACCTTCCTGTAGAAAATTTCCTTAAGATGGGAAACCATTCTCTTTTTAGGCCCTCCACCACTGGAACTCTCTTCCCTGATATCTGAATTCATTTAATTTCTAACTTTATTTTCGATTTGTATAAAATCACAAAAGTTAAAACATACACAAAATATATAATAACAACAGTGACAGGGCTGCTCATAGTAATTACATTGAATTTGAATTTGAATTTACAGCAATTTGTATAGCGCACTTATACCATGCGGTTTCATGGCGCTAGGAGGACGCTTAGCCAGAGGTGAGTAATCGGGGGAGCGAGGTGCTAAGATGGAAAAGCACGGGAGAAAAGAAAAGTCTTGAGTGCTCTGCAGAAATCAGGGTAGGAAGGGATGGATCTGATGTGAAAAGGGAGAGAGTTCCAAAAAGTGGGACCAAGGACCCTAAATTTCATGCCCCCGGATTTCTTTTTCTTAAACCGGGGAACGGAGAGCAGAAATTTAGTGGAGGAGCGAAGTTCTCTGTTGGGGCAATAAGCACTGATGGCGGAGGAGATGAAGTCAGGGGCAGTCCCCGCCAAGGCCTGGAAGGTAGTGCACCCCAATTTAAAGAGGGCCCGCTCTTTAATAGGGAGCCAATGAAGGGATTGAAGGAGGGGAGTGACGTGGTGGAATCTAGGTAAGCCATGGATCAGGCGGGCAGCCTGATTCTGGACAAGCTGGAGACGGTAGAAAGCATATGCAGGAGCTCCATTGTATACAATGTTTCCATAGTCCAGCCTGGACAGAACCATTGCCATCAGGATGAGTTTAAGGGCCGGGACAGAGAAAAACCGGGAAATTTTGCGTATAGTGCGCAGGGCAAAGAAACAGGAAGAAACAACAGAATTAATCTGAGTGTGAGGGGTAAGATGCTTATTAAGTGAGATCCCTAGAGTTTTTACAGAAAGAGAGGGGGTGGGGGAGATACCCAGGGAAGGGGGCCAGAAGCTGGGGGACCAGGGACTGGGGGTGCTGCCAGTACAAACAAGTTCCGTCTTGTCCGGATTTAGTTTCAGATGGTTACCGTTCATCCAATCGCTGATGAACAGCATGACCGACTGGAAATTGTGTATACTGGAAGGGGAATGTGACAGGTGAAAAATGAGTTGGAGGTCATCAGCGTAATTGTATACGGTGACCTCCATGTTTTGAAGTGCAAAAATAAGGGGATAGATGTATCAATCAGTCAATCAAGGCATTTATATAGCGCACTACTCACCCAGAGGGTCTCAAGGCGCTAGGGGAGGGGGGTCCGCTACTGCTCGAACAGCCAGGTCTTGAGCTGCTTCCTAAAGGCGAGGTGGTCCTGGGTCAGGCAGAGGTGGGTCGGGAGGGAGTTCCAAGTCTTGGCGGCGAGGTAGGAGAAGGACCTTCCCCCTGTGATGGCTCTTCGGATGCGGGGGACGGCAGCGAGGGCATGGCCGGTCGATCGAAGCTGGCGTTTGGGAGAGTAGAAGTTGAGGCGGCTGTTGAGGTATCCTGGGCCTTGGTTGTGTGCGTGGGTGAGGAGACGGAAGGTTATTCTCTTGTTGACCGGGAGCCAGTGCAGGTCTCTCAGGTGTCCGGAGATGTGGTTGCGACGGGGATGTCCAGGATGAGTCGTGCTAAGGCGTTCTGGATCCGCTGGAGCCTCTTCTGGAGTTTGGCGGTGGTTCCGGCGTAGAGGGAGTTGCCGTAGTCCAGGCGGCTGGTGACGAGGGCCTGGGTGACCTTCTTCCTGGTCTCGGTGGGGATCCACCGGAAGATCTTTCGTAGAATGCTCAGGATGTTGAAGCACGTCGAGGAGACGGCGTTGACTTGTCTGGTCATGGAGAGGTAGGAGTCCAGGATGACGCCCAGGTTGCGTGCGTGGTCTGTCGGGTTGGGTGCGCTGCCTAGGGCGGGGGACCACTAGGAGTCGTCCCAGGCGGAGGGTGAAGATCCCAGAATGAGGACTTCCGTCTTGTCCGAGTTCAGTTTCAGGCGGCTGTTCTTCATCCATTCGGCTACCTCTTTCATCCCTTCGTGTGGGTTGGCTCTGGCGGTGGCGGGGTCGTTGGTGAGGGAGAGGATCAGCTGGGTGTCGTCGGCGTAGGAGATGATGTTGAGGTTGTGCTGGTGTGCGATGGCTGCGAGGGGGCTCATGTAGACGTTGAAGAGGGTAGGGCTGAGCGAGGAGCCTTGAGGAACGCCGCAGATGACTTCGGTGGCTTCTGATCTGAACGGGGGAGGCGGACTCTCTGTGTCCTTCCGGCGAGGAAGGAGATGATCCACTCCAGTGCCTTCTCCTGGATTCCGACGTTGCTGAGGTGCTGTACTAGGGTACTGTGGCAGACAGTGTCGAAGGCCGCGGAGAGGTCTAGGAGGATGAGGGTGCTGTTTCTCCGTTGTCGAGCAGGGTTCGGAGGTCATCGGTGGCTGCGATTAGGGCGGTCTCGGTGCTGTGGTTGGCCCGGAAGCCAGACTGCGGGAGGTCGAGGGATCCGTTTGTCGCGAGGAAGGCGGCCAGCTGCTTGTTGATGGTCTTCTCGGTGACATTTGCAGGAAACGGGAGCAGCGAGATGGGGCGGTAGTTCTTGAGGTCGGTGGGGTCGGCTGATGGTTTCTTAAGTAGAGCGCTGAGTTTGGCCTGCTTCCAGCTCTCCGGGAAGGTAGCTGTGTTGAAGGAGGTGTTGATGATGTCCCGCAGGTAGGGTGCGATGACAGTGTCGGCCTTGTTGAAGACATGGTGAGGGCAGGGGTCAGTCGGAGATCCGGAGTGGATGGAGTTTATCGTGCGGATGGTGTCTTCAGTGCTGATCGGGGTCCAGGCTCGGAGGGTGGTGGTGGGGGGCGCTGGTTCGGTCGTGGCGTGCGTCGGTTGAGTGCTGAAGCTGTTGTGTATGTCCGCGATCTTGTTGTGGAAGTAGGAGGCGAGGGAGTTGCAGAGGTCTTGCGACTGGGAGAGAGAGGAACCCTGGGGGACACCACACAGGACTGAGGAGGGGGGGCAGTGAATTCGGCCAGGTGAACGGCCTGGGAGCGATCTCTCAGGAAGGAGCTGATCCAGGCTAAAGCTGGGCCCTCGATGCCCGCCGCCCTGACACGGGTAAGAAGAATGGAGTGAGCAACCGTGTCAAAAGCGGCGGAAAGATCTAGAAGGACCAGGGCCTGGGGCGTGTTGGTATCCAGCCCCTCCCTGAGGTCGTCCATCACAGAAATGACCACCTTCTCGGTGGAGTGCCGAGGGCGGAAGCCGGCCTGCCGGGAAGCAAATCCTCCACTTTCCTCAATGAAGGCACCTAGGACCTGAGTAACATGGGCCTCTAGGGCCTTAGCCAGGAAGGGGAGGAGGGAAATGGGGCGGTAGTTGGAAGGGGAGGTGGGGTCAGTATCTATAGTCTAGCACCTTATTTGAACATTTAAAAATGATTATTATTAAATAGTTTAAAAAGCATTAAAAGGTAAAAGAAAACCATGATTATACACCTATATTTGGCTCACAGCATTTGGATAGGGTACAGTTAAACTAGGGGGATAATACAGGATGGTAATTCAAAATCAACGAGGCTTCGCTAGAGATGAGCCTTTGCCTCTTCCTCTTCTCTTTCCAGCGAAGCACCAATACCCACCCTAGGTACTTTGCTACTGCTACCACAACCAGAACTGCCACAGAGGTTTTAAGGATTCGAAGGGCCTCAAGACTGGACCTAATACCTATATTAGCACAGGTTGGTTTCACGCTATTGGCCTTTGCCTCTGGCTTCAGTTCTCAATTGGCCAAAGGCGTTTCGATGTCCCAGCTTCTTTACAAAGGTTTACTCCCAGAGCGTTTTGCTCTCGGGAGACAGCAGCAGCCTGCAGGAACCATCTGTTTTTAATCAGCATGGGCGCGCTTGATTTACATGGGGGAACATCCATTATAACGCAGATTTTAGACCGCAGTGCCATTACAACGCGGGATTTACAACGCAAGTCATTACCACAACTTGCGCTGGAGGGCGCTCTAGATTAAGGAATAGTAGATTTACTATTCCAACACCTTCCCTACTGTACGTAGGCTGGTGTTGGAATAGTAAATCTTACTATTCCTAAGTCCAGCACCCTACAGCGCAAGTCGTGGTAAATACTTGCGTTGTAAAAGCTGCGTTGTGATGTACCGCGATCTAAAAGATCGGGTTGTAACATCATACAACCGTTTACATGCAGTCTTTCTCCCCTGTCTTGCAGGCTGCGGTTGTAATAAACATAGCCTCAGGGTCCTGGAGTTAGATTTTTACAAATGCATATTACTCCTTTTAGTTTAAGTAATACTCAAGATATTTTAATATACTGCTACAAAACTATATACATTTAACATGTATGCCAGGTGGAGACATGTGTTGGTAGTCCACGCCCAGAAAACTGGAGTTGGTAATCATGCATGTCACTGCAGCCTGCACTAATAAATACACTAACATGTGTTACATATATGTTTTAACATGTTTCCTCGTGCTTGCATGCACAAGCTTATTGTATAGTTATTTTATGAGTCTTGATTCCTGGCACGATCAGTATGTTCTAGAATAGAGCATCTGATCGGTCCTGGAATTAAGACTGGCAGTTGTGTGGAGCCAGCCGGAGCCTCCAGTCTTGTAGCCGGTGGTGCTTCCTTTCTTTACAGAATAAACTCTTCAAAATACTACTTGGAGTTATTCATTCATCTCAACAATTTGGCGACGATACCAGGAAGCATCAAGTCTATCGAACCTACAACCTGGATTCATAAAAAAAAAAAAAAAAATTTGACTTCACAAATCTACGAATTAAAAAAAGATTTCTAGGATTTACACTACGTATTATTTTACGTGATTTCGTGAGTTTCTCTGAACTTATGCTGATCCGGTATATAGTTAAAAGTGATCATAAACCTTTAGTACGGTTATTAACCACAGAGGGCATGTTAAAAGCTTAAGCACGTATTGCGCGCATGTCCATGCGTCTTTAAGATTTTATTTACACTGTTGTTTACGTACCCGGAAAAGAAATGTAACTGCTGACTTTTTGTCCAGAATGCCTTTGCCTCTCAAGGAAAATGTTCACAATGAGTGGGATGATTTCCATATTGCCTTGATACATGATGAGGATTTTTTACCTATTGACCAAGATTTGTGGTGTGAAGAGCTTAAAAAATATTCTTTATTGAAAGAAGTAGAAAAGTACATTGCCAAGGGATGGCCACACAAAAAGAACATACATTCTGACCTCAGGTGTTTTTGGGAAATATGAAATGAACTTTCATTTGTAAATGGTGTACTCAAGAGAGGTGACTGAGCCATTCCTCCAGGTAAACTTAGGCACAATATTGTTTGTCATGGTCACGAAGGTCATGCTGGTATTGTTAGGACCAAACAAAAAGTAAAGAATTTCTTTTGGTAGCCAGGTATGGACATTTGTATTGAACGTTATGTTAGGAACTGCGTTACATGTGCTAATGCAGATAAGACTTTAGTCACTCTTAAACCTAATTTGGGTGATCATGTAATTCCTGATGATCCCTGGCATACCATCGCTATGGATATAATGGGACCTGTTGGTCCAAATTCAAAGTATATCCTAGCAGCTATTGATGTATTCTTTAAATGGCCAGTCATCACAATTGTAGAGAAAGTTGATACTGATGCTATTTTGATTTTCTTGGATGAAACTTTCACTGAGGAAGGTTTACCAGTGTGTCTTATTACTGATAATGGCGTACAATTCCTCTCCAACAAAGCTAAAGCGTACTTTAAAAGAGTTGGTATAGTTCATTCCACTACTTCTCTATATAACCCCTGTGGGAATGGTGTAATTGAAAGATTCAATAGAATTCTCAAGAGTGCAGTTCAAATAGGGGAAATTGACAATGAGAAGTGAGAATTACAAATTTTCAAGACATTCTGGATGTACAGAACTTCGACTAATGTCATGACTGGGTATTCTCCTTTTGAGATTATGAGAGGTAGGATTCCCAGGACCAAATGTAATCCTGTATGGTTAGCTCTTTCTACCTTGTCTAATATGGATCTCATTACAGTCAAGGAGAGACTAGTTCAGAATCATGCTACCAATAAAGAACGATTTGACAAGAAAAAAGGTTCAGCACATGATCCCATTGTCAAGGTTGGCATGCTAGTTAAGGTTAAGAAACCTTGGAAAGTTAAAAAAGGTGAGAGTCAATTCATGGGTCCTTTTGAAATTATAGAAGTCCTTAAGAATTCTGTCAGACTTGATAACAAAGTTTGGAATTTGAGCAGAATTGCTGTTCTCAAAGGTGACAGAAATGTTTATTCAAAGTATGAAATGAAACCTAAACCTGTTGATAGTCTCGATGATGAAGACTATAATGAATGCTCTGTTCCTAGGCCTAACTTTAACAATATTCATGACAACATTATCAAACGTCAAAGGAAGAAACCAGGTTGGATGTCTGATTTTGTTGCATTCATCAGAAACAAATTTGTAAACTAACTTACTATTTATTTATTTTCTCTCTTCTTTCCTTCTTATTGTTCATTAAAGAGAGAAGATCTGTTACATATATGTTTTAACATGTTTCCTCGTGCTTGCACGCACGAGCTTATTGTATTGTTATTTTATGAGTCTTGATTCCTGGCACGATCAGTATGTTCTAGAATAGAACATCTGATCGGTCCTGGAATAAAGACTGGCAGTTGTGTGGAGGCAGCCGGAGCCTCCAGTCTTGTAGACGGTTGTGCTTCCTTTCTTTACAGAATAAACTCTTCAAAATATTACTTGGAGTTATTCATTCATCTCAACAACATGTGAGAGTGAAAAGATAACATCACTAGTGCCTCACTCGCACACCATTAAGACACGCTAGTTCTGTCGTAGTGCCAATCGAGGTTACCCAGAGCCAGCAGCAGAAGCAACCGAGTGCAACCCTCATCCAGGCGTTCCCAGCAGCCCACTACCAGCAGCATAACACGCCGAGTACCTGCAGCGCCTAAAAGCACTCTAAACCCCCGCGACCCAACAACCATGCAATGCGAGCAGCAAATCCCGGCGAGCAGATGAACGGCTTCCACCTCATCAACATGGAAATTAAGTGCAATGGCCCGAGCGCCTACAGCTTTCCCTGGCCGAGGTAAAGAAGGCGCTGACGCAGTGCAACTTCTCAACGTGCACCAAGGACGGGGCAAAGGAGCCTAAAGACCAGCTGACCTCCATGCAGGACGCCTACACCACCATCCTCCGGGGTTTTGGGCGAGGACCCGGCCCAAGCCGGGCGGCCAAGGCCATGCAGTTCCTCACCAAGGGCTACAAAGAGAACATAAGGGGTAAGAAGCATTTGCGCGGGCAAGTGTGCGGCTGTATATTATGTTAAATAATGTGATATATCCCGATGTGTCCAGTTATGAGTATTTTTTCCGTAAGATTCATCAGCACCTCGTGATGGGTAGTAACTAGTCGGCGCTATATCATTGCCATACCACTTCTTTGCTGTTACACTGCTTCTTGGCTTTATTTTGCAAGAAAACATCCGCTTCCACTTACGGTATATATCATATAAATGTGTGGCTGCAAAAAGAGGGAGCGAGAAAGCACCAGAGTTGGGGGCAGTTTGCAGTGTGTGACAATACATCAACGACATGAGGTGGAAAAAAGAGGCTGGCTCTCAATTCAAGTAATGTGCATGGCGCGAAGATTACGTCATTGTGTTTTGAGGACGCTAGTGTTTAATTTTAAAGAAATGCGTTTTTAAGGCATAATGCCCAAAGAAAGGAGCCTATGTGAGACTGTTAAACCATCCTAGGATTTAATACAACACCCTTTTCTATTCTGAGGTTTATAGTTTTATGTGGAAGTGTACCCTGGTAATAAATACAATACGTTTCACACATAAATATGGAGGGCATCTCACATGAACCAGCTGCTCCTGTCTGCTATCTATAATGATATATCTATAATTTGTTTTAAATTTGAGGTTTTTTTGACCACCCACCCCACCCTCCTTATTTCGTTTAAAAATGCGCCTGCGCTGAACTTGAGGCCATGATGTTTGTGACGACTTTCCCTGCATAGCAGAGGGCAGACAAAGGCCGGCCAGATTATCTGAAGATAATGCCCTCGCCTGACGTACACACAATGAACGAATTTCAGACAAGGCCCCCTCCCCCACACCCATAAATACGCCCCCTGATCCAGCAAGCCAGTGGGGTTGCTGCGCACTTTTCTCTGCCTTATAAAGCGACTCAAAAAAAGTCCCTCTGTCATGCAGCAGTAACCTCCTTAGATAAATGCATTCTCTGGTTAACAATTTATTGCCAAACTCCCGAAGAAATCACCAGTTTTTTAAAAGCAACATTCTTGCTCAAAAGAAAAAAAAAACAAGCTTTGGCATAGCCAATAGGTCTCGCTTTTGGGACCCTATACGTATTTAGTTATGCAGCATAATATCCTTGGTACAACATCAACTGTTGCATGGCTAAACACTTATAAGGTCCCAAAGGCGAGACCTATTGGCTATGCCAATGCTTGTTTTCTTTCCTACCTCTTCTGCAAGACCTGGACTTCATATTGGCCTCCACCATAGGACTGGGAGGTCCCAACCCTACTCATTCACATACAAAAATCGACAAATATTTGGCACCTCAGGCCCCAGCCTAGAAGCACGGCAGTACAGACACTCCCCCGTGGTCGTAGGCCAACCCAACGCCACAGACATCCTTCTTGCTATCCAGGCCTTCCTGTCAGCTCTGGAAACAGAATCGGGAATGGAGTGGATGTTGGGCTCCTACACCGGGACCTTTGCAATGTCGCAAAGCGTGTGGCCTGCACCGAGGGGCGTATTTAGGAACTCCACGGAATCTATGTTTACACTGAAGGCAAAGATGGCTCATCTGACTAGGGCGTCTTGCGATTCGTGCCGAGGGCGCTGATAACTGTGATCAGCAGAACAACCTTCCCTTTGTGGACTTCACTGAGGTGGTCAGCTCCCAAGAGCTTCCTAGAGATGTGGACCCTTTTGTGGGTCCCTGAGAAGCACCTGTCTTCATGCTTTGTTGTGGACAGGCCAACAGATCAATGGTGGTGGCCCCTCTGCTCAGGGCCTTCCCGCAACCACTGATCATAAAAATATTTAATTACAAGGACAGGGATGTCATTTTGGCCTTCCCAGACTTTCAATCTGCTGGGACCCTGGTTTTCCGCAATTACACTCCCCTTATGCAGTGCCAACACATATTCTTCAAAGCTGTCAAGCAAAAGCTGTGAGTGATGAACTAATGCTAATGCTTCTTTTACCGCTCCGGCTCCATGTGATCCACGACGCCAGGTCTTTTTTTATGCCACTGCAGCAGTGTGAGAATGGGCAACAGAGAACCGGCTCTTGCACAGCAACTTTTTGAAGGAGTTGTTGGTGATGGGGCCTGCCATGGCAGTCAGAGGCGATCCCATAAATGCCGTATGAAGGATGGCGTCTCTCCCACCTCTTCCACCACTGATGCTCCTCATCCCTCGTGGGACACCAGCACAGGGGGGTCGTGGTTGTTGCTGGGCTCTCCCCCTGGCACACTTGGAGGCCTCGACTTCCGCTTCACAGGGAGAAGGGAGGTTGGCAGGGCTCAGACCTGAGGCACACACATGGCAACCCATTGGATTCAACAATATCATCATGCCAGCAGCAATATAACCTTTTCAATGAGTATTCCTTTTGAGGAGACGTGGGTTGTATCGCTCTAAAAGTTGTTTTTCTACTTTTTGTGATTTATACTATGTGACAACAGATGCTTCTGGGGAGGACGTGTGGGGTTAGGCCGGATCCGGGGGTTTAGTCGGGGTAGTTTGGCCCATTTGGCCATGTGTTTGCTCATGTTTCAGGCAGGCTTATCCCTAGTTTCCTTCTTTCCATGGATGCCCACATGGGTTCCACTAGACCTCTACACCCAGCTCAGAACCGGATGGTTCTTAAACTAATGACATGGTTCTTGCTAAGTTTTTGGCTCTTCGGCTCATTCCACTAATTTCTAAATTGGTCCATCCAGATCAATCTGGGTTTATGCCGGGTCGCAACACAGCTCTTAACTTGTGACGGCTCCATGGAATCTTGGTACGCATACATAGAATCCATGAGGATGCGGTGGTTCTGTCTCTTGATGCACACAGGATACAGTGGAGTGGCCATATCTCTTTGCTGTGTTACAGCACATGGGCTTTAGCCCTGTTTTTTTTTCCTGGCTGCGACTTCTCGATACTGAACCTTTGGCGCAAGTGGCAGTAAATTGGAGGGTATCACAAGTTTACCCCATTCAGCAAGGGACATGGCATTGCTGCTCCCTATCACCACTTATATTTGCTCTGATTCTCGAGCCCTTAGCGGCTTGGGTCCAAGGAGACCTGTGGCTCTGTGGTCTACGCTGGATGGAGGATTGGGAGGACAGAATATCACTATATGCTGACAATTTCCTCCTCTATGTAGCGGCTCCACAATCCTACATTCCTAGAATACTGTACCTCTCCACAAATTTTGGTAGATACACCGGTTATACAATCAACTGGTCCAAATCTGTGGTGTTTGTCTTCCGCCTGACTGTGAGGCGCTGACGGTAATGGACAGGCTCCTATATCTGGGCATCTTCATCTCTACTAGTCCTGACCTATTTTCTGCCAGAAATTTACAAGGCCCACTGACCCAACTGAAAAGCAGTATCCAGCATTGGAGGTCGCTTCTGCTCTCCCTTTTGGGAAGAACAACATTATTCTAAATGATGCTGCTACTGTACTTTTTTATAAATGTTACAGAACATGCCATTCCCGTGCCTGAATTTTTAATAAAAGCTATAGAGGGTGAGATCAGGAACCTGCTGTGAGATGGAGGCCCCCCATGATTTGCCCTGGGAAAGTTGACACGAGTTGGTATGATGGGGGATTGCCTTGCTTGATATCCAGTCATATTACAGAGCGGCGCAGTTGGTGCCTATCAACCATTGGGTTCATCAGCCCAGGGACGAATCAGCCTACTGTATGGACTGTCTTGTTCTCCATCCAGTGGGATGGAGAACAACGATGCTGAACGTATCCTGTTTGAAAGGGAACAACGATGGGTCAATCGACTCAGGACCCATATACTGGGGATGAACGATAACATTCCATGGCACCAGTTTTATTAACACTATCTGATTTCTAAAATGAACATTTCCCTAAGCAATCAATATTAGATGCACTGAGTACAATTCTTACCCTCCCATCTGATATAATAGAACTTATGCAGATGCGTACCCCAACCTACATAGCACTCTGATTATAATATTATGAAATCATTTTTTTTTTTGTTTCCCGTCCACCTTATAGTGCCTGGTGTTCTGAGGAATACTGACATCCTTTATATATATTTCTTGGTCAGAAACCTACTGAGTACCCTTCGACACTGTTACTATTCTCAGTTATTTCGAAGGCTTCACACCGTTAGTTAATATTGTCTCGCTGTCCCTTTAAATCCTGATAAACACTGGGTGACAGCGCTAGCCCCTCGTTGCTTCTTATTCCTTTAAAAACGAACGAAGAAGTAACCTCCCACTTTCCAGGGGCAGAGTCAGCACTAGCAACAATTGCAACCAACACGAGGGTAAGAAAGGCGCCAGGAGAGTCTCGCTTAACATAGTAAGTGGCGGCGGTATGTTTGAACTTAGTAGCATTTTCACGCGGCGTGTCTGCTTTTATTATTCCAGCAAACGCCCTGTGTACAGCGACTCTAATGTCTGCCTGATGCGGAGAGATTTACCGACAATTAAGGTACATGTTAACATCGCGCTTTATTTGTATTGCGCCGTTATCTTGCTATAGCCTTACGCTTTCTGTAAATGCCTAAGCGTATAACACAGCCTCTTCAGCCCTGCAAACCCCTGTGTGCACTCGAGAATTTACCCTTTAACACTACCGTGTGTACTTGAATTAACATGCTGAGACGACCGGCCACTCCCATTCCCCATTATAATGTATGCTCTCCATTGTAAACAGCGCAGCCTTGTTCTCCCAGATTAAGAATTTTCCAATTCGGACAAGCTTCAATGTCCGCGCAAAACTAATGGCAACTGCCCTTTCGTATTCTTTGCAAATCAGCGTATATACGTGAACTGCAGCCTTCTCCACTCTGCTACTATCAGCTGAACATCTTACTTACATCTTTTAAACGTAACTCAACTAGATTTGATCTAGTGTCCCAGTTTAATGACCCGCTCCCTTGTTCCCTCATTCTCCCAGCTCCGATTTCATTGTAGTACCCACAGTGCGGTGCTCACAATATAAACAGTATAAATTGAGATTTAATGACTAAAATCTCATTTATGTCCCGGTCCGATTATAGAGACCCTTTTCTTGTATGGTATATGCTGTTAAATAATGTGATAGTATAATCTTAAATGCCATATCGTATTTTGTTTCCTCAATACAGGAATCTGAGTGTGAAATTTTCACACTTCCATTGAACACTACACTAATATTGTGAGTATTCAGTTTTGTTTTTGTTTTGTCCTGACGAAAGCTCTACAGACCCTCTGGGCCCAATAGAGCTGAAACATGTCGACCTACTGATAGAGTTATATGGTAATCCTGTAACTCGATTACCGAATATATCACTATTTCCCCCTTTTAATTCGCAGTGTGCATCTTCTTTATAATAAATAAATGTTTTTGTTTTCGGTGTAACACTGTTTTTAGATTTTTTCCTTGTGGCACTGCACTCTATCCCTCTGGACCAGCTCTCACTATTTCTGGACACTTCTACACTTTCCAGAGGTTGCCTCGGGTGAGGCAGGTATACAGCACGTCGTTTGTCAACCCGATGACTATGCCATGACGCCAGAGAAGGGGCGGAAAAAAGATACACCGCATTAATAAAACCTCAGCGTCTATGAGGGTTGTCAACAAATAACCAATGGTTATTGTAGATACAAGTGTCCATTCCCTTTTGTGATGATTAAGGTACCTATTCAGGGGAACTGAATGGACGCAAATTCCTCTTCCCTCCCATGATTATAATGATTCACAAAGGTCAACAAAGACCAGCAAGAGCAAAGGGGAGGGGGCATAGCTATAATTCTCAAGAACATTATCTCCATCACGGAAATTGTATTCTGCCTGTATAGCACCTTTGAGTGTTTCTCAGTCAACATCAAGACATGCGATAACAGGCAATCAATTTGTCATATCCTTTACCACCCCCCAGGCAACTCCTATGAATTTGGGGAACACTTTTCAGACTTGATTGCACATTGTGCACTCGGTAACTCAAACAATATAATTCTAGGCAACCTCAATCTAAGATGGAATGAAACAAAAAACCCGCTCATTCAATCCCTAAACAACCTCCTACTAGAAAACAATCTGACCCAACACTGCTCAGAAGTAACTCACCACAGAGGAGCAACACTCGACACAATTATTGCCGAAAGCAATGCAATTACCATTGACCACATCCTTCCCCTAGACTGGTCCAACTACCAGATCATCCTTTTCTGCATTAACCAAACGGTCCTAACTCAACACCCCAAGCAGGACCCCCCCAAATGGGTTAGGAACACAGCTCAGATCCCTCGAGCTGTACTAGAAGTAAAAAAAAGCTTGCTCCTCCCGAACAGCACTGATCACCTCTTAACTATTGAACTCACCTCTCTTTACAACTCCAATAGGACGCGCACCCTAGACAACCTTGCGCCTCTGAAACTAAAAAAATCTAGGAGCATTCCATCCAGATCATGGTTCACCACTGACATCAATGAAGAAAGGAGACATCTAAGAGCCTCAGAAAGAATCTGGCGGAACAATTCCACTGCCCTCCATCGCGATCAACTCCAAGTACTCCGCAGGAACTACAAAAAGACATTTTTCTTTTGCTCCGCACTAGACACCGCAAAAAACCTACCCAAAGAGCTCTTCAATATCATCAGGAATCAAACCTCTAAGCCAGTGACATCCTCAACTCAGGCATCCAATGAACGCTGTGAAAAATCTGTCCATCTTTTTCAATGACAAAATCGCTAAGATCGACCTCACATTTGGCTCAAATCTCATCCCCTCCGCCGCGATCCAGGCATCTGAATCAAACGATTGCGCCTCCTTAAACCCCCCAAAACAATGTTCTTCCTTCACTCCCATTCAGGAAGCAGAGATAATCAAACTAATCTCCAACACTAAACCCTCATCCCACGCCCTGGATCAGCTACCCCCTCAATTGACCAAGGACCTGAAGCACGTCCTAGCTCTGAGCTCTGCTATAATGTAAGATCATTAACAGCTCACTGAGGTCAGGAGTCCTTCCAGGCTTCCTCAAAGTTGGCCAAGTCACTCCACTGCTGAAAAAGCTAGGTCTAGACACTGAGGATCTAAACAACTTTAGACCGGTATCAAACTTACTTCTTCTGTCCAAAATCCTTGAAAGATGTGTACTTCCTCAGCTGACCCAACACCTGGGCAAAATCAATCTCCTAGACCCCCACCAATCGGGCTTCAGAAGGGCTGCAGCACTGAAACCGCAATCCTTAATGCCATAGATGATCTACACAAGTCACTTGACTCGGACCAATGCTGCCTTCTCATCCTCCTAGACCTATCGGCTGCATTTGATACAGACGATCACAAACTGCTCATCAAGACTCTACAAGAAAGGGCTTGTCTTGAAAAGACGGTCCTCCACTGGTTCTCTTCCTTTCTCCACAACCGCTCATAAAGAATAAAAATTTAAAATTTCGAGTCCGACCTCCACCCTGTCATCAGGGGTGTTCCACAAGGATCAGTGCTCTCCCCTCAGCTTTCCAACTTTTACATTGAACCCCTTACCACTCTACTCAGGAAATCCAACATCCCTTTCCACTTATATGCGGATGACACACAACTCTATCTGGAAACCTCCTCCATTACTGACATCCAGAGACTCAATGCCAAGCTCAGAGAGGTACAATATTGGCTCTCAAACAATCACCTGATACTCAATCAAGAGAAAACGTAAATACTCCTCATCTCCAACAAGGACAAAAACCCACAAATCGCAAAATGGCTCAAAGCTATTGATGCCCTCAATGGTAACCCCATCATGGCGGAATCAGTAAAATCTGTAGGTATAACGTTAGGCCCGAAACTGGACATGAAAAAGCATATCTCAAGATCCGCAAAAAGTGCCTTCCTCAATTTGAAATTACTGTACAAAATAAAACCCTACCTCCCGCCCAAGGACCTTCAACAAGCCACCCAAGCACTGGTGCTCTCCAGAATTGGTTATGGGATTGCAGCCTGACTGGGACAGCAAAATCCCACCTCGCCCCCTCCCCCCTGAAAACAACCTTTAATGCAGCAGCTAGAATGGTCACTGGAACTAAGAAATTTGATCACATCTCCCCTGCACTCAGAGATCTCAAATGGCTCCCAATTGAGTTGAGAGCCAGCTTCAGAACAGCCTGCCTCACGCACAAAGCCCTGCACACAGGCAAACTGGAATACCTGGCTGCCAAACTCAAAAGGGCCGGCCAGTCCAGAAACCTCAGGAGCTCCAACACTCTGCTACTCATCCTGTTGAACTCTCGCAAGCAAAAAGCTGCGACAAAATCGTTAGCCGGAAACGCCCTCAAAATCTGGAACTCCATCCCCCCCACATCAGAACGATCCCCTCATTTCCAAAAGTCAAAAATCTGCTCAAAATTCTCTTCCTCGACCGCTCTCGAACGAACCGATAGGAGCAAAGAATGCACCCTAGCCTGCACTCTTTCTAACTTTAATTTTTGACCGGTGACACTGGCTCGGATCAAGAAAACTTTTTTGACACTCGTCCTGTGTGAACAAAGAAACTTTTTGGAGGCCCTTCTTGTTTGAACTGCACTCTTCATGCCCCGCTGCGCGACTGCGCCTTTGTTCGCCCTATACCCGGCTCGATCCCCATGTTTAACTATACTCTGTATTGCCTATTTGCACATAATTTACTTGATGTAAAGCGCTCTGATACCCTCGGGTCCAGCTAGCGCTATATAAAACCCCTTAAATAAATAAATATGAGAGCAGAGGTTGTCCCCCGAAGTGGGAGAGGGTCTGGGACAAATGGAATCTTCACAGGGAAAGTCCATGTGCTGACCCCACTGTTATTCCGGCGGTGTGCCCGATTCACGAGGGCGAAGTGAAGATTGTGCCCCAGGTGGGATGAGTATTGAACAGCTCTTTAGGGGGACTGGTCGTAAATGTTGTAAATGTCATTGAAATGCCTAGGATTATTGGTCAAGTGTATACTAATGTGGTGTTGTATTATATGATAAACTGCTTCAACCTAATAAAAAGATGATAAAAAAAAAACGAATGACATGGAATGTCATCATATCAAATGGAGTGCAGTGCTGGGTTTTGCAAAGCATCACGCCCGGACATGCTCCGGCTACCTGGTACCAGATGCCCCTTCCTGGCCTTTTATGGTTATGATGAAGTATACAACGCCGGCTACACCAAGGGCTCCCATGGCATAGCTATCCTGATCCACAATCACTTACCAATGGTGATCACCCATAGTGTGTCATATCCTTAGGGTATATATGTCACTGTAGAGTGAGCGGTCAATGAGCAGGCTTACAATTTGCTGAGTGTATATGTTCCTTCTCAGCTGCCGGGTCCTACATTGGATGCGGTGAGACAAAGTGTTAGCAGGCTTTCCCCAGGGTGTTATAGTGGGTGGGGATTTCAACATGAAAATGTCCTCTGACAGCTTGAGGGCCTCAGAGGGACCCCGGCTTGTGGCCTCCCACTTGGAAGATTTGGCATCTTATCTTGGTCCCTGCCATGTCTACTACACCTGGAATCTTCACACACAAGCATACACTCACACCTTTGCTGCACCAAAGACCATGTCATCAGTCGATTATGTATTCATGACCACCACTTACTTGCTCCTCACCATGTCATCAGAGATCCTTCCTAAGGGTATTTCAGACCATGCCCTGGTCACTACTTATCTAGGTAGGGGTGCCCAAGAGGATCATCCGTACTTGCGCCTTAGCGCTTGGCGCCGCATAGACAATGATGCAACGGAATTTCTGTTGCAACCTTTCTTTGAGCCGAACATGGAATCTGTGGATTTCGCAGAGACACGTCAAGCTACCGGCAAGGAATTTATGCTAGAGGTTGCTCATGCACACCACTTCTGCTCTTGTGACTGGTAAAAGTTGTCACAAATCGACAGCCTGCAGTCCTGCGTTGGCAGAGGAACAATCCGCTGCAGAAACTGCTGAACCGCATCAGTTGGCACTGATAGGCTCTCATAGCTGCAACACTGCCTTGACGAAGCAAGACGATGCTGGGTAGCCTCCCAGAGTAGGGTTTACGACTGGGTCGATAAGTTGAGCAAACTTCTGTACTGACTGGCTACTCGTGACCTAGAGGATCCCTAGTGTCTGGGACCCTGATTGGGGACTGGTTATCAAAGTCTGGGACATCGCATCAGCATTTGCTAATATTGTACTCCATATGCTCACCGCCCAAGAGCACAAGATGAACACTTGTTCATTGCGCACTCTTGAGGCAGCTGACGCAGCCGGTTTTGACAAAGCACATGCCCTCTTGAAGGTCGATGCAGCCCTTTTGAATCTGAACCTCAGCAAGACATCGGGATCTGATGGCTTCCCAGTAGAATACTATTAGAAATTCGAGTAGTCACTGTTGCCCATTTACTTGCACTCTACTTTGGGCCACCGCTAAAGGCCACTTCCCGGCGGAGTTGAGTGTGATAACCATAGTGCTTCTGTATAAGACGGGGCGGTCTTCGATGGACTGTGCGTTTTATCAACCGATCACACATGTTAATTCTTAGCTTAAAATATATGGATAAGTGCTGTCCGATCAATGTGGGTTTATGCAATGCTGTAATACACACCACTGTATCAGTAGGGTTCTCGATGCAGTGGCTTACCGTCACCTGTTGCTGGAATTTGATGCCTTTCTCCTCATAAACTTCGAGTAGGCTTTCGATTCTCACAATTGAGACTTTTTCTGGTATGCCCAGCTGATCCAAGTGAATTTCCTACACACTACATACTTAATGCTGCAGAGGCTTTGGAGGGCAAGTAAGCTTCCAGCACCTACATGCCATCAGTGCGGGGCTGACAGGGTGGATTTTTATCAAGTAGTCTGGTCATGCCCATTCACACACGGGTACTGGTCCTGACTCATGGGAGTTTTGTTTGTGGTATTAGGTAGACAAGTGTATTGCTTACCTTGGGTTGCTCTCCTGGGATTGCTGGGGGATCTAGTTGGAAAGCGACCTGAGAGATTTCTTGTGGGTCTGTGGACTTGCTCGCTAAGTAAGATATACGCCAGAACTGGACTTTGGCTGACAAGCTTCCAAGCTTGGCATTGGAATATAGATTGGGGTGCCAAAATGGAGAAGCCAGTGTATGCAGTGCCTGCTCCCCACACAAACATTCCAAGATATGGGGTATTATTTGGGGCTACTCTTGGCTTCAGGGAATGACCCGAACATCCTTGTCATGTGGCCAAGGGGTTGTGGCCAGTTTTTTTGCTCTGCCTGTCATGTTTATTATGTTTGGGAAAACAAAATTGATTTCTTTGTCTCCCTGGTCAAGATTCCAGTTTATCACCAAGAGTCGTTATGGTGTAGATGCACTTTGCAAAGTCACATTAAAATACCATACAATAACCAGCACATTAACCTCCCATCGGATTGGTGGTCAAACTACCCACCCCTTAAAGTCTTTAATTTTCTCTTGATTTCTTTGTATCCCTGGTCCAGATTACAGTTTATCACCAAGAAACGTTATGGTGTAGATGCACTTTGCAAAGTCACATAAAAATAGCATACAATAACCTGTACATTAACCTCCCATCGGATAATTGGTGAAACTACCCAACCTTCAAAATCTTTAATTGTCATGCTCTCAGATCCTTGACCTCAGGTTTGAGAAAACATGCTTCAGAGACACTGCCGAGAGTCACAACTGGTGAAGGAAGGGCTGGGGCCAGGCCTAGTCACATTGGCAATAGGCCCAGCTCTTCTGGTCTGGGTTCAGTGGCTAACTTTCAACCAAAGTAGGTTGCACCATTTCTGGAAGAGAAACGCCATGGAAACTAAAGAGACCAGGTCTTAGCTCAGCCAGGACCACATGCACTCTCCTGCCGGCAAGGCTGACTGCCACTTAATTTTACTTTAGTATAGCAATTGTAGCTGAGGTTCAATCTTTCAAATTTACAAAGCATATTTTGGATTGTTTCACTTCAGCACATTAGATTATATTGGTGCACCAATAGGCCTTTTTTTTAGAAATAGTGACTATCCCCCAGATGCATCAAGCATACATTTTGCGGTTCCTTATTTGCGAAAAATAAGGAATCTCAAATAAGGAATCGCAAAATGCAATGCATCAAGAAATTGCCAAAAAAATTGCGATTTCTTAAAATTCCTTAATTGCGACTCGCAAATTGCAAGTCGCAATTAAGGAATACATCCCCATTCATTCCTATGGGCCTAGAGGCCCATAGGAATGAATGGGAAGACAATCTTAGTTTGCGAATCGCAAATAGAGATTCGTAAATTTAGATTGCGATTTCAAGGGTGCAGGGGTGTCCAAAGGACACCCTGTTGCACCCCTGAAATTGATCTGTGCACATATGTTGCGCACACACATGCCCTTAGGGCATGTGTGTGCGCAACATGAAACTTTGAAAAATGCATTTTAGTGCATTTTTCAAAGTTTTTGCAAATTACCATGAAGTTGTACTTCATGGTAATTTGCGTGCCCTATTAGCGAAATCGCTATTTTTTAAACATTAATGATTTGCATTTAAGGAATCTCAATTGGATATTCCTTAAATGCAAGTAATCACAATTTAGCGAATTCTCAATTTGCGATTTTTGCATTTGGGATGATGCATCCCAAATGCAAAAATACCGGTCGCAAAGGGGCAGATTCTGAGAATCTGCCCCTTTGCGAGCGGATTTTTGTTTGATGCATCTGGGCCTAAAACCCTTTCTTCCCTCAACATTTTGTCAGTGACTCAAGGGCAAGCCAGTTTTCTTTTGCCTCCTATAAATGCCTTATGATCTCATAAACTACATAGAAGAGAGTTTTGTGTACAGTGCACATCCCCCACTAAATTATTTAAAGGTGCTTTAAAGTATGATGATCGCGGTCAAGGAGGCACAGTGAGGAGAAATATTTATGTAGGATAACACAGTTTGCTAGTTTTGGCAAGCAGGAATTGAATATGCTATCACAAACAAATTTAAGAAAGGCAGTTTAAATCTGATGTGAACCAGTAGCCCCACGAGTGAGGACGCCTTGTGGGAGCCAAAAGACAATTCATTTTGTGGCAGCTTTATATTCTAGTGCAAACATATCAGTGAGACTTTTCTTTGTATAACTGTCTGTGAATTGAAAGACTTCTGCTTCAAATTTCATCATTAAGGAAAATGAAGCAATGACAGGTAAGAGTAGGCTACCAAGAAATAGAATTTGGGCAGTTTGATAAAGGAAAAATTGGACTAATACATGACCGACTTTGACAAAGTCTAGCCTTTTCAGTGTGCTATAGCCACCATCTGCCCTGAGTGCAAGTTTCTGATTTGCTTACAGCCCTGTCCACCTCGGCGTCTGAGGCTTTAACTACAGTACATTTGACAGTTCAGCTCCTGCATATATCAGGCAGTTTATACTGATGTGTTAGGCATAAGATGATGATAATTTTTTTTTAAAAGAAAAAAAGTTGTTCACAGTAAATCCATTTTTCTTTCTTTTACGCCTTACTGTTTTACGCTTTAGAAAAGTCAATTTTATTCAGAGGCATGAAAACGTTGACTTTCTTTTCTTTATTAAATGCCGATGCAGTAAGCATGTTCAAACATACCGCCCAGCTCTGATTCATCACATGTCTCCTGACCACACAGAAGTGATGTACTTATTGTACACAATAAAGCCTCTGTTGTGTAATGCAATCACTGCAGATGTCTGTTTGTGCAACCAGGGGGCAACAAAATTTAACCCTGGTTGGGGTAGCGGTGAAAAGTGACTTGGGTGTTTTTAGCGAGGACCCAGTCTGTGACAGAAAGCACTGTGAATGTGTAAATCATTATTTTAAATTTGCATTACACAAATTATAAGAAAAACTGCCACAGAAGGTGCAAAAGAACACGAGGCTTAAGATAAGAAAAATACTTTCAATTATAGATTTTATTAATACCCAGACTATAGGTGGTGCAATTTCTTTTTATAATTGTCTTTTAAAAGAAGAATCTTTCAGGCACATGCATCAAAAGAAAAACCGGTCACAAACGGGCAGATTCTCAGAATCTGCCCCTTTGCGACCGGTATTTTTGCTTTTTGGATGCATCATCCCAAATGCGAAAATCGCAATTTAAGTAATCTCTAAATTGCGATTACTTAAATTGTGATTGCATTTAAGGAATGGCAAATTGAGATTCCTTAAATGCAATGCATTAAATTAAAACAATCAGCGATTACGATAATAAGGGGTGTAAATTACCATGAAGATGAACTTCATGCTAATTTGCAAAAACTATGAAAAATGCACTTTTGTGCATTTTCTTAGGTCATGTGTGTGCGCAACATATGTGCATAGATCAATTTCAGGGGTGCAACAGGCTGTCCTTTTGACACCCTTGCACCCTGAAATTGCATGCGCAATTTGCGAGGACCTATTGGTACTCGCAAATTGCGCATGCAATTTCCCATTCATTCCTATGGGCCTGTAAGCCCATTGGAATGAATGGGAAGCCATTCCTTATGTGCTGCAATTTGCGAGTCGCAAATAAGGAATGTGTAGGAATCGCTATTTTTACAGGGATTCCTAAATGCATAGGCTTTTTCGAGACCTTAATTGCGATTCCTTAATTATCACATTTAAAGACTTCTACCTTTATGCATGTGCCTGTTTGTCTTCAGGAACCTTCAAGGGATTCTATCAGTTAACGCTAATGCCAGCTTCCAAGCAGCCTTTACAGTTGCAGATTAGTCAGTTGCACACATTTACATTTTTTTTCAAGCAGCGGACACCCTGGCAAGAAGACTTGTTTCAAGTTTAGCTCTCTATCCCCTCCCTCAGGATCACAGCACAGGAGCCCCTCTCCCTCTCTTCTTCAGCTCAGGCATCTCAAAGGGCAAAGTTAGCCTTTGTCTTTTAGCACCAAGTCTAGAATTTCTGACAAATGTTATCCATTGAAAGAAGGATCACCTAAAACGGACATTAGGGCTAATTTTCCGACAGTCTGTGTAAATTACGGATAAATGGTCACCCTAGCTATGTTTATTCTGAAAAGTCAGCCAGTTAGAGTTTTCTTGCCTGAATTGCTCGAGACACTCTCCTCGTGGTAGTGAGAAAATAAAAGTGAACTGTCTTTCAGCCGGTTCTAGGTGCTCAGGTAGAGCCAGGGTGAGGAGGAGTTCCGATGGATAAGGATATCAAATGTATGCTGCTAACGTTTTGAAGTCGGAAAGAGCATACATGCCAACACTGTGAAAATAGAGAGAGGGATATTTTTTAAAAAATGATTAATGATGCAGAGGCAATTTCAGACGAGCAACTGCTAAAATAAAGCCATTTTTGGCTCAAAAATGTGGAAGTCTCATGCTGAATTGGGTCTGTTGGCATGTATGTAAAAGAGAAGGCCCGATGGGGGCGGAGCTAGCTGGCAACCAAGATGACTGCTTAAGCCGTGCGCTCCCCCGTCTCATAGCCTATCCGGCAATTATCCTGCATGCAAACCTGCATCAAAATACCACTTGCCGTGCTCCCGTGTCGCCGGACCCCCTCTGGCATAGGAGCGTGCTGGTGTGTCGCCTTAGCTCCCCCACTGACGCTGGTGGCGGACGTTGGGGCCTAGTGGCGTGGCTGGCAGCTGAGGCCTGCGATTCGCGGTGAGGAGGCGGGCCGACGTCAGCCGCGTTGCCGCGGCTGCTTGTGGATGTCGGTGGCTGCCCTTCTGACCACGGGACTTCGCCGCGTCCGTTTTTCCTTTGCCTGACGCTGGGACCCCCGCGGCTGCGACCGGAGTGCTTGCCGGGCTGAGACCTATACCTGGAGGCCCGGAGCTGAAGATCCGCACAGCCGCTGCGGTGCGCACTGCAGGGACGGAGCTGCACACGGAGAGGTGAGGTGGCGGAGGGGCTCCGGAGGCCGGGAGCTCTGCCCTGGTTCTGGCGGCTTGCCTGTTATTGCCATGGCCTGGGCGAAGAGTAGACTTGCAGGCCCGCACACGACTGCCACGTACGGTGCTGACATGCGGGGCAGTGCCAGCGGAGAAGGAGAACGCTGCGCTGCCCGGTATTCTGCGGCCCTGATTGCGGGCTGCGGGGACCCCTTAAGGCCTGGATGGAGCCTATGTGAAGCAGTGCTGAAGCCATACATGCACCACAGAGGTGAGACAGGGGGGCGAGATCGCTCCGGACCGGCATATGCGTTGAGACTGCGCCGGTAGTTATACAGGTGGTGGAGTGGTGAGGTGCTTTGCTCCTGGCACATAGGATCTACCTCTCGCGGCTGGGCGAGGCCCTGCGTGTCCTGGATACATATCAGCTGTCCCTGGTTTGTGCCTGCGGCCTACCACTCTCATATCACGGCACGGAGGTCTTGAGCCCCCCCAGAAGAGTGCAGAGACGGCGGTCGGCGCAGTGGCGGTACGCCCACGCCTTGCCCCGGAGGGGCTTGAGGTAGACAGAGAGCCCCATACAGAACTGAGCGGCGTCCCTACGAATTGCGTCTGGAAGGGAGAGTGGATTTTGGTGGCGGCTGGGGCTGTCTGGGGCCCGGCGACCTCTCACTGTTGGCGGTGGTCCTGGCTGGCGGCACGGCGGCTGCTCACTGAATTCCGCAGCGTTTTCCCGAGCGACTCCAGGTTCAGAGGCCCCCCCTTTTGTTTTCTTTTTTGCGACGAGTGGACATTGGTTATTGGACCTCTTCGTGATGGGGCGCACAGATAGGACACAAACCAAGCTGTCCTTTGACCCTAAAGGAACCAGAACGGGCAATTCTGCTTCGGGGAAAGACCTGGGGGAGCGAGAACAAGCTGAAGAAACCCCACAGCAAGATATCCGCGGTCTGTTGCTGGCGATTGAAAAGAGTTTAGAGGGGGGGATTGCATCATTGGGCACCAAGATGGATGCGCATACCTACCGTATGGACCGCATGGGGGAAAGGCTCGACAAGCAAGCGGAGCGTATCCACATATCTGAACGCAAAATCACCGAGGTGGAGGAGGCACAGATTACTCTAGACACAGACAACAGGCGACTGAACAGTGCGTTGCAGATGCTCCAGGACAAGACGGAGGATTTGGAGGCTCGCTCTCGACGGTGCCATCTAGGCATCACAGGCCTACCTGAGAACACGCAGACTGGCAACATGGAAGTCTTTGTTGAAAATCTTCTGAAGAAACTCCTTGGCGACACCGCCTTCTCTACCATGTTCGTTGTTGAAAGAGCCCACCGCTCTTTGGGCCCGAGACCCAAACTGGGGGCGCCACCAAGGCCTCTCATCGCCAAGTTACTTAACTACAAGGACCGCGACATGGCATTAAGGCTCGTTAGAGAAAGACAGCCGCTCCAGTACGAAGGCTCGATCCTCTCCCTGTTCCCAGACTTCACGGCAAGGGTACAAGAGGCGCAACGCCAGTTTTTACAGATGAAGGGCCAGTTACTTGAAATGGGCACAGACTACGCAATGTTGTATCTTGCGAAGTTAAGAATAAACAGGCAGGGGAAATCCATGATCTTCACGGACCCGAAGGCCCTCCAGAGAGCCCTAAGGAAAGACGCACCTCCCCAGCTAGAGTGGAGGAGGCTGCGGGAGGCTCACTGGATGAACAGGACTAAAGACGTTCCTTGCAGATAAACGCTGTACTTGCTACTGTATTGGGCGGGTGATGTGGGGGGATGCGAGTGTTGAGTGCCCCACTTGTCATGCTTTGCCTTTGGTGGATTGGGGGTATCGACGATCTGAGGGGGAATTATGGGGGGTTTACGCAGTGTTAGAGTCACCTATAGGACATGGGCGAGCACTGACGTGAGAGCCATGTATTGCGGGGTACTATTGCTCCTGTTTTCGCTTCTACCTTCCCCCCCTTTTTTCCATTATATTCAGATTGGGGTAGTATTGATTGACATTCGCCCAGATTGGTATTACTGTTCTGTTGCCTTACGTATTGGAGGTCATTTCTGCGAGCAGGGTCGATAACTGGAATATGCAATGTATATATGTTTGCCACGGCCCAATCAGGACATGCTTCATGAACACCTACTAGATCACACGCAGGATATATGTATATATGTTTTTCTTCCTGTTTTGAGATGGGGCGAGGGCGGGCGGCTTTGCGATTTGGTGCTACAGAGAGCTTGCATAGTGTTGTTTTCCTTTGCCCTCGTGTGAATCCCACTGAGTTTGCTAAGGTTTTGTTGAGGGAAGGGGAGGGGGGAGGTCTGACGGTTCGAGGGGGGTCTGGGGGGGTTAGGGTGGTTTGATGGGGAGAGGGGTTATCCGTGGCCTAGTTGTGGAAGGGCAGGCGTGGGTGGGAGATGCTGCGGCGTCTGGAAGTGGTTGAGGGGAGTGAGGTTGTGTTGTGAGGGGATGTTTTTCAAGTTTCCATGTGTGGCAATGGCAGAATACTTTGGGACCCACACGGACCATTTCGGAATAGATGACACAGGAAGGGGAGGGCTCTGATACACTGCGGTTTCTGACCTGGAACGTTCAAGGCCTAAACGACCATCGTAAGGTGCGAAAGATCTTGCAATATTTTGCTAGACACAGAGTGGATGTATCCCTATTGCAGGAAACGCACCTCCCCCCAGACAGCCACCTACTGCGATACCGGGGCCTCATGAGTAATGTACATGCGGCGGGGTTAACGACACATGCAAGAGGCGCCTCACATGGATCAATCCAAAAGCCTCGCTGAAATGGGCGCTGCTTGTGATGGACAGTGAAGGGAGATACACAATCACCAACTGCTGTGGCAGGGGCATTGAAATGTGTTAGTAAACACTTTTGGTCCTAATTATGACCACCCAGATTTTTATACAGAACTAGCAGCTAAAATTGTACCGCACTCAGAAGGGATGGTTTGTTGGGGAGGCGACTTTAACATGACACGACAGCCAGGTATTGACAGGTCAGACAGCCCTACCCGTCTGCCATCGGCCTCCGCTAGAGTGCTGGCCACACAGCTCACCAACCTGGAATTACTTGATGTTTGGAGGCACAGACACCCTACACTGGGGGGGGTACACGCACTACTCGGATACATACCAGAATAGATTATTCGTTTGTTGCATCCCAATTAATTACTAATATCCAGTCCAGTACTGTCCTATCACGCACTTATTCGGACAACTCACCAATCTTACTGTCAATGAACAATCAAACCGCGACGTATTCCACCATTTGCGTGGTGCTTCCCCCCGTACTCTTTGTTGGATGCCCTCTTTAAAGAGGAGCTGGTGAGGGCTATTGAAATGTTCTTTGATGCCAACATGGGTACCGGTGTCTCGTTCCAGACTATCTGGGAGGTGTTCAAGTTGTATGTCAGGGGTGTCACTATCTCTAAACACTTGTGGGTCCTAAAATCGATTAGAGGCAGACTACAAACCCTAGAAACTAAGCTCAAGGACCTGGAGCAACAACACCTTCAGGCTGATAGCGAGTCCCTAGCTCAGGCGATAGCTGGGACCCTGCAGGAGTATAATGAGGAGGCGGACGCTGAAGTTAAACACCTGGGCAAATACGCCACGGCTCGGTCATACTGTGAGGAAGAACGTCCGGGTTCGGTTCTGGCGCGGCTTGCTAAGCGGGGTAGGGACAGAACGAGCATACCAGTGTTGAGGTCCAAGACGACGGAAGAACCTCTCTCGAACGCACAGGTCGCAGAGCGCTTTCGTGAATATTACACAACGCTACACGCTTTGGGTGGCCCTACCCCGGAGGAAAGTATTGTCGACTACCTCTCTCATATAGCGCTGCCATTGCTTCGAAATCTGCATCGCGAGTTCCAAGTGCGTCCGTTTGAACGAGATGAAATTGTTTTGGCTCTCTCTACAATGAAGGGAGGGAGCGCGCCGGGGAGTGATGGCCTCATAGTAGCCTTTTACAAGGCGTTTTTAGATCTCCTGATGCCCCACTTGCTCACCCTGTTTGATGATATGGCTAACACCGGTACTATTTTGGATAATAGCCGTGCACTGCACTTCAGTTTATCTTAGGATTAACACCGGTACTATGCCACCTTCAATGAGAGAGAGAGAGGCGATTATTATCGCGATCCTTAAACCAGGGAAAGATCCGGGAGAATGCGTGTCGTACCACCCCTTGTCCCTATTGAACGTTGAAGCGAAGATATTCGCTAAACTGCTTTTCAACCGTCTTAGCCCTATGGTCCCCTCCCTGGTGGCGCCGGTACAAGCCGGTTTTGTTCCCACCCGCAACCTTACGTACAATCTTAGAACGGTCTTTGCGCCCGGAGGTACCTGCGGTGTCCGTCTTTTTAGACATGGAGAAGGCCTTCGATTCTGTCGAGTCGCCTCTTCTTCGGCAGGTTCTGAGCCAAATGGGAGTGGGACAGTTGTTTCTACAGCTCCTGGCGGTATTGTATGCCTCGCCCACGGCCCGAATACGCATAGGTTAGCTCATTACGGACCTCATCGAGATTGGTAGGGGGACAAGGCAAGGCTGTCCCCTCTCCCCTATCCTATACGCGCTCGCGGCCGAACGTCTCGCCTGTGCCTTACACGAATATCATAGCCACAGGGGGATCCGCTTCCCTTCATATAATCCGACCGTATCCACATACGCGGATGATACTCCTATATATGTCAGAGAGCCAGAAACACACTTATCAACGGTTCTTCGCAAGGTGGTCCTGTTTAGCTCCCTCTCGGACATCCATATTAATTGGAGCAAATCTATTATGTATCCACTTACTTCTGCTACGAGGACATTTGATCCAGAGTACCCACTACAGTGGACTATGGATGTAGTGCGATACCTGGGGATTCGTCTCCACACAGACTCGGAGGTTGTTCTACGGGAGAATTATTGTGTGGCAATCTCTAAGCTCGAGGACGATGTTGAAAAATGGATTACTCTCCCGCTGTCACTCCTGGTGCGTATTTTGCTCATGAAAATGATCGTTCTGCCACGCTTTCTGTTCTTGTTCAGTAACATCCCTATTGTTTTATCGTCCCATTTTTTCCGACAGCTACAAACACTTATGGTTAGACTTGCATGGGCTGGGAAGCAGCCTAGGGTGGCGTGGAATATACGTATTCGCCCGTATGCCATGGACGGTCTAAACGCTCCGGATCTGGAACTTTATTACCGTGCCACACAAAGCGCGCACGCCTACCATTGGATACATGGCCCAGCAGATATCCCCCACATACGCATCGAAACGATGGTTGCAGACCCGACTCCATTGCCTGCGCTGCTGGCGAAACCTTGGGACCGACGTACGGGTATTCTTGACTCTCTGAACACTGTCACACATGCTTGGCATTATATGATGGATATCCAAGCGTGCATCCTGCTGTATGCTCCAAAGGCGGCCATAGACTGGTGCGCTTGACTGACCCCGTGCACGGAGAAGGGAGTGCTATCGGCGATGCGAACGTTGAATATCCACAGTATGGGGGACTTGTTTGAGGGAGGTACGGCTCAAACCTGGGAAGGGATAGAAACTGGTGACATAACATTCCAGCTGCTGGCACGTTTTCAGTTCTACAGAGTGAGGCACGCACTGAGAGAACATTTGTGTGACGATATGGAGGAGCCCCCGACGGTGGCAGCTTACGATTACATAGTCAACGCCAAATCCCCCGTTAAATTAATAACTAATCTATACCGCATTGCTCTCTCGGAAAGAACGACGGAATATGCGAAACCAAGACTAGCATGGCAACTTGATTTACAAATTGAGCTCCGGGAGGATATGTGACAGTATTGCTGTGCAAGTACTAGGAAGATTTCCCTGAATGGACGTCACAGACTGCTCCACTTTAAGTTCCTGAATAGATCTTATTACACTCCTGAGAGGTTATATAGGTACAAGTTGCGGGACAGCCCAAAATGCGAGAGATGTGGAACACAGATTGTTGATTTCCTGCATATGGCCTGCATGCAATCTGAACTTTATAGTGAATTAATGCCTCCTCGCAACAGGTCAAAGAATTTCTGGTCCATGTTTTTGGATGGGATACGGACTTGAGACATTTCGGAGGTGGAAGATGAGATCGACCGGGGGGGTGGGGGAGTTCATGAAACAACATGCACGGAGGTACAGTTGACGACTTGGCGGTAAACTCCGGGAGGTTGGGGTTACTGACGACTGTTCACTGGGAAAAGTGTATCTGAATACTCCCAAGGGAGATCCTCTCATTACGTAGCTGTCTGGGGTTGTAGGCCTTGGGTACATGCAAAGTGCTCTTTCCCGTTCCCTTGATTGGTGTCAATTTTGTTTATGATTTCTGTGATACCTACTAATGAGCATGTGTTTATTATTTGTACTTCTGCCACCACTGATTATTGTCAATGATTGTCTCTCTGTTTGTCACTTTTTTTGAAATGCTAATAAAACAAATTTACAAAAAAAAAAAGAGGGCCCGATTCATAGAACTAACAAGACAAAATCCTAAACTTACTACTTTTGGTATTCACAGAACACACTTACTACTTTTGATATTCATAGAATGGATTTACGACTACTAACTTTACTTCCGCACTCAGGCCGGAGATTCTGGCCCGGTTGCAGAGATTCCGGCCCGGAGGTGGAGATCCCTGCCCGGAGGTGGAGATTCCGGCCCGGAGATGGAGATTCCTGCCCGGAGGTGGAGATTCCGGCCAGTGGCAGAGACTTAGCCACGGCCGAAATATCCACAACTGCACCCCCCTCTGGATGAAGAACAGGCATGAAACCTTCAGGTCACCTGAGTATTGCACAGCCGGGTGGGGATCTTGTTAAATAGAACTATGTTCCTGTCCACGCCAGGGGAAAGCAAGGTCTGCCACAACTTGCTTCTGTTCACACAACCAAACATGGAGGAGAGGTCCATGAAGGCCAAAAAGATGGTACCGAGCAGAAAAGTGAAGATACGCATCGGAGAACATAGGAGTAACATCCGTTGCAAAAAATCTAACACTAAACTCACTGAACATTTTTTATCAAAAGGACACACGGCGGATGACATACAATGGACTGTCATCGAACAAATTAAACCAGGCGCCAATCTGAACCAACGCCTCTTTGAAAAGGAGCAGAGATGGGTGTACAGACTGTCAACACACAAAACTGGTTTAAATGATAATATCCCGTGGCATACTGTAATGTAACAACAACCTTGAATTTTCTGATGCTGCACAAATTCAAAATGGCTACATAGGATAAATGACACGTTACTCTCCCCAGAGCATGTAAAACGCGATCAGGTTTCCTTGGGAACCATCGAAACATGAGTCACACCCTTCGCCGACTTTAGATTGGTACAATCAACTAAAACACACCTCATTAATGCTCTGACTGGTTTAGAAGGCGATGACATACAAGGTCCCGCCCTAACCAGGAAATACTGACCTTCCCGCCCAGCCAAACGCAAGCTGGTTTCCTTGGTAACCACTCCAACATGAGTCACACCATTGTAGACTTTTGATTGGAACAATAACAAACACACCCTCCACGAGCGCGCTGACTGGTTCAGGAAGCAGTGACACATGTAGTCCCGCCCCGACCAGGAAGTGCCGAACAGCGTACTTTACCGGCACTGTCGAGGCACCGATCATTACATCGGGGCTTCGTGAATGGGAACCAAGTAGGTTTTACCGACAGATGACCGCTTTCAAAAGTAAGTACGGATCCGTAGTCTATGGGCATAGCGCTGTGTTAATGCACCGATTCCAAGTTCTTAGGACTTGGACAAGCACGCTAAATTGCCTATGAGATCTCATTCAACTCATGCTCATTTTCTAAAATACTTAGGTGACGGAGAATCGCCGTCTTGGTTCATCCGAAGCCCAGGAAGCGACAGTAACCGCTTTAAGTGTAAGCAATGTGAAAATAAGCATTATGTTTTCACTCCCTTAGATAACTGACCGATTATTAACCAGCTTGCCAGTTAAAGTTTTTTAAGAAAACCCAACGTTTATGCTCTGAGCACAAACATGATGCATGACCGCTGAGTTCACTAGTAGTTCACCATGTCCTTTTAACTAGTTAAGTTCACTCACTTTTCCCACCAACTTCACTCTATTTGGTACCTCATAGACAATGACTCCCATACAAGGTACCAATTGATGCGCAAACTTTTAACTTAAACCCACTATGAATTATAGACAGCTACCCGATGGGGTGATCACAGCAAGCACTATAAATGTTTTGTGTATCCTTGTTCAGTCTCCCCAAGTACGTAATCCCAATCCCGTTTTCCCCTTTTTCCACAGGTTTTTTCCTGAATCCAGGATTGAACACATTTTTACATTCAGACCCTTATTTGTGGTCTGCAAATTACATGTGGGCAGGGTGCGCCTTAGCGTGTGCGTACCTCCCCTTGTAAGTTACACGGTCCTGACGAAAACCAAAGAATTTTGTATATTGGTTGAAACATTTAGACCTAGTTTACTTTATAATTTCTGTCACATAGCACACTTAGCTATTTTTAAAATAATTTTAATATATCACACTTCTTGAGACACCAAAGCCTTCCTAATTGGGCACAGGTGCCACATTTGTTTTATTTAGGGTTCAGACGCTCAGGAATAAAGTCTTGAACGGAGTAGTAATGGACCTTTTTAATATACCTTCACTCATTTATATTTAGCACATATAACAAAAAACAATATCCCGCTCCACTGTAGTCAGGTGTCGTAGCACACCCTATAGGCACTCGGCCTATGGGGTGGGACCCCAATGATGAAGCATGTCACCAACCAGGTTGGTGAGTGAGGGGTCTTATTAAAGGACTACTACTGTCCAGTTAACAGGTTTGGGGCACTTTGTGCTTACCTAACCATACCTAATAGGAGAGAGCTAATTGCTTTTTTCCTCTCAACTAGGGGGCACTCCTTCATTTGTTATTACTATTAATTCCGGGGACCAGGAGTTCCCACCTCACATTTGTATATGTAAATTCCCTCACTCTCCCTTCTGTTATAAACATATTTAGCATGTTCCCCTGGACTCTAGATTCGAGGTATGCACCGGAATGGCGAGGACAGGAAGAACTGCCTATGCCCTGCAATCTTGGGTACACACAAAGATGGACATTAAAATCTCCCACTAGGACAATATCAGTGGAATGGTGAGTAGAGACATTAAAATTAGTCAGGAAGGTACCCAACCACGATATATTGCAAACCTCGGGGAGGGAAGATATCATTGTAAAAATACGGAAGAAGTTATCTGCTGGACCCTCTGGAAAATAGCAATCCATGCAGGCAAGGATTATCTGTGTTCAGTTCAGCAATACCACCTTTTAGCCAAAGTGAGACATAAACAGCGAGACCCTCTTGGGTTGGCCAGCCCTCTAGGGAGTAGGTGACAAGTGTCAGTTTCTGTCTTCTTACAAATTGCTGCTTATTTTATCCTAGAGATTGATGTTTACTTTCTTTTCTCTGACTGAATTGATGTTTTTTTTTCTTTCTATGACTGACAATTATGGTGAAACGCAAAAGGCCGTAGGATGTCAGGTTTTATTTATAACACATAGCATATTTCAACGGTTTGCTAAGGAAAAACACAAATATTTATTAATAATATCAGCAATTATGAAATCAATTATTTTTGTAAATCAGAAGTGTGATCGAAACACACATATTAATAGGATAAAACACGTTAGAGGTTAACTTGGTGGTGTGCAAATGATAAATATTTGTATAAGCCCGATTTCCAAACATTGTTGTTTTCAATCTCTATTGTTTTATCAGTAAAACTGCAAGTCAGTGAGACTTTTTTTGGCCATTTCAATGGAAAATGTGCTGACTGTAGATGGCAATGCACAACCACATTATGCTTTAGAAATGTATTAAAAGTGAGAGTTTTTGAATTTGAACTGGGAAACATTCTTGCCCCCGCCTTGACAATGCTGTTAGTGAACTAAGAGGCAAGTCATGGATTATATGAACCCTATATGTGGTTTAGATTTGCATTATACATGGAGCAAAAAATTTGTCTAATAAATCAAACAAAAGAGTTTTTTGTACAGCAGACTTGCTTTATTCACAAATTTGAAGGGGCTCTCGTGGAATAATGAAGAAAAATGCAACTCAGTGAAATAAAATATATGCCCAGGGTTGACTACACTTGAGACAAGTTTATCGGTCAAGAGCATTACAGTTGCATGGAATAGAGTATTTATGAGACTAGACCACATGTCTGGTAATATTGTCACAAATAGGGATGTACAAACGAGCCTGGCTTTACCCAAGACGGTATCATCAGTGTATTGCACTGTAAGGTTTTACTAATATACCATATAATACATAACTTTCCTCACAAACATCATTAGGGATATGTACATATTTTGAGATATTTAGGTGTTTACTTTGTATAGGGAGTACATATATATACATAATACTTATATATAACACACACACACACCATATATATTACCTACTGGCGGTCGCCAGTAGGTACATATAGTTAGGATTTTTTCTCTATGGGATTTTTGAAAATTCTATGTCTAATAACTTTGGCGTTTGTGGACGGAATTGGCTGAAATTTTCAGGAAAACGGCCCATTTAGTTTCTGAGCAGCCCCTGAAAATTTGGCGTGGGTTCGTCAAGGGGGGGGTGAGAAAAAAGGGGGTCCCAAAACGCGTTTTTCCCATGTTAATTTCCATAGGGCGGTTGGCCTCACTTTTAGCTCGAACGGCTGAATGGATTTGCATGAAACTTGGTAAAATTGTAGGGACTGTTAGCCTGATGTGCCTTTGCTAGGTCTCAATATATGTGCTCCAGTGGATTTTGAGAAATTAACGTTTAAAAAAAAATATATATCTGTGACAGCGTCCCGGTTACCGCCCCAGTTCGCGTACCTAACGCGTAACGGAACTTCGCGAAGCGAAGCTGATTGGCTCTTCGGTGTCTGTCAACATTCTAAACAGTCCGGAGCGGCCGCCATCTTGTCTCTCGGTAGGATCGAGAGACAAGAGGAGGCCAAAACGAAGGGGGAAATGACCATAAGGGCGCATAGTAGATCCTCCCTGACCCCCTAGGTTTGATGTGGAGGCTTTAAAAGGGCCCCGCGGGGCAAAAAAAAAAAAATCATTTTTTTTGCGTGGGGTGCGACCGGTACGCGCACCGGAAAGCCGTCCGGGGAGCGTACTATGAGGAAACAAGAATGATAGACTTTTTAAATATTGTATGTTTATTGATTGTTCGTTTTGTTGTTTTTTTTTTGTTTTTTTTATTTAAGTAGCAATATGTAGGTACCAATGCAGAGTCAAAAAATTAATATACACCGTCTCCTTTGTAGATATCTTGCATGTTGTTTCAGAAGTTATTGTGGAATATGGAATTCATACCATAGTGTGTCAGGAAAGTAGAAACAATATGGAGGCAGGAGATGATAAAGAGATGTTAAATACACATTGGAGATAATATAGTTGGAGAAAGGAAGTAACTATGAGCAAAATTATTGTGTAACATAAAAAAGTTGCACAGTATACTATAAGTCTGACTTTACATTATAATCAATCTGGTACTAGTTTATGAATTACATATAAAAATGATTAAAGACTCGAACAATTTTTGATTATTAAATATTAATTTATTTTTCTGATTCTTTTTCAAAATTGAATAGACTGTCTAACATTTGACTGTCCGAAATGTCCTCTTGTTGAGTGAACATAACTTCCCACATTTTATCGTCCTCATAATGAAGTAACAAATCCACAGATTCTACACATTGTAGAAGTTCTTGGTCTTGTGATTCGTCCATGAATTCCAAGTCAATGTGTTCAATGAATTCCTCATTGTTCATCTCTAGGGCAATTTCAAAGGAAACGTTCTGTTCTCCTTCCATTTTTGTGCTGAAATTTGCATAAAAAATAAATATATCAGTAGAGATAGGGCAATGTTGGGTTTAAGACAGTGAAAAAAACAACCTAGGCGGAGACAGTGGATTGCCCACAAAATGGTGGCAGGACAAAGACTAGAACTGAACAGCTTCCAATTAATTACTTAATTTTATTAAACAATTTATTATATAATTCATAAAACAAAAACAATGACATATATATCACAAAGAAACATTTAAAAATACATTTCTAAAAAATGAACATGAATTTAAAATTGAATGACATTGGTAAATCTTTTACAATGAGGAATAAGTTGTGTGTCGACGCGTTTCGGCGGCCAGCGCCTTTCTCAAGACAAAATACAACTTTCTGTGAATAAAAACATAGTTTAGTATACAGTTTAAAGTATTCCTATTTTTTTAAAACAAGAAAAATTATAGCATTACGCATGAAGATAAATAAATAACATACACAGTTTATACATTAATGCATAATTATATTCTCTAAAACCAATTCTTTTTATTTAAATAAAGAAAAGGAAACTGTGCAGAAAAGCTAAGTCCCATATTTAAGGCAATCAAGTACTCTATTGATAAAGAGGGGGATGAAGGCCTCTACTGTAAGTCAAAGAATGTTGGGTTTAAGTTCAGACAGGTACTTGTGAGTTTATAACAGAGAAGTTATCTATGGGCACTGTATGGTTTCAGGCGTGAAGTAGTACTATTAAAAAGTGCCTGCGAAAAAGCCTAAGTAAATTCATAATTATAACACAGAAACGTAAATCAATCCATAATTATAATAAACAAACCTTTCTCAATGTCTAACTCTTACAGAGGGATAGTATATAACTATCTGAAAATGTTTTCCAAATTAATTTAAATTGCATAACATAGTTCTCCGGTCAAATTTATAAAATAACATCTTACCTTTTAAAAACAAGTTTAAGTTGTCAGTGAAAATGTTCTTGCAATGTACTTCAGGAAGTAGTAGTCAAAATGGCTGTGTTTTTCTCTCTTTCTTTATATATATTCAGGTACATAATCAATCAAATGTCAGGTAAAAAAAGTAGAAAATGAAAGTAACATTTTAATTGGTTGTCAATTCCAACACTTCAGATGTGTTTTGTGAAGTAATTTACCTCAGGAAATTTAGAGAGGTCTACATGCTAAATGGCTAAATGGAATTCCAACCAAATTTGTGAAAATGGTAGGGATTGGTATGTAGTATGAGCTAATGTATATTTGGTGAAAGTGTCTCCAGTGGTTTTTCTGTAAATTACTTTCCCACCTTTTTTAAGCGAGCGCTTCTCAGTGCGTGCCCCGGTACGCGAACCTGCAGCGTTACGGGAGTCCTCCATTTTGTGTTTCGGTAGAATTGAGATACAAGATGGAGGGTAAATAATGTTCAGAATGGGTAGAAGTGGGCATGGTAGACGTATCCTGACCCCCTAGGTTTTCTGAGGGTGGCTGAGGAGGCCCATATGTGCGAGAAAAAATAAACTTTTTTTGTAATTTTTCGCGCGGTTAGCTGCCGGTACGCGAACCGGGTAGCAAACCGGGAAGCGAACATAAGTGAAAATTAGTGAAAAAAGGTACATTCGAAATTTTTAAAGAGTAATTATAGTTAAGGTAGCTCTGAAAAGAGCTTTTGGGTTCTGTGTAAGTTCTAGGTACTTATAAGTAGGTACCAATACACAGTCTTAAATTTTGTATGAAAACTCTGTTCCCCTCATCTGAGAAGTGCACGCCATCTCCTCTGTAGATATCTTGCATGTAGTAACGCAAGTTATTGTTGTAGATGCAGCCCATTCCATGGTCTCTCATGTAAGCTGAAACAGACTTATTTACATGCTTCCTCGATTTCTCAATTTGTGGACAACAGTGATTGGACCACCTCCATTTTTGTCTTTGGCATATATTGGAATATACCAAGGCAGTTTGAGGAAAAAGTGCCATCAATTGCTCAAAGGTGTCCTTTAAGAGCATTTCCAGACCTACCCCAGTCAAAGTGCCCAAATCATTTCCTCCACAGTGCACTATTATGAGGTCAGGGTTTGGCAAATGCAAAAAGGTTTTCACCAATGGTATCAATTGGTGACATCTCAATCCTCTTTGCCCAATCCATTTGATTTCCACATTTTGTAAATTGAGGTTGTGTAAATTTCTGTTATCAGCATACCTGTGAGCCCAGTGGATATAGCTATGTCCAAGAATCCAGACAGAAAACATGGCGAGAGGAGGTTCTGCTGCAGTCAGATGAAGTGTGTGAATGAAATGGCAGTTGAAACAGTAGGAGTTTGTAAAGAAAAAAAACTGTGGAGTTTGAGTGCTAATGATTCATTAGCAGTGATTGGTGGATTTCCATTGCTGAAAACAGAAAGTTAGGGTGCATGGATGTGTTCTTTGAAAGATGTAATTTGAATGGTTAATAAAAAATGATTTTAAGAAACACTGCAGTGGATTAGCAGGTGTAGTGAGAGTTCAGAGTTCATTTGAAACATTGTTGTGTGAACTTGTAAACATGAGAGGTCTGTCAGGAGGTAGTTGCTATGGAAAAAGGGCAGAAAGGGCAGAGGGGGGAAGGGTGTTGATTTGAAAAAAGTGAGGGAAGAGTTTTGATTGGGTGACATGAGAGATATGTGTGATGAATATCAGCATTTCTGTGCCTTTCTTGGTTGCAGCCTCTGGAGTTCATACCTTTTGCTCTGCTAAAGAAAAATTGGCGTGTTTCTGAGACTGTTTTGAAATTCAAAAAGCATTTGCTAAGGTGAGATATGGTTCCTTTACTTTAGAAAGAGACTAGTATGCTTTTTGGAGAAAATAAGGAAGCCAGCTGTGCATTTAAAATGATGTTTTGTGTCAAGTGTTTGCATTATGTTTTCCAAGAAGATTTTGCTTCTTTTACAAATTGTAATTGGAGATAATGTGAAATATTAGTACTGACAAGGTGTGGTTGTACATAGGAGCTGTGCTGTGTTTTCAAATTATGACCAGAAAATCGTTTTTAAGGAAAAGGAATGCTTTATAAATTTATGAGAATTTATTTACTTGCGATGTGACTCCTGCAATGCGTCGCTTTTGCGGAACAGATGCATGATGCATCTGTGTTGTTTTTGCCCCATGGTGCTCCACAGTGTACATGTTAAAAGTGATGCATAAGTGGTGCAAGGGCCTTGTAAATACACCTCTATGTGTGCTTGGTCATTTTAAGTCACTTCCCCCTGGGGAAAGGGTCTTCTAAATATGTCCTCATGTGTGCTTTGCAATTTTAAGTCACTTCTCTCTGGTGCAAGTTCTTTGTAAATACGCCGTCATGTGTGCTTGGCCATTTCAAGTCACTTCCCTCTGGTGCAAGGCCAGGGCCTTGTAAATACGCCCTCATGTGTGCTTGGACATTTCAAGTCACTTCCCCCTGGTGCAAGGTCCTTGTAAATACGTCCCCATGTGTGCTTGGCCATTTCAAGTCACTTCCCCCTGGTGCAAGGGCCTTGTAAATACGTCCCCATGTGTGTTTGGCCATTTCTAGTCACTTTCCCCGTGGTGCAAGGTCCTTGTAAATACGCCCCCATGTGTGCTTGGCAAATTTTGATTTTGATTGTTTGAGTTACATAGCCATGTTAAAAGTGATGGAAAAAAAGGTGCAAGGGCCTTAAAAAAACGCTTTCATGTGTATTAGGGCATTTTAAGTCAGTTCCCCATGAATGTAGGTATATAATTGTTTTACATAATAGGTTTAAAAACGTTTTTTGAAATCAATTAGGTTTCTAGATATGTACTGCTAGTGTTTCATAGGTTGTTTGGGGCATATTTACAAGGCCTTTGAGTCCCTTTGATGTTATTTATCCCATTTTAATTTAAGACATTTCCCCGTGGTGCAAGGTCCTTGTAAATACGCCCCCATGTGTGCTAGGCTAATTTAAGTATTGATAGGGTGTGCTTCTACATAGGACCTGTGTTGTGTTTTCCAATTTAGACCAGAAAATCGTTTTTTAAAAAAAAAAACACTTTTCACATTTATGAGAAGGTCATATTGGTGTCTGCTTCTTTAAATAAATATTGAACTGAGAAATATTAAACTGAGGCTTCAATAAGTGTCAAGGGAGGTGAGTAATGTACATTGCTCTGTTGTATACAGTCCTCATCTTCTGCGTACTCTTGGATATGCTAGACTACATCTGCACAATGAGATAACTAAGCTGAAGAAATACAGGTGATGTGATTGTTAAATGTGCAAAAATATTTGCACGTTTTTTCAATTATATCACTTGTGTTTCCTAACATTACGAATCACATTGTGCAGATGAGGTTTAGGTGTGTTCAGGGAGATAGAGGAGGTCTGGCCTTTGTTCAAGAGTGCAGTGGACATGCTTCACTTCATTGGTAGGCCTGCACATGTATTATCACCTCTGTACTCTTCAACAAGCCTAAATTTCATCTGCAACCCTGAGTAGGCCTCACCTCAAACAAACCTCTAGATAGTCCACACCTTATCGTCATCCTGAATCAATCATTTAAAGTTTTAGGGGCAGATTTATGATGGCTGTGCGCCTCTTTTGTGCTGCTGTTGCGTCACTTTTATAATGCAGCAGTGATTTACAAGATGTACCATGTTGCAAGATAGCAGCCGCGGGCCGTGGAGGGAGTTACGGTGGGGCAGGGAGGCGGGGAGGGGGAGGGGCAGGGTGGAGGGACCTAAACACTGGCATATGGATTATTGCAGGTAAGTACACAATTTAACGTGCGTCAGGTTTCATGTGGGCGTTTTGTTGCAGGGTGGGCAGTCATTTGCATGAAAGCCCTGTAAAACTTAATAACATTTTTTATTATATTTTACCACAGATTCAACTACAGATCATTTCGAAATTAGACAATGCCGTCTAAGGATAGAATCCGAAAGGCTACAAAACGTCAAAGACAGCAGATTACTAAATGCTTGCAGCAGTCCTCTACAATAAAATCTCGTCAAGTCACGAAGAAAGCTCCGGGTAAGAGAACGAAATCATTCCTTGGAAACATTTGTAGAAACAAAAGTATAACTACAGAACAAGTTTTAGTCCAGAAAAAGAGAGCCAATTTAAACGGAAAGGAAAGGCCAATCAAAAATATTACTGGTAGAGCAGGAGATAACTCTGTGCATGGCAGTAGAAGGAAAAATCAGTTTAGGGACATTCGTAGATGAATGTTCCGCAACAGGATAATTGGCAATTTGTTAAAAAATTTAAAGAAAGGTCAACAGAAAGTGGCTTTTTATAAGAGAAAGAAAAATGTAGAGAAAATTATTGATCAGGCTTTTGAAATTAAGCGAAAGTTATTTATAATGGTAATCAATAGAATTAGGAAACTAAACAAGGTAATTTATGATTTCAAATCAAATAATAGATGGAAGAGAGTAGTTAATCGTAGTCATTTTTGTGAAGTTTTCTCAGGAGAATGGATGCATAGTTCAAGTTGTGAGGCATTTTTCAATGAGGAGAGTTACTTTCAGGACAATGAATTGGTGCATGCAGTTGACACCAGTGGTCGAGCTTATGAGGTGAAAGATGGTTGTCCGGTTGAAAAAGAAAAACTTGTGTCAACAGAGGCAGAAGAGGTGTTAGGTAATGAAGTTTTAGGGAGACGTCCTAAGGGATCAGTGTATACCTGGAAGTGTAGTTCTATTTGCAGTGTGCGACAGGATTCCATCAATTTTCTTTGTGATTTTGTACGGACATTTAATAAGAAAAGTTTAAAACAGAAAATAAAATTGTTGCAAGAATTAGATCCTTGCAGAGTGAGAGAAGTGACAGGTTTGCATGGTCATTCACTGGCTTGTCTTTCCAGGAGAGTATGCCAGAGTGTTTTCATCATTTCAGGATGCTAGCAGTGCATCATAGTAAAGTGAGGAAATTAGTTAGAATGTTGTATTATGGTAAGAGTCCAGCAATTATGCTTAAACAATTATGCACTGCTCTTTTGCATGGTTCTGAAGTAGATGTGAAGAATATTTGTGAAGAAGTTTTTATCAAGCTTGAAAAGCACCGCTTCAGAGTTTGAATCTCCACCGAACATAGGTGATAGAATGCGTAATCAAAGACTGTCCCAAATGAAAAGACGCGGAATCGTAATTGCAAAAAAGTTCAAGGTTCTTTTAATAGTCCATTTAAGAAACCAGCCAACGCGTTTCGTTCCGTCAAGCGGAACTTCTTCAGGGCTGTAAGTCATAAAGTGGAAGAAAAGACATACAAAAAACCAGTGTAAGTTACTTCAAACCAACATGTGTACATACATAAATAAATACATAAAAGTTGCACCAAAAAACCCATATTAAAAACACACTACTGACTAAAAATTGCAGCATTTAGTCACATAAATGCATTGTTGAACCATTTCTCTAGTTATTATGCTGCATATTCAATCTATTTAAGTCCCTTTATATACCTTGGGTCCGAACCCAAAGGTAAGGTAGTTTTATTGAATAAAAAACCATTCGGCTATTCACATATTTTCTTGGAATCAAGTCTTCCTACATATTTGAATTCAAAGTGCAATTACAAGAAACAGCGTCATCATTGTTATTGACATCTGAGCATTTAGACTGTAGTAATCATTCCGCACCAAACATTTTCCGTACCTAACGATTCATATCACATAATATAGGGTCACAGGCACTTATTTAGCCCCAAGGCAGTGTTGTTACAAACAATGTTGCAAAAAATGTTGAAGAGAGGAAATTATGTTTAGACAAGTTGTCAATATAAGACATATAATGTAGCACCGGGACATGACACTCAAACTCAAAGTTGTCCTCATAACCCAATGTTCTAAAAGCACCTCATTAAAAGGACTTATTAATTGTGGGCACTTGTTCTGAATTCATTCGTCCCCCCAGTCATCAAAAAGACCAGCTCGATGTACATGAAATTGGTACTTCTCTCTCTGTTAAATTCTCTGACTAAAGATAGGAAAATATTTAAAAAATGAAATTCATTCGAAAATATGTATGATTCCTACCGCAATAGGTGTCACCACACGTGTATATGTTCCAAAGCAAAACGTCAAGTTAGAATGTATCCATTCCCTCTATGCGGGTGGTCAAAGATGAAGTAGGTCCAAATTAGAGGGAATATTTTTCTCAAATGGTATCTCTCATAGATTTCTTTTGAAGGGTGTGAAAATGTGATATTCGCCTAAGAATACAGAAAGTAAAATATAAGGGAAATGTTAGTCCCCAAATCTTCTATATATGTATCCTTGAGTACCTATGTATGTAGTTCCCATGTGATATAAAAGCATAGAGCTTGCATACCTTACTATTTAGACAAGTGTACTTCTCACAATCCAAAAGATCCTACTTCTTCTGCTTAGCTTCGTGTGTGCTGCATAAGTCGCTTTGAGGTAGTAACCTAAAACAATATATTTAGTGTAACCAATATGTCACGAAATGTATATATAATCCTCATTAATATCTTTATAGGTCAAGAGAATGCGGAAATGTAAAAAACCGCCATGTTACTTAGAGAGTGCTTTGATAGTAATTAACCCAAAAAACGACCAATCCCCGTATGTAATTCACAACATGTAACCCATGTGTCCATATGGCACATTGTGAAACAGTTAGTATTACCAAGTGACCTGATATAAGGTGATTTAGGTCTCCGTTTCTACCCGAATATGTGTACAGTTCTCGCATTATACTTGAGCTATAGTATAACGTACCTTAATAATGTGACGTGCACATTTTGTACCGTCAAGTAGTCCTACTCTTAATTCTTCAGTTGCCATCTGATTATAACATAAACAGTTTTTAATCTCCCTTATGAATATTCCCTTCTTTTTTCGAATCTTTACGTTACAAATTTAAAAGAGAAAAAATGAAGGATAATTTAAATCTGTAATACCTTCCATTTGCAACATAATTTAAATTACATAATTCAGCAACTATTTATTTTTGCCGTTGATGCTCATAATAGAAAATGTTCAGTAACCTGAAAAATATTAGAAAGAAATGTGAGAGAAAGGAAATTTATAATTTAATCAGAACTTTTATTATAGCTAACTCTTTGCGTTGATATATATTTCCACACGTAGTTTGACTTATTAATGCTTTAGTAGGTGTTTGCCTTTATAATGGAGATTTACTGTAGCGAGCTACTACACTGAGTGTGAAGATTTTAGTGCAGGCTTTACTCAGAGTGCCCTGCAGAGTTAAACATGTGATAGAGATTCTGTGTGGTTAGGAGCTGCTACCACTGTGGAAAGCTATGTACTGAGTGAAGT
The DNA here is from genome assembly GCF_964263255.1 of Lissotriton vulgaris. Taxonomy (NCBI): domain Eukaryota; kingdom Metazoa; phylum Chordata; class Amphibia; order Caudata; family Salamandridae; genus Lissotriton; species Lissotriton vulgaris. The sequence goes on from NC_141691.1 coordinate 959,710,708, forward strand.
GGTGTACATACTAACCCTGGGTGTAGTTCGTCTAGTAGCGCTACGCATTGCTACATGAAGTGCACTTCGCACTACGCAAGCTACTAGTAGCTAACAAAACTGTGTACTGCTGTAGAGAAAATGCTGTTTGCACTCATTGCCCAGTGCCGGATGCTTGTTCCCACTGTGCAATCATTGCAAACCGCATCTTGCACAGTGCAAGCGGTCGTTTTCTGCCGCTCGAGTAGATTTGTCCTCGAGCGACAGCTTTCTCAACGCGGACTGGTAGTTTCTCATCGGGAGCAGTCGCGAGCATACACGACCACTCGCAATGAGAAACCTGACATCCCCGCATTGAGCCTCTCGCCGGGAGGTTTATTTTCCACGCTCGCCATCATCAACTTGATGTTGCTGATCTCAAGCGAGAAAAAAGTCTCGCCCGGATGTTATTTTGCTCGTCACGGTCGCCAACTTGACGTTGAGGACCGCGAGCAAGCAAAAAATGCCCGCTGCGCTACGCTTTTTGCATTGTGCTACGTGCAATTCATGTAGTGCATAGTAGCGCGAACTACTACGCATACTCCGTGAGCGTAGTCCTACACCCAGACTTAGTACATACTAGATACTTCACCATGCACTACAGGCTACTTCTAATGACAGACTAGTATGTGCATGAAGCGTTGTCTAGAAGACAAACAATGTGTGTAGTAAGGACTTGTGTACGTAATATACTTTGGGTGCAAATAAAGGAGTGTTATATTCATGAACTAGAGAGTAAAATATCTGTGTAGTACTAGGTTGAGCACATAATGTTTTACTGTTTTTATAACATATATAATCAAAGTGGCTACAATTTTATTTAATCTACAAATATCAGCAGTTTATTAACAAGTTCCTAAAATGAACATACGAATTATATAACAAAATGCTACCCAAAATTACGAATAACTATTTCTTTTCAGACCATGCTCTTTCACTAAGTGGATTCTCATAATAATTCAAACATTCATAGTATTAGTAACTTCTCAAAGAAAAGTTTGTCATCTTTGAGCTATAGGGAAAATCATTACATTTTCGAAAAGCCCACCATCAGATCTGTGAATCACAGATTATTAAATGTAAAGAGCATCGACTCTACACTACTAGTCACACGTCATTTTCAGTATCAATTATTTCAATTTATAACTACCGACCAGCAAGTGAATTATTAACCTATGTACAATGTCCTACAATAACAGTGAAAATAATTTGAGGTGCTCATCAGAAAACGTCAAACCTTAAAGGGGTTCTCATCCTTTATAGGCCACACGACGACATAAAACCACAACATGTGTAATATATTTCACTGTACAGGATTCTTTAATACACAAAATCAACTTTTTCTAGAACTTAGATTTCAGAAAAAAAGAGATAGGAGTTTAGTTAGATGAGGCCAATCGTATTTTGAATTTAAGACAAGTGTTACATTCAGTCCATCGAGATCATTTTTTCAAGTAGACTGTGTAGTGACCTGATGTAATATTTTCTCCCTGATGGAAAATGATGGCGACGAATTATGTTTTGCAGTTTTTGATACCTGACCAGCTTTAAAATTGGAAATCTACATATTTATTGTACTGGCATCGGCGCTACTCTTTTTTTTAGCATCAAGGTAACATATTTGCTATTCTCTCTATCTACTAAAGTTGATAGTACTGTCCTACAGTCAGTAGATGAATTATTTTGCACAGCTTTATTCATTAATTTTTCGAATGTCACTAATTTACAATCTGGTTTTGTTAAATACACAAATCCAGTGCTTAATTTGTAAAAGTGCTGGTGCCCGAATCTGTGCTCAGGCGCCTGTGCCCGGTCCTGGCACACTGTATACCAAGACTGCGTGTGTAGTCTATTATCTACCTCAAGCCACTTTAATCATCTACTAGACACCCCATGCCTGTTTATCTCACTTTTGCAGACTCCTAATTCCTCCTTTTTGTCAGTTTTTCGTCTTTCTCCTTCTTCTCCCTTTTTGCAATTTTCCCTGTCTTGCTCTCAGGAAATGTCAGATGAGGAAAAATAAGTGCAGGTCTCCATGCAAAAAGAAAAATTGATGGACAGAATGCAGAACAATGCCATACATTCACCCAAGTAAACTGATATGGCATGGGGAGCAAAAAAACAATGGCCTTAGGCCCAGATCTATGTACTGGGGTGAATGTTTGACATTGTTCGACATTCTGTCCATCACATGTTCTTTGGACATTTGTCACCCTGAGTGGGATGGGTATGCCCAGACATGGGTCCCGTGCTCTCCATGCCACGGGAGTTAAGCATACCTGCTGATGAGGGGTAAAACCCTGAAACTGGTCCTAGGATGCTTGTTTTACAGTCCAGAACCTGATCTGGCAGTTCTGGCTGGACTGTTCCCTTGGGGAACAGGGTCAAGACTGATTTGAAAATGGCTGGGTTTAAACAGGTATGGCATGGGGAACAAAAAAACGCTGGATTTATGCCTCGATCTCCGTACTGGGGTGAACGTTTGACATTGATCGACATTCTGTCCATCACATGCTCTTTATGCATTCGCTTGGAACTTGAGGCAATTTATGGACAAACCTACCCACTTTGCAGCTCGCCTGTTTGACTCCATTTTTCTAATGGCTATGTCAAGGTTGCAGAGGTTTGAGTAATACGTGGTCAGCTCACTCTACAGTTTACTATTGCTGGACACTGGAGCAAGGCCCCAGATGTAGAGGGCTTAACCCCTCATTGCCACACCGTAAATGGACGAAGGCTAGGACAGAGGAAATAACATCTATTCTTAATAATCATGTTTCAGCGCCATCTGGTAGAATTGAAGCAGATGCACTGGCAGTCAATGCTTGGCTAAGTAATACGTTGTAGTAAGCTGGGTGTAAGAGAGAGAGGAACAAGGAGGCAAAAGCATGCCATAACTTTGGGCACCCGTTAAGTCAGGGTTGGGTGGTCTGACATGTCCATCGGCCACTTGGTTTGATGAGGAGCTTAGATCAATGCGGCAGCACTGTAAAAAGCTCTAAAGATAGTGATGTAAGCTCTAGCTACCTGAGGACAAAGAGCATTATAAAAAGGAGCTGTCTATTTACCATCGAGGAAGGAAAAAAGCTCAAGCAAAGTATTTCACTAATGAAATTAATGAAATTACCTTGTTCAACAGCACACCTAATGAGGTTTTTACATTTTCAAATTCTTCCGCTCTTTTTCAGCCCCTTGAAGCCTCTCCGTAACTTTGTCCTCAACGTTCTCAACTGTTCCCAACTTTCTGTTTTCTTCGAGAACAAGATTCTGGGCATTGTAGACACTTTAAAGGCAGTGGGAACTGGCAACAGTGTTGACTCATATGAGTTAGAGGGCCAAAATGTACCCACAGCTATCAATAGTAGTAAGGTCAATTGGTCTGGGGGTCAGCCCCTGATAGTTCTTTCCTTACACTCCTGCTCTCTGACAGAGTTCTCCACCATCTAGTTGGAAGACTCCAAGAAGCTCTCAAAGATGGTGAGTCCGGATTTCCTGATGACCTATGCTCATCACCAGATATTGTTCGCTAACACCGAGGCCAATAATCGTACCCTGAGTTCTTTGCTAAATAACTGTTTGCACCAGGCTACTCTTCCCAGTTGCTGGAAGACGCCAAGCTAAATCCACTGCTAAAAAACATATTTATATAGTTATACAGCTTTCACCCAGCAATAAAAATGTCAAGATGACTCTTGTGATTATGTTCCTGCTAGAGAGAAAGATCAGTCATTCATCTAGTGGCAGTTTAATGTCATAAAGTAGCGCAGAAGGTTAATGTGCCTACTGCAAAGTACATATCTGTATTTTATGTTGATAGTTTAGTGGATTAGTAGAGACAAGCATTCCCAACACTTAAAAACAAATGAGATGTATGTGAGAGAGGGGCTATGAAGAGATGAGGATCACTTTTGCTGGGTGGTAGTGACTGAATCAAAGGAGGAGGTCATGGAGGGGGTGTGCCAAAAAGGATTGTCGCATTGGGGCCACAGCGCTAAAGGCTGTGATGATGGGTATGTGGCAAGGTGAAGTAATACTGTGTCTTTTTTAGTGTCGTTGGAGAACTTGCTGATTAAGGAAAGAAGACAAAGTTAGGTGACTTCGTTGTTATTTACTGCACACATCACTTATGCGTACACCCGCCAACTTTTTCACATTAACCTATCTGCCTTCTAGGTGGGATAGTGTTTTAGAAGGACGGTTTTAGGCAGCAGCAGAGAAGGCGTCTCAGTGGATGACTGCTGCTCAAGAGCCCTAACTCTGGTTATGGAGATCACCTCTGAGTCAGGATCATAGACTGAGACAGCATCTGAGGGAGAAAACAATGGAGCAGAATCGGGAAGTGATTTTTCAGTTGGCGCAGTTCCATCCCACGACTCATCACAACTGTTTAGTCCACGCCCGTTTCCCCTCTACTGCCTGTTGAGGATTCATGTACTATAGCACCAAGATACCCCTTGGGTGATAATTGCGCTCTACAAATACCATATACAATACAATCCAATCTTCCAGCAATTCTGAGGGACACGAAGATGCTGACCCTTCGCAAGCACAGTCTGTGCACCAGGACAACAGTAGCAGGTTATACCAACCCAGAGAGCAGGCACGTGAGGCATCAAGCACAGATGGAGTGCTCTCTTGGCAGCCTCCCAATTTAGTTTAGCCCCAAATTTTGCCTTTCACTGGTGATGCTGGATGTAAAGTTGAGATGGCAAATTGTTTGCCGATTGACTATGCCCATCTTTTTTTGGATGTAGACTTCTTTGAGCAAATTGTGCAGCAAACAAATGTGTGTGCCAAACAATTTCTGAGGGAGCATGGAGGTGCTCTCAGGCCTCATTCTAGGGCACACAAGTGGACTCGTACTTCATTAGAGGAGTTGAAGAGATTTTTGGGCCTTACACTCAACAAGGGAGTAGTTCATAAACTAACCTTGCTGTCCTACAGGTTTACTCGCACAGTTTGGGTAACCCCAAACTTTGCACCGTACATGACCAGAGATCGTTTCTTGATATTGTAGCGCATACTGCATTTCAATGACAATTCTGCTGTATTGCTCCAGACCCATCCAGACCAAGACACGTTGTTTAAAATTGTACTGTTTTGGAAAATGCGTCTGCAAAGTTTCCAGAGGTTTATACGCCTGGAAAGAATATAGCCATCAATGAGTCTTTGATTCTGGACAAAGGGCAGCTGCTGTTCAGTTAGTACATTGCAAGCAATAGAGCTTGCTATGGGATCAAGCTGTACATGTTGTATGAGAGCTCTACTGGCTGTGTGTACAGCTTGAGGGTGTATGCTAGGAAGGACTCCAATCTAAATCCTAGAAATTGCCCTCCCATGCTAGGAGTCGCAAGGAAGATTGTATGGGAGCTTGTCCAGCATCTTCTTCAAAAAGGTTATAACCTGTTCAGTGAGCTGTACAAAACTTGCACTGTGGCTTGTGGTACAGTTTGTTGTCGCCGCAAAGGATTCATGCAGGGGCTTGTTTGTAGGAAGCTCCAAAAACCCCAGAGCAATTCATTGCATTCCAACAAACTGCTCGCAGTCAAGTTCTCAGTTAGATGTGATGTGTATGTGCTCACTACTATTCATGATGACAGCACTTCTCCCGTCACGGTTTGAGGTCAGATGGCGGAAGTTCCAAAGCCCACCTGTGTACTTGATTACAACAAGTAAATGACTGAAGTGGATAAGAACGATCAAGTTCTTCAGCTATACAATGCGAGTAGTATAACTCGCACTTGGGACAAGAAACTATTTACCAACCTGATTGAGGTGGCAACATACAATGCGTATGTTGTTTAGAGTCAGACAACCCCATGAAAACTCACGTATTTCCTTGACTTTCTGTTGTCAGTCATTGAAAGTCTTACTGCTTCAGAAGAAGTAGCCTCCAGTTTGTATGCTCTGGAGGATGTGGTAAGGTTGAAGGAGAGACACTTTGCTATTCGCATTCCTGCAACACCTAACAAGACCGAACCATGTTGTTGTTGTAAAGTCTGCTGTAAGCTTGGAAAGAGGCAGGAGCATCATATTTACTGCCCCCAGTACCCTTCTCACCCAGACCTGTGTTTTCCTGATTGTTTTACATTATACCATACAAAAGTGAACAATTGGGAAATTGAGTGAGGTGGAGCTGCTGTTAAGTAAACCTTTCACTGGCTGTGCAAGGATACCTACCTTCAATGGGCCACTACTTCACTAGGCAAGCAGCAGTAGAAATGCTGTGCCTCTACTTGAGGAAATCATAGAGTTCTTATTGCCTGCTTAACACCTTTGTCTGCTGTCAAAAAGTGGTTGGTGTTCTGCTTGCTGATTGACCAGTGTGTTATAGTCACCAGACTGCACATATTAGTGGTTGTCATGGTGTACCCTATGTGGCAAAATGTTGAAGGCTTGAGTCAATTGTGAAGTGCCTTTTCGGCATCTTATGTATACAACACAAGGACTGCCCTAATTGCCCATGAGAACCAGAGTAAGTGTAATAAGTCAACAAAATGTTCCATGGGTCTTATTCACCAACACTTCTAGTTGCTTTAAAAGTGTGCAAATTCAATTAATAACTTGTATCATAACCAATGTTATTGCAAAAGGTACAGGCCACAATATTTTGTATGATGATTGTTTTCACATCTTTAGTATTGCTAATGGTACAAGTTAGTAATTGAGTTCTTACCCTTCCAAAGCAAAAGTAGAAGTGTTGGTGAATGAGTCCCACAGGACATTTGTTTGACTTATTACTTTAGGGAACTTAGGTACTATTCCCCAGCATGTCTGCCTTAGTTTAAATGGTTGATATGCTCGCTCATTTCGAGGAATGAGCTCTCGGAGAAAGGCATACTCAGACTTCCCCAACTTGCTGCCAGAAACTGGAAGGAGTTGGAATTTAGCGCAGTAATTGCGCTGATGGCGCATTAAAGACAAGTTTTCTTGAGCTTCAAGTAGCTAGGGATCAAATGCATTAGTATTGGTTCACTTGGCAATTATACAGGATTAGTCAGGACTCTGATGAGGACAGAGACATGAACGGGTAAGAAAAGCTTATGGTAGGTGTGCTTTCTCAGGGATGTTGCGTAGGTAGAAGGCAGATAGTAAAGTGCAGATACTCATGCCATGACTTAATCCTCACCTATTTATTCGAACCCATTGGTGCTGCCCTCACCCGATAGTGACTTACTATGGCACATATGTGTAAATGCTTGACCTGCTTGCCATGTTTATACTCCGTCAGAACTTAGTTGATCACCTTACTGTATAGCAGTACTACACATAATGGTAGATGGGACATATGCTACGTTTTCTTTCAAGTCTGTTTTTATTTTTAAGGAAGGAGGGAAGTCCCATAAGACAGGACCAGGAATACACAGCTTTAGGCCTACAACCCCATCTGGGGCCGGCCTTGTGGTCAGAGATCACATGTCTAGCGCTATAACTCTGTAGCAAAGACAATGCGTTACACAGCGATATGCCTACAATCCTCGAGGGGCCGGCCGCGTTCAATATTGTTCATGTTAGCACATTCTGGTCCCTTATGAAGGGAAAGTCTCAGCTTCCACTCTGGCGACAGGCGGGGAGCCTGGTCAAACTCAACAGACGGCCCAACAGGGGCCTAGAGCCCACATAACAGCGGAGAACATACAGAAAATGGGATAGATAATAGAAAAAGAACGACAGAAAGGAGGAAAGATAGAGCTAGAAGAGTGAGAGTAGGGAGAGTGTGCGTTGGGGCCGAGAGAGTAGGGCAGAGAGACCCCTCTTGTGTGCCATGTTATAATTGCAGTGCAAGAGAACGGCTAGGCCAGCAATCTGCCTGGATCCGGGGGAAGGACTGCGTCAGCGAACAGGTGTAGTGTTCTCAGTTTGGTGGGCATTTGGCGTGCGTGTTCTACCCTGCATAAATACTTAATTAATGGTTGCCAAATAGCCTTATAGCGTGTATCGTGCGCCTGCAATCGTGCTGTGATGAGCTCCATTGTGATTACGTGCCATAAACGCACAAACCAGGCCGCGATTGGGGGTGTCTCAGGCTTTTTCCAATACAGGGCAATGAGCTGCCTGCCTTCTCCCAACATTTGGAGTGCCAGGATCCAATCGCTCCTGGTAAGCGCCTTCAGGCTAGCAGGTTTGATGCCCAGCAAAACTGTACTAGGATCGTCAGGCAAAGGGAACCCCAGGACCCCCCTGATGTGGCTGAGGAACTCTTTCCAGAGCATAGTCAACAACGGACAGGCCCACCAGATGTGAATGAAGTCTCCCGGTGTAGAATGGCATCTCCAGCACAAAGGGGAAGAGGAACGGAACATCTTAAGAAGACGTTGGGGCGTGTAGTACCACTGAGTCAAAAGTTTATAAGCGTTTTCCCGTTGCGGAATGGTACGGTATATCTTGGGATTATCGCGCCACAGCCTGCTCCAGTGGGCAGCCGAGAGGTCCACACCCAGCATTTCCTGCCAACGGCTTTGGTAAGGATGTACAGGTGACAGCTGTTGATGCTGTAGAATCTGATAGATTTGGGAGACAAGCCCCTTGGACTCATTGGGGTGTCGAGCCAAGCACTCAAAGGGAGTGAAGGCCCGCGTAGCCGCCTGGTACATGGCCTCCGAAGTCGCCCAGTGTTTCAGCTGGGCATATTGCAGCCCTGCAGTCGTCGGTATTCGAAATTCTTCCCTGCACTGAGCAAAGGATTTAATCAAACCCACCTCGAACAAGTCCGTTATAACCCGGCAGTCCCCTTGTGACCATTTGGCAAAGGCCCGTGTACGATAAGCCGGTGGGAAAGATGGATTCCCTTCGATCGGGGTATGCGGCGAGGGGAAGGTCGTGAGGCCTCGGCGCCTGGCAACCTTATCCCAGATGTCCAGGACCCTCTTTGTCGGGACTGCAATATAGGCGCTTTTAGAGCGCGCTGCCTGGTGGTCCCATATGGTTCTCCCCGTCACAGCAAGATCCATGTGTAACCATCCCTTTTCACACTCTATAACCCCGCACTCCACGACATACCGGAGATGTGCTGCCCAGTAATAATCCACGAGGTTGGGACACGCCAGCCCCCCCTATCCCTTGGTGCCATCAGGATCTTTTGAGAGAACCGGGGTTTCTTGCTGCCCCATATGAAGTTTGCAAGGTCACGCTGGAGGCTGAGAATAAAGTGCAGCGGAATGGGGGTGGGGAGGCATTGAAAAAGGTACAGAATTTTTGGAAGGATCGACATTTTGATAGCATGAAGTCGGCCCAGCCACGATAGTAGCAGCGGCCTCCACCGCCTCAAGTCCTCAAGCACTGATCTGCAGCATTCTCGCCAGTTAGCTTGCGTCCACGCGTCGAGGGATGGAGTCACCTGGAGACCAAGGTAGAGGATGGAGTGAGTAGTTCATTGGTAGGGAACCAAGCCCTCCAGGATGGGGACCTCGTTGTGTGGGATAGTTAAGTTGAGCACCCAAGATTTACTGTGATAAATTTTGAGGCCGGAGGCGCGCTCAAAAAGGCATAGGGCAGCGTGAAGAGCCGGAAGGGATTCCCGGGAGCGGGTCAAGGAAAGGATGAGGTCGTCTGCAAACAACGCCACCTTGTTTTCACATCCCCCCATTTGGATACCGTGGATGTCAGGCGCCCAACGGATCATCTCCGCTAGCGGTTCCACCACAAGGGTGAACAGCAGGGGCGAAAGGGGGCACCCCTGTCTGGTCCCCCTATAGATGGCGAACGGCTCAGTAAGCCTGCCGTTTACCCGGATCCGAGCCTGCGGAGCGAGGTATGGCTCCATGATCCGGGCAATCATGTTCTGCCCCAACCCGATTCTACTTCAGACCGCCCGCAGGAAGGTCCAGTCCACGTGATCAAAAGCCTTCTCTGCATTCATTGAGAGAAGGCAAGCAGGGATCTCCCAGTGACGCGCCTTTCCCACTAAGCGTGCCAATTTGCGTACGTTGTCAGCCCCTTGCTGGTTGCAGATGAAGCTGACCTGATCTGGATCCACCAGATCCGGCATGTAGGAGTCTAGGCATTTCGCAAGGAGCTTAGTATAAATTTTGAGGTCGGTGTTTAACAAGGCAATGGGGCGGTACGACGCGCACTGTGTGGGGTCTTTTCCTGCCTTCAAGATTAAGGCTATCTCCGCCATACCCATATCCCGAGTTGGCCCCTCAGTATCCGAGAAGGAATTATATAGCCTCAAGAGATAGGGCCCGAGTTGGGACTGAAACATGCGATAGAAAGATAAGGGTATACCGTCAGGTCCCGGGGTCTTCCCGATGGGAAGATCCCTCAGGGCTGTTAAGACTTCGTCGTGAGTGATAGGTTTCTCCAGGGTCTCGGCATAGTGCGGGTGAAGGGCCGCCCGCGTAGTTACTGAGAACGTCCGCCACCGCCTCCGGGGTCGAAGGTTCCCTCTGATAGAGCGCCGAGTAGTAGGACTGGAATGCCACGCGCTTGTCCCTCTCCAGAGTGGCCGTTGTCCCCTCAGGGAGTTGGACCGACGTTATATGAGCTTTGGCCGCACACGCCTGCAATCGTCCCGCCAGCAACTTACCCACCCTGTCTCCCCCCTCATAGTACTTCTGCTTAAGGGCCAGGAGCGACTTCTCCGCTTTGCTAGTGCGTAGCAGCCTCAGCTGCCCTTTGAGGATGGCAAGACGCCTCCGAGACGCTAATGAGGAACCGCCCTGGTCCCTTTGCTCCTCCCGTTTTATGTCCTTTGCTAGGCTATCCTCCAAGGCCTGGGCCTCACGCGCCCTGGCAATCGATAGGGTGGTTATATGGCCTCTCATGGTTGCCTTAAAAGCATCCCGTACCACCCGGAAGGGCGTTTCTGGGAGGTCATTAGTAATGAAGTAACAGTCAATGGCAGATCTAATGCTGTCTACAGCATCTGGATCACGAAGAATACTCGGTGGCAAGCGCCACGTCGACTCGCGGGCAGGGGGAGCGGCCGGGTCCTGAAGGAGCAACTCGACATGCGCATGGTCTGAGAGCGAAATTTTGGACATGGAGGCTCCCAACATATTGCACATCAGGGCGTGAGAGACAAAGAGGAAGTCAATCCGGGAGTACAAGCGGTGTGCATGGGAATAGAACGAGTAGTCTTGTAAGCCCGGGGGTTACTGATAGCGCGCGCAGGTCACCCGACTCTTATTTTACCAAATATACACTCCTGGGCCCATAACGTGTTTATCACTGTATTTCATAAATCAGGTAACCTACACACCACCATCAGTAATTCAAGTTTCCTTTCTATTTATTTCCGTGTACCTGACTTACCATCCTCGAGAACAGGTACCTAAGATCACAATGGATCAGGTGCTAGCTGTAAGATTTAAGCAGAAAAACACCAATACCATGTACATTTATGTTTTGTCTATACTTTTGTAATAACCACAAACACAAGGAGTTTTCAAAGCTTTATCTAATCATCAAATTCGTCGTATGCCATGAGAATGAAATTTACACAGATCGAAACATCTATAACCAAGATTAGGAAAATAGTCTAACTATGAATCAAAGTAAGGATCATCTAGTATTTCGGGAAAATTTATGGAAATGGAAAAAGGGAACACGCTAATTGTGTCTAACAGACTTTACCACGTTACTAAAGGATGGGTAAGAACAAGGGAACATTCTACTAAATGCTAATTTGAATATACTAACCGATTTAGAAGAAACAATACTTTTCAAGATGCACTTATTTTCTATAGGGAGGGTAAGAGTGGAACATACTAGATAAGCAAACAGTTCAGTCTTTAAGTAGAGGTAGGGAGAAGATAAGGAACATACTAGAATAATACTTTACGTGAGAGTCAGATGTCAGAGAAAATCACATAGGCAAGTTTGCTTTATTCAGAAGAAATAGGAGAGAAAAGATTTAGATAGACAAACACCCACATGTAATATATTTACCTAGGACAGAATGAAGACTAACCCTGGTCACGGGTCAGTTGGGAAAGGCGGGAAAGGACCCTCAAGGACTTGGAATGCCATAGGCGAGCAGGTACAGCTCATGGACAGTCAGGACAGGATAACCCCAGGATTTGGATCAGGACTGGGCTCATCAAAGGGTACGACCAACACCTGCAGCTTCGGATGCAACGCCTGCGTTACGCCCTTTCTGCAAGGAATCTGCCAATAACCCTGATTGTGTTCTCGAATCTCCCAGCAAAGTGCTCCGCCAGCACTTAAGGTTTCTCCACCCCAGACTGAGTTTGTGGAAATTACGGACAGAGTGCTCCGCAGCTCTCTGTATTAGTCACCTATAGAGTTCGTAGGGTCAGTGACAGGTCAGCTATTCGGACAAGTCGGACAATTTCTCTAGCTAAACCTAGGCCAGTTATACTGTTTTCGGGTCAGTGTACCACCCACCAATGTTGCAAGTGAAAAGATCCCCAACTTCGGATTGGGCAAGAGAGGCGGTTAGGTCATGACACCACCTATAATTTGAACTTTCCCATACTAATTATTTAGTTTTCGAACCCACCCCTTACATTCCAGTTCCCATGGCATAGAAATTCAGCAAACAATAGAGTATACATAAGTTAATACAATTGTATCAAAATTAGGTACAAGTTAGATTGTCTTGCTGGGTAACAGGTCGATTCCCAGGAGCATCTTGGCTTTGGCTGCCAGCTGGCTGGGTTCCACTACTGCAAGGTTCTCGTTTCTTTCATCACGTGATTAGTACCACACGGGCTTCAAAGATGGAGTGGCGCACCGCTCCCAGGCCCCCAAAGATCGATACATGAAAAGTAAGCGAAAACAATTTAGAAACACAGAAAAAATGAATACACTGTATACCATGATTGGCTATATTACACCCCTTACTTTATAATATCTATAGCATTAGGTGTTAAGCAGAACGAAACGGCTGTGCTGAAGCAGCAGTTGCAAGCGAAGAGCATGTTAGAACAAAGCGGCCATATTTAGCTGTACTGCGCATGAGCGAAAAGTTCCCTCCCGAACTGCGAGTGCGTCACATCACATGGGTATGACCGACGCATGCGCAGACTAGAATCCCGCATAGCAGCGACCATCTTAGATGCAAGCGTAGTTAGGATTAGTAAACACATAGGCAAGCATCACTGGGACACCCGCGTGTAGTGTAAAAGTGCAATATTAATAAGACAAACGTGTTTGTTATGACGTTAATGTTTATTCGAGGTACATGAGCACAAGCAAGTCGCGTAACGTGCGAATCCTTGCTCCATCAATCCCCTCTTTGATGATATTTACTATAATCACTATTAATGGAACCAGATGCCAACTTTCTCTTTCACATTTCACCCATTTCAATTTCTACAAACTTTTTGTTGAGCCTTTTTTCTGCATCCTTATTAAGATGGTAATTCTTCATTTTCTTATAGATCTGATTATTCAGCTCTTCCAATTCAAGCTCATCAACATTCCGTTTCACTCCTCTCTTATTCACAGCATACTTCTTTTTGCATTTTTGACATTTACAGCAAATTATTATTATTAACACAATCAAACTTATTCCTCCTATTGGCATCAGTATTTTACTCACGAGACTTTTACCTATGTTAGAAAACCAACTACCTACTGAGGAGAAACACACTAGCAGAGGAAGGGTTGGGGCAAAGAGCCTGCACCTGTTATGGCCTGTGACTTATAAATGGTGTGATGGTGCTTGAGAAACCAAGGAACACAACCCTATCTGTTTTTTTAAGGACAAAGTCCAAATACAAAACATAGACTGTGGAATCAGCACCCATCAACAAATATTTACAATAATAGTTAGTGTCCTTCAATCAATAGTTAGAGTCCATTTAAAATGAACAGGTCCGAACTTGATAGTCGTGTATTTTCAATTCTTTATTGTGTTTTTCAACAGTAGAAAAAATGGTCCAATTCACAGCAGATTTTCTTTTCTTAGCCAACGCGTTTCGTCTCATAAAATGAGACTTCTTCAGGGCTAAAGATAAAACATACAAAATTCCTTTATAAATTCACTTCTATATACATACACATAATATTTACAAAAAAACATTTTAACATCTAGATATAAAAAGTTTTTTCTCTAAGACAAACTAAATCAGTCTAAGTTATTCCAAATACAAGGTGGACTGTATTGGTTCCTTTAAAAACAAAGCTCATCTTTACATTTGAAAAAATGTATTACATACTTGGGACATGAATAATTTTCTGCACAAAACGTACATGTCAGTTTCTAAAATAAGCATCAGAGAAGAGAACGTTGCGAAGAATTGGAAACAAACATTATATGTGGATTGCAAATCAACCACGTATTAAGAACCATACCTCAAACACCTGTCTTTGTGGAATATAGTGTGAGCAGGAAAGTTTCTTTAATTCACGCATACTTTGGAATGGTCTGAAAGTATATATAAATTATATTCAAGTAATGAGTCTGTCACAGGTTTTGTAATCACAAGATCAATGTTACAGTGATTTGTCTGACGAGCATATTTAAGACTTTAAAAGTTGATATTTACATGTTAGTCCCAAAATTATATACTTTTAGAGATGTCGAGAGAAGACAAAAAAATGTGCACAAGCATATATACAAACAAGTAAACCAGATTTCAAAGTGCAACTTTTCTAACATATAATCCTATGTGGAATCAGAGAACTCATGGACTAAGAAGCGAGAATCTGTCTTCTACCCAGAACACTTTAGTCATACTTTCTCAATATAGATTATACCATTTTTATGGAAAGGGAAGACCACTCGGTCCCCCCGAACGTATGGATGGGTGCCCCGATCCCCCCGGGAAGCCATTTTGGGCGGGGGCGTGGTTCGGCTGGTATGCCCAAAGCGGCGTAGCCGGAGCACGCCCTTCCCACCCAGAAGGGGTTGTCCTAGACACCCGCCCGGAAGACCGCGCCCAGTGGGCGTACCTGAGGAGGGTCCCCGCCCTCCCGCAGATGGATAAATAGAGCGGGAATCCTATGAAGCGTCCTCTTGTTCCAGTGCTCTGAAGGCTGCACCACTCGTTGCTCGTGAGCCCTCGACGGAACAAGCAGCAATTTTGAGAACTTGTAATCTTTTTTGTTTCTCTTTCAGTATCAGGCGTGTGAAGGCTCTAGGACCTCGTCGAGCAACTCGAACAGAGTGAACGAAGCCATGGCCGGCAAAAGAGCGGGAAAGAGCTCCGAGTTGGAGAAGATACTGCGCACTTTTTCGAACCGAATGGCGGTCATGGACCGAAAACTGGGTAAAGTAGATTCGATCGGTCGGGGCTTGGCAGAGGTTAAGAAACAGTTAGCAGCCCAGAACAACCTCTCGGGCCGTCCTAAGAAGGTGATAGGTCCGGCCTTGCCAGGAGTCGCCCCTGAGGGTAGGGGGAGGCGTAGTAAGAAGAGGGCGGTTTCCGGGGAAAGCCCGGTCCCGGAGGTACCCCCAGCAGACCCCGTCACACCGGTGGACAGCCCGGTACCGAGTCCAGATGTAGGTTTACCAATCCCTGTTGTAATAACTCCGGTTGCTGATGATCAGATGCCCCCAGAACTAGCCCTTCAGTTAGCTGCAGTATTGCCCTGGCTTAAGAAGAAAACAGGGGGGGCAGTGGCTGCGGGGGATCCGGCCGAGGAAGCCAGATTAATAATCGAGCAGTTACGGCAGTCAAGAGAAGCCGGGACGGCGAATGTTCCTTCTGTTTCCCCACAGGTGGCACCGGGAGTGACAACGGTTGGCCGAGAAAAGACAGCAGACACGGCGGTTGAACCCGGTAAGAACCCATTGCCAATGGTGGGGGAGAGTTCAGTGCCTTCAAGGCGTGAAAGGGTGGCCCAGCACATCCCAGCGGCCACGAAGGAAATGATATGGGGGGACAAGTATGTTAATATGTTTTCATTATTGACCGACCATTGTGAGATAGAGTACGCAAAGACCCAGAAAGATTTATGGCACTTCAGCGTATGGCGGGCCAAGATGGCGGAATTTAGGGTCAATGAGACCGTAGCGAACTGGGTGAAGGCCTTCTCTATATTTACCGCAGTGATGGGGGAACGTAAACCTGAAGTGTTGCCCGATCTATCCTGTTACCAGAACAGGATCATGGATTTTTATAACATGTACGGGGGGAATGAGTGGAAAGGTTATGATGTGCACTTTCGAAAGTCTAAAGAGTTTGATGTAACTTTAACGTGGGATTGCCTCGACACGGTATCATGGCACAAACAGCTCTTGCCTGGATCGGCAGGTACGTCCTCGCCGGGCGGGAGCGGGTCTGGGACAGTGCAACAAAGGCCGGCGCAGCCCTTTCGAGCGAGCGCCGGTGGGGAATCACAGCCCAAGACCGGCGGAAATGGGGTAAGCGCGGGGTTTGTTGGGGTTTCAACAGAGGTAACTGTAACAGGCCCCAGGGAACATGTAGGTTCCGGCATGCTTGTGCGGGCTGTGGGAACTCCTCACACCCGGAAAGTAGCTGTAGGTCCAAGAACGGTGGTTCGGGGGGAAAGGGGGGATCCAAGCAGGATTGAAGTGATGCTTGGGAAGCAATCGTCTTCACCCATCGATGTCATGGCTTTGACCCCCTGGCTGAACAAATACCCTGATCATGTGTCCGCCGGGATTTTGAGGAATGGTTTCCTATATGGCTTCAACATCCCGCCGGGAAATTTTCGGGGGAGCCCCTTTTGTAAGAATCAACAATCCGTTCAACACAACCCGGCAGTGGCAGCCAAGAAAATTACCAAAGAGGTCAGCTTGGGGCGGGTAGCAGGACCTTTTCCATGCCCGCCAGTGGCGGATTTCGTGTGTTCACCTCTAGGAGTAGTTCCAAAGAAAGACCCAGGGGAGTATAGACTCATTCACAATCTGTCGGCCCGAGGGGCGCCTCGGTGAATGAAGCCATTGACCCGGATGTCTGTTCAGTCCGGTACGCATCGTTCGACGATGCCGTTGCCCTACTGAATCACCTGGGCCCCGGTGCTCTGTTGGCAAAATCAGACATCGAATCAGCATTCAGGTTGCTCCCGGTACACCCGCGGGACCAGCGCTTGCTAGGATTTACGTTCCAGGGGAAGTATTACATGGATAAATGCATGCCCATGGGCTGCTCAATTTCTTGTGCTTATTTTGAGATGTTTAGCTGTTTTTTAGAATGGGCATTCACCGAGGCCACAGGGCATAGACAAGTGATGCACTATTTAGACGACTTCCTGTTCTTAGGGCCGGCCGGCACTGCGAAATGTGCACAGGCACTGCAGGACTTCTGCATTCTCATGCAGGAGTTTGGAGTCCCATTAGCACAAGGTAAGACGGTGGGCCATCTACTTTACTGGAGTTTCTGGGAGTTAAGCTCGATTCAGTGGAGGGATGCTTCCGTCTGCCAATGGAGAAGGTGGCTGTTGGACAGGCCACATGAAGGGCCGCTCTCCCCCGGCCCGACCAGGCCCGAGCCCGGTCACGCAGGTACCACACACCACCATTACACGTCCTCCGTCCCCTCAGGGACCCCTACCCTTGAACATGTCGACCTCGTGGGCCCGATCCACTGCCGGCCTGCGCGCCCATCCTGGGCGCCATCTTGGACACTCCACCACGAGGCCGCCTGGCCCCCGATCGACCCCAACCCTGGGCCTGGCCAGGCCTCAGACATCCCGGCACCACCATCCACCCAGGAGGTGAGCGGGCTACTTGGCAAGTCAATGGGAGAAAGAGGTGTCGATGGCTCTCCCCCGCCAAGTGCCGCTCGCCCATCGCCTCCCCGGGCGCTGGCTCCACCCCCCTGCTGGGTGTCTGGACTCCCTCATCCCGGACCTCCCGACCTCCAAGTGCGAGGGTCCGGACATCAAAGAACACCAGCCCTATAACTGGGGCAGCTCCAGAGCAGGAAGGCAGTTGTATCTTGGAGTCGAGAGACGCAGAGAAGAACTCATCCTTGACGGACTACTGGCGCTGCCATAGCTCTGTCTCGTGCACCATCGTCTTGCCTGCTGGCGCTGCCGCAACCTTCGTAACCTCCATATCCTTCATCGTCGTCGGGACCTGCTGGCGTGGCCGCGGACCGTTTGTAACCATCATCTTCATCGGGACCTGCTGGCTCCGCCGCGGACCGTCGTTTCCTTCGTCCATCTCGGGACCTGCTGGCTCCGCCGCGGCCCGATCATCTAGAACGCCGAGCTCGAGGATTGAGAGCTATTTTCATCTTTTGGTAACAAGACTGTCCCGCTACCCCTTTTTCCCAAACCAGAGACCAGAATCGAGGGGACCCCTGAGTCCAGACCTCCTTGTACCATTCCATCGTAAACTTAAAGAATTGCCTATAAAGTCTCGTTGAACTTTAACCTTGTGTGGTGTCCGTCTGTGGGGGGGAAGTTACTTGTCTGTACGATCGCTGGAGACGGCTCTCCCCGGAGACCTCTCCCCTTATCCTCGGCCGACCCTCCCGGTCCGTCTAACATTGGTGGCAGCGGTGGGATCCGAATCACCGCATAACCGTACAGAGAGTAGCTCACCCCACGGCGAATCACGATGACAACTAAAGAAAGCGGATCAACGGAGAAATTCCAGATGGAGAAATTGGACGAGTACAGCCATCGTGAACTAAAGCAGTTCTGCATCGAACTAGGTATCGCTACCACCGGACTAAGTACCAAAGACGATTTTAAGCAGCCCCTAGAATCTTGGGCAGAAACCGGGGCTGCCGGAACCCCCGATCAAAGCATCGCAGCAAAAACCACCACGGCCCCTGAAGAGCGAAGAACGGGTCTCTCGCAAGACGAGATCCAGGAACGAGAGAAAACCCGACTACACGAGCTGGAAATGGCCCGGCTCAAAATGGACGTTGAACTTAAATTGGCCGAACAAAAAATCAACTTAGAGCACCTGCGTCTCCGAGAAGAAAGAGAGGAGAAACAGAGACAAAGGGAGCTCGAGGAAAAGAAACTGGCATATGAACATGAGCGGAAACTAGCTGAGATCGACCTACGCAAGCAGAATAAAGAAGTAGGGGTGTCCGAGCAACCCCACACCCCAGGGGCAACAGAGAAAAAGGTACACATCCCCAAGGATGTCGTTCGAGAGTACTTCCGAGAGGACGACATCCAGCAATGGTTTAAGGCCTATGAAATCGCTATGACTGCACACCGGATCGATAGAAGCGATTGGGGAGCCGGTCTATGGGGGAGATTCCTCAATGAGGGCCGCGACGCCCTGCTGCAACTCCCGGACCACCAGATGACCTCCTATGACCATATGAAAGCTGCACTCCTCACCCGCTATGGCCTCACACCCGAGATGTACCGTCAGAGGTTCCGAGACTGCACCCGCATCCCGGGTACAACTTGGGTGGACTATGTAAACTACTTTAGCCGAGCCTTCGAAGGCTGGATCAAAGGAAGCAAGGTCACAACCTACGAACAATTGTTCAATCTTATGGTATGGGAGCATCTGTCGAACAATTGCTTCATTGAACTCCGCCAGCACCTCCTCGACAGCAAGTTAACGGATCCCCGGCAGCTCGCAGCCGAAGCTGACCGGTGGGAAATCACCAGAGTGGGCCGAAATGGGTCCTACGAACAGAACCGGAACAACAATGGTCAACACCGTCCCCGAGGAGGAGGAGGAGGCCAAGGACGCGGAAGAGACAACGCTCCGGTCGCCCCCGCTACCAGCACCACCCCCCCGGCCAACCGGGGCAGCACCCCGGCGCGACCGGGATATCGAGCCAATGTTACGTGCCATCGATGCCAACGAGTCGGACACTATGCAAACGACCCAAACTGCCCCCAGTACCAGAGCCCAAGACCCCGCCAAGTAGCCGCTGCTGCTCTGGGGGAGGAACAGATCTCAGAGGAACAAGAGGAATATGAACAGGAACACCAAGAATGGGAGCCAGCCGCCATGGCTCTAGCCTGCTTAGGGGGGAGAGACATGGTCCCGCGGGTCCCCCTACCCGCTAACACCCAGAAGTACAGCCAATGGGTGAGCATCAATGGACGCCGGGCCGAAGCCCTTCGTGACACCGGGGCCAGTGTAACAGCCGTCCGCTGTCACCTGGTGACCCCAGAACAATATCTACCAAACATTCTCTGCCCTGTACGTTCAGCCGATAACTCGGAAAGTCTGTATCGGATGGCCTGCGTCCCCTTCGAATGGGGAGGGGTCTTCGGCATGTTGAAGGTAACGGTCCGAGACGATGCCCCCGTAGACTGCCTCCTGGGGAATGACCTTGAAAGGTCTCCGTGGGCAGCCGTAGAACGAAGAGAACACCTGGGGATGTTAGGCGTCCCGGACTGGGCGTGCGTCACCACCCGGTCCATGGCCGCCCGTGCCAACCCCCGCCCAGAGGAACCCGAATGGCCGGCGCCACCGCCTCCGGTCGCCCCAGCCGAAACCACCGACCGTGACGTCCCCCCAGAACCAGCTCAACCTCCAGACCTCGCTAACCTCGACCAGTGGCCTCAAGAGGGGGGGCCCACGCAAGAACAATTTCGCAAAGAACAGAAGACCTGTCCCTCCCTCGAGGGACTCCGCCAGCAAGCGCTCGCCCAAAGCGCAGGGGATACCTCCGGAACGCACTGGGTCTACTGGGACAATGATCTGCTGTACAGTGAGCAAAGAATCGCGGAGCTGGGGGCCAGCCGAGTACTGGTGGTGCCCCTCCGTTTTAGAGACTTTCTGCTAAACCTGGCCCACGATGTCCCCCTGGCAGGACACCTGGGTCAAGATAAAACCTATAGTCGTCTGGTGACCCACTTCTTCTGGCCCAAAATGAGGAACGATGTACACCAGCATTGCCGATCTTGCCCCACGGGCCAAGCCAGTGGAAAGAGCGGCCGCAAACTAAAAGCCCCCCTGCAACCTTTTCCCGTGGTCACCACCCCGTTCGAGAGGGTCGGGATAGACATCGTGGGGCCCCTGGACCCGCGCACCAAACAAGGCCATCGATTCATCCTGGTGCTAGTGGACCACGCCACCCGCTACCCCGAGGCTGTTCCCCTGCAAACTGTGACAGCCCCGGTAGTCGGCCGGGCTCTAATGGGGATCTTCTCCCGTGTGGGCTTCCCCCGAGAAGTCGTCAGCGACAGAGGCACGAACTTTATTTCTAAATATATGAAGTCCCTCTGGCAACAGTGCGGGGTTACCTACCGATTCACGACCCCCCATCACCCTCAAGGAAACGGACTCGTTGAGCGGTTCAACCGCACGCTCAAAGGGATGATCGGGGGGTTGGAAGAGCCCCTCCGTCGCCAGTGGGACGTGCTGCTGCCGTGCCTCCTCTTCGCCTATCGAGAGGTTCCCCAGAAGTCCCTGGGCTTCAGCCCGTTTGAACTGCTATATGGACACCCAGTGCGGGGGCCGCTCAGCCTAGTCAAGGAAGGCTGGGAGATGCCCCCTCTAAAGAACCCACCAGATGTCTTCCGATACCTCCTAACCCTCCGCAACCAGACCCGGCGGTTCAGAGAGCTGGCAAAAGTCAACCTAGAGGCCAGTCAAGAGGACATGAAAAAGTGGTATGACCGGAATGCCTCCTCCATCGAATTTGAACCTGGGCAACAGGTATGGGTGATGTCCCCCACCGAACCCTGCGCCCTGCAAGACAAGTGGACAGGGCCCTTCAAAGTAGTCGAGCGCAAGGGTCCTGCCACCTATCTCATCGACATGGAATCTCCCCGGAACCCCCTCCGGGTCCTCCACGCTAACAGACTGAAACCCCACTTTGTGCGTTCAGAACTCAGCCTCCTGATGGCCACAGACAATGGGGCTGAAGAGAACTCCGAGCCCCTCCCTGACCTCCTACGGACTCGGGAGAAAGATGGCTCCGTGGATGGGGTCCGACTCTCGGAGGCCCTCACCCGAGAGCAACGCCAGGAGTGTCGAGTCCTCCTGTCACAGTTCGCCAGCCTGTTCTCCCTCGCCCCAGGTGTCACTTCCTGGTGTGTGCACGATGTGGACACGGGGGACAGCCCCCCTATCCGCCACCGGGCCTACCGCGTGCCAGATCGGGTACGGGCCTGCATCCAGGAAGAGGTAGCAAAAATGCTCACGCTCGGGGTCATCGAGCCCTCAGACAGCCCCTGGGCCAGTCCTGTAGTACTGGTCCCCAAAGCGGCCGCCCCTGGCACCACACCGGAACTCCGGTTCTGCGTCGACTACCGGGGCTTGAATGCGGTCACCAGAACAGACGCACATCCCATCCCCCGGGCAGATGAACTAATCGACCGCATGGGAGCTGCCCGCTACCTCAGTATTTTCGACCTGACGGCGGGCTACTGGCAAATCGGCCTCACACCCCGGGCCCAAGAACGTTCTGCCTTTTCCACCCCCGATGGCCATTACCATTTCAAGGTCATGCCGTTCGGCATGAAGAATGCCCCAGCAACATTTCAGCGGCTCGTCAATCAGGTCCTGGCGGGGCTCGAAGGGTTCAGCGCCGCCTACCTAGACGACATCGCTGTATACAGCCATCATTGGTCCGAGCACCTCCACCACCTCCGAGCAGTGCTACAAGCCCTTCAGCGAGCTGGCCTCACGATCAAGGCCAGCAAATGTCAAATTGGTCAAGGGTCTGTAACCTACCTCGGGCACCAGGTGGGAAGCGGCCTGGTGGCCCCTCTGCAGCTCAAAATTGCCGCCATCCAGTCCTGGCAGCCCCCCATCACCCAGACCGAAGTACGAGCCTTCCTGGGCCTCACGGGCTATTACCGAAGGTTCGTGAAAGACTATGGTACTATAGTGGGGCCCCTCACAGAACTCACGTCAAAAAATCAACCCAAGAAAGTCAACTGGACCCCAGAGTGTCAAACAGCATTCGAACAATTGAAAGCCGCCATGTGTTCCGCCCCTGTGCTCCAGGCCCCCGACTACAGCCGGGAGTTCGTCGTCCAGACGGATGCCTCCGACCATGGCATTGGGGCAGTCTTGTCTCAAGTGAACACCGAAGGCCTTGATCAGCCAGTGGCCTTCATCAGCAGGCGACTCCTACCACGAGAACAACGCTGGAGCACCATCGAGAGGGAGGCCTTCGCCGTGGTATGGGCCCTCAAGAAACTCCGGCCCTACCTCTTTGGCACACACTTTCGGGTGCAGACCGACCACCGACCCCTGCAGTGGCTGATGCAGATGCGGGGGGAAAACCCGAAGTTACTACGTTGGTCCATCTCCCTTCAAGGGATGGACTTCACGGTTGAACACCGGCCTGGGCCAGATCACGCCAACGCGGATGGCCTGTCCCGGTTCTTCCGCCTCGACGAGGAGAGTCCCCAAGAGGATGGGTAACTCTCCCCGCCTTCAGCTGGGGGGGACGCATGTTGGACAGGCCACATGAAGGGCCGCTCTCCCCCGGCCCGACCAGGCCCGAGCCCGGTCACGCAGGTACCACACACCACCATTACACGTCCTCCGTCCCCTCAGGGACCCCTACCCTCGAACATGTCGACCTCGTGGGCCCGATCCACTGCCGGCCTGCGCGCCCATCCTGGGCGCCATCTTGGACACTCCACCACGAGGCCGCCTGGCCCCCGATCGACCCCAACCCTGGGCCTGGCCAGGCCTCAGACATCCCGGCACCACCATCCACCCAGGAGGTGAGCGGGCTACTTGGCAAGTCAATGGGAGAAAGAGGTGTCGATGGCTCTCCCCCGCCAAGTGCCGCTCGCCCATCGCCTCCCCGGGCGCTGGCTCCACCCCCCTGCTGGGTGTCTGGACTCCCTCATCCCGGACCTCCCGACCTCCAAGTGCGAGGGTCCGGACATCAAAGAACACCAGCCCTATAACTGGGGCAGCTCCAGAGCAGGAAGGCAGTTGTATCTTGGAGTCGAGAGACGCAGAGAAGAACTCATCCTTGACGGACTACTGGCGCTGCCATAGCTCTGTCTCGTGCACCATCGTCTTGCCTGCTGGCGCTGCCGCAACCTTCGTAACCTCCATATCCTTCATCGTCGTCGGGACCTGCTGGCGTGGCCGCGGACCGTTTGTAACCATCATCTTCATCGGGACCTGCTGGCTCCGCCGCGGACCGTCGTTTCCTTCGTCCATCTCGGGACCTGCTGGCTCCGCCGCGGCCCGATCATCTAGAACGCCGAGCTCGAGGATTGAGAGCTATTTTCATCTTTTGGTAACAAGACTGTCCCGCTACCCCTTTTTCCCAAACCAGAGACCAGAATCGAGGGGACCCCTGAGTCCAGACCTCCTTGTACCATTCCATCGTAAACTTAAAGAATTGCCTATAAAGTCTCGTTGAACTTTAACCTTGTGTGGTGTCCGTCTGTGGGGGGGAAGTTACTTGTCTGTACGATCGCTGGAGACGGCTCTCCCCGGAGACCTCTCCCCTTATCCTCGGCCGACCCTCCCGGTCCGTCTAACAGTGGCCAAGTTCAGGGCTTCCTTAATACAATGCCTGGGAAAAGGAAAAGTGACCCTGCACCAGTTACAACAAACAGTGGGTCAGCTTAACTTTGCCTTGAGAGTAATACCGATGGCTCGCCCCTTCTCACGCTCCATTGCACAAGCTATGGTCGGCCTCAAGGAGGGACACCACCGCACGAGACTGTCGGCAGAGGTTCGCCAGGATATGCGCATTTGGTTGGCATTTCTGGCGGACTTCAACGGTCGAGTGGCGTGGAACAAACCCCCAACATCGTCGGACGAACTGGGTTTGTGGACTGACTCAGCCGGGAGCGTGGCATTTGGCGCCATCTTTGGTAACCGATGGTCGGCGCAAGTATGGCCGACGTGGTGGCACTCCTGTGGCCTAACGGGTAACATTGGGTTCTTGGAGCTATTTCCCATTTGGGTGGCTCTGTTGGCATGGCCAGAAGATTTTAGGGACCGCTCAGTTGTATTTTGGTCAGACAATATGACAGTGGTCGAGTGCATTAATCAGCAGGCAGCACGCTGCAAGTGGATCTTGAGACTGTTGAAGGAGATTGTATTACGTTGCATGAGATTGAATGTACAGTTCAGGGCAAAGCATGTGCCGGGTGTACTGAATAATGCAGCTGATGCACTCTCTCGTTCACACATGCAGGTTTTCAGGGGCTATCTACCTACAGCGGATCTAGTGGCGGGACAGTTCCCCGAAGCACTATGGCTGATCGGTGCCCCGGATTACAGGACCTCGTGGCAGCCAGTTTAGCGCCCAGGACGAGGAAAGCCTATGAGGGAGCGTTTCGTTCTTACTGCGCCTTTTTAGGGCCGGCAGGGAGTCATAGCTGGGGGCAGGAGGAATCCTTCCTGGGGTTCTTAGTGGCGCTTCATAGAGAAGGCCGATCAGCCGCAACTGCCAACAGACATAGGGCGGCCATATCTTTCATGGCACAGCTCCACGGAATACGGGACCCGACGGGTTCCTTTTTAGTCAGGAAGGCGCTCCGCGGTTGGCAAAGCCTTGAGGGTCGCAGACAGGATACGAGGCACCCGATTGGTTTAGAAAGATTGTCTCTGCTACTAGCAAAACTGGATGAGACATGCTCTTCCACTTCCGAGGTAGTTCTGTTCCGAGCGGCTTTCGCCTTGGCATTCCATGGGGCTATGCGGGTGAGTGAACTTGTAGCGAGGAACAAGAAAGATGTGGAGGGAGGCCTATGTAGGGATCACGTTCAAATACGGGGTGATTCTATGCTAATCTCGATAGCCAGGTCCAAGACAGACCAGGATGCTATAGGGAGTAGTGTTGTTGTGCAGCGCGCTCAAGGGAGCCCCAGTTGTCCGATAAGGTATGTAGAGGACTACCTGGCACAGAGGCCGGCGACATGGGGAGGGAGTCTGCTTAGACACAAGGATGAAGAAAGAGGAGGGGTTTGGCCCTGTAGGGAAGAGGGTAGGTAGGGCCTATTGTAGCACAAAAAGGGGGGATTTACCTATGCCTCTGTGAACAACAATGAAAAGTAATGAAAAGTATGTTTGTAACAACAGGTTTACATGGCTCAATAACATCTTTCTATATCAGCTGCGCTTTTTGATCTAGATAATGTTAAATGTATGGCTGGTGTATATCTGTGCTAGATTGCAACCGCTATTTCTATATTCAGGCGATTTAGGATGATCTCTTTACACTGGAACTTTCTGGAATTATAAGATAATCTTATCAAATACAAAAATAAGCGTCATTTGCAATAAAAATGGTATAATCTATATTGAGAAAGTATGACTAAAGTGTTCTGGGTAGAAGACAGATTCTTGCTTCTTAGTCCATGAGTTCTCTGATTCCACATAGGATTATATGATAGAAAAGTTGCACTTTGAAATCTGGTTTACTTGTTTGTATATATGCTCGTGCACATTTTTTTGTCTTCTCTCGACGTGTCTAAAAGTATATAATTTTGGGACTAACATGTAAATATCAACTTTTAAAGTCTTAAATATGCTCGTCAGACAAATCACTGTAAAATTGATCTTGTGATTACAAAACCTGTGACAGACTCATTACTTGAATATAATTTATATATACTTTCAGACCATTGCAAAGTATGCGTGAATTAAAGAAACTTTCCTGCTCACACTATATTCCACAAAGACAGGTGTTTGAGGTATGGTTCTTAATACGCGGTTGATTTGCAATCCACATATAATGTTTGTTTCCAATTCTTCGCAACGTTCTCTTCTCTGATGCTTATTTTAGAAACTGACATGTAAGTTTTGTGCAGAAAATTATTCATGTCCCAAGTATGAAATACATTTTTTCAAATGTAAAGATGAGCTTTGTTTTTAAAGGAACCAATACAGTCCACCTTATATTTGGAATAACTTGGACTGATTTAGTTTGTCTTAGAGAAAAAACTTTTTATATCTAGATGTTAAAATGTTTTTTTTGTAAATATTATGTGTATGTATATAGAAGTGAATTTATAAAGGAATTTTGTATGTTTTATCTTTAGCCCTGAAGAAGTCTCATTTTATGAGACGAAACGCGTTGGCTAAGAAAAGAAAATCTGCTGTGAATTGGACCATTTTTTCTACTGTTGAAAAACACAATAAAGAATTGAAAATACACGACTATCAAGTTCGGACCTGTTCATTTTAAATGGATTCTAACTATTGATTGAAGGACACTAACTATTATTGTAAATATTTGTTGATGGGTGCTGATTCCACAGTCTATGACCTACTGAGGAGAGACCATCAGTCAGTCTCTTCCAGGCACCTTTTCCAAATTAGTTATGTTTCTTACATATTTCTTAATTTCAACACTCTTATCAGGAATGTAAGTGCAACAATGTTGCGCTTTCAACATTCTACAGACTCCGCCCTCTTTTGCCAATAAGGTATCAAGAGCAAGTCTATTTTGTAAAACCATTGATCTGATCGCAACCATTTCAGTATTGACCAGTAGGAAACCAGCAGCAGTGTCAGTAGATAACCGATCCACCACTGTAGACAATTTGCAAATTCGGTGTGTATTCAGAACCACTCCCACTCCAGGTATCAATGCACTAAATATATCACCGATAATTTCTCCTACACTTTCTCTTCTACTACGCATTAAACCATTAGTATTTTCATTGCTTCCAGAGGCGTCATTCACATGGTATATTTTCGGGAAGACAATGCCAAAATAGCAGCTTCCAAACCAGTGATCAGGCAATTTGAAATAAGCCTTGTTTCCACATATATAATAAATTCTGGGAAACACAGGTTCTGACCCATTTTTGAAACCCCAACCTCCAATTACCTTGTAATTGTGTTCGCATTCACTGGAACCGATGAATATATTATTATAATAACTGGTCTTTTCTCTATGAAGACAAAGTTTCCCCTTTCTTTCAAAATCCAGTAACAGTGCAGCGTTCTCTTCACCATTTGAGGTGCTTTCCATGTTTTCTGCCCATTTAGGAGTTTTCTGTCTTTTATCATTGGCCTTTCTTTGGAAACTTTCCCTTCTTTTCTCTGCCATATTCAAAAACATTTTCTCTTGTTCATGTAATGAACAGGTCAAGTTATCTCTGTGTGCTTCACCTAAATCTATTTCACCTATAGTTAGAAAGTATTCTCCCATATAACGAGTCACATCACTCTTGGTATGTACAATATTCAGATTTCCTCGAATAGGAAGTTCCGAAAATATTACGTCAGAGTTAGAATAGTAATACTGTAAAGTTCCTCTATAAAATAAGCTTGCTAAAATACTACAGGAAATTCCATATGTTAGGGGTAAATGGTGATAGGTCACACCTTCAGCTACAGAAGTGGGTAGCTTCATGCAGACATAACAGTCTTCTATTTCCATGGCTTCTACATAGTGTACTAAAAGGTTTGCAAATACATTTAAATGTGTGCTGTTTTTGATTCTGTGATAATGTAGTCCTCCCTCATCTGATACATCTACGCCCATTTTTGTCTGTCTAAGACTAGATGTTTTCTCGCGCCTTTCTACACTTCGTGGTGTCTCTTCTGTCGGCAGAATTTCTGAGTCTTTTGTCACTAGTTTAGTAGGATACAGGTTAGAGTCCTTGCTTATTATGAAAGGTATTGAGATTGTTAGTCCTATCCATAATATCAGTACTATTGCTACACTACACAAACATATTTTACAGCATGTTTTACAGCAATTCTGTCTAGGTCTTCCATTCACATTTGAATCAGACATTGTGGCTTAAAAGAAGTTTTCCAACCCCTCTTTGTAACTTTACACAGGTGGCTTACGCAGGTTAACTTTCAGGTTGGGTCTTCTTCTTCGGAACCCTGATCAGCAATCAGTTCTTCATCACTCTCGTCACTTATCTCGAGGTCCTCAAATTCCTCTACCACTAGGTAAGTCCATTCGGGACTCCGATATTTTTCGTTTTGTCTTTTTATTCTGTCACTTCTTCTTTTAGGCTTGGCTCCAGCTTTTTCTTTTTCACTGGAGGCCCTTTTCCTGTCTTCTAGCTTTTCCTCTACAGTCTTCAATCTTAGTTTCAGCCTTTTTATGAATCTTGGTTCACTTTTCTTCTTTTTAAGTCTTTTAACTGGCACTGTAATCTGGCTTTCCTCACGTGCTCTTTTATTTTCGTTCAGTTGTGGCACATTTATTTCAACGTTTCCTTCTTCCCTTCCTGTCTGACTAGTCCCAGGTCTTACTTCAGTTTATTCCGCCTGGTTTCTAAGCTGGCCTGGTTCAGATGTATGCTGATTTTGACTTTCGTTTGTTTCAAATTCTGTTTCCTGAACACATTCGTCTATTTCTATCTGATCCTGTTCATGCACTTCGAACCCTTGATTTTCTTCCGCATGAACTTCAGCCCTAATTTCTAACTGTCCCTTTTCAGTCTCTGGAGTTCTTGGAGGTGTGTCGATAACCTGCCCTGTCCCTATCTGACCTTCCTTATCAGATTTGACATTGATTTAGATTATCTGATTATCTCCTCCTAGTCCTGTCTCGTTCTCACTATCCCACTCACTATCTAAGTAGGTGTATCTTCTGGTTCTTATTGGATCAAGAGTCAGATCGTCTGCTGGAACCCATTCATCTTGACTGGTGTTCGGTTGTTCGTCATCAGCTATTTCAGGACCCACGTCTGGAGACCCCTCAGCTGCACAACCTTCAGCCTCAGTTGCTTCTTCTTCTGTCACCCTCTTGGTATGACTGGCATGGATCCACTTTGGCACACCTGCACACTTCACCGCAGTTGTGGTGACAAGAATCACTTGTCTCGGTTTCCCCCACTTCGGTGCTAGGCAACTCGACCGGGTGTGTTTCTTAAGAACAACCCAATCACCTGGGTTCAGATTATGTACTAGAGTTGTTGGCCTGGCGACGGCGTCTTCCCCAATCTGGTGAGAGATAGAACGCACTTGGTCACCCAGCTGCTTGCAGTATTCTAGTAACAAATCATCAGAAATACTAGCAGTTTGTGTCCTGGTACCCATGCCTGCCGCATCACTCTTCCCATTAGTATCTCATAGGGGCTCAGGCCTGTTTTTTGGTCTGGGATGCTTCTCAGTCCCATCAGGACAAGGGGTAAAGCGTCTATCCAATTCAATCCAGTAGAGTTACACATTTTTCCCAGTCTTGACTTTATAGTGCCATTCAGCTGTTCTACTACTCCAGAAGCCTCTGGATGATATGCACAGTGCAGTTTTTGGGTAATTTTAAATGCTTCAAAGAGCTGAGTTATTGCGTCATTGGCAAAATGCCCACCTCTGTCTGATTCAACTGTGACCGGGAAACCGAACCTAGGTATCAGTTCCCTTAGTAACAACTTGGCTACAGTAATTGCATCATTTTTCTTAGCTGGGTAAGCTTCCACCCATTTTGAGAATAGGCAGACTATGACAAGGACGTACTTCATTCCTTTGCAACGGGGCAACTGTATAAAGTCAACTTGTAGTCTGATAAAAGGACCCTCTGCCTTTCCAATTGTACTTGGTAACACTACTGTTTTCTTCCCAGGTTTAAACTGCTGGCAAGTTAAGCACCTCTGGCAAAGCGCCTCTGCAATGTTCCTGAACTTCGAATTGTACCATGTTTGTTTGAAAACACGAACCATTGCATCTCTCCCTATGTGTGAGTCTCCATGTATCAGTCTAGCCATAGGAGCAATCATGCTGTCTGGTAACACAGGCATACCATCAATATAGACAATGACACCATCTCTATTCCTTGGTCGACAACCAGCTTTCTCCCATCTTTCCTTTTCTTCTGGTTCTGCTGCCTGTTGCAACCCTTTCAGTTCCTCCCAAGTTAATACATCCTCAAACACCATAAGTTGGCAGCTGTTTCCGACTCCCCCCAAATTGATATTCAATGACATTTTATGTTGTGCACAATATTGGGCTACTTGGTCAGCATATCTGTTACCAGCTGTCACATCATCATTGCCAGATTTGTGAGCTGCACACTTGACCACTGCCAATTCTTTTGGTAACTGGATTGCTTCCAGTAGGTTCTGTACCACTTTTCCATTTCTGATAGGGGTACCCGAGGAAGTCATGAATTCTCTTTGCAGCCACAATTGGCCGAAGTCATGCACAACCCCGTAACCATACTGACTATCAGTGTATATGGTTACTCTTTTATTTTTCCCATTTTTACAGGCTCTTGCCAATGC
Source organism: Lissotriton vulgaris (assembly GCF_964263255.1). Classification (NCBI taxonomy): domain Eukaryota; kingdom Metazoa; phylum Chordata; class Amphibia; order Caudata; family Salamandridae; genus Lissotriton; species Lissotriton vulgaris. Next base: position 959,741,671 of record NC_141691.1, read on the forward strand.
AACCAATTCGGCTACTTGTGCAGACTTTACTCCAAATATGTAGGATGCTTCTATTGTTTTTTCTAGAGTGACCACAGCATAGGCAGCACTTAGACCTCCATCCTCATGTCTTAAACATGAGCCAACTACAAACAATTCAACGTCTTCTATTGGCAAAGCTGTTTCCTTGATATCTGGGCGTGGTTTTGTACTAAATTCCGTCAGATCAATACAATTATGCTCGACCTCTTCCTTGACTTCTGCAACCAGGGTATCTGGTAATAGAGTTGTTGGATTCAGTATATTACATCTAGTGATGGTTACATTTGCTGCACCCACCAAGATTCTTTCATACTTAGTCAGCCGACTAGGGGTAAGGTACTGGGTCTTGGTTCGGGTCAGTAGGATTACAACTGCATGTGGGACATACACAGTTACCGGATGTCCCATGACGATGGATTCACTTTGTTCAAGACTCATGCAAGTTGCAGCCACTGCTTTCAGACATCCAGGCAATCCTGCAGCCACTGGATCTAAGGTAGCAGAGAAATATGCCACCGGACGTCTAGTCAGACCATGAATTTGTGTTAGGACTGAGAGTGCACAATTGTCTCGTATGCCACAAAACAGGGCAAAGTCTTTGGAATAGCCAGGCATTCCCAATGCAGGAGCTGAACATAGACAGTTTCGTAATTTTATAAAGGATGTCATGCTTTTATCATCCCATTCAACTGGATCCTTAGCTCCTTTCTTGGTCATTTTTATTAATGGTTTTGCTAGGACTGCAAATCCCACAATCCACTGTCTACAGTATCCTACTACTCCCAGGAACATTCTGTCTTCTTTCTGAGTATGTGGCAATTCCATGTCTCGAATTATCCTAATTCTTTCTGAAGTAACTTTCCGGATACCTTTTTCTATCTGGTGGCCCAGATATTTCACTGAGTTTTTACAGAACTGCAATTTGTCTGGTGATACCTTATGTCCTCCTTTACCTAAATGATTCAACAGTGCAATGGTATCAGTAACACAGTTGTTCCGACTTTTAGACGCCACCAGGAGGTCGTCTATGTACTGGACCAAAACTGATTCTCCAGGTAAGACTAATGATTCAAGGCATTTTTTCAAAATCTGATTGAAAATAGAAGGACTTTCTGTGTACCCTTGAGGAACACGATTCCAGACATAGACATGCCTGTCAAATTCAAATGAGAAAAGAAATTTGCTGTCTGGATGTAATGGGATGGAAAAGAATGCGTGACATAAGTCAATGACCGTAAACCATCCAGCATTCCATGGAATTTGGTACAAAATTACTGCAGGGTTTGGCACAATAGGACAACAAGGGACAACAATTTTGTTTACCTTGCGCAGGTCTTGCACTACCCTGTACTTCCCACTAGGCTTTTTGATTCCAATTATGGGTGAATTACAAGGACTGCTCATTACTTCCTGTATGATGTTTGCTTCTAGCAATCTTTTTATTTCAATGGCAACTCCTGCTTTCACTTCTGCATTCATTTTATTCTGCTTGGTATTTGGGTAAACTGCATTTGGTTTTATGGCTATTTGAATCAGGTCTACATTTGCCATCAATCCTACATCTTTTCCAGTGAAATCCCACACCTCGGGTTTCACGGTCTGTTGAAGTTCTTCAGGTAAGTCATGTATTGTCAATTTCTTAAGTTCTGAGTCAGGCCTTAGTAACATTGATTTGTACAGTCCGTCTTCATCTGGGGTCTGAATTTCAACGCCCTTTGGTGTGCAAAAGATGGTACAGTTAATTTTGCACAGCAAATCACGTCCCAATAAATTCACAGGACTGGAATCACAGACGACAAATCTGTGCATATCTTTAAAATTCCCTACTGAAATTTCCATTGGTTCGGTTACTGGGGTACTAATTATCTGATTTGACACACCCACTACTTGGATGGCTTCTCCCGAGAGGGGTAGGTTTGGAACGTCTGCTGTTCTCACAGTAGAACGGGTAGCACCAGTGTCCAACAGAAAGGTGACGTCATTTTCTTCAACCTTTTCTTCAATGTATGGCCCTGTCTGGTCTACCGGTAAGGAGGTACCAAGCACGCACTCCTCGTCCTCCCCCCTCAGGCCCCGTCAGTAAGGTTCATCACAGAGGAATGTATCATTCAACAGGAATTGCGAGGTTGCTGCATTTCTATCCTCCCTTCCTTCCCATACCTCGACCTCCTCATTCTGCTGAGCTTTGTTCCTATAATTAGGTCTAGGTGCACGAGGCAACTGATTCTGTTTTACCTTTTGCTGGGTCTTTCATGGCCCCTCTTTCTGCACCTGTGGATTTAAATCATTATCTTGTACATTACCATGCTGTAGCATTGGACACTCGTCTCTCCAGTGCCCTATCTGACCGCACCCGTGGCAGGGAAATTTCTTCCTGGCTTCCTCCCGACTCATCTTTACTCGGGGCTTCCCTCCTCCCCCAGTGCCTGTGTTCAGGGTATTACTATTCATTTTACCTAACTGCTTTTCTTGTTGTTCCGCCAATTTCACTTGAGCCCACATGACCTTTTCCTTGAATGCTTTTCGTTTGTTTTCCATCTCATCTTCGCAATATTTGGCGTACTTCAGGACCTCATCTATGGGTTTTCCCTGCCAACAGATTTTATTATCTCTAATCCACTGTGAGATTTCAGGTCTCAATCCCAACACGAATCGATAAATGGAATGGGTCATATCCTTCATTTCAATGTTATCGATTCCACTGTAGCTCTTGAACACCTGTAACAATCGTTCATAATATGAATGTACAGTCTCATCACGATTTTGGGTAGTTCTATCTATGCGGGTCCAATCAGTTTCTTTGGCAGGCACCTTTCCTTTCAGGTGCAGTATCACCTGCTCGTATTTCCTTATTACATCTGCGGAGGGGGCTCCTGTCCTCGGGTCTCGGGGGTACTCTTCACTTGGCCAATCGACAGCAATTTTACATTCTGTCCATAGGTCTACAGGAACTACAATGTCAAAGAACCCATCTAGGTATTTCAGGAGGCATTTTTGGACTTTTCTAAACCTCTCAACCTGTCTATACCATTCTACAGGCTTTTCTCGTAATTTCAGGAAATCATTTGTGAATGACACAATGTCCTGTCGGGACCATGAAACATGTACATATTTCCCACCTGGTACTTCTCTCATGGGATACAAAGTCTCTGTCTTATTGACTTCTTTTAGAACATATTCAGAAGTCCTTTGTCTGGCCTTACTGTCTTCCTTTTTCTTTGCCCATCTGGCTTTCCATTTTTCTAAATCTCCCCATTTCTGTAATAGATTCAGCAGTTCCCTTATTTGTACCTTTTTCCCTGACACATTCATGTTTTCTAGATCCTTATCCGAAAATTCTGCTCTGTAGGGTTTTTGTAATTCTTTGGATTTGCTAACATCTATTCCCATATTAGCTGCGGTGTCCATTAATTTCTCATGGAACACCCTGGTGTTTCTGGTAATGCTTTTGCATATAAACAGCAGCTCTTCCTCACTAAGAGTGTTCAGCCTGTCTAGTCCCATGTTTCCAGCCATTAGTTCCTCCAACTCTATTCTTAGCTTGTAAATATCTAATGGTTTTGGCTGAGGAGTTTCCTTTTCCAATTCTCGAGTCCATCTGTCTAGTTCTTCCGGAGTCACTACTGTGGCGCTTCGAGTACCTGAAGCTGTTTCTATCAGGACTTCCTTTGCCCTAGTCTGAGTTCCCGTCCGTGGTACACTGCTTTCAGGTTCCCTTATGGGCAGATCCATCAGGGAGATCACAGATTCGCATTGACTTGCCTGATCATCAACTATGAGAGGCTCTTTTCTGGGCTGTGCTACAGCTGGTGTAATAACTGGTGTTTTTGGACTAGCCTGTCTATCCCCATAAAGAGGAACAACGGGACCAATAGTTACTGGAATTGTCAGAGCTTCAGGACTGGGATTTATCTGAGCTATTGTCTGAATGAGTTCATTTCGCTGTTTGATTAAGGCTTCCTTTTCTCGTTCGTGTTAACCCTGTCAATGGATGTGTCATGTAACACTTGCAGAACTAAAGGAGGATACAGACTCGGGGCAGTTGGGACTGTCATAGCTGATCTCTCCTCACCGAATGGCCTATAATTTGGGACAGTTGTTTCAGGTCTACAAAAGCCGTCTTTACTAATTTGCCTATTACCTATACCTGCTGTATCTGTTTCACTGGCACTTCTCCTTCTAGGATGACTGAAAAATGGGTTTTTCGAGCTCAGGGACCTAGAATCCTCATCATATGGGGGTGGATTTTTCATAAAGAAATCCTCCAAATATAATCTTCCGAATCACCCATAGTCATTAAGTGTCGGGTTTTCTCTGTCCTTTTTTCTCCTACAGGTTCGTCTATAGGAAGTACTGGAAATAGTCCCTCGACCATCATATTCTGTCTCCACTGTTTCATCTTTTTCTCTTTCGTCTCTCTCTGTAATTTCGGGTACCATTTGCTTACTCCCTTATCCATTCTGGGTCTGTCTCCCTCCAAGGCCTCAATTTTCCATTCTTCTAAAGCCTCATATTGCGTTAATCTTGGTCTGGGATGTAAGTCATTCATTCGGGTCCTCAAATTAAACAGGATCCTACTATTAAAAGTACCATCTAGGGGAAATGCTAAGATTCCATCTTCTTGGGTATACTTCACCCAATTTTCCAACCATACGCAGGTATAATAACCTTTATCAAACATCATAAATGATGCGGGAGTATTAGGTGGTGGAATAATTACACCTTCCCTAGTTTTGATGGGCTTGTCTTTCTTGAAATAATTCTTGACCTTGTCAGCAAATGACATTTTCCTCTTGCTTCCGTACATATTGCAAGGTCTGCCTATTATCATATGATCCTTGCGAAAACCTAAATGTTGTGGATCAGGGAAAAATTCAGGATACCACATATACTTCGTAACTAAAATCTCTGTGCTTAACTACGTCTTTTTGTTTACAAATCCTCTTCCAATGCTAGCGTGTCTTTTAACTTTTTAATAACCAATCAACACTGTGATTGCAAATATTCTCGACCAATGGGTGCGCGGCCTTTTCGCGAGACGCGGTCTCACGCTCCGTCACTCACCCCTCCCTTACAAATACCAGCTCCGTTACACACCCGCTGTTTCAACCAATACCAGCGCGGCACGGAATGACGTCAGCGCAGCTCCGCGACCGACTCCCTCCTTCACAAGGTAACGGAAACTTTGAATTTTTCTTAAAGTGCAAGTGCTCAATTTAGTTTACAACGTATAACATTCGCCACTGTACTTGAGTGTCTAAAAGAAAGATTTGTTTCACTGCAAGTAAACTTCTCCTGTCCACTTTTCATACACTACGGATAGACCCTTCCGCCTACCCTTCATACAAGTATTAGGGAACCTGTTACTTCTTTTGACTCATCCACTCTTTCCGGGATATATACTAAGTCTAAAGTTTCACCAGTGAACTCCTTTGCTATCACTCAAGCTCCGATGAACCTACTACTCCTTCCTCATGTGACCCTTACTAGGAAATATCACAACTGAAGTTTCATCAGCGAACTCGTCACTATCAGTTATTCAATTATGCATACGGAAAAAGAAAAACCTAATTAGCGCTTCCAGTTCTGCCTAACCATGCACTAATTTTCCTCAAGCCACTGACCTCACTGCAAAGTGGATTTTCCTCACCACCTGCTATTCTGCCCCTAGGGATTTTTCCAAACAACATATAACAATCACTAACAAATGGTTAACATAATAAAAACATCATATAGCAGCATTTTATAAAAACATTTAAAACATTTCATAACATTTCAAACCAATATTTTTGCAGTCGATCGATCTCAAGACACATTTTTTTTTAGCAGCACATTTAAATGTTCACGGTTTATCAACAATTAATTTCTCTACTTATCTTAACTAGTCCTAACCATCATTCTGCTACCAGAAAATTACTGATAGCGCGCGCAGGTCCCCCGACTCTTATTTTACCAAATATACACTCCTGGGCCCATAACGTGTTTATCACTGTATTTCATAAATCAGGTAACCTACACACCACCATCAGTAATTCGAGTTTCCTTTCTATTTATTTCCGCGTACCTGACTTACCATCCTCGAGAACAGGTACCTAAGATCACAATGGATCAGGAGCTAGCTGTAAGATTTAAGCAGAAAAACACCAATACCATGTACATATATGTTTTGTCCATACTTTTGTAATAACCACAAACACAAGGAGTTTTCAAAGCTTTATCTAATCATCAAATTTGTCGTATGCCATGAGAATGAAATTTACACAGATCAAAACATCTATAACCAAGATTAGGAAAATAGTGTAACTATGAATCAAAGTAAGGATCATCTAGTATTTCGGGAAAATGAATGGAAATGGAAAAAGGGAACACGCTAATTGTGTCTAACAGACTTTACCACGTTACTAAAGGGTGGGTAAGAACAAGGGAACATTCTACTAAATGCTAATTTGAATATACTAACCAATTTAGAAGAAACAATGCTTTTCAAGATGCACTTATTTTCTATAGGGAGGGTAAGAGTGGAACATACTAGATAAGCAAACAGTTCAGTGTTTAAGTAGAGGTAGGGAGAAGATAAGGATCATGCTAGAATAATACTTTACGTGAGAGTCAGATGTCAGAGAAAATCACATAGGCAAGTTTGCTTTATTCAGAAGAAATAGGAGAGAAAAGATTTAGATAGACAAACACCCACATGTAATATATTTACCTAGGACAGAATGAAGACTAACCCTGGCCACGGGTCAGTTGGGAAAGGCGGGAAAGGACCCTCAAGGACTTGGAATGCCAGTAGGCGAGCAGGTACAGCTCATGGACAGTCAGGACAGGATAACCCCAGGATTTGGATCAGGACTGGGCTCATCAGAGGGTACGACCAACACCTGCAGCTTCGGATGCAACGCCTGCGTTACGCCCTTTCTGCAAGGAATCTGCCAATAACCCCGATTGGGTTCTCAAATCTCCCAGCAAAGTGCTCCGCCAGCACTTAAGGTTTCTCCACCCCAGACTGAGTTTGTGGAAATTACGGACAGAGTGCTCCGCAGCTCTCTGTATTAGTCACCTATAGAGTTCGTAGGGTCAGTGACAGGTCAGCTATTCGGACAAGTCGGACAATTTCTCTAGCTAAACCTAGGCCAGTTATACTGTTTTTGGGTCAGTGTACCACCCACCAATGTTGCAAGTGAAAGGATCCCCAACTTCGGATTGGATAAGAGAGACGGTTAGGTCATGACACCACCTATAATTTGAAGTTTCCCATACTAATTATTTAGTTTTCGAACCCACCCCTTACATTCCAGTTCCCATGGCATAGAAATTCAGCAAACAATAGAGTATACATAAGTTAATACAATTGTATCAAAATTAGGTACAAGTTAGCTTGTCTTGCTGGGTAACAGGTCGATTCCCAGGAGCATCTTGGCTTTGGCTGCCAGCTGGCTGGGTTCCACTACTGCAAGGTTCTCGTTTCTTTCATCACGTGATTATTACCACACGGGCTTCAAAGATGGAGTGGTGCACCGCTCCCAGGCCCCCAAAGATCGATACATGAAAAGTAAGCGAAAACAATTTAGAAGCACAGAAAAAATGAATACACTCTATACCATGATTGGCTATACTACACCCCTTACTTTATAATATCTATAGCATTAGGAGTTAAGCAGAACGAAACGGCTGTGCTGAAGCAGCAGTTGCAAGCGAAGAGCATGTTAGAACAAAGCGGCCATATTTAGCTGTACTGCGCATGAGCGAAAAGTTCCCTCCAGAACTGCGAGTGCTTCACATCACATGGGTATGACCGACGCATGGGCAGACTAGAATCCCGCATAGCAGCGACCATCTTAGATGCAAGCGTAGTTAGGATTAGTAAACACATAGGCAAGCATCACTGGGACACCCGCGTGTAGTGTAAAAGTGCAATATTAATAAGACAAACGTGTTTGTTATGACGTTAATGTTTATTCGAGGTTCATGAGTACAAGCAAGTCGCGTAACGTGCGAATCCTTGCTCCATCAAGAACGGCATGCATCAAACAGTCCCAGCTCCGTTATTTGGGCATGCAAAGCAGAAGACATGGCCCCGGCACCACTGAACATAGCGTCATTGCGATCCACTGCCGGGTCCCAGACAAGATTAAAATCCCCACCTAAGATCAGAAAGGGGTCCCCCCGCGGAACGTGGTCCCGCAAGCATGATTGTAGATACCGATCCTGTGTCTGGTTGGGTGCACACATATTGTACAGAGTAAAGGTACGCTGGCCAATCGCCACACTCACCCTAAGAAAGCGTCCATCACCACTTCTGAAGGTCCCAGTCCCCCTCCTCCTAATGCCAGCCCTGCACAGTATGGCCACACCTGCTGTCTTAGTGTCCGCAGTCGCCCAGAGTTGGAGGGGATATCTGGCATGAGCCATGCGATTGCTATCAGGCCGCAAAAGATGTGTTTCCTGTAAAAATATGATGTCAGGATTTTGCTGCAAGAGATACCGCCAGGTCTGGCGCCACTTGTTAGGGGAGTTTAAGCCCTTGACATTTAGCGTTAATACCTTCAAGGGCTTGGGTATGTTAGCTGTCATACTGTGGACCAATCAGAACCTATCCTCGCTTCCACCTCCCCGTCCCTGCGCATCGCGGCCTCATGGGGTGTGCCCCCCTCCCCACTCCACTCCAAGTGTCAATGACTCATCCTCCCTAACTCAATGCACACGAAAGAGAAGAAAGAGCAGAAGAACAGGAACAACGGAAAGCAAGGAGTGCAGGAGCGAAAGAGTGAGAAGAAAGAGAGAAACAAAAAGGGAAGAAAGGCCAAAGCAAGACAAAAGTAGAAGGAGAAGAGCAAAGGTACAAAAAGCGGCCAAATCAGCCACAATATATAGTAAAACCATATCAGCCAACAGGGCCTTACTTCGCTGGCCCACATACAGGGCATCCTACACCCAAGGGTTTGGATACTCTCAGGGATGTAAGTCCCCTTGGGACAGTTCGGGGCGGGTCTGCAGGGGTCCCACAATTCCATCGTCCAGGAACTCCCGCCACCCCCATCCCCTCATCCAGGAGCCGGGGGATACAGGAGCACAGGCCAGGGAACACCCCTCCCAGGGGGCAAGGAGAACCAGTTAGGGAGGCAGGCAACCTGTTATTCAGCCAGGGATTATCACTCAGATCATGACGTTGAGGGACGCGAGGTGGGCTCCTCCCGGTCCCCTTCCAAGTTTTTAATGTGGGCTATAATATCCTGCTTAGTCTGGGAGGGCGACCTCTCGCCCAGCGGGGGTGTGGGGCGATAACGCTGAACAGTGGTCCAGGTTGGCTTGGAGGGCACCCGCTCCTGTCTGTGTGGGTGCATGGGACTTGCCGGCAGCGATGTCGGTATCTGAAGGAGCCGCGCCGCCTCCGTGTAAGTCCAGATCACCCTCCGCCTGCCCTCCCACTGAAGGATAAGGGCAAATGGGTGGCACCACTGATACGGAATGCCCAGGGTGCGGAGCTTCTCTGTCACTGGTTTGAAGGCTCGCCGCCGCTTCAGGGTGTTGGGGGACAGGTCCTGGAAGATCTGTATTTTGTGCCCCCGATATCGGAGGTCTGTTTTGTCACGAGCCGCTGTCCAGATGGCTTCCTTTTCCGTAAAGAAATGGACCCACGTCAGGATGTCGGGAAGGAGGCCCGGTCGCCCCGGGGGTCAAGAGACTCGATGCGCCCTATCTAAAGTCAGAGGAGAGGCATTCTCATTGCCCCATATCTCGTGCAGGAGCTGCGCCATGTACGTTAGAATGTCCTTCCCCTCTTCTCCGATGGGAACATCCCGGATGCGCAGGTTGTTCCGGCGGCTTCTGTTCTCCAGGTCCTCCTGCTTAACTTGCAGCTCTATGTTCTGCTCCTCCAGTACCGCCAGGCGCTGCCACAGTTGCTCCTGGTCCTCCGTACGGGCGTCCATCGTTTTTTCCAGCCCATCCACTCGGTCCCCCAAGTCCGTGACCTCCCTCTGTATCTCCGTCACACAGGTGTTCACCTCGGTTCTGAGGGAGCCGATTTCCACCTTGAGCTCTGTCATAAAAGAGGCCATGAACGCCTGGGTGACCGGCAGTGAGTCCCCCGCCGCCTGAGAGGAGTCTCCAGGGACGCTGACGTCCCCGCCTTACCCCACATTGCAACAACCGAATTGTCCCTGGGGGTCGCAGCCTGGTCTCCCTTACCCCCCAGGAACGCGTCATCGCCAGTCCTGTAGTGGCCCGGGATGGGTGGTGAATGCCGGTACAGCTCACCCAGCACCCAGCAGCGAGGGGAGCTCCACACCACGCCACCAGCCGTCAGGCGGGATCCAAGAACGTAGCCCCAGAGTAGTACACAGGAAGGGAGAAGCCCCCTGGGGTGCCCTACAGATCCACCCACAACCCCCCACCACACATACTCCCAGGGATCAAGAGGCCCAACAAACAGAAGCAGTACAACCAGCATCACAAGTAAGCAAGCCACCCCTACCCCAATTGATCTGTGCTGCAGGCTGTCAGGCACAATACCCCAACCAAGGGACCCCCACAACTCAGTGCAGTCACCCCCTGTCGGGTTAAGGAACAATATTGTTTCTAGCTAGGCACACAAAGCCAGGGCGGGGGCCAGGCCTGATGATAAGCACTATGAGGCACTTCAGGAGGGGTGCACTAGGAAGGAAACATAGGCACTCACACCACTATGCTCCCCACCAACCGCAGAGCCCCCTACCACATGCGAGGGCCAAGAGTCAAGTCTCTCTGTCTCCCCTAGCCAGGTTTGGATATCAGAGGGGCCGGCTAGTACCATCAGGCCTCCCTCTAGGACAGTCTCGAAATGGCGGCCAAGGGCTCCACCACACACAGTCCGGTTGCGCATGCCCGTTGCCAATGTCCAGCACCCCCCTCCTGGCTGCACCACACAGGAAGTCAAGATACCCCAGGCCAGCAGCCCAGTGCAAAACAGGGACGCAGAAGGAAGCAATACGCCCCAGGAACTAGACCTCCAGAACCCCCAAGGGCAAAGGGCAAAATGGCGAGAGAGCACCACTACCTCCGCACTCCTGCAAAGTTCAGAACCAGGGGATGGAGCCCTATGCGGTGCAAGTTACCTCAGTTCCAGGGCCCCCTCTAGCACACTCTCAGGATGGGCGCAGGACAGTCTCTTCTGCGGCAGCGTCAACGGCCCACCAGCAAATTACTGGAGCCCCCGGTTCGCCAGGGCAAGGGCTCCGCTGCCACCAGACCGCACCTCTCTGTTCCCCCAGTTTGCCGTCTGGCCCGCTGAGGGGTCCGGGTCGCCGCTCGCACCAGGAGAGCCACAGAGGCCAGTGGCAAGCCCCCGTCCACAGTGTCACCGCGGCCCAGCCTCCACACCACTAGGGCCCGCAGTCCAAGCTCAGGGCACCAGGAGCCTCCCCACAGGCCACAGGCGTCCCCAGCAGCAATCCCGCCGGTGCCAAACCTCTCCCCGCCAAAACCACTGGGCACCTCTGAGCACCTCAAAATGGCGGCACCACCTCACAGCCCCGGGGCAATCATGCCAGGCAGTCTCCGTCGGGGGCCCCCTCCAGTCTCTCGGATCACCTGACACCAGAAGGCAGAGGCTCCAGTCCAGCCACAGCACACGGGGATGTAGGAGTTGCCAGGGGTCCGCAGCGCCCCAACACCCAGCACAAAGGGTCAAAATGGCGGGGGGAGTGCGCGCCCAGTACCAGTGTTCACCCCAGGAAGCCGCCTCCACTGAAAAGCACCGCAGCACCGCAGGGTCAGGCCCGACCCACAGCAGGGACTCCGCTCACCCGCTGCAGTCCATCCAAGGCCGGTCCGACCTCACCGCCTCCTCGGGTGTCCCGGAGGCCCCGCCACAAAACTCGGGACAGAACTGCTCACCAGCCCCCAGCTGCAGGAGGCGCCACCGGGAAGAGCCCTCCTCACCTCCACTCCGCCGCAGGTCCGTCGTCCGCGATGGAGCCCACAGGACGCCCACACCACACAGGGCTGCCATTTCGCACGCCAAGCTGCTCACTGCCACAGGTCTTCAATCTTCCAGTCTGCCGGCACAAGGGGACGATATCAGCAGTCCCGCCGGTCGACCCTGGTAGAAGCCGCCACAGCAACGCGGGCCCCGCTAGTCCAGCCAATGTCTCCTGCGCCCCGTCGCGGCAGCGGCAGCTGCAGCCCCCCAGGCCTGACAGGCCGCTGGGTGGCAAGACGAGTCTCAGAGCGGGCAGCGCAAGATGGCGGCCCCTCAACGCAACTTCGGCCTTCAACTTGCGATCTCGATACAGATGTCCAGCCCACCTCACCGCCGATGGCCCGGACATCAGTGGTGCATCCACCCCACGGACAGCAGGTAAGAGCCCCCCGGCTCCGCTTTAATGGCATATGTAGGTGGCAGGCGACGGGAGCCCCCCCGAGGCACGTCCTACCACATCGCTGGCTAGACCACGCCCCCCATATGCTACGTTTTCAAGGTATACCCTGTGTTTAAAAAACAACAGTTCTTTATAGTTTATGATGCTCTCTTTAGGAAACTTCAGAAAATTCCCCTACATGTTTGCTTTGGTTTCAAAGGTAGAAATGCTCGCTAAGCTAGAGGAAAAGGCCTTGGGGCATACTCGGACACTCCCAACTTGCATTCACAAACTGGAAGGGGTTGGATTTTGCACAGTGAGTGTGCTAAAGGTGCAAGAAAGACATGTCTTCCTGAGCCTCATGTGGCTGTCATGGGGGCCTTTATTAAAGCTTCACTATTTATGCGTTAGGTAATGTTCAGAAAGGAGGCGGTTACTTGACAGGTGGCAAAATGTAGTCAAACTGATTCGGTCCTGTGATGTATAAATGTGATGGCCCTTGTATGGCGGTGGTATGTTGATGTGAGTGCACTGATCTGAAAGTCTTGTGTGTGGTGTGTGAATGGTGTGTGAATGGACCATTAAGCATTTGGTGCCTTGAAGTGGCTTTATGGATCAACTTTAGAAGGCTTGGTTTCAGTATTTAGATACTTTGATGAGTATTTGAGTGAGTATCCGCCTGGGACGACTCCTGGTGGCCCACAGCGCTGGGCACCGCACTGTCACCCACGGACCAAGCACGCAACCTGGGATTCATCCTAGTCTCCTCGCTCACGATGACCAAACAAGTCAACACCATCTCATCCTCCTGCTTCAACACCCTGCGTATGCTCCGAAGGATCTTCCGGTGGATCCCCACAGAAACCCGAAAGACGGTCACGCAGGCCCTCGTCACCAGCCGACTGGACTACGGGAATACCCTTTATGCAGGAACCACAGCCAAACTTCAGAAATGACTGCAGCGCATACAGAATGCCTCCACACGACTCATCCTCAACATCCCTCGCCACAGCCACATATCGGCCCACCTGAAAACCCTGCACTGGCTCCCCGTCAGCAAGAGGATCACGTTCAGACTCCTCACCCATGCACACAAAGCACTCCACGACATGGGCCCCAAATACCTCAACAACCGCCTCTCGTTCTTCTCTCCTACCCGCCAGCTCCGCTCCGCATGCCTCACCCTCGCAACCGTACCACGGATCCGCAGAGCCACCACCGGAGGAAGATCGGTCTCCTACCTGGCCGCCAAGACATGGAACTCCCTCCCCGCTCACCTACGACTGACCCAAGACCATCTCACCTTCAGGAAACACCTCAAGACCTGGCTATTTGTGCAGTAGCAGCCTCAGCACCTTGAGACCCTCGCGGGTGAGTGGCGCGCTCTATAAATGTATTGATTGATATTTGTGCATTGAAGCCTGCATTTCTGGAGGTGCTAAAACTAACCAGTATAAGTGTTGGATTAACTTTAACAAATTAGTACCAGATTTATATCTGTGGCGGTAAAATGACCCTTTGTAAGAATTCCTTTTTTTTTCATTTTGTCATTAAAGGTTGCTGTGGATTTTGTGCCCTAGCTCAGTCATCCCTAGGCTAACCTGCACATTTCTGAAAAGTAGACAAACAGCGGAGTACAGGGGTTTATGACTTGGCTCTCATCAGGTTTTTCTTACTCAGAATCCCCTACAACCCTCACACTTGGCCTAAAACACATTTTCCTTGCATTCCTGTGAAGATGAGTCCTGGAATCTGCAGGCAGCCACAAATGTTTAACCACTCACTGTTCCCCAATTCTCCGGATAAAATAGTCCCTCACTTGTGTGGGTTGGCCAAGTGCCTGTCTCAGGGAAAGGCCCAAAATGTATTGTGGCGGCATCAAAATTATCTATCTCTAAACCACCTGTTTTTGTAAGGGGGTTATCTGCGTTTTTGGTTCTGGGCTTGGTGCCCATCTAAGGAAACCTACTAAACCCACACATTTTTGACAACTAGACACCCGGGGGAGTCCAGGAAGGTGTGGCATGCATAGTTCCCTCAAAGTTTTCTTATCCAGATCTCCTGCAAACCTCAAATTTAGGTAAATGTTGCACTTTCCTCACATTTCTGTGTGGGAAAGTTGTGGGATCACAGGCAGCACAAATTTACTTCAATCTAGCGTTCCCCCTGGACTCTCAATAAAAATGCTACTTTACTTGTGTGAGTGGGCCAAGTGCCCATGACAGCGAAGGGTCCAAAACATATTGTGGAGACATCAAAATTATCTATCACAAAACAACCTTTTTTTTCAAGGGGCAACCTGCGTTTTTGGTCCTGGGCTCAGCAACAATCTAAGGCAGAGGTATTCAAACTGAGGGCCGCTACCCCAAGGGGGCCGTGGAGTCTTGGGAAGGAGGTCGAGCATTTCCAGGCCTTGTTTCTGCCTGGAATCCAGAACATGTGCTCACGGCCTGGGATGCTTCATTCTTATCTTTAAAATGCTTCAGCTTCAGTTAATTTTTTGAGTGGTAGTACTAAGAGTTTTACAAATGGGCTGTGAAGTGCATGCTTTTAATCATCATGTTATTTACACAGCTCTTACTACCCCTGAGGAGGTGTTGAAGGGATAGTTATGCAAGAAATTCATTACTTATGGTCATGTGATACAAAAATCAACATTTTGGAAGCTCCATTATATCCTAAAACAATTTTCACAGTTTGTAGCAGTCTTATAATGTGTGTAATGCAAGCGTAAAATAATGACTTACACATTCAAACTGCTTTGTGTCACAGCTGTGACCTCGTAGCACTAAAAATACACAAGTCACTATTCTTCCCAACACCAACAAAATTGTATTCTTTGGTTCTCTCGTTATACATAGACCTCTACAGTGCATTAACTAATAGAGGTTTCAGAATGTACCACAGTGCATTTCCCTCTTGAGTAACAACTTTTAAAAATGTATTTTTCATTTAATCTACCCATTATTTTATATGTAGATTCCTGATGATGAAAGACTTAAAGAACTAACAAAATATTTTGTGGCTGAGTTATGAGAGGCTTGCACAGCTGGAGCATCACTATTTTTGAAGCTTCAACGGCACAAGTTTCTCAATCATATCTATGAGGCAGCGCAAAGTCACTCGCTGGGTTGTCTTACTCTATGTCAAGTAGGCGTTCCATGGGCATTGCAATGGGTGTTCCCACGCAGCACCTATGGATTTTGACGCTGCCCCAGATTTACAAGACCATGTAAACATGGGACAGCTGCAAAACCTTACTCCTTCCCATAGCAAGTGAAATGAGGAGAAATGTTTTCATTTCTCTACGTTATTTCCTCTTTCCATGTGTGCTGCATTCTGCAGCACACATAGAAAGAGGAATTCCCTCTCTGGATTGTTTTTGTGCAGGAAAGTGCTCCTTCCGGCACAAAAACAATCCTGCCTACATTGGCGTTAGACAGCAATTTGTGCACCAACACAGGGGTAAAGGACAGGAAAGCACCATATTTCATAAATAAGGTGCATTCCTGCCCTTTCACATTCGCAAAGGCCAGCACAGCAATAAGACTTGCGGCGCTGCCGTATGCCAATTCCTCATAAATGAGGCCCTTTGTTTTTAGCCACATCTTTGACTACGCCCCCACGCTCACTGACCTTTGGTTTGCTAAACACTGTTTAATAATATTTCTCCACTATAAAAATGATTTTAGGAGATTAAATTGGGGGTGTTTATGGTTGTCGATAGTTGTCGATGAAGAGGAATGTCAAGTTCTAGACATTTTTGTCAGGAGGAGGTCCTTAAGCCTAAAACCTATTGACAGGGGGGTCTCCGCATCAAAGAGTCTGAAGACCTCTGGTCTAGGGAAACCTACCAAACCCAGACATTTCTGAAAACTAGACACCAAGGGAAGTCCAGAGAGGTGTGGCTTTCATTGACCTCCTAGCGTTTTATTACCCAGAATCCCCTGCAAACCTCAAATTTGGCTAAAATGTCATGTTTTCCTCATATTTCTGAGTGGGAAAGATGTTGGATCGTCGTACCGGCACACATTTCCTACCACCGAGCGTTTCTCCAGGTCTCCCGATAAAAAATGCTATCACACTTGTGTGGGTAGGCCAAGTGCCCATGACAGGCAGGGAAGGGCCCAGAACAGCACAAATTTCCTACCACTCGCCGTTCCCCTCAGTGTCCCAATAAAAATTATACCTCACTTGTTTGGGTGCCCAAAGGAGAGTCAGCATAAAAACGTATAAAATGAAAAAACTGAGGTTTGAACCAAAGTGGGTCCAATAGGGCAATCTCTACACATTTTTGGCCCTTACCTGTCGCAGGCAATTGGCCCACCCACACAAGTGAAGAATCATTTTTATTGGGAGACCCAGGGGAACACTGGGTGGTAGAAAATGTGTGCCAGGCTTGTGATCCCAATGTAACTTGTTAGCTACATTTGAGGTTTGCAGGAGATTCTGGGTATGAAAATGTTGGGTGATCCAAACAAGCCCCACCTCTCTAGACTCTCCAGGGTGTCTAGTTTTCAGAAATGTCTGGGTTTGGTAGGTTGCCCTAAATGGCGGGCCCAGGACCAAAAACGCAAGGACCCCCCTTGCAAAAACAGGTCATTTTGTGATAGATTATTTTGATGTCTCCTCATTACATTTTGGGCCTATCCCTGTTGCGGGCACTCAGCCTACCCACAAAAGTGAGGTACCATTTTTATTGGGAGACTTCGGGGGGGGGGGATATTGCTGGGTGGATGGAAGTTCCTGGCTCCCTGCAGATTCCAGAACTTTCCATCTCAGAAATGTGTGGAAAATGTGTTTTTTAGGCAATGTTTGAGGTTTGCAAGAGATTATGGGTGAACAAACATGGTGAGCGCTACGCAAGTCAGCCCACACCCTGGGTACCCCAATGTGTCTAGTTTAAAAAAATATACAGGATGGCTATGTTTCTGTAGGCGCCAGCTGAGCTAGCGTCCGAATTCAAGAGCTACCCACATTGGAAAAGAAGGGTCAGTTTTTGGTGGAAAAATGCGATGTGTTCATATTGCGTTTTAGGCCATTTCCTGTCATGGGCACTAGGCCTACCCATGCAAGTGAGGTACCATTTTTATCAGAATCCTTGTGAGAGCATAGAATTATTAAACATTTGTTATTACCACTTGTATTTTTCTGCATTTGTGCCCTTCAAATGTAAGCCAGTGTATAAAAAACATGACATGTGGAAATATACCCTCTAAGTCATACTCTAGTATGGGTACCCACATATTCAGAGATGTACAAATAGCCACTGCTCCTAAATGGCCATGCCTCGTGCCCATTTAAGAAATATGTAGGTTTCCTCAATACCCATTTTCACTCTACCTATTTCGCTATATTAATTGGTCAATATATGGTACTCAAATAAAAAACATTCTACGGTGCAGCTCAGTGGTTGGCTCAGGTCTTTAAGATATTGGTGATCCTACAATCCCTATATATCCCCTCAACCAGAATGGATCTAGCTGATGTAATAGTATATTGCTTTTGTAAATCGGCTATTGTGACAAAAGGTTACAGATGAAAATGTTGTCACAAATGCCAGTTGTTTCCTATTCATTTTCAATATTTCTTTATTTCAATAGTTATTTTCCTTGGGAAAAGCTTAAGGAATCTACACAAATGACCCCTTGATGAATTCAGAATGGTGCCTAATTTTCAGAAATCCATCGCTGTCCTGGATCATCCATGGGTTTAACACAGGTTTCCACGACAAACTGGAAGTAGGTTGAGAACACAAAAAATACTGAATATATGCTATCTCTTAGAAAAATGGCAAAACCGTGGTACAAAATTAGGTTTTATGATTCAGCTCTGCATGTTCCAAACAACTGGGAAGATGGTGACTTTGGTACAATAAACCTTTTGTAGATGTCATTTTTAGGAAAAACCACACACTTTTATCTGAAGCACTTTTTCCTATTGTATTTTAAAAAAATCAACATGTTGCTATATTTTGCCTATTTTCTCGTTTTTATGGGAATCCACACAACCTGGGTACCTTTAGAATGACCCAGGATGTTGGAAATAAAGGACCTTATGTAGGAGAAAAATTACGGAACCCTAAATACAAACTACCCCAAATAGCCAAAAACTGGCTCAGCACTGGCAGGAGGGGGGAGGCCCAGCAGTTAACAGATAGCTCTACCTAGGTGGTTTTCACTGTTGAGAGATACCTCATGGCTGCCTGGATCTGGCACTCAAAATGTATCCAAGCTTGTGATCAGGAGCCACTGCGATAGTCATGTTGGTGGGCCGGAGGACATTTTTTCTCTCTTTGCTTTACATATTGCTTTAATCCCCTGTTGATTATTTACTATGCACTTTAATTCTCTGTATCTATCCATGGTTCTGTGACTGCATTTTTGGATGGTTTTTAACTTTTATATTCTTTTCTTACTCATGTCTCAATCTAAATCTGTTGGCACTTTGTTATATGTGGACGAAGAGCCAGAACAAAAAACTGCACTTTAATGCCTAGTGGCACACTGCTATTTTTGCACATTCCCTTGGGCCGAAAAGATCTAAAAATCAGGGTCCATACGTATGTAGTAGAAGTGGACACAAGAACACATTATATATTTATTTTGATCCCATAGTGTACCTCTTTTTTAGATGAGTGGTGTGTCAAGCCCCTATGTACATTGTTATTTAGGTTTCATGCGACATTGGTGGAATTGTGTAAAATTGCACAGGCCTCTCATTCTGTGATGGGCTATGGGGAACCTCCACGATGCACTGGTTGAATAATTGCGGATCCAAGCTTGTAATGATTGCACTTCTGAGATTTCTTCATTTGTATAGCATCTATGGATATTAATTGGATGGTTTTAATGTGCTCTTTTTGTATTTGTGCTTTTTTATGATCCTCGGAGATCGAAATGAAGTTTGATGATGATGATGGCATTTGAGTAGAAGCATGTTGGTTTAAAACCAGAGAGTTCTTGTTTTGGACTATGCTAATCTACTTCTCAAACCACAAGTAGGGCAATACTCAGAGGCAGGTGTTTTTGCTACAGTGTCATGTCAAAATAGGAGCAAGAGTTATTGGCATTCATGCGGTCTTCATCGTGATCTCTGTGGCAGATAAACATATTGTTGTGGACATAGCAATAACAAGCATTTGCTTTTTTTTTTTTTTTTTTTTTTTTTTTTTTATAAATTTTTTTTTATTTTCCTTTAGTTACATAGGCACATTTGATATTACAAATTACCTTTACACAATAAACCATATTTACACATTTTAAACAATAACTCATACCTACTTGACATTTAGTTCAACAAAACTATTCATTGAAATGAAAGGAATAGTAAAATCAAAATAAAAAGACTAAAAAAAAAGAGAAGAAGAATAACAAATAAGAATATGATGGGAAAAGACTCACTATTAATTAGTCAATTTTTCTTTTGATTCTCTTTCCATATAGTTAGTGGGTCCCATATTCTCTTCCCCATACGTCTACCTCCCCTACCTTTCCGTGCATAAACATTTTCTTCTATCTTATGAGCGTACAGCATGGAAGCCAACCAGTCTTGAAATTTGGGGGGATTTTTATCTAACCAAGCCCTGGCTATTGTCAGTCTATACACTGCCATTATTACAAATAAAAATTCCAAAAATTGATCATGACCTTGCTCAGCTACTCCTAACATTATACAGGACGTTGTGAGACGAATATTAATCCCCAGAGATCTGTCTAAGAATCCCTCTATTTCCCTTATCAATGAGTGTAGCTGTGGACATGTTGCAAAGATATGAATACTATCAGCTTCCAACTCATTACAACGCGGGCAATTTATTCCTGTGTTCCCTCCCCATTTTGCTATTTTCGCGGGCGTATGATAAAGAAAGTAGAGCGTTTTGTAGTGCTGGGACTGCAGGGGTGCAGCACTTAATATTGTGCATCCTAAGTTTAAGGATTCCATGAATAAAATACTATCAACACCCAGTTTGTCTGCCCACTTTGTACTGTATTTCTCTAGATCGTCCTGTTTCTCCTTCACCAAAGCAGCATAGAAAGACCTTATTGTACACTCCCCTGATCCCCTGATCTTGTCCAACAATTCTATCTTATTGAAACCTGCAGGCCCTCCCGATTTGTTCTTTAAAAAGCTTCTGATCTGTAAATACTTGAAGAAGCCCCTATTGCTGATGCCATATTCTTCTCTCAGATCCGTAAATTGCTTAAAACCTTCTTGATCGAATAAATCCCCTATTTGCATTATACCACACGCTTCCCATTCTATCATAGTTTGATCAGCAAAAATTTCTCCCGGGAGCGAACTGTTATTATGTAACCAAACATATCTATTAAATCTACCTAGTTTGACTTTCTTCATAAAAGCATTCCATATCGTAACTGCAGCTCTCACAGTTTTGAACCTAGTTCTCTTAAAGTAACTATAGTCTATACATTTTAAAAAACAGTTACTTGCATTTGGCCCTAAAACAACAGTATAAATCTTTGTAGACATATCTTGCAATCTTATATCATCTACATTCCCCCCAATTAATCCTTGTATATACTGTAATACAGTAACCATATAATACAAACGAAAGTCAGGTACTCCCCAGCCCCCTTTTTCCCTAGGTAATGTCATGAATCTATACGCTCTCCGAGTCTTACCGTGAGCCCAAATGAACCGGTTACATATAGCTTCTATATTAATAAACCAATGGGATTCAAATAATAGGGGTATGGCTCTGAAGAAGTATAGGAACTTAGGAAAGATCATCATCTTAATAATATTTGTGCATCCCACCAATGATAAATGTAAATTATTCATTCTTTCCAAGTCTTTTTTCACAGTAGAGAGCAAGGGATCTAGATTACTTTTGATAATATTATCTATCTCTGCTGTGATTCTCACCCCTAAATAAGTTGCTTCTTCTACCACTCTATCATCGTTACAAGTTACCCACTGATTTCTTACAATCTGGGTTTTGTTGCTATTCAAGCTATATCCTGAAAACTGTCCAAAGCGCTCCGCCTCAGCCTCAATTGTTCTCACAGCTTCCATAGGTTGTGCAGTCAGTATAGCCACATCGTCGGCGTATGCCAGTGTTTTAAATCTGCATCCATTAAGAATTAAAGGGGGAATGTGTTGGTTAGCTTCCAGTTTCCGAATGTAGGGGTCAAGATATAAAGCAAAGAGTAGGGGGGAAGATGGGCACCCCTGCCTTGTCCCTCTGTGTATTTTAACTGTAGTGGAATGTCCTTTGTTGACCCTTATTTTGGCAGTCGGGTTGAGATACAGAGTTTGTAAGGCTTTAACAAATCCTGCCCCTATACCATTCCACCTCAGTACTTCCCATAGGTAACTCCAGGACACTCTGTCAAACGCTTTTTCGGCGTCTAAAAACAGGGCAGCCGTGGGGTCTTTTAACGTATTTGCAGTAACAAGCATTTGCAGTGCAATTGGTCTCGCCTTTGGGGTCTTATATGTATTTAGATATGCAGCACATTAGCCTGGGTGCTGAAACATCTACTGTTCTTTAACATGAAGGAAAAGTTAGCACCAAACTGCGTGACACGCCAGGTATGGGAACACATGGAGAAAAATGTTGCCTTTCTGCGGGAAACAGTATGGTCCAAAGCTCTGTTTTTAATATAAAATTAGGGCCTTTGGTGGTCATATCACTGAAAATACAAGTTTTGAAAAATATATTATTGTCTTCAGGTGCTCATGGAGGACAATTTATATGGACTGGAATCTAAAGAATGCTAAAGTGATTTAGGTATTTTACTGAGCTCTGCTGGTCGTTTTCTATCAAGAAAGTTAAATAGAGGCAGTTGCCACAAAAATAAAAGAAAGAAAGTCCCTCAGTAGAAAGCAATTCTAGTATTTTACTGACCTCTACTGGTTGTTTTCTGACAAGACTGTTAAATAGAGGCAGTTGAACAGAAAAAAAGCCCCATAGCGGAAGCAGGCAAGTCCTAGGGTTGATCTCCAGAGCCCACAAAGTACATACACATATATGTCTATACTAAAGTATATGGAAGAGGTCTCGAATGCTCGACCTAAAAATGGCGCTTTAGCCTTAGTAAACATCAAGCTGATTATCCATCAACATTAGTAATGTTGCCTTTTCTTTAATGTTTCACAATCTTTTCAATTGTAATATACTGCGTATTTTTTTCTTTAGATTTCTCTTTTCCAGGGCCCCCTTTTGGCCGCAAATGGTTTAAAAATACATGAGATCATTATTTTTTAAATAATTTCAATAAATCAACTGGTAGCTCCGTAAAGATCTTTTGTTGCGAGAGAGTGGAGAAGGTGATTAAATGATAGGTTTGACAGTTCTTTACAAATGAGGAAAAACGTAGCATTACGAAGATCAGTAAGATTGACACCACCTCTGCGAAACAGATCTGGATTCTCATATTTTATGCTGCCATTGTAAATACAGCCAATGACTCCAAGATGTGCAGTCGTGACATGAGAATGCTTCTTTATGTAGGCTCCATCTTTGGTGTAAGTTTAGTAGTGAATAGCCACTTTTGAAGCAGAAAAAACAAACGGTGTATTGGGATGTAGGTTATATAAAGAGGCAAGATCTTCCTTGTTTACAAAATTAAAGTGTGAACCTGAAAGTTGTCCAAGATCATTGTTTCCTACATGTAAAAAATTTAAGCTAGAATGGTGCACGCAGGACACATTATGTAATGCAGGACACTGTCCCCCATCTGATATGACTGACCACTTTACGTTTACTCCTGCTCACACCAAATCTGTCGTAAGTTGAGCTCAACCGCACATTGCCCTGAACAAGTAGACCCAGGACTCTTATAGTCCCTGACCTTCAGAAGAACGGTGGTAAGTCATCCTCACAGTTTGTGTGTAGGAGTGTGTGCTGGAGCGTAATGTTGCCTGACGATAGGGGTTGCTGAATGTCCATTTCTTATTGGCTATGGCAGTGCATGCACTCGACCTATAAATGTAGCTCTGTTTTTGTGTGGTGGGGTTTTTATGATATTAAACTGGTGTTTGTATACAAATATAAAGGGCTTCTACGGTCATATATGATGTTGTAATAAAAGTTGCATGATTGTGGTTGTGTTGTCCTGTGATGTTTGATGAATGAGCATATGAATTAGGGTGGGCTGACTGAAAGAATCTATGATGGTGGGAAATTGGTGCCTGATGTGAGTAATAATGTTCTATATTGTGCAATGTGTTTTTCTTTACTTTGAGTGACCAAATATTGTCTGCTGGGGTGGGAGTTAAGGTTGATTTACTAAGGAGGGGTTGGACACGAGATTAAGGTAGCACCTCAACTAGGTAATTTCTTAACTTTTTTTATTGGTGCAGGCAGTGTAAACGTACTTATGAACTTTAACACCTTATCTCCATTTAAAATGTATTTAAACAAAGAGTGTGCGTGTATTTCATTTAATGAGGAAACCCTCAACAAAGGTAAAACATTCCAATTTCATTAAATAATCCTTAATCCTATCGGCCCGCTCGTTTTCCTCTGTAAAGTGATTAAGTGATTGGCACTCTGAATCTTATCTGTCAAGAAGCAAGCAGAGATTTCCCAAGTTTGTTACGCTGAACTAAATGAATAACTTTCAATTTGATATTCACATTGTCACAATAAAGTCATTGTTTTCAGTCATTAACACAGCAAAAGTCGTTGTAATAAATACTAGAGCAGCACAGCAACAGGTCCCCGTCTAGATAGCAACGGAGGGCGAAGTCAACAGATAAGATCCCGACATGCATTTCACCTACCAGGAAACAGAGCTTAAACTTTGTGCTTTCCTTGGGCACTTGGTCCGCGCCTCTATCGATGCGAGGATGTAGTTTCAAGACGCCTTCGTTGAGTTCTCTTGTGTTAGATGTGCAGGTTGTGTTTGTGCCACTATGGCTCGTCACGACAGATTGCTCCTAACAATGATACTTCTCTCCACGCTTTCCTTTGCTTTCACTGTGATGTTCAGCGCCCTGGCGGCCACTCAACCCCCACAAGGTAAGCGGAGTTTATTCCAATATTATGTGGCAGAGCAGCTCAATGTTGGTTTAGCTCAGTGCAGCGGTGATTGATGGGAGAGTGATGATACTATAGGAAATGTGAGTGGGCTGTGCTGCAGCAGAAGCAAGACATTATCAACTGGAGGAACAGGGACCTTGTACCAAGTTCCACACCGTCGTAATCAGTTTATTTATTTGAAAATGTTTTTATTGGAATTCTTTTTAGAACAATGCAGGTCATACAGTTTATAATCATACAGGGATACAATACACTTGAACAGTGAAAACAAAACGGTGTCACCAGTTTAATAACCTACAGGCAGGGTCACTAGAAATATGCAATTCTGCAGTCCTGGCATTTTTCTGAATATTTATGGGGTTGCCGCATCTGCTGCATAATCTGCAGATTTTAACAAAGAAAATAAATCTAGCTCAAGCAGATCAAAAGTTGATAAAATCGTGGTGATGCGCGTTCCTGCAGTGTAAGGCCATTTGCAAAGAGTTGACTGGTCATCTTTCAGTTGTTTATTGCTGTATTCATTCACCACCCTTCAGTGTGCTAGTGAAAGGTGCGCCAATGCTCGAATAAACATTACCAACTGTCTCCTTATTGACAATTGGCTTCCTAATTTAGTATTTAGGGTGACAACTCTTGTAACAGATAGGGTTTGGTGAAGCATTAAAAAATTGTCACAATCCATCACAAATTAACAATTTCCCCTAGTATTTTGCTCTGTCTGAGGGAGATATGTACAAGAAAATGTCGGAGCGCGGTGTAACTCCAAAATTGGTAACGCTGAATTCTGAAATTGTTCAAATGCAGAGATGCACCGTATTTACAAAAATACAGTGCACCCCTGCATTTTCCCTAGCTCTGGCACTAAAAATGCTACCTAGCGCCAGCGCAGGCACCCTTGCGCCATGTTGCAATGGTGCCTACACTGCAGGGGTGATTGTTTATGTGCAGAAATGAACACATTCCTGCACATAAACAATCTTTAAAGACGATTTGCTGTATTTATGTGTGCTGCAGAATGTAGCACACATAGAAAGAGCGAAATACGAGGAGAAATTATCGATTTCTCCTTGTATCGCCATCCTAAGAACAGGTTTTACCTTGTCTTAGTTTTTGGCGCTGTCCCATCTTTGTAAAAATTGGGCAGTATCAAAAAGCAATGGGTGTTGCGGTGGAACGCCCACTGCAACACCCATTGCCTGCCCCATTGCTGCAGCAGACTGCTGCAGAAAGAAGCATATGTACAAGGTGGTGTTAAACCATGTTAAGTGGCATAAAGCCATCTTATAAAAATGGGGTAAGGAGCAACGCCAATGGTCCATCAGAAAAAATGATGCTTCGATGGTGTTACGGGCTTGTAAATATGTCCCTATGTTTGCTGCAGCAGCACACACAGAACCTGCAGATCGCCTTTAAAGATTGTTTATGTGCAGGAAGGTGTCCCTTACCGCACATAAACAATCATCATTGCTGTGTAGTCAAACTTGCAACATGGTGCAAGGGTGCCTTCGCTAGGAGGCTTTTTCTTTAGTACCAACACTAAGGAAAATGCAGGGGTATGCCATATTTTTCCAAATATGGTGCATCCCTATTTTTTTTTTAAATGTCAGAGCGCAACATTACCAATTTTGGAATAACACTGCCCTCCAACATTTTCTTGTACATATCCCTCCTACTTCCTTGTCTCGAATTGGACAGTGTATTGCTGAGGAACTAAAAACTCTATTTAAGCCGCCAGAGGGCATCACTCCAAACTCAGCGCGATGCTCAACCCGCACCTCTTTTATCAAGGACACAGCGTGGTGTCTTCAAGATGGTTAGTGTACAGGATGCATACTATTCTGAAGCTCACTATTCTATTTTGCATACTCCGTTTGTTTCATTATCCATTTTCCTGATGTTTATTAAGGCTGTAGAATTCCTCTTAATACCAGTTGTTGGTTGT
Organism: Lissotriton vulgaris; assembly: GCF_964263255.1. Lineage (NCBI taxonomy): Eukaryota > Metazoa > Chordata > Amphibia > Caudata > Salamandridae > Lissotriton > Lissotriton vulgaris. The sequence continues at coordinate 959,767,988 of NC_141691.1, forward strand.
GGTGTGGACACTCAACCTCTGTTCAGATGCCATGCTTCAATAGTGCTGTCCTGGACTAGAACAATGTATTAGGTCAGACTCAGACTCAAGGAAGAAATAGAATGTTGAGTATGTTTTCAAGGAGCTCTCTGGAAAATGCGGGACAATCCTGGTGAACCTCCCTATTCCTCAGGGTAAATCTTGGAATGGTGTGGTTATGATATGTCATAAAATTACTGAACTCCGCAGTATTGGTAATTTGGAGTGCAGGGGTTTTGCTGTGGAATTTTAACATAACACAGGCCGAGGGCTTAAGAGTTAGCATTGTGTTTAAATTATGATTGCAGATTTGGAGCTTTAGACGTGTTTTGAAGCTGGCAGTCACTCAGTTTTCTTTCTGTTCTGTGTTTCCTGGAGTCCATTTCTGTATTCCATGTGCCGAATATACTAATCACATTTTCTTTTGTGCCCTTACACTTTTTTTTCTTAGTATATGAAAAATCTAAGTCAGTAGGATCAGTCTGGCACTAATCGATTTTTGTAGTTTGGACGTACTTGGAATTCCAACAAAATGGCCAATTTTCGGCATGATATGTTGTGACTTTTCACTCCAAAAAGGTTAAGGGAAACTTTGTGGGCAGCTAGAAACCTTTTTGAGAGGGAGGATTTTATCACTTGTGTAATGCCGCCTGCAAGCCTTGTTTCATGGGGTCTTCAGGCCATGGCCCCCTTGCCAGGTATGATACTTCCTGTTTCTTGGGCAATGCCCAACTCTACTAACCTGAAAGAGTTTATAAAACATGGACCCGAAGGAAAAGCGAAAGGAACGGTGGTGGCTCAGGACTGTATAAAATTGAATCCTGGATTTGTAGGTAGGTTTTTCTTGCACAGTGTGGGTCTCGGTTGGTCATTTCAGTTCCTTGTAAAAGTTAAAGATTACCCTCGATTGAAATAGTGCTTTTTTTGCAGTGTTTACTAAACTAGGCATTGTTTGCTTTTTGACAGAGGTCTGTCTGGCAGTCTCTGTCGAGTCCTTTGGTGTTTGCCTTGTTCATCTCAGTGGCTTACAACACCAATGCTTCAGTTTGCGTAGTTCTTGAAATAATAACGATAACGCTACAACACATAAATATGATTTAATACGTCATTTCTTTTACACACAAACATTGAGAGAAGGTTATAGCATCTAGCGACCTCATTTTACATATCAGCTCTTTTCAAAGCACTTATTAATTGCGCTATGACGATAAAATAGAGGATGGAAATGTGCTCATGTTAAGTCAAGAAAAAAGAGATAATCAGTTAACAAATGATTTAAAACAAACACTTCTTGCATTCATAGGGTAAAATAAATTTCCACTATCATGCAGCATTTAACCAACATGCAACACGTGGTGAAAATCTACTCCTTGACTCGAGATTTCATTACCCAGTTTCCTACTGAGCAACTTGTCTAAACACGGGGGCACATTCTTTTCTCCGTCCAGCCACTGTTCTATTTAACTGCTGGTTTCCGGTCTGGATCTCTTTTTCAGCTTCGAGAACTTTATGTGGGCGCGTTGTCCCTTGTCATAGGTATGATATGGTGCTGTCATGCTAATAGGTTCTGCCATTAATTTAGTTGTATTGTTCCCAAGATTGGCTTAACTTCTGTCAAATTCCCGTGGACTGACCAGAGTTGCATATTTGTGAACAGAAGGAGATTTAGAAATGATTCACCTATATTGGTGGTTACACCATTATTTGGAACATTTATTCTAATTTGTAACTAACATTCAGCGTTAGAATGCTGATTAGCTGGTTGAACTCAAGGCATCCATTTAAAAAAAATGTTGATGCTTCATTTTAAGTGGGGACTCTAAATTCAATGTTGAACCCTCCCATTACTAGGTTTGCTGGGATAAGGTACCCAGATGTTTAGTATGTGACTACTGTGAAGTTTTTCAGTTAGCGTAGTGCACAGCCATGTATTCACAGAATGTGTGTGATATATTAGACGTTTTAATGCAGTGGGATACACCATACCCCCTATCTTAGCCCTACAAACATCAAAACTATGCCTAAAAACATATTACTTCTCAGTTTCCATCGGAGATGGCTTTAATATTTGGGATCAGTCTCAGTTGACACCCAGTGAACCTAACATTTTCAGGTATTTCTGAAAACTAAAGATCTCCCAGAAACCTGGTTGTTGTGGCTTATATGGGTCCCAACGCATTTTCTGACTTGTGTTTCCACGAGGGATGTCTGCTGTGTCTGGACTAGGGTCTGCCGCCACCCAGAAACCAATAACACCTGAGGTATTCCTGAAAGCTACGGGCCAATGGAATTCCAGAGTGACACGGCTTGCATGGATTCGACCTTTTCTTACCTTGAATTTCCTACACATTTCAAAGCTATGCCTAAAAAGCTGAGTGAGGTGTGATATGTTTTAATGGGATCCGACTGATCCTGAACTCAAATATGGCAGAAACTCACAGCCCCCAAAATGCTTTTTGGAAACAAACTTAGAAGCCCTTTTCGTACCCGTGTGTTGAGCTTTTTGAATGTGGTCTGTGAGAAGTTGGCCCGATATGCAACGTTCGCTATTCTAGCGACCGCTATGTATCGTTCCAACGACCCTTATGGTGTTTGGTTGTAAGTCAACCTATAGACCAGCTATCCTAGTAGCGTGGATACGAGCAGTCTAAGGCTAAAGACTCGAGAGGGCGCGTTAAGCCAGCTGTTTACCACACATGTACCCCTTGAACACCCAGTGAAAGGACACCACACAAGTGTTATGAAAATAAACAGTATATTTATTAAGAATCACAACAGCCCTGTACTCTTTGTGAGGACAGGGTACTAAGCACAAACCAAATCTCTTAGGCAAATACTTCAAGTGCACAATTAAAACAAGTGTCCGAGGACACGGAAAGTTTAAGGTCTCGGGCGGACCCGATAAGGCAAGTCGGAAGCGAGGGACTCGGGACCCTAGAGTAAAGAGGCTATGCAGGCACCGAAATGCCGAGTTACCTAGCCACGAGGGCTGCGGCTGCACAAGTCTTACAGGCGTCGGGGTCTTCGCTGACGAGCCAGGAGCCGGAAGAAAAGGAGTTGCTGGCCGGCGACCAGTGATGAATAGTTCGTAGAGATCCAAGCCTGGATCAGAGATCGTTGACACCTGAAAGCAGAGGGGACCAAGTTCGTACTACTAGCCAGTAGTCAGAGGGTACCAGGAGGGCACCGGTTGGCCGTCACCTCGACTAGGTGAGTGGGCGACGCTAGGCTCTGCAGTCTCACGGACCAGGAGGCGTTGTCGGCGACCACGGTGGAGGTGCGAGCTGTCCCACGAAGGATGATGCTGTCGGCGTCGCTGGGCCCAGGATGGGGCAACAAGCCTTGGCAAATCTCAGGGCCACGTGGTGGGCCTAAGATGGCGTCTTGAGTGGACCAGGAGGGTCCGGGGTGCTTCTCGCAAAGATGGAAGCAAGGGCCAGTCTGGAGCAACCAGACCAGCAGAGTTGTTTGTCGGTCGTCGTCAAGGACGGGCACAAGCCAGCGGCTAGTGACCAGACAACGTGCTGAGCAGCGAGCAGAAGGGCCCCACGCAGATCGTGGAGATGCTGGGAGACTGCACTTCGGTGCTGGAGCGGCTCAGGGTCGGGGCTTCTCGGACCCCAGAGCACTCACCAGAGAGTTACCTCGATGGTCGTGCTGGTTTAAGAGCGTGCAGGTTCTGATGATGGCCGGTCCCTCGAGGTCTCGTCGCACCCACAGATCACAGCTGAGCTGATGACGTGGGTAGAGGTCAGAGGTGCCAGGGAAGCCGGTTCTCGTCGAGCTGGGCCGTCGGATCCTTGAGGAAGGACTTGCAGCAAACCGCAGAGTTCTTAGATGGTGCCCGCTGATGCAGGGTGACTACTCCTTAGTCACAAGGGAGAAATCTTGAGAAGAGTCTTGAAGTCCTTTCGTAGAAAGTATTCTTGATTCAAAGATGATCTAATTTGGAAGGGTCCCCGCTCCGGCCTTTATTCTAAAGAAAGGGGTGGGTACATGACTAGGTCCTGCCCTAAGGGTGGGACCAGGAAGGGGGGTAGTTACACCCCTCTCCCCTGCCGGACTTTCCCCAGGCCAGGGCTGTCGCCCCTGGAACTGGTTCTAACCGGCAGATGCGTAGTGAGCACCGGGGTGCCACTCCGCAGTCACCTTCTCGCAAAAGCCCTACCTACCCAGAATACACAAACCCTGTCTGGGACGGTGCGAACACCGCCCTCGACAGGAAACCCTTTGTCCAAGCTCTCCTCGCTGGAAGGACTCCCAGCAGCAGGAGGTCAGACTCGTGTCTGTGGTGGCAGCACCCATTTTGTGGAGCTGAGGCTTTAGTTAACTTTAACCGGGGTTCACAGTTACGTACATGTCGTGTCCCTCTAGAAGGGTGGAATGCTAACCTCATCGCCAGTATTGGTGAGAGGGCAGCACCCCGATTCGTATGACACCTTACTCGACATGCCTTGATAACGCGACACCGAAGTTACCGATATGGTACGCGTTATCATGGAACAGCCATTGGGTCTTGATTCCGCAAGCTGCAACCGGGCTCGGCTCGGGCCTGAACCTAGCTCACATGAGCCCACGCACTCTGCCTTCAGGATTGTTAAGGCCTGCCATAGGAGTGACTGATAGGAACTCGGGTGTCCATTGTATGGTTAGATATAGGACTACTATACCTAAAGCGAAGGGTGCTTACACGACTTCGCCCCAGCTGTCGTGCAGCCAGTTGTGTCAAATTTAGGAGGCCAGCCAGGGGTGGCATAATACATGCTGCAGCCCCTGGCGGCCCTGGGTACACCTATGCCCTGTGTTACGGGGTCTGATAAGGTGGCCCAGTACCAATTGGTAAATGCACCTAGGGTACATCTCGTAATTTAGAAAGAGAACAGCCAGGCTGTGGGTCTGATTAGCAGGCCCACAGCCAGAGAAAGTCGTAAACCAGTGAAACAAAAGCGAAAAATCTGGGTGATCATAGGATTGCAGACCCTACTCTCCTACATGACCCCCCCCCAAACGTCGGAACAATAAGCTAACCTTGACCAGGTGAGTCTTCTTGTTCTAAGTGGAAATATCTGGAGAGCCCATCGGCATTGCCATGATCAGTACCAGGTCTATGTTCCACTGTAAAGTCCATCCCCTGTAGGGAAATGGACCACCTAAGCAGTTTGGGGTTTTCACCCTTCATCTGATTTAGCCACAAGAGGGGCTTATGGTCGGTCTGAATCTTGAAGTGAGTGCAAAACAAGTATGGCCTCAGCTTCTTCAGGGCCCAAACCACAGCAAAGGCCTCCCTCTCAATAGCTGACCAATTCTTCTCTCTAGGGGTCAGCCTTCTGCTTATAAAAGCAATGGGCTGGTCTTGACCATCAAAATTCAGTTGAGAAAGAACAGCTCCCACACCCAACTCAGAAGCATCTGTTTGGACAATGAATGGTTTGGAGTAGTCCGGACTCTTGAGGATAGGCGCCGTGCACATGGCCTGCTTTAGGTCATCGAATGCTTTTTGACAGCTCGCTGTCCACTGAACCTTCTTTGGCATTTTCTTACTTGTCAGTTCGTTTAATGGTGTCACAATTGAACCATAGTTCCTGACAAACTTCCTATAGTAACCAGTCAGGCCCAAGAAAGCTCGAACCTGAGTCTGGGTGGTTGGAGGAGCCCAGTCCCTGATTGACTGTATCTTGCTCTCCAGTGGCTGAACCTGGCCTCCACCTACAAGGTGGCCCAGGTATACAACCTGTGTCTGCCCTATCTGGCACTTGGTGGCCTTGATAGTGAGGCCTGCTGCTTGCAGCGCCTCTAACGTCTTCCGCAGGTGGACCAGGTGATCCTCCCAGGTGGAGCTAAAGACAGCAATATCGTCAAGATACGCCGCACAGAAGTCATCCAGCCCAGTAAGGACTTGATTCACCAACCTTTGGAAGGTGGCAGGTGCATTTTTCAGACCAAAGGGCATCACCACGAACTGATAATGCCCACCAGGGGTTGAAAATGCGGTTTTAGGCTTGGCGTCCTCAGCTAACCTGATTTGCCAATACCCAGCTGTCAGGTCAAACGTACTTAAGTAGTTGGCCGAAGCCAGCCTATCAATAAGCTCGTCTGCCCTTGGTATTGGGTGGGCGTCAGTCTTAGTGACTGCATTGAGACCCCTGTAGTCTACGCAGAACCTCATCTCTCTCTTACCACCCTGGGTGTGAGGTTTCGGCACTAGAACTACGGGACTAGCCCAAGGGCTATCCGAGGGTTCAATGACTCCCAGCTCCAACATTTTCTGCACTTCACTCTTGATGCAGTCTCTAACGTGATCAGGCTGCCTGTAGATTTTACTCTTGACGGGCAAGCTGTCACCAGTGTCAACCTCATGGGTGCACCAATCGGTCTGACTGGGTGTTAGAGAAAACATATGTCGGAACGACTGAAGAACCTGTTTACAGTCGCTCTGTTGATGTTCGGAGAGGCTGCCACAAAAGACAACACCATCTACCGATCCATCGTCAGGATTCTGAGTGAGCAGGTCGGGGAGAGGGTCACTCTCTTCTTCCTGTCCCTCATCTAGGGCCATGAGCAAACTCATGTCCTTCCTGTCGACATATGCTTTTAGCCTGTTGACATGAAGCACCCTGTGGGGGCTCCGGGGAGTTCCCAGGTCGACCAGGTAGGTGACCTCTCCCTTTTTCTCCAGGATGGTGTAGGGCCCGGACCATTTGTCCTTGAGTGCTGCTGGGGCCACTGGCTCCAACACCCACACCTTCTGTCCGGGCTGGTAAACAGTCAAGACAGCCTTTTGGTCATGCCAAGCTTTTTGGAGTTCTTGGCTGGCCTTAAGGTTTTCAGATGCCTTTTCCATGTATTCGGCCATCCGCGAGCGGAGGCCAAGCACATAGTCCACTATGTTGGCTGCAGGCTTTTTGAGAGGTCTCTCCCATCCTTCCTTCACCAAACACAGGGGTCCTCTTACAGGATGCCCGTACAGAAGTTCAAAAGGGCTGTAGCCAACCCCCTTCTGTGGGACTTCTCTGTAGGCGAACAAGAGGCAGGGGATCAGGACGTCCCATCTACGCCGAAGCTTTTCCGGTAGTCCATGAATCATCCCTTTTAGGGTCCTGTTGAATCTCTCAACAAGCCCATTGCATTGTGGGTGATAGGGTGTAGTGAATTTGTAGTTGACACCACATTCCTTCCACATAGCAGTTAAGTAGCTCGACATAAAGTTTGCACCTCTGTCGGAGACGACCTCCTTAGGGAAGCCCACTCTGGAGAACACTCCAACTAGGGCTCTTGCCACAACAGGTGCTGTAGTGGTCCTAAGGGGAATAGCTTCAGGATACCTGGTGGCATGATCCACTACCACCAGTATAAACTTGTGCCCTGAGGCTGTCGGTGGTTCCATGGGACCGACGATGTCGATCCCCACCCGTTCAAAGGGCACCCCCACCACAGGCATTGGTATAAGGGGGGCCTTTGTCGTGCCACCTGACTTACCACTGGCTTGGCAGGTGACACAGGAGCGGCAAAACTCCTTGGTATCTTCGTTCATGTGGGGCCAGTGAAAGTGTGAGACAAGCCTGTCCCACGTTTTCGTCTGGCCTAAGTGACCTGCTAAGGGAATCTCGTGGGCCAAGGTAAGTAGGAAACCACGCTGAGACAAGGGTACAACCAGCCTCCTGGTCATGCCAGGCTTGGGGTCTCTTGACTCAGTGTACAGGAGTCCATCTTCCCAGTATACCTTGTGGGTACCTGTGGCGTTCCCAGCAGCCTCAGCAGCAGCCTGCTGTCTGAGGGGTTCAAGAGAAGGGCAGTTTAACTGGTCCTTCCCCAGGTCCTCCCTTGAGGGTCCCCCTGAACCCAAGAATTCAACTTGATCAAGTTCGAACTCCCTAGGCTCAGTTTCCCTCAATTCCTGTAGGTCAGCCTCCTCTGAGACTTGATCCACGACCTGGGGCAAGGGGGAAGGCGCAGCCTTAACCCTACCGCTCTTTTTCTTGGGAGGTGTCTGGTCCGTTGTTCCAGGATCCAGCACCTGTTCAGTGGGGCATTTCCTGACCTGTGACCTAGTCACAGCGAACACATGTGCTGGCAACCCTAACATTTCCATGTGAGTCCGGTGCTCCACTTCTGACCATTGTGATGACTCCAAATCATTGCCCAACAAACAATCCACTGGGAGGTCTGGACTAACTACAACCTTCTTCTGGCCAGTTACCCCTCCCCAGGAGAAAGCTACAATTGCCATACTGTGATTGGTAGTGACATTGCTTGCATTGGTCACCAGGAATTCTGTACCTGGCATGATCTGTCCAGGGTCCACAAAGTTGGGCGTCACCATGGTGACGCTGGCACAAGTGTCCCTATAGGCCTGAGCCATCTTTCCATTTATGAAAGGCGTCTGTCGGTATTTGCCCAGGGTATTGGGACTTACGTCAGGGGACACGTCCGCGTCCCCTGTACTGACAAGGACAGCCTGAGTGAGTGTGCCAACTAAGTTGTCACGCCCCTCAGAACCCAGGGTTAACCCTACTAAACCCTTGGGAGGCGCACTACCACTGCTGACTGTACTAGGGGGCACAGGTGCCTTAGGGGCTGCAGTGGCAGGAGTCTGCCCTCCTCCTTTCTTGGTGCACTCACTAAACCAGTGAGATTTACTTTTACAGTACTGGCACCATCTTTTGGATTGGCCTTCTTTCTTCTTTTGGGGAGCCTGACCCCCACCCTCTTTGGGTTGTTGGGGACCTGTCGAAGACTTCTGGTCATTTTGTTCCCCCTTAGAATCTTTACCCTTCTGGTCTGCTTTCTTCTGACCACCTTGATTCTGGCCCTGGTTCTGTTTAACTCTCGTACGAACCCATCTGTCTGCCTTCTTTCCCAATTCTTGGGGAGAGGTCAGATCCGAGTCGACAAGATGCTGATGCAACAACTGGTTCTGACAATTGTTTAAAATTTGTTCTCTCATCATCAAATTATACAATCCTTTGTAATCAGTAACCTTACTGCCCAGCAACCAGCCCTCAAAAGCCTTAGTGGCACAATCGACAAAGTCAGACCAATCTTGAGACTGCGTTTTCTGGGTATCCCTGAACAGCACCCGGTACTGCTCAGTGGTTAGGCCGAACCCTTCAACGAGTGTATTTTTCAAGACTTGGTAATCGTTCGCATCCTCCACCCTTGTGGTGAGGAGCTTGTCTCTTCCTTTACCTTCAAAGGAGAGCCACAAGATAGCTGCCCACTGACCCTGGGGAACACCTTGCACCGTGCAGGCCCTCTCCAAAGCAGTAATCCATTTGTGGATGTCGTCCCCTTGTTTAAAGGGGGGCACTATCTTACCAAGGTGTTTCGTATCGAAACTCTTTTCCCTATTGCTAGGTACATTGCTGCCACCAGTGGGGACTGCCCCACTTAACTGTTGCTCTCTAGCAAAGGCAATCCTTTCTTTGGCCAGGGCAAGTTCTTCCCTTTCGATCCTCAGATTAGCTGCCCTTTCCTTAGCTTCGTACACTCTCCTCTGAGGGGACGTCATCCCTCTCTGAGAAGAGTTGTGAGAGCCATTGGTTCGAAGGGATCCGCCAGAGTCTCTTGACAGAGATCGGGCTCGTCCATTCCCAATGTTAAGCGGACCTGACAGTAGCGCCGGGGGTCCCCCAGTACCACTATCATGTTTGCTTAAGTTGGACCTGCTTAGTCTAACGACTTCTACCTGTCCCTTATCTGCCTCATCCCCAGAGGGATCCTCATCCTCATCATCCTCCACATCTTCGTTCTCAGTTGCGAGGTGGATGAGGTCAGGATCGTCTCTGGTTCCCTCGAGGGGAGGCATGTCTCCTTCTTTATTAGAAGAGCTAAGAAGTTTCTCAGCCCTTCTGGCATCATAAGTCTCCAAGAGACCAATCAGAAAGGACGTTGTGGGGTTAGACCCCTGCTTGATCTTCCTGGAGTGACACAGCTGTCGTAACTCCTTGAAGTTCAGCACAGTATATCCTGAAGGGATGACCTGTGGAGGGTCAACTGACACAAGGGGAGACCCAGAGTTTCCTCCTTTGTCCGACATACTGCTTCTAGTGTGGTGTAAGTGATGCACCTACCTACACTACGTGTTTACCTACTGTTCCCTTGCTAAGAGTTGTAGCCAAGGTGTGCTAAGCCTTGAGGAGCTACAACAGCTGGTTCAGTAGAACTCAGAGTATTCTAAGCTTTAGTTATATGTACTAATAGTACTTGTGCGATCTTTCAACAAGATATTCTTAGGATACGTGTGGTAAAACAACAGCAAGCTCAAATCCCAACCGCTGCTCACCAATGTGAGAAGTTGGCCCGATATGCAACGTTCGCTATTCTAGCGACCGCTATGTATCGTTCCAACGACCCTTATGGTGTTTGGTTGTAAGTCAACCTATAGACCAGCTATCCTAGTAGCGTGGATACGAGCAGTCTAAGGCTAAAGACTCGAGAGGGCGCGTTAAGCCAGCTGTTTACCACACATGTACCCCTTGAACACCCAGTGAAAGGACACCACACAAGTGTTATGAAAATAAACAGTATATTTATTAAGAATCACAACAGCCCTGTACTCTTTGTGAGGACAGGGTACTAAGCACAAACCAAATCTCTTAGGCAAATACTTCAAGTGCACAATTAAAACAAGTGTCCGAGGACACGGAAAGTTTAAGGTCTCGGGCGGACCCGATAAGGCAAGTCGGAAGCGAGGGACTCGGGACCCTAGAGTAAAGAGGCTATGCAGGCACCGAAATGCCGAGTTACCTAGCCACGAGGGCTGCGGCTGCACAAGTCTTACAGGCGTCGGGGTCTTCGCTGACGAGCCAGGAGCCGGAAGAAAAGGAGTTGCTGGCCGGCGACCAGTGATGAATAGTTCGTAGAGATCCAAGCCTGGATCAGAGATCGTTGACACCTGAAAGCAGAGGGGACCAAGTTCGTACTACTAGCCAGTAGTCAGAGGGTACCAGGAGGGCACCGGTTGGCCGTCACCTCGACTAGGTGAGTGGGCGACGCTAGGCTCTGCAGTCTCACGGACCAGGAGGCGTTGTCGGCGACCACGGTGGAGGTGCGAGCTGTCCCACGAAGGATGATGCTGTCGGCGTCGCTGGGCCCAGGATGGGGCAACAAGCCTTGGCAAATCTCAGGGCCACGTGGTGGGCCTAAGATGGCGTCTTGAGTGGACCAGGAGGGTCCGGGGTGCTTCTCGCAAAGATGGAAGCAAGGGCCAGTCTGGAGCAACCAGACCAGCAGAGTTGTTTGTCGGTCGTCGTCAAGGACGGGCACAAGCCAGCGGCTAGTGACCAGACAACGTGCTGAGCAGCGAGCAGAAGGGCCCCACGCAGATCGTGGAGATGCTGGGAGACTGCACTTCGGTGCTGGAGCGGCTCAGGGTCGGGGCTTCTCGGACCCCAGAGCACTCACCAGAGAGTTACCTCGATGGTCGTGCTGGTTTAAGAGCGTGCAGGTTCTGATGATGGCCGGTCCCTCGAGGTCTCGTCGCACCCACAGATCACAGCTGAGCTGATGACGTGGGTAGAGGTCAGAGGTGCCAGGGAAGCCGGTTCTCGTCGAGCTGGGCCGTCGGATCCTTGAGGAAGGACTTGCAGCAAACCGCAGAGTTCTTAGATGGTGCCCGCTGATGCAGGGTGACTACTCCTTAGTCACAAGGGAGAAATCTTGAGAAGAGTCTTGAAGTCCTTTCGTAGAAAGTATTCTTGATTCAAAGATGATCTAATTTGGAAGGGTCCCCGCTCCGGCCTTTATTCTAAAGAAAGGGGTGGGTACATGACTAGGTCCTGCCCTAAGGGTGGGACCAGGAAGGGGGGTAGTTACACCCCTCTCCCCTGCCGGACTTTCCCCAGGCCAGGGCTGTCGCCCCTGGAACTGGTTCTAACCGGCAGATGCGTAGTGAGCACCGGGGTGCCACTCCGCAGTCACCTTCTCGCAAAAGCCCTACCTACCCAGAATACACAAACCCTGTCTGGGACGGTGCGAACACCGCCCTCGACAGGAAACCCTTTGTCCAAGCTCTCCTCGCTGGAAGGACTCCCAGCAGCAGGAGGTCAGACTCGTGTCTGTGGTGGCAGCACCCATTTTGTGGAGCTGAGGCTTTAGTTAACTTTAACCGGGGTTCACAGTTACGTACATGTCGTGTCCCTCTAGAAGGGTGGAATGCTAACCTCATCGCCAGTATTGGTGAGAGGGCAGCACCCCGATTCGTATGACACCTTACTCGACATGCCTTGATAACGCGACACCGAAGTTACCGATATGGTACGCGTTATCATGGAACAGCCATTGGGTCTTGATTCCGCAAGCTGCAACCGGGCTCGGCTCGGGCCTGAACCTAGCTCACACGAGCCCACGCACTCTGCCTTCAGGATTGTTAAGGCCTGCCATAGGAGTGACTGATAGGAACTCGGGTGTCCATTGTATGGTTAGATATAGGACTACTATACCTAAAGCGAAGGGTGCTTACACGACTTCGCCCCAGCTGTCGTGCAGCCAGTTGTGTCAAATTTAGGAGGCCAGCCAGGGGTGGCATAATACATGCTGCAGCCCCTGGCGGCCCTGGGTACACCTATGCCCTGTGTTACGGGGTCTGATAAGGTGGCCCAGTACCAATTGGTAAATGCACCTAGGGTACATCTCGTAATTTAGAAAGAGAACAGCCAGGCTGTGGGTCTGATTAGCAGGCCCACAGCCAGAGAAAGTCGTAAACCAGTGAAACAAAAGCGAAAAATCTGGGTGATCATAGGATTGCAGACCCTACTCTCCTACATGGTCTACAATTAGTAGGATTCTTTCCATGCTGTGGATGGCAGGCCAAACATACAGCAGCCTTAGCTCTGGAAATTGAGTGTAAAGTTTGCTTTTTTTGTAAAAAGTGTGATTTTGCTTGTTATTCTGAGGAGGAAATAATGCTGGGCTCAATACTAGCTACATCACCATGAACTTTAATGGGTCTGTTGTTTTCAGAAATGTCTGGCATGGATAGGTTTCCTTAGGTAATGTAAATAACAAGGACCCCCTGTTCAGAAACTTAATTCACGGTACAGGGAAATAAACAGTGTAAACAAATTGGCAGATTATCAACATAAAGCAAGGGAGAAATGTAAGGAAGACACCAAACTAAGTCATTAAAAAAGTATAAAGTCTCATTTAATTAATAAACAAATGTTCATAGTTAAAAACAATTAATAAAATACATAAATTATACACAATGAATCTGTTACAAAAACAACCAAATAGTACAAAACACAATATATCCCATAAAAAATTCCTATAACATAGCATATATTCGTGGCAAACGGATGGTATTGTTCGACGCGCGTTTCGGCGTTATCTAGAACGCATTCTTCAGGAACCACAATATTATCAATGACATAGGAAGTAGCAAATAGAGCGGATACTGAAATCTGCCTTTATCGATCAGAATCTTGAAGAAACAGTATGGGTTTCAAAGACGGTCGTAAATGACTTTCTTTAGCGGGGAGGACTTCTATACGTGTGGTCAAGATAGAGGATGTGTCTATCTGGCCTGTCATTCCTCCATTCTTTGTTTCGGAGATGTCCAGTAACAAAAAGCTCGTAGCGCTAATGGTATGACAATGTGAGCAGGTTTTCAGAATTAAAATGTTGTTTCAGTCAGAAGCCCGGTGTTGAGAAAATTGTCTCAAACTCTGGCGTGGCGAAAGTAAAAAACGCGGAATTTCATTAAAGCGGTTCGTTATATTTTCAATGCTCAAGAATGCCGCTTCCAGTCGGATTTAAAGGAATGAATCCGGTCATATCTTAACGGTACCGGTGTGTCCGTTAGAAGCAACCTGCGAGGCCCGCGCTGGTGCAGACTGCTGGCGTCTCGCAGCCGTTGCAGAGACAGTTTAAGATTGGCAAAAAGTGTGACACTGTGTAATGAATCTATATGACATTTTGCAGGTAGGTAGCACGTTAAACCCTGTGTAGGGAATTTAAATTTTCAATGAAATTTCCTTAAGAGAGAGAAAGGGTGTAAAAAGAAATTGATTTGCTACTAAATTTGGTGTCATTTCATAGCTCTGCATGAAATTTGGTAGACTCTTGGCATGTTTAACTTACTTTTGATATGTTTAGTTTTTGCCAACTCTTCGAAGGTGGCATGGTTAATAGAGGGAGGCAAAAGGTGGTAATTTGCTAATAACTTTGGCCTCCTTGACAAATCTGCACAAAAGTTGTAAGGAATTTACATGTTGAGTATTCTGTTGATATGTCAATGCAAATATGATAAGAGGTGCTAAATCCAAAGGGGGGTCAAAAAAGCTTTGATTTAATAATATGTTTGACAGCATTCGGGGGATTTGCATTAATGCTGAGATATCAGTACCAGGTTATTAAGTATTGAGTTTAACTTGCAGACCGTAAGTGGACCCGCTCTCACATATGACAAAGGGTTACACTCAATGACAACAGAGATATATATCTATAAATATATACATATATATATATGGACATGTGATTAAGCCTCGGCTGAGGTGAAACGCGTCATGGCGACTGGTGGGCTGTTATTCTTCACGAATAAAAAGCACTGAAACGAGAGCACTGAGTTTGTGGCTTTACTCGATTTCCGTTTGCAGCGTGAGCTGTGTTGACTCGGACTTGTCGAAAATATATATATATATCGGTCGCCAGTAGGTAGTTATAGTTAGGACCTAGTTTCCATAGGAAATCCACAACATTCTATTTGGAATAACTTTGACGTTGGTGGACGAATCTTTGTGAATTTTTTCAAGAAAATGGCCTGCTCCGCTCCGCTCCTTCCCTGAAAGTTTGGGGGTGATTCGTGAAAAGGGGGCTGAAAAAAAGGGGGTCCCAAAACGTGTTTTCCCCATTTCCAATTTTGGCAGAGAGGTAGAGTTCGGTTCGCAGATCACCATTTTTCTTAAATGGTGTAAATCCGTTCAGTAGTTCCTGAGAAAATCAAAAGTAAAATCATAGATATATCTAGGTGCTTACCGTACGCGTACGGTAAGCGCACTGTAAAGCGCACCATTACGAGCACAAGCTGCATGCTCATTGGTTGTCAACTGTCTGTCAACACTCCAAACCAGGAGGTGTTGGCAGCCATCTTGTGCCTCTGTAGAACTGAGGCACAAGAAAGCAGTCAAAGAAACGTAAAAACAAGCAAAGGGGTAGGGTAGACATACCCTGACCCCCTAGGCCTGTTCAGGGGATCCCAAAAGGCCCCCAATTATTAATATACTTTTTTTTTAATCGCGGGGTACGCGTATGGTGCGCATACGCTGTGAATAAGAAAAAAAAAATGTACGTTCGCTTTATTCTTAATTAGCCCCCGGGAGGCCAAATCCCGGGGGCAAATTTTTTTTCTGTAATGGGGGCCCAGAGGGGGTCCCCAGCCCCAGGGACCGCCACCCCCGGGGCTTTTTTGAAAAGTATGCGGGGGGCTCACGGCCACCCCCGGGGTTTAATTTTTTGTTAAAAAAAATCCTGTGTGGGGGGCTCAAGCCCCCCCCCCACTCGCCCCGGGGACCGCCACCTCCCGTGGCTCTAATTTTGAATGTAGGGGTTCCGTCCCCGGGGCTTTTGATTGTTGGGAGGGGGGCCGCGTGGCCCCCCTCCTGGAGCCTTTGATGGCCCTGGCGACCGCCACCTCCCCAGGGTCGGCTCCTGTAGTGCCCCGGGGTGCCTACCCCTGGACACTGCTGTTTGCTATGGTAGGGCGGGAGCCTCGTGGCTCCCACCCTACCATATCAAGCTGCTTTCCTATTTGAAAGAGAGAGCAGGAAACCTGCTCTCTCTTTTAAATAGGAAAGCAGATTGCTTTTCGTCAGAGAGAGAGGCAGGTAGCTGCTCCCTCTGACGAAAAGCAATGCCGGCTCCCGAAGGATGCGGGGAGCCGGCTGGGACCATGGGGGCTTTGGGGCTCCCCCACAGTCCTCAACGTTATATTTTAGCCCCGGGGGATGGGGCCCCCTGGGATTATAAAAAATTAGTAATAGAGGCTATTTTTTTTTACGATAGATTTACCGTGCGGGTACCATGCTCGTACGCACGACGTACGGTGCGAAGTCTCTAAGTTGTCCCGTGAGCGTACGTAAGCAAGAAAAATAAAAATATTTTTACATATTTTTGAAGTGTATGTGTTTATTTGTTGGGTGTCTCTAAAAAGAGCCCTGTGCTTATTGGGAGATTTTAGTACCTACAGGTAAGTACTGATGCAGAGTCTAAGGTTCAAAAGGAAGACTCTGTTCCCCTCATCTGTAAAATGTACACCATCTCTCCTATAGATGTCATGCATATTGAAGCGCAGATTTTTATGGTAAATGGACCCCATTCTATAGTCTCGTAGAAACGCAGAAACAGATTTATTCACATGTTTCCTAGCTTTCTCAATCTGTGGACAAAATTGATTGGACCAGTTCCATTTTTGCCTTTGACATATATTAGAATAGACAAAGGTAGTTTGGGGGAAAAGTGACATCAGTTCTGTAAAGGTGTCCTTCATAAACATTTCCAGACCTACCCGAGTCAAAGTGCCTAGGTCATTGCCACCACAGTGCACAATTATGAGGTGAGGGTGTTGGAGATGCATAAAGGATTTCACCAATGGCATCAATTGGTGCCACTTTAACCCTCTTTGTCCAATCCATGTAATGTCCACATTTGGTAAACCTAGGTCTTTGTGAATTTCTTTCTGTTGTGCCTACCTTTCACTCCAGAAAATATAGCTGTGTCCCACAATCCACACTGTAAGCATCTTGAAGAGAGGTCTTGATGCACTCAGATGGTCTCTGTAAATGAAAGGGTAGTTTGAAGATTTTTATTTTCTAAAATGGTGAATAAGTGGAGTTTTTAAAAAAAAACAAAGAAGTGATTGGTTGTATGTAATGTTATTAGCTAGAAAAGTAGGGTGCAATTTTCTGTTTTTTAAAAGCCTGTTATTTATTGGTTAAGAAAAAGTGATAGAAAAGAACATTACTTAAGATAAGCTGGTATATTGACAAGTCAAGCACACTTGCTATTTTGATTTGCAACAATGTATGATGAACTTTTCACCTGTGTGTTTAGTTAGGTGTTCCCTGAAGTGTTTCTATGGTAACTGGCAGAATGTGGTTGGGGAGAGGGTTGAAAGTTTTGACAGTTGGAAAGGGTTCAAAAGTTCAAGCAATAGAAAAGTGTGTTTCATTTTGAATTAATGTGGGAATAAATGTGATTTGTTATTTTTTTGTATATGTGTATGGATTGAGTGTGTAGATTGACAGGAAATGTTTGCTGTTTGCAATAGGACTTCCTGACTCCCTTGGTTTGCTTAGGGGGTTTTAGAATGATCCCCAATGTCAATTTTTTTTTCTTGGTTTTGTACGCCTTGACGACTTATAGACTTTGCACCGTACGTCGTACGTTCCAGTATGGTATGCACACGTTAAATATATCGTAAAAAAAAATAGCCTCTATTACTAATTTTTTATAATCCCCGGGGACCCCATCCCCCGGGGCTTTAACTACATGTTTGCGGGGTGGGCTCCTGCCCCCCTGCAGCCCTGAAGACCGCCACCCCCCGGGGCTTTGTTTTCTGTTAAAAAATAAAACAAACCTGTGTGGGGGGGCTCAAGCCCCCCCACTCACCCCGGGGACCGCCACCTCCCCGGGGCTCTAACTTTGAATATGGGGGTCCACGATGGACCCCCCAGCCCCGGGGACCACCACCCCCCCGGGCTTTTGATTGTTGGGAGGGGGGCCACGTGGCCCCCCTCCTGGAGCCTGTGATGGCCCTGGGGACCACCACCTCCCCAGGGCCAGCTCCTGCAGTGTCCCGGGGTGCCTACCCCCGGGACACTGCTGTTTGCTATGGTAGAGTGGGAGCCTCGTGGCTCCCTCCCTACCATAGCAAACTGCTTTCCTATTTGAAATAGAGAACAGGAAACCTGCTCTCTCTTTCAAATAGGAAAGCAGATTGCTTTTCATCAGAGAGCAGCATGTTAGCTGCTCTCTCTGACGAAAAGCAATGCCGGCTCCCGAAGGACGAGGGGAGCCGGCTTGGACCGTGGGGGCTTTGGGGCTCCCCCCACGGTTCCCAATGTTATATTTCAGCCCCGGGGATGGCGTCCCCAGGGATTATAAAAAATTATTAATAGAGGCTATTTTTTTTACAATAGATTTACCGTGCGCGTACCATGCTCGTACGTACGACGTACGGTGCAAAGTCTGTAAGTCGTCCCGTGAGCGTACCTAAGCAAGAAAAACTCAATAAAAAAATATATTTTAGAAATGTCTATCAAGTTTATGTGTTGTTTGGTTCTAATTATACCTTTTCTCTTTATTGGTACTTATATGTAAGTACCTATCCATAGTCTAAACTTGTTGAGGAGCAGTGTTTTATAGAGTGCTGAACTTTTGACCTATGTTGACAGTTAACTTTTGCCTGATCTGTTGGGGGTAGGGTGGAAAGTTATGTCAGTTGGAAAGGTTTGAAATGTTGAACCAATAGAAGTGTGTCCTTGGTTTTGAATTATTGTGTGAAGGAATTTGATTTGTTAGTAATGTGTATGTATGTGTAAATTGAGAGGGAAAATGTGCCATTTGTTGGTTCTGCTGGAAGCACTGAAGCAGAGACATTGTGTGTAATACTATCTACTGTGTGAGTGGCATTCTTCTTAATCTACCAATCAGTTTGAAAGGTGAGTTGATAACTTGTAAGGGTCTGTATGTGGTGCATTTTATTTTTAGTAAGAGTAATGTGTTTATTCTTTTAAAGTTTGTAGAACCATATTCTGAGTTTGTCTGCATTTGGATAACTATTGTGATAAAATCATTTGGTAAGTTAATGTGTTTAGTTAGTCACCTTTGTGCAATAAAATGCAGAACTAAGAAATGTAGAATGTGTGCAGTCACTTTTCTAGTTGTAGAATACTTAATAGTGTTGCTTCTTTAGAATTAGGCTTGTGTTCTAAATCTACAATTTTGTAGTGAGTATACATAGACTCCTGCATACACTTTTGGGCAGATTTACAAGCCCCTCGGGCCTCTTTCTTGTTCTATTGTATCTAATTTTTGGATGTAATGTGGGGAAAAATAATGCAGCAAATTGGAAATCTATTTGCAAAATGAGTCAGGATTGTCCACTGAAATGTAGTGGTTATATACATAGAAAGTGTTCAGTACCTTCAACGTTTTAGTGTGGTAAATGTGTTTTGGTAAAATGTATGCTTTTAAATTATTTTGTCTAGAATCACACTGAGCGTCTGTGTAAATTAAGGAAATATACTTGCACCTTTTTCCATAATCTTTGCTGTCTCTCTCACAGTCTACCTCTCTCTGCTTATAGTGTCCCCTCTCCTGATATTTCCCTTCTTTCCTTATTTTCACTTGTCTTTTCTCATAGTGCCGCTTCTTCTCATACTCTCTCCTGTCCTCTTAGTCCCCCTCTGTCCTCATTGTCTCCTTCTGTATCCTAATAGTCCCCTTCTTTTTATATTCCCTCCTGTGACCTCTTAATTCTCCCTCTCTCTTCACATCTCCTTCTTAATAATTCCCCAGTCAGTATACATAGAGTGCTGCATACACTCTTAGGGAGATTTACAAGCCCCTTGGGCCTCTTTTTTTTATTCTATTGTATCTCATTTTTGGATGTAATGTTGGCAAAACAATAATGCAGCAAAATGGAAATCTATTTGCAAAATGAGTCAGGATTGTCCACTGAAATGTAGTGGTTATATACATAGAATGTGTTCAGTCATTTCAACGTTTTAGTGTGGTAAATGTGTTTTGGCAAAATGTATGCTTTTAAATTATTTTGTCTAGAATCACACTGAGCGTCTGTGTACATTAAGGAATTATACTTGCACCCTTTTCCATAATCTCTGCTGTCTCTCTCACAGTCTACCTCTCTCTGCTTATAGTGTGCCCTCTGTTCTGATATTTCCCTTCTTTCCTTATTTTCACTTGTCTTTTCTCATAGTGCCACTTCTTCTCATACTCCCTCCTGTCCTCTTAGTCCCCCTCTGTCCTCATTGTCTCCTTCTGTCTCCTCATTGTACCCCTGCTTTTTATAGTCTCTCCTCTGACCTCTTAATCCTCTTTCTCTCATCATATCTCTCTCTTAATAATTCCCCAGAAAGTTTACATAGAGTGCTGCATAAACTCTTGGGCAGATATACAAGCCCCTGGGCCTCTTTCTTGTTCTATTGTATCTCATTTTTGGATGTAATGTTGGCAAAAAAATAATGCAGCAAATTGGAAATCTATTTGCAAAATGAGTCAGGATTGTCCACTGAAATGTAGTGGTTATATACATCGAAAGTATTCAATCACTTCAACGTTTTAGTGTGGTCAATGTGTTTTGGTAAAATGTATGCTTTTAAATTATTTTGTCTAGAATCACACAGAGCGTCTGGGTAAATTAAGGAATTATACTTGCACCTTTTTCCATAATCTCTGCTGTCTCTCCCACAGTCTACCTCTCTCTGCTTATAGTGTCCCCTTTCTTCTGAAATTTCCCTTTTTTCCTTATTTTCACTTGTCTTTTCTCATAGTGCCACTTCTTCTCCTACTCCCTCCTGTCCTCTTAGTCCCCCTCTGTCCTCATTGTTTCCTATGTCTTCTAATAGTCCCCCTTCTTTTTAAAGTCTCAAGCAAGAGGTGCTCCTCAGATACACATGCTAATATGGATAAAGATGCTCCCAAATTTGGAACAGACTCAGATGATACTGTGTTGTCTTTTATTGAGGAATACGCTACATGTGATATACCCAAAAACACACAGGATAAGGACTTAAGACAACAAGTCTTACGATTCCCAAGCCATCGTTGTGGGAAATACTGTAGTCGAAAGTACAAATCTAAGGAGAAATTCTACACCAAATACCGTTTTGGATTTCCACGCTCAGTAATATCGAAAGGAAGAGTGAACAGTTTTATGTCATCTTTACGGCATACTATCACAAGAAAGTCTCCAAAAAATACCTACATCTTAAGAAGAAATGAAGAGTCAAAATACATAAATGACTATAACCCAGTCATTTTGTCCATGTGGAATGCTAACATGGATATTCAATATGTTGCAGACAATTCCATTGCTGTTGCTCGATATGTAACATCATACATAACAAAATCAGAAAAGACGGAATTGAAGGAAACGTGGGAAGAGATTTCCCACGAGAAGAGTCTAAGTACGAAATTATACAGTTATAGCTTGAAGATGTTATCTCATCGAGAAATAGGAGCGTATGAATGCTCGGATTGCTTATCATCTGCAAGTCTATACTCCAAATCTAGAAGAATGATTTGGGTGAGTCTAGGGGGTAGATGTATCAAGCTTTTTTCTTGTCGCAAACGCTGCGAATCGTAAAATAGCAGCGTTTGCGACAAGAATAACGGGAAATTAGATGTATCATGCAAAAAGTTTGCAATATTAAGGAATCGCAAATTTTGCGATTCCTTAACGTTGCGCAAGCATTTAAGAAATCCCAAATTGTGATTTCTTAAATTCTATGTATGAAACATTTCATTTTAGCGAATTTTGGCTAAAAAATCGCAAATTACCACCAACTTGTAGTTGGTACGACGCTGTCATATTAGCGCGTACCCCTTTAGAGCTTCAGCATGCCCTTGTAAAGTATCACGACTTCATGGCTAACCTGGACCTAAAGATAAATATTAAAAAGACGTTTGTTATGTCCGCAGGTCCAAGGGTGAAGAATACTAGGCCTATTTATATTGAAAATCAAAAATTGGATTCCACAGCCACCTATCCCTATTTGGGAGTACTATTTGACAACAAATGCACCTGGAAACCTGCCATTGAATCAAGGAAGCTCACTTTTAAAAGGGCAACAGCTGCATTGGTTAATTTTGCTAAAAAATTAGGCAGGCGCCCCCTGTTTAACTTCTTGAAATCTATAAGGCCAAATGCATTTCAAGTGCAATTTATGGGGCTGGGATCTGGGGCATTGCTAAGGTTGAGGAGGTTCAAAGGGTGGAAAATAATTTTCTAAGATTTATTTTGGCTGTCCCAAAGGTAACTTCCAACTATGCATGCCACATGGAGCTGGGCTTGACTTTTGTAACAGATCTGATAAGGATCCAACCCCTTCTTCTGTGGCACCGAATATGGTCCACCAGTGAAACCTCCCTTTGTAGGGAGTTTATTAAGGACTGTATTTTCCTAGATAAGGGACACTACATCTCCTGGTTAGATTATGTCAGAATCTTCCCGTGCAACCTTGGTATGCAACAGTTTTTTAACTCGCCTTCTATAATTGCAGCAATACCAAGGAAACGGTTTAAAAAGGTGTGTTTGACCCATCTAGAATCTTTACGATTATCCAGTGAGGTGTCTAAATCTACTGTGCAACATTCACTACAGATTCAGACAACACTGATGGTCCAGCCTTATTTAACCTTTGAGCTTTCCGGATATGAAAGACTCTTGCTAACGAGGTTAAGGCTCAATACATTTCACCACCTAGTCACCTTCCCTAAGATTAATAACTGGGAAAAAGACCCTCAACCATGCCCCTGTGATGATTGCTCCCCCCAATCCACTATCCATACGTTACTTTTTTGTAATTTTTACCAGGATCTGAGGAAACAGTGGCTCACTCCCATTTTAAAAATCATGGGCCTACGCAGGTGTCGTCCGGCATTCCTTGCGTTGCAATTTCTAGAAGTTGAACCCTTTGCTAAATCAATAGTAAACTTCCTGAAATTGACTATTAAGCACAGGCAGAATTTAGAGCTACAGTGAAATGTACCTTGGGTGTCTGTAAAATGGATTAGCTTCATTTTTCTTTTAGATTTTACTGTATCTTCATATCAATTTATGACATATTGTTTGTCACCTTTTTTTTAACACGTAAGCTTTCTATTTCGATTGTATCCGTGTTTATGTTTTAGCAGCTTATACTCTTATGGTCGTAGCTTCCATATAAAGAGTAAATAGTGTCTATTTATGGGATGATCAGAACTTTGGGAAACTGTCACAATGTTGATATTTTATCATTTTTATAATATAACCGTTATTAATTGTACTTTTTGTAATATATTCTGTGCTTTTATGGATGTTCTACGTACAACCGAATAAAGCTTGATTTGATTTGATTTGATTAGTTGGTGGTAATTTGCGAATTCTTTGACAAATGCACTTTATGCAATTTTTAAAGGTGCCATTTGACGCTCATACATGCCCTTAGGGCATGTATTTGCACCATATGCGCACACATATCATTTTCAGGGGTGCCTCCTGGCCCATAGAAATGAATGGGAAATTATTCCTTATTTGCGATTAGCAATTTGCTAATCGCAAATAAGGAATTTTAAGAAATCGCTAAAAAATAGCGATTTTCTACATACATGCCATTTTGCTATTCCCAAATAGCGATTCCTTAAAAATCGCTATTTGGAAATCGCAAATGGGTATGTTGATACATCTAGCCCCAGTTCTTGCTGCGACACCTAACCAAGTACTTAAATCTGTACAAGAAATTGAATATTTAGCTGAAAAGGAGCCAGAAAGTACAGATACTGTGAAAACAAATATGTTGGATACATATTATCCAAATAGAAGTCATCATCTTGAGAACATTTGTCTTTATGAAGTGCTGCAAAACTATATTTTTAAACGGAGTATTACAGAAAACATCAATAATGGTATATATGCTGTGATTGGTTCTGAAGGGTATCTGGTGAAACAAAGAAAAGGACATTTGATTAGTCACTGTAAACTGAGTTGCGAAACACCTGACAAAAGGGAATTTTACTATTTAGCTCTTTTGCATCTTTTCAAGCCATGGCGTTCAGAATTAGAATTACTTGGAGATTTTGAGAGCTATGAAGATTCTTTCAATGCAACTAAAGATTCTATAGAATGTCCTGTATTTGCTAATTATGTGAAAATGTTGAATGATGAAAATGAGCAAGAAGCTACAATTGCAGCTGAGATAGCTAGAGACAGTTCTCAAGACAGTCAAACTTCTGCTCTATTAAGTCAGGATCCATTAGGAGAACCAATTATTCAAAATGAAGCAGCAACTGCTATGGAAGAGGTGGAAACAGTAATGTATCAAGCTCAATAAGATGTAAGAAACTTAGGAAATTTGAAAGAACAACTAAATGTTGAGCCGAAACAAATATATGAGCAAGTGAAAGAACAGAATAACCATGGATTACTTCATGAAAAGAAAGAGTGCTCTTGCTCATCGTTTCAACCTATCCAAATATATGTGAGTGGACAAGCTGGAACAGGGAAAAGTTTTTTTAATTAAAGTAATTTCAACTTATCTACACAAAACAACTGACTCGTATTTGTCTTGTATTTTCACTGCTCCAACTGGATTGGCGGCACACAATATTAAAGGAATTACTTTAGATCGTTTATTAATGCAATCAGTAGAGCATTAAAACAAATTAGAATACTAAAAGCTATCTGGAGAAGCTTGTTTTGAAGTTTTTAAGAGTCTTGAAGAAAATGAAACTTCTCATTATTGATGAGGTAAGCATGGTATTAAACATAATGCTTGCCTTTGTGCATTTAAGAATGCAGCAAATTCTTAAAACAGACTATGACAAATTATTTGGAGGAAAACATGTCATAGTTTTTGGAGATCTACTACAACTTACTCCTGTAAAAGGACAACCAGTGTTTAAAACACTGGTACATGAAGATATCAGAAAGTCTTCGGGAGCATTGGAAATGTTAACATTTGGTCATATTTTGAGTATAAGGAACTTATTACAAATATGCGTCAGGCAAATGATGCAGATTATGGAAAAATTCTTCAAGATATAAGAATTGGAAAAGTGACAGACCATGGCAAACAAGCTTTACAGAGACGATTACTTCCCAATTTGTTTCCAAATGAAAATATTGTTCCAGAGAAAATATATATGAAATTTGCAGAAAACAACTCTGTAATCTGCTTAATGCCAACACTGTGTGAATGTTCTGTATTCAATAAAGAAATGTTAAAGTTGGAAAATGAAGAAATTATAAAATTGGAAGCTATTGATAAAATAGAACATGAAGGAATCACTATTATTTTGACTGAAAAGTTGAAGAGGAAATTGGATTCTTTAGAGAAGTCGATAAGTAAAACTGCTGGTTTAGAGAGGAATTGTATGCATGTGTAAACTGTAGGGTAATTTTACGACATAATTTGAATGTGGAAAAAGGTTTAGTAAATGGAGCAATGGGTAAAATTGTTGATTTTGTTAATTATGTAAATAGAGATGGGATTGAATTTTTGAAAATCAAATTTGATGAAATTGCTGAAGTACAACAATTTATTCGTTGTTCATCTCGGTTTTTGCTTGTGAAAGATTTGTACGTACGCAGAAAACAGTTTCCTATTTGTTTGGCATATGCGGTGACCATTCATAAATCTCAAGGTTTAAGTGTAGATAGTGCTTTAGTGAATATTGGAAGTATCGTGTTTAAAGAGGGTATGTCATATGTTGCTTTGTCCGGAGCCAGAATTTTATCTGGATTATACTTGATTGCTTTTGATGAGACAAAGGTTAGTGCAGATGCAAATTGTGTGAAAGAATATAATAGGTTAAGAAGAGAATATGCATCAATTTAGGGCAATATCCAGTATTTGAAAAGCTTGTGGTAGGTAGAAAAAGAAGATTTGAGAATATCTGTAGTGAAACTGAAGAGAAAGAAAAAAACAAGATGAAATGCGCCTGCAAGCAAAAAGAAAAAGGACAGTGTTGAAGAGAATGTTGGTTATTGGTTTGAAAATAGTTGTGGTGTCAACTGCTATGCTAATGTAGTTTTTAATGATGTTTTTTTTCTTGAAAGTTTGCAACAGCAGATTTTTGAAAATCGAGATGAATGATTCTGTTCATTGTTGTATTCTGTTTATGAGAATTGTAGTAGTGATAAAAGTAAAATACAAAGTGTTTCTGATATTCGAAATGTTTTGAACATATGTTCTGGTTCTACTCAATTTACGCAGAATATTCAGCAAGATTGTCAGGAATTTTTAATGTTTATGCTTTTTGTACTGGAAGATGAAGGTATAGATATTGAAAATCTTTTTGGCCTTTCTTATAAATGGCAACATGACTGTCAAAATTGTTTGCTTACATGTAACACTATCATAGACTCTGAAAGATTCATATATTTGACTTTACTAGACTGTGAATCAGTGTCCTTTAACAATCTAGTTAGAGGAGCAAGACAAAACATGGAGTGTAGCCAATGTAAATCAGAAATGTCATCAACATTATTTATACAAAGATATGGACAGTATGTAATTTTAATGCTGCAACGTTGTAGAGCTGATGGAAGACAATTGAAAACTTTAATTAACAATTTTGTAGCTACTCAACTATCAATATAAGGAAGAACTTTTGTAGCTGTTTCAATTATTTTTCATGCTGGACCTTCTACAACATCTGGACATTACACTGTTTATTTAAAATGTCTGAAAGGTTGGATACATTGTAATGATATTCAATTAGTTTTTAAGCAATGTTTGCCTAAAGAGTTACCAAATTCTTACCTAATATTTTTAAAGCCAACATTTTAAGATCAAAATTTAGCCTTTCAGGATTACTGCTGTTAAGGTACCGTATTTTCCGAAGTATAAGACGACTTTTTAACCCCTTAAAATGTTCTGGAAAGTCGGGGGTCGTCTTATACGCCGGGTACCAAAATTGACAGTATGTTTTACATAGCGCGGACTTCACCCGAAGGTGTCAGACCGCTTCTCAATTGAAAATGGTGCCGCTTAGGGAACTCCAGCACAAGAACGAAGAACGTAGGCGATGGTGGCACTGTGCAACAACACGATATCAGCCCGTCGCCAGGCACTGAAAGCGGTCTTGAAAATAAATTACAGTTACGATATCAGCCCCTCGCCAGCCAGAGGCAACTCAAACACTGCACAAGTATCAAAAGCAAACAAATGGCGCCGTGAACCCTACCTAGACTGCAGCTGCACATCCCCAGGCAGACGGGGCGCTCCTCCACATGTGCTGATCTCTCTCTCCTTTCATAATTCTTACGCTCATCGGAAGGAGAGGAGCGTCAGTACCACATGATCTCCTCGGTCCATGGAGATAGAAAGGGGACTGTAGGATGTTAGGAAGTGGGGGTAGTCTTATACGGCGAGTATAGCACAAAACCTACATTTTGTCAAGAAAAGTAGGGGGTCGTCTTATACGCCGGGTCATCTTATACGCCGGAAAATACGGTAGATTAGTCTGGTGTTGTAGAGTATTTTGTAACTGAGGTTGAGGAGCTAGAAGGAAATCCTGTTGTTGATGTTGAGGTAGTGTAGGTGTATCATGTCGTGGGTGATGTGGCTGTAGCAGGGGACATTAAAGATCAGTCAGGTGGAGGTGCTTTGAATTGGTTGTAGTCGTTATAGGTGTTTGGCTGGAATTCTTGTGTAGAGTGTGTTGCCGCAGTGTAGTCTGTTTCTTCTTTTCTGTAGGATGTACTTGTAAATGTTGCAGAGCATGTGGAAGGTGTTATAGCAGTATGAGGAAATGCTGTAGACTTGGGGGTGGGTCTGAAGATGAGTATCTTCATGTTGTGCGAGTTCATGTTTAAAGAGCTGCTCCTTATCTACTGGATGACGTCCTTAATTGCGTTGTGGAGGTTGTTTTTTGTGGTATATGGCTCCTTGGTTAGGAAGAGGATGAGGGGGGTGTCCTCGATGTAGGAGATTATGTTGTGGTTGAGATGGTGGGCCACTTGTGTAAGGGTGGCCATGGAGATGATGAATAGCTTTGGGATGAGGGATGAGCAGTGGAGGACGGTGCAAATGATGTCAGTGGTTTTGAATCGGAAGGCTGGAAGGCAGACGCTCAGAGTTTCTATTGAACAACTTTTAAACGAAGAATTTTACACATACTATTTGGCCATGGGGAAAAGTATGTGAAACCCTTAATGGCTTTTTGTTGTAAATTTTGTCCGCAAATATATGTAAGAAAAATTATTTATAATGGAAGAAAATTAATGATGGTGTTTTGTTATTTCAAGATTGCTTGCCATACCTCATAGTTACGTAAGAAATTCGTCTTAGAAAAAAACATTTAACATATGTTTTATTTCTATTTTTTAGATTGCTATTGAGATTGTTGTTTGGTTTTTTTAAGATAATCTTCTTGATTGTCTTTTTTCCCGCTGTTATGTGATGAGTACTATTGAACTCACTCTTTCTAGTGAATTTCAATATATTCTGAGAACAGCAAAAAAGGCATCTGAAATGCTTTACAAATGATTTTGTGTTGTAAAAGATGAATTGTAACTGTATTTTTTTGTCTTCTACAAATGCTAAATTTATAATAATTTTTTATTTTTTATTTATTATTTTGAATGTAAGTATAACTAACTGTTAACAATGATCGATGGGATGTACTTCTACAGAGCTGAAGTAAGAGAACCTCCAATGTGTACATAAGTTTGTAAAGATGGTTTGTATCTTTTAAACATTTTTGAAGAAATTTAAAAAAATATATACTGAGTGTACCTGTATTCTTTGCATTATAATAGCCTTAGTTTTTTTCTATGGTGATAAAGAGTGACTGGTTTGTAAATGTAAGGAAATTTTAAAACTAAAAATTCATATAAGCAATTTTATTGATATAATCATATAAAGTAGGTGAGAATGGTTTTTGCATAATATTTTTTTAAAGGGCAAAATAGTTGATAAACCTAGTTTTGTAATATGTATTAGGAAAAATGATCAAATGAAGGGTTTATGTTTTTCTACAAGGAACAAGAACATTACAAATTTCACTATGGAAAAAGAACAGAACAATATGGAAGATAGTTTTGAAATTAGTAACACTCTGATAGAGGAGCTAAATATACCTTTCATGGGGAGCGAGAATGAAGTTGAAAGTATTGGTGCTGGAGATATTACCTGCGATTTTTTAGATGAAACATTGTATGATGATTTTGTTGAAGCATTAGACGACATCTTGTTTCATGATATGACTTTTGAAATTGATCATCCAGAAAATGAAACTTCAGACAAAATTATGTTAGAAGCTCTATTAAATTAATAAATGTTACAGGAATTAATTTATGATTTAAAATTAAAAATAGTTTGAGAGACTCTTCTTGTAGAATTGTAATCATTCAGGTAGTATCCAAGTACTCATGGTGCAAAGTGAGCCTTAGGACATGGACTGCTTCAAACCTCTATAGATTATGTATGCACTCTTCTATGCACCAGCAAAGTTGTGTTTTATAGCTTTTATTTCCAGGTCTATATCATTTGACTTCCAGCAAAGTCTCTGTGATTGCTGATTCCGTATTGTACTGAGCTATTCAGCAGAATGTTCTTATCTATGCACTGTGCTAAAAATGAACCTATTTTAAATTCAGTTAGGCACTCTCCTTGGAGAGATATATTTATCCAGTCAGTATCCAAATATTCATGGAGGAAAGTAGGCCTTAGGCTACAGCTTTCTAAACTGTTAATGTTGGCGACACACTGTTTGGAGAGGCATAATTTTGTGACATAGTAAGATAGTGTAGCGAGCGAGCCTGAACCGCCGAAGGGGGTTTGGAGGGGGGGGGGATGTTTTCTCCCTCTGGAAGAACATTTTGAAATACAAGTAGGAAAATGGTCTCCATCTCTGTGTGTCCATCCCAGTGCCACCCTCCTCCCTCCCTCTGTCTATCGCAGACTCTCTCCCTCTGTCTCCCTCACTCTCCCTTTCTGTTTGTCTCCCACAGTTTCCCTCTTTCTCTGTCTCTCTCCCTCCCTCTGTCTGTCACCCTCTATCTCTGTCTCTGTCTGTCCCTGTCTTCTTCCCTCTGTCTCCCTCTCTGTCTCTGTCTGTCTCTGCCTCTATCTCTCTGCCCCTGTCCCTGTCTCTGTCTCTATCTGTCTCTGTCTTTATCTCTGTCTCCCTCCCTCTCTCTGTCTCTCTCTCTCTCTCCCTCCCTGCCTCTCTGTCTCTTTCTGTCTCCCTTCTTCTCTCTCTCTGTTTACCTTCCTCTCGCTTGCTCTCTCCCTCTCTCTTACTCTCTCTCCATCTGTCTCACTCACTCTCTCTGTCTACCTCTCTTTGTCGCTACAAGGCCGCAGAGGAGGAAGCCAGCACGTTTTGCAATTTTCTTCCAGCAAGAAACCCTCCCTTACACCCAACTGAAGTCGAGTTCCATATTGGTTTCTACCCTGAAAGGGGTTTACTAGAGCCCTGTGCAAGAGCAGATGTCTGCCGTGTAGACACCACTAACACAAGAAAAGCCAAGCCTTGATCCGCAGGCAGAGCACTTCTTCAATAGGGTTTACTCTTGCTAAATTGTCCACAGTTTTAGCTTACAACACATCATGAATATTCTACCATCAATAAATGAGAGAGCAGGCAGAGAGAACGTGCCTTGAATTTTCAGAGAGCAGCCAGGGAACGTCTCTCTAATGGTTCTATGCAGAATAGCCCTGGTGTGCATCAAAAGTGAAGATAAACTATGAACGCATGCACACACATTTTTAAATCGGGATGCATACTGTACATCCAGCTTCTCTGCAAGAGGCTTCCCTGGCTTCGCTGTGCGCAGGCAGCCGAGGCCAAGGTTAAGGCTTTGTTCTGCAAGTTTGAGACACCGAAGGAATTTCCACAAAAGGAATTGTACAGCCCCGATTAACACTGAAAGCCTTTAGTGTGCTTTTTTTGTAGCTGATAGGCAGGTGGCATTTCCCTTCCTGTAGCCTGGAGATGAGAGCTGTCAGCACTGCTGCACTTCACAGGTGTTTCAAAGACCATAAAGCAGAGTATCAAGGAATGCCTCTTAATTAGCAGCCGTTATGTGCTAAGTGCCTGCGACACACCCACCATTTGTAGGCGACACAGTATTGTGTTGGGACACACAGTTTGGAAAGCTCTGCCTTAGGCCATGGACTGCTTTAAACCTGCATAGACTATGCATGCAGTCTTCTATGTACCTACAAACTAGTCCTTTATACATTGAATTCCCCTGTCTGTATCATTAGACTTTCAGCAATCACTCTCATTCTACTGTTTCATTAGGCTGGCTATTTGTGCCATCGGAACGTCACTTTTTGTGATGTTCCGTGGCACAGCTGTCTACGTGATATTTATCAGGCACAAATAACCCAATTACTTTGGCATACTGCTGCATGATAAATATCATCCCCTTTAACATAGTGTTCTGCATTAAAGGGGCATGCAATGGGTGTTGCTAGGAGCGTTCACAGCAACACCTATAGCTTTTTGCCACTGCCCCAGATTTACGAGAAATTGTAAATCTGAGGCAGTGGCAAAAGCTTACGCCTTCCAGGGGAGGCGTAAGGAAGGCACAACAAGGAAAAATTGTTTTATTTCTATTTGTTTCTCCTTTTTCTATGTTTGCTGCATTCTGCAGCACACATAGAAAAAAGAAAAGTCTCTTGTGATTAATTTTGTACAGAAAGGTTTCCCTTGCTGAACAAAAATAATCATCCCCGCAACACAGGCACCTTTGCACTATTGTGCAAAGGTGCTTGCGTTGGCACAGGCACACCATTGTGGTCCGGTGCAGGGGAAAAGGAGAGGCATATGCCGTATCTTATAGATACAGCGCATTCTTCTCTTTTTCATTTGACGTATGGAAGTGCAGAAGGAAGGCCTGCTGTGCTTCCTTACAGCAAAATCTCATAAATGAGGTTCTATTTCAGTAGCCAAGTATTCATAGTGCAAAGTGGGCCTTAGGGCAAGGAGTACTTCAAACCCCTATAGACTATGCACACACTGTTCTATGCACCTGCAAATTTGCCTTTTATATGTTGAATTCCGCAGTCTCTATCCTTACACTTCCACCAATTTTGGTATACTTTTGTAGTGACTCATTGATCATTGTGTAGTAAGGCATTCACTACATTAAAACACTAATTAGTAGATGTACAATAAGTGGTAGATCCCCATAGATATGCCAGTTATTGTGCAGTGTAACATCACCACCATGGATGCCACGTATTTACAATGGGTTGCACTATGGGGCAAAAACGGTACAGATATGTGATGTATCTGCGCTGTGAAGATGGAACATTGCTTGACTTGTGTTGCAAGTGCAATGCAGCTCCAGCAATGCTGTTGGGGCCATATGCTCATAATGCTGTGTCAATCCTTATACCTGATTCAAGCAGGTGCAGGGTTTTGACGCAGCATAAACCCAAAAGTATCTGAATGAAATCTTATAGATTTCACTTAGTCACTTTTAGGAGGCGTTCCTGCACCAGAACATCCTCTCCCTGTGCAGGAATGTCTCCTTTTGGCACAGGGCTTTACAATGTGATGCACCTTCCAAATGCGTCACATTGTAAATACCACACATCATGGCACATCTTTTGCACCACCGCTGCGTCACAAAGTGATGCAATGACTGTGTAAAAGAGGCACAAGGGGGTTGTAAATCCACCCCTAACACATACAAATTCATCCAGGCAGTTTCACCAGCAGTGCAAATTGAAGCATAGACTTGTAACATATTTATGTTCATATGTTACATTCAAGTGCTTCGGAGGTACTACAGTATACTATAGGTAAACACCTTATAGATTTATGCTGTAGCACTTCCTTATAGGTCTGCACTTTCACATTCACCATACACTACTAATGTATTCAGTCATTCATTTATGAACTACACATTCAATCTGACAAACTTTGACACACTAACATAGAAATATAGTTCTTTCTTTGACCAGTGAAGATAGTTCTGAAAATAACTTTTTTTTGTCTTTTTTTTTTAGTTTTGTGTTTGTTTTGTAATTTTTCAATAAGTTTTTTTAAAGCAAAAAATAGAACTAGAAACAAAAAAACTGGAACTGCAACAAAAAAGTTTTTTTTTAAATTATGTTTTTTGGGCAACGGTGCTCCTCTTGCCTCTTTACAATTAGGTTAATTGACCACTCACCATAACAAAGAAGTTCTTTGCAGTACTTGCAAGGAAAAGTCAGGTTGGCAAACTGAGGGACAATAATTGGATGTGGACTCCTCGGAGGAGGCTGGTGGTGGTGCAGTTGAAGTACTAGCCACTGCAAGTGGAGTATTCTCTTGCAAGCTGCGTGTGGCTATCCTTGCATAGTTGGTAGGATGCAAGGTCTTCACATGACGAACCATACTAGCAGTTCCAAAAGAATATTTTTTAGAGGGATCACCCCTTGAAAGAGTAACTTCGCATATTTTGCATGTTACCTTAGGAGCATTTACTTTCTTCTGCCCCTCAGGAAATGTAAAAAATGTCTACATAAATGCTTTCCTTCCTTTTTTTCTGAGGGGGCTCAGCTACAAATTCTTCCTCTGAAGAATGTTCTGAAGAACTCTCAGGAAGACCAGCTATTTTTCACTTTTCTTCTAAAGGACTGCAGCTCCTCAGAATAGATGGCGCTCCTGAGAAAGTCCAAGTAGAATTATCAAAATAGGAGGGGTCTTTCAACAGTTGGAATAGGAAGTGTTATGAACCAATAAAATCTCTTCTTTTAAAGTCACATGGCTGTGCGTACTCTTCCGGTGCGCTTACGGAGCTCTTACGCTGCGCTTACGCTGCTCTTACGGTGCGAGTACGTACGACGTACCATCGCGATGTGGGTAATTGCTTTCAAAAGTAATATACGCTTATTAAAAGTTTTATAAAACAATTTTTGTGATTATCCCACATAATGTCTTCCCTTAATATGTACATTAAATACATAAATATGTGATTTTGAACAGTTAGAAACTTTCGCGGCGTGCACGTACGGTGCGCCGTTTATGACGTCACACGGAAGCGTTGATGCGACGGGTAACGTCAAAGTGCATTCGTAACGTGTGCGCGGGTACACGCAGAGAACGATTTACTGTACAAAGTATGGTGCGTTCACGGTATGCGTAATGTAAGATTATAAAAAAAAATATGAAAAAGGAATTATATAGAATTTTATTTTAATATGTTGAAAAAAAATAATTAATAAAAAAAATATTTTTGAATTTAGTTTTGTTATTATTTTACATTAAGAATATGAAATATAACTTAAAAAATAAAATAAATATAAATATTTATAATCAAAATTTAGGAAATTAGTATAAAAAGAAAGAAATATAATAATTAATACATTTAAAAATTATCATTTAAAAAACCTTGCAAATTCACTGAAAAAACCATAGGTTTCACACAAGTTATAGTTAGGAATTAGCATTTAAAAAACCTTAGAAATTCACTGAAAAAAACATAGGTTTCACACATGTTATAGTTAGCTGGACGTTTCACTCATACAAAACCATTGAAATTCCCCTGTTTTAGTTAGTTCAGCTAACTATAACTCGCGCGCCAATGCACTGCTGATGACGTCACATATTACATCACTCATGACATGGTCAGTGACATCACTCATGACATCACTGATGACATCTCAAATGAAATCACTGATGACATCATCCTTGTGAAAGAGTGTCAGGCATCCTCTCACCTTAATATAACCTTTGATACATACATTCAAAAATTGAAACTAAAATTTTCAAAAAACCTGGACATACCAATTCCAGTTACAACAACCTATTCAGTAATTCCAACATCTACATACACATCCACTCTTTACCAACAGATCTATATAGTCACTCATACATGTACTCACTCATCATATGTTCTCATACACCTATACATCCTGTTACACACCGATACTCATCCATAGTTACTCACACACATACTCACACCTGCAAATAAACTATCAAACATCCATTTACTTGCATATACAGCTATACATACACCACTACACTTACTTATACAGAAACGTACTCATACTCTCTTAAGCAATAACTTATAGAAACACATACTTATTGATACAGGAACTCTTCCAAACTCTCACTCTCACATATACTCACTTATATACATCAATACTCACATATATTACTTTAAAACACGTGTAGTTACTCATAAAGACACTATTGAGACAGTCATTCACTCACTAACACACCCATACACACACTCATCCACCCATACAGTCCTGCACACATGTTGTCTTCAAAACACATACAAACAGGGAGTCACTCATTCATGCATCTACACGCTAAGTAATATCCCCCACCGAACCATATATGTATTTCTACTATGTCTATAATAGGTTGCACTGCACTGGCACTTTAAAAGCGATGTAAAAAATCAATGAGATGTCATGTGATCAAGGGAGGGATCTCCCGAAACGCGTCATTGGCAAAATAAAATAATGCATTAACGAAAACCTGGGTCTACGCTTGTCTGTTCGGGTTTGGAATTGAAGCAAAGGCGAGTTTGGAGCAATATATAGATATATATGTATACATACATACATACATTCCTTGTACTCCGCTCGACATGGCAGCCGCCACATCACTGTCCTTTTACCCAGACAGCTCTCCAAGAAAAGCGAACAAGACAGACCCAGGTTACTGGTGCAATTTAGTGCTTTATTTCCATAGAACCCAGCAAGACTGCCCAACATACATATATATATACATATATATATATATATATATATATATATATATATATATATATACATATCCAAGTACCAGCGTTTCTTCTCCATGTGCTAGGAATTCTCCACGCCACAGATTACGCAGACACTGACCAATTGAGGTGCTAATCTCTTTTATTCAGTGCAAGTTAGCCGCATGACGTTTCGGCTCCGAGGAGCCTTGTTCACATGACAGTGTTCACAATAATGAAATGTTCTTTTAAAGTGCCAGTAATTGGTGTAGACTTGGTCACATGTGGGGGCTAAGTATAAACATGGTAAAAATACTAAGGTTTCCACAAAGTTCATATCATCATTTCAGTTACAATGACCATTTTGCTTTTTTACTTTGCAATACCTTTTAAGTATCCACTTAAGTTCAAATTTAAATAGATGCTGAATTTCAACATTTTAAATCACGGTTAAATACCTGTTATTAGTACATATTTGAATATACATTGATCATAATAATGTCAGTTTGAATGGTGTGATGTTATTAATAAATATAATCAATGATAATATATCTAAAAGTACTTCATAATATATAGATCTAAAGTGCTAGTGCCAAAGTGCTAGTGCCTTATTCAATGTGCAAATTATGCATTTGTGCAAATTACAATTCTCTAGGATATGTTATTCCTATTATATTAATTGTGCAAAAAAGGGCATAAATGTAAACATAGCTGTATGAAGTATCACACCTCTAATCGCCAAACATTTATTTATCTCAAATAATAACAATTTGATCCTATCACAGTTACTTCTCTATGTACATGATTAAATCAGCTAAATGCTATCATGGTCTGGTGATAACCTAGAATACATGTTGTATCATTTGTACAACCTTAGAATTACCAAACGTATGGTGTTACAGTGAATAAAAATGATAATAAATTTGTAACTCATATTCTGAATATCAACTATTTGGGTATTAGGACGCATTTGGTTTAATCTGATATTATGTGCCCTTATGGTGTGTTTAAATTGTCTAATCAGATATCAGCAGTCATAACACAACTACAACCTATATACATATTTTGTTACTTACTACTTCCTGTCATGATATATCCCAGCCGGGTATAATATATACATATATATATACATCATTGTTTGAAAGGCGTTGTGCTCATCATGTAGAGTGGGACTGCGATCTGCTGTGCTGAAAATCTCAAAATAAAGGCTTTTAACTCTTTGCAGAGGCATCTTCATGTGGGGCAACCTTCTTGTTTGATGTTTAGCTGCTTTGCTCAGCCGCGAAGATGCCCGCTGCATATGTCGCAGATCTGGCACTTGGGAGCACCGAGCGCTGTAGAGCGGAGGGGCCGCTTTGAGAATTGGTGTCATGAACAGTACCGCAGTGGGTTCCAGTTCCACTCTTACCCACTGGGGAAATACGGAATTACAGTACAGACAGTGGCGGCACCTACACCAGGGGTGAGACACTACCAAAACCAGAATGCTTTGCAGCATACGCCCATTAAGGCGGGTCTTCAAACACTTATCAGAGTGTGTCTCAATGCGCCTGCTACTTTCTGCTCATTCTCCCGTGATCAAGAATATTCATTGTTTAAAACGTGTTGGGCTCATCATGTAGAGTAGGACTATGATCTGCTGTGCTGAAAGTCTCAAAATAAAGGCTTTTAACTCTTCGCAGAGGCATCTTAATGTGGGGCAACCTTCTTGTTTGATGTTTAGCGGCTTTGCTCGGCCGCGAAGATGCCCGAGCGCTGTAGAGCGGAGGGGCCGCTTTGAGAATTGGTGTCATGAACAGTACAGCAGTGGTTTCCAGTTCCACTCTTGCCCACTGGGGTAATACGGAATTACAGTACAGACAGTGGCGGCACCTACACCATGGATGAGACACTACAAAAACCAGAAAGCTTTGCAGCATACGCCCATTAAGGCGGGTCTTCAAAAAATTATCAGGGTGGGTCTCATCGCGCCTGCTGCTTTCTGCTCATTCGCCTGTGATCAAGAACATTCATTGTTTGAAACGCGTTGGGCTCATCATGTAGAGTGGGACTACGATCTGCTTTGCTGAAAATCTCAAAATAAAGGCTTTTAACTCTTCGCAGAGGCATCTTCATGTGGGGCAACCTTCTTGTTTGATTTTTAGCGGCTTTGCTCGGCTG
Organism: Lissotriton vulgaris; assembly: GCF_964263255.1. Lineage (NCBI taxonomy): Eukaryota > Metazoa > Chordata > Amphibia > Caudata > Salamandridae > Lissotriton > Lissotriton vulgaris. The sequence goes on from NC_141691.1 coordinate 959,805,549, forward strand.
CGAAGATGCCCACTGCATATGTCACAGATCAGGCGCTTGGGAGCACCGAGCCCTTTAGAGCGGAGCGGTCGCTTTGAGAATTGGTGTCATGAACAGTACCGCAGTGGTTTCCAGTTCCACTCTTACCCACTGGGGAAATACGGAATTACAGTACAGACAGTGGCGGCACCTACACCAGGGGTGAGACACTACCAAAACCAGAATGCTTTGCAGCATACGCCCATTAAGGCGGGTCTTCAAACACTTATCAGAGTGTGTCTCAATGCGCCTGCTACTTTCTGCTCATTCTCCCGTGATCAAGAATATTCATTGTTTAAAACGTGTTGGGCTCATCATGTAGAGTAGGACTATGATCTGCTGTGCTGAAAGTCTCAAAATAAAGGCTTTTAACTCTTCGCAGAGGCATCTTAATGTGGGGCAACCTTCTTGTTTGATGTTTAGCGGCTTTGCTCGGCCGCGAAGATGCCCGAGCGCTGTAGAGCAGAGGGGCCGCTTTGAGAATTGGTGTCATGAACAGTACCGCAGTGGTTTCCAGTTCCACTCTTACCCACTGGGGAAATACGGAATTACTGAACAGACAGTGGCGGCACCTACACCATGGATGAGACACTACAAAAACCAGAAAGCTTTGCAGCATACGCCCATTAAGGCGGGTCTTCAAAAAATTATCAGGGTGGGTCTCATCGCGCCTGCTGCTTTCTGCTCATTCGCCTGTGATCAAGAACATTCATTGTTTGAAACGCGTTGGGCTCATCATGTAGAGTGGGACTACGATCTGCTTTGCTGAAAATCTCAAAATAAAGGCTTTTAACTCTTCGCAGAGGCATCTTCATGTGGGGCAACCTTCTTGTTTGATTTTTAGCGGCTTTGCTCGGCTGCGAAGATGCCCACTGCATATGTCACAGATCAGGCGCTTGGGAGCACCGAGCCCTTTAGAGCGGAGCGGTCGCTTTGAGAATTGGTGTCATGAACAGTACCGCAGTGGTTTCCAGTTCCACTCTTACCCACTGGGGAAATACGGAATTACAGTACAGACAGTGGCGGCACCTACACCAGGGGTGAGACACTACCAAAACCAGAATGCTTTGCAGCATACGCCCATTAAGGCGGGTCTTCAAACACTTATCAGAGTGTGTCTCAATGCGCCTGCTACTTTCTGCTCATTCTCCCGTGATCAAGAATATTCATTGTTTAAAACGTGTTGGGCTCATCATGTAGAGTAGGACTATGATCTGCTGTGCTGAAAGTCTCAAAATAAAGGCTTTTAACTCTTCGCAGAGGCATCTTAATGTGGGGCAACCTTCTTGTTTGATGTTTAGCGGCTTTGCTCGGCCGCGAAGATGCCCGAGCGCTGTAGAGCGGAGGGGCCGCTTTGAGAATTGGTGTAATGAACAGTACCGCAGTGGTTTCCAGTTCCACTCTTACCCACTGGGGAAATACGGAATTACTGAACAGACAGTGGCGGCACCTACACCATGGATGAGACACTACAAAAACCAGAATGCTATGCAGCATACGCTCGGCCGCAAAGATGCCCGCTGCATATGTCGCAGATCTGGCGCTTGGGAGCACCGAGCGCTGTAGAGCGGAGGGGCCGCTTTGAGAATTGGTGTCATGAACAGTACCGCAGTGGTTTCCAGTTCCACTCTTACCCACTGGGGAAATACGGAATTACAGTACAGACAGTGGCGGCACCTACACCATGGATGAGACACTACCAAAACCAGAATGCTTTGCAGCATACGCCCATTGAGGCGAGTCTTCAAACACTTATCAGGGTGTGTCTCATCGCGCCTGCTGCTTTCTGCTCATTCGCCCGTGATCAAGAACATTAATTGTTTGAAACGCGTTGGGCTCATCATGTAGAGTGGGACTACGATCTGCTGTGCTGAAAATCTCAAAATAAAGGCTTTTAACTCTTTGCAGAGACATCTTCATGGGGGGCAACCTTCTTGTTTGATATTTAGCAGCTTTGCTCGGCCGCGAAGATGCCCGCTGCATATGTCGCAGATCTGGTGCTTGGGAGCACCGAGCGCTTTAGAGCGGAGGGGCCGCTTTGAGAATTGGTGTCATGAACAGTACCGCAGTGGTTTCCAGTTCCACTCTTGCCCACTGGGGTAATACGGAATTACAGTACAGACAGTGGTGACACCTACACCAGGGGTGAGACACTACCAAAACCAGAATGCTTTGCAGCATACGCCCATTAAGGCGGGTCTTCAAACACCTATCAGGGTGTGTCTCATTGCGCCTGCTGCTTTCTGCTCATTGGCCCGTGATCAAGAACATTCATTGTTTGAAACGCGTTGGGCTCATCATGTAGAGTGGGACTACGATCTGCTGTGCTGAAAATCTCAAAATAAAGGCTTTTAACTCTTTGCAGAGGCATCTTCATGTGGGGCAACCTTCTTGTTTGACATATACACACACATATATATATATATATTCAGTGAAAAAACCATAGGTTATAGACCATATATAGTTAGGGATTTGCATTTACAAAACCTTATTTTACTCGCATAAAACCATTGAAATTCCATATATAGTTAGATGCGCTAACTATATATCGCGCACCCGCAATCCACTGCTGATGATGTCACATATTACATCATTCATGACATGGTCAGTGACATCACTGATGACATCACTGATAACAACTCAAATGACATCACTGATGACATCTCAAATGACATCACTGATGACATCACTGATGACAACTCAAATGTCATCACTGACAACATCACAGATGACATCATTCATGTGTTAATACGATGAACCTCTACAGACTCTGATATATCCTTAGATACACTCAGTGAAAACAGACACTCACAGATTGTCACTCATCCATGGAGTTACTCATACACCTAGACAGTCATGCAAAGAATCAATCACACCTCCCATTCCTCAACTATACAGTTATACACACCTTACTTATTGAAACATATTCTAACACATATTTACTCTCTTATATAATCCCTAATAAAAGTTCACAATGATCCATACAGCCACTCACACATTCACTGGCTCTAATGCACAGTTATTTATATATGTTAACTCTCACATGTACTGTGTTTTACATATGTACTTACTTTGACATGTAGCACTGAGATATCCATTCACTCACCAATACACTCATGCACACAGTCAACCGCCCATACAGCTGTTTCCACATGCACTTTTGAAACCATACATCTAGTGAATCAACTGCTCACACATCTATGCACAGAGTCACACACCTCCCAGCCACTCACACATATACTCAGTCTCCCATACAAATACTTGAGCAACCAATCAATAACCCATATAGTTATTCATATAGCTACTGATCAACACATGCAGCAGTTTACAGAACAACAGATATAATGATGCACAAACTAATATAGTTTATTCACTAACCCATGCACTCAGTGAGACACATTTAATCACTCCCTCATACAATCAGTCATGCACCTACTAAATCCTTCATCCAGACATTTATACATCCACTCATTCTTCAATATGTAAGACATATTTTAACTTTACAGAAACATACAGTCACTGGATGTTGTGATCAGTGATGTCATCAGTGATGTCACTGACCATGTCATGAATGATGTAATATGTGACATCATCAGCAGTGGATTGCGGGTGCGCGATATATAGTTAGCGCATCTAACTATATATGGAATTTCAATGGTTTTATGCGAGTAAAATAAGGTTTTGTAAATGCAAATCCCTAACTATATAGGGTCTATAACCTATGGTTTTTTCACTGAATTTTCAAGGTTTTGTAAATGCAAATTCCTAACTATATATGGTCTATAACCTATGGTTTTTTCTGTGAATTTCATTGGTTTTTTAAAAGCTAACACCTGTAACTGTAAAATGTATTCTTCTTTAAATCTTAAAATATATTTTAGATGTTTATTAATAATTTTTTTTTTAATATTTTTTTTCCTTCGCTTCTAGCTCGCGAACCGGGAAGCTTTCCGTTAGCTCATCTTGATGCCGTGACGTAGTCCGCGAACCGGTCAACGTTACGTTAGCGGAACTGTGACGCGTCGCGGAAGCGCGACGTATCACGTTGTCGCGTAATGCGTCTAATGACGCGCTGCGTTAGCGCTCCCGGAAGTGCTCCGGACCGCTAACCGGAAGCGATCCGAGACGCGGCGCGGACCGCGTAACGTAAGCGGAACAGGTCATGTGACTTGTTTATCAAACTTTTCATTGGTTCATTTCACTTTTCGTTTCCAAATGATGTATGACTAGGTCATGTGACCTAAAAATAACACTTTTCATTGGTTCAGAACTTTTGCTTTTCCCAAATCACGTAAACCCCTCCTTCTTTCCTCACTCTGACTTTCATCTTGGTGAGAGAAAGACCATTTACCTGAAGTTCAACAATGGCTTCCATTCTTGCTGCAGCTGGTGCACCCCCACCACCACCTCCACCTCCTCATAAGAAGAGAGGACCACCTAGTCAATTTACCTCCAACAGAGAGCAGGAAGAGGAGGAAGAAGAAGAAGAGGATCCAGATCAACAACAATTTATCCCAGAGTTGCCCCGTGTTTCAAAGAGAAAAACTAGTTTCATCTGGCAGTTTTTTTCCATCCCTCCAGGGGAGAAGAAGGTGAATGCGAAATATGCCACCTGCCTCATCTGTGATTACAGATTGTCAAGAGGCACAGAGAAGAAATATAGTATGGGCAACTATACTATGCATCGACATATGACCAGGTGGCATCCCTTGAACTACAGCCGGGCTGAGTTAAGGGACCTACAAGACAATCCCCCGACAACTCCTGTGGCCAGATCTACCTCATCAATGTCTTTGTCAGGAAGAGAGGCACAGGAAACTGTGCCAAATATTCAACCAAATTTCCAACATATGAGGTTTACTTGTATATATTGCGGTGCAATGTTGTCATATGGGAACATGAGCATCAACTTGATTAATATGGTGTTCGAAAACCATAAGTGCCCTAATGCACCCAAGAAGTAATTTTTTTTTTGCTCCTGTTGAGCCGTTTTCAATGCCTGTTTTTTTGTTGTTTCCCCTCCATAAAAAACACAAAAAAAACATAAAACTGTTCTAAAAATACAAAAAAATCAAAAAATGTTCAGAAAAAAAAATATATATATAAAACAACAAAAACAAAAAACAAAAAGTTCTTTTCAGAACTACCTCCCCTTTCAAATAAAATTGCTAGAATGTTTATCACTCTGGCAAGCTCTATTTCTTTTGGTTCGCTTCAAGTTCGCTGACCGGTTCGCGAACTTTAAGCGAACTAAAAAAATATTTTTTTAAAAAAAAGAAGAGTTAGTATAAGGGAAGTAAACAGAGAATAATGTAAAAAGAAAGACAGCTATAGAGAGTAAATGAGAGATAGTGTCAGTGACATCATCAGCAGTGCATTGCGGGTAAAAAGAGTAGAAAACATTTACCTTATAATTCTTGTTACCTTTTTAAAATATTTTTTCATACTTTCAATCTGTAAAACAGAGAACAAACATTTCCAAAAATATTAAAACATGTACTTAAAAATTAGAAAAGACAAGGGAAAAGGTTCAAGAACAAACAGTTTTTCAACAACTTTGACATTTACAGAAGTCTCTGCTTCTCTACGTCCCCTACACAATCCTAAATATATATATTTTACAAAAAACTGTATCTTGATGCTGATGAACTGAGGCCTATTTTGGAACATGGTGCTTCTTTTGCACTGCTAATGTCTCACAATAGTGATGCAATAGCAGCGCAAAAAAGATGTAAAGCCATCATAAAATTGAGTCTAACATTTTAAATGATTGTTTCAGGATGCAAATAAGATGTCTGCTTTCAACAGCTTTCTTTGAGGTGAGGCCTATTCATTTTTTTTAAAAAAAAACAGTACCCAGAAGTACAGCTCTGTAAGCATTAACATTGACACTTACAGAAGACTCAGTTTCTCCATATCTACCTCACATTTCTAAATGTATATCATAAGTACAAAAAGCAGAACATTAATTATACATGTTAAATGGTTTATTTTTGCTGTTCTCAGAATGTATCAAATTTCACTTAAATCAGTGACTTGAAGGTATTCATCATGTAACAGCGGGGAAAAAAAAACACAATCAAAATGATTGTGTTTAAAAAACCCATTCAACATAAGAAATCTGAATTCAAAACTCCTTAAAATTAACTTACTTTCAATGACGTCGAAGGATGTCCTATGAACAGCGTCCACTGTGTTGTGCTATAAATATTGTCAGCCCGCCACTTTCTGAAAGAAAACCTCCATCGATACGAAAAATATGTTACATAGAAAAAAAGACTTCTCTCATTCTATCACATGTTTCCACTAGGCCAAATCATGTTGCCGCGATTCGCAAGTCTTGTAATTCTTCCAATCAAATCCCGACATTTTCTATTTTCGCAACTTGCAAAAAGAAAACATTTGAGATTATTTTCACAATCCTGGACTACTAATATCTTACTCTTCTTTGTCACTCATGTTCTCCTTTTCCTATGACACTGATACTGCTTACTATGAAGCAGACTTACTTGCATCAGGTTTATATAGTCGGATTTTACAAAATAACATTATAATTAAAAGTTTTGGACCAATAATCTAGACAGCATTGCAGACTTACATTCCCTCAACTTGATGAACCTTTTCCAATTCTTCACAGGAAATCTCGAGATTCTTTCTTTAAAATTTTGGTTTTAAAAACACCAGGTAAGAATTTTTAAGGTCAAACGGCAATTTTTTTTTGAAACTTACAACGGAATCATTGCAGAATGACCAGCCGTTTCGAGACTTTAAATAAGCTGTATAATGTCCTGAAGTTGTTGAAGGACCATCGTGATAGATAATTGCTACAGTTACAAAAGTCCTTCCTGATATTGAAAGCTGAGAAGCCACAAAATTTTTTATTAAAGTTGACAATTTTGATCCATCAGGCCTACATCGTTGCATCATTAAAATGACATACTGTCCATATCTACGTATAAGTAATGTTGACATCATTTCAGATTTACATTGGCTACACTCCATGTTGTGATCCGCTGCATTTACTAGCTTATTAAAGGAGACTGATTTACTGTCTGGCAAAGTTAAATATATAAATCTTTCTGAGTCTACACTAGTAGTACTTGATACCCTACAATTCTCGCAGTCATGCTGCCATTGATAAGAAAGCCCAAACAGGTGATCTACATCTACACCCTCAACTTGCAATATATCAAGCATATACATTAAAAACTCCTGACAATCTTGCTGATTATTTTCAGAGAAGTCTGTTTGACCTGAACATTCATCTAACAGATAACGAACTTCAGACACACTTTCTACTTTTGTTCGATCAGTGCTACATTTCTCGAAAACAGAATTCAACAAACAGCATAAAATTTGTTCAGAATTCAACAGAATCTGTTCTTTTAAACTCTCTAGTGAAAAGAGAACATTAACCACTACATTTGCATAGCAGTTGACACCAGAACTGTTTTCAAATTGAAAACCGACAACATCTTCAACAGAATCCACTTTCTTTCTGCTAACAATTTTCGGTTCATTGACTTTTAGTCTTTTTGCAACAACCTCCCTACTATTACTGCTATTTCTACGTTTGTGGCCTACCACACGTTTCTCAAACAAAGGATATTGAGGCAAATGTGGCGCATACTCTCTTCTTAACCTATTGTATTCCTTAACACAATCTAGATCCGCACAAATGTTTGTGACATCACAGTCAATCAAGTACAATCCCGATAAAGTTCTAACTCGTGACAATGCCACATATGCCATACCCTCCTTGAACACAGAACTGCCAATATTCACCAATGCACAGTCTACACTTAAACCTTGCGATTTATGGATTGTCACCGCATATGCCAAGCAAACAGGAAACTGTTTACGGCGAACATATAAATCTTTAACAAGCAAAAACCTAGCAGAACAACGACCAATTTGCTGTACTTCCTCAATGCCATCAAATTTAATTCTTAAAAATTCTATTCCATCTCTATTTCTGTATTTCTCAAAATCAACAACATCACCCATTGATCCATTTACCAGACCTCTTTCTACATGTAAATTCCTTCTCAAAATAATTCGGCAATTTAAACACACATTCAAAGTCTTTTCAAAACCCGCTGTTTTAGATATAGTCTTCTCTAATGAATCCAATTTTGATTTCAAATTGTCTGACAAAATAATTGTTGATCCCATATGCTCTAATTTGTCGATAGCTTCAAGTTTCACAATCTCTTGCTTTTCTAAATTCAACATTTTGTTGTTGAAGATGGCACATTCTGCAAGAGTTGGCATGAGACATATCCCGGATTTCTTCTCAGTAATTTTCTGAAAAATATTCTCAGGCACAATCTCTTGTTTGGGATATAAATTTGACAGTAATCGTGCATTTAAAGCTTCTTTCCCATGCTCAGTCACTTTTCCAATTCTAATATCTTGTAGAATATTCTTGTAATCTTCATCCTTTGCCTGACGCATATTTTGATGCAGTTCTGCATAATTGAAGTTTAACCATATATTGACGTTGCCAATGCTCCCTAGGCACTTCCTGGTATCTTCATGCGTGAGTATTTTGAACACAGGTTGACCTTTTACTGGTGTCAGCTGCAGAAGATCTCTGAAAACAATGATGTGTTTCCCACCAAATAACACATCATATTCAGTTTTAAGTACTTCTTGCATTCTCAAATGCACAAAGGCAAGCATGACATTGGAAACCATGCTTACTTCGTCAATGATAAGTAGTTTCATTTTCCTCAAGACTCTTGAAACTTCACAGCAAGCATCTCCAGATAACTTGTTGTATTGTAATTTGTTGTCATGCTCCACCGGCAGCATCAGTAGACGATGCAAAGTAATACCTTTAATGTTATGTGCTGCCAGTCCAGTAGGAGCGGTGACAACACAAGACAGCGATGACTCAGTCCTTTCCTGCAAATAACAAGAGATTGCTTTAATGAGGAAACTTTTTCCAGTTCCCGCTTCTCCACTCACGTACAGTCGGACAGGCTTCAACGATGTACATGAGCACTTGTTCTTCTCATGACTTAATCCGTGCTCAATTTCCGTGGTAACTTCATCATATATTTTCCTCTGCTCAACGTTGAGTTGTTTTTCCAAGTCTTCTAAGTTAACTGAATCCTCCTGAGCATGTGCCATGGCTCTTTCCACTTCATTCATAGCAGTGGCAGCTTCATTTTCGATAATAGGTCCTCCAAGTGGATCTTGACTCAATGAAACAGAACTCTGACTGTCCTGAGAACTGTCTCTGGCAATCTCGGCTGCAATCGTTGCTTCCTGCTCAATTTCCAAAGTTAGCATTTCTTGATATTTAGAAAAAGCAGGACATTCTATGGACTCCTTGGCTGCATTGAAAGAGTCTTCGTAACAGAGGAAATCTCCAAGCAGTTCCTCTTCTGCACGCCAAGGCTTGAAAAGTTGCAAAAGTGCTAAATAAAAAAACTCCTTTTTTTCTGGAGATTCACCACTCAATTTTCGATGGTTTACTAATTGGCATTTTCTTTGCTTGACCAGGCATCCCTCACTTCCAATTACAGCATACACTCCTTTCTCAATATCTTCTTTGATGTTCCTCTTGAATATATAATTTTGGAGAACCTCATATAGACAAACATTCTCAAGGTGACTGCTTCGATTTGGATAATATGTATCCAACATGTTGGTCTTCAAAATGTCGGTACTGTTTGGTTCCTTTTCTGCCAAATACTCAATTTCCCGGACAGGTTTTAGAACTCGATTTCGCGTTGCAGCAAGACCAAGACTCGCCCAAACGATACTCCTGAATTTGGCATAGAGACTTGCTGAAGACAACCGGTCAGAACATTCGTAAGCTCCGATTTCTCGATGCGACAACATCTTCAGACTGAAACTGTACAACTTCTTGCTGAGGCTCTTTTCATGAGAAATGTCCTCCCACATATCCTTCAGTTCGGTCTTTTCTTTTTTGGTGATGTAAGATGTCACATACCGAGCCACAGCCATACAGTTGTCAGCCACAAACTGTATATCCATGTTAGCATTCCACATGGACAAAATCACTGGGTTGTAGTCATTGATGTACTTGGACTCTTCGTTCCTTTTCAAATTGTATGTATTCTTGGGTGATTTCCTCGTCACATTATGTCGCAGCGAAGACATCAAACTGTTCACTCTTCCTTTAGAAATCACCGGTCGTGGAAAGTTGAAACGACATTTGGTGTAGAACTTGTCCTTGTTTCTGAATTTACGACGACAGTACTTTCCACAACGATGGCTTTGGAAACGTAGAACTTGTTCTCTTAGACTTTTCTTCTCCGTTGCGTTTGGAACAGCACACGTAGAATACTGTTCGATGAAATTCATCACTAAGTCATCCGGATCTGTTCCAAATTTAGGTGCATCCTTGATCCACAACAACATATGTATATGAGGGGCACCTCTTGCTTGGTACTCCTTTCTCCAGAAGAAATCCAACACCTCTCCAAGAGGTGGATTCTTTTTATTTGTGATGAAAGACATCATAGCTTCAAATCTATGATTGAAGTACCTGCATACATTCACTGGATCCAAAGAACACAGTTCTCCAGGTGTCTTGAATTCAATGTTTTCAATATTTCCATTTGCCTCTCGTAGAAATTCAAGTAAGTCTTCCCAGCCATACTCGGCACAGCTCAGAGTGAGGAACCATGTTGGAGTTCCTAAGTTCCTCAGCATACATTTTAAATCACCATGACGACGGTACCAGTACTCATTAGTACCACGCTGACACGCCATGAGATTAATTAAGTGAGAATCCAAAATACTGTCTTGGACATTGACTTTATGCATAAAGTCACTTGCCGAGATGTTTCGCATCTGTATACCACTTTTTAAGATGTGGTTCACTGCATATGACAGTCCAGACAGATCGCTTTCAAACAGGAGATGAAACAAATAGGGAATGCATTGCCGAAACCTAGGATCTGCTGCATACAATCGTAAAGTCCGGTATTCAGACGCAGGAATTTGATGAGGTCGCTCATCATATCTTCCTCCTTGACCTGTGGGAAATAGCTGTGGGAAACACCGAGCTTCCAAACTTTCCTCCCAAACACTAATGGGACTCCCTTTGGCTTGTTTCATTTGAAACAACTCAATAGCATTCCCCATGACTTCCTTGGAATGCAAAGGATGAACACTATAATGTTCATATATTTCTTCACTTTTAGAGGCCTCTACTTTCTCAATTTGGCCAGCACACAAATCGCTATCCTCTTCATCACTTACTTCCTCTTCTGCAACATATACATTCTTATAGTACTTATTATTTTTCTTCAAATACACTGTTGCCTTTTTGACTTTCCTAACATCCACTAAATCTTGCCATATTTTCTTATTCTTTGTCGGATCCCCATTAACCAAGATAACCAGAGGTTCCTCATCCACTTTTTCTATTCCAATTGTGTTAATGTTTTTCTTCAAATCTAGAGGCAAATAAACAACTCTTCCCTTTAATCCTCTCTGTAAATCTGCTGGAGGCAACTTCCCTGTCTTTGGCTCCATTCTTACAATAGCCTGAAAGGGATGGATACTTTGAATCAAAATAGATTCATAAGTATTTAAATCCTTCAATTCAGAAGGAATCTCAACCAATTCCAGATTATTATGAACTGCCCTAGCAGGCATCTGGTTTTGGTTTAATTTATTACAACAATAAGTACACACACGTTGATCCGATCCCAAATCAAAATAATTTTCTACCATCAAGTATGTGGCAAAATCCTTCCATTCACTATTATTTTCCCTTTCACTTTTTGCATATAAATCCACTACCTTAGTCTGATTCTTATAATAAGTGCGTCGACAACATACACAAGTGAAATTAGGCCTCTCACTTGATTTCATCTGAAACGTGGCAATTTCCTTCTGAAAATTATCTGTACTGGAAACCTGTACATTATCTTCCACATTACCCTCTACTTCTGGGTCAATTTGAACATTCTCATCTTTACTACCAAAGTAACAAAACTCAATTTCTTCACAAATATTCTTCACATCTATTTCAGAACCATGCAAAAGAGCAGCACATAATTGTTTAAGCATAATTGCTGGACTCTTAGCATAATACAACATTCTCACTAATTTTCTCACTTTAATATGATGCACTGCTAGCATCCTGAAATGATGAAAAACACTCTGGCATACTCTCCTGGAAAGACAAGCCAGTGAATGACCACGCAAACCTGTCATTTTTCTCACTCTGCAAGGATCTAAATCTTGCAACAACTTCATTTTCTGCTTCAAACTTTTCTTATTAAATGTCCGTATAAAATCACAAAGCAAATTGATGGAAACCTGTCGCACACTGCAAATAGAACTACACTTCCAAATGTACACAGGACCCTTAGGACGTCTTCCTAAAACCTCATCACTTAGCGCCTCTTCTGTCTCTGTTGTCACAAGTTGTTCTTTTTCAACTGGACAACCATCCTTCACTTCATAAGCTCGACCACTGATGTCAACTGCATGCACCAAATCATTATCCTGAAAATAAGTCTCCTCATTAAAAAATGCCTCAGAACTTGAACTATGCATCCATTCTCCGGAAAAAACTTCACAAAAGTTAGTACGATTTACTACTCTCTTCCATCTACTTTTTGTTTTGAAATCAGAAATTACCTTGCTTAGTTTCCTAATTCTATTGATTACCAAAATAAACAACTTTCGCTTAATTTCAAAAGCATGATCAATAATTTTCTCTACATTTCTCTTCTTCTTATAAAATGCCGCTTTCTGTTGGCCTTTCTTTTTAATATTTTTCAATAAATTAACTAATATCCTATTACGGAACATTCGATTTCGAATGTCCCTAAACTGTTGTTTCCTTCTACTATCATGCACAGAGTTATCTCTTCCTCTACCAGTAACATTTGTGATGGGTCTCTCCTTTCCATTTAAATTACTTTTCTTTTTGTGAACTGAAACATTTTTTTGAGCAAAACTTTTTTTACTACAAATATTTCTTAAGAATGATTTTGTGCTCTTACCCGGACCTTTCTTGGTGTTTTGACAAGTATTTGGGGAAGAGGACTGCTGCAATAAAACATCATCCTGCTGTCTTTGACGTTTTCTAGCCTTTCTTATTCTACTTTTGGAAGGCATTTTACAAACTATGAAAGAATCTGCAGTTGAATCTGTGGAAAAATATAATATAAAATGTTATTAACCACTATTACCAAACAGTAAATAAATAACAGTCATCTAAAACTTAATGCCGTACTAATTATTTAACATAGCAAATATTTTCCACCAGCACTGCATCACAAAAATGACACTCAATGGTACAAAACAGGCATACAACACTCATAAATCACTCCCTAATATTTTAAATCATTAATTCAGGATGACGATAAGATGTAGCCTATCTAAAGATTTGTTTAGGCCCAGATCTTTAGACTGGGGTGAATGTGTGTCATTGATCCACATTCAGTCCATCACCTGTTTTGTTTATTTGAGGTGAGGCCAACACATGGTTGCAGATAAGATTATCACTGAAAAAAACCAAGGTAAAAAAACATGTGAAGGCCTACCAATGAAGTAAATCATTAAATGAAAACCAATACATTTCTGGAAATATGCACTACTAGTGCTTCATAAGATGTTTTGGGTCATATTTATAAGGCATTTGAGTGTCTAGTATGCTATTTTACGTTGTTCATGGTGCAAATTTATTGTAAATACGCTCCCACCTGCGATTGGCAAATTTAGATTTTGATTATGGGAGTTAGATAGGCATGTTAATAATTTCCCAAAAATGGTGTATAACCCCAAACAACCTTTGAAGCAAATGCTCTTAGCCATGATATCCACCTCCCATTGGATAACATGGCTAAGAAGTGCTTGCAAATGTGAAAAAAAACGGCCGCAATGCATGAATATCGCAGAAAAATCAGCGATATTCATACATTTTCCAGCAAATGCTCTTAGCCATGTTATCCACTTCCTATTAAATAACATGGCTAAAAACTGCTCAGGGCCTCATGAGGAACGCTTTCCATTTAAAAAGGGAAAAATAACATCAAAAACACTAAAATGCCTTCTAAATATGACCCCAAACAACCTATGAAGCTCTAACAGTACATATCCTGAAATTTAATTGATTTCAAAATTCGTTTTTAAACACAGCATATAAATCAATTGTATACCTGCATTCATGAAGAAATGACTAAAAATGTCCTTGAGACACATGATTGTGTTTTCTGGAATGCCCTAGCACCATTTTTGAGACACTATTAACATGGCTAGGTAACTCCCATAATCAAAATTTAAATTTGCCAAGCGCAAGTGGGAGCGTATTTACAAGACACTTGCCCCAAGAGGAACGCTTTCCATTTAGAAAGGTAAACATAACATCAAAGACACTAAAATGCCTTCTAAATATAGCCCCAAACAACCTATGAAGCTCTAAAAGTACATATGAAGAAATGTAATTGTTTATCACAAATGCGATTAAAAACAGCCGCAATGCATGAATATCGCTGAAAAGTCAACGATATTCATGCATTATCCAGCAAATGCTCTTAGCCATGTTATCCACCTCCCATTGGATAACATGGCTAAGAACTGCTCGCAAATGCGAAAAAAAACGGCCGCAATGCATGAATATCGCAGAAAAGTCAGCGATATTCATGCATTTTCCAGCAAATGCTCTTAGCCATGTTATCCACCTCCCATTGGATAACATGGCTAAGAACTGCTCGCAAATGCGAAAAAAAACGGCCGCAATGCATGAATATCGCAGAAAAGTCAACGATATTCATGCATTATCCAGCAAATGCTCTTAGCCATGTTATCCACCTCCCATTGGATAACATGGCTAAGAACTGCTCGCAAATGCGAAAAAAACCGGCCGCAATGCATGAATATCGCAGAAAAGTCAGCGATATTCATGCATTTTCCAGCAAATGCTCTTAGCCATGTTATCCACTTCCTATTAAATAACATGGCTAAGAACTGCTCAGGGCCCCATGAGGAACGCTTTCCATTTAAAAAGGGAAAAATAACATCAAAGACACTAAAATGCCTTCTAAATATGACCCCAAACAACCTATGAAGCTCTAACAGTACATATCCTGAAATTTAATTGATTTCAAAATTCGTTTTTAAACACAGCATATAAATCAATTGTATACCTGCATTCATGAAGAAATGACTAAAAATGTCCTTGAGACACATGAAAGTGTTTTCTGGAATGCCCTAGCACCATTTTTGGGACACTATTAACTTGGCTAGGTAACTCCCATAATCAAAATCTAAATTTGCCAAGCGCAAGTGGGAGCGTATTTACAAGACACTTGCCCCATGAGGAACACTTTACATTTTAAAAGGAAAACATAACATCTTAGACACTCAAATACCTTATAAATATGGCTCAAAACAACCTATGAAGCTCTAGCAGTACATATCCAGAAATGTAATTGATTTCTTAAATCGTTTTTAAAAACAACATATCTGTTTCAGCTTACATAACAAACCATGGAATGGGCTCCATGTACCACAATAACTTGTGTTACTGCATGCCAGAATGTTAAACCAAATATGCAATTACAATTTCTCTATAAAACTAATTCTATTACTATATCACTAGAGACAAAACCACATTTTAAAAACACAGCTTTCTTCATCATTTTCTCCTTAAATCATACTATTCTCTATCTAATTTAAATAAATCTTTTCTCACCTTAGCAAATATTGTTTGAGTTTTGAAAACAGTCTCAGAAATACACCAAATTGTCTTCAGCAGAAGAAAAAGGATGCACTCCAAAGGCTGCAGCTATTGAAAGCACAGAAATACAGATATTCATTTCACATATCTCTCATATTAGCCAATCATACCTCTTCCCTCACTTTTTTCAAATCAAAACCCTTCCCCCCTCTGCCCTCTCTCCCTTGTTTCCATAGCAACCACCTCCTGGAAGACCTCTCATGTTTGCAAATTCACACAACAATGTTTCAATTGAACTCTGAACTCTCAGTGCACCTGCGTATCCAGAGCAATCTTTCAATAAATGTTTCTTCCTTGACCATTCAAATTACATCTTTCAAAGAACACATCCATGCACCCTAACTTTCTGTTTTCAGAAATGGAAAAGCACCAATCACTGCTAATGAATCATTAGCATTGTAAATCCACAGTTTTTTTTCTTTAGAAACTCCTACTGTTTCAACTGCCCTTTCATTACCACACTTCATCTGACTGCAGAACAAACCTTCTCCCGCCATGTTTAAGGTCTGGATTGTTGGACATAGTTACATCCACTGGGCTCAAAGGTATGCTGAGAGCAGAAATTTACCTAACCTCAATTTACAAGATGTGGAAATTAAGTGGTTGGGCCAAAGAGGATTAAAATGTCACCAATTGATACCATTGGTGAAAACCTTTATGCATTTGCCAAAACCTGACCTGTTAATAGTGCACTGTGGAGGTAATGATTTGGGCACTTTGACAGGGGTAGGTCTGGAAATGCTTTTAAAGGACACCTTTGAGCAATTAATGGCACTTTTTCCTCAAACTGCCTTGGTATATTCCAATATATGCCAAAGACAGAAATGGAGGTGGTCCAACCAATTTTGTCCACAAATTGAGAAAGCGAGGAAGCATGTAAACAAATCTGTTTCAGCTTACATGAGAGACCATGGAATGGGCTCTCTGTACAACAATAACTTGCGTTACTACATGCAAGATATCTACAGAGGAGATGGAGTTCACTTCTCAGATGAGGGCAACAGAATTTTCATTCTGAATTTAAGACTGTGCATTGGTACCTACTTATAAGTACCTAAATGTACCATAAACCCAAAAGCTCTTCTCAGAGCTACCCTACATCTGATCACTCACAATTATTATTTTTCTCTAACTTTTTTCACTAATTTTCCACAAAATTCGCTCCCCGGAGCGCTACCCGGTTCGCTAACCGAAAGCTAACCTCGCGGATTTTTTAAAAAAAAGTTTTTTTTCCGCACATATAAGCCTCCTCAGCCACGCTCAGAAAACCTAGGGGGTCAAGATAAGTCTACCATGACCCCTTCTACCCATTCTAAACATTATTTGCCCTCCATCTTGTATCTTAATGCGACCAAAACACAAAATGGTGGACTCCCGTGACGCTTAAGGTTCGCTAACCGGGCCGCTTTCCTGAAAGCGGTCCTAAAAAAAGGCGGGAAAGTAATTTACAGAAAAACAACTAGAAACACTCTCACCAAATATAGATTAGCTCATACTACATAACAATCCCTTCCATTCTCACAAATTTCATTGAAATTCCATTTAGCCATTTAGCCTGTAGACCTCTCCAAGTACCGTGAGGTAAATTACTTCACAAAACACATCTGAATTGTTGGAATTGACAACCAATGAAAATGTTACTTTCATTTTCTACTTTTATTACCTGACATTTGATTGGTTATATACCTGTATATATATAAAGGGAGAGAAGGAAACACAGCCATTTTGACTACTACTTCTTGTTGTACCTCCTATTTCAATAGCTTCAAAAAACTTCAACTTCTTTGTGAAGGTAAGTTATAATTTAATATATTGTGCACTATAACTTAATATAGTAGACTTTTTCTGCTAGATATACACTATCCCTCTGTAGTAGTAATGTATTTAGATAGACTTCTCTGTTATAGTTATCAATGGAGTAAGGCTTGTCTTGGTTAAATCACATACACCTTTTTATAGTCCTATTTCCACTCTCATACTATACACTGCCAAAAGATAAATTCACTGATAAAAACTGCCTATCTAAAATTAATCCCAACAGTGCCCTATCTCTAATAATATATATTTTTTTAATCCAAATTTCAGGCAAAATTATAGTCCTATTTCCACTCTCATACTATACACTGCCAAAAGATAAATTCACTGATAAAAACTGCCTATCTAAAATTAATCCCAACAGTGCCCTATCTCTACTAATATATATTTTTTTAATCCAAATTTCAGGCAAAATGGAAGGCGAGCAGCAAGTTTCTTTTGAGATGGACCTGCAAGAGAGCAGCCAAGAATTAATTGAACAAATTGACATGGAATTTATGGATGAAAGCTTGGATAATGAACTGCTGCAATGTGTCCAAGCAGTAGATGTCCTCCTTGCAAATGAGGACATTTTGCAACCTCACAGATTGCAAACAATATTTCAAGAAAATAATGACATTTCAGACACTGAAATGTTAGAAAGTTTAATAAATTATGAAAAAGAATCAAAATAAAAAAAACACTTTAAAAAAAAGAAAACAAAAGAAAACAAGAAAAACAACAAACAATTAACATACAGCATTAGAAAAGTCTTTCATTCTTTTATCCATAAAGTTCGCTGCCCAGAACGCTTTCGGGTTCGCGAACTTGGCGCTTACCACGCAAAAAAAAAATTTTTTATTTTTTTTTTGGACCCTCCTAGGCCCTTTTAAAACCTCCACATAAAACCTAGGGGGTCAACGAGGATCTACTATGCCCCCTTATGGTAATTTCCCCCTTTGTTTTGACCTCCTCTTGTCTCTCGATCCTACCGAGAGACAAGATGGCGGCCGCTCCGGACTGTTTAGAATGTTGACAGACACCGGAGGGCCAATCAGCTTCTCATCGCAAAGTTCCGATACGCGAAAGGTTCGCTAACCGGATAGCTGCCCGGAGCGCTGTTACAGATATATATCTTGATTTAAACGTTAATTTCTCAAAAACCACTGAAGCACATATATTGAGACCTAGCAAAGGCACATCGGGCTAACAGTCCCTACAATTTTGCCAAGTTTCGTGAAAATCCATTCAGCCGTTCGGGCTAAAAGTGAGTCCAACCGCCCTATGGAAATTAACATGGGAAAAACGCGTTTTGGGACCCCCCTTTTTTCTCGGCCCCCCCTCCACAAAACCCCCCCAAATTTTCAAGGGCTGCTCAGAAACAAAATGTGCCATTTTCCTGAAAATTTCAGCCAATTCCGTCCACAAACGCAAAAGTTATTAGGCATAGAATTTTCAGAAATCCCATAGGGAAAAAATCCTAACTATATATACCTACTGGCGACCGCCAGTAGGTAATATATATATATATATATATATATATATATATATATATATATGTATATATATATATATATATATATATATATCTGTACTACTATTATAAAGAGAGAACACAAACCTTTTGGCAAGGTAAACTCGGGAACCACAGCGCCAATCCACACACCCAATACATTGTTGTAATCCTCAGGGTGTGCAGATAGACATAGGCTATAGAAAATTTAAAAAAAAACGTAAATTTAAAAATATAACTGAAAAAAAAAGTAGTGCCCTGAAAGAAGCGCCGGCCGCAACGCTGACGGCCACGACGTAGCGCTGGCCACAACGTATGTGATGACGAGGAGGAGCGGCGGTGAAGTGAGGAGCTCGTAGAGGAGCGGCGGCTCAGGTAAGGCTCTGGGACACAAGACGGGAGGGAGCCGGTGCGGGAGCTTGGCCCGGAACAACTGCGGTAAGGCTCAGGGTCTTGGGGCAGCATTTCAGGCTTGCGAGGAGGAGCGGCGGTGAAGTGAGGAGCTCGGGGAGGAGCGGCGGCTCAGGTAAGGCTCTGGGACACGGGACGGGAGGGAGCCGGTGCGGGAGGTTGGGCCAGAACAACTGCTGTAAGGCTCAGGGTCTGGGGGCAGCATTTCAGGCTTGCGTGCACTCCCGTCCCGGCCCCCGCCCGCCACAACATTGTCCGGGAGACAGACAATGTCTTGGCGGGCGGGGGCCAGGGGGGGGAGTGCACGCAAGTCTGAAATGCTGCCCCCAGCCCCCTTCTGCCCCAGGCAACGCTGGGGCGGGCTGCTAGTATATATATATATATATATATATATATATATATATATATAGTAAAAAAACTGAGGTTACAGGACTGTTATAGTTAGGTTCAGATTTTACACCTCACAAAACCATAGAAATTCAGCAGTTAGAGTTATAGTTATCTCAAATAACTATTACTCATGCCCTAAAGTAACTATAACTTGCGCATAACTTGTGCCCCGAACCATGCAGTTTTCTTATCAATAATTTAATTGCAAATGTTAACACACACATATATATGTATGTCAGATCAGATGAAGAACTGATTGATGTTAACGAAAGCACTAGCACTTTGTGACAAATAGTACTGTATGAAATAAGCACTCGCACTTTTTCAGAAACTTTCAGAAAGTTTGCACTTGCCCTTTAATGTAAAAAAACTGATTGTCTTTGACAAATATTTTAAATGGATATTGATATAAATGAATGGATAACTACGCGATTACAAATTGATCAACTAAGTATAGGAAGAAAAAAACGCAAGTACTTAATTTTTCTGCGAATTGTATAAATTCTGATTTTGTTGATCAGAAACGCAAGAAGTACCCGTGTAATGAGCATTTAATAATTACTTGTTTTTCTTAAATCAAGTGAATATGCGTTTGTATCCAATTTTTGTGTCTAAATTGACATGTTCCAAGATGGCAGCCAGTTTAACATCGAAAGAGAACTTTGTAGTGCCGGTGGAAAATGAATTCCTTTGTTAATGTCTTTAATTGTAATGACTATTTTAATAATAATGAAATGGCGTTTTTGCATCGTGAACAAAGCAGCGTGAGGCTGCCGAAACGCGTGGATGTGATCGTCATGAATAAAGAAACCGACTGACCAATAAAAAAAAATACTTTTTTTTTGAAAGATGTGATTGTCACGAATAAAGAAACCCAGTGATCAATACCTTTTGGAGTGCTGGATGATTATTGAACGAATGTGATAATCTCATAGAGAGATATATCCTAATTTTTGCACAACTTGCACAATGGTGTTGAAATAAATTCATTGTGAAACTTACCCTGCTGTGGTGCTGTTACTTTTGCTGAAAAACGGAGGAGGCGAGGGAATCCAAGATATATATATATATATATATATATATATATATATATATATATATATATATATATATATATATATATATATGTATGTATATATTTCATACGATCTGCTCCTATGAAAGTAGACAAGGGGACACAGCGGGCTCCAGGAAACTGCTTAATAACACACTGGCATAACGCATTTCGGGGATGAGCCTTTTTCAAATGCCTCTGATGCCTAAGGTTTCTTCTGCTGTCTCCCTTTAAAAGTGCTCCATCCTTCCCATTGGCGGTAGCACACCTGACCATATTCCATTGGAGAGCATTCACACAGTACATTATTATAAACTGCAAGTCCCAACATGCATCTTGTTTTGGGCACAGAAGAACCTTTCCGTCAGCTCCGATTTTAATATTTCTCAAGGTGAGTGCGGGCTGTTAAAACGTGGTCAAGTTCAAAACCTCAGCGTTGTTTTTGTCAATTAGGCAGTCTCTTGGCCCCCTACTTCCAGCTACAATTTCCAAACGTGAGTGACTATATATTCTCCTAAAAAAACAAAGGTTACAGAAATGGTGTATGTTATAGTTAGGAAATAGAATTTTAAAACCTTTGAAATTCACTCAAAAACCAAGGGTAAGGGTATGTTATAGTTAGCCTAAGATTTAACTTATAGAAAAGCAGTGAAATTCAGCAGTTATAGTTACCTAAGCTACCTATAACTTAAGCCCCCGCACTACACTGCTTATGACCTCACATATTACATCACTCATGACATGGTCAGTGACTTCATTGATGACATCTCAAATGACATCACTAGTGACATCATTACCTGACTGTAAGTGTTTTTAAGAGTTTATGAGTGTTAAACATATATACTAACCTACTAAAAAACTTAAATTAGTATACTAGGTGCACTGCTATTAAGTGATACTGCTTCTAACATATATTATGTGAGTGGCTGTGTGACTGTATACTTGTGTGTATGGGTGTGTAAGTGGTTATATGGTTTTATAAGTGGGTGTGTGAGTAGCTGTGTGATTTGCTGTATTGGTGAGTGAGCGGATGCAGTGGTGCAGATCAGAGTAGAGTGGCATAGACTACATTGGCAGAGAGTAGAGAGATGTAGAGTAGAAAGATACAGAGTGCAGTGGCGTAGAGTGGAGTGGTGCACAGTATAGTGCAGTGACACAGAGTAGAGTTGAGTGGTAGAGTGCAGTGAGCTGGAGTGGTGCAGAGTAGCGTGGAGTGGCATAAAGTGGAGTATGCATGGTGAGGTAGCGCACTGCCATTACAGACAACACATTTTCAATTGAAATGACCATTATATTTGCACAGACATATAGTTTTACTGATAAAACTATACAGGTGCAAGTGATAATGTGTGGAAATGCCATCACCTGGTGTGTTGATTTGTTTTCATTGTATTAATATATTTGTTTACACAGCCTTTCAGAATTACAAAAAATTGAGCTTTATTTGAGCGTTCCTAATTCGGATATATTCTGAAATATCTGCACAGTTTATTTACAGACATTTGAATTTTGTGTGCTAGAAAAAACTAACATCGTACAGCCTTCTTCCATCACACCCACAGTACCCAGCATGATTGGCACAAAAATCCTCTCATTTTGAAGTCTGACAAAGAAATATAAACACCAAGCTCCCTCAGAAGATAGAGCCTGGCATTTGACCTATATCTCTGAATACACAGCAAATATGAAAAGATAAGAAAAAGTTTTAAAGGCCTGTTTACCGAATGTAGCAATTGTGGAAGAAAACATGGACCCTTCTAATCAGGCTATGCTGCAGGGAAGGGACAACCTCAAGCTGGACAGCCTAATACAAATAATACCAGCAAATAAATAGAAAGAGAGCAAGTGGGAGTTACAAAACACAAAGCCAATGGTAAGCAATGGGTGGTCATGCATTCCCAGGGAAGCTTTCTGAATGTATGCAATACGTCTTTAGCAAACCCAACAATTGCACTGTCTGGTAAGCTTTGACCTAAATGGATGAAATCAAATTTGAGAGAAATTGAGAAGAGTTTCCTTACCAGAGAATACCTAGTTTTTTTTACTTCAGCTGGTCCATAAGATTGCCATCAGCTGAGATTATGCTGAGTAGCTAAATTGCTACATTTATTTTCAACCAGTTTGCTGAATTATTTTACTTTTTCTGAAATATTCCAGGGCTAGAATAAAATAGTGAAGAACCATTTTGGGGAAGTTGCACATTCCTCAAATATTCCTGCATCAGAATCAGAATAGTACATTGCATGTTTCAGCATGTGTAATAATTCTGTTCTCCTGGTAGTGATGCTGGAGGCAAGAAACTCAAGGCAGCTTTACCTCCATGCTTTCCTGCCTTCTGCATTTATTGGTCACACTTTGGAGAGCTGCAGCTCTGTGTCTCTTGTTAATGCTTTATAGAGGCAAGTGTTTCTTGTTCACTGAAGGTCGATCACGAGGCAGTAGCAGGGAGTTAATCCTGGAAGAAATCCGCTCATGCATGGTCACTGCCAATATGGTGAACTCCTTCTAGTCTCAATAAAGTCCATTATGCAGCAGCACCTTTTGGGAAAAACATGCTCCCCATCATCATGGACAGTTTTACAGAGATGGAATGGTAGGTAAAGGAGGCTCGACAACAGGCAGCCAGTCGGCACCATCTGTATAGCTTGCTGGGAGATGATCAGCGACATTGTGAAAAATTCAAAATGTCTTTTGAAGTAAGGCCTCCAAACATAACATAGGTGTGGAGCACCGCTATGATTTTCAAATGGTGCGTCTACTAAGATGTACAAGGAGGTATAAAACACTGCAAAAATATTGTTGGAGCCTTCAAGCATTTTATTGTTCGAATGTGCAGTCCGCAGGGTGTGAATATTTGCAGCTTAGAGAATGTAAATTTTCAGAGCCTACAACTAGCAAATAGCCATGTAAGGCATTGGAATACAAATGGCTTTAAGAAACTAAGGGCCAGATGTAGGAAGGCTATTACTGGTCGGTAACGGCCGAAATCGGCCGTTACCGACCGGTAATAGCCTTTTCAGATGTAGGTGGTATATTTACCGATCCGGTAAATAACGAATCGGTATTTACAGATTCAGTATTTACTGAATCATCATTTACCGATTCGGTATTTACCGAATCGGTAAATGAGATGTAGGAAGCACTTTAAAGAGTGCTTTTGTGCTTTAAGGATTCGTTATTTACCACCAACTATTAGTTGGTGGTAAATAACGAATACCTGTGTAAATGCAAATCTGTGCATTTACACCTGTGCCATGTGACAGACATACATGCCCTTAGTGCATGTATGTGTGCCACATGTACACACCAGCACTATTCAGGGGTGTAAAAGGGTGTCAAAGTGATACCCTGCCACCCTTGACTCTTTCCCAATTTTACCGAATCGGTATTTACCGATTCGGTAATTGACATTCATTCCTATGGGCCTCCAGGCCCATAGGAATGAATGACAATTACCGAATCGGTAAATACAGATTCGGTAAATACTGAATCTTAACGATTTGGTATTTTTTACCGACTTTTGATCTACATTGCATTTACTGATTCGAAAATACCGAATCGGTAACATTCGATATTTTCGAATTAGTAAATTACAATTGCCTACATCTAACCCTAGGGCCTTTTTTTGATAAGGAGTAACTGTATAACTTGGCAGGAACTTCAAGCTAGGTGCGGGGATCGCTGAAAGTTTTTCCTTTTTGGATACCAGTAAATCGAGCACTCACTGAAACAAGCATTGGCTTAGCCAATAGTTCTCGCCTTTGGGACCTTATAAGTTTTAGCCCCCTTGAGCTCGGCACCTGATGTGGTGACACCTTGTGGTTCTGTGGTAAAACGTGTGAGGCCTTGAAAGGGGGTGGAGGAGGAGCAGAGATGTTTCTATAAAGGGGTCGAGAGGCGGTGGTAGCTTACTAGGTGCAGACACAGACAGCGAGGCCTCCGCGCTTCACCAAAACCTTCGGAGATGGGTAGCGCAGCACCTCACAGTTCAGAAGGAATTTAAACAATGCCCATACCAAGCATTGGTCGTGCGGCAGTAATAGTAACGCTGCACGGCCGTGAAAGAGTTTCATCTCGCAGTAAAGTATACATTAAGCATGAAGAGTAAATCAAAAAACCCATGCCACTTTTCTCTCAAAATAAACAAGACCAGGGCACTTCCAAACATGCTTTTAATATCTTTTTGTGGGTGTGCCGTTGCTGCATTGTGATCTCAGCTGCGATGTTGTCACAGTCCAGGAATACAGAGCAAATGGCTACCACTGTCGGGCTGCAGGGTCTCACCAGGGCAAATGTTGTGCTCCTTGGCAAATGAAATAGTTGTGTTTGGCTTTAGCAGGGTAATGTAGGTGCCCTAGGACTCATTCTGTGAAGTGCTTCGTTTGTGTAAATCACCGGGGGAGGGAGGGGGGTGGAATAGAAAGAAGGCGGTGCAGGTAGGAATTCAAACAAGCATTTACCGCGCGGCCGGGCCATGAAATGAAATAATATTAAATAAAAAAAACAGGAGTTGTGCTCATGCTTGTGCGCGTGATAGTAAGCTGGTCGCCGGGAAAGTAGCACTTTTCAAAGCAGATGCTAAATGCCTCGGCCAGGACAGCGCATGTGCTGGATCAGGCCGAGACCTAAAAATGGTGCCCTCAATCTAATCTAGCTTCCTTCCCAATAACAGCTGCTCTGTTTAAGACAAAACTAAGGTGAGGGTAGGAAACTAGTAAATATTATTACGGTGCCAATGGGAGAACCACCTGGTGAAAACTTTTTAAAAAAGATTTTGACACAATGTACTTTTTCGGAGGTCGGGTGGCAGGCAATCTCGCAATTTAGAAACAAGGCCTTAAGAGCTGCAAACTTTAAGAAAATATCTTTTTTATCACCTTTGATGGCATATTATACTCCTAATGCCCTCCATAGAATGTATCCAGACCTGGAGGTTCGCTGCTTTAGATGTCAGCAGCTGGGGGTGGGGGAGGGCTGTGACTGGGTACATACGTTTTTTACCTGCCCAATGGTTGCACAGTTCTGGGAAAAAATATTCACCGCTCTAAGTCTAGGAATGCAAAGAAGGATTGAGCCAGAAATTGATGTGGCACTCTTTAGGTTTAGGCAGAGACAGAATTTGCCATTAGATAATGGGGTTAAAACATTCATGCGGTTGCCTCTTTATTTGCTTGATCTCTGATCTTGCAGAATTGGAAGACAAACAGAGTAACAATGTATCAAAATTGGTAAAATAAGAGGAGTCGAACGAAGAATTTTAAAAAGGCCTTTGCAAAAAGGGTATGGGCATCAAAAGATTCAATGCTTCATGGCAGTTTATGGACGCAACACACAATATAGTAGCGTAAGGTCTGGTAAATAAGGCTGGATATCACTTTATTTAGCTGCTAGGAGTATTAGAACATGTGTAATCTCAGGCACATCTGCACTTTATTGAAAGTATTTTTAAAAGAAATATTTGTATTAGCATTTACCTTTGAATAACAAAAACCGGTACCGTGCAGCATTGTATCAGGGAGCATACATGAGGTAGTGCACAATTATGCATAAGTTGGTCGCCAATAACACAGTAGTAGTAGCATTTACTTCATTGAAAGTTTGTAAAGTCTCTCTGATATGATTCATTGTAATGCCCATATTTGAACTCAAAACCTCAATGAAGTACATTGTTGCTTAAATATTGATTTGTGATTCGATATATTATTGATTACCCTATGTATCTACTTAATAAAAAAAATAAAAATAAAGATATACAAGGCATTAGAATGTCCTGGAAGATAATCTTGACAACTTGTAAACACTCCTGGTTTGAAACCTGTTTGTTAATTTGTTCTGCTGCCCTCTGCGGATGACTAGGCCTGGATTACTAGCAACCCCGGGTAGTTGTAGACAAAGAGATGTCCCTTCCAGCCTGACCTTCTATATCACCAAGAATCACATGCCTCGGGGACTGATTACAGAATCGTATTTTTGTTGTTGTTGCAGTTTCATATAGCGCAAACTCGACCCGAAGGTATTGCAGCGCTTTACATGAGCTCCCGTTACAATACACAAGGTCACACATTTTTTAGTTCTATTCAAAATTATCTGCAAGCCCTAAAATCGAGAGTGCAGGAGACTTGTCCATGACAAATGAAATGTATTGACCTGGGTACTATTCAAAGGTGTTTCCTGAGACCTTCCAATAAATCTATGAAGCGCTTGATCAAACTCAAACTCAAAAGCGTGTGCGAAGGGAACAATAATTTAACTGGGGAAGTGTCCACTAATCCCTGGAAAGCAATACTTAGCATTGCTAATTGTATAATTATGGTGCGTGCTCCGTGCTCGGACGCCACACAGTTTTAGATGAGATAAATAAAAGTTCAATCTCATAAATTCCTGGCCTGACTGGCCCCCACCCACATACCAGTAAAGTGGCATGTGTGGAATTTGACACCAGCATGATATCAGCCTGCCAATCATGTCTCCCATTACACCGTCTTCGCATCAATGTAATGGTATTCATTCTGGTCTAACCGGTCTCCATCATATGCTAGGCTTTGAGGGACCAAAATATAAGAAGCAGAGGGGATAAACAAGATATCGCATTACCAATGAAAACATCTGAGTCTTTTGCAGTAGAAAAACGAAATGTTTATTCACTATAAAAAAAGTTACTGTGCTTATTTCAAAGCGACTTAGTGATACACATACAACAGGTATGATTATGCATTTCTTTAATTTGTTTAGTTAGTATCAGATACAAGCTTTTATAAGACTATACACACCTCATGTCAATAAACATGTCTGAATTGCTTTGCATTAGAACTGTGTGAACCCAATAGTGCACGTGGCCATCTGTCAATATGTGTGTAATAAAACAGGTGAGGTTACTTTGTAATGCAAGCCTCGAAGGTATGTGTCAAAATGTCAGTAAGCTCATAAAACAGGGCATTACTCTCTGTTGGAAGCCCCAGGGGTTGTGTGGGGGTGGGGGAACAACATTTATATGCTTTCTCTACCCAGTTCAAATGTACTCCCCACTTTCGTTGATAGGATGCCCAGCGGCCTCTAACAATGGACTATGTGGCCAGAGATATTGTTAACATGAGACTTTGAATGTAAGCACGGTTCATAAGTCCTGATATTATGTTTGCATGACTCAAATGTCAATAAAGAAATAAAAATAAAAAGGATTCTCCACGGCCTTCCAATCCTAGTGAGGATATTGTCCAGAAGCCATGGTCTTGGCTGCAGGGTGCAGAACAGTCCCCTTGATAACGAGGCTAGAAGCTCTGGACGTTCCAGGAAACCTGGGTTTGTTACAGACATGACTCCAAGCTACGTTGACGTGACAAAGGTTTGTCTGTCCTTCTCAGGGCTTCAAATGGAAAAGTACAAGTGCCGGTACTCTGTCCATGAGTAGCCCTCTGCTTCTGCGAAGTGCCACTTCTGTCCTTTTTTTTGTTTCAAATATTTTTATTGATAAGAAAGGAGACATTCAACAAACATAAATGAATTACAGTGTGGCCTTTCCTATACAAGACTGTTTTTTCATATCAAAAGCAGAAAGTTACATATATAACTAGAATAATAGGTTAAAATTGTTTATATAGAATGAAAGGAAAATCATACTGTACTATCACAATCGTGTGTCAGTCTATACCAGATGGAATTAAATTTCATCAGTGAGCATGCGCCTCCGATTGATTTTGGCTAGTGCTTTCTCTTTCAAAAATTTCCATTACGGTAGCCCACCATTCTACAGAACTACTGGGTCTCAGAGAGACCAAAGCCCTTGATACGGCAAGTCATGCAAAAACTAAAATAATAGCTGAAAGGGATCGCCGTGCAGAGTCAGGTTCTACCTTATGGTCCCATTGAATCAATGGGGTAACCCAACAAAAGTCAAAGGACCTGGGTAACAATTGGTAAAGAAAACAAGGTGGTCCTTTACATTACTTAATCATCAATGAATGAATAAAATGAACTTTTCACTGTGGTCTTTCAATCCTAAACTGAAAAGGAGAGAAGGAGACAACACAAAACTCAACCGCCAGATACATATACCATTGGTAGATGGTTAAGCCAATTTTATGAAAAATCAATTTTCAAAACATTCAAATGCAACCAATTTATTTACAGCACAGTATTATTTAAAAAATCATTTCAATTGAGGATAATTTAGAAAAGAACTGCTAGATGCAGCATGAAGGGTGAAATAGTAGGTGCTCAAGTGAGTGAAGAAGAAATTGAACCAAATTTCTGAGAGAAAACGTAGCAGTAGTGTTAATCTTCCCTCCATTGCACCAGGGTCGAAACGTCGATGCTTACCCCCCTTTTTTACTGTGTGCTTAGGGGCCTTCACCCTTGTGCCCCTTCCCGCCCCCTCTTGTTTTGAATTGTATTGTGGGCAGGCTCCCTTGTTCTGTATCTAGAATAGCAGGATTTTAGTTTTTTCTCAAAATTTGGTTCAATTTCTTCTTCACTCACTTGAGAACGTACTTTTTCACCCTTCATGCTGCATCTAGCAGTTCTTTTCTAAATTATCCTCAATTGAAATGATTTTTTAAACAATACTGTGCTGTAAATAAATTGGTTGCATTTGAATGTTTTGAAAATAGATTTTTCATAAAATTGGCTTAAACATCTACCAATGGTATATGTATCTGACTGTTGAGTTTTGTGCTGTCTCCTTCTCTCCTTTTCATTTTAGGATTGAAAGACCACAGTGAAAAGTTAATTTTATTCATTCATTGATGATTAAGTAATGTAAAGGACCACCTTGTTTTCTTTACCTATCTTATGGTCCAACATAATCTCCTGTTCAGTAAAAGAGAAATTCAACCCAAGGCGAGCCTTAGGGATATGACTAATTTCCTGCCAAAATGTCGCCAACAGAGGGCAAGTAACAAATATGTACACAATATTTGCGGTATATAAATTGCACTTTGGACAATTAACCCTATTACTCCCCTGTCACGAAGTGACACTTCTGTCCAATGCAAAGTATAGCACCTATGCTGATAAGTGCTGCTACTCGCCCTCTCTAAATAAAGGAATATACGTTGTTATCATGCAGTCTTTTCCCCCGCAGGGAATTACAACGCGTTGTAATTCCGCAGATCATTACCCCACAAGTCGTAACAACGACTTGCGGAGGGGGGTGCTGGATGTTCGAATAGTATAATTTACTATTCCAACTCCTGTCTGTACGGACATTAGGGAAGGTGTTGGATTTTAAATTCAACACCTTCTCCCCCTCCGCAAGTCGTTGTTCCGACTTGCTGAGTAATGGTTCGGAGTAATGCAGTGTTGTAACGACATCTTCGAGGGTAATCCTATATTGTGTTGTATCACTTACTGCCTTCACGTCTACGTAAATATAATGATATATCTGCCTATTTTCATTTGTACTTTACACTGTATTGTGCAGGTATGACCTCTCCCTGGCATCCTGTGCATGTTCATCTAACCATATGTAACGTTGATCTCACTGCTCCATAGCTAGGCCCCTGAGCAACTTATATTTTTCTTACATTTTTCTTTGTTTATTCATTTACTTATTTGCTTATCTATTTAATTTGTACTTCTTTGGTCTCTCACTTTGGTTGCCACCATTCTTGCCATTTTGTATGATTATCGGCACCTACCATTGTCACTCATGTGTTTGCTCTATTTGTTTGTATTTTGTTTACTTCTTTAAACTTTAATAATAATGACTTGAACAACAAAAACGCGGTCTGTAATTCCCTGCGGGGAAAACGTTTTGTGGTAAACGTTGTTTACCAAAATAAAGAAGTGCAGGTATTCAGTACCTATACTGGCCCTCTCCCTTCTCTTCTAAGTGTACTGTCCTCTCTTTTGTTTGAGGTCAGGCAGCTTGTTTATCCCTTTCTTCAAGTAGATAAATGACCAGCAGTACTAATCTACTGGTTACCCAAAAAAAATTTTTTCTAGTACTTTGTAACCAATCATAGTGGGAGGACATGTTTGTTCATAGTTTTCTATTAGATACATACATTTTTTCAAAAGATCTTATTTTGTATGCAATCATAGTACAGAAATGGAAAACAATGTTTATAGATTCCTGTTTGTTCCTTGGAAAGATACTTCAGAAAGATGTGCTGATTGTGTCTTTCAGCAAGGCAGGTTCCCTCCACATTCAAAAGAATGCGAGGACAGTTGGGGTGTGCTGAGACACGGTTAAATGTCTGCTAAGTTGCACTGTTCTTATTTTAATTACTAAGAGCTGCAGTGCTTCATTAAGAAAAAACCTAAGTGCCAGGGCCCAATGTATTGCTTATGATGCAACTGCATCTTCCACCACCAACTGCCCCTGCCAGTACTGCAAAAGTCTAGTACTAATGGCCTTTGGGCACACTGTTATTTCTAAATTGATGTGTTCTGCTGAAAATAGGCAAACAGCGCCACCATGCGTGCCAGTGTTGAGAATTTAGTACTGCTGCTGAGCACGGGCAAACATTGGCACAAATTAAGCGCTGGATACCTGCCCTTGAAGAATTTATTATTTATGTCCCTTTCTCTGCCACAATTGATAGTATATAATCAGTAGCAGTTGGCATCTACAGCGGTGGGGTGGGGGGGGGGGGGTGCGTGCGTCATATATTAATATTAAAAATAAAACTTTCCTGAACTGACGATCTCCGCTTCAGATCTCTTCAGAGGAACTAGATGCTGCGGTGCGGGCCCAATCCTGGGGCTGCTCTCATGCTGTGACAGCAGTGATCTGATTGGAGGGAGCAGCCTCACTCGGAGCTCTCCAACAACTTTGAGGCCTGCACTTACTGTAACCCTGCTGTCTTAAGACAGCTGGGTTAGAGGTTTCAAATTGTGCATGTCTGGCTCGCCGTTGCAAGATGGCCAGCCAAAGGGACATGCGCACTTTGATAAGTGCACAAATAGCCCACCCTCCTCCCTGCAGCTGTCATTCAGCAGTGGCTCTGCTCCCATCCTGATGCTTGGTTCAGGAAGGGAGGATGAAAAATACAATCGTAATGAGTTACCATTTTACTTTTCATCTAGGGCAGAAATTTAAGATGGGCGAGGCTCCTCCGCTTCAAGAGAGGAGCCGCCCTTGCATAGAACGCACGCCTCTAGAAAATGTTGTTCTGCATTCATAGATAAGGAAGACTCACAGGACTCTCAAGTAATCCAGGATCATGTCTATTCACAGGTCTATTTTTATCAATGACCAGCAATGTCTCCAGCAGGTACAAATTGGAGGTCACTCCTTCCGGATGGACATATTCCCTGTGGGCTGTCACCTACATTTGGAATGGACTCTGGATCATGTATGCTCTGTCCACGATCTGCAGGAGGTAATGATTTCATACATGTGACTGCAATGTATGTTATGACAGTGCCATTTACTCATTGTCAAGTAAGACACGTGTGCTTTACAACAAACTGAAAATGAAACAAAATTACATTAATATGAATGAATTATGTTATTCCTTTTGCAACAAGCTACAATCCCCCTGCTTTGGAGTGTCCTTGGCTAAAGAGAGGGTACGCAAGAAACTCCACAGAAAATGGTAACTTGGAGGACCTGCCAATGCTTATTGAAATAAAGTTTTTTTCAGATAATGGTGGCCCTGACCAAAAATGTACCAATGTTTAATGTTAGATCAGAACAATAATTCAAAGTATCAAGCATTGCTTTGCATTCCTAATGTGGTAAATATTGGTTCAGTGTCCATATGTTATATGGGAGCGACAAGAGGGAGTTGTAGGAGTCCAACTCTGGGTCAAGGGAGCGTCCCATGGGTGATACATGGGCCTTCTTGTGCAACCACCCGTGGTTTTTGACGCAAAATCCTATCTACTAATAATAGTAGGCAGCCTTTTACGTCCAAAATTACGCCTTTGCATGTGTGCTACACTGTACAGCACACATACAAAGTAGGAAAAGTTTTAAAAGTTGTCTAGGCATAGTATTTTGTACTGGAAGGCAACTTCCAGTACAAAACCCATGCTAGGATCACGCACACACGCTTGCGGTATGGCGCAAAGGTGTGTGCTTGCTTCTCAGTACAAAATTCTGCACTGGCGCTAGGGAGGGGGAGGAGAGTGCCACATCTCTGTAGGTATGGCACTCTCCTGTTGTTTCCTTGTCACGCAAAACATCATTTTTGACTGTTGCACTGCGTTTGGTGGCAGGTAGATAAATCTACTCCAGGGTTTTGCACCGAAATTTAACGTCACTTAAAAGTAGGCGTTAAAAAGGAGAAATTATTTATTTCCCTAACTTTTCCCACTTTGCATGTGTGCTGCACTGTACAGTACACACCCAAAGCAGGAAAAGTTTTAAAGTTTGTCTTAGCATTGTATTTTGTACTGAAAAGGTACCTTTCCGGTACAAAACCTATGCTAGACACATGCATTATGGTGCAAAGGTGCGTGTGGCGCTTGGCTGCTTCATTTACACCGGCTCTTGGGAGAGAGCAGGATAGTGCCTTATGCCTGTAAGTTGGCGCTTTTCTGTTCTCCACCAGTCACGCAACGCATCGCAGCAGCTTTGAGTGCTGGGCTGCGTTGTGTGACAGGCTACTGGCCCCAAATGTGTTTTGTAATTTTAGCTGTGAAAAAGGCTGAAGACTTCTGAAAAAAACTGTCAAAGCAAGATGGCCAAATTTCCAAGCTTCAAAAGTTAATTCTTAAGAAACAACTTACACTATATGAAACGGTGAAAGCCCTAGGGTCATATGGAAAAAAAAGCGAAAAAAACACTTTGTGACTGTGTACAAACTCGATCAAAATTACATCATGAAGGAAAGTTGTGGGCCCAGAAATACTACAGGTTTGCACTGGTGTTTTTGTGAAGCAACATGATGTACATGGCAGTATAGAACACATTTCCAGATATGACGTTTGTAGTTGCGACAGTCGATCCGTGTGCAGTGTCAAAATCTGTTTGCACCCGGAAATGCAAAGGGTAAATCATGCAAAAGGGAAAATTCTGGAGCAGATCAGTGCAAACATTCCATTGAGTTTTGCTCAAAGCCAGGTCAAGTGAAATGGCCTGACCTGGCTTTGCATTAAATGATTATGCCTAGTGAAATTATATGAAAACAAGCGTGCAAATGGTATATCAGTTACTCATATGCGTAAAGTATGTGATTTGTGCAAAATGACTTAGCTTGCATGGTTTATCCTTATGTGTATGCCCGTTGAAGGGTGAACGTCCTGTGCAAAACCCACACTAGACACCTCTGGCTTGCGTTTACTTCATGGTGCATGCAAACTATTGCAGAAAAACTCAATGATGATAAAAGTGGTACCCAATATAAACTAAAGTCTCCCTTAAAAAGTTTAATATTTTTTAAGAGACCCTCGCCCACTGGTAGCCACTAGTGGCATGCTTCATCATTGGGTCGTTACACCGACCCCTAATGTATTGGAGTGGGCTCAGTCAACCTCCAAAAGGATGGAGCACTTCTAAAATTGAAACTTCATGGAATCTGTGATTCTTACAGTTAAAATCACCTTTAACCCCTTAAACTATTTTATTAGTTCGTGAAAACATTAGGGTAAGGTTAAACACTGAAAGATGTAAACAGGGGGTAAAACACTGATCCATTAAATTGTATTTTTACTCATGCTCCACATTTTTCAGTCAACCCCACCCATCTGGTCACATGGCTTTCCTCGGGACCAAAACAAGCAGATCCTTAATATAATGACAGCATCGTAATATTCTTATACTGGTATTGAATCATATGCAAGTACAATAACTTACAGATCTTTGGGGGCACACTGGCCCAAGATCTTAGATTGAGGGTCGTCATAGCTCCATAGGAAATGGTGGAGGCTGGCAGACCCTGTAGTCACACAATCATCAAGGTTGCCATGCCGGGGGTCTGACCTGGAAAACAGCGTTTACATTGCATGCGCTACAACGCATGCGATTACAGCGCGGTTGTTACAATGACTGCGTTGTTACAACGCAACCCATTACATCGCAAATCGTTTCTACGACTTCCTGTAGGGGCGCGCTAAACTAAGGAATAGTATAATTTACTATTCCAACACCTTCCCTACTGTTACACACGCTGGAGTTGGAATAGTAAATTATACTATTCCTAAGTCCAGCGCCCCCCTTACAGCAAGTCGTAGAAACGACTTGCGATGTAATGGCTTGTGTTGTAACAACGCGGTTGTTTTAACAACAGCTTTGTAATCGCATGCGTTGTGTCGCATGCAAAGTAATATCACATATTCGTCTTACCTACTTGAACATCTGTGCCCTCTTTGCGGAAAAACACCTGCGATTACATAAGCCAAACACAGCCCTGTGAAAATATGCAACACCCCACTTTTTAATTTTTTAATTGTTCGCACAATGCAGCGCAACAGCTTTTTTAAGCAGAGGTCTGTAACGTTTAAGAGAGTAAATTGAATCTTAGATTCTTTTATATTGTGGCCCAAACTATTCAGCTTGTGCAACCCATCCATTTTGGTCTATAAGGAAAGCCAAATGTCAAGATGAGGCTGTATGCAAGCAAAAGGCAACTTTGTAATCTTTGTGAGTTTCATAATAAGATACTAGTATTAAGGATCTAGGGGCCAGATGTAGGTGAAATAGATTTACCGATTTTAAATTACCGAATTTTACCGAATCGGTAATTAAAAATCAGTAAATCTATGGGGTCGACATGTAGGTATTCTAGATGTGCTGGAATACCGAATCCGATGAATTCGGTATTTACCGAATCGGTAATGCCCATTCATTCCTATGGGCTTTGAAGCCCATAGGAATGAATGGGCATTACCGATTCGGTATTTACCGAATCGGTAAATACCGATTTTCACAAGGGTGCAGGGGGTGTCACTTTGACACCCTCTGGCACCCCCAAAACAGGCTCGGGTGCCATGTGGCAGGCATACATGCCCTAAGGGCAGGTCTGCCTGTCACATGGCATAGGTGTGCATGCACACATGTGCATGCACACCGGAATCGGTATTTTACCATCAAATTGGATTTGATGGTAAAATACCGATTCGGTAAGGCTCCTGGGACTCTAAAGAGTCCCACCTACATATGGATGGCTCAGATTCGGTAAATTTACCGATTTTTTATTTTACCGAATCGGTAAAATTACCGATTTGGTAATTTTACAGATTCGGTAAAATAATGCCCCCTACATGCCAATCACCTATTTACCGATCGGTAACGGCCGAAAATACCGATTTTCGGCCGTTACCGACCGACCTACATCGGGCCCTAGATCCGGAATCAACTAATGGGAGCAATTTCATAGGATGGAGAATTATGTGATGTCACTGATACTGATCATACCTTTAATGCGCAGGAATGTGTCAGACTGTTCTTGGCCAGCAACACCTCGTCTAGCTTACTGTTGTTAGTTCCGGTCCACAAGGTCGACCACATCTACCAAGTTTTAAAATCAGTGCCTTTACAAATGGTTGCATTTCCGTAAATCCCTAAGGTTTTTTGTTAACCTGAAAAACGTTTTTCCTGTTGAAGAGCAATGCAAGGATGCACCAACACAGTTCTAGAATAAAGAATCCTGAACAGTTTGGCAAACCAAATCTCAAGAAAAATGGTGAAGTTGTTTCACACTTACAGCCAATGTCATCTACTTTATCTTTTTGACTTCCAACGTCACCAAAAATAATGTAATGTAAATTTCACAAGCTAATTAGGGTTGAGACAGCAATCACTATGCCAAATTTACTTTTTTGTCATTTCTTTCAGTATTTAGCAATCCTGATGTTTTTGATGCTTGCCAGCAGAGGGGTGCTCCATGATCAGTTGATGGCATTATTCAGCGTAGGTGGGGGCGGAGTTGTGGACTAAGTATGTCAAACTTGGTCTTCTTCACTTGTTTAGCTGACACCATGGTTCTGCAGGAAGAGGTGTGGGCAAGTTTATGAACTATCCTTAAAAAGATGGTGGACTGTCCATATAACTGTATTGCAGTTTCTTAATCCAAGATTAAACATGAGTCCTTCCAGTGATGTGAGTTCCTGTTTGAATCATATATAAAAGAGAAAATCATGAGACAATGAACGATGTTTTTCATTTCGTTCATTGCTAACTTGTT
This sequence comes from Lissotriton vulgaris, assembly GCF_964263255.1. Taxonomy (NCBI): domain Eukaryota; kingdom Metazoa; phylum Chordata; class Amphibia; order Caudata; family Salamandridae; genus Lissotriton; species Lissotriton vulgaris. The sequence goes on from NC_141691.1 coordinate 959,842,544, forward strand.
TCTGATCCTGGATTTTTGTTTCTTGCCGGCTGAATGTATTTAATTGCTCTTTCTCAGGCAATTGGCCTAAGATCACTTCACTTGCGCCTCACAGGGAATTTGTCTGGACAATTCCAAATTGACCTGTGTTATTGTTCCTATTTAAAATATGTATTCCTATTTAAAAATATACATAGGCATTGCCTGGGCAATAGCTTGCTTAATCTCCACAACGGCCCCTCGTGGTGGGATGCCTGGCTTTCACCTTGTGGATACCCTGCCGGGGTTATCTCACAGGGGAATACCAGGACGGGTTCCCTAAGCAAGCGCCGGGAAACCCTTTGTGGGTAGCTGTGCGCTATATAAGCTCAAATACATTTTACAGTTATAGCTTTCAAACAACACCAGTAATGCTGCAAATTCTACATATCCTCGAATAGAGCAGTCAGGTGTGGCAGTAAGAGGTCCAGGTTCGCCTTGTAAAATGCCTCAGTTAGGCCATCTATTCCAGGGGCACTATCCGCTCTCATAGTAGATAACGCAAGAAGTATTTCCTCTCTGTCTATTGGCCGCATCAAAAACTCACGATGTGTGTCAGCCAGCCATGGCAACTTAATATGAGACAAGTAATCTAATATTTCAGCCTCAGAGCCTGTGCCATGCGAAGAGTCCAACAATTAATAAAATTGCCTAAACCTCTTTGCTATGGCATGGTCATCTATTAGCGCCACTCCCTCCGCAGAATTCAGGACGGTACCTCCAGAGCAGTCATGGCGGTTCTGCAGTAGCTGTGCAAGTGAGGTGAGCCTGCCTGGTCTTTCGCCCTCACCATAAATACGTGCTGGGGCATATTTGCCGAGGTGTTTAATTTCAACATCAGCGGTTTCTTGAAACTCTTCCAATTGGGTCTTGAATTCTGCCATCACCCCATCATTAGCACTGAGTTTCAGCTGTGTCTCTAGGGCAGTCAGCGTGGCATCTAAGTCAGTCAGCCTTCTATGCAGCGCTTTAGGAACTCCTGAGTGCTTGGACATTGTGACCCCTCGAATATAGACTTTAAATGCCTCCCACACCACCTGGAAGCTCTCTACTAAGCCCACATTTTTGTCAAAATATGTCTCAACTGCGTCTGCTAGTTCCGCCTTGAATACCTCATCCAAAAGTGAATAGGGAGGAAACCTCCATGTGTTAGGAGGAATTCTCCTTGATGGAGTGTCAATTATGATTAGAATCGGGGAATGGCCTGAAAACGTACGTGTAAGCACCTCACAAGTTTGCACCTGATTGCACAGCTGTCTGGAGGCTAGCCAGTAGTTAATACGTGAGTGCAAGTCATGGAATGCCAAAAAGTGTGTGAATTCCAATTTGTCAGGGAAACGCTGTCTCCATACATCACGTAAGTTTGCACGTATCATGGATGCAGCGAGAGTACGAGCCGAGGCAGTGACTCGTCTAGTTTGTCCCCCAGAGCGGTCACATTCCGGGTTCATAACTAAATTGAAATCCCCACCCCATAGTTGCTGTCTACTCCCAAGGACCTGCACTCTGCTGAACAAGTTTGTATAAAAGCCTAGGTTATCATAGTTGGGCACATACACATTAATAACTAATAGATCCAGCCCCCTACCCCGGCAACTAGATACCACAAATCTGCCATTAACATCTGTATGTAGTGACTGCAGTGTGAAGGAAGACTTAGGGCGAACCCATGTGAGGACTCCCCTGGAGTGTGTAGTGAAGCCAGCAGCATGTGTATTCCCTTGCAAACCTCTGCTACGAAGTAGCAGGCTGGAGCGAGGTAGGTGGGTTTCCTACAAGAGTGCAATATCGATCTCATGCATGTTCCGGTATGCCAATACTTTCTGAAGTTTCCTGTGGTCATTAAGACCGCGCACATTCCATGTGAGTGCACATAGAGTGCCCTGTGTATCAACCCTTCAGGAGTGTGATTAGTAGCGACAGACCTCATTGCATCAATATCGCAAGTGTCAGCCATAAAATACTGGTATATGCATCGTTCCTATGTAATGTGTGTAGTGTCTCCTGGCAGTGTTGCGCATCTTCAGGCACCTTCCCACCCCACCCACGCCAGGCCAACCCCAACACGGCCTAGACGATTAACTGGCAGACAGACCTCCTGCGTAACATCATAGGATAACAACGGATACAGCAGTGTTGATAGAACACAAGGAGGACCCATCCACCCGAAAACAATACCCCCATTGTGTATAACACTTGAGGGCAGAGGTGGCACGCTTCCTATACATAAACTGAAAGAAACCACGACTGGTTTCTGCTCCTCATACGGCCTATTGATTGAGAACTCCTTAGACAAGAATTATACAATAAACTCCCGTCAACGTATTAAAGGACTAATCATGGTCACAAATAAACATAATCTGGTAAACTCTCTCTCCCGCTTCACATCACAGCGCCCGTCAATCCTGGACAGTGACAGTACCATTTATATAAAGCATGAACAAACAGCATTTCAGTAAAACCACCTGTACACTTTTCCATGTAACTATTGTGCAACACAGTTCAGATATTGGCAAGTCACCACAACAAGTTAGGTTTACTTATTCCTTAGCAGAAAAAAAACAGGAGATACTGAAGGCTTACTTGTAGGAGACTTTACAAATCGGATAAGTTGCCCAGTCTTCTTCACCAGATAGGGCACCTATGTTTTTTTAAATCCAAGAAAGACTAGAACTTACATCCTTGCTTTGATTACAAATTGTTACATAAAATTATTATTAAGAATCAATATCATCTGCGTCTAACAAAGAGTATATAAAATCCCTGTCCAAAATAGCTTAAGTCTTCCCTGTGCTTGAATATTGTGTAATGCCATTTGGGTTGTGAAATGCCCTGGCTATGCCTCAGAGTTTTGTGTGTTCCATATTTTCTGAAGTTTCGAATCAGTTTGTATTATTGTATCTGGATGACCTCCTGTTGTTCTCCTGGAACATTTAAAACATGTGAATCTGTTCATAAGCAACATAATTTATTCTGTAAACGTGTGAAGTGTGAGTTCAAGAAAGAGAAAGTGGAGGAGCTTGGATTGAATGCCAATGTTCCCTCTCTGACAGCTGAATTAGATAACAATAGCCAGACAGAGCTAGATGCAGATTACTTAAAGGATAGCTCTGTATCATACGAGTACAATAGTATATTGCATGATCCGCCCGAGGCTCCTAATCTTCTTCCAATCCGCGCAGAACTAAACCCTTCTAGTACAGAAACTCCGGGAGACATATACGCAGAACAACTCAATCAGTTACCAGAACCTATTATTAGAGAAGCTGCCCTTGGAATAGAGTCTGGTGATTGTAATGTGAGCTTAGTCTCCTGGAATATAGCAGGTTTGGCTGATAAAATATGTGATCCCGCTTGGTTAGCATTTGTTAAGAAATATGCAGTTATATGCCTCCAAGAGACATGGATGGAAGATAATAATGCCTTCATTGAGGGTTATCAAAGCTTTTTTACACCTGCAGCTCCCTCAACTAGTGGAAGAGCAAAGGGGGGCCTGGCTATTTTCATTAATCTGGGACTTTGTTGTAAAATAAGTAATTGTTACCAAGTAAATCAGAACATTCAAATGCTCGAATTGAAGGGAGGCAAACATGCCCTGACTTTAATTAATTTTTATAATGCTATTAATAGTAAAGGTGAATGTAATATTTTGACTTTGAATGAGATGATGAGAAAGGGGGCAAGTACACTGTCACGAAAGGTACTGATCGTAGGTGATTTTAATGTGTACCCATGTGGTAACCCAGGAGTTACCCCTATGGGATCTCTGGGGTGTAACAGTGTGGAAGGTTTTCATTTTGCCCATTCCATTCGTGGAGCTAATCTCAACGACCTGGTGAATGAAAATAATCTAACTGTAGCCATGTCCATGGTTCCCGAGTCCATGGTGTTTGATGCCCCCACATTTAAAGGTTTAGGCCAGGGGTCTTTTATAGATCACATACTATTATCTGCAGACCTTGTCAACTGGGTCTCGAGATTTACCATTCAAACGAACATCTATAGTGATCACAACCCCTTATCCATTAGACTGGGTGGGGGATTATTTGAACAGCGAATGATCTGTGAAGACCGGGGAACGTTAAGTTGTATTAATGGCAAACGCCGATTGACATGGTCAATGGTAAATCAAGAGAACCTGTACACCGAAATAAATAAGTCATGTGGCGAGGATTTTGCGGCCTGCGTGTCACTATCCACATTCCCAGAGCAAACTTTAGCTGGTTTTGAGGCTGTGGTGTTATTAGTAGGCTCTATGTTAACAGCTCCAGTGAGGAGTCAAACTAGAAATAATTCCAAATGGTTTGACCATACCTGTTCTAAGGCAAGCAGAGACTTGAGGAAGGCGCTAAAAAACAAACACAGAGACCAAGGCCAAATCAAAAACCTGCGACTGATTTATAAGAAATCACTAGCTACACGGAAAAAAGAAATTAAGGCTTGTACCTGGGAGTCTCTACTTGACCCATCAGTTCTGGGTAATAGCAGCAAATTCTGGCAAATTATTAATAAACCTCTGTTTGACAATCCCAGCGACATAGCACTTGGCACTAATATCCCAGAGGAGGACTGGGTTACTCACTTTAGTGCAATCTTTAAAAGTAATGAGCAACAGGCAGAAAATGTTTTTTTAACTCCTATGGAGAATTCTTTGTGCTTTTCAGTTAACGAAGTAGAAAAGGGTATCCAAGGGTTAACTAGTAATAAGGCCCCAGGCCCGGATGGCTTGCCTCCGGACCTTTTTAAATCTTGTATCTCATTATGGGCCCCTGTCCTTACTGCTGTAGTAAACGCAGCTGCAATCTCGGGGTGCCCAAGGTCTTGGGGGTTATCGACCATAGTGCCCGTGTTTAAAAAGGGCGATCGTAGCAGCCCGTTATGCTACAGGCCAATATCCTTAATCAATTCTGTAGCCAAAGTGGTAGGTGGTATAATCTTGAACAGGTTAACCACATGGGCAAATGAAAATAATGTTATATCCCCGATACAATATGGCTTCAGACCTGGTCACTCGACAGTTACCCAGTGTCTGAATCTATATTTGATTTTAGGTAAATATACCCTGGCCAGGCAGGGAACTGTCCACATGGCCTTTATGGACTTATCGTCCGCATTTGATTGCGTGGACAGAGGCAAATTATGGGACACCCTGCTAAAGATGGGTGTAGAGAAGAATCTAATTAATTTTCTGGCTGACCTGCACTCCGATACAAGAGCTAATGTTCGATATACTCAAGATCTGAAAGTGACGGGGGATATCAGAATCAACCGGGGTGTTCGACAGGGGTGTATCTTGGCTCCATTCCTCTTCAACTTGTATATCAACGAGTTGGAGGAGCATCTGCTAAAAACAGGAGCCGATTACCCCTATGTAGGCCGAAAAGGCGTCCCTGTTCTGCTCTACGCGGACGACGCTGTCCTTATTTCTAGGACAGCAATCGGCCTCCAGACACTTTTAAACTCCTTCTTTGATTTTATGGAGTCCCGAGGCCTAAGTATTAATAACTCTAAGTCCTATGCTATGAAGACAGGCCTAGGATCACGAAAATCTAATCTATTTTGCATAAATGGGGAAAAAATTCCAACCACCAATACCTTTTCATACCTTGGGGTCCTTCTTGATCACCAATTATCTTGGGGCCCCGCTGTTCTCAAGAAGAAGGGCGAGGTAACTCGTGTTAATGCGGCCATACTTGGCTTCGCGAGAAAAATTGGCAACAGCCCGATGGCTGCTTTACTTAAACTATACCAGGCAAAGAGTGTTGCCGTCGCTTGCTATGGAAGTGAGCTCTGGGGCTACAGTAAGTTGAGGGATTTGGAGGTTGTAGAAAATAATTTCCTGAAGAAAATACTGAGGCTGCCAAGGGGAACCGGAAATTTCTCAGTACATGAGGAGCTAGGTGTACCCTACTTAAGTGATAGAATAGCAGCTAATCCCGTATTGTGTTGGTTGAATTGCTGGCTTAACAACGACTCAGGGAGCCTGTGCCATTTCTCCACCCAGCTGTGTAACATCTGGGTTGGAGAAATGTTAGGATGGCTAAACTGACATGCACACTAAGGCAGCCGACCAAACCGACTGATTCCACGGCTGAGTCAGTGGAAAATAGAATTATATTATTGTTTAATTATAATTTTGTTTCTCACTAACTGAGCAGTGGAGCGATTTCCTCCTCCCTTACGGAGGAGCTACCCCTGCAAAAGGGTGCTGATAATAGTCTGTTTATTGCACCGGTTGAATATGGCTTATTGAAGGCAGGTCGGGGGGAAAAAAACACACTCACACACGTGCCTCAACGAGGGACCAAATGGAATAGTTCCATACATCTAGGCGCCGGGAAACCCTTTTTGGGTAGCTGTTTCGCCATATAAGTTGATAAAATAAAATAAAATAAATACCTCTCACCCATGATATATTAAAAGAAGCCTTAACATGGGATGGCAGGTTCAAGGTCCCGTGGCTGAAGTATATTAATGATCGCCTTACCGAAATAGGACGGCCTGATTTGTTTTTAACCCCAAACCTTATCACTAAATCAGATGTCATTTTTGTGAAAAACACATTTATGACAACCAGGTATACCGCCCGGGAGGAGGTTGAGTTGCAGAAGGACAGTGTTAGGAAACATGTTCTACCTAAAACCTGTCTACAAATGGAACCATATCTATCATGGCCCATGACTGGCTATGAACGTTATCTACTAACAAGGTTCCGTTTTGATCTGTTTCATCTCTTAATGGCGGTACCAAGTGGGGCCCATCGAGGTCAGGTGTTGCCAGCTTGCGGCTGCGACGGAAAGTCTCCGCAAGATCTGGCACACTTTTTATTTATTTGCCCTTATTACACAATACCTCGGAGGCTATATCTAAAACCTTGCCTCAAAAAACTGAAATTTGCACAGATAAAACCAGCACTTTATTACCTTCAACTTTTGAAATGCGATTGCACTTTATTTGTTTGTATTTTTCTGAAACTAGCAATTACCTTCAGGAAAAGTATGGAGGGATAATTATGCTGCTATTGCCGTTAGGTATTTTTAACTTTTTTATTGTGCTGTAACTATTTATATTTTTTTAAAAATGTTCACTCTGCCTGTTACTTCTGTCTTTTTTATTGTCTAAGGAAATGTTTGTCTTATAAATGAAATAGTCGGATTGTTTTTAACTGTATGTCTATGAATTGTGCTTTTATGATTGTAAGGTTTACAATCGAATAAAGTTATTTGAACTTGAACTTGAATGCCACTAGTTCTTAGATCAACCTAAAGAAGGTTCCATCAAGTGTGAAATGGTCTTCCCCTACTAATGCTAAAAACAATGTATTAAAAATGTTGCTGAGATAAGTCGTGATATCCCTATTTTTAAAAAGGGAAATATGAAAAAGATTTTTTCTTCTTGGATGGCTAAGGTGAGAGGGCCTTTATGGAATCTAAGATAAAGTTTACTAAAGGCCTAAATATTTGCCTTCCTGTTACTTATACAAAGGTCATTGTGGAAAGCGAGACATCTGAAAGGGTTATTACAGACAACGATGATGCATTGGAACATCCTGTATTTTACTTATCCCATGTTCAGTTAGATTTGTAAGAAAAATAGTTTTTTGGCAATGAAGATGACCCATCCCAAATGGAGACTGCTTTTGATTGGCACTAGAGAGCTATTTGAAATTGGAACTGATCATCAGAATTTGCAGAGTTTGTGGAATCTTCAGTGCAGGAATAAATGACAAGCTAGATGGTCATTTTTCTTACTCAGTGCAATTTTTGCAGGCAATTATATTTCTGGCTCAAATACTTTTTTTGTTGATGCCTTCTGCCATTGTCCTGTGTCATTCATCACTTATGACCAACTTCATTCTCCCTTTTACGAAGTAGTTCCGTTTTTTTAGGACAGAATCAAAGTGGCCCAAGAACAGAAAGACACAAAACAATTAGAAGATCTCAATCTTCAGACTCCTTTACATTGGGAAAATGACTTGTATTTCAGGCAACAAGCCATTTTGGTTCTGACTCTAGTACTACAATTTGATGTGATGAACATGTGTCATGATTCTGCAATTTCTGATCATAGAGGAGTTAAACTACCTTAGAATTTTCGGTGACCGGATGAAAATTCTGAAGTCTTGTCACATTTATGCACTACACAAGTCAGTACATTGTAACTCGTTTGGATATTTACAAACACTACCTCAGGCTCCTGATGCGTGGCATACGAACCCTACGGACTTTCTAATGGATCTCATGTTTTTTTTAAAGAAATTGAGAAATAATGGTAACAGTGGATACTTTTTTAAAAAATGTCTCATTTTTCTCCTTTGGCCAAGTTACTCACAATAGAGAAAATGAGTCAGTGTATTTTGATGGCTAATTTACATCTTCATGGGCTACCAGACACTATTTTTTTCCTCATGGCAGTAATGAATGTGTTTCTTTTTATTGGAAGGTTTTTAGAACTTCCTTTGGCAGTGAATACACTTTTTTGTCTGGTTATCTGTGTAGTCAAATTACCAAGCAGAACAATGTCTTCAATATTATTATAACGCAAGCCAAGATAATTGGGTATTCTACTCGATTCAACTCATAGTGCTGGCAAGATTTTCCATTTTTATTTTATCCAAAGCTTTCATTCAAGAGTTTTTCTTTGTTCTCCTTTGATTGACTGTTTGGTGTGGCAGCTACTGATTATGTGACTCAGTCACAGAAACTGAGGCAACTTATTTCTAAAAACCTATGCTGTAGGAATATATAAATGGAGGAACATGCTAGTAAAGCACGATCAAGTTCTTCTCATTTTGCTCCTGGAGTTAAGGTTTGGCTGTTTTCTGTTTTCTTCCAATTTATACATGGCATGTCAGATTTTTACAAAGATTCTTTGTTCCTTCCTTATTGCTCATTGTGGACTTGGCCCTATTGGCAGATTCACCCCTGAACTTTTGGCCTTTTAATGTTACATAATTATAGTGATTTCTGGTCTCTGCGCTCTTTGATACTGTGTCCCAGTGTAAAGTGCGTGCGCTCTCTGAGTGCGTGGGTGAGAGCGGCCTGCCCTCCATAGGAATGCATGGAGGATATGTGTGTCCATGGTAGTTCCTGATGTGTCGGGATTGCAGGGTCGAGTTTGGCATGTGTGGACTCGTGTGATTAAATGCTGCGCGATGATGTGCGTGGATTTATTGTGTCTAGTGTGGAAGTGCCACTTCTAGAAGTTGGCATGTCTTTGGAGGTAATGTGAATTGACTGTCTGGCTTGTGATTGGCCGGAGCTGGCTGGTATGCCTGGCTCCAGAAGTCAGGATAGGTCTGCCCCGGTGGTGAATGGAGTGATCTGCATGTTGATGGGAGGGAGGAGTGCACCTGGGACCTGAAGAGGGCTGGGCCTTCCCTCCACAATGCTGGCTCCACCCCCTGTGGTGTGTCTGATGTCCCTGGCCTGTCCTGTGAATAGGGAGAGGGGCTGAGCAAAACAAAGTGCTCAAGAACCAGTTGCATCTGGTTCGCCCCTTGCCTACACCTTTGACAACAAAGGATTTCTGTGTATAAAAAGAGGCTGTGACCTCATGTAAAAGGTTCTTGGTTCCTGACTTGAATCTACCAGAGGCATGCTGCTGCTGGGGCCCAGGGGAAGGCTTGCCTCCCTGGGCCCTGCCCAGCCCCTGGATGCCTGGATACCTGGAGTTCTTGCTTGGGTCCTAACAGGAGGGGGCTTGCTGCTAGTATGACCCAGGAGGGAACACCATGGGGGCTGTCTCCTGGCTGGAGTGCCCTGTGTGCTGGCCCCTGGGCCCCACATTGCCCCTCCTGAAGCCCAGGACCTCTGGGACCCCTTTTTGTTATAGGGGGGGTCCTTCTTTGGGGCCTTTGTAGTTGCTGTGCCCCCAGCGCCTTGTGGGCGCTTTATCCTTCATGTATGAGCAGAGCGCTGTTGTTTTCCCTCGGGGGAAGTGCTCCTGCCCTTTTGTTGCTTGCATTTATGGTTGTACAGCAGGTGCCCAGCCCGCTTATTTAATTACTTGCAGGTGCCACCCTGCATTCTGCCTACTTATTTGTTACTGCCCCTTGCGCAGGTGCCCACCGTGCGTCTTCCGTTTCATTTACTAATTAACTCGAGGGGGGGGGGCGGAGCTAGCCCGGGAGCGTAATAGATGCCTGAGCCCAGGGCTACTTGCGGCCATCCGACGATCCTACAACTACCCTTCAGCGGAGGCGGTGTTGCGTGCTGCCGATTTGCCCCCTCGGCAACTAAAGGGGCCCGGAGGCGAAGGGGACACTCGTTCCGCTTCCACAGCGCTTGGAGGAGTGCACACAGGCGACTGGGACTTTTCCGCCGCTGGGCCGCTGATCCTCGGCGTATAGTGCTCCCGGAGGCCAGGCTGCGTCATACGAAGTGCGACGAAAGTAGCGGCGGAAGAGGGTGCAGGACACTGGGAGAGTGCTGTTGTTGAGGAGAGGCTGTTGGTGGACACCCGACGGAGCACACACGGAGGAAGAGAGAGGTGAGCACCCTGTGGCTGGCAGTTCCATTGTGCGCAGGGGAGCATGAGGCAGCTAGACATTTGTGGCCCTGCACCCCCTGGGGATTGATAAGTGAGGGAGCGGAGTGAGCAGGGTTTAATCACGGCCATCCACACCTCATATATATACCAGGCTGACCAGATTGGGGTAGAGAGCTGAGCCCTGCGAGTGACCTGGTTCCCCCTTAGTGGACCCGGCGAGTGGAAGGACAGAGATTACCGGGCTCACCTGCATATGCTGTGAGATCGGACTGGGCAAGAGAAGGCCTAGAGGGTTCTGCGGTAACCAGTCAGCTACAGAATTATGTGGGGGCAGTGAGACACACTGCAGAAGAGCGGGGGCTGCAGGAAGTGAGAAGTTGCACTGAGGGATCAGTGAGACCAGCGCTGGAGTGGCATCCACCTTCAGGCACACAGGAAATCGGAAGTGCTAGTGCCTTGTTTGTGTGCGGAAGGCGCCCAAGGCCACAATGGGCAAAGGAGATAAAACTCAATCTAAGTTGGCGTTTGAGCAAAGAAGATCATAGGGAAAGTCATGCGTATCCTGCAGGAGAAGACGGAAGACTTAGAAGCGCGTTCCCGGCGCTGTAACCTGAGAATCGTTGGCCTTCTCGAATCGACAGCCACGGGCAATATGGAACAGTTCATTCAAAAATTGCTTGTCCAGCTGCTGGGAGGTGACGTTTTCTCGGTGATGTTTGTGGTGGAGAGGGCACATAGGGCACTGGGACCCCGGCCACCGCCAGGAGCAGCCCCATGCCCGATCATAGCTAAACTGCTCAACTATCGCGATCGTGATGCGGCCCTCCGTGTTGCCCGAGACAAGAGGACTCTGAGGTATGAGGGGTCGGAACTATCTTTATATCCAGATTTTACCGCTAGAGTGCAGGAGGCCCGCAAGCACTTTGGGCCACTGAAGAGGCAACTCCAGGAGATGGAGGTGGACTACGCCATGTTGTATCCTGTGAAGCTACGGGTAAATCAGCAGGGGAGATCTCACATCTTTATAGACCCTAAAGCCCTTCAGCAAGCTATCAAGAACTGGGCGAAAGAGCGAAGGACCAGTCCGGGATGAGAGCAGCGGGACGCGTCTGAAAAAGCTGCGCTGGAGAAACAGGACTGATAGGTGTAACGGACGCTGTTGGGTAATGTGTGGACATAATGGGCTTTGCTGAAGGGGGCACTACGTTACCAGGTAGGAGAGATGAAAAAAGTATTTATTTTGAAGCCTGCTTGAGAAGAGTAATTACTAAACATGGACTTTGGACTTGGAGGAGGCTTCAAGCATTAGCAGGGGTTGTTGAGTATTGGTTGGGACTGCCACATGTTTAAGTTATGCACTCAGCAGCGAAGGGTCTGGGGGGTCGTGGGGTGGCCACGGAGACAGTAAGTCGAGGTGTTCTTTTGCAAATGCTGTGGGGGCGTGTATGTTAATCCATTGGGATTTGACGTTTTATAGTCTCAGCTGGCAATATGACTTGGATGGCACACGAGGGCAGTGCCAGTTCCTCAGATTGTTGGCACTTATTAGGGTAGGGAACGTTGGGCTACCTCCGCTCACATGTGCCTTGCACTGTTGCTGTTTCTGCACCGGAACGGTTTCAGGACGGGGGGGTGTTGGGGGTGGGGACAGGGATTTGACTTCCATGAGGCTATGTTGTGGGAGTCCTGCTGTGGGAGGGGGACAGCAGAGGGGTGGTACAAGTGGGAAGGGGTGGTTGTTACAGTTGTTGGGTGTTCTTTGAGTGTAAGCTACACGGCAAGTCAATGCACACATTTGCTCACTCCACAATAACTCTTGTTTGCTTGGGTAATGGTACGTGATCAGCAGAAGGATCGGGAGTGAGGGAGGGAGGTACGTACGTTGATATGGAATGTTAGAGGTCTAAATGGTCATCGTAAGCTCCGGAAGGTGCTGAGTTATCTGCATAGGCAGGATATCGATTTGGCACTCTTGCAGGAGACGCATCTACCGAAAAAGAGCCCCATGTTGAGGCATAGGGAGTTGGATGGTAATGTTAACGCAGCAGGATTTACTACGCATGCCAGAGGGGTACTGAATTGGGTAAACCCAAGGTCATCCCTTAGCCTTACATTGCTCAGGGAGGACCCAGAGTGTAGATATGTCATATCTAACTGTACAGGTCAGGGGCTGGAACTGCTGGTAGTGAACATATATGGTCCCAACTTTGACTGCCCTGAGTTCTTTGGAGATATAGCCAGAATCATTGCGCAAGGCCGGGATGCAAAGATACTATGGGGTGGGGACTTCAACTTGGTGAGAGACCCGGAATTGGCAAGATCGGCGGGTCCAGCTAGGAGTCCGACGGCGGCAGCATGGAAGCTAGAGGAAGTTATGATACGTTTGGATGTTTGCGATGTGTGGCGGATGATGAATGGAGTGAAGGGGGGTTACACACACTATTCGGCATACCATAACATACACACCCGAATAGATTATTGGATGACTTCCGTTGCTTTGATTAATAAGATAAGACACTGCTCGACATTGTCACGCACACTTTCGGACCACTCTCCCCTACTGTTGGTATTGGAGCGACCGGGTTGGCGAATACCGCCTTTCACGTAGAGGTTTCCACCTTATTCCCTACTGGATCCGGTGTTCAGAGAGGAGTTGGCAGTTGACATAGATACTTTCTTTGATGTGAACGCTGGCTCGGTTGATAGCTTCCAAATTGTCTGGGAGGCGTTTAAGGCGTACATCCGGGGGGTAGTGATGGCCAAACATTCCGGAGTGCTTAGGAATATTCGTAGAACTTTAGCTGATTTGGAAGGGAAGTTAAAACGCCTGGAACATAGGCGAATTGCTGAGGGGGATGCGTACTTAGATGATGAAATTAAGTCAGCACTGGAGGAATACCATGCGGCTGCGGATAGTGAAGCGAAGCACATGGGGAAGTATGCCACGGCGCGTGTGTATGGAGAGGGAGAGAGGCCGGGATCTGTACTGGCACGGTTAATGAAAGCGAGATGTGGTAAGGCTCAAATTACTGAGATTAAGGAGGAGAGTGGGGAATTATTGGCTGAGGAGTCGGAAGTAGCAGAATGCTTTCGACAGTATTATGCGGAGCTTTATAGTTCCAGGTCGGCAGGGTCGGATGAACAGGTAGCTGAATACCTAGAGTACATGCGGCTTCCCTTCTTTCCAGACCCGCACAGGGAACTCCTCACGCACCCGATCGAGAGAGATGAGATAATCGAGCCAATCGGTGGCATGAGAGCTGGCAGTGCTCCAAGGACGGATGGTTTGATAGTTGCGTTCTATAAGAGATTCTTAGAACAATTGTTGCTTCATCTCGCAGCCCTGTTTGATGATATGTGTACCACGGGCACGGCGCCCGCATCTATGAGGGAGGCCATGCTGGTGGCCATACCTAAGCCGGGTAAGACTCTGGATGAGTGCAGGTCATTCCGCCCCCCCTGTATTTGCTTAATGTAGACGTTAAAATATTTGCGAAAATATTAGCCATTCGGCTTGCTCTGATGTCACATTCTGGTGGCCCCGGAGCAGGCTGGATTCATTCCTGCCAGGAACCTAACTTATAATATTCGTACAGTCTTTGGCACGATGAAACATGTTCGTCAGGAAAACAAAGCAGTGGCTGTTTTTCTTGATATGGAAAAAGCATTTGATTCTGTGGAGTGGCCATTTTTAAAGCAAGTATTGACAAGAATGGGGCTTGGGGCGGTGTTTTTGCAGTTGTTGGATACTCTCTATTATAAACCCACGGCTTGAGTGTGGATTGGCGACTTGGTTACCGCTCCGTTTAATATTACTAGGGGCACTAGACAGGGGTGCCCATTGTCCCCGTTGTTGTATGCGCTGGTGGCGAAGCCTTTGGTTTGTGCCTTGAGGGAGTACCATGGGAACAAAGGTATCGGCTTCCCGACATATAGAATAATAGTGTCCACATATGCGGACAACACGCTTTTATATGTAAGGGATCCGGAGACTAATTTGGCACCAGTTATCAGGGAGGTAGTCCGATTTGGCGCGCTGTCTGGTCTTCGGGTTAACTGGGATAAATCCCTAGTGTTTGAAATGGAATACCTGTTGCAGTGGACAACTGACTCCGTAAGATATCTGGGCATTAGACTGCACACAGACTCTGATATAGTTTTTAGAGAAAAGTATGGCGTGACTATTTCAAGACTGGAAGATGAGGTTGATCTATGGTGTCGACTACCATTGTCCTTGATGGGGCGTATCTCTATTATGAAGATGGTGGTCCTACCTAGATTCTTGTTCCTTGTCACAAATATCCCCTTGGTGCTTCCGCGCACCTTTTTTCTCAAGCTAAGGCAATTGATGATAAAATTGGCATGGGCAGGAAAGCAAGCTAAAGTCCAGTGGGGAGTGCTTACACTGCCTTACCACCTGGGGGGTCTAGGCGCTCCGGATCTCGAACTCTACTACAGGGTGGCGCAAGGTGCACAGCTGCATGCTTGGATACATGGTGGGGCGGACATCCCCTTCCTGCGGATGGTTCGGCTCTTTGCAGAGCCTCTTCCTTTACCAGCAACAATAATGGAACCTGTTGACCGCAGGACGGGTATAGTGGATTCCTTGAATACTACTAGGCATGCGTGGCACTGGTTGTTACAGAATCAAGCAGGCGCATTATTGTATTCTCCGGCTATGCCACTAGAGTGGATGAGATGGCTGAGACCATGTACGGAGCGTGGAGTTATTACGGCACTGCAAGAACTGAATATGACAGTAGCAGGTGATCTATTTCACGGCGGGACGGTTTGCACTCTGGAGCAAGCGACCGGTGCGCTGGAGGGAGTCTCGTTCCTAACCAGTTTCCAATTCCACAGAGTGAGGAGTGCTCTTCGAGCACAGTTAGGCAATGGTTTGGAAGAACCGCTAGAGATTCGGGAATTGTCACATGTTATCAAGAGCGCATCACCCAGGAAAATGATAACAGCCATTTATAAGATAGCAATGTCACATAGGACACATAAGTACACAGCAGCTAGACTTGCATGGCAACGTGATCTAGATGTCCAACTGGACGACGATATGTGGGCATATTGCTTAACAGCTACTAAAAAAGTGTCAATGCACGGCAGGCATAGGTTGGTACTTTTCAAATATCTTAACAGAATATATTATACTCCTGAATGATTGTGTAGATATAGCTTGCAGGAGGAAGCGAGATGCGAGAGGTGCAGCGCGCCTGTGCGGACTTCATTCATCTGACATGGTTGTGCCCAGGAGTCTATTCCTTTTGGGAAAGTGTATTTGGGGAGTTGGGCAAGGTGATGGAGGCTGAACTTACATCAGATCCGTTGCTGGCCTTGTTGGAATACTCAAAGGAGCTGCCTAGGGTAATGCGCAGACTGGTCAATATGGGGCTGCTTATAGCCAAACGGAGTGTAGCTATATGTTGAATGAGGGGGACGGTCCCGACGCTGTGACAGTGGACACAAGGTATGATGTACTGTTTCACGCAATCGGAACATTATAGTGAGTTGCTGCCTCCCAGGAGCAGACCAAAGAATTTTTGGGGTCTGTATATTACCTATGTGCAGGCCAATGCAAGGGTGACTGAAGAGACAATAGAGGAGGACCGTGATGGAGGAGTTCATGGTGTGAATGAACCGGCTGGTATTGGTTGAGGCTTGAAGGGACTGAACATACTACTTTGGAGATAGGTGATGATTGGTATGAAAGTAGATTGCGCCTGTAAGTGCACTAATGGGGAGCCAACAAGGGAAGACTGCAAGAGACCGAGATCATCACAGAACAGGTGCGCATAGAGAATGTTCAAGGAAGGCGCACAGGGGGTATATATATTTTCATTCACACCCTGGGGTGCGGGTTGTCGTTGTATGGGAGTATTGTCCTTTTCTGCTCTTTGAAAGATATACGCCACCTGCACGACTTGGGTTGTTGGCTAAATGGCTGTGTACCATGATCAAGTATGTGGGCTAATATATGGTATTTAGAAGGACTGTAATACAAAGATGTGCTGTGTGGCTGTTGCGGACTGCAATAAAATGTTTAATTAAAAAAAATTATAATAATTAACTCGAGGGAGCCTACCCCTCATTGCAACTGAATTCACCGCCACGGCCCGCGCGGCCGTACAGGAAGTCATATTACAAAAGACAGTGGTCCCTATATGTGAGTAGTATACAAAAGAACAATGATCATACACTTAATAAGTGGTATGTCTTCTGTCCGTCCTGACAGGAATTTTATTTTCCATTAAATACAATTAAAGTGTTTCTTAGAAAATGTCAAGCGGGCACAGCCGTGAACCTCAACATACAAGACACAACAACGAGGAAAGTAGCAAAAAGAAAAAAGGCAAGAAATTTGTCTGCGCACTTGTACTTCAGTTAAACAGACTTAAAATGTTCAAAGAACCACACCATTGCATTTTTAAATGTTACATAAATAATTTGCATATGGGGTTAAAAGTCGACGACACGGATAGAAAGTTTTGAGCCTTTTCATTACATTTAGTGGTAACTGTATGGCCAACAGAAGAAGGTTCTATAAAGTTGAGACCGCTTTGTTAAGCTATCTGGAAAGTCGGGTATGAGCCTAGACTTTCGGGTCTCCGGTTTCTGGATGTCCGGAAAGATAACCACGACTCGGTCGTGTGGAATGAGCCGCAAGGAGCACAAAGGCTCAAAACTTTCTATCCGTGTCCAAGACAACAATAATGTCATTCCTTGTCCTGATGATGATGCCTCTATTTTAAAAAAGGCATCGAAACGTCGTCGACTTTTAACCCCATATGCAAATTATTTATGTAACATTTAAAAATGCAATGGTGGGGTTCTATGAACATTTTAAGTCTGTCAGGTGTACATAATCCCTTGTAAATATTGCCCGTGCCATTTGGCACAATGTACATCCTGTGATTATTATTCTGATGTGTTGTGATAATACAAAGGCTATTTTTGATATAACCTTGTGTGGAGTTCCTTTTGTGGGGGGCCTGGGATTTTGTTGCTGGTGGGTGCGTGCGCAAATGCTTTACACATTGCCTCCGGGATCAGCCTTACTGCTCGTGTCACGTTGCCAAGGGGGTGAGCAGGGATTATCTTTGGAGTGTAACTCCCTTGCCCTAACTAGAGTGGTGGTTTCTGCCTGGCTTTGGCGCAAGCCTCAGCCAACCAGAAATCCCATTTCTAACACTCATAATATCATTCATATCTTTCTGATTGACTTTGTCTCACACTATGTAGATTCATTTTTACCTAACATTCATCTCAACTATACTTTACCTCGTTGCTGACATTGTAGGAGCTGTGTTAAAGATCCTGGGGGCATTTTATAGCATTTTTGCACAGGGAAGTAATTTTTTAGATCAGCGGTCCACTTGCTGGATGCTGATGTGCACGCCCTTGCTTTAAAAGGTAAAAACTACTGTTGGTGGACAGAATGCATAACAATGTCATACATTCACCCCAGTAAAGAGATCTGGGCCTAAATCCATCGTTTTTTTGCACTCCACACCACCCCAATTCAGACATGGCCATATGCAAATCAGCCTTAACCCTGTGCCTCATGGGAACAGTCCAGCCCGAACTGCCAAGCCATGTCTTTCCTGGACCGGAATCAAGTATCCTAGGACCGGTTTCTAGCTATCAGCCGTTTTCAGCCAGGATACCTTGACTCCAGTGGTGTGGAGAGCATGGGACTCACTACTGAGCATACCCATCCCACTCGGGGTGACAAATGCAAAAACCACAGTTGATGGACAGAATGCAGAACAATGTCATACATTCACCCTAGTACAGAGATCTGGGCCGAAATCCATCGTTTTTTGCACTCCACACCACCCCAGTTCCGACATGGCCATATGCAAATCAGCCTTGACCCTGTGCCTCATGGGAATAGTCCGCCCGAACTGCCAAGCCATGTCTTTCCTGGACCGGAATCAAGCATCCTAGGACCGGTTTCTGGCTATCAGCCGTCTTCAGCCAGAATAGCTTGACTCCAGTGGTGTGGCGAGCATGGGACTCACGTCTGAGCATTCCGATCCCACTCGGGGTGATAAATGCAAAAACCACAGTTGATGGACAGAATGCAGAACAATGTCATACATTCACCCCAGTACAGAGATCTGGGCCTAAATCCATCGTTTTTTTGCACTCCACACCACCCCAGTTCAGACATGGCCATATACAAATCAGCCTTGACCCTGTGCCTCATGGGAACAGTCCAGCCCGAACTGCCAAGCCATGTCTTTCCTGCTTTAAAAGGGGCTGATGACGCGACCGCGCATCGGCGCATTCTATTGAGCGTGAGCTGTGTTAAAGCTTGTGGGGTATCTTTTATCTGTTTATATTGTTGTTCCATTGATTTTAAACTATACTTGGCACTTTACCTCGTTGCTGACATTGTAGGAGCTGTGTTAAAGCTCTGGGGGGGGGGCATTTTATTGCATTTCTGCACAGGGAAGTAATTTTTTAGATCAGCGGTCCACTCGCTGGACGCTGACGCACAGGCCCTAGCTTTGAAAGGGGCATGGTTGCACCGCTGGTGCGCCGAAAGCACACCAAAGGCAATCCTGTCTGCGCCCGTCCGCGCCCAACTGAGGCCAGGGGCCATAACCCCTGCTGGATTTTCCAGGGATAAGTATATATACATCAGACCAGCTCGAATATCTTAGAAGGACAACCCCTAGTAAGTGTCTTCACTCTATTTCTCTTCTCAGCCATGATATTCACTGCCCCCACTGTCCTTTTATATTTTGTCCATCTATCAAGCCCCAAACTGCTCGGTCTTCTCAGGAAGCATTTAAAATGCTCCTGCTCAATTGCAGGTCAAATACTAAACACTGGCAGAAATCCTGATATTATTGGATGAAGAGTGACCAGTTGTTTTATTTTTAACTGAGACCTGGCTTAATAGTGAGGCAGACCCAGATCTTGTTCAGGCACTTTCCCCTGGGTATGCTATCCAGAGGCAAGATCGGGAATTAGACAGGAAAGGCGGCGTTGTCATCAAATAGAAAACGGAATTAAACTGCTGCACCTCTGCAGGTCCTTTACCTGATTGTGAGAGCCTTTTATTTACGATCGATTTCTCTCCTGTTTGTACTCTTTAAGGTATTCTAATATATCGGCCCCCGGTACCTATGGACAATTCTGTAAATCCCTACTGGATCTGGCAGCCAACCTAGCTAGCTCACTCCCTAATTTTACATTATTAGGTGACTTTAATCTTCATTTCGATGACCTCTTGCATTCAGCCAATTGCTAGCTGGTTGATGGCCTCAGGTGTTCCAATTCAAACAAAAAGTCATTGGTCCCACTCATTTGAAAGGCCATTTACTTGATCCCATTTTTTCGAATATCGAGGATCTACTGGTAAAGGACCCTACACTATTTCTTGATTCCCTTTACATGGGCTCCTTAGGTTGTCATCTTGCCAGCCTCTACAGCCAGAAGACAGATACGTCTATGGTCAAAACCTCCAGTGGAACTTTGGGTGTCTACCCTTTAAAAGACCAGACCAACACCTGACCCCAATCCTATTAGTGCCAATGACAAGTTTAATGAATGGATTGAATCATCATTAGACAATGTCCTTTCAAAAACAATTGACTCGTAATACGGTTGGAGTCAACCGAACTGCATGGTACACCCCCCTAAGCTTCGTGAGCTTAAGCACACCTGCAAAAAACTGGAGAGAATATGGAGAAAGGACTTCTCCCCTGTCAATAAAGTTAAATACAGGGAAGCAATCAAAATGTATAAAGAAGAAAGTAAATCTGCTCAAGCTTTCTATTATGAAGAGAGAATTACCCTGGCATCTAATTCCCCCCACAAAATTTTCCCATTGAAAAAACTCTAATTAAACTGTCCTCTCCTCTTGCTGTGTCTGTGTCAGGTCCTTGAATCCTCGGAGACGTACGATGCTCTAGAGGGTCCACCTCTTGATAGAGTCTGTTGAGTCTGTTGAGCTATTGAGTGATCGGGTGAGGGAAGGAAAGGAAGGGATCAGCAGGGAAGGAGATCTGAAACGAAAAGCACACAATAATAAATACACCTTACTGTGAACTCTGCTAGGACAGAAAACCATACATTATAAATAGTACTGGGTCCCCATCCCAAATACCTGTAAAGAAAAATAACTGTG